>NC_136417.1:110627098-113027098 GCF_052625555.1 Lactuca saligna | reverse complement strand
ACCAGACCACATCCAAATCGAGGAAAAGGAAATAGGATAGGTGGCTTTCCTAAGCCCTTTAAACATTATTTATACAGCTATACATATATAGGCATGCAAATTTATAAGTAGTAAAACCAAGTTTACAATAAAGCGTTTGATAAATAAAAGAGTTTGTAAAACATTTTGGAGTAAAACCGTTTGCACAGTGATAAAATCATTGGTTTCTTAGTTATTAATCACATGTGATTAACGCCGTCACATGGGACTGAAACAATAACTATAAGTGTTTAACTTGTATCCCCCCCCATAAAGCATTTAAAAGTATTTAGAATAATTAAAATGGTTGATTAAGGGGTATGAAACTCACTTGGAAATTCGAAGATAGCGAGCTCGAAAACCGGGCAGAGTTTCGTCTCGCGAAACGGATTTTTCTCGGGATTCTCGGGAATCTCGGGAGTAAAATCGACCCTCGGGGCTTGAGCAAAAAGACCAGAGCTTCGGGTTTGAACGGGCACGGAAATCGAGGCAAGATCGGGAGAGAAAGAGAGGAAATGAACAACATTTTCGGAAAAGCTCGTATCCCTTTTATAGGGTTGCTGAACCGCCTCCGAACGCGGGGCGTACGGGCGTACGCAGCGCGTACCCGTACGTCATCGCTTACGCACTTCGGACGGGACGGGTTCCTGGGTTCGCGGGTCGGATGGGACGGGTCGGTAGCTTCGCATAGGGCGACGTGGTCGATCCGAGACCCTCCATTTGAGTACGCGGGGCGTTCGAGCGTACGCGGCGCGTACCTCGGCCCAAGGCTGACTCCTCCCTCGGATAATACCGAACATTTAATAAAATTTATATTTAAATTATTTATCAAACTTCAAAAATTCATATCTCTTTCACACGAACTCCGTTTTCGACGTTCTTTATATCCCCGCGAAGGTGAGACTACGATCTACAACTTTCGTTTAGATTCCGTCGGCAAATTCCGAAATTATTTTTATTATTGTTTTTATTATTTAATACCAATCCATCGTTTTTATGGAATTTCTTTAAAAAAACTCATAACTTCGCTATCTGAAGTCGGATTTGGGCGATCTTTTTACGCACGATCATGGTTCAAAGACATTAAATCATAGAGAGAAATTAAGTAGAACTTATTTATACATTTTATTACTCATAAGTGGTTACAATACTTGACCTATTAGGTCATTACAAAGAGTTGAAATATCGGGTTGTCACAGATTCGGTTCTGATTCTGCTGTCACACCCTAAAATCGAGAACGGCGGAATATGTTCTCGGGTGGAGGACGTTATGTACAGTATCATAATAATTGCATAATAGTAAAAACAAGCGACAACAACCTTTGCATTAATATAGTAATTGTAAATACAAGCGTGTTCTGTACAGTTGATAGACACCAAAAGTATAAACCAAAATAAAAGATGGGTCTTGTATATGCTCCATCTTCTCAAAAGCTGCACCAATACCTTTCTATTTTTGACCTGAGAATACAAGTTATTTTGAAAACGAGTATCAGCATAAAGCTGGTGAGTTCATAAGAATTTAGTGTCGTTGCTTGTATAAAAGTGTTTACAATCATGTAATATAAAAGCTATGATTAATGTTTGAGAATAGTAAAAATCCCTAGAAAATCCTATATTTTCCAAATTTGAGCATTTGTGAGTTTAATCCTTCGAGTGTGTAAAAGTATTTCCATTGAAACTTTCAGTTATAAAAATAAGGTAATAGATTTCATTCAAGTAAAGTAAATGAGGAAAGATAGTGCCACTGGCTGTAGTAGTGTTGCAAACTTCAATTAGTAATATATATTTATTTACTTCGGGAAGTTAGTTTAACCTTTAATTATTAGTGTGTTAATTTGGATAAGGAATTGATTTCTGATGTAACCAATCTAAGTGATAATAGAGAGTCCGATGACCTTCCCGGTCATACGTAGTATAGCGATGTTTTGTCACCCCTGGCCCTAGACAGCTCGGACTGTATTTAGCAATCGGGATGTAAAAGTGTCCATCCTGTATACATCTATACATGTAGTGTTGCTTTCTTTTCGGGAAGCTCTGGTTACATGTTACTTGCACAGTAGAGTGCCATATAGAGGGATAGTGTGTCACATTCTGGATTAGTGTATTCTCTTGTATTATCGTATAGTGAACTTTTAGTATAGGATATAAAGTGTTCTCTTTAACATGTATTAACTTGTAATAGAAGTAATTATAGTGAGTATCATAGTAATAGAGGTAATGAGCAGTAGTTTTAACTATACCTATTATAGTTAAATAGAGTGTGAGATTGCATGCCTTTGATCTAAAAAGTTATTAAATAAGGTGAAGACTTTCATATCTAACACCATTATATATGATATATAACTAAGAATTCAACGATAGTCAGATGGATAACAGTATACCCCAAGACCACAATCAAACAAAAACAGGAAATAGGGCAAGCTATCGGTCCTAAGTCCTTCAAGTCCTACTTATATAAATATATTGGTATATATATAGTTTAAAAGAAAAGTAGTTTAAATACAGTTTGAAAATAGTTTAATAACAATTTAACATAGCAAAATGCGTTTGAGAATCATTTAAAACAGTTTTGTTGATAAGTAACTAAAAGTATAGAGGTCCTTTTTGATTGCGAGTTATAAATCACATATGATTTGATACTATAACTTGTTGTATTTAACTTTTATCCCCCCCTAAAACATTTGAAAGGTTAATTAAGAGGTATGAACTCACCTGTAGCGAGTGGATCGAGTGGAAGTGTCGGTTGAGTGCTTGGTGTCAAGTGAAGACTTGAACACACTTTATGACCCTAGTAACATACGAAGACATATGTTTACATATAATTAGTGATTAAAACACTAATTAAACACATATAGACATCCTAATGCGAAGAAAAACACTTTGGTCAAGTGCTAGGAGCCTATTAGGTTGCAAGGAAGGAGTGTATGGCCTCACTATGGAGTTTACTCCTCAAATACTCACCTTAGGTGAGTTTGCGGCTGAGGGACCCATTCCCCCATGAGTTTACGGCCGTAAACTCGTGGGAGGAGTGTATTTGTGTTCCTTAAGGTCTCTTGTATCACTAGGAAGGTTTCCAAGGTCAATTCCAAGGCTTGAGGGGTGTTTGCGGTTCAAAAGGGGCACTCCCTTGGAGTTTGCGGTCCTAGGACCACTCCTTGGGAGTTTACGGTCGTGAACCCCATGGTTTAAGGCTGTAAACCCTTGGACATCCATTATAATTCATTTTTGAGGTCCTTAGCTCACTCCTACAAGTTTCTAAGTGAAGGTCCAAGGCTAAATAGGGGGTTTAGGGCTCAATTTGCATAATTTGAGGGAGTTTACGGCCTAAGAGTGTTCCTGGGCCGTAAACACTCTTTCAGGCCTCCAAACTCGATGTTTAATGTCTAAAACACTTCAAGGGTATGTTCTAAGTTAGCCTCTATTCCTAAGGAAGGGATTTGGGGGCATTTTGGCACCCTTTTAGGGGTTTGCAGCCTAAGAGGGTTGTTGGGCCGTAAACTCCTTGTTCTTGACCTTCTTAGATGATTTTCAAGCAATATAGACATGTAATGAGCTTTAGAACAATCTAGGGTAAGAGAACTTATAGTTTGGGAGCGAAAACTTGCGGATTTTTGGAAGAATCGGGCCTCAAAGAGAGACAGAGTAGAGAGAGAGAGAGTGACTAGAGTGGTAAAATGTTTAAGTTGGTGACCACTCAACCCTTATATAGGGTCTAAGTTTGTGGCCAGGTGGAAGTCTACCCGATACCGACGTTAAACGGTGCTTATGGTCGTACCTGATTAAATGGGCGTAATTTGACTTGGTTGTAACTAAAACTTTTTAAAAGAATATTGAGGGGGTTTCATGTGTTTCTTATTTGTTCCGATCCTTATGAAGTCATAATAAAAGTTCTAGTTTTATTTGTCTGATCCTAATGTGACGGAAAACTTTTACTAAAAACAAGTTCTATTAACGGAAAGGGTTTGCAGTGACGGAATAAATTTCAGGTTGTCACATCATCCCCCCGTTAGAGGGAATTTCGTCCCGAGATTTGAGTTCAAACAATCATGTTCTTACAAAATAACTAAGAAAAAAGGTGGGGATATTTAAGTTTCATTTGATCCTCGCGCTCCCAAGTGAACTCTGGCCCTCGTTTGGCGTTCCATCGAACCTTCACAATTGGGATGCGGCTTAGTTTCGTTCGTTTGACCTCTTGATCCATAATCTCCACAGGTTCTTCCACGAAGTTGAGGCTCTCATTGATTTAGATCTTGGTTAGTCGGATTACGAGGGTCTCGTCGGATAGGCACTTTGTCAAGTTCGAGACGTGGAAGATAGGATGTATGTTACTGAGTTCGTGGAGTAGGTTAAGTTTGTAAGCTACGGGGCCAATTCTAGCGAGAATCTAGAAAGGCCCTGTGTATTTAGGATTCAGTTTTCCATGTTTTCCAAAGCGGATAGTGCCTTTCCAGAGAGAAACTTTCAAAAGGACTCGGTCTCCCACTTGGAATTCTAAGGGTTTTCTTTGTTTGTCTACGTAGCTTTTCTGTCGATCTATAGCGGCTTTTAGTCATTCATGTATCTGTACGACCTTCTCGGTCGTTTCTCGAATTATCTCCGGACCCTTGAGAGTGCTGCAAGGAATGTGTACTTTAGCTAATTGAGTGTCACGCACCTCAGCCCAACACATAGGGGATCTGCACTTTCGGCCGTAGAGGGCTTCGAATGGAGCTGCCTTAATGCTCGTGTTATAACTGTTGTTGTAGGAAAACTCAACAAGGGGTAAGTGGGTATCCCATGCCTTACCAAAGTCGATCATATAGGCTCGCAGCATATCTTCCAGGGTTTGGATAGTCCTATCACTTTGTCCGTCGGTCTGTGGATGGTAAGTTGTACTCATGTCCAGCCTCGTCCTTAATGCTTTTTGCAGTGATTGCCAGAATCTCGAAGTAAACCTACTTTCTCTATCGGAGATGATAGATATAGGGAAGCCAAGCAGTCGTACGATCTCCTTAATGTATGTCCTTGTGAGTTTCTCCATCTTGTCTGTTTCTTTGATGGGAAGGAAGTGTGCGGACTTGGTCAATCTGTCGACGATAACCCATATGGTATCAAGCCCACCCGCTGTCTTAGGTAGCTTAGTTATGAAATCCATAGTGATTCGCTCCCACTTCCATTTCGGTATCTCCGGTTGCTGTAGAAGACCCGATGGCTTCTGGTATTCGACCTTGACCTTGGCACAAGTAAGGGACTTACTCACGAAGGTAGCAATCTTTGCTTTCATGTTAGGCTACAAGTATGACTTTTTTAGATCCAGGTACATTTTATCTGATCCTGGGTGAACGGAGTATCGAGTGTTGTGGGCTTCCTTCATGAACAAGTCTTTGAAGCCACCATGACGCGGTGTCCAGATTCGGTCCATGAGATATAAGGCTCCGTCACTCTTGACTTCCAAGTTCTTATCTATTCCCCGCAGGGATTCTCCCGCCACATTTTCAGGCTTCAATGCTTTGAGCTGAGATTCCTTGATCTATGCGGAGAGATGCAAATGGATAGTCATTGTTAACGATTTGACTCTTTGACCAAAATGTTCCTTCCGGCTTAGGGTGTCCATTACCACATTGGCTTTACCCGGGTGATAACGAATTTCGCATTCGTAATCATTGAATAGCTCGACCCACCGTCACTGTCTCATGTTGAGCTCCTTCTGGTTGAATATGTGTTGTAGACTTTTGTGGTCGGTGTATATCGTGCTCTTCGTACCTGTTGGGCTGAAGTTTTGTTGAAGATTGCGTCATTTGGGCTCGTCTGTTTATTTAATTTATTTTTATTCCGGTTTGGGCCTGTCCAACCGAGAGCCCTTTTTGTTTATTATATAAGTATATGCTTGCATGCATATTAGGTTAACGATTGAAAATATAATTCTAGAGCGTAACAATAGTATTACAGATTTCTTTGATCGTTCTTGTAACCTACCAATCCTCTACAGTTGATGTTCTTAATCGAGCTCTTCTGAGGATTTTGTTTTAATCATTCGACACGATTGATTCACTCTTGTCTTGTTCTTATTTTCGTGTTCTTGCTGTTTTTATAATTAATTACTTGTTTAAGATCTAATCGATCTTCATAGATTAAAGTTTTTAATCTCATCAATTGGTATCAGAGCAGGAGGCTGTGTAATCGATACACATCTTTTCTGTGAAAAGGTTACAATTAGGGCTTTTCCGCAATTAATAATATTTATTGAGCCGTCATCTCATTATTGACGTATCTTGATATTTATTGTTTTGCCCTAATCTGAGTTATTACAAGTCTGATCTTTTAACAGGTTTTTTCGATCATAATGGACGAGTCGCAATCAAATCCTATCAATATCTCCAACAGCATCAGTTCGACGACAAAGATTCCAATCCTATATACCCATGACTATGAAGTCTGGGCGCATCACTTCGAAGACTACGTGATAGGATCTGAGGATAATGGATACCTCATATGGGAAGCTATCATTAATGGACCGTTTACTCATTCAGCAACGTCCAGGATTATTAAAACTCAAAAGGAGTACAATGATCTGCTGAAGGATGTCAAAGATATTGCACAAGATGAAAAGGATAAATTCCAGTGCAATATCAAGGCGTTAAGATTGATTAGATTTGCCCTTCAATCCGACACTTTCAGGTTGGTCAGCTCATGCACGACGGCAAAGGAAGTTTGGGATAGACTTCGCGAACTATACTCTACAGACGAGGATCTGGAACATTCTATCCAAACCTTGCTCTTATCTGAGTTTGGAGAATTCAAGCAAGGAGCCGAAGAAACAGTGACCCAGACGTTTGATCACTTCAATCATCTTCTCAGCAAGATGATCAAACATGACATCGAAAGGAAGCTTATCGAGCAGAAGGTTACATTCTTAAATGGTCTGAGGTCTGAATGGAGAGCAGTGGTGTCTACTGTCAAAGCCCATGAGCAGTTTAAATCATACTCTTTGGCGAAACTGGTGGGTATTCTCAAATCCCTGGAAAAGATTGTGCTGCAGGAGAAGAACGTTGTTTCAAGTCTTGGTTCGTTGGCCCTCCTGTCAAAAAGTAAAGCTGTGATGGAGGATGAAGACCTAAACCTGGAGGAGTATGACCTCACGTCTGAGGATTATGCTATGATGGTGTCTAACCCCAAGAGATTCATAAAGAAGAGATTCCCCAACAATAAAAACCGAAACTGGCAGGGGAGTTATAGTTCAGAAAAAGTTAACAATGAACCGAAGGTTGAAGAGCCCAAGAAGGAACCGAAGGCTGATGGTGATTCTGGAGTAAGCTGTTACTACTGTGGTGGGAAAAACCACTATGCTAAAGATTGTGTCCTTAAGAAGATGGCTGAAAAGGATGATGAAAAGGATGAGGAAGCTGTGTTGCAGAAAAGGTTGGATGAGATGATAAAGAAGAAGTCTGCCGCTAACCCTTCTATGAATGCTCTTATTGTGCAGGGTTCGGTTGCTGATGACGAGTTCGGTAGCACGGAAGTTTGGTCTACTGACTCAGAAGACGATGAAGTGAGGAAGCCTAGTCATGGAAAGGCTTATGTGGCAAAGGAGGAGAGCAGTGGAGGACGATGTTTCATGGTGTCCGATGTATCTCAGATGAGGGGATACAACACCGATAGTGGAAGCAAGGAACCGAAGGTGCCGGAGGACATGTGCTTTACGGCCAAGCCACTCAGCCAGCAGTTCAATGAGCTTGATGAACTGATAAAGAAGGTACAATCGGTTTTTGTTTCATTTAAAGTACCACCATCCTCTTATGAGAAAGAACTAAAAAATGTTAACACAAGAATTTCTCATCTAGATAGTAGCTTAACTCAAACTCGAGTCACCAATTCTAACCTAACTGATCAATTAAGCAGGGTGTCATCGAAGAGTGAGGAGCGGCGCATGTGGATCGAGTTGAAGGAGTCTGAATTAGTTAAAATAAAGGACGAAAACATTTATTTACAAAGAGACAATTTAAAGTTGTTAAAACAGCGGAATGTTTTTTGTTTAATTGCAAAACGTCTATATTCTAATATTACTCAGCTTCACTTGGACTGTGAAATAGGCCAAAAGATCCATCGCATGATTTTGCCCTTCCTTGAGTTTAAGGAGGATGAAATTGATGCCGAAGCTTATAACTGTGAGAGTGTGATATCATCTGATGACGTCAATCCGACCTACATGTATGGACTGGACAAAATTGAGTCCTTCATTAAATCCAAGGACCACAAGGACATGCTTAAAAACCTTTTGGATGAAAATGATAGACTTAAACTGAGAACCGAAACCATACAAAAATTTGACTCTTTAAACGCCAACGTAAGCTTAGAAAACAAAATTGATGTTGAAAATGCATCTGAGCTTAACGAGGACGACAACATGAGTGAAATTTCTGTAGAGGACACGGTTGACTGCTCAGAATTTGTAAAAAACGAACCTGAAAACCACAAGAATCTAATTTCTGAAATTCAGTGGAGTTCGCTCGAATGTCCCAACAAAAGTCCCTGATCTTAGTAGAGAAAGCAGTTGTGTATCAAAAGGTCAGGACCACTCCGAATCAAGTATACAAGGTCACTGGAGTAACCGAACATCAGACAGCTGAACTCACGGCTATTGTGAACGAAGATAATGCTGATGGCTGTGATGAGTTCTTCTAGATGGCTCCAATCGATAATGCTGATGAAACAGTAGGCCTGTCAGAAAGAACTTCCTGGATGAGTAAAGGTAGATACATACTTGAACCCTTGAATAAGCCATATAATTTCGATGAGCCAAGCACCAGTGGTACGAAAGACATTCATCAGGAGGATGAAAGTTCGGCAAAAGAAGACGTTCCCTCTACTCCCTCAGCTCAAAGTGAAACTCCTTCAGTTCAAAAGGAACCAGCCAAGGAAAAACCGAAAATGAAGGCAAATATTCATCATCAACCAAAGCAGATGAGGAACAAGAAACGTGAGAGGAACCAAAGATACAGGAAGAATCTCTTTTAAAGTAGGCAATTCTGGCAATCCCAGAATGCATACTTCTCACATCAAAACAAGAATCTGAAGTATGAAAACAATCCTGTCGGAAAACCTGAGAGTCACAACAACCGAAAGCCAAGGTTCGGTTCACAAGAGAATACCAACCGAACGCAAAGGTTCGGTTCTGAGAATGACTCCAACCAAAAGCAAAGGTTCGGTTCTGAGAATGACTTCAACCGAAAGCAGAGGTTCGGTTCAAAGAACGATTCCAACCGAATGCAAAGGTTCGGTTCTGAAGTCAAAATAGAACAATACTCTAAGGTCAGTCCCTCCAATGATCAAAAGCAAAAGGGTCACCTAGAGTCTCCAGCCAAAAAGTCCTCTCAATCTAAACCCACTCCTTCTAGTTCTTCTAATTCTTCTACTTCCACCAATTCATCTCCATCTTGCTCTAAAGCTAATTCTGTTCGTTCTCAAAAATCTCATTCGTCAGCTGAACAAAAAGGCAAACAGAAGGTAAATGAATCCAAACCAGAGTCCAAACTGAACTCAACCAATCCTAATAAAATAAAAGTTTTTACCATTAAAAAGAAAGATGAAACAACACTTATAAAATGAACATATCTAGTTAATATCTCTCTTACTGTTCCTGTTCCCATGAAAAGCTCACGTGGACCCAAGAAACTTTGGGTTCCTAAATCTGCTTAATTTTTGCAGGTTATAAGTGACGAGCAGTTCGACGAAGAATGGTACATCGATAGTGGCTGCTCACGTCACATGACAGGGAGGAAATAGGAGCTTAGGGAATATAGATCTCTTGCAAATGGTGGCAATGTCAAGTTTGGAAATAAATCTTTCGGCACCATAAAGGGATACGGGATGATAACAAATGGTGAATTTACTATAAGGAAGGTGGCTTATGTGGAAGGACTCCAACACAACCTCATTAGTGTATCTCAGCTTATTGGAGGTACAGGTCTCAAAGTATCATTCGATGATGAGGGTTCTGAAATTATTGAGAAAAAGACAAAGAAAGTGATTCTCAAGTCGGAACGAAAGGGTGAAACGTTTCGTCTAAACCTTAAACCCATCAAAGGAAACCCAACTATATGCCTGTTATCAAAAGCTCAATCTGACGAAAGTTGGTTGTGGCACCGAAGACTCTCTCATCTCAACTTTAAAGATATCAACCGACTTGTCACTGGAGGTCATGTTAGGGGTCTTCCATTGCTCAAGTTTGACAGAGATCATTTGTGTGTTGCATGCGAAATGGGGAAGCAGAGTCGTCAAAGTGACCCATCTATAATTAACACAAAAGTTGTTGAACCACTCGAATTACTTCATATTGATTTATGTGGTCCTTCATCTATTGAAAGCATCGGTGGTAGCAAGTATATTCTTGTTATTGTTGATGACTTTTCACGATTTACATGGGTGTTCTTTCTAAAGCTCAAATCTGAAGCGACTCATAAGCTGAAAGTGTTCATCAAGCAGATTGAAGTACAACTCAAGAAAGTCGTTCGCAACATCAGAAGCGACAATCGTCTTGAATTCAAGAACAGGGAGTTTGAAGAATTTCTTGCAGAAAAGGGAATAAGTCACAACTTCTCAGCTCCTCACACACCACAACAGAACGGAATTGTCAAAAGACGAAACCGATCTTTGTGCGAAGCTGCCCGAACTATGCTAAGTTTCGCTTCCTTACCTCTTTATTTTTGGGATGATGCTATTTCTGCTGCTTGTTTTACACAGAACAGGTCTTTTCTCAACAAACGATTCACGCTCACACCTTATGAGATACTAAACAACAGAAAGCCCAATGTGAAATTTTTCCACGTGTTCGGCTCACGGTGTTTCGTCTTTAACTCTAAAGAGCACCGCAACAAGTTCGATGTCAAAGCCGACGAGGGAATCTTTCTGGGCTACTCTCTCACATCCAAGGCATACAGGGTCCTAAACAAGCGTTCAAGAAAAATTGAAGAGACGTATTACGTGACCTTTGACGATGACTATGTCAAAAAGCTACAAGCCAAAGCAGACACCGCTGGGGAAATCTTTCCTCAAACTGGGCAAGTCACAGTCTCGATCGCTAATTTATACGATAAATTTCTGGAGCTCTTTGACGAACCAGAGAAAGCTTCTCTCTCCGAAGCAGGTGGAACTGACAACAAGGTCGACCACATGAAGCAAATTGTCGAAGAAGCTGACAGGAGGATGAACGAAGGAGGATCGACTTCTGATGAACCTCTATCCAATGATGCTTCAGTTGAGGGGGAGCCAAGCTCACAAGTCGAGGGGGAGCCAAGCTCTACAACTGCAACCGAAGGTGCCACAATGCCTGCAACTCCGGCATCACAAGAAACCTCTGAATCTCAAATTTCTCAAAGTTCATCAATCGAGGGGGAGCATGATGACATGACGCCTGACTACGATAGCCAATCTGAGCCAGAAGAAATGATTAATGCTGAACTAGACCCAACCTTTGATCCAAATTACCCTCCTCTTACCAAATGGACCAGAGATCATCCTATCTCTCAAGTGGTTGGTGATGTCTCTGAAAAGGATCTGACCCGATCACAACTGAAGGCAAAACAGACATCCTTATTTTCAAAGGTTGAGTTTTGTATGTATAACTCATTCGTATCAAAATTTGAACCGAAGACAGTTAACACTGCCCTCGATCACTCTGATTGGGTTCAAGCAATGCAAGACGAACTGAATGAATTTGAAAGGAACAAAGTCTGGCGTCTTATTCCAACTCCACCAGATGCTTCGGTTGTCGGTCTCAAATGGGTTTTTAGGAACAAAATGGACAAGGAAGGGAATGTTATAAGGAACAAGGCTCGTCTGGTTGTAAAGGGATACTGTCAGGAGGAAGGGATAGATTATGAAGAGACTTTCGCTCCTGTAGCTAGGCTGGAATCTGTAAAAATATTTCTTGCTTATGCTGCCCACAAAAACTTTGAAGTTTTCCAAATGGACGTCAAGTGTGCATTTCTTAATGGAGAACTCGAAGAAACCGTGTATGTAGAGCAACCTCCTGGGTTCGTGAACGAAAAGTATCCAAACCATTTCTATATTCTGGATAAAGCTGTGTACGGCCTTAAACAAGCTCCGAGAGCCTGGTATGAAACGCTAAATAAAATTTTAAAGATGTCTAAATTCAAACAAGGTTCGGTTGACCCAACCTTCTTTCGCAAAAAGGAAGGTAACCACCTTATGATAGTTCAAATTTATATCGATGACATCATCTTTGGCTCTACGAATCCCAGCTTAACAGCTGAATTCAGAAAGTTGATGGAGACTAAATTTGAAATGAGCTCTATGGGTCCTATTAACTTTTTCCTTGGTTTAAATATTAGATAGGGACCCGAAGGCATCTTTATCAATCAGGAAGCTTACATGAAGACTCTCCTAGCAAAGTTTGGTATGATGGGAGACTCAAAAGTCAAAGTCCCAATGGCATTCGGCACCAAGCTAACTCCATCCCTAGACAAACCAGCTGTCGATATCACGCTCTATCGTCAAATGATAGGCTCACTAATGTATCTAACTGCTAGCAGGCCTGACATCATGTTTTATGTATGTTATTGTGCTCGATTTCAGGAAAACCCACGCGAACCTCACATGCTTGCAGTGAAGAACATTCTACGCTATCTGAAGCGAACTGCCTCCTTAGGTCTATGGTATCCTTCCAACTCAGGCTTCTTCGTTCAAGCCTATTCTGATGCTGACCTTGGAGGATGTGGACTCGACAGAAAAAGCACAACTGGTGGCTGTCAATTCCTTGACGGGAAGTTGGTCAGCTGGCAATCCAAGAAACAAACGTGTGTGTCGTTGTCTACTGCCGAAGCGGAATACATTGCCGCTGCATCCTGTACATCCCAAGTGATTTGGATCCAGAGTCAACTTCGAGACTATGGACTCAATATGAAGAAGATCCCACTATATTGTGACTCTGAAAGTGCAATTAGGATCTGTCATAACCTAGTGCATCACTCTAAAACCAAACACATAGCACTGAGGTATCACTTCATCAAAGATCACGTGGAAGATGGAAACGTCGAAGTTCACTTTGTAAGAACCACTGATCAACTGGCTGACGTCTTTACCAAAGCTCTTCCTGAAGCATCATTCAACAGAATACTGCAAGGGCTAGGTCTGATGGAATCAGAGTCAGTACCTCATACTACCTCTCAACCTCAAACGTAAGAAGCGAAACCAACCGAACGTTCGGGTTCGGTTAAACCATCTGACTCGCTCATTACTTCAAAGGTAGTTTTTCTTGGTTGTATATTTCTTGTACAAATTTTGTTTTTCTTAATATTGAAAGTATTTTCCAATTGCATGTCTAAATCCCTTGGTTTCTCAAAATTTTCCAAAACCGAAACCTACCGAAGGTTCGGGTTCGGTTTTACAAAATTTTGTTGAACCGAAACCAACCGAAGGTTCGGGTTCGGTTTTTCAAAATTTTGTTGAACCGAAACCAACCGAACGCTCGGGTTCGGTTTTTCAAAATTTTCTGGAACCGAAACCAACTGAACGCTCGGGTTCGGTTTTTCAAAATTTTTCCTAACCGGAACTAACCGAACATTCGGGTTCGGTTTTTCACTCTTTTTCCAGAGTTCTTTTTAAAATCTTATTTTTTTTTCTCTTACTTATTTTTTTTACTTTCTTTTATTTTTTTATTTTTTTATTTATTATTTCTTTAAATAAATCTCAAAAACTCCAAAAATATTTTTCTGTTTTATTTTTTCTTGTGTGTTCGTTCGTTTATGGGGGTATAAATGTTGAATTACTTAAGTGTCCCTAGAAGCATGCTGCTGTATGTGTCCCAAGTCTCATAAGATTTTGAATAATAGCCTTCATGACCTGGTATAAACAAATCTTGTCTTCCCAATAAGGCTAACACATTTATTCTAATCATGAGCTACCTCACTCTCTTCTCACATGAGTTAAGAGTTTTTCTGCTTGGTCCTTATTTTCGCAGCAGAGGTACTTTATCTTCTTACACCATCTCAATTACATCTCTCCATTACATTCGTTTCATCATCGTAACCCTTGAGACTCTCAGAAATTACCACTGAGGTTTATGGTTACACAACATCTGTGTTTATGATCTTAGTTTCGTGTCACTACGAGCTGAGTGAAACCCAAAATTCAACACCAAATCTGCATTGACGGTGATCAATTAATTTGCTCAAGTTTTCTCAAAGAATTGACGGCTGTACTTTCATGAAATCTCAAATTTTATTTATGTGATTCCTATGAAATTGTTAAACACCATAACTTTTCTACCCTTGGGATCCAGTTTTTATTTTTTATTTTTTTGAGATTTTATATTTTTCCACGCCATTTTAAAATAAATTCCTACCTACTTGTTCAACAGACTACACCGGTCTCACAAGTACTTTGATCCCTTTCTTTCTTATTTCAAGATTAGAATTATTGCATCAAAGAGAATGCCACCCCAATGTAGCCTAATTAAAAGAAGCCTTTCAACATTTCTTAAAAAGTGTTTGATCGTAATTCAACGGGATTCCACACTAACACTTTAAGGTCTCTCTTGACCTTGAAGGAAGAGATTCGTGCCCGGGATCATCAGTTTCGTGTCATTATTGACATCACAGTTAATCCTAAAAAGAGTTGCTTTATTTCTTTTCTTTTTACACTCTTTGCACAAAAATCTTTGATTTTCCAAAAATCCATTACTAATTAATTTCAGGCTAATTTGTTGCATTGGATGTTAATAATTAAGACGTGGTCAACAATCCTCCACGTGGGTAGTTTGTTCAAAAAGATGCGCTTTACGAGATAAGACCAAGGGTTGCTGACTCAGGCGGGAAATAAAAGGATTGAATTTCAACCGGTGGTAAAAATTCAAAAGGGGCACGTGTGAATTTGAAACGGCCATACTTTTACTGACAAAGTGGACGCGTGTGCGAAATCCAAGCGTCATCTCTCTGGCAATTAAAGGCGCGTGAGGAATTGAAACGGTTTTCTCCCTGAAACGGCGCTTGCTAGGCGGCGTGATCCTAGGAATCTGACATTCTCTCTCCTACGTGATCATCGCACGCCTCAACTGTCATCCATCTGTCACTCAGGAAACCTTTTCGTATTTCCATAGAAGATTTGAAACGATTTTTCTCTCTCTTATCACCCACTATAAAAGGCCGTCTTCACCACCATTTACCTCTTTACTGCCTCCGAAATTTCAAGAGAACTTTTACTCCCAAAAAGCTTTCCTGGTCATCATTTTCTTCATACCTTCAACAATGGCAGAATCCTCTTCCGTCCATGCTACTTCACAAATCCTTCCCATTCGTCCGCAACAATGTCTGGTGATTGACCTCAATCCTCTGGCGTACGACTCCTACATGTCGCCGATCATTGAGTGCTTGAAGTACTCCCAAATAGCTCCAGCTCTCTCAAGGATTGAGTCTGTGCCAATGGTGGCTCTCTCACAGGTGTATGCGACTGCGTATTACGACAAAGCAGTTGAGCGGGTGTTCTTTGAAGTTGCTGATCACAAGACCTTGATTTCTAGGCAGCGATTCTGCACAATGCTAGGGTTGGCTGTTGACCCATCGAGAATAAATCCGGAGACGATTCCGGTTGGGCATCTGTATAACATGTTTTACAATATGGGGTACACGGAGGTCCTCACCTCCGTTGCAAAGTTCAAAAAGTCCTGCTTGCCGCCACAGTGGAACGGCTTGTTTACAGTCCTCTTCAAGAGCTTGTCGGAACGGAGCTCAGGATCCGACGGTGCCAGTCGACTTTTCTTGTCGATCATGTATGCAGTCTACAACGGGATTAACTTGGACTTTGGGTTGGTCCTCTGGCAACAGCTCATCCAGAGCCTTTCTTCATCATCACGACATTCTGAGGTGTCGCTTGCCCGGTTCTGGATTTTGATCACAAAGTGGGCAATGGACAAGTTCGACATTCCCACTGCTGCTGATACATCGATGTCTTCAATCGGTACGTTTCATACCAAGAAGATCATCGTCTCGGATGCATCTAAATTTTCGTTCATTGGCTCCATTCCGGAGACAATGTATGCCGACGTGCCCTCTGACAGCAGGCTAATACGGACGATCAAGGAATTCAGGGCAACTGGTCCTAGGGAACTTACACCGGATATGCTCCGGTCCATCCACGATGCAGACAAACCGGTGCCCAGGGGCAAAAAGGCGGACAAAGGGAAGCAAGCGACCAAAGCTCCTAAGGGTCCTTCTCCCAAGAAGAGGAAACAGACAAAGGGTGCACAGTCAGCACAGCCGAAGAGGAGGAAGACACAACCGACGCGCAAGCTTGTTATTCCCTCTTCTTCAAGTGACTCAGAAGATGAGCATTCGGGTTCGGAAGGCTCTCAAGGAGGCGAAACCCCTCAAAGAGGCAACACTCCACCTCGCTCACCTACCCCAGAGATGGAACTTCATAATTCACCAATCCCTTCACCTCCTCAAACCATTCCTACTTCCATTCCGACCATAATCCCCACTACCACTATTCCATCAACCTCTTTCCCTATACCACCACCCATTTTCACTAATACAACAACAACCACTGCAAAGGTTACAACCAACGTATCTGATACGGGGGTTCATACCAGTGCAACCGAAACCCCACCCGTAACCGAACCACCTCAAACCGAAACCCATACCCAACCACCACCCGAAACTACCCCACCTCTTACTCAACCTGAACATACCCATACCACAACACCCCCAGCTTCACCACCTCCATCATCTCCAGAAAATGCCTCTGATGGAGAAAACCCTTTCCTTGGCGGTGATCACATGAACTTTGATTCGGTCTATTTCAGTCCGTTTCAAGTTCAGAGTGATGAAGAGGATGATGCTCCAGTGACAAAGAAGCATCTTAAGGAGCTCAACGAGAAGGTTGACTTACTTCTCGCCTCCTCTTCCAACCAACAGTCATCTTTCTCTGAAGCTGCACTTCAGAAGCTTGTTGATGCCTTCTCCAGGGCTCAGCATGATTCGGTAGCCTCAACAACTGCCGCCATCGACGCCTCTACCAAAGCCAGTGAGGCAACGACCGCAAAAGTCGATAAACTATTCTCAGACGCCTCTTCTCTGCTGAAGTCATTGCAGGAGAGTGCGGATTCTACCAAGACAACTTTGGAACCGATTGTTCAGCAATTGGCAAAGTTCGTCTCAACGGAGTTGACTTCGTTCGCTGCCCTTCGCCAAACCATAAGCGACGACAACTCGGCCCTTCGTGCCTCCATCGATGACCGCCTTGCTAAGCTACAAGAGGATCTTGCGGCCGAAAACTCTTTGATGGACGTTCTCGCAAGCAAAACCACCGCCCTAAAGGTCAAGAGCACTCAGCTATCAAACTCTCAACAACAGCTGGAAGCCCTTCGATCCGAAAGGGAGGTCATCAGGACATGTGTTTCGGATGTACACGCTATCTTATCCAACATCCTCGAAGCACACGATCCGATTCTAAACTTTTCGGTGAGGAGAACCCTTGCTGAAAAACTTGCTCCTGCCTTGGACCTTCTCAACAAAATAGAAGGCCTTCCGAGTTTCGTGTCCATTCCGAAACAAGGGGGAGAAGAGAAGAAGACCGGATCGAAACCACCTCCTTCCTCCAAAGCTACTCACACAACCGAACCACCTCCGACTGGTCAAGCTTCGGGTTCGGGTGTGAAGGACAAAGGGAAAAACATAGTTGAGGAAGAAGATGAAGATGAAGACGATGAAACCATTGCTGACATGTTGAAACGAAAGAACAGTCGCAATGTTGATGAAGATGTTAATCGTGTGGCGCGAGAGGCTGAAGAAGTCGAACGCAAGCAGAAGGAAGCCCACGATCTCCTCGAGAGCAGGAAGACTCTCTTCCCTGCCTGGACTCGGGAGCGCTTGATTAAAGAGGCCATAGAGAGCTGGTGATTTCGTTTGACTGCTACAATTCTGTCGACTCGCAGTTCGACATGCCGCTGACTCGAAAGGCGTTTATCTTCCACGCCTTCTCAAATATCTTTGAAGTCCCTCATCCCAACGCTGAACCTGATAGGGAGATCATCGACTTCTATCTGAAGGCTGCTCGTCCTCAGTACTTAACTTGGAGCGCCCAGAAGATAGTGAACGTTCGGGTACTGAAGCCTTATACCGAAGGAAGATTCATAAACGTTCGGTTCAAGGTGATTCGAGGGTCTGCAAAAACTGAACACCTTATATCTCTGGCGGATCTACCGAACTTAAATCCTCATGATTGGATTGTTCTGCACAACATCCTCTTGACAAACGAAGCTGAATATGGTCCGATTATAGACCATATCAAGAGGATGATTGTCTGTTATATCATGGAGGTTGCCCTTATGGATCAGGAGGTTGCCACAGTCTTCAAGAAGAAACCGAAGATAGCTCCTGTGGGATCGGCCAGTGATCTCAACCAAATGAAGATGGGCAAGATCGACCTGAGACGCAACTCGGTTATGTTCACTAGAGCCGAAGGACAAAAATGTCTCTTCGCTTTAGCTGACAAACATCTTTACACCACAGCTTGTCTGGAGCATGTGTTATCGATCATTCGAAGGTGTAAAGAGAATGCAGCAGATGATGTTAAGTACTTCAACGACATGATCCAATGGTACATCAGGTTTAGGCAGACGATTCTGGCTCTAATCTCTCGTCTGTTTAACACTGTGAAGAAGAAGGTACCTGCTTCCGCTGCTGGCCCAAGTAACAAATGAAGGTCTCGCTCCAATTGACGCAAAGGGGGAGATTGTTGGGCTGAAGTTTTGTTGAAGATTGCGTCATTTGTGCTCGTCTGTTTATTTAATTTATTTGTATTCCGGTTTGGGCCTGTCCAACCAAGAGACCTTTTTGTTTATTATATAAGTATATGCTTGCATGCATATTAGGTTAACGATTGAAAATATAATTCTAGAGCGTAACAATAGTATTACAGATTTCTTTGATCGTTCTTGTAACCTAGCAATCCTCTACAGTTGATGTTCTTAATCGAGCTCTTATGAGGATTTTGTTTTAATCATTCGACACGATTGATTCACTCTTGTCTTGTTCTTATTTTCGTGTTCTTGCTGTTTTTATAATTAATTACGTGTTTAAGATCTAATCGATCTTCATAGATTAAAGTTTTTAATCTCATCAGTACCGTACAGGTAATGTCTCTAGATCTTTAGCGCGAACACAACCACTCCTAATTCGAGTGTGTGCATGGTGTAGTTGACCTCGTGTGTCTTCAGTTGTCTTGAGGCATAGGCGATGACCTTACCTCGTTGCATCAGAACACAACCAAGCTCCTGGTTCGATGCATCGTAGTATACCACGAAATCTTTTGTCCCTTCGGGCAGGGATAGTATTGGTGCGGTGCGTAGGGCTCGCTTCTGGGTTTGGAATTCCTTCTCCCGCTTCTCTCCCCAGTCAAATGTCACAGCTTTCTGAGTCAATGTGGTAAGGGGTTTCACAATCCGAGAAAAGTTCTTAATGAATCTGTGGTAGTAGCTAGCGAGACCGAGAAATTAATGAATTTCTGTAGGCGTCTTCAGTGCTGACCAGTTTTCAATAGCTTTGATCTTGGATTGGTCCATGTGGATTCCCTCTTCACTAACCACGTGTCCTAAGAATTCGACTCTTCGGATCCATAATTCGCACTTCGATAATTTTGCATATAGCTTCTCTGATCGTAGGGTTCTTAGGACTTGTCGTAGGTTATCGCTATGCTCCGGCTTACTTCGAGAGTAGATGAGTATGTCATCAATGAAGACGATGATGAACTGATCCAAGTAAGGACGACACACCCTAGTCATTAAATCCATGAATACAGCATGCGCGTTGGTCAGTCCGAACAACATTACTAGGACCTTGTAGTGTCCGTAATGAGTTCGGAAGGTTGTTTTCGTAACATCGTCCTCAAGCACTCGTAACTGGTGATAACCGGACCTAAGATCAATCTTGGAAATGTAAATCGCCCCTTGCAGTTGGTTGAATAGGTCGTCTATACAGGGAAGAGGGTTGCGATTCTTGACCGTCAGCTTGTTGAGTTCTCTATAGTCGATGCACATACGAAATGATCCGTCCTTCTTCTTTACGAACAAGACCGGTGCTCCCTAGGGTGAGAAGCTTGGTATTATGAAGCCCTTGCTGAGCAGCTCATTAAATTGACCGGACAGTTCTTTCATCTCAGCAGGCGCTAGACAATAGGGCAATTTAGCTACGGGGGTAGCCCCTGGGATTAGGTCGATTCTGAACTCAACCTGATGTTTGGGAGGCAAACCTGGGAGCTCCTCTGGAAAGACGTCGGGGAAATCGCATACGACGGGGAAATCTTTTAAATCTTTCGTTTTCTGGCTCGTGTCGACAACGTGTGCAAGGATGCGATATTCCTTACGCTAGTACTTTTGGTCTTGAATACTCGAGATGATGCGAAGGCTCGTAATGGGTTTGTCCCGTAGATTAACAGAGTTTCGTTATTCGGTAGGTTTAGACGGATTGCTTTGTCGAAGCACAGGATGTCAGCACGATGGAGACTCAACCAGTCCATGCCCACAATGACATCGAAACTCTTGATCGATACTGGTATGAGGTCGATTGGGAATGAATGATCATCTAGCGTGAGGGTGCAACCTATGTAGAGTTCGTTAGAGCTCTCTGTCTTTCCGTTAGCCATTTCTACGATGGATGTTTCTTTTAGTGGTTGTGGGGATTGCTTAAGTAAGTGTTTGAAGTTTTGGTTTATGATGCTTCTTTCTGATCCACTATCGAATAAGACACAAGCATAAGAGTTGTTGAGAAGGAACGTACCCGTGACAACTGTGGGGTCTGCTACTGCTTCATTGTGGCCAATAGCGAGTAGTCTTCCTATTCCTCCCGTATTCCCGGCCTTTGGACAGTTTTCTTGAAATGACCAACCTCATCGCAGCCATAGCAGGACTGGCTCAATCCCGAGCTGGGGACTTGGGAGATAGGTTTGGGTTGGGATCTATGAAATCGGATAGTATGGCCCTTTCGGTCGCAGTTGGTGCAGTGCAATTCACGGCAGGAGCCGTTGTGATGGAAGGGGAACTTGGGGCACTTGGGTAAGTTTCCAACATAGAATTTGGCTGGCACAGGGGTAGCAAGAGTGGTGGCAGCATGGACAGCCACCATCTGTTGGGTTTTGGAGGAGGATTGAGTTTTCTTTCCCTTTTTCTGATCCCAATGCTTCCTCTTGTTGTCGGTTGATTTGGGTGGTGCAGTGGTAATCGCCGTGGTTGTTGATGGGGGTGGAGGGAGTTTCATGATCAATTAACCTCTGGGCCAATTCCTTGGCGCTATAAAAGGTCGTAGGGCGTGATGCCAACATGTTCCCTCGATACGGGGGCACTAAACCCCTGATGTATCGTTCTATCTTCTTGCTTTCAGAAGGGATTATGTTGGGACACATAGCTACCAGGTCATAGAACCTGGCAATATAAGCTATTATATCAGTCCCCTTCATCTTGAGATTCCAAAGTTCTTCTTCAAGCTTCTGAACTTCACCCCTAGGGCAGTACTCATTCATCATTAGGTCCTTCAGTGTGTCCCAGCCCATGGCGTTGGCTGTTACCAAAGAGAGTGATTTGACATGGCCATTCCACCATGTCAAGGCCCTCTCAATGAAAGTGGCTGCAGCGAACTTTATTTTGCTTTCTTCGGGGCATGAGCACATTTCGAAGAAAGCTTCAGTCCTTTCAATCCATTGGGACAAAGCAAGGATTCCTCTGGTCCCATTGAAAAATGTCGGTTTTGCAGTTCATGAAATCTTTATAAGTACTCCCCTGTGTACGAGAGGGAATTTCAACATATATGGAGTTGATGCCCATTCCAGCTCCACTAGCATCACCAGAGCTTATTTGAGCCATAGCGGCTGTTACAGCTGCAGTTACATCTGTTTGAAACATCACAGGATCACACTGTGGAGGAAGTGGTGGTGGAGGTGGAGTTTGAGTTGCAGGTCCGCCTCTGTTTGGACGCTTGCGGGGAGGCATCCTTTACGGTAAATTTATAATGAGGAAGATAATAATGAGAATCGATGGTAAACAAGTTGTGAGATTTTCACAGACCAAACTGACATAGTTCAGTTATCAGATAGAATCATAGCAATAAAGTGGAAAAACACAAAACCTCAGACTTTCTCACAAAGTGTGTAGCTGCCAATATTACTGGTATTAATGATGTAACATGAATTCGGGAAAAGCGACCTAACAGTAGGTCTTACATCAAACCATAATGGAAAATTTTGGAAGCCTAGAGGCCTAATTAGAGTACTTTCAAAGTTAGGAACGTTTACAGACAAGGGCTCTACTGAGCATAGAAAGAGAAAGGTTATTCCTTAAACATAAGGGAAAGATAAGTAAATATCTTTTACTGGCGACGGGTACTCATTGGGCGAACTCTAAAATCAGCCAGTTGGTGTACAACTTCCTGAAGTTGTCTCTTTTGAACCCGCTGACGTGCTCGGAGTTCCCTAAATTCAGCTTAGGATGCAGCTAGCTGTTGCTGCAGAGCCTCATTGGTCCTCCTAATCCTATTCATGGCTTCTTCCAGTTGGCGGGTACGGACAGTGTTAAGGCTGGAGTTGCCATCTATTTCCACAATTCTGCCAATGGCTGCTTGACCTTGTTCGGTGTTCCTGGAAATCCTACAGACCATGATGGGCAAGACTCGGTCTGCTGATCCTCCTTCGCTTATGTTGTAGAAGCTTCGGTCTTCATTGAAAGGTATAGGCTGACCCTGCTCATCGCTCCATCGATTCAAGGTTATTGCCCACAGGGGGGTGGGACCATGAAATGCCGGACGGGGATTAGCGTTTGGAGCTTGTGGGGTAGATTGTTGACTTCTGCTTCGGAGTCGGAGCTATCCGAAAATCCTTCAACACGGTGATCATCCAAAGGGATCAGGTGATCATCTTCTGGCTCCTCATCGAGCCATCCTCCATTGCCTTGGTTCGGATAATATGGATCGCCGGGAAGGTGGAAGCCAGCCATGCTATCTACGTGAGAATGGGGAAAGAAAGGTTAATAGAAATACTAATCTAGGATACTTATAAGATGATCGTTATTAGTTGACCCAATACTTGCATAGTGCATACCAATTACATGTAACCGAAGCAAGATAGTCCTTCGAATTAGCGACCCTAACTCCAGATCCCCAATCAAACAAGAACAGGAAAAGAAGCAAAGGTCACAGATTCTAAGTCTATAGCGTCCTAGTCACATGTAACCGTGGTGTATCCACTTAGCAACTATTGCCCTACTAGTAACGACCCTTTTAGTTATCACATATGTAGTTAGTAGAATGCATAATACTCCTATATTATTCTTGTTCTAACGTTCTTGTGGTAGTGTTGGTAAGTTTTTAGACTTGTTGCAACATCACAATCACTCTTAGGCACATGCTAGTCACTCCTAGAAAAATGTAGTTGATCAGGCTACATCCACCCAGATGTGACTATATGTCTCTTAGCTTAATTGTGCTGTTCAACAATCTTAATACTTTTGTTCTGTTCAAGTATGATACTGACCCCTGGTATTGGTGAATGTGGTGTATATATATATATATATATATATATATATATATATATATATACACTTAATTAAATATTTTAATATTTAAAAGTATATATTCTTGGTCAGAGTCTTTTAGTCCTGAAGTGTTTAAAGTTTGTATATCTTTTATGGGTTGATATACTTGATTCACTATAAACAATGCTCTGATACCAATCAGTCACACCCCAAAACCGAGAATGGCGGAATACGTTCTGGGGTGGAGGACGTCATGTACAGTATCATAACAATTGCATAATAGTAAAATCAAGCGACAACAACCATTGCTCCATCTTCTCAAAAGTATAAACAAAAATAAAAGATGGGTCTTGTATATGCTCCATCTTCTCAAAAGCTGTACCAGTACCTGTCTATTTTTGTCCTGAGAATACAAGTTATTTTGAAAACAAGTATCAGCATAAAGCTGGTGAGTTCATAAGAATTTAGTATCGTTGCTTGTATAAAAGTGTTTACAATCATGTAATATAAAAGCTGTGATTAATGTTTGAGAATAGTAAAAATCCCTAGAAAATCCTATATTTTCCAAATTTGAGCATTTGTAAGTTTAATCCTTCGAGTGTGTAAAAGTATTTCCATTGAAACTTTCAGTTATAAAAATAACGTAATAGATTTCATTCAGGTAAAGTAGATGCGGAAAGATAGTGCCGCTGGCTATAGTAGTGCTGCAAACTTCAATTAGTAATATATATTTACATACTTCGGGAAGTTAGTTTTACCTTTAATTCTTAGTGTGTTAATTTGGATAAGGAATTGATTTCTCATGTAACCAATCTTAGTGATAATAGAGAGTCCGATGACCTTCCCGGTCATACGTAGACGGCTCGGACTGTAGTTAGCAGTCGGGATGTAAAAGTGTCCGTCCTGTATAGATTTATACATGTAGTGTTGCTTTCCTTCCGGGAAGCTTTGGTTACATGTTATTTGCACAGTAGAGTGCCGTATAGAGGGATAGTGTGTCACATTTTGGATTAGTGTATTCTCTTGTATTATAGTATAGTGAACTTTTAGTATAGGATATAGAGTGTTCTCTTTAACATGCATTAACTTGTAATAGTAGTAAGTATAGTGAGTATCATAGTAATAGAGGTAATGAGCAGTAGTTTTAACTATACCTATTATAGTTAAATAGAGTGTGAGATTGCATGCCTTTGATCTACAAAGGTATTAAATATGCTGAAGACTTTCATATCTAACACCATTATATATGATATATAACTAAGAATTCAACGACAGTCAGATGGATAACAGTATACCCTAAGACCACAATCAAACAAAAACAGGAAATAGGGCAAGCTATCGGTCCTAAGTCCTTCAAGTCTTACTTATATAAATATATTGGTATAGATATAGTCTAAAAGAAAAGTAATTTAAATATAGTTTGAAAATATTTTAATAACAATTTAACATAGAAAAATGTGTTTGAGAATCATTTAAAACAGTTTTGTTGACAAGTAACTAAAAGTATAGAAGTCCTTTTTGAGTGCGAGTTATAAATCACATATGATTTTGTACTATAACTTGTATTCCCCCCTAAATACTTTAAAAACATTTGAAAGGTTAATTAAGGGGTATGAACTCACCTATAGCGAGTGGAAGTGTCGGTTGAGTGCTTGGTGTCAAGTGAAGACTTGAACACACTTTACAACCCTAGTAACATATGAAGACATATGTTTACATATAATTACTGATTAAAACACTAACTAAACACATATAGAGATCCTAATGTGAAGAAAAACTCTTTGGTCAAGTGGTAGGAGGCTATTGGGTTGCAAGGAAAGAGTGTATGGCCTCACTATGGAGTTTACTCCTCAAATACTCACCTTAGGTGAGTTTGAGGCTAAGGGACCCATTCCCCCACGAGGTTACAGCGGTAACTCATGGGAGGAGTGTATTTGTGTGCCTTAAGGTCTCTTGTATCACTAGGAAGCGTTCCAAGGTCAATTCCAAGGCTTGAGGGGTGTTTAAGTTTCAAAAGAGGCACTCCCTTGGAGTTTGCGGTCCAAGGACCACTCCTTGGGAGTTTACGGTCATGAACCCCATGGTTTACGGCCATAAACTCTTGGACATCCCTTATACTTCGTTTTTGAGGTCCTTAGCTCACTCCTACAAGTTTCTAAGTGAAGGTCCAAGGCTAAATAGAGGGTTTAGGGATCAATTTGCGTAATTTGAGGGAGTTTACGGCCTAAGAGTGTTCCTGGGCCGTAAACACTCTTTCAGGCCTCCAAACTTGATGTTTAATGTCTAAAACACTTCAAGGGTAAGTTCTAAGTTAGCCTCTATGCCTAAGGAAGGGATTTGGGGGCATTTTGGCACCCTTTTAGGGATTTGCAGCCCATGAGGGTTCTTGGGCCATAAACTCCTTATTCTTGGCCTTCTTGGATAATTTTCAAGCTATATAGACATGTAATGAGCTTTAGAACAATCTAGGGTAAGAGAAGTTACAGTTTGGGAGCGTAAACTTGCGTATTTTTGGAAGAATCGGGCCTCGAAGAGAGAGAGAGTAGAGAGAGAGGGAGAGTGACTAGAGTGGTAAAAAGTTTAAGTTGGTGACCACTCAACGCTTATATAGGGTTTGAGTTTGTGGCCAGGTGGAAGTCTACCCGATACCGACGTTAAACTAGCTTATGGTCGTACCCGATTAAATGGTCGTAATTTGACTTGTTTGTAACTAAAACTTTTTAAAAGAATATTGAGGGCGTTTCACGTGTTTATAATTTGTTCCGATCCTTATGAAGTCATAATAAAAGTTCTAGTTTTAATTGTCTGATCCCAATGTAACGGAAAAGCTTTACTAAATACGAGTTCTATTAATGGAAACGGGTTTGCAGCGACGGAATAAATTTCAGGTTGTCACGTCTTCTTTCGTCATTCCCAAACCTTGTAAAATGTTATTAAAACATGCTTCAGGTAAGGCCTTGGTAAATATGTCAGCTAGTTGATCAGAGGATCGAACAAAATGCACTTCCATGTTCCCATCTTCGACATAATCCTTGATAAAATGATATCTAAGTGCAATATGCTTAGTTTTGGAATGTTGCACTGGATTGTGACAAATCTTTATTGCACTTTCTAAGTCACAATAGAGAGGAATCTTCTTCATGTTCAGCCCATAATCTCTCAGCTGACTTTGAATCCAAATAACTTGAGAAGTACAACAAGTTGCAGCTTGTATTCGGCTTCTGCTGTTGAAAGTGACACACAAGTTTGCTTTATGGACTGCCAGCTAATGAGTTTTCCGTTAACAAACTGGCATCCACCTGTAGTGCTCTTTCGGTCTAGACCACACCCTCCAAGAGCAGCATCAGAAAAATCTTGAATAAAGAATCCTGATTTGGCAGGACACCAGAGACCGAGAGATGAAGTTTGCTTTAGATAACGGAAGATATTCTTTACAGCCACCATGTTAGGTTCTCTTGGATTAGCTTGAAACCTAGCACAATAGCAAACACAAAACATAATGTTTGGTCTACTAGCTGTTAGATCCATAAGGGACCCTATCATTTGTCGATAAAGCGTTATGTCAATAGCAGGTTTCTCCAGAGACGATGTTAACTTAGTGCCAAATGCCATAGGAACCTTCACTTTAGAGTCACCTGTCATGCCAAATTTTGTTAACAGGTTCTTTGTGTATGCCTCCTAGTTGATAAATATGCCTTCTAGACCCTGTCTAATATTTAAACCAAGGAAAAAATTAGTTGCACCCATTGCGCTCATTTCAAATTTAGTCTCCATCAACTTTTTGAATTCAACTGTTAAGCTAGGATTCGTAGAGCTGAAGATGATATCATCAACATAAATTTGAAATATCATTAGATGTTCGCCTTCTTTCTTTCAGAAGAAGGTAGGGTCAACCAAACCTTGCTTAAATTTTGACATTTTTAGAAAACGATTCAGGGTTTTATGCCAGGCTCTCGGTGCTTGCTTCAAACCATAAACCGCTTTATCCAGCACATAGGAATGATCAGGATATTTTTCGTTTACAAACCCGGGAGGTTGCTCAACATACACTGTTTCTTCTAGTTCTCCATTCAAGAAAGCACATTTGACATCCATTTGGAAAACTTCAAAGTTTTTATGGGAGCATATGCTAGGAAAATTCTAACTGATTCAAAACTTGCTACTGGAGCGAAGGTTTCCTCATAATCTATCCCTTCCTCTTGGCAATATCCTTTTACCACCAACCGAGCCTTGTTGCGAATTACGTTCCCCTCTTTGTCCAATTTGTTTCTAAATACCCATTTCAAGCCGGCCACATAAGCTTCCTTTGGTGTGGGAATAAGCCTCCAAACTCGGTTACATTCGAACTCATGGAGCTTATCTTGCATTGCTTGAACCCAATCAGAATAATCAAGCACAACATTTATTATTTTCGGTTAGATTTTGGAGATGAACGAATTAAACGTACATAACTCAACTTTAGAGAATAATGCAGTTTGTCTCGCTTTTAATTGAGAACGAGTAAGAACTTTCTCAGAAGACTCACCAATAATTTGTTGTTTAGGATGATCCTTGGTCCATTTCACTAACGGAGGATAATTTGGGTCATAAGCTGGATCCAATTCGAAATTCACTTCTTCTTCAAATTCTGATTGATCACTCTCGCCTTCGTCAATTACCTTTTCTATCTCCCCCTCGATTGGCGAAGCGTAACCCGTGGCAGCATCGAAGTTTGGATCATATGAGAGATTTGGATTCTCCCCCTCAAATGTACCTTTATTAGTTGGGGACGATATAGAATTCTCACCCTCGAAAGATACATTGGTTGTCTTTAGTGTAAACGAACTCTCCCCCTTGAACGTTGAGCCATTGATTTGAGAGTCATTAGAGGATTGAGCACTTGCAGGTTTAGGAATTTCACCTTCCATTTTCTGTGCAACATCATCGATGATCTTTTGGAGATTATCAATTTTGTTATATGCTACTTTCGCCTCTGAGTGTGCCGCTTTCTCCGGTTCATCGAATAACCGAATGTACTCTTCGAACAAGTTGGATATTGGAACTGAGAATTTAACCTGATGTAGGAAAAATTTCCCCTATGTCACTTTCGCTCCTTTGAAATTTCTTCATGTAATTGTCATCAAATGTGACGTAATAAGTTTCTTCAATCCGTTTAGATCGTTTATTCAAAACTCTATAAGCTTTTGAGGAGAGTGAATAACCAAGAAATATTCCCTCATCAGCTTTAACGTCAAACTTGTTTCGGTTCTCCGTGGAGTTTAGGATGAAACATCTTGAACCGAACACATGGAAAAATTTGACATTGGGCTTTCGATTATTGAAAATCTCATATGGAGTGATTAAGAAACTTTTGTTAAGAAAGTATCGGTTCTGAGTGTAGCATGCAGTTGCAACAACATCAGCCCAGAAGTATAACAGAAGAGAAGCGAAATTGAGCATGGTTCTGGAAGCCTCACATAAAGAACTGTTTCTCTGTTCAACAATCCCATTATGTTGTGGTGTATATGGGGCCGAAAAGTTGTGAGTTATCCGTGTATCAGCTAGAAAGTACTCAAACTCTTTATTCTTGAATTCCAGCCCATTGTCACTCATGACATTTCTGACCGTCTTTTTCAGTTGAACTTCTACCTGCTTAATAAATATCTACAGCTTGGGAGTTTCTTCTAATTTCTGTTTAAGAAAGAAAACCCAGGTGAAACGTGAAAAATCATATACAATGACAAGTATGTACTTACTACCACCAATGCTTTCGATAGCCGAAGGTCCACACAAGTTAATATGCAATAGTTCAAGAGCTTCAACAATCTTTGTATTGATTCTCGTAGGATGACTCTTTCTGCTTTGTTTGCCCATCTCACACACTACACATAGATGTTCCTTGTCAAACTTGAGAAGGGGGAGGCCTCGAACATGGTCACCAAGCACCAACTTATTAAGGTCTTTGAAGTTCAGATGCGATAAACGTCGATGCCACAACCAGCTTTCATCTATGTTTGCCTTTGATAGCAGACATATTGCTGGTTTTCCTTTTATTGGGTTAAGATTCAAGGGATACATCTCTCCCTTGCGTTCAGACTTTAACAGAACCTTTTTCGAATGCTTTTCAATGATTTCAAAACCCTCATCATCAAATGACACTTTCAGACCTGTTCCTACGACTAGTTGTGACACACTGATGAGGTTATGCTGCAATCCTTCCACATACGCCACTTTTCGAATTGAGAAATCTCCATTTGTTATCATACCGTATTCCTTGATTGTTCCATAGGAGTTATTTACATACTTTACACACCCACCATCTTTTAGGGACTGAAACTCCCTCAGCTCTTCCTTCCTTCCTGTCATGTGACGTGAGCAACCTCTGTCGACATACCATTCATCATCGAACTGCTCGTCACAAAGCACCTGCGAATTCAAGATGATTTTGGAACCCAAAGTTTCTTGGGTCCTGGTGAGTCTTTCACAGAAAAAGGAATTGTAGAAGAAATATCAACCAAAAATGTTCTTTTTACTAAGGTGGTTTGATCTTTTCGTTTAATGGTATACACCTTGATTTTAGTTTTATCTTGTTTAAAGATTGGTGCATTAGTTGGTGTGTTGTTCGTTGGTTTAGAATTTTTCTTTTGAATCCTAGGTTTAGCTGACTTTTTCTTATCTTTGAAATCAGAATCTGATGCTAGGTTTCCCTTTCCTTTGATGTCCTTCATAGAGTTCATTTTTCACTTTAAATTGAAAGAACCGAAACTAGTGTTGGGACCGAAACTTGACTTTCGGTTCTGTGGGCCGATGTGAGGACCAAAACTAGACTTTCGGTTTCGAGTGCTGATGCGGGGACCGAAACTTGACTTTCGGTTCTAAGCGTTAGTCTAGGAACCGAGAGCCGATGTTCGGTTCGGACTTTTGGAGTAGTAGGAATTTGGCTTGAAAGTTTCTTTTTCTTGCACTTTTGTAATTCACTTATCCGTTGACACTATCTTAGGAGGTATGTAGTTGGGCTTTTGAGATTCCCAGTGAAATTTTCGCTCATTCAAGTTCTTTGCATATCTTTGGTTTCTCAAGCATTTCTATTCTGCTAACTCCTTCTATGACTTGTGGATATTGAAGCTAGCCTTTGGCTTCTGCTTTTGCTTTTCGGTTGTATTTGTTGGAGCATTTGTTTTTGTCATTGGTTCTTCGGGAATTTATTTAGTTCCGCTTGTGCTTGGTTTGTCGAAGCTTGAGGGTTTGTTGATGGGTTCTGCAACATATCTTCCTTTAACCCTCCATGAAGTTTGCTCTGACAAGCCTACGGTTTCATCTACGTTTTCAATAGTGGCAGACCAGAAGTAATCGTCGCACCCTTCAACATTGTCTTTTTCCACCAAGACTCTTAATTCTGCCATTTGTCTTGTAGTGACTCCATTAGCTGCATAAACCTGATTCGACACAGTCTGAACCTTTTGATAAACCACAACCTTTACCTTGAGTTTTTGTGGCTTGTCTTTTGACAACCGAGCAAATTCAACCGAATTTTCTTACATGAGGGGTTTCTCATTCTCGGTTTCGCTTTTTATAAATGCTGAACAATCAACAACATCTTCTACTAAGATTTCACTCATCTCACTTTCCTCATCAAATTCAGACGTATTATCTAAGTTCATTTTATTTTCTGAAGTTAATTTGGCATTGGATAGGTCAAATGATTGAATAGTGTCTGTCTTTATTTTCAACCTATAATTTTTATCTAAAATATCTTTTAGCATACATTTTTGTTCCTTAGAGTTAATGAAGGTTTCTATTTTGTCTAGTCTAATTTTGTAAGACACGGATGTCTCTTCTGTTGACACTTCTGATTCACATTCTGCTATGATCTCATCTTCCTTAAATTCAAGGAAGGGAAAAATCATCTTATGAATTTTCTTTCCTATCTTACAGCTTATATGTAATTGAGCAATATTTGTGTATAAACGCTTAGCAATTAAACAAAAAACATTTCTTTGTTCTAAAAACTTAAAATAGTCTCTTTGGCAATAAATACTTTCATCCCTAGCCCTAATTAACTCTGCCTCCTTCAGCTCAATCCACATTCTTCTCTCCTCACTCTTTGAAGACACCCTGCTGAGTTGGTAAGTTAGGTTAGAATTCGCTAAGCGAGTTTGCATGAAACCACCACTTAAGTTAGAATATATAAATTTTAATTCATTTAATTCTTTTTTCATATTTTGTTAATGGAACTTTAAGTGATTCAAGGATGGATTGTACCTTTTTGATCAACCGATCACAGTCGTTGGTCTTCTCACTGATAGGTTTAGCCGTAGAACACTTATTTTCAATCTGGTTCGGTTCCTCGTCTGCATTTTCGGTTGATAATCCAGTGGTGACCATTAAGCACTTTCCGGCTGAACCTAATTCCTTTGCCACATAAGCCTTCCCGTGAGTGGGTTGACCAAACTGCAACGCCACCGAACTCATCTTCATCTGCATTCTCCTACACAATCAAGACATTCATGGTACTTTTAGCACTGTTAGTTGCCTTCTTTTTATTGATTTCTTCCAGCTTGCGCATATCATATGCCTCATCATCTTCACCATCTCTTTTCTCATCCATTTTTCTCAGCATGCAATCTTTGGCAAAGTGGTTCTTACCGTGACAGTAATTGTAATCGAACCCAGAGTCTCCAACAAGCTTGCGCATAGATTTTTACTTCATCCTTCACCTTCTCTGAACTATAACTTCCTTCGCAGTTTCGGTTTTTGTTGACAGGAAATTTTCTTCGCGCAAACTTCTTTCAATTAGTGACCATCATAGCGTACTCTTCACTTATGAGATCACATTCTGACCTATCAGACTCTTCTTCTTCTTCTGCAATGCTTTTTCCCTTTGAGATAAGAGCCAGCGATCCCATACCAAAAACTACCTTTGCTTCTTTGGTTACAACACTCTCATGGGACTTAAGTATTCCTACAAGTTTCGCTAATGAGTAAGACTTAAAATTTTCATGGGCTTTTACGGTTCAAACGACGGCCATCCACTCCGGTCTTAATCCATTCATAAATGTCACCTTTTGCTCGATCAACTTTCTTTCAATTCCATGTTTGATCATCTTACTTAGGAGATGATTGAACCGATCGAAAGTTTGTATGAGTTTCTCCTCCGGTTTCTATTCAAAAACTCCAAATTTTGACAGCAGCAAGGTTTGAATGGAGTGTTCTAGATCTTCATCAGTTGAATAAAGTTCCTTCAACCTATCCCATATTTCTTAGGTTGGTCTGTGATGTGGCCTCTTGCCCTGAATCACTAGCTCTCCCCCACTTGGGGTCCTTACCCAAATCAACTTCAGTGCACAGTCGATCATTGACCCATTGGGGCTCAACCTGTCCATGCCTATAATAACCTTGTTCCCCCGTAGTGGTATGGCAACCAAATCTAGCAAGTAGCGCTCCTTGAATAACCTCAAAACACAATCCCTAAATACATCTAATACGAACTTGTAACATCCCAAAAATCGAGAACGGATTTTTTTTATCTTTATTTTATTACATGAAAAATGGGTTTGATGAAAACATTACTGATATCATGTATATCCATAAACCACAATTATACGTTTCAAAACCACATTATCAGTAGCAATAATATCAGAGTACAATCCTAGAAATCTCAAAAGCGGATCATGCATGTGTGTGATGCGCTGCTACACTGCCGACTCTTTCCCCTTAGAAGAGGAGGTACCTGAAACCAAAACTGAAAACTATTGGGTTTTGATCATTCTAACACTCATATGGTGTACACGCAACCCTAAACACCTTGGATCTATGTTTTCTTTATTATACACGCAAATATGAACTTTCCAAGGTATTACCCTGTCAAGCATACAATCTTTGATACTTGGGTAATAAAATAGATAGAAAACATACCTTTTTTATGTAACTTGTCTTCATGAAGCTTGAGTGCCTAGTACCCGAAGTGTGACACGTCAAATGGTTCACACAACACCATGAAAACTTGGAATAACCTTGAGAATAAGGATACTTTGGTTCTCTCTAGTGAAATCGGCCTTTCCCTTTTGTGTACACACACTAGTGCTAATTTCAGCAACCAAGGACATGTTTATATAGTGTGCAGATTAGGGTTAAACGCTAATACCCATGACCTTTCATTTCATATGATCCATGGGTTAAGCACTCCATGGACTATCCATGAAAGCTTATCACAACCTAAATGAACTTGGCCCATCACACATAAATATCTAAGACTCCATATTTAATTAGTTCCTTTTGATCACCTAATTAATTACAAATTAATTCTTGACCAATACTAATTAAATAATATGATTATATATTAATATATTAGAACTTATCATATATTAATATAAATCACTAGTATCCTTTTTTCCTCATCTAGTCTATCCAATTGTCCCGATGCCATGCAACCCAAATGGACCATGCCGGGTCAGGTCAAGTCTTACCAATTATAGTTATGGACTTAGACATTAATCCAACAGTCTCCCACTTGGATTATTCTAAAACTATTATTGCAAGTGTGACTTCAACCCCACTAGCAATGGTAGCTCTCAAAAGCTTCTGTCGAACTCTGACCTTGCCGATGATCTTTGACCTTTGTCAATGACTTGTCCATTAGATAAGTGATCATATATTCCTCCATTCTAGATATCATATGGACTGAGACATGGATTATAATCATTCTCTCTGTCCATTTGTTGTTTCCCTATTTCCGATTTATGACGACTGACTGATTGAACAAATCAAATCAGTCCTGGCTTGGCCAAGCACTCACATGTGTCATCATTAAATCAACGAGGGGCCCACAGATATTGCTTTTATCCCGAAGGTAAAAGGAATGGAGAAACTTCGACTCATATGGCTTGTTCTACTACTTGTTGAATCATAAACAAAGACATGTTTTATAACATCGAGTTACCAATGCGTTTTGGTGCAATCAATGTATAACCAACTCATACTAACAACTCATATCTCTAGGTTTGAAGAATATAAGATATTATCGTCTCATGATCACTTATGATAAAATCCATGAAGTGATTCAAATAAGCATGGGTTGAATCCAATACTCAGAACTTATGAGCAATCATGAATGTTGTAGCACCTCTTGGCTATGTCCCATACCTTGGACATCTACAAACCCGATTCATGACAGTCTTGACTTAATACCTACATCCAACGTATTATCGACTGTGGATGGTTTGAATAACTTAGTCATTCAAAAAGAACAACCTAGTTATTCTAGAAGTCAAAACATGCAAAGTGAAACACAATAATAATCGAATCCAATATGGTCTCAAAACTTATGAATATAAATAAAAAAACCTTTTATTTATCACTATATGATTACACATTATTCATTGTAAACTGTTTCAGCTATCAACTTATACTTGAATTAAAACATTAGTTGTCCCATGCTCCAAGCTTGTAAACTATGTTTTCTAAACACTAGTCATGCCATACACCAACTACACACACTATGTTTGTCCAAACATTAGTTATGTCATACACCAAGTATACACACTAAGTTTGTCTATGATCTTTACTTTATAAAATATATCGATTGAACATAACTCCAATTATTCTCATTTCACAGTCCCAAATTCTTACCGCAAATGCAAGAATTCCAAATTCCTACCACTTACCAAAATCTATTAGATTTTAAACTTATACGCACTGATCCTCTTGTAATGATTATGCATAAAGTCACAAAGACTTGTCAACAAACATTATAGAGTATTCCAAAGGAGATCACCTCCATGGAAACATCCTTCTTGCATTAAGTTTTCTAATCTTACACAGATTGAATCCACCTATGGAGACAACTCCATATTCCTATTTTGACTACCACTTATGAACAAGAGTTGCTCCTATTCAGACTATGTCAATATGGTCCTCTACAAAAATTAACACTATACTTCCAACGGTCCCTGACCAACCAATCTTTGGTAAACCTTAGATTGTCCTCGACAATTGCTTAATCATTTTAGTCATATCCATTTCTAGACTTTTCCCCTTAATTCCCAGAGCATTTGGAAAATTTAGATAGGATGAATATTATAACACATGCAATCGATCCTACATCCGAAGCATACAGGACATGATTCATGATAAAACATGATACAAAACCAGTCTTTTGCTACAATATTTCTATTTCTATTTTCCAAGTTCTCATAATTTAGATTATCAAAAGGGATGCCGTAATAATAATCGAATTATAAAATGCAAATAATGGACCTATATATAGAATTTCTTTATGTTGAGTCATTCCAACACAAAATTCATATATATATATATATATATATATATATATATATATATATATATCTCCTTGACTAAGATGATTAAAACCTCAATCTAAGCTTAAAAACTCACTCTAAGCCTTTTAGAATTGACATGAAGTACAATTTCCTCTCCCTTAGTTATAGCAAAACAAGTTTTTCAACCCCTGCAACCTCATGAATTGAAAATTTTGTTTTTTATAATTAACATTGCTAACACACAATACTTATCATAATTATCATGCAACCACTAACATGGTGATTATCAACACAACACTTATGCTCCCACTAGCTTTGACATGTATCCAGAGAGCAACTGGACTTCTAGAAATCAATACTTTATTGAGATCCTTACAACAGTTTAGATTTCTGATACTAGATTGCTTTGATAAGACTTTATCATAATCATACACCTTATCTTAGATAGCTCACAGGTGTGTCTAAAAAATTTCAAAACTATGAAAACGGGTGCCGTAATCATAGTCTCAATTGTTTAGACCTTTGCCATTTCTCATAAGTCCATGTTAGTCTGTCGGTTAACCACGCACGCTCCACTAACGGCTTTGAGAACTGCAAAGATTGATATCTACTTAAAATCTACTTGGTGGAAGTGTTTCCTCTCCATCATTTTCAAGAATCGGAGAGAAACCTCATGACCCTTAGATTTTATGTTGTATGTGTTCTTATCCAAATGAATTTGTCAAAACCACAAGCACAAGACAAGGTTAGTGACAAATTCAAACTCATACAGACTTAACTTATGCAATCTTGACCTCTTGCCACTTGGAAGTACAAGGGCCTGCCGTTGCTTCCAAGTAGTTATGCAAACAATTGAGAAACTATTTTAGTATCTTTTAGACTCCCACTGTCCTCTTGACATATGACTCTCTTGTCAAATATTCAAGAGATAGTGTGGATTCTTTATCAAGAATAACACTTCACACAATTGGACTAAGTTGGTCTCTGTTTTATCCAAAAGATCACAACTTACCAATTTCAAATGTACAAGAGTAGAAAACCTTTTACTCTTAGATTTGACTAGTGTTAATAAACCTTCTTTAAGATGTGTCACTCAAGTTACAATCTTGGAGTATGACTCTAAGAATTCTTTTAGAATGAAGTATGACTTATCTTCTTGATTTAACCATTTCAACAATTCATGACTCCTCTTCTTAGTCATAAGAATGCACTAAGATGACCTTAGAGGACTAATTGTGATATGATTTTTAAATCGTTAAGATTATCACAAACAAGATACTAAAGTACTCTCCCATCTTTTCAGATTTTATAAACTTTTATCTTTCTGCCTAATTTGATTCTTCCCATTCGTTCTGCCATACATTGAGACTTTTTCCAATGTTTCAGAATTATACTTAAACTTGTAAGTATAACCATATTTACTAAAATGTAGTAAATCATGACAAATAGTCTTATCGATCTTTTGTGGTGGACTCTGATCAGTGTACAAGGATGTGTACTTGATCCCTTAGTCTTTTCCTTGTTCACATAAGGAATTAGTCTTAATTTTCCAATGTTGAAAGTTCTCATTCATCATACTATACAACCTCCATGATTCCAAGTTTCGGTCCAATTGAAACTTGGGTGACGAGAATCTTTCCTTATTTAGTAAATTTAGACACTACCACAAACGAAAGAATCAGATTCATTTTCCAATATTGCTGTCAATGGAACCATATAAGCAACAATTTTTGCACAAATGCCATTGTAAGGATTCTAAAAATAAATAAAATTAAAACAATTTTCTTTTATTTTAAAACTTTTGCGGAAAAAACATATCCTTACAATCCATATGAAAACCTTGCTGCTATCTATTCCTAAGCAATATACCATAACTCTTTAAGCAACTCCTCAAAATTCTGGTTACCGAACCATGTGATCAAAGACCATCTTCACGAGCATGTACTTCCTTTAAGCTTCCTCTTTTCTTTGACTCTTAAAACATCACCAAGTGAATTAGTCACATTATGTAATAAGAATCTCCAAATAGGAGGTTAATAGAGTTAAACAATGGACTTTACCTGAAATAGAGTTAAACTTATTGACTTTAAGATCATTAGGTAAATTTGGTAGCTTTGCAACCAATGCCCCTTCCTTTGGCAATAGAAACATATGGACTCTTTGGGAATGGTACTATCTTAGGCTTAGCCTTTTCTTTACCATTTAGTCAACCGAGTTGACTATGGCTGATCCCTTTCCATTGGGAAGAGAATGCTTTTTCTGGATTTGTAGTGTCACCATTGTCAATGTCCATAAAGTTTTGGGTAGTTGATCTTTTAATCAAATTTGCTTTACTAGTGTTCCAAATCATTTCTGATTCAGCAGCACCAAGCAAATAGATATGATGATTAAGGGTCTTCTCAAAGTCTGTTTCATAGGAGTTCCAAAGGAAGTCACTATGTGACTTAGGAAGTGAGTGGATATCAAACTTCCTCAAGACTTTGACACCCAACTCTACCGGCTTGTCAATATGTGACTTCATCTCCAAGACGTGATCACACCTAGACCTTGCTTGCCAATAGGGCTTGAGTGACCTTAACCTTTTCAAGAATTTGTGGGATTTAGAGAATAATTAGAGGAGGTGAAAGAAGTATGATTTCCATGAACCAATCATGGGACATCATCTTTATTAGGAAAACTTGTTTCAAGAGATTTGGGATGATCACAGATGTCTGAACTTGACATATTATATGGGAGATATTCAAGAAAGTTGATTTATGTCCTTAATATAACACCCAATATAAAATATTAAGGCTACGACCCAACAAAGTATTTTAGAACTTAGAATAGGGATGTCGTAATCCAAGCTATAAAATATTTGAAGGTAGGTGAATGACGATTCACCAATTTCCACCATGAAAACGAAATAATCTTATTACGCTTTACTTGGATTCAAAATTCCTAGATCTTTTGAGATTCATTGAACTATTCAAAGGCATGTCTCAATCTCGAGTCTACCCTTCAGTTTTTGTGACTGGGATGTCGAGGATCACAAAACAAGGTGTGAATAATCATGAAAATATACTTGGTACCCTTAATATTTACCCCTCAATCGATGAGCCGGTTAACCACACACGCTCCACCGATACTATTATAAACATTAACTTACCCTTTTTCTACCTTGTTAAATCAAGCTAGTGTGTCGGTTAACCACACACGCTCCACTAACCGACTTAAGCAACATGCAAAGTGTAATTTCATGGGTTAGCGCCAAATTTACATTTTCCTAAGTAACTAAGATTGGGTATTAATAAGAGTTTATCTTACAACCCGAAATTTCCATTTTGAACAAACCATTTGAAGCCAATAGAAGTAGAAAAGTTACAATGAAAATTCAGACTTCGGGTATAAGTTTGGCAGTTTTTCAGGATTTACACTTAAGGAGATATCAGGAGAGTGGATGCACTAGGGTTTTGTGCAACACTATTATTCCAATACTCTAGGATATTAGAGTTCGTTCCGAGAATAAAAATATTTTCTGCCAAAAATATCTCAGGACTATAAATAGAATTCTGAACCAAATTCATTCATTATTCGCATTTCCAACTAAAGAAAAGCCATTTTCTCTCTCACGGATCTTCTGGTTTTCATCCCAAATCGTGAGTACACTTCTCTAGTTGTCTTATAATGCTTATTATGTGCTCAATAACTTAGATTACATATCAAATCTATGAGATTCGGGAGTTTACCGCCCAAGAACGTTCTTGGAGAGTAAACTCCAAATTGTGGCTTAAATGCTACCTAGTCCTTCCCCCGTGATTTGTAACTACCTTAGACTTGTATGCTAGTGGGTATATGACTAGAAAACATCAAAATCGGATCAAGACCCCAAGATTTGGGAGTTTACCGCCCAAGAACTTTTGGGGAGTAAACTCCATTTTAAGGGCCTAATGTGTCCCAAAGTCCCTCAAAGCCATGGAACTCGAACTAGAACCCACCACGCATGTTTAGGACACCAAAACAATTAAGATCCAATGGTAAAAGAGATTTCACGGCCAAGGAGGTTCTTGGGCCGTGAACTCCATGTTTAAGTGCCAAAATGCCTTAAAAACCCTTCTTAAGCCAATTTGGGCATGTACCTAAATGAGTTTAGGACTGGCTAACACACTTAGAACACCAAGAGTAAGGTGTTCACAGCCCAAAAGGTTCTAGGGCCGTGAACTCCATGAAATGGTGCCAAATGGTGCCATAAACTCTTCTAAAGCCAAGTACAAAAGCCTAGTTTAGTTCCTAGTTAATTTAGAGACTTCAAAACACTATAAACACCCTCCCAAAGGAGATTATTAGTGCAATGGATGATGTTGTTGCTTGTTTACTACTTTACATTGTTGTGATATTGTACATGACGTCCTCCACCCTAGAACGTTTCTGCCGTTCTTGGTTTTGGGGTGTGACAGATTGGTATCAGAGCATTGTTTATAGTGAATTAAGTATATCAACCCATAAAAGATATACAAACTATAAATACATAAGGGATAAAAAAATACTCTGACCAAGAGTTTATACTTTAAATAATAAAATATTTAAGTAAGTATACATGCCTGCATTCATACTAAAATCAGTGTCACTAGGACAGTACAAAATAATTACGATTGTTGGGCAACACAAGTGGGCTTAGAGACATATGGTAAAAACTGGGAAGATATAGCCTGATCACCTATGTTATCCGAAGGTTGACTAGCATGTGCCTATGTTTCATTGTGTGGTTGCAACAATGCTAAAATCTTACCAACCCTACCACAATGAGAACAGTAGAACATAACATTAAACTTAAAATACTATAGGAGTATTTGGTGTTACTATAAGTACGTTATACTTGAGAACTAAAACGAGATCTTCATTACTAAGTTGATAGTTGCTAAGTGGATACACTAAGGATATATGTAACTAGGATGTTATAGACTTAGAATTTGTGAAATTTTACTTCACCCTGATTCTGTGTGAATTTGGAGTTAAGATCACTTATTCGAAGGCCTATCCTGTTTCGATTACATATAACTGGTATGCACTTCACAAATAGCGATGTAACTGATGAAGATTTTCTAAATAATTATCTAGATAGTTCGTCTAATAATTATTTTCTTACCCCAATTCTCGCATAAATAACATGGCTGGACTCTTATCCCCACGGCAACCAGTACCTCCCGAATGAGGTCATTGCTGGTTGGTTTGGAGAAGAACCAGAGAATGATCATCCGATCCCTTTGAATGATCACCATGATGAAAACGCTTCGGACGGTGCTAATTTCGAACTAGAGGTTGAGAACCTACCCCAGGCAGCTCCTGTTCAAATTCCTAACCCTCGTCCGACTTTTCATGGCCCGACCCCTGAGTAGGTGGAATGCTTGGAAACATGGAGCCAAGGACAAGATCAGCCCATGCTATTTAATGACGACCGAAGGTTTTATGACCTAAGCAATGGGGGCTCAGCAGACAGAACCTTTCCAATCTTGGTCCGCAGAGTGGCCCGAAATGAGATTCAAGGAAGGACAGCCCTACATCAGATTTCCGAAGTTGTCTCCGATACGAGAATGCATACCCTCCGCACCATTCATCTAGAAGATGCTCGGGAGAGATCATAGAGAAACCATGAAACCCTGCTTCAAGCACTGGCTGAATCACGAGCCGAAGTCATAGAACTCCGAGTACGCCAGAGGGTGTACGAAAGACACCTACTTGACGTGGAACGTCAATTGGTTGAACTGAGAAGTTCACCAGATGGATGACCGTCGCCAGTAGTAGACGCTTTACTTTATTTTACCTTGTTAGAAAGTGATCGTTTTATGTCTTTGCCCGATGCTGTCAAGAACTATCTTCTCTGGATATGATGTAAGACCTTTACAAGGTCATTTTCCTGAATCTTTACGTCATGAATATCAAAGATATTGACAGTCGGCTAACTTCTGTGTCATTCTTCATTCAAGTACTTTTATCATACTTTCATTGGAGTCTATCTGAATCATGCTTTAGTCAAGTCATTAGACTATAGTAATTTAGCTCCGGAGACATTCCATGTCACTTTTAGTGGTTCGATCTTGTTATTCACCAACCCACGATACCTCGGCTTGAACGACAAACATCTTTAGACCATTCTACAAACTCACTTCCATTCGATTACTAGTACTGCATCATAGGGATGTAGGTCAAACCTCCGTGAACATACTTCCATTTCGTGCTAGGACTGCATCATAGGGATGTAGGTCAAACTTTTGAGAACATAGTCTTACTCTTTGCCTGAACAATCGAAGTACATCTAGGGTCAACCAGAATCGCTCATAAAGTCCTTTCCTTTTGTATTGTAGAATCATGCCGCCATACGGAAATGGTCACCCGAACAACGAAACCCCTACCCTTCATATCGATGGAACTACCTTTCTAGTCGCAGTCTTAGCTGTCGTGACAGCTGTGCTGACCCACCTTAATGCTAACAACGCAAATGTTGGCGGAATGGGTATCAATGATTCTAATCCAAATGATAACCAAGTACACCCAGGAACAACGAACTACCACAACACTTCGAATCTAAAGCCCAAGGATAGCAAACAAAAGTTCAGGGAGGGAGTCAAGGGAAAATCACCCCAGGGAAGGAGCAAAAGGAAACAACCAGTGGCAGCCTTCGCAGCCACGACATCTGTACCTCCCACTGCCATTCCTTCTGGTGTCCCAGTTAACTTAGTGATACCTTATGTGGGAAAACTCCCAAAATGCATCAAATGCAATTATCACCACCATGGACTTTGTTGGGAAATGCAGTGCTTTAACTGCAACAAAAAGGGACACACCATCCGTTACTGCAATACTCCGATCCGACACATTACTTCAACCACAAATTTCGGAACTTCTCGATTATGCCACCTATGTGGTGTAATGGGGCACTTCAAGAAAGACTGCCCATCGGAGAAGAACAACGGGGGAACAGGAGGAGTCTGAACCCCGAACCATGCTATAAAATAAGTTCACTTTCTTTTGGACAATATTTAAGTAAGCTTGCAAGCTATTTAAAGCTAGTGCAACGAGAGTCTCATCTTTTGCGGGATCCTGTCGGTATAGGGATGCTCATGCTGCGTATACTTGTCTTTTGTAGTATACCTCATTCGCAGCAATAGTCTTGTAATAGGTCTAAAGTATTGTAACTCTGTTGTTGGTTGCACTGTGGTGTTTTTCTATAATGCCTTATGTTCAAATCTAATGTCTTTAGTTTGCATATGATTCCGATTTTATCATACGACTCGAGTAAATTCGATCCTCGCAATACCAGCTTCATACGTACATCTCTTTCTCAGTAAACGTCTTTTAGCGAAACCGTCATATTAGAACACCGAAGTACTCATTCCAGGAGTACCTCATAGTTCCTTTCTTTCCGAAGAAACCCCCGAAGTACCACTCGTGCAGTACGTCAAGTTCAATCCAAGGATTTATACGATTGATCTATCACTGAGGAATGTATACACAAGAGTGATATATAATCAAGGTTCTACAGGTTTAGAATAGATGATTCCACTTTAACTTCTTTTTTTCCCCGATGGGATGTGAGCGTAAAGAAGAATCAGTTATTCGACTACCTTTTCAATCTTAATTATATACGACTCGTATACATGAGACTGTGATTGTGAAACCATGTATGAATTCTAATATGAACTTCAGGACAAAGAACTGCCTAAGTATACAAGTAATCGCATCGTCATGTGAACCAACTTAGAACCCGGTATGACTTCCGTAAACGGATCGCCCTACAGCTTAAACACCTACGGAGACACAAAAACAGTGTAGACAACTTAGCAAACCACACAGAAATAGAGTTAGAAGACTAGGCTTCTCACCCTAGAGAACCCCAGTCTTATTCTCCAAGAGATCGACGGATTGCATCGTATGTGCCTCGGCTATCGAGTACTCCGTCAAGATTTTTCATTAGAAATCGTTATCTCTGCCTCGCATTAATGAAATGGTTAAGCAAACACAAGGAAAGAATTACATCCAGGAATGGATCTGAGATCTGAATATCACCAGTTCGAGTGTTAGGGAAGGATGTCCGGAAGACTACCTTCCGAACTCGATGCGGACACTTCGAGTCCGTAGTGATACCCCTCGGATAGGACCAATACACCCATAGTTTTCATGAGCTAAATGAAGAGGGTACGTCTTTCTTACTTGGATCAGTTCGTCATTTCTCCATATAATGACTTACTTATCTAACCTCGTAGTAAGAAGGAACCCCTGGAAACATTACCTTCAGAGGTACTTTTCGCGATGTTCTCTAGGCACGAGTTTTGAAACTGAAGAGTTAAATTTCTATGACACACTGTTAGTGATGTGGGAAATTTTGAGTACTCTTACATTTTGTCAAATCTGTTGAGAATTTGTCGACACTAGAGACGCCGATAGTCATACGCCAAATTCTAGGTCCTACAGAACTACTATCTTAATTCATTCAAAACTCCTCGCAAATTACAGAAACCTTTACAACTCTAACCCAACAAGGGGTGGCCCTTGACTGGGAAGTTAAACAAGAAAAAGAAACCTCGGAGATTCCAAGTGAGTGACCAAGTTCTTTAGGAGAACTCACTCTGGGAATGGCTTAATACGCTTCATATCGCGTGGGAAGCTAAATCCAATATAGTTAGCACCTCCGAGATTCTTATCAGAATCAGTCTTGTGCCTCACACACACTAGATCTACTCCGCAAACTCAGTAACGTACATTCTACTCTTAGCGTCTCGCTCGTGAAACCATATCTTTCCGTTAGGACTCTTGTAAGTCCAATCGTCGAGATCCTCTCCTTCGTATTAGGACCGTAGTGACCCTCGATCGAGAGGCCAAGCGGACGAATCAACGTCGTCGCCAGTTAGTGAAGGTTCATTGGGATACCAACCGAGAACCTGATTTCACTCAGGAGCGCTAGAACCAATCGATTAGGAAGCCTACTCCTCACGACTCGATCATTCATACCTACTTCCTTGCCTAGATTCTAATGTCGGGACGAAATTCCCTTCAACAGGGGGATGATGTGACAACCCGAAATTTCCATTCTGAACAAACCATTTGAAGCCAATAGAAGTAGAAAAGTTACAGTGAAAATTCAGACTTCGGGTATAAGTTTGGTAGTTTTTCAGGATTTACACTTAAGGAGATATCAGGAGAGTGGATGCACTAGGGTTTTGTGCAACACTGGTATTCCAATACTCTAGGATATTAGAGTTCGTTTCGAGAATAAAAAATATTTTCTGCCAAAAATATCTCAGGACTATAAATAGAATTCTGAACCAAATTCATTAATTATTCGCATTTCCAACTAGAGAAAAGCCATTTTCTCTCTCACGGATCTTCGGGTTTTCATCCCAAATCGTGAGTACACTTCTCTAGTTGTCTTATAATGCTTATTATGTGCTCAATAACTTAGATTACATATCAAATCTGTGAGATTCGGGAGTTTACCGCCCAAGAACGTTCTTGGAGAGTAAACTCCAAATTGTGGCTTAAATGCTACCTAGTCCTTCCCCCGTGATTTGTAACTACCTTAGACTTGTATGCTAGTGGGTATATGACTAGAAAACATCAAAATCAGATCAAGACCCAAAGATTTGGGATTTTACAGCCCAAGAACACTTGGGGAGTAAACTCCATTTTAAGGGCCTAAGGTGTCCCAAAGTCCCTCAAAGCCATAGAACTCGAACTAGAACCCACCATTACATGTTTAGGACACTAAAACAATTAAGATTGAATGGTAAAAGAGAGTTCACGGCCAAGGAGGTTCTTGGGCCGTGAAGTCCATGTTTAAGTGCCAAAATCCCTTAAAAACCCTTCTTAAGCCAAGATACTAATTTGGGCATGTACCTAAATGAGTTTAGGACTAGCTAACACACTTAGAACACCAAGAGTAATGTGTTCACAGCCCAAAAGGTTCTAGGGCCGTGAACTCCATGAAATGGTGCCAAATGGTGCCAAAAACTCTTCTAAAGCCAAGTACAAAAGCCTAGTTTAGTTCCTAGTTAATTTAGAGACTTGAAAACACCATAAACACCCTCCCAAGGGAGATTACGGCCGTAATCTCCAAGGGAATATGGTCCCAAGGCCATAAACTCCTAAAAGGAGTTATATTATGCCCTAAACTCTTCCATAAACAAAGCCATTAAGTAGAAATGCTTATTAGGGACTTATAGAGCATCAAACTTCAAATGGACACACAAGTATGAGTTCACGGCCGTAAACTCATGAGTTTACGACCGTAAACTCATTTAGTGGTGTCTTTAGGGTAGTGAACTCCGTTATGGAGTTTTCCTTGAGCCCTATACACAATAGCTTCCCCTACAAACACTTAGATGCAATCCTAGAGGCTAATAACACTTGATAACGGTGTTTATCATGTCTTAGGGTGTGTTGACTTGTTTATTAGTTGTTTATAGACTAATTTGTTACACATATGTGAAATTATATGTTAACTAGGATCATAAGTGTGTTCAAGACTCCACTTAACATCTAGCGGTCCTACCTCTTCATTTCATCTGTATCACCCACAACAGGTGAGTTCATACCCCTTAATCAATGTTTTAACTATTTTTAAATCACATGTGATTAGTAAGCAACATTTAAATGATTTACCACTCATTAGCCGTTTTAGCAAACAGTTTCCTTCAAATGATGTTCATAAACATTTTATATGTTTTAAAACTCCTTATTACACTGTACATTTTACTCTTTATGTTTTATTTCAAACTTATTTACAATTGTGTTTCAAACAAATGTTTCGTTATACTTAAACTGTTTTATCAAACCCATGCCTTCAAAACCATTTTATAGATCGACATCAAGTCGATCTTTTCTTAGATAATGATTATGTTCAAGGGTTTTACAAAACTTATTTATGTTTTTATATTATAAATTGCATACCTCTATATGTATAGTTATATAAGAAATGTTTAAAAGACTTAGGAAGGTTATCCACCCTATTTCCTTTTTGCGCTTGAGATGTGGTCTGGTGGGATATCGGGTACTCGTCCGAAGGTCACTTTAATATTAGTTATATATCATGTGTACATATATAGTCATAAAAGGTATTTCCATTTCATCGAATGCCCTTGGGTAGCAAGGGTATACATTCATGTTCATACTTACCAGTTAGATTATTAGTAAACTACCATATAGGTAGTTTAGGAAGATACTAGAACTATTACTAGAACGTGATATCATACAATGAGTCAGTTCATTCATGAGTCAATACTTGCTAGAACATTTCAGTACATTACTACACTTGCTAGATAGAGAGCACATACATTATAGCTAGAACATTACAGTACATTACTTTACATTTACATTGATACGTTTACACAGAGATCCTGTTATCAGCATGCCTATATATGTATAATTATATAAGCAATGTTTAAAGGAATTAGGAAGGCTATCCACCCTATTTCCTTTTCGCGCTTGAGATATGGTCTGGTGGGATATCGGGTACCCGTCCGAAGGTCGTTTAAACATTAGTTATATATCGTGTATACATATATGGACATAATAGTTTGTCTCTGTCATTTCAGTACCTTTGGGTAGCAAAGACATACGTTCATATACTTTTACATGATCACTTACATGATCACACTTACATATACATAGGACAGACGTCACTAGGTGCTATAGCATGGAACTAGTTCAGGATCTAACTATACCGATGAATCACAAAGCAATTGTGATAGTTATATCGAGTATACATGATCATAGTAATTTAGATGCTCACGGCTTGCATACATGTAGGGGTCGTGGGTAGGTCCCAAAATCCCTTTGATAGGGGAGGGTATAGCCTGGGATCTAGACATCACATTATACCTTATCCCTCAAATAAGGCAGTTGTGTACCGATGTAGTTATTTATTACAAATGCTATAGTACTTAGAAGAATTACCCTAGACTTAAGGTAATTAGTACGGTTGTAGTTTGATACTACACCATAGTACTATTTCACTTTCCCATTACATCCACTTCGTGAACATTCACACGATGCAGGGTAATGTAGAAACTATCTTTTTGGTTAATGATAGTCAGACTTGGGAAAATACACACTCTTACAAGAGACACACACAGAGACTAGATTCCTTGGTAGAAGGCTATATATAGATTAGTTAAGTCTTGGTAGAAGACTCCCTGTTATAATGGTAGGAATCATAGGGATTTCTAGAGTTTTTCAAACGTTTACAGTTATTTTACATACATTTTCAATACTTACAATTCATATACATACAAATTCTTACATACAAATTAAGACACTAAAATACTTATGATCTCACCAGCTCCAAAGCTGATACTCGCTTTCAAAATTACTTGTATCCTCAGGTCATCATAGACGGGTACCGATGCAAGGAATAGGAAGATGGAGCTTGTTCAAGACTCATCTTTCATTTTGATTTATGCTTTAGTGTTTATCAAAATTTGACAGAACACACTTGTATAATAATTATATTATTAGTGCAATGGATGATGTTGTTGCTTGTTTACTACTTTACATTGTTGTGATACTGTACATGACGTCCTCCGCCCCAGAACGTTTCCGCCGTTCTTGGTTTTGGGGTGTGACAGTTTAGTTACTCAGTATTTATCATTAATACTTTTAATAAAGATAGAATTATAGGCCTTGTCCTACCCATTCAGCTAACGACCCTCCACCAGTCAAGGAAGCGGTGGGTGAGAGTGGACACCCATTAAACTGCCATTTTATAGGCAGTAACCTTATACCACCCTTATAGACTGGCTTCGTGAATGAAGCCTACTAATGGTAAGACGACTTTACTCTTATACATATATATAAATATTATTAACTTATAATATTATAAAGTATAATGGTTGAATTTTAACTTTTAAAACTCTAACGACTTAACTTGGAATTAAAGTATTTATAAGGGAAAACTTTAGAAATTCCAAAACCTGAGGGCAAGTTTTGAAACTATTTCAAGACTCTTCAATACATAACTAATGAGTTTAATGGTTCATAAAAATAAATACTCTTAATTTTATGTAACCTCTTATTCTTTAATAACAATTTTAAAGAAGTGTCTTTTCGTAAACGATAACTTGAAGACAAGTTATGAAGTCCATATTAGAATATTTATGAGAAGAAACCTTTCATTTTGTAACCTATGGCACCTTTATGAGTTTTAAGATTCATAAATGTGACCTTTTATGTAACTTGAGGACAAGTTACAAAAAACACATTTTATGAACCACTTTTAGATTAATTTGGATTGAAAACACTAAAACACAATTTTTTTTATTAATCTAAACTAACTCCTAAATCAAGGAAACATAACTTTTTTCATGTTCCATAACTTAAGACCAAGTTTTGTAACTCAATAAAAAACTTTGAATCATATTTTTAAAACCTTTTCATATCTATAATTTATGGAGGTTTCAAAAAACTATTTAGCTCAAAATTTTAAAACTAATAAAATAATTATATCATTTTATCTTTAGTAAATTTGACCTAATTCAACTCATATAGCAAATGATTCAAATTTTACAAATAATTAGTTTTTCCACAAAAACAAGTAATTATCTTAAAATTTGACAAACGTCATGTTTTTCCCCTTTTTTTTCAACTTTGAAAATAAAATATTTGCATCAATATAACAGAAAAACAACCCATGACTCTGATACCACCATTTGGTTTTGATCATTCTAACACTCCTATGGTGTACATGCAACCATAAATACCTTGGATCTATGTTTTCTCATTTATACATGCAAATATGAACTTTCCAAGCTATTACCCTATCTAGCATACAATCTTTGATACTTGGGTAATAAAATAGATATACTACATACCTTTTTGATGTAACTTGTCGTCATGAAGCTTGAGTGCCTAGTGCCCCAAGTGTGACACCTCAAATGGTTCACACAACACCATGAACACTTGGAATAACCTTGGGAATAAGGATACTTTTGTTCTCTCTAGTGAAATCGTCCTTGCCCTTCTGTGTACACACACTAGTGCTAATTTCACCAACCAAGGACATGTTTATATAGTGTGGAGATTAGGGTTAAAACCTAATACCCATCACCTTTCATTTCATATGATCCATGGGTTAAACACTCCATGGACTATCCATGAAAGCTTAGCCCAACCTAAATGAACTTGGCCCATCACACATATATATCTAAGAGTCCATATTTAATTAGTTCCTTTTGATCACTTAATTAATTACAAATTAATTCTTGATCAATACTAATTAAATAATATGATTATATATTAATATATTAGAACTTATAATATATTAATATAAATCACTAGTATCCTTTTTTCCTCATCTTGTCTATCCAATTGTCCCGGTGCCATGCAACCCAAATGGACCATGCCGGGTCGGGTCAAGTCTTACCAATTATCGTTATGGACTTAGACATTAATCCAACAAAAACCGTATACACAAATCTTAGTGAGTTTCCCCCATCATGCCACATACCACACAACATTGTCTATTGGTCGGTATCTTTCAACCGGTAGCTGGCAACTAACCTCCCCTTTGGTATCTTTCAACCGGTAGCTGGCAACTAACCTCCCGTTCGGTATATTTCAACCGGTAACTGAGAGCTAACCTCAATTCTGGTATCTTTCAACCGGTATCCAGGGATGTTTCACCCCTATCACTACCACATAATAACATAACATAGTAGCACATAAAACATACAATTAGTGGCATACCAGATAATTATCACATAGAAAATCATCCAACTATAACTCCTACTAATGGTTCGACATTGTGGCCTTAGACCAACTTCTGCTGGAAGGTAACTCACCTCAATGTCTTGTAGTGTCCGCACTGTCCTCGATATGGAGATCGAATCCTATGGACTCGACAATCCCTACACAACATCCTATCTATATTACCAATTCATACTCATAACCCCACACCAGGGTCAACTATAGAGCAAGTCATAGTAAATGTCAATAGCTTGGTCAAAGTCAACATCTGGTTGACCAGACTCGCCGAGTTGGCTTACCAACTAGTTGAAGTCCCCTTGTCTATCAAAGCTACAACCTCGTCCTTACTCTCTGAGTGTTGTAATAGCTCGACGAGACCGCCTTTTACAACACTTCAGACCTTCTTCAACTTACTCGCCGAGTTTTTCCTTGAACTCGTCGAGTTCATCTTCATCCATATGAAGATATTCAGTCTATGACTCGTCGAGTCCTCCGTGGACCCGCCGAGTCCGCCTTCATGAGGTTGGGACATTTCCTTGAACTCGTTGAGTTGGATCATATACTCATCGGGTTCCATAACTACCAGATCCTTAATGATCCCAACAACCCAGGGACCTTCCATCTTCGCATTTGGTCCATCAACAAAAGGGATTTGATGGAAAATACGTCCCGATTTGCCGACTCCCACGAACGACTCGCCGAGTCTACCCTTGTCCAAAACTATACAGTCGATTATAATGGGTCTTAATGCATCAAAACCATAGATCTGATCTCTTAAGTTCCATTTTATATGTAAATTTCCAATCTTAACGTCCATGCATGGGGTTTATGGCTCAAGAAGCCATAAAAAGGGGTTTAGATGATGCATGGGTCTCCCATGGGCATAAATTTGGCACCTTTATGCCATGGGAAGCCTTAATGGTTCTAGATTTGAAGTGCAACCTCAACCACACCCACAAAATCTAATTATAACGTCATAAACTTGAAAAAGGGGTAGAAAATGGCCCTAATACTAGATCTAGGAGATAGATGGTCATGGTTCAAGTTTTTTACCTTGAATGAACTGAGAATGATGCAAAACCTCTAGATCTACTAGCTTCCACTTAATCTCCCGAGCTTCCTCTTTTTCTTCCAACATCAAATGCACACAAAATCACCAAAAGAGCTCAAAAACACACAAAGAGGGGCTTAGGGTTCGAGTTTGGGTCCTCTAGAAGTGAGAGAGACGATGGAGGCTGGTTTGGGACAAGTTAAGTTGTTTAAATATGGTGCAAACCTAAAATGTTAGGGTTTCATCCAGACATCTCCTACTTGTCGAGTCAGTATTCCACCTCACCGAGTAGCACACTAACCCGATCAATCCAAAGTCGAGTGTACTCGACGAGTTGGGCCGCCAACTCGCCGAGTCCTAGAGTAAAACATGATTTTTCTTCACTTAAAATACGTACAGGGAACAACGTGTTACAGATTTATTAATATATTATGAGAATAATATATTAAAAGAGAAATCATATTGTTTAATTAATGTTGATAAATAATTAATTAGGAATTAATTATTGTGGTCAAAAGAGATTAATTAAATAAAGGGGACTGTTATGCAAATCATTGATAGTTGCATGAATGGGCTGGTGGACTCCATAGAGTTGGAGTGAATGAATTTTATGGGGAAGCCCATAAGAATTCGTCGATGGTCTCTAAGGAGGGAGTCCGTGGGCTACTTAGGGCTTAAGCAATAAGATTAGGGTTTCCTGGTTGAAAACCCTAGAATCCTGCCTATATAAGGAACCCCTATGACCTTAAAAACGTGGCTAATCCTTCTCCATGAGATCTAGAACATTTTTGGTGCCTCCTTCCCCCTCCTTTTTCATAGGTGAACTCACCGATTCCACTGGGTACTCGATGAGTCAGATGGTCATGAGGAGGGATTTTCGGGTTTCTTGCCTATTTTGCTGTGGGATAATTACCAAAAACAATTTTTATTAATAAAATCCGATTTGTATTGATATTATGTAATTATCCTTGCCAAAATAGAAGATAACTGGCATTTAATTTAATAATTATTTGCTTATATGATAAAATTTGATTATTTGAATTATTTGATGAATTATCTTGAAAGTAATTGGATTTGGTCAAAATTAGATAACCACCAATTAATTGTTAAATTGAATTATTTGAACTTTGATCTAGAATGTTCTTGATAATGTTTTGACAAGTTACAATACTTTCCCTCAAGTTTGGGATTTAAATTTTTTGATTGAAAAGTTTAACTCTGAAATATTTAAATTCTAAACCCTAATGTTTTGAAAAGTTCAAAACATGCCCTCAAGTTTTGGAATTTAAAATTTGATTGAAAGTTTAATTTTGAAATATTAAATTCTAAGACCCTAGTACTTTGAAAAGTTCAAATTACACCCTTAGAGTTTTATTAACTTAATTAAGTGTATAACTAAAAGAGAGTTAATAAATCCATAATGATTTGGTTTACATTTAATTAAATTAAAAGTATAATTTATTAATTTAGACAACCTAGAATTTTAAAAGTTTAAAATACACCCTTATACTATATATAAAATTAAAAGTTTAATGTTATATATATATATATATATATATATATATATATATATATATATATATATATATATATATATATATATATATATATATATGAGTAAAGAGTCAGTCTTACCGTTAGTAGACCTCATTCATGAAGCTGGTCTCTAAGGGGTTTTTAGGAAAATTGCCTATAAAATGGTGATTGAATGGGTATCCACTCTTACCCACTGCACTCTTAACTAGTGCGGGTCGTTAGCTGAACGAGTAGGATAGGACACTACCTTCCATTATAAGTATAATGATAACATAGTAACTAAACACTTTTATAAAATTCCCAAATCTTAGTTACTTTAGGAAAAATGTGAAATTGTATGCTATTCCATGGAATTACACTTTGTATCCATGCCGAGACGTTAGTGGAGCGTGTGTGGTTAACCGGCACACTAATTTGGGATTGGTATTGGTAGCGAAGGGTGTCTCGATATTTTTCATAGATCAATGGGCATGTGTGGCTATCCGACACATTGATTAGGTGATAATGACATTGAGTGCACCAAGTATATTTGCATGGTTACTCACACCATATTTGTGATCCTCAGCATCCCAGTCACAAATGAAGGGCATAATCGAAATTAAACAAGCCATTGAAAAGTTTAATGAATCTCAAAAGTTCTAGGAGTTTCAATTTATTTAAAACCTACATTTCTTTTCATTTTTCATGGTAGAAATTGGTAAATCGTCATTTACGTACCTTCAAATGTTCTGCAACTAGATTACGACATCCATCTTCCATGTTGTAGAACATTGTGTTTGGTCCTAGCCTTAATATCTCGTTTGAGTGGTTTATTAAGGACTCAATCAACTGACTTGAATTTTCTCCCGTTTTGCAGATGTCTTATTCTAACTATGGTCTTCGCAAACCCCTTGAAGATGATATTCCACGATACGATCGAGGAACTCAAGATCATTCTACACTTCCTCCACCTCCTCCTATTGTTCTCCCTAACCCACGTGATTGAAGGGTTGAAAAGTTCAAGCTCACTGAAGCCCTTTTGGTAAGTAAACACGAAGATGGGAAACCTGTGTGTGCAAACGTCTTAAAGATGAAGTCACACATTGACAAGTTTAGGATGTTGGGTGTTGAGATTTTAGGTAAGTTGGTTGTTGACTGGGTTCTCTAGTCACTTCCTGACTCATATAGTGAGTTCATTGGAGAGTATTATATGATGGATCACGATGTGACCCTCATTGATTTGACCTATTTGCTTGTTCATTTGAGGGCATTGGTTACGAACCTGCCCTGAGTACCTGAGGGATCGAAGAGATGGGAGAGTCAAGACTTATGGCTCTACTTCAGGTAAAATCCACTAACTGACTATGTATTTTTTGATTCTTAATACATAATGTGATGAGATTTCATTTTGATGTTTTGTAGGATCGAAGAAAAGAGAGGAAGCTTAAAGGAAGAAGTGAGTTGAATCTGATCATGAAGAAATGGATTTTGATCGCATGGATTCGAAGATTGGATTTTTGAGCTGCTACTTTAGAGTTAGGATAGATTGCTAAGGAATATTTACACAGTTTTCATTTATAATCACATTGTAAGGACAAGAATTTTCCCCATTTTATAAATAAAATAAATTTTGATTTTGTCGTATTTATTTATCCTTGCAATGGCCTGTATGAAAAATTGATGTTTGTGTATTTCTATTATTAGCAATGATGGGTGTGATTCTTTATTATGTTATATGTGGTAGTGTCGAGAATTTGTCAAATAAGGAAAGTGTTGGATTAATGTCTAAGTCCATAACTATAATTGGTAAGACTTGACCCGACCCGACATGGTCCAATTGGGTTGCATAACATCATGCATTCGGATAGATTAAAATGAGAGAAATAACATTTAAGGTTTCTTAATATATTATAAGTTCTAGTATATTAATAAGATTATTTAATTAGTATTGATCAAGAATTAATCTAGGATTAATTAAGTGATCAAAACAAGACTAATTAAATATATGGGTTGATTGTGTAAATCATCCATACTTGTATAGTGGGCTAATGCTTCATGGATTGTCCAGATGGGCTAAAACCCATAAGATGCTCCATGGTGTATTTGAACCCATGGATCCAAGGAAATTGAAAGCCATGACAATTAGGGTTTACCCTAATTGTCACTCACTATATAAGCATCTTATTGTTGACAAAATTGGCCACTATGGGTGATAGAAAGGGCTAGCCGATTTTATGAAGTGTTCCAATTTCTCTCAAGTCATTCCATGTGTATTAGGTGTTGTGTGAACCATTTGAGGTGTCACACTTAGGGCAGTAGGCACTCAAGCTTCATCAAGACATTCTACATCAAAGAGGTATGCAATTCTAACTTGATATATTCATACGAATCAATGTTATTATGCTAGTTAGGATGAATACCTTGGTAATATCATATTTGCATGTATAATAGAGAAAACATAGATCCAAGGTATTTAGGGTTGCATGTACACTTAGGAGTGTTAGAATGCTAATAACCGAAAAGTGGTATCAGAGCCACGGGTTGTTTTCTGTTATATTGATGCAAATATTTTATTTTCAAAGTTGAAAAAAAAGGAAAAAAAAAAAACATGAAGTTTGTCAAATTTTAAGATAATTACTTGTTCTTGTGAAAAACTAATTATTTGTAAAATTTGAATAATTTGCTATATGAGTTGAATTAGGTCAAATTTAGTAAAAGATAAAGGGTTTAGGTCATTTTTGGTCACTTAACTTTGGTTTTGTGTTCGTTTGGTCACTTAACAATTTTTAAGTTTTAAAAGGTCATCAAACTCTTGACTTTGTGCTCATTTAGTCACTTAAATTTTAATTTGGTCACATTTAGTCACTTAACTTTTAGATTTGTGCTCATTTAGTCACCTAACTATTAAACTTGTGCTCATTTAGTCACTAAACTTTTGAAAAAATTGAAAAGTTTAGTGACTAAATGAACACAAGTTTAAAAGATAGCTGACTAAATGTGACCAAACCAAAATTTAAGTGACTAAATGAGCACAAAGCCAAAAGTTTGATGACCTTTAAAAACTTAAAAAGAGTTAAGTGACCAAATGAGCACAAATCCAAAAGTTAAGTGACCAAAAATGACCTAAACCCAAAGATAAAATGATATAATTATTTTATTAGTTTTAAAAGTTTGATCTAAAGAGTTTTATTTTTTGAAACCTCCATAAGTTATGGACATGAAAAGGTTTTAAAAAAAAATTGATTCAAAGTTTTTATGGAGTTACAAAATTTGGTGTTAATGTTTTAAAGAATTCCATAACATAAGAATAAGTTATGGATCACCAAAAGTTTTTTGTTTTACCTTGTTTTATGAGTGAATTTAGATTAATGAAAAAAATGATGTGATAGTTGGTTTTAATCCAAATTAATCCAAAAGAAGTTCATAAAATGTGCTTATGTAACTTAAAAGTCACATTTATGAATCTTAAAACCCATAAAAGTTAACATAGGTTACAAAATGAAGAGTCTTTTTCCTCATTAAATTGTCCTCAAGTTATGGATGTTCAAGAGTCTCTTTATTAAAGTTTTTAAAACTTTAATTAAACTCATAAGTTATGAAAATGCAAGAGTTTTGAATAGTTTCAAAACTTGCCCTCAAGTTTTGGAATTTGTAAAGATTTCCACATGAATACTTTAATTTCAAGTTAAGCCCTTAGAATTTTAAAAGTTAAAATTCAACCCTTATACTTTATAATATTATAAGTTAATATTATTTATATATGTATGTATAAGAGTAAAGTCAGTCTTACCGTTAGTAGGCCAAATTCACGAAGCTGGTCTATAAGGGGAGGTATAAGGTTACTGCCTATAAAATGACAGTTTAATGGGTGTCCACTCTCACCCACCACTTCCTTGACAGGTGGAGGGTCGTTAGCCGAACGGGTAGGACAAGGACTATAATTCTCCCTTCATTAAAAGTATTAATGATAAATACTAAGTAACTAAACCTTTTATAAATACCCAATCTTAGTTACTTAGGAAAAAGTGAATAAGGTGCTAATCAATGAAATTACACTTTGCACTTTGTTTAAGCCGTGAGTGGAGCGTGTGTGGTTAACCGGCACACTAACATGGACTTAACAAGGTAGATAAAGTGTAACATAATATTTATCATAGTATCGGTAAATATTAAGGGTACCCAGTATATAAAGGGCACATTGAGCGCGTGTGGTTTACTGGCAAAACGATTAAGTGAAAAAACATTAAGGGTACCAAGCAATTTGCATGGTTACTTCACACCTTGTTTTGTGATCCTCGGCATCCCAGTCACAAAACCTGAAGGGCACACACGAGATTGAAAATGCCATTGAAAAGTTCAATGAATCTCAACAGATCTAGTGTTTCAAATCCAATTAAAACCTAATAATACATTTCGTTTATGTTGGTGGAAATTGGTGTATCATCATTCACCTACCTTCAAATATTTTATAGCTTGGATTACGACATCCCTCTTCTAAGTTATAAAACTATTGTGTTGGGTCCTAGCCTTAATATTTCATATTGGGTGTTATATTTGATGGGTTTTATACAAATAAACAGTCCTGTGTGTGAATGCAACCCTAGATTTGAGGATCTATGTTTTCACTATTAGACATACAAGCATTGAACACAAAAACTAGAAACCCTAGGTGGCACATGTAATATTCGAAATTAACATATGATTAGGGTTAGGATACATACCTTGATAGTTATATTGTAATAACAATCAAATCCTTGAAGATCTTGAACTTTGGTAGCTAGCGCCACAAGTGTCGCGGCTCTAATGGCTCACAAAAAAACCTAGCAACCAAGGATTACTATGGTGAGAGAGAAGTAGAGTAGAATTTCGTCCCTTAGCCTTTCTTGGAGTGCCATCCAAGAAATCCAACCCTATATGGGTTTACATAGGTTGTGACAACTCGAAATTTCCATTCTGAACAAACCACATCAAGCCAATAGAAGTTAGAACAGTTACAGTGAAATTCCTGACTTTGGGTATAAGTTTGAGTGTTTCAGGTTTAACAGTTAAGGAGATATCAGGAGATTGGATGCACTAGGGTTTTGTGCAACACTATTATTCCAATACTCTAGGATATTAGAGTTCATTCCGGGAATTAAATATTTTCTACTAAAAATCTCAGGACTATATATATAAATTTGAACCAAATAATTCATTAGTTACATGTCCAATTAGAGCAAAGCCAAATTCTCACTCACAGATCTTCGGGTTTTTATCCCAAATCTTGAGTACTTCTATCTAGTTATATTATGTAGCTTAGATTGTGTTTAGAAACATCAAAATCAGAGCAAAACCCCAAGATTTGGGAGTTTACCGCCCAAGAACACTTGGGGAGTAAACTCCATTTTAAGGGCCAAAAGTGTCCCAATAACCCTCAAAGCCTTAGAACTCAAACTAGAAGCCTCCATTACATGTTTAGACAACAAAATCATAACAAAACAACAAGATCTGTGAGTTTACCGCCCAAGAACACCTTGGGGAGTAAACTCGTTTTTAAGGGCCAAATGGTGCCTAGTCCTTCCTTAAGCTATGACACTAGTTTGGACTAGTACACTAATGAGTTTAGGGATAGAAAACAACCTCAAATCACCAAGGAAATGGTGTTCACAGCCAATGAAGTTCTTGGGCGGTGAACTCCATATTAGGGTGCCAAAACGCCTTAAAGACCTTCATTAAGCCAAGAGATAAACATAGCACTTTACCTTGATGTATCTAGGACCCAAAACAATGAAAATATCAACACCCATGAGTGTTTATGGCCGCAAACTTAAGTTGGGGGTGTTTTGATGCCACAAACACTTCCAAAGGCTTAGGCTTGAAATTAGAATACTTCCTTATGACCTTTAGGGCCCTCATAAACATAAATGGCCATGACTTTATGGTAGTAAACTCATTTGGGTCATGAACTCCTTAGAACTTCAAAGAAAGTGGGTTTTCTTCATCCTAGGTTAGAGCTAATGTCCCTAAATCATTCCGTAGCCTTCAAACTTGCATTCCCACATGAGTAGCCTTTATACCTTCCTATGTTGAATCACATGTGATTCCAACACTTGGTCAAGGTGTTACCTAGTCTCGGAAGGTGTTTCCTTTCATATAGATGTTATAAATAGTATACTCACGTCAATATGTGTCCTTATATGTCATTTAGGACTTATTGTGTCTCGGGACTTCATTCGTGGAACTTCTCATCCCTACACGCATACTCGCTAGAACCACTCACAACAGGTGAGTTCATACCCCTAGATGAATATTTTAAATGTTTTTAAATGCTTTAATTGGGGGGGGGGTGGGGGAATAGAAGTAGAAAACAACATGTTATTAAATCACTCATATGTATTTTATAACTGTGTTTTCATCCAGCAGATTTCACAGACTACAAAATGTGATGCATGAAATGGTTTTCTATCTTAAAATACCTTGATAACAAAAGTATTAGTTTTGAAATGTTTATTAACATGACATCAAGTCACTCTTAATTATTGTTCAAAACTATTAGATATCTTGCAAAACCATTACATTTACCTTCTTGAACAACCAATTACCTTTCAGTTAATTATCATAGGGATAGTTAGAAGATACAAAACATTATTCCTATTACAAGGAATCACACAAGAGTCAGTTCATTCATGAGTCTATACCAGTACATTACATGACACATGGGTACACTTACATATGCTCACATGATACATGAGTACATTTACCTAGGATTACATGATACATGAGTACGTTTACATAGATACATTTATCTGAATACGCTTACATGAATGCCATACATGAGTATTGTTACATAGATACATTATCCTATATTCACTTACCTGGATACTTGTACCTAGAGTTACGAGAAAGATTTATTCGTACCTTCTGTGTAAATTTTCTTGCCTATCCCTGTTCGATGGGATGTCTACACGCGACTAACCATTTCGGAACCCAGCTGTTAGCACCAGTAGGTGATTAACATCTATGGATGTCTAAGGTTACGACTTATATTAGGAGTCGGCTACGGGACTAACCCTTCCCCCAACCTACTGCTGCTACAGAGGACAATTGGACAATCTTCGGATGTTCATTAGGTTATACATTTCGCTTACTGCGATGGCGTGTTAGTCCTGGTAACCAGGGATAACACTTACATGGTTATATTTTTCCTATTTACTTTATTTTGTGTTATATTCACGTAAACGATGAGTTAGACTAATTACTGTATGTAGTAGTCAAAAAGAAGGAAAAACTATCATTTTACTTACAAAACATTCGGGTCTTGGTAGAAGACTGCATTGTCATAACAAAACATTCGGGTCTTGGTAGAAGACTACATTTCATACTAGTAGGAAACATGGGATTTTCTAGGGTTTTTCATACTTATATAAACTGTTCTATTGAAAGATTTAGATGATATTCATAACAGCATTACAAAAACAAGAAAATAACACCTAAATACTTATGAATTCACCAGCTTCAAAGTTGATACTCGCTTTAAAAATTACTTGTATTCTCAAGTCATCAGTTAGATAGGTACGATGGTCAGGTTTTGAGAAGACGGAGCACAGACAAGACTCATCTTATTTTGATTATTCATTTTATTGTTGTACATTATGAAAGAAGACACATGTATTAAAACTTTACTTTTAATGCAATGGATGATGTTGTTGCTTGTTTACTACTATACACTGTTATGATACTTCACATGACGTCCTCCACCCCGGAAAGTTTCCGCCGTTCTTGGTTTTGGGGTGTGACAGATTGGTATCAGAGCATTGTTTATAGTGAATTAAGTATATCAACCCATAAAAGATATACTAACTATAAACACATTGGGATTAAAACACTCTGTCTAAGAGTTTATACTTTTAAATAATAAAACATTTAACTAAGTATACGTGCCTGCATTCATACTAAAATCCATGTCACCATGACAAGAACAAAAGTATTGAGATTGTTGAATATCACAGGTAAGCTCGGGGATGTATGGCCAGTCTTGGGAGTGGCATAGCCTGAACAACTATGATGTTCTTAGGAGTGATTAGCACATGCCCAAGAATGGTTGTGATATGGCAACAAGTCTAAAAACTTACCAAGGTTACCACAATGAGAACATTATAACAGAACCTAAGTCTAAAATACCATAGGGGTGTTTTGTGTTACTATATGTACTTTATACTTGAGAATTAAAGTGGGATCTTCATTACCAAGTTGATAGTTGCTAAGTGGATACACTAAAGTGATATGTAACTAGGATGTTATAGACTTAGAATCGGTGAAATTTTTTCTCTACCCCTATTCCTTGTGAATTTGGAGTTAAGGTCACTTATTCGAAGGCCTATTCTGTGTTGATTACATATAACTTGTATGCACTTTACAAATAGCAATGTAACTAATGAAGATTTCCTAAATAATTATCTAGATAGTTCATCTAATAATTATTTTCTTACCCCAATTCTCGCGTAGATAACAAGGCTGGATTCCATCCCCACGACAACCTGTTCCTTCTGAATGCGATTATTGTTGGATGGTTTGTAGAAGAACCAGATAATGATCATCCAATCCCTCTGAATGATCATCATGCTGAAGACCTTTCAGACGGTGCTATCTCCGAACCTGAGGTTGAGAACCTACCCCAGGCAGCTCCCTTTCAAATTCCTAACCCTCATCCGGCTTTTCATGGCCCGACGCCTCCATGGGTGGAATGTCTGGAAGCATGCAGCAAAGATCAAGATCAACCTATGCCATTCAATGGAGATCAAAATTTATACAACGTAAGTGAAGGGAGCTCAGCAGACAGAGTTCTACCAATTCTGATCTGAAGAGTTGCCCGAAACAAAATTCAGGACAGGACAACTCTACAACGTGTCGTAGAAGTTGATACAAATGGAGGAATGCATATGCTTCGCACCAGTCGCCTTGAACATGCTCGTGAGAGATATGAGAGAGACCATGAAACCCTGATGCATGCACTGGCTGAATCACGACCCAAAGTCATAGAACTTCGAGTACGCCAGAGAGTGTACGAAAGACACCTACTTGATGTCGAACACCACCTGGCTTAACTGAGAGTTCACCAGAGGGTTGACTGTTGCTAGCAGTAGATACTTTACTTTATATTCCTTGTTAGAAAGGAATCGTGTTCCTGTCTATGCCCGATGTGGCATTTTCTATGAAACTATCTTGTACTGTAAGTACTTTAGTTAGGTCTTTATGTTGTCAAGAACTATCTTCTCTGGATATGATGTAAGACCTTTTTACAAGGTCATTTTCCTGAACCTGTACGTCATGAATATCAAAGATATTGACAGTCGGCTAACTTCCGTGTCATTCTTTATTAAAATACTCTTATCATACTTTCATTAGAGTCTATTTGAAACATGCTCTAGTCAAGTCATTAGACTATAAAAATTTAACTCCGGAGACATCTCCAAGTCTCTTGTAATGGTTGGATCATGTTATTCACCAACCAACGATGCCTCGACTAGAACGCCAAACATCTTGAGACCATTGTACGAACTTACTTCCGACCTTTGCTAGGACTGCATCATAAGGATGTAGGTCAAACCTTCGTGAACATACTTCCATTCCGTACTAGGACTGCATCATAGGGATGTAGGTTGAACCTTAGAAAACATACTTCTATTCTTTTCATGAGCAACCGAACTACTTCTAGGTTCAACCATTCTCGCTCACAAATTCATTTTCTTTCGGTGTAACAGAATCATGTCACCCAAGAAAAACAATCAACCCATCAACCAAACACCAACTCTTCAGATTTATGCATCTACCTTTCAAAACTATAGTCTCGGCTGCCGTGTCAGCTATTCTCGACCCACCTGAACGCTAACAACGCAAGTGTTAGCTGGATTGTTAACAATCATTCCAATCCAAGTAACAATCAAGCACCGCAACGAATAACAAACTACCACGATACCCCCGAGTCCCAAGGCCAAGAGTAACAAAAGGGAGTCTTGGGCTAAACCTAAGGATAAATCGCTTCGAAGGGCGAATAAGAAACAACCACTGGTAACAACCTTCACAGCCACGACTTCAGTACCTCCTACTACCATCCCTTTGGGCATCCCAATTGTCCCTAAACCAGCCAAACTTTATGCTGGAAATCTCCCAAAATGCATTCAATGCAGTTTTCACCACCATAAACCTTGTAGGGAGATGCAGTGCTCACACTGCAACAGAAAGGGTCACACCAAGCATTACTGCAAGAAAATAATAAGGCCGATCGACCAAGTGCCCATCACCGGTGTGAACCAGGCTTGCTACGGTGGTGTCAAGGTAGGTCATTACAAAAGGAAATGCCCAGAGGCAGCAAATGCTGGCACAGACAAAAGTCTACTACCAACCACCACCGCAGAGTAGTCTACTCCGGACCCACGTTAATGTAATTTAGGCGTTTCGTTGTAACAGACTTATGAATCATCCCAAAACTAGTGAAACCAGAGTCTTATCTTTTGCGTGATCCCGTCCGTTTAGGGATGCTCATGCTGCGTATACTTGTCTTTTGTAGTATACATTGTTCGCAACAATAGCCTTGTAGTAAATCCTAAGTACAGTAATTCTGTTAAAAGTTGCAATGTTATGTTTTGTCTGTAATGCCTTATGTTCAAATCTAATGTCTTTAGTTTCCATATGTTCCCGACTTTATCATACGACTCATGTAAATTTGATCCTCGCAATACCAGCTCCATACGTACATCTCCTTCTCAGTAATCGTCTTTTAGCGAAGCCGTCATATCAGAACACCGAAGTACTCATGCATGGAGTACCTAATAGTTCCTTTCATTTCTGAAGGAATCCCCACAGTATTACTCATGCAGTACGTCAAGTTCAATTCCAAGATTCATATGGTTGATCTATCACTGAAGAATGTATAATGAGAGTGATATATAATCAATGTTCTACAGGTTTAGAATTGATGATTCCACTTTAACTTCATTTCCCTCGATGGGATGTGAGATTAAGGAAGAATCAGTTATTCGACTACCTTTTCAAACTTAATTATATACGACTCGTATACACGAGATTGTTTTAATTGAACCAAGAATAAATTCTAATATGAAATTCGGGACGGAGACTGTCCAAGAGTATGAGCAATTGCATTGGCATAGGAACAAACTTAGAACCCAGTATGACTCTTATAACCAGATCGCCTTACAGTCTAAATACCTATGGAAGATACAAGAACAGCCTAGACAACACATCGAACTACTCAACAATAGAATTAGAAGAACAGGCTTCTCACCCTGGAGAGCTCCGGTCTTATTCTTACCAGAAGTCAACGGAGTGCATCTGATGTATCTCGATGACCGGAGACTTCATTAAGATTTCCTTTAGAAATCGTTGCCTCTGCCTCGCATAGAAGAATTGATCGGGCAAACACAGAGAAAGAATTACTTTCAGAAATGGACCTGAGATCCGAATATCACGAGTTCGAGTGTTAAGGAAGGATGTCCTAAAGACTACCCTTCGAACTCGATACGGACACTTCGAGTTCGTAGTGATACCCCTTGGATAGGACCAATACGCCCATAGTATTCATAAACTAAATGAGTGGAGTACGTCTTTCTTACTGGGATCAGTTCGTCATTTCACCATGTAATGACTTACTTATCTACCCTCGTAGTAAGAAAGAACCCATAGAAACATTACCCTCAGAGATACTTTTCACAAAGTTCTCTGAACAAGATTTTTGGAATTAAAGAGTCAAATTTCCAGGGACACACTATTAGTGTTGTGGAAATTCTTGAGTACTTTGTCAAATTATCCAACACCGTTGGGAATTTGTCGGCACCGTTGTCACCGACAGGAAAATTCGCCAAATTCTAGGTCTTACAGACCTACTATCATAGTCCATTCAGAACTCCCCGCAAATTTCAGAAACCCTTTCGGCTTTGACCCAGCAAGGGGTGGCCCTTGACTGAGAAGTTAAGCGAGAGAAATAACCTTTGGAATTCCAAGTGAGAGACCAAATTCTTTAGGGAACCTCACTATGGGAACGACTTAATACGCTTCGTAAAGCGTGGAAAGCTAAATCCAATGTAGTTGGGACCTCTGCGATTCTTACCAGAATCGGTCCTACATCTCACAAACTAGACCTACTCCGTAAACTCAGTAACGTACATTTTACCCTTCGCGTATCGAACTTGAAACAATACCTTTCTGTTAGGACTCTCGTAAACCCTCTCGACGAGATCGAGATTAACGAGATCCACGTCTTCGTATTAGAACCGTTGTGACCCTCAACCGAGAGGTCAAGCGGACGAAGCAACGCCGTAGCCCATTAGTGAAGGTTCGTTGGAATACCAACCGAGAACCCGATTTCACTTGGGATCACTCCTACCTACTTCCTTGCCTAAATTCTAATTTCGGGACGAAATTCCCTTTAACAGGGGGATGATGTGACAACCCGAAATTTCCATTCTGAACAAACCATATCAATCCAACAGAAGTTAGAACAGTTACAGTGAAATTCCAGACTTTGGGTATAAGTTTGAGTATTTCAGGTTTAACACTTAAGGAGATATCAGGAGAGTGGATGCACTAGGGTTTTGTGCAACACAGTTATTCCAATACTCTAGGATATTAGAGTTCATTCTAGGAATAAAATATTTTCTACCAAAAATCTCACGACTATATATAGAAATATGAACCAAATAATTCATTAGTTACATTTCCAATTAGAGAAAAGCCAAATTCTCTCTCACGGATCTTCGGGTTTTTATCCCAAATCCTAAGTACTTCTATCTAGTTATATTATATAGCTTAGATTGTGTTTAGAAACTTCAAAATGGGACCAAAACCCCAAGATTTGGGAGTTTACCACCCAAGAACACTTGGGGACTAAACTCCATTTTAAGGGCCAAAAGTGTCCCAATGACCCTCAAAGCCTTAGAACTGAAATAGAAGCCTCCATTACATGTTTAGACCACAAAATCATAACAAACAACAAGATCTGTGAGTTTACCGCCCAAGAACACCTTGGAGAGTAAACTCGTTTTTAAGGGACAAATGGTGCCTAGTCTTTCCTGTCACACCCCAAAACCAAGAACGACGGAAACGTTCTGGGGCGGAGGACGTCATCTACAGTATCACAACAATGTAAAGTAGTAAACAAGCAACAACATCATCCATTGCATTAATAATATAATTATTATACAAGTGTGTTCTGTCAAATTTTGATAAACACTAAAGCATAAATCAAAATGAAAGATGAGTCTTCAACGAGCTCCATCTTCCCAAATCCTTGCATCTGTACCTGTCTATGATGACCTGAGGATACAAGTAATTTTGAAAGTGAGTATCAGCTTTAAAGCTGGTGAGATCATAAGTATTTTAGTGTCTTAATTTGTATGTAAATACTTGTATGTATTTGAAATGTAAGTATTTGTATGTATACGAATTCTAAGTAGTGAAAATGTAAATGAACTGTATATATATGGAAATGTTTGTAAAACAACTGTAAACGTTTGAAAAGCCCTAGAAATCCCTATGATTCCTATTAGTAACAAAAGGAGTCTTCTACCAAGACTTAACTGTTCTCAATGTAGTCTTCTACCAAGACCTAACTGCTCTGAATGTAGCGTTTTACCAAGGCATCTAGTCTCCGTGCGTGTGTCTCTTGTAAGAGTATGTATTTTCCCAGGTATGACTATCATTAACCAAAAATATAGTTTCTACATTTCCGTGCATCGTGTGAGTGTTCACGAAGTGAATGTAAGTGGGAAAACGAAATGGTACTATGGTGTAGTGTCGAACTACCACCGTACCAATTTCATTAAGTCTAGGGTAATCGTGTAAGTACTGTAGTATTTTATATAAATAACTACATCGGTACCCAGCTGCCTTATTTGAGGGATAAGGTATAATGTGATGTCTAGATCCCAGGCTAAACGCTCCACTATCAAAGGGATTTTGGGACCTACCCACTACCCCTGCATATCTGCAAGCCGTGAGCATCCACATTACTATGATCATGTATACTCGATATAACTATCACAATTGCGTTGTGATTCATCAGTATAGTTAGATCCTGAACTGGGTCCATGCTATATCATATAGTGACATAGGTTCTATGTATATGTAAGTGTACTCGTGTAAGTGTGATCATGTAATTGTACTTATGTAAGTGTGATCATGTAATAGTATAGTAGTGTACTGTAATGTTCTACGTGTTCTAGCTGTAATGTGTGTTCTTTCTCTATCTATCAAGTATAGTAATGTAATCGTTCTGGTATCGTTGTATATGTTCTCTTTCAAGTATAGTTGTATATGTTCTTCTCTAGTATAGTTGTATATGTTCTTCGCTAGTATAGTTGTATATGTTCTTCTCTAGTATAATTGTATATGTTCTTCTCTAGTATAGTTGTATCTGTTCTCCTAGTAGTAAGTATTGACTATGAATGAACTGACTCATAGTATGATATTGTGTTCTAGTAATAGTTCTAGTATCTTCCTAAACTACCCATATGGTAGCTTACTAGTAATCTAACTGGTACGTATGGACATGGATGTATACCCTTGCTACCTAAGGGCATGGGATGAACTGGAAGGACCTTTATGACTATATATGTATATATGTTATAAAGGTAATATTTAAACGACCTTCGGAGGAGTACCCGATATCCCACCAGACCACATCTCAAGCGCGAAAAGGAAATAGGGTGGATAGCGTTCCTAAGTCTTTTAAACATTTCTTATATAACTATACATATAGAAGCATGCAATTTATAATATAAAAACCTAAATAAGTTTTGTAAAATCTTTGAACATAGATATTACCTTAAGAAAAGATCGACTTGATGTCAATCTATTGATCGAGTTGATGACAAGGAAGTAGGTACGAATGATCGAGTCATGAGGAGGAAATTTTCTAATCGATTGGTTCTAGCACTCCTAAGTGAAATCGGGTTCTCCGTTGGTATCCCAACGCACCTGCACTAATGGGCGGTGGCGATGCTTCGTCTGCTTGACCTCTCGGTCGAGGGTCACTATGGTTCAAATACGAAGGCATGGATCTTGACGAGTGGACTTACAAGAGTCCTAACGGAAAGGTAAGGTCTCACAATCGAGAGGCGGAGAGTAGAATGTACGCTACTAAGTTCACGAAGTAGGTCTAGTTTGTGCGAGGCGCAGGACCGATTCTGATAATAATCTCGGAGGTCCTAACTATATTGGATTTAGCTTTCCACACGATACAAAGAGTATTAAGCCATTCCCAGAGTGAGTTCTCCTAAAGAACTTGGTCACTCACTTGCAATCTCCAAAGTTTCTTTTTCTTGTTTAACTTCCCAGTCAAGGGCCACCTCTTGATGGGTCAGAGTCGAAAGGGTTTCTGCAATTTACGAGGAGTTCTGCATGAACTATGACAGTAGGTCTGTAAGGCCTAGAATTTGGCGAATTTTTGTCGGTGTCCCCGGTGTCGAAAAACTCTCAACGATTTCGGATAATTGCTAGAGTACTCAAGAATTTCCACATCACTAACACGTAAGGCACTTACTAACATAGGTGGCAATTTCCGCCTTCATGGCCTCTGGCTGGGCTACTGCAATTTGAGTGGCTAGGTGAGATTGAATGGTTATTGAGAGAGTTTTCGTATGACGATTAGAGTACTCCTTCTGACTTAATGCGTCAGCTACCACGTTGGCCTTGTCTGGGTGGTACTTGATCTCATACTCGTAATCGTTTAGTAATTCAACCCATATTCGTTGCCTCATGTTCAAATCCTTCTGGTTCAAGATGTGCTGGAGACTCTTGTGGTCCGTGAAGATGGTGCACTTCGTACCGTAAAGGTAATGCCTCCAAATTTTTAGGGCAAAGACCACGACTCCCACTTCTAGGTCATGGGTTGTATAATTCACTTCGTGCGTCTTTAGTTGGCGGGATGCGTAAGCTATCACCCTTCCACGCTGCATGAGAACGCAACCCAAGCCCTGATTTGACGCGTCATAGTAGACCACGAAGTCTTCCGTTCCCTCCGGTAGTGATAGTACCGGGGCACTACAAAGAGCTTGTTTCAGGGTTCGGAATGCGACTTCTTGTTTGTCCGTCCATCTGAATGGTACGCCCTTTTGTGTAAGCGAGGTAAGTGGCTTGGCGATCTTAGAGAAGTTTTGAATGAATCTCCTATAGTAGCCTGGTAGACCCAAGAATTGACGGATTTCCGTGGGTGTTGTCGGGATTTCCCATCCTTCAACAACATTGACCTTAAAGGGATCCACATGAATTCCATCTTGGCTAACTACATGACCTAGGAAGTTCACACTCCGGAGCCAGAACTCACACTTGGAGACTTTTGCGTATAGCTTTTCCGATCACAGAGTTTCTAGGATTTGTCGAAGATGTTGGCCATGCTCTTCTTCGCTTCGGGAATAGAAGAGAATGTCATCAATGAAGACGATGACAAAGTTGTCGAGGAATGGTCGACAGATCCGGTTCATCGAATCCATAAATGCGGCAGGAGCATTTGTTAGACCGAAGGGCATTACAACAAATTCATAATGTCCGTAGCGAGTTCGGAAAGCGGTTTTTGGAATATCCTCTTCCCGGACTTTGAGTTGGTGGTATCCGGACAATAGATCTATCTTAGAAAAATAACTAGCTCCTTGGAGCTGGTCAAATAGATCATCAATTTGTGGGAGTGGGTAGCGATTTTTAACATTGAGTTTATTTAACTCTCTGTAATCGATGCACATTCTAAAAGATCCGTCCTTCTTTTTGACAAAGAGGACTGGAGCTCCCCATGGCGAGTAACTAGGACGGATGAATCCCTTGTCCAAGAGTTCACTGAGTTGGCTGGACAATTCCTGCATTTCAGCAGGAGCTAGCTGATAGGGTGATTTAGCGAGAGGAGTTGCTCCTGGAACGAGGTCAATTCGGAACTCCACTTGTCTCTCTGGGGGTACTCCTGGAAGATCTTCAGGAAACACGTCTGGGAACTCACATGCTATGGGAATGTCTTGAACGTTAACCTCTTCCTTGATTTTATCCACTATGTGAGCCAGGAACGCCAAATTGTTCTTTCGTAGATGTTTTTGTGCCTTGATGCACGAGATGAGGCGAAGGTTCATGCTAGGTTTGTCTCCGTAAATTACTAGGGTTTCGTGATTAGGAAGGCGAAGGCGAACGGCCTTCTCGTGACACATAATTTCAGCATGGTGGGGGCTTAACCAGTCCATGCCAATAATCACATCGAAACTCCTAATTGATACAGGCATTAAGTCTATTCGAAAGACGTGTTGATTTAGGGTTAGGTTACATCCGATGTAGATTTCCCCGGTGGATTCGGTTTTCCCATTAGCCATTTCCACCGTAAAGGTTTCATTTAGCTTCTGGGGCTATTGTTTTAATAAATGTTTAAACTTATTGCTTACGAAACTTCACTCCGCTCCGGTGTCAAATAGGATGCATGCATAAGTGTGGTTTAGGGGAAACGTACCGGTAACAACAGCGGGGTCCTGAATCGCCTCTCCCTGACCCATGGTCAGCATCCTTCCTGTTCCTCCGTTTCCGGGATTGTTGTTGTCAGGGAAATCTCGGCGGAAATACCCAGTCCTCCCACACCCATAGCAGGTGTGGCTAGGCCCTGCATTGTGGCCGCCGGTAGTGATGTTGTTGTTGTTGCGATTGTTGTTGTTGTTGCTGTTTCCCTGTTGTTGGTTCTGGGGAGGGTAGGTCCTGTAGTACTTTGCCGTGTGTCCCCTTCGATTACAACTGGTGCACTGCTACTCCTTGCCTTCTCCATTGTGATGGAAACCGCACTTGTTGCACTTGGGAAGATTACCGGAATAAGGTCTGGGAGTATTTGAAGCAGCTGAGGCTGGAGCATGTGGTGTGGCTGGAACCGGTGCGGTGACAACATTAACTACCACTGTCTGCTGCTTTTTAGAGGTCTCGGGGCCCTGACACCCCTTCCTCTTGTTGTTCTTTCCTTTCTAGCCATCACCTTCCTTCTTGCCTTCAGTTTCCGCTGGCTTCTCACCCTTTTTGTTGTTATGGTCATACAGCTTCTTCGCCAATCTTTTTGCACTGTCAAAGGTTTCGGGGTTTGCAGCTATCACGTTTCCTTGGAGTGGTGATGTTAGTCCCCAGATGAATCGCTCAATCTTCTTTCCTTCCGAGGTGATCATACCCGGGCACAACATAGATAGTTCACTAAATCTCGATATGTAGGCATCGATATTCGCATTCTGCACAGTGAGGTTCCACAGCTCCTTCTCCATTTTTTGAATCTCACCTTGTGGGTAGTATTCAGCCATCAACATTTCTTTCATCTCCACCCACGGCATGGAGTTGGCTACAGGGAGTGTCACGGCTTCCACATGTCCGTTCCACCAAGTGAGCGCTTGATCGACAAAAGTGCAGGATGCAAACTTCACTTTCATCTGCTTCAGAGTGATCACTCCTCCAGTGCCGTTAAAAGTTCGTGGTTTGGCATTCGTGAAGTCCTTGTAGGTACATGTTTTGGTAGTTCCTTGATTCATTCTGTTGTTCGAACTCCCGGCCCCTTGCCTGTTGCCTCTTCCGTTGTTCCCTTGGTGAATTTGTGCCATAGCTGCGGTGACCGCAGCAGACACGGCCTCCTGGAATGCAGTGCAATCAACATCGGGTGGGGTTGGTCCAGGGTTTCCGCAAGTAGGTTGGCGAGGCATCTTTCTGTCATGAAACGGAAAGATGTTGAGTGTTTGGGGTTTCTGGGAGGTTGTGACCCTACTGACTAGGTGCAAGGTACGAACTTAAACACTCCTACCATTTAACATACAATCATAGATTGTCAACACATAGCAATTTGTAATATCATAACAAAGCACGTAAAAGTTTACTAATATTATCTGCATTTGATATATGAAAAATTTGCTCATAAGAGCATACATGAGTGACACTAGTTCGACAGCATAACGGCTCTATGAGTAGTGTAGTCACTTAAACGTAGAGTCGGGGTACATAGCATAGTTCCTAATGACCTACTAAGATAAGTCTATCCCTAACCGCGATGATCTGCGTCCGGAGGTGGTGCCGAGGATGTGGATGCTCCCTGAAGATGAGCCACCAGTCGTTCTGTGTCCTGGAGTCGAGACTCCCACCTTACCTGCCTCATGTGAAACTCCCGAAGGACGTCACGTGTCTCCTGTTCCGCACGCTCGACCCTAGTCCACAGCTGGCGTACCTGATCAGTAGGGCCCTGAGCAAGATCGCCGGTGTTCCGTAATCGTCTCACCATGCCCGGTAGGGCTCGGTCAGTTGGTCCTCCGTCCCTCAGGTCAAAGAACTCGTGCGACATGCCGAATGGGTGTCGTTGTCCCTGTTGTCTGCTCCATCTCCAAAGATCAATACCCCAGGAGGGGTAGGACCAGTGGGGCCCACACGGTAAGCAGGAACCCTAATCGGGTAAGGAGGGTTGATGACTTCGGACTCTGCATCCGAATCAACCCCTTCACTGTCATCGGGTTCCTCCGCGAAGTTCCCTTCGTCTTCTTCTGGTTCGGCAGGCTCGCCTTGGTCTCCAGCCTCCGGTTCCCCATCAGATTCCTCTTCGGGGTCTTCCTCAGGCTCTTCCTCTAACCATCCGTTATTCCCCTGATTAGGGAAATAAGGGTCTCCAGGGTGATGAAAACCAGCCATGCTATCTGCGCGAGTATGTAAATACGCTAACATTATTCCTAGGATGCTACAACTATTGTACAAACTAAGCAAGCGTTCTCTTTTTGGTGATAAAGGGGTATAGTTTTAGGTTCCTTAGCTATCCCGATCTCATCAGAACGTGTGTTAGTTATACTTTGGAGAGAATGTAGTTGATCAGGCTACATCCATTCCTTGGTACCACTAAGAACAGTCCTGAATTGACCGAGATACTAGCATTATTTTGTTTGGTTCGGCGTTATGTTCCTTATTCCTAATGCAAGCAAAGGTGTTTTATTGTTGTATTTTACTTGTTTTGTTCAGAGTTATGTTAATCCCTCTTTTGGTTTATAGTTGCATATCAATGTATGGTTAGATATGATGGTTTACTATAAACAGAGCTCTGATACCAATCTGTCACACCCCCGAACCAGACGGCGGAAACGTCCGAGGGATATTGTGACTCAATTGAATACCATCACATTGAATATACATGAAACATAACATCATACATTACCAAACATTGGAATATTACAACTGGTAGCGTTTACATTCAGTACATTGATCCATAATATTACATGCCCAAAAGTGACTGAAAGCTATAATAATATAAATGACCTGTATTTAAATGACGTAAAGCTATAAATATTATAAATGACTGTATTTAAATAACATAAAGCTATAAATAATATAAATGACTATACTTAAATGACATAAAGCTATAATAAAGTATATAAGTATATAAATATATATCAAGTAGGTTCGTCAATAAATTGACTGAACTGGACTCATGGAACGACTGGTCGATATTTGTTCTTTGAATGGACTGGTCGATATTGGGACTCTTGGAGCGACTGGTCGATATTTGTTCAAAGATCAATCCGGCATTGCATAAGTAACAAAAAGTTCATTTAAAGCTCGGTTTTATGTAAAACAAGTGTTTACAAAAGGGTACAAAATACATGGGTTTATGTATTTGTATTTGAGGTATTTTTGGGTAAAAACATCCACATGGGTCGTGTAAGATAAGGCAAAAGTGACACGGGTCATGTAAGAGGGTTATGGAGGGTTTTCTTGATGAAGCTTCTGAATAAGGCTCGTGTAGAATAAGGCACAAGTGACACGGGTCGTGTAGGAGGTTTTTAGAAGGTTTTAAAGGTCAAAATCCTGAACACGGGTCGTGTTGTTTTAGGCAAAAACAACACGGCTCATGTTCGCGCAGATCCTTGCATACACAGATTAAAAACCTTCAGTTTTCGGAAAATCTCTCTGGATAGCCATTACTCTCTCGCGTCTCTCTGGGGTTTCCCTTGGTCAAAATCGTCCACGAAAATCCCTAGATGTAGGCTAGGTTCTAAAGAATTTGTGGTGAAAATCTCCCTAGTCTTATTTTGGCTGTGTTGTGCTCGGTTTTTTGTTTTCTAACATGCAGATTCTGAACTTGAAAACAAAAATCTCTCTGAATAGCCAATTCTCTCTCGCGTCTCTTTGGGGTTTACACTGGTCAAAATCGTCCACGAAAATTTCTAGACGTAGTTAATGTTCTGAAGAATTGATGGTGAAAATCTCCCTAGTCTTTTTGTGCTTGTAACAAGCCCAGTTTTCTTCATTTTTGACTTGAAGATTCTAATGTCGAAAAACAGCAAGGTGGTGATGGTTGTGGTGATTCTAAAGGGTTTTTGGAGGAGGTTTAAGGAGGGTTTTTGGAGGGTGTTTGGAGATTATTTTGAGATTAGAAGGAGGTTAATGTAAGAGAGGTGTTTGGTGGTAAATCGTGTGATGAACAAAGATAGTGAAGATGAAGAACCTTGAGTTTCAATGAAGAAGATGAAGATGGTTGATGGTGTTCTTCATTTAGCTTGTTGATGATCTTGGTGTTCTTCACTTCATTGTTGTTTGATCTTGGTGTTCTTCATTTTCTCCAGGGATTTGTCTTTGTTCTTGAAGAAGATGAAGATTGGTGATGTTCTTGGGAGTGTTTGTAGTTTGTAGGAAGTGTTACAAGATTACAAAATGAACACACACACACACACACTCACACACAAACTCACGTATACATATATACATTGAAACAAATATCTTCATCTAGTGTACTTGAGTTTAAGTGATAGAGTATGGCTGGTCATGCAAGTTGATGTAGAGTAGGAGGCAAAAAACGTGGGTCCTCATTTGGCTTCTTATTTCCTTGACTTTGTTGACCATTCCTTATAGACTATTCAACTTGTTGACTTTTCCACACATAGCAAATATATATAATACATATATACATATATAACACATACATATATATATATATATATATATATATATATATATATATATATATATATGAAGCTGTTTAGTCACACATATGTGTTTTCATCATTCGCGTGTTTTCGTATTTTCCGTTTTGATCACGCATTCATGCTACCTGAAATAACTGATAATATTTGTTAGATAATAGAAAAACAGTTAGTCTTATTTCAGTGATGGTCACATACAAGGTCACATACAAAACATTTTTCAACACTTTCCTTTGATCTTCATTTAGTTCTTCTAAATCTTGCACAATATCAATTGCGATACTGCCAAAGTATTGATCACCATCTTCGGTTCTTCCGACTCTGTTAAACAATCACTGCTTCATTCTGGACAACGTTGGAACAACTTCATAGTTTGAACCAACACGTTTATCTCGACCAAATGTGTTTCAAACACACATTATTCTTCCAAAGATGTTATTCTATCTTCAAACATACTTTGAAGGTACAATACCACTCTATAGGTATTAATACACTATTTATGTTAACATTTTATAAATATTATTTTACGATATCCCTCAATCGTTTATCAACAAACTTATCGATGTCAACTATCATAAGTCTCTTTATCACTTCGAAAACTTTCATGTAAATTCTAATACGAAAATTCTTAGAATTCTAAAAATAAAATTTTATTTAACATCCGGATTCCAAGGTATATTATTTTATTCATTTATTTTGGAGTTGTGGAGGGACTCGGCGAGTTGGTGTTTAGACTCGCAGAGTAGGGTCGCGAATTCTCATCTGGATTAATGACCGGACTCGGCGAATTCATGAGTGGACTCGGCGAGTCTGCGCTGTTTGAAACCCTCATTTCCCAGGTTTGGGACCTATTTAAAGGCCCTTAGGGCCGTCATTTGCGGCTACCAAACCCCATAGAGAAACCCTAAAAGAGCTAGAGCGTCAGAGGAAAGGAGCCATTTCTTGATCTTTGTGGTCGATTCTTGCAAGAAAGAGGTGATTCCAGCTTAGAGGAGGCCAAGGAGGTTGTGCATCTGGGGATTTCAAGCAAAAGACTTCATCTTTGAGGTATTATATCGCCCCTTTATCTGTTTTATTGAAGGAATCCATAGATGTAGAGTTTTTATGTCCTTTATTGGAATGAATTGTGAGAATATGGCCCCTATTCATGTTGAGACTTCAGATCTGGACCCATAGTGGTCTAAGGAGCTTATTCCAGCTTGCTTTATGTTGAGTTATGGAGGTAATGAGCTTAGGGTGTTCTTTTTGGGGATACATCACCAAGTAAAACCTCCTAGACGTCACATGAGTGTCAAGATCGGAGCTTTACATGATTATCAGGCTTGGGAAGGTCAGATCTATGGATCAAAGGAACAGATCTGACCTCAGGAGGTCAATTGAGTTTGTGCATGGCATGAACTTGCCAAGTCCAAGGGCAGACTCGGCAAGTAGGGTTAGGGTTTCCCGTAAGTCACTTAGTGAGTAGCTTGCCGAGTTGGGGAATGACTCAGTGAGTCAGAAGGGGGATAGAGGACTGGAGTTCAAGGCGGAACTCGTCGAGTTGATCTTGAGATTCGGCGAGTTGAGTCAGGGTGGCCCCGTGATTCATACCAGGTGTAACTTGTCGAGCAAAGGGAAATACTCGACGTGCCAAGCGAGACTAGAAAGATAGTAGACATGTGTAGACTCGCCGAGTCGCCTAAGTGCACTCAACGAGTCGGGTCAAAGTTTGACCGTTGACTTTTGTTGACTTTTAGGGTTTTGTCAACAATGGGGCCTTTGAGCAAAGAGAGGGGTAAAATGGTCTTTTACCCTTATGAGGGTGCCAAGAGAGGGTTGAGTCTAGTCCTGAAAGTTATATTTATGAGAGTATTTACTTTATGTGATTAGGCGGAGGCTACATCGTATTTCTACCAAGTCGTAGATTTACCGAGACATCTGAGGTGAGTCTTCTCAGTATACTTTACCTTGAGTGGTAACAGAGTTATGTGACAGAGTTATTGTATGCTATTTATATGATGTGTTGCACTGTATTATTTCTATGTGATTTAGGTTGTGTGTATATCAAAGTATATTAGAGTTAGAACCAGAAGGTTCACAGAGCTAGGACCAGAGGATCCACAGAGTTAGATGTGCCAGTGTATTTGTATGCAATTTATGTGTTGGGATTTATTATTTCTATGTGATTTATGCCATGTGTGTATCAGAGTATATCACAGTTAGAACCGGAAGGTTCACAGAGCTAGGACCATAGGGTCCACAGAGTTAGGGCTCATAGGCCTGCAGAGTTATAGCCTCGAGTGGATGGTATGTGATATGTGTGGTATTTTGGGGAACTCACTAAGCTTCATGCTTATAGTGTTTTGTGTAACATGTTTCAGGTTTCTCAGGATCACGGGATGGCACCGGCTCGATTGTACACACCAGAGGAAGAGTTTGTTTTGAGGATCCTGGTTTATTAATTGATTGATCAAAAGAGTCATGTATTGTAATTAAAAAAAAAAGATGATGTTTATGGAAAGTGTTAAAGAGATAAACTATTTTAAATGAAAATTTTGTTTTGAAAATTTCGGTGTTACAAGTTGGTATCAGAGCCTTGGTTTGAGGGATTCGGATGCACCTTCGGGTAATTTGGACGCAAACTGAGGAAGTAAGAAGAGTTTTCGAGGAAATCATTTTCTAAAAGTGAATAAGAGTTCAAAGAGAAAGCAAGAAAGAGTAGCGTGTACAATCAGCTAGAGCCCGAACGGTGATTTCCCAAAATACCCCTACTTTTGTGTTATGAGATATTTATGATACATTTTATGAGATATTATGCATGCTAAAGACAGGCTAGGTATTTCATATCTTAGGACTAGAGTGGCCTGATTTGTGATGCCTTAGCCTAGGAGTTGCTGTTATATCTGATGCGCTTTTAAGTATGAGTGAGAGTATTCAATTGGAATCCTTTTAGGGGATTTGAGTAGAGTAATAATCTAGGAGACACGCCTAGATGAGTATTGTGGTGCTTATCGAGGAAATAGTTAGAACCCGCGAGGGGTAGAGTTGCAGAGTTCAGAGGTACTTTGGAGAATGAGCAGAGAAAGTGGAGCTATCACCCATAGTGAGTTCTGTGTATTCTTCGATGCCCGAATGCTGCTTGCTTCGTGCTTTATGGAACTCTCGATGATGGGAGTCAGCTACGGAGTGAATATGATGATATTCAAGAGGTAGATGGTTGGCATCATTAGGATCTCTTAAGCAGCTGATGGCGGAGAAGTGGGAGGACCAAGTAAGAGCGTAGGGAGTAACCTTAGCCAGATGAGTATGCTGGCGGAGTAGAGCATTTCGCCGAGGAGCGAGCACGCGTGACGGAATTGGTGAACGAGACGGTTGAGCAGCTACTTAGGAGCTCTGGGATGGTCCATGTGGAAAGTATGGGTAGATGTGGCAGGTAGTATGGGCTCGTACTACCGAAAGCAGAGGCCCCCCACTTGATACAGGGAGTATTCTGAAGGTTCTAAGTAGCAGATTGAGGAGTGATGTCATGGTTTGAGTACCATACATCGGAGCAGATTGAGGAGTGATGTTATGGTTCGGGTGATGGGTTTTGAGCATACTAACACTTCCTAAGTGTACATGCAACCCTAATAACCTTGGATCTATGTTTGTCTAATTTGTCATGCAATGTTGAATTCCAAGGTTATATCCTATCTAGCATACATGGGGAACAATTTTAACATAAAGTATAGATAGAATAACTTACCTTGTTGTTGCTTGTGTTCCTTGAAACCTTGTGAGCCTAGCACCTCAAGTGGTGATGCCTCAAATGCTTCACACAACACCAAATACTCTTGGAAGAACTTATGAGAGAATACTCACTTCTCCAAATCGGCCAAGCCCTCTATTTCTTTGTTGCAACCGATTTTGGTGGAGATTATGCTTCTTATATAGTGTTGACACATCTAGGGTTAAACCCTAATGTGTCATGACTCTTCATTTCCATGACCCATGGGTTTGTAACTCTCATGGAGCATCCATGGAGCATCCTATGGGTGGAACCCAACTTGATGATCCATGGAGCCTTTTAGCCCACTATACAAGATATGGATGATTTACTTAATCAACCCATATATTTAATTAGTTATCTTTTGATCACTTAATTAATTCTAAATTAATTCTTGATCAAACTAATCAAATAATATTATTAATATATTAGAACTTATAATATATTAATAATCTCCAAGCGTTATTTCTCTCATTTAGTTTATCCAATTGCATGGTGCCATGCAACCCAAATGGACCATGCCGGGTCGGGTCAAGTACATACCAGAAATAGTTATGGACTTAGACACCTTATCCAACAGTCTCCCACTTGGATAAGTCTAGTAACTATTACTGCAAATATGACTTCAGGAACCGATCGGCAATCGTAGCTCTTTACAAGGTTTCTCGAAACTTGAGAAGATGATGGTACGCCATTTAAGATAAGTGATCATATAATCCTCTGTTCTAGATATCAGTCAGACAAATACATGGAACAATGTCTTACTTATTGTCCAACATTTGTTTCCCGATTTCCGATTTGTTTGACAAAGAACTTTATTGAACACATCAATCTAGTTCTGACCGGGCCCGGTACATAGGTCAAAACAAAATCATCGAGGGGCCCAGATATCAGCTTCTAATCCAAGAAGGAACAGATAAACTTCGACTCATATGTTTGTTCTACTACTCATTGAATTACACATAAGAGCACGATTTTATAACATCGAGTTACCAATGCGTTTTTCGTACAATTAATGCATAACCAACTCGTAAGTAACAAATCATATCTCTAGGTTTAAAGACTTATATGATATTACCGTCTCACGATCACTCGAGATAGAATTCCATGAAGTGATTCCAGTGAGCGTGGGTTGAGTCCAATGCTCAGAACTTATGAGCACTCATGATTGTTGTAGCCTTGTCCCAGACCTCTACAACCAAACATGACAGTCTTGATTCATACCTACTTCCGACATATGACCGACTGTGGAGGTTTGAATAATATGTTATACCAAACAAAATTATTCTGGAAGTCAAAACATGCAAAAGAAATATAGTAAACGATCGACAAGAGATAGCAACACTTTACTCATAAATAAAACACTTTTATTCATCATCAAATGTCAATTACACTTTACAAATTTCGAGATTATCTAACTACTAAATCTAATATCATCCTTCAGCCCTATGCTCCGAGCATGCTGGAGATGCTTAACCCAAGTCAGTCCCTTCGTGAGGGGATCTGCTGGGTTCTCATCCGATGATACCCTCTTTGCCACGAGGAGTCCTTCTTCGATCCGATGTCTGATGAAATGGTATTTTCTGTCGATGTGTCTGGATCTCCCGTGATCCCTTGGTTCCTTGGCTAAGGCAACAGCACTTTCACTATCACAGAAAATTTCCATCGGCTCTTTAATAGCTGGTACAACTCCAAGGTCTCCAATGAAGTTCCTCAGCCATAACGCCTCCTTTGCCGCTTCGCTAGCTGCAATATACTCTGATTCACAAGTAGAATCTGCCACTGTCTCTTGCTTGGAACTCTTCCAAGAAATTGCTCCTCCATTTAGGGTAAAGACCCAGCCCGACTGAGAGCGGAAGTTATCCCTATCAGTCTGGAAGCTAGCATCACCCCCCTACAACTCTCAAGTCATCACTCCCACCGAGGGTAAGAACCCAGTCCTTAGTCCTTCGTAGGTACTTGAGAATATTCTTTACCGCAATCCAGTGTGCCTTGCCAGGGTTCCCCTGAAACCTGCTAACCATGCTCAAGGCAAAGGCTACATCAGGTCGAGTACACGTCATAGCATACATGATCGAACCTACAGCCGAAGCATAAGGTAATCGACTCATTTCTGCTATCTCAGCCTCAGTGCTAGGGCTTTGTGTCTTACTCAGCTTGGCGCTACTCTGGATGGGCAACTCTCCTTTCTTGGAGTCTTGCATTCTGAATCTCTTCAGAATCTTCTCCAAGTAGGTACTTTGACTAAGTCCAATTAGTCTTTTACTCCGATCTCTCAAAGTCCTTATCCCCAGAATATAGGCAGCTTCACCAAGGTCCTTCATAGCGAAACACTTTTACTTCCTGCAAGGTTGGAATGTCGTTTCCTATGAGTAGTATGTCATCCACATACAATACCAAAAAGCTAACTATACTCCCACTAGCCTTGACATATACACAAGATTCATCTTCACTCCTAGAAAAGCCAAATTCCTTGACCTTTTCATCAAAGCAAAGATTCCATCTGCGAGGTGCTTGCTTTAATCCATAAATGGATTTCTCAAGCTTACACACTCTATTAGGGTACTCGTTACTGACAAAACCCTCTGGCTGACTCATGTAAACATCTTCAGCCAACTTCCCATTAAGGAAGGCGGTTTTGACATCCATTTGCCAAATTTCATAGTCATGAAATGCGGCTATGGCTAACAGAACCCGAATAGACTTAATCTTGGCTACCGGAGAAAAGGTCTCATCATAGTCCACTCCAGGAATTTGAGAGAAACCCTTTGCAACCAGTCTAGCCTTATAAGTGTGTACTTTACCATCCATGTCGGTCTTCTTCTTGAAGACCCATTTGCACCCTACAGTCTTTCGACCTGGTACATTCTCAACCAAGTTCCAAACTTGATTGTCATACATGGATTGTATCTCGCTATCCATAGCCTCTTTCCATTTAGCAGACTCGGGGCCTGCCATGGCTTCCTCGTAGCTGTTAGGGTCATCTTGACTTACTAGTGTCTCATCACTAATAAGTGTCTCACCTTCTGCAGTAATATGGAATCCATAGTAATGCTCAGGTGCACTCCTAACTCTCGTGGAACGCCTCAGAGGTACAGATTCGTCAATTGGCTCAACAGGAGTTTCCTCCTCAAGTTGAGGGCTAGAGTTTGAAGTTCCTTCACCACTTGACTCTTGAATTTCTACAAGATCAACTTGCCTCCCAATGTCTCCTTGGCTTATAAACTCTCCTTCTCGAAAGACTCCTCTTCTTGCTACAAAGACCACGTTGTCACTAGGTCTGTAGAAGAGGTAACCAAAGGAATGTTGTGGGTAGCCGATGAAAATACACCTCTCGCTTCGGGGTTCGAGCTTATCATGAGTCTCGCGTCTCACGAAAGCCTCGCAGCCCCAAATATTGATGTGGTCTAGTTTAGGTACTTTACCAGTCCACATCTCGTGAGGAGTTTTGGCAACTTTCTTTGTAGGGACTAGATTAAGGATATGGGCGGCAGTCTCTAAGGCATACCCCCAAAATGAGATTGGTAGCGAAGCTCGACTCATCATGGAACGAACCATGTCCAACAAGGTTCGATTACGCCTCTCAGCCACACCATTCAACTGCGGTGTCCTGGGAGGTGTCAATTGTGAGACAATCCCACATTCCTTTAGATAGTCGAGGAACTCTGAACTAAGATACTCACCACCTCGATCGGATCGAAGCATCTTAATGTTCCTGCCCAATTGATTCTCGACTTCCTGTTTAAATTCCTTAAACTTCTCGAAAGTCTCTGACTTATGCTTGATTAAGTAGACATATCCATATCTACTGTAATCATCGGTAAAAGTCAAATAATAACGATTAGCATCTCTTGTGGCATGTTTGAATGGTCCACACACATCCGTGTGTATAAGGTCCAACAAACCTTCACCTCTTTCACATGAGCCTGTGAAGGGTGACTTTGTCATTTTTCCAAGTAAGCATGATTCGCAACTATCATTTGACTTTAGGTCAAACGACTCCAAGACTCCATCCTTTTGGAGTTGGCCTATGCGTTTCTTGCTTATATGTCCAAGACGACAATGCCATAACGATGCTTTATCCAAGTTATTATTAGTAGAATCAATACACAAAACATTATTTCCTAAGTTATCTACAATAGATACAGCTTCATACACACCATCACAAGGTAATGCTTTAAAATAAAGTACATTATTAAAGAAAGCATTAATCGAACCAACTTCATTATCAAATGAAAAGGTGAAACCTTGTTTGTACAATGCATGAAAGGAAATAATATTTCTTGCCATTTCTGGCGAATAACAACACTTATTCAAATCTAAATTTAACCCACTACTTAGCGATAAAGTATAAACTCCAATCTTGGTGACAGGTGTAACTTTCCTATTCCCCATGATTAAGTTTATTCTTCCTTGCTCCACATTCTCACTTCTTCCTAGTCCCTGCAAGTCACAGCAAATATGAATTCCGCAACCTGTATCAAGGACCCAAGATTTCGAATGGGGTGAGTTATTAGAAATGATAGTGTAAGTACCTGCATGGTTGGGTTTGACTTTCCCATCCTTTACATCTTGCTGGTACTTTGGGCAGTTCCGCTTCCAATGAGCTTTTTCGTGGCAATAGAAGCATTCAGCCTCTTTTGGGTCAGAAGAAGGAGTAATGAAACCTTTCTTGGTTCCACTTGAAGAAGAGCCATCAAGGGTCCGAGCCTTGGTACCCTTTGAAGATCTCTTTCTCTTCCTCCCTCGACTCTGCCCGATTGCCAAGACCGGAGTTGTTTCTGGAGTAGGAGTGATAGCAACCGACTTCCCCTTAAGACCTGTTTCTGCGGTCTTGAGAAGTCCCTGAAGTTTGCTGAGAGTGACTTCTTCCTTGTTCATGTGATATGTCATGCGGAATTGATCATAGCACGATGGTAAGGAGTGCAAAATGATATCTATTGCAAGCTCCTTAGGGAAGTTCACATTGAGCTTCAGCAACCGATCCACATACCTTTGCATTTTCTGCATGTGGCTCGTGACGGACTCTCCGTCCTTCATCATGGTCGTTATCATGGAGCAGATGACTTCGTACCTCTCTTGTCGTGCACTTTGATGGTATCTTTCCATCAAATCTTGGTGCATTTCATAAGGGTAGAAGTCTTCGTAAGACTTTTGGAGTTCAGCTGTCATGGTGGCTAACATGATGCAAGCCACCTTGGTTGCATCTCTTTCATGAGTATGAAAGTCAGCGATCTCCTGGGGAGTTGCAGTGGACTCGTCAATTTCCTTAAGCTCCTTGTCAAGGACATATTCTTTATCCTCGTAGCGAGTAATCATCCTGATGTTTCTGATCCACTTATTGAAGTTGGATCCATCAAAGGTGACTTTCCCACATAGACTCATAAGAGTAAAGGAGCCATTAGGATTCGAGCCAGAAGCATTAGTTGAAGACATCTGAAAAGAAGAACGAGTTTAGTTTAGATTTAAGAGAATCCTTAATAAAACACCCAAATGTAATATTAAGGCTAGAATCCAATCACAATATAGTATAACTTAGAAGAGGTATGCCGTAATCTAAGCTATACCATATTTGAAAGGTAGGTGAATGACGATTCACCAATTTCCACCACGAAAACCAAAATAATAAATATTTAGTTTTTATTGGTTTTAGAAATTCCTAGATTCTTTGAGATCCAATGAACTTTTCAAAGGCATGTTTCGATCTCGGGAGTGCCCTCCAGGTTTTGTGACTGGGATGCCGAGGATCACAAAACGAGGTGTGAAGTAACCATGCAAATCACTTGGTACCCTTAAAGTTTATCACTCAATCGATGTGCCGGTAAACCACACACGCTCCACCGATACTATAATAAACCTTAAGTCACCCTTTACCTACCTTGTTAAGTCCAAGTTAGTGTGCCGGTTAACCACACACGCTCCACCAACGACTCAGACAAAGTGTAAAGTGTAATTTCATGGATTAGCACCTTATTCACATTTTTCCTAAAGTAACTAAGATTGGGAATTTAATAAACATTTAGTTACTTTATATATTCATCATACTTTGAATGAGAATTTATAAGTCCTTGTCTTACCCGTTCGGCTAACGACCCTCCACCAGTCAAGCAAGCGGTGGGTGAGAATATACACCCATTAAGTTACCATTTTATAGGCAACAACCTTATACCCACCTTATAGACCGGCTTCGTGAATGAGGCGTACTAGCGGTAAGACGACTTGTTCTTATACATATATATATAATTATTAAATTATCATAATATAAGTATAAGGGTTGAATTTTAACTTTTAAAATTCTAGGGGTTGGAACTAAAGTTTTAACTTAACTTTACTTGTTCCAAAACTTGAGGGCAAGTTTTGTAACTTTCAAAACTTTTCATTTCTTGTAACTTATGAGTTTAATAGAGTCATAAAATGAAGACTCTTCATTTTTATAACTCTTGTGTTTTCTTAATGGTTTTAACTCAAGTGTGACTCTTGGTTTTCCATAACTTAAGGATAAGTTATGGACTCCATCAAAACACATTATGATCAAGAATTAAACTACCAAATAGGTTACAAATAATTCCTATGATCATCTAAAACATCATAAGAACAAGAACATGAATATGAACATAATCAAAAATTACATAAAACTTTGTAATTTTGATAACTAGTTGTTGTAAATGAATTAGCAAAACATTACACCACCAAAAACAAGTTTATATTTACTAAAACAGTTTAGGGTAATGTTTCTAATTCATTTTCCAGCAACTGAATCGAAATTCTGCACTCATTCGACCCTACTCGCCGAGTGCATGAACATGACTCGCCGAGTTGGTTGAAGATACTCGTGGACTCGGCGAGTCCCCCCTATGGACTCGGTGAGTCCGATCGCAGACAGCAAATTTTCGATTCTGTTTTCAACTTTTAAGAACAAATAAGAACAAACAAGCCTAGGCTCTGATACCACTGATGGGTTTTGAGCATACTAACACTTCCTAAGTGTACATGCAACCCTAATAACCTTGGATCTATGTTTGTCTAATTTGTCATGCAAAGTTGAATTCCAAGGTTATATCCTATCTAGCATACATGGGGAACAATTTTAACATAAAGTATAGATAGAATAACTTACCTTGTTGTTGCTTGTGTTCCTTGAAACCTTGTGAGCCTAGCACCTCAAGTGGTGATGCCTCAAATGCTTCACACAACACCAAATACTCTTGGAAGAACTTATGAGAGAATACTCACTTCTCCAAATCGGCCAAGCCCTCTATTTCTTTGTTGCAACCGATTTTGGTGGAGATTATGCTTCTTATATAGTGTTGACACATCTAGGGTTAAACCCTAATGTGTCATGACTCTTCATTTCCATGACCCATGGGTTTGTAACTCTCATGGAGCATCCATGGAGCATCCTATGGGTGGAACCCAACTTGATGATCCATGGAGCCTTTTAGCCCACTATACAAGATATGGATGATTTACTTAATCAACCCATATATTTAATTAGTTATCTTTTGATCACTTAATTAATTCTAAATTAATTCTTGATCAAACTAATCAAATAATATTATTAATATATTAGAACTTATAATATATTAATAATCTCCAAGCGTTATTTCTCTCATTTAGTTTATCCAATTGCATGGTGCCATGCAACCCAAATGGACCATGCCGGGTCGGGTCAAGTACATACCAGAAATAGTTATGGACTTAGACACCTTATCCAACATCGGGTACCAGATATCGGAGTAGATTGAGGAATAATGTTATGGTTCGAGAGCAAATTGAGTAGTGATGTTATGGTTCGAGTACCATACATCGGAGCAGATTGGGAAGTGATGCCATGGTTTGAGTACTATGCCTCTTAGCAGATCGAGGGGTGATGTTATAGTTCTAGTGCAATGCACTGTAGCCGATTGAGGAGAGATGTCATGGGATGAGTAACATGGTTCTTAGCAAATGATGCTTGTAATTCTCCGGTTATCTGGTCAGGATTGATTGGTGGAGTTTGGACGTGATGGGGTTTTAGGCCTGAGGGCCATGATTGAGTCCGAAGAGGCATCCCTTGAGAGGGAGGTCGAGAGCATTTCAGAGTATTATTGGTAAGATCTCAGATGTAGTCGCAAGACTCAGGGATTAGTAGGGAAGGCATTTATGGGGGATTGCAGCATGAGTGAGCGATCAGTCGGTGGAGGAGATGTCGTGACACCCCTAATTTTCAGAACCGAAAAAAAATATTTCTTTACGCTTTAAAAATCATAATATCTTTTATTGCGGAAATTCCCAGTATATTAAGACAATTTGAGTACAAAATATTGTCTCAAAGTAATTCAACTCTTGGGATGTCATAACTGATATAGAACATATGTTACAGCGTAAAGACCTGTTGGTCCTAAACTCTATTGCATGTCTTCTCTCAGCATCATACTCGTGTCTTCAATAGTGTTACACTGCTACCTGTGATGCATATAAATTGAGTGGTTCAGGTTGGGAAACCTGGTGAGATACATAGGATTTTCAATCCCACAATGTGATAATAATGTATATCTCAAAACTGCAAAACCACTATTATCCTTAACACATATATATCATATCTCTAAAATAATCTATCCCATCCCGTCGATTCCCAGTTACTGATCCTATATAATGATCTTACAAGATCTAGCCTAAAGGATAAATATGAACAACAAACCAACAACGCTGCTTCGAAAATTCCCTGGCAGCAAACGCAGATCAATAAAGACATCAAATGAGGTGAAAGGAGTAAGTTTCACCACGAACCTCCATTCCTAAAAACCACAAGACAATTAACTCAAGGGTAGTTATCTAGATAAATGTGCTTAGCAGTGGTCTGACACCATGGGGTATTTACCCCCACACTCACCCTATACGGCAATATAACAGCAGACATACCTAGTAGGGGTCTATTACCGACACACTTCATTAGGCAGTGTACAAAGTTCCCTCAATTACTTCGTGAAAGGAAACGCTGACACATAAATCTCGTCTGATCACTTCATAAAAGAAACGATGACTCCAAAGCTCTTCGAAATAAAAGTGTGCGGAAATACAAATAAAGTACTCCCGTACGCTCCCGTAACCGACAAACAATAGTGTCAAAAAAGACTTTGTACATGATAGTACTTCTGGCATATTATAGTACCCAGGTATGAGTAGGACTCGTACCCCATAACATAATGATACCTTAGCACAAGTAGCACCCGAGACACATAGCTTTGGAAAAGACTTCATACAAAAAATGTACTTCCGTACGTAGGACGTACTCCACCGATCATCAATCGCAGCACACACGTACTCTTAATAAGAGGCTACCCAATGTTCACACTTAATTGAATTAATCATCCCCTTTTAAGTCTTATCCCATCACTAGGAAAATCTACAATGCTTATAATAAATTTTCAATACCATCTCTGTTTAAGCAACACTGATTAGTGTATACTTAACACAGAGTTTTAGGTATTAATTTACTTTTTTTTAGAAATAATACTTCTATTATTATTATTATCACATAATAATATTATATACAAACATCTTAACATATATAAAACTAGAACTGGTTTGCACATTGTATATCATCAAATATATATCTAACACATATTTCAGGCAACATATATAACTGACATATAAACTTTCAACAAATATTTATAATTTTAATTAATATTTGTATTAAAATAATGTTCATGAAAGTAACTATGCACTCACTTGGCTAGTTAGTGAACACTAACTATTGTCGTGGCATAAGCTTAGCACTGCTTTCCAACTTATTGTCTTTTCGAAACCTTATCTATGTTTATATTCCATGGTTTCTCAGAATATTTATTTGTTTGTTTGCTTGAAACTGTTGAGGTTTTTTCCTATTTATACTCAAAATCTACGAATAAGGTTAAAAGCTTCAAAATGATAAGTCATCTTAAAACTCAACACGTACGCCTTCTAATTAATTGAAATTGTGCGATATCTTGCCACGTATTCTTATGTTTTGACATATACTTCTAATTCTTTTACAGCAAATACGAAGGTATCAAAGAACACGTATACATATAAATATATATGATCAATTTACATTTTACATATATCGTCCTTCAATAATATATATATATATATATATATATATATATATATATATATATATATATATATATATATATATATATATATGTACACTTTTAAAACTTAGCTATAAATATGTTTATGATATATCACATAACATTTTAAATCATATATCAACTTTTATTTCACAATAAATATAGTACTTATTTTATCATCATCTATAAAAACAACTAGTTTGATTATTATTATTATTTTACGATATATTAATGTCAATCACCTAGTGTTAATGCTGTAAAAATATATGGATAACTATCATAAAAAAAACAGGTGTAATACGAAAAATACCGTTTCACTACTTAGGTTCATCATTGGATGTATTTATATAACTCGTAATGCGTACGACGAACAATTATCGTATTCGAGGATTTTATTTATTTAATAAAATGAATATTTATTATTATTATACCATTAACATCTAGCCTTAACTCACAGACGTTACAATTCTCCTCCACTTAGGATGATTTCGTCCCCGAAATCACAAACTCGGTGAATATATGCGATCCACGCCACTTGTTTTTTTTTCAACCCCTTGACAACAAAACAGCAGTAGAGTTGCCTTTCACTCTTTTACCTCAATGGTTGGTTCTCCTCACTTGGGCCTAAACTCCCATTTGTTGCTACTCACAACCGATCAAAGCCCTAACTAGCTCTGCGTATATGATTTGTTGTTCCCTTTCTTCTTGGAATAAACTGCTGATGATCATATCAATGACCTTAATATTCCCAATGTAGTATCGCTGATTGTGCCCACAACATGTGATCTTCTTGCATAATGTGAACACATATTGATAAAGATCACACCTAGCATCTAGTTTTCTACCGATGTATATGATGGTGTTACTACCGTATTAGAAATTATTAGCAACAACGAAGGTTGTTGAACTTAATATTATCCCCACCTCTTCTTTGAGACGATTATTCTTATGGTGTTCCAACTGATCATCTTGACCATATCTGAAGTATTTAGAAACTGACACACAACAATCATCGTTATGCATCTTTTCACCCTCTCCTCAAAAATCACAACTCATATGACTTGTTAAACAAACTCTTAGACTTCTTAGCTTGTGGCGGTGATCAAACTTGCACCCACTTTTCATTCTCTATTAGACCTTTGGTCCTAATCTCTGAGTGAAAACTCAAATATCATTGTAGACTCCTACTCCGTCTTATACTTGGGTCACACACGCAACCCAAGATAAGGTCTTCACTTTTTCTACAACAACAACTCAAATGGCCATATTCTAATGACCTTCGATTCCATAACGCAAAAGACACACAATGAACCAGACTCTTGTCTCTATTAGTAAAATACTATTACTGAAGAAACCTTCCTTTATGTTCTAATGAGATATAACCTTTTCAGAACGGGTAGCATTTCTAGCTATAGTTTGCTCAGTCTTAACGAAGACTACAAGCCTTATGTCGATCGCCCCAATTATCTTCTCCTTTAATCTTTCAACTAAAGTCGGTCACCACATAGGATGTGGTTCTCTTAACCAAATCAACTCACTTCACATATTTATATTAATGAGACTCGATTCTTTATGACCTCTTAGGTCTGAACAAAAATCATCTTCTTAGTCATCACTGAAACAATGGTAACGACGTAAACAAAAATAAAATGAACTCAACTATTACTTCCTTAGCAACCTTGTGACTCTTCCTGATCCAAGTGCGAGTCCTATGCTTCGGGTAGTATAGGCCTCTACTACCTTTCACACCTACTCATACTCGTTCCAAGAATTGTCTTGCAGTCCCCAAGTCACCGTATAAAAAAAATCACAAAGCAACTTATCACACATGAGTGTGTTTAAACAAGCATATACGAAAATTTCTCCTATACTCAACTTGGGATTTCTCTTCTCTATCAAGCACATCTTGGCTTTCCCAGACTTGCCTTCTAGGACCCTCCTCACACATATGCTCGATCTAGCATATTTCATACTTTTCTTAGGCCTCTAGAAATTTCACTTCCAAACTTTTTACAAAGAAAATTTTATCGAGTAGTGGCCAGTCTACAAGGCACACTAAACCAAAATTTACTCTAGTGGTATGGAGAAAAATGCTATATAACTACTTGTTTCATTTTCCAACGCATGCAAGTCACCATGGATATCATTCCATTACTTCATTTCTTTATCCTTCAATGACATCATCATTTCTTTATATGAGAAAGTTTTCTTCTCATTCTCATATCTAGTAAGTCTACTTCATAAGAGTGAATCCTAGGAAGTTTGCGTTTTAGATGCAATACTATGGGCGTATTGCTTCCTCAGCTAAGTATTCTACCTTACTTAGACAAGTAAGTCACTGAGCCTTTCACAACCAAATGACTCATTTCACCACCTTAATCATGTATGTTAAAGTCATCTTAACACACCACGAAACATCATAAGGATGAGATACAAGTCGATTGTCGCTTTGTATATTTAAATACTAAATCTGAGCATCCTGTATAAGCTACAAATAAGCTCTTACCACACCACTCGAACTGCATACTACATCACAACGTTCGACAAGGTATTGGCTGAAAACTCTGATAGCCTTTCCTTTAATCTTCATTGAATTCTTCTAAATCTTGCACAACATCAATTTTGGTATTGGTGAAGTATTCATCACCATCTTTAGTTCTTCTGAATCCGTAAGCAATCATTGCTTCAATCTAGTCGGTGGTGGAATCACGAAGCGGTGAGACAACTTCATGGACTACACCATAGTTTTATCATCCCGCCAGTTGAAAGTGTACTTCACGTGTATAATACTCCTCCGATATTACTATCATCAAATGTACTCTAAAGACACGATACCGTTCTATAGGTATTAATACACTATTTATGGTATAACTTGATAGGTATTATTTTACAATATCACTCGATTAGTTTACTTACAAAGTTATCGATGTCAACTATCGTAAGTCTCCTTATCACCTCGAAAAGTTACATGCCAGTTCTAATACAATACTTAAACGTTTAGAATCCTGAACACACAAAATTTCCTCTTCTAAACCAAGATCGGCAACAGACCTTAAACTTCCTCAAGTAAGAACAATATAGATAAGAAACCTAAAGCATGCTATATCGTTTACCATTTAGCACATATTAGCATATAAGGCATCTCTCCTAAAGTATGCTACTGCACACTATAGCAAGTAAGGTATTAAACCTACGACATGCTATAAAACGATTCTATTAGCACATAATATTAGTTAAGGCATTTAACCTCATATATTTTAGTGCTTGTGTCTATTTAATTTTAATTTAGGTATTCAACCAAAAGTATAGTAGACACACACCTCACCATTATCACTTAGCAATCTGAGTTTAAGTCTACAAATAAATCATTGCTCCTAGTTCACCTAAACTAATGCTTTGATACCAACTGTGACACCCCCAATTTTCAGAACCAAAAAAAAAATTATTCCTTTATGCTTTAAAAATCATAATAACTTTTATGGCGGAAATTCCCAGTATATTAAAACAATTTGAGTACAAAATATTGTCTCAAAATAATACAACTCCTGGGATGTCATAACTGATACCTAAACTCTATTACAGGTCTTCTCTCAGCATCATACTCGAGTCTTCAATAGTCTCACACTGCTACCTGTGATGCATATAAATTGAGTGGGTCATGTTGGCAAACCTGGTGAGATACATACGATTTTCAATCCCACAATGTGATAATAATGTATATCTCAAACCTACAAAACCACTATTATCCTTAACACATATATATCATATCTCTAAAATAATCTATCCCATCCCGTCGATGCCCACGTACTGATCCTATAAAATGATCTTAAAAGATCTAGCCTAAAGGATAAATGTGAACAACAAACTAACAACACTGCTTCGAAAATTCTCTGGCAGGAAACGAAGATCAATAAAGACATCAAATGAAGAGAATGGAATAAGTTTCACCATGAACATCCGTTCGTAAAAACCACAAGACAATTAAGTCAGGGGTAGTTATCTAGATAAATTTGCCTAGCAGTGGTCTGACACCATGGGGTATTTACCCCCAGACTCACCCTATCCAGCAATATAACACCATCCATACCTAGTAGTGGTCTATTATCGACACACTTCATTAGGCAGCGTACAAAGTTCCCTTAATTACTTTGTGAAAGGAAATGCTGACACATGAAGCTCATCCGATCACTTCATAAAAGAAACGATGACTCCAAAGCTCTTCGAAATAAAATTATGGAGAAATACAAATAAAGTACTCCCGTACGCTCTCGTAACCGACACACAATAGTGTCAAAAAAGACTTTGTACATGATAGTACTTCTGGCATATTATAGTACCCAGTTATGAGTAGGACTCGTACCCCAGAACATAATAATACTCTGGCACAAGTACCACCCGAGGCACATAGCTTTCAAAAAGACTTCGTACATAAAATGTACTTTCGTACGTAGGACGTACTCCACCGATCATCAATCTCAGCACACACATACTCTTAATAAGAAGCTACCCAATGTCCACACTTAATTGAATTAAGCATCCCCTTTTAAGTCTTATCTCATCACTAGGAAAATCTACAATGCTTATAATCAATTTTCAATACCATCTCCGTTTAAGAAACACTGATTAGTGTATACTTAACACAGAGTTTTCAGTATTAATTTACTTTTTTTTAGAAATAATACTTCTATTATTATTATTATCATGTAACAATATCATATACAAACATCTTAACACATATAGAACCAGAAGTGGTTCGCACATTGTATATCATCAAATATATATCTAACACATATTTCAAGCAACATATATAACTGACATATAAACTTTCAACAAATATTTAAAATTTTAATTAATACTTGTATTAAAATCATGTTCATGAAAGTAACTATGCACTCACTTGGCTAGTTATTGAAGACTAACTATTGTCGTGGCATCAAGCTTAGCACTGATTTCCAACTTATTGTCTTTTCGAAACCTTATCATTGTTTATATTCCTTGGTTTCTCAAAATATTTATTTATTTGTTTGCTAGAAACTGTTGAGGTTTTTTCTTATTTATACTCAAAAGCTACGAATAAGGTTAAAAGTTTCAAAAAGATAAGTCATCTTAAAACTCAACACGTACGCCTTCTAATTACTTGAAATTGTGCGATATCTTGCCACGTATTCTAAAGTTTTGACATAGACTTGTAATTCTTTTACAGCAAATAGGAAGTTATGGATAGTTTACTATCCAAATAACACGTATACATATAAATATATATGATCAATTTAGATTTTACATATATCGTCCTTCAATAATATATATATATATATATATATATATATATATATATATATATATATATATATATATATATATATATATAGACACACACTTTTAAAACATAGCTATAAATAAGTATATGATATATCACATATGTATATATAAGAGGTGGGTTCAATTGAAAAAATAGAAAATGTTGAGAATGAGGGAATCATTCTCAGTCACTCATTTTATTCAAGCATAAAAAGACACAGTGGCAAACTTGTAAATATGAGAACAACCTTTAATATCAAATACGTATCTGTAGTTCAAATCCATTCATCATTCATCATCCAAATTTATTCTCCAACTTTCAACAACCATCCAGATTTCTTCGATTAAACCATCATCAGTCCATTATTTTTTTGATCGGGTAAAGCCGTAAAGGCGATACGAAGCTGATGATGGCAAGAGGAAAACGAGAAGCGAATCGATGAACGAACACAGCGGGCTTTGCAGCAACCCTTCGTTCACCTCCAGTCGTCGGCAGCAAAGGAGACCAAGGTGAAGATTCTCCTGTGCTCGTCTTCGTCTGATTAAGGGGGAGAAGCACGGAGGTTCTTCCTAAGAGTATATCCTTCATATTTAAGGTCCACAACTTTCTTTTTTAGAAAATCATATTGATCATGATAAAGTTTAATTTTTTTTTCACAAGATTGAGAACATGAAACTTCATTGACTTTGGTCTTTGAAGAACTCATTGTTTACCAATAATATGCTTTGACTTGAAACAAAGAAAGTCAACCTTAATAGTCAAATTTAAAAATTCAAACTTGAAAAGTTAGACTTGAAAAGTCAAACTTAAAAGTCAAACCGAAAAGCTAAAAGTGAAATTTTGAAGGTTAAACGACAAAGTCAAAATTTGAAGTCAAAGGCTAAATTTGAAAGTCAAAGTCAAATTTTTAAGGTCAAAAGTCAATTAGGAAGTCAAAAATTGAAAGTCAAAGTTTTGGGTTGAAAATGAAACTTTAAAAAAAAATGGGATAAAATTGTTAAAAATCTGAAAATAGGAGCGAAATTTCAAAGTTATTTGATTTAATTAGGGAAGATGTTTAATGTGAGGCTTGCTAGACCAAGTGGTAAGGCGTGGGTTGTGCGTGGGAGAGACCCGGGTTCAAATCTTGCAACTGCTGGGAATTATAGGGTTTGTGGTGGAGATATGGATACCAACTTGGATCGTGATATCACTTTCCGAACTAATATTTCTACCCAATGCCTGGGTTACAAGAAATTCAGCCTAAGATAATCCAAGTGGACACTTACGATTCTAGGCACAGAAAACGTAAGCCAATATGCTAAAGGATTTTGAGAGTTTGATGGAAAACGAGATCTTAAGATCGTTCTTCTTCTGTAAAGAAGAGTCGTTTATATAATAAACGATCTTAGGGTTACATTAGGGTTGGGCCTCATTTAATTTCTTAGGTAACAAGACAAGGAAACCGGACCTTTAATGAGGATTTAGGGTTACCAAAGCTAACGAGTTTCATTAGTTTTACCATAATCATCATCAAGAATCCAAATGTTCCATTATGTTCTCATAACTAAAATTCGGAGAGGTTTTGGGGCGCTGCCCCTCGACCCCGCTAGGGGAACTGCCCCTAGATCCCGCCAAAGGGGCGTTGCCCCTTTGGAAACCCCAGACCAAGGGGCGCTGCCCCGGACCCCCAACTAGTCATCGAATCATCTTCTAATTTAATCTTATACATGTGTGCACTCCGCACCAACCCATACACATATTACAATACAAATTATGAAGCCCCTTAGCTCACATGGTAATTCCAGTTACATAAAATGACATGGTGACACCAAAATCACCAACAATCCTCCCCCAATTTAGTGTAACCCTTGAATAGACATAACTTTGTCAAACAAACCAAACTAGTACATAATGAAAATATCAAAAAGATTGAATTTCCAGTTAGTATCAAACATTTGCAAATTCTCGAGAATCAGGGTGTTCTAAGAATTCAACCCATTAACCCAATTGAATACCAGAAAGTAAAATACATACTAGTTTATTGAATTTCTAGCAAATTACAACTTGACACTATTATAAAGTTGTGTGTCCCAATCCTCTCATGATCGTATCAAGTTCAAGTCCACAACCTCTTGAAATGCGGCTACACTTCATAATCACGTAGGTAACTCCTTTCCATGTATATGCACAAACATTTATCAAAGCAATTATTAAGAAGTTAAACTTCAACCTGGCTAACTTGCAAAACCGAACCAAAAACCATTAAAAGAACAACTAGAGGCCAAAACCAAGGACTTTAGAAAACTTCAGGAGGAATATAGAAACAAATGTGAGAATTATAATTATGTTAAGAAACAACTTGCTAGCTTAACTGTCGAACTTGATGCATTGAAAACTAAATATAATGATGCTGAATTCAACTTTAAGAAATTTGATGTGTCAAGTGAGGTAGTTGCTTCCATGATAGAAAAACAACTAAAATTTAAAGATAACCAAACCAAGGGTCTAGGGTATAATAGTGTGCCACCTCCCTTTAATGAAAACTATAACCCACCCCTTGAGACCAACGATGAAGAAATTCCTGCTGAGTATGGCCAAATCCTTGTCCAAGCTTTAGTTAAGATAAACCCACATGGGCCTATTGAGGTTATTAAGGTGAATGTTTCATATGCTTCTACTTCATGTGCAGGTAAAGTAGTAGAGGGTGAGGACAAGGAGAAGAGAATTAATCCTAGTTCTGTTGATTATGTTGATTGTCAAACCAATGTTTCCACGAACTCTGAGTCTATTGCTTCTAACTCAGTTGCTTCTAATCAACTTGCTATTGGTAAATACAGGCCACCAAAACAAGTGAAACAAATTGCTTGTTGCAAGTGTGCTTATGGGAACAATCAGAAACGAGGCAAAGGCACGCCACCAGGGCAAGCAGAAACAATTCCTACATGAAGGAAAATACATTTTTTTACCGTGGAACAGCTGGACACATAGCCAGAAATTCTCCAAATCACGCATACGTTCCCTACTACGCACAAGTGGGAGATCCGCCAAAAGATACCCTTCAAGGTCACAATCGCGCAATGGTGATGAAATGCACAAACGGGCGAGAATCAAACTCCAAAGGCCAAGAATCAAAACCCCGAGGACAAGAAGGGAAAGTTGGCCCAGAAGCAAAACTCAAGAGATGCTCCAGTGAAACCATGACCAATTAGGTCAAAATCATCCCGGCATCCGATTTCAAGTCAAAAAGCAAGTGACAAGGCACCCAACAGATCGAACAAGAAATGGCTTAAACCCGACTATAGATGGGTACCGAAGGTTCACTCTCCCAAATTTTCTAATGATTCTAATATTTCTTCATCTTTTGTTTGTGATAAGCAAGATATGTCATGGGAGATAGTACCTTTCATTGATGACAAAGATTAACCCAGTTTTAAAATGGACTGGGTTCCAAAGACCAACTGATCCCGCTCAGTGTCAAAGCAGCTATGGAGGCACATCATCAGAATTCAATTTGTTAATAGTAGCTATTCCTGGCACTTGATAGGAGGCATCTCTCAACCATAGACATTCAGAACTTTGTTTGAGAGTATTTGTCCTCTATGGGAAAGGAAGAAAATAAAGGATCACACATGGGGTTTGTGCTTAATGATGTGAAGAATTTTTGGATCTGTTCCGAGATTGAAACACAACTAAGGCTGAATTCGTTGATGCTTGCGTCTTCAGTTGCTGACTTTTGGTTTGAATTCTTTCGATGCTCCTGAGTTTTCTCTTAAAATAATTCCTTTCAAAGACAAAATATCATTTTAATTTTACGAATTTGCTTTATTTCTTCCCTATACTCAACTTATGGGGGAGAAATAAAAAAAAAACCAAAAATCAAAAATTAAAAAAAATATTTCTTTCTTTGGTAGGTAATCATATGGGAAATGATATGAGATTTAGTGATAAAGGGCAAGTTAATTTTCCTGAGAACTTTGATCCCAAAAGTTTTTGTATTTTACTTTTGTTTTTTATTAAAGTTGTTCATATTTTCTTATAGCACAAATTTAGGGGGAGAATTAAAAAAAAACAAAACAAAAAATTATAAAATTTCAAAAATACAAAAATATGTTTCTTTCTGTTTTTATTTATTTTCCAGAAAAATCAAAAAATATTGTTTTTGGGTGTATTTTATACTTTTATTTTTTCTTAGTGTGGTAAGTTTACTTTTATTTTTTATGTTTTCTCAAAATTTCATTTGTCTTGAAAAGTAAATTCAGGAGAAGATGAGACTCAAGGAGACTGTATCGAAATATTCTGAGTAAGGAGAAGAAACCTGAAAGTGGAAAGGAATTGACAGTCATTACACTTCACACTACTTTTACAAGGAATTGACGGATGACTCAAATGTGAGTGATAGACTCTTTCATATTGAGACATATATCAGTATTAATAGGAGTCTTCACATCAAATGTTAATGATCAAAGGTCATTTTCACCATGACCAATATAAAACACCCAACCATTCTTCACCCATTTCTAAAACTTATCCATCAATTCATTTCTACGTACCGGTACCCCATGAGGTTCGAGTATAAAACAACTCGGCTGACGGTTTATGATGTGACAACCAAAATGTCTGTGTTTATGATGTGACAACCATCAAATTCAAGTCAAGTGAAAGTCATCTAAAGTCAACAGGTCAAACTGATCGACTCCATTAACCTTTGTGTACTAGGGCTTACGTTAGGTAATTGCTATACAACTTGCTATGCTAATGAGAAAACAATGTTGCATACTCATCAGGAGTGTGTAAGGTCCTTGAACATGGCTTAACGGGACTTACGGACCTTGCGTTGCGGAGCCAAACACTCACAATTGTCACACACGAAACCTCTCTCAATCATTTTCACTCTATCTCTCTTTATCTAGAATCTCTCCCAAATCTCTCTCTGCATGACAAATCTCTCCAAGTATGTCAAATCTCTCCAAGAATGAGGAATCTCTCCCAAATCTCTTTCCATATGAGAAATCTCTCCAAGTATGTGAAATCTCTCCCAAATCTCTCCACATATGTCAAATCTCTCCCAAATCTCTCCAGGAATGAGAAATCTTTCCCAAATCTCTCTCAAAATTTCCTTAATCTTTTTGTAGTGTTTCAGGCCATCCCAACCCTTAACCGGGTCAAAAACCGCTTAAAACGGCGTAAAAACGGATAAAAAAAGACTTAAGGACCCGAAACCCCTCTTAAGAAGTCGAACCCCCTTAAGGAGTCGAACCCTCTTAGGAAGCGAACTTGTCAGAAGTGTACCCCTTCGGACCGAAGCTCAGCAGACCGAACCCGAACCTTCCCTTTCGGACCGAGCCTCGCATGAGGAACCGAACCTCGCACAAGGAACTGAAGGTACCTTCGGTCCATTTCACCTCCTACCCTTTCGCTCCGTTTCGCCTTCCACCCAGCAGCAGAAGGGACCGAACCTCGGCCTAGGACCGAGAGGTCTCGCAGGAAAGCCCATTTCTTCCTGGTTTTCGATTCCGACTTCATTTTGGCTTCGTTTTTCATAGTTTTAACGCGGGATTTTCACCTGAAACTTGATTTTTCCATTTAGAGACCCATATCTACTAATTACCCACGTTTTTTGGGGATAAAACCTTATCCATGAAGAGTAGGTGAAGTATAAAGGTTGAGTGTTGACTTTTCTTTATTCTATGACACAAGCAACCACTCCCATACCCACTCCATGTCACTATTCACCATCAGCCCATACCTAGTCATTTAATTGTACTTTTCCCACCATTTTTACAGCCACCCACTTGGTCAAGAGTTAGAAAACCCACCTTGCTCCTCACATTTCTTTCATTTCCTCTCATTCTTACATCAAGAAGAAACTTCATTTTCTCTCATTTTCTCTCTCTAAAATTTAAGATCCAAGGCTCATAATCAAGCTTTATTATACTCTTGGTAAGTATAATTCATCCTCCTTGTGATTATTGAACTTCATTCTACTCAAATCATTGATTGCTTACACAAACTCCATCACTATGATGTTAGATTCTCGAAAATCTTCAAGGCATCTTCAACTGTTCTTGGGTTGAACACTTCCTTTCTCCAACATTCATCTACTGAAATCACATATGGTGAGTGCATACCCCTATATTTTCATGTTTTCTTAAGTTTTTATGGGGGAATACAAGTTAAAACACCAAGAACATAACTAAACTTTTCTAACAGCCTTCATCTGAAAAGTTGGACTCCATTCACGGACTGTTTTGGACAACCTAAACATTTTAGTTTTCAAATTTGTTTTATATGCAAGTAGTTCTAGTACTTAGTTTTAAAATGACTACTTGCACATCTCCATACGATTTTTCTATAATTTATGGTGATTTTTTACAAAACTGTCTATCATTTCAAACATCAATCCGGACTAGTCTGAGATTATGGACTTTTTCACACAAGTTGGAGGTCATTAAAAATTCATAATAAAAATTATGAACAAAATAGAATCATTTCCCAAACTCTCAGAATTTACGGATTATGATTTGGACCTTTGATGATTTTTCTATAAATTTTCTAAGTACTGTAAATGAAAATATTAACAACAGAAAATGCTATCAATTTCATTTCACCTTGTAACATGTTGAGCAAGGTGTATATCTTTATGTGAAAATATGTTCTTACAAATAGATGACATTTTGACTTATTATATAGTCATACATCAGAAAAAAAAATGGATTTTTACCTACAAAAGTGTGGTAATTAATTTGTTGCTATAATGCATGTTGCTTCACTTTAGTAAAAAGTACATATACATATCGGTAAACAAAATGGTTTTTACCTTCACAAATACAGTAGTTAACCATAATAAAAAAAGTTATAACTATTACATTTAAATGTTTTGATAAACTATAATAGGTATGGTTTATGTTTCCATTAACACATCAAACACATTCCAAAAGGTTTTATTCCCATAGAAAAAGGTTTTACACTCACGCACACCACACGTAAACTTGCTAACTTAAATTGTGAGAGATTCTGTTTCCGTACGTCCGAGTGTGGGATCCAAATTCCTGGTAGTTATATCCAGAGTCGCGTGTAGGGAGAACGTGATAGTGGTGTATAAATCTATATTGGGTTAGACACCCCACACCTGAGCTGCATGCAACAGCTAGACCGGCAGGTCTGTGGTGACAAATGTCATATCAGTTTTGCGACGCCTAAGAAACACCGTGGCAGGTTCATTCAGTCATAGTATGGTTATAGCGAATCACATAGAAAGTTAACAACTAATAAAGTTTAGGGGAGTTTTCATAATAAAAAGGGGTTTTATGTCAATTTAAAATCACTTTCTACCTCAATACGTACGAATATTACTGTACACTTTCGGTCTTGGTATTTAAGACTACACGTCATTCATTACGGGATTTTCCCTCAAATCAAAAAGGGTTGTATGCCGATTTAAAACCACGGTTATATTATTAAGTATGGAAAATACTTGTTTATTCTTGGTCCTGAGATTTAGGACCACATAACTTTTAAAAGGAAAATATTGGATTTTTCTTGGTGACACACAACACATTACAAAGAACGGTTTCCAAACTCCTTATCTCAAAAACTTATGAACTCACCAACCTTTGTGTTGACACTTTTTCAAATAACTTGTATTCTCAAGAATTCAGTGAAACAGGAAATCAACAGCGTTTTGAGGATGAGACGATAAATCGTTAAACAATTCATTTTGTCATCATAATGTAATTGATTTGAATCATGTAAACATATAGTTTGGTGTAACTTTTTCAATTATATTTATGATGGTTTTATTTACTTTGAGAACTATTATACTCGTTGTTGTGATACTATACATGAAGTCCTCCACCCCCGGACATTTCCGCCATCCTTGGTTTGGGGTGTGATAGATTGGTATCAGAGCATTGTTTATAGTGAGCTAAGAACATCGAACCACATAAGATATACAAACTATAAATACATTGGGACTACGGTCTCTGATTTAAAGTTTTCAAAATAACTATACTTTTAGAATTAAATAGTTTCTTTTTACAAGTATACATGCATGCATACATACTAAGGTCAGCATCATTCTAGAACAAAACAAAAGTAATGGTTGTTGAATATCACAGGTAAGCTCGGGGATGTATGGTCGGTCTTGGGAGTGGCATAGCCTAATCAACTATGCTGGTTCGAGAAGTGATTAGCTCATGCCTAAGAATGGTCGTGATATGGCGACAAGTCAACAAACTTACCAACACTACCACAATGAGAACATTAGAACATAACATGAGTTTAAAATACTATGGGAGTATTTTGTGTTACTATAAGTGCTTACATAAGAAATAAACAAGTCACTATCAATTAGGTCAATAGTTGTTAAGTGGATACACTAAGGTTATACGAAATTTTGGCATTATAGACTCAGAATTTGTGACTGTTGCTTTACTTCCTGATCTCGTTGGATTGTGGATTTGGAGTTAGAGTTAGAGTGACCTATTCGAAGGACTATCCTGCCTTGATTTCATATAACAGGTATACACTACACAAGTATTGACATCACTGATACAAATCATCTAATAATTATCTAGATAGTTCGTCCAATAATTATCTTCTTACTCCTATTCTCGCACGTACAACATAGTAAGATCCTACTTACCGGACGACCCGTACTTTCCCAATCAGAGAAATGATGGATGGTTATGAGGTGAATCAGAAGCGGAACCGGAAGTAATCAATCCTCCATGGATAGCAAGGGTTCCTGCGAACCATTTCAACTACATCGAACCTATGCCCCGTTGGGCAACCGTGATTGAGGGTTGAATGTCGACAGCAATGACAACAACCACTATATGGGGACCAATGAGGGTGCTATGACCTGAACCACGGGGGATCGACTGACACAGCCCTTCCGGCGAAGACCTGGCAGATCGCGAACATCAGGGACTAAAACAGGAAGACTACAACCTGAGTTTGGAAACTACACGCTACTACAGACCCTACCGTCTCACGTACCCGAGACTCGGAATTAGACTACTATTTTCAAGACCAACTCTCCTTTTAGGACCTTATCGCCACTCGTGAAGAAGAAAGAGAGTAACAGGGTAGACACACAACATTCAAAGAGAGGATGATTGCAGCCAAGCGTCGATTGGCAAAGCCGCAAGATGCATCGACTTTGCCTCAGGCATCACAAGGGACGAATTGTCATGAGTAGAGTTCATACCGCTCACAAGACTTGGTAAATTAAGATTTTGAGTATGCGTTGGTGCTACTCTATTCTAAGCGTAAGCATGACACTGCAATTTAAGTGGTTATACTAATCGAGACATCTATTTGCTATCAAAACTTTTCCTTGCATGGAGGTGAGACAGACCTGCGTCGAGGTCAAAAATGTTCGCTGAAACCACAATTACTAGAATCATATTAACAAGATGGGCTAAGGACCTAGTTTGGGTCAAATTACAAGGTTTCACTGGGATACAGGACTACTAAAACACATGAGTTTATCATATAAAGACTCTCGTTATGAACTTCTTACAGAAAACCCTTAACAACCGAATTACGTTACAAATTGATATAAGATAAACATAGTTAGAAAACTCGCAACGTATAGCCATTCTAAAGACTTATTTCCGTCTTACCTTTAAACATTTTTGTTAAGAGGTTCCTTCTTCGTAGACCTATGGGGTGCGATCATACCAGTACTAATACACCGGGTCCCATCAAAACTCCTCAGCCAAGTGTGTTTGGAAAAACATGATCCCAAGATGAGTGAAGCTTAAAACGCCCATATGAAACCTACTCCTACCCACTACCATACACTGTCTCAGGAACGTTAGTAGAAACACCAAGAATAGTTCAGTAAAGTGAGAAATTTATATATGTGTATATAAATGGTAAGCATATAACTAGAGATAATTATCCCTACTCATGACATCTTTTCTCCTCATGCAACAGGATTATGTCTTCATAAGAAGGTAACCAGCCAACTAGCAAGGCCCCAACCCTGCAGATAGACTCTGCTACTTTTCAAGCGGCAGTCACGGCAGCCGTGATAGCCGTCATGGTGCAACTCAACGCTAACAACGCCAGCAGAGATGGGAGCGATATCGACAATACAAATTGTTGTAACACTCAGGAACACCGGCGGGTGTCTGCCAACAAAGGCGCCTCAGGCCAGAAACCTACGAATAAGAAGCGAATGTTTTAGGACAAAAAGAAGTCTAACCTACCTCAAAAATTTGTTGGAAGAAAGCAATTGGTGGCTGCACGTGCCATTACAACAGCAGTCACGACCCATGCCTCGACACTAGCCATGGGGTCTGCCACCCAAACGCCGGCCAAACCATATAAGGGATCACTCCCAAAGTGTAACCAATGGGGCTTCCATCACAATGGAGCTTGCCGGATTTTACACTATAGCAACTGCCACAGGAAACGGCATACCGTCCGTTTCTGTAAGACCCCGACTCAGCACATCGCTTCAACCCCCAATACTAATGTAAGTCTAGTGTGCTTCCTATGTGGCGAAACAGGACACTTCAAAAGAGACTGTCCAACTGAGAGGAATGACGGAGGAGTGTGACGAACACACTAGCAGGAGTAGCAAGGGAACCAATAAAGGACTTTTGTAATGTTTCCAACGACAAAAACGTTTAAGTACCAATTGTTTGTAATGAAATTGTATGCTTGCTAAAATCACCGTTTCTCTAAAAGTAGTTATAATACTCTATCGTTCGAATCAAACCGAAGACACTTATATATGACCCTAGGATCATTACCTGTAAGCTGTGATGACTTTTGATAGTTAGTTTTGTTTACTTCTTTTTATAGTTTATTTTAGCATATTTCATTCATAATTTAGATAATTTCCATGCATATTTTCCATTTTGTTATTTTATGACTATTTCGGGTACTTTCGAATCTTGTGAGCATAATTGCAGGTTTTCGGGTCTAGCGGGAGTGTTCGGGAGTATGGGAAGCGATGAGATTTGATAGGCAAAAAGGATGTTAGGCTTGGTGATTGTGGAGATGGTGCATGGAGCGAGCTTGATGGTTATTTGAAGGTTTGGAGAGAAATAAACTTTAAATTTGCAAAATGCGGGCATACGTAGATTTTTAATCGGGAGAGTTCACGTGCTTTGGAGGATGTAGGGAGGTCAAATTGGGCTTTAAATGAAGAAAAACTTGAAGAAAATGGGCTAGGAGGTGATTGGATTCGATCTGGGCTAGTGGGATATGCTTTGGAGGCCCAAAATCTCAAAGAAGCCCAAGTCAGGCACCACCCGCGCAGCAGCACGCGGGTCGCGCAGGGCTCTGCAGGGGCATTTTCGGAAATCACTTTGGAAGGCTATTTGAGGAAGGTTGGTGCCCATCTTTTGGAGACTCTTAGACATCCGATTTTTGGAGATTCTCTCTAGAGTTTTGAAGACTTTTGAAGGCCAAGAACACTTGAAGAACATCATATTTTTACCTCTTGATTCTTGCTTAATGTTTGGTACAATTTTCTCTAACTTTGTTTCTTTGGGTTTAGCCATGCTTGGCTAAACTAATCTTGGTTGACTTTTGGTTAATCCTTTGAACTATTGTTGAATGTTGAAGAATCCATGAACATGTTCTTAAATCTTTATGGGAATGTTTTGTGTTTTATCATCTTATCACTACTTGTATGTTTTAGTTCATGAGTTTAAATGTGTTTGTGGTGATTAGTTGGCTAATTTCTTGATTAAGTAAAGGATCCTCAAATTAGCAAGCAACAAATGATTTTTGTGTTGTTTTTGCTTCACACAATCATAAAAACATTTCCTCCAACATGGTGGTGAAAGCATTTGACCCCTCTTGGATTTGGTGACTTTTTGGTTCTTAATGCTAGTTGACTTTCACTAATTACATGCTATTTGGAATTAGTGACTTTGACTAAGGTAATTGTTATGAGCTTCTCTAGCCATTTCAACAATTAAGAAAAGTCTAGGTAATCTCAAGCTCCTTGGATTACTATAGCCAAATTAAGGATTTAAATCAAAGTATTGCACCATTGGATTCTAATGATATGTTCATCAAAAGTCAAAGTGAGGAAACTTTAAGTCAACCATCTCTCCCTCATTGATTTTACATCAAACTCTTATTTTTGTTGCATTTGTCTATTTAAATCATAGTTAATTCTAGTTTGTTTCAAGTATTTCAAAACACCAAAACCCCCATTTTATTTTTATTGTCATTTTACAAGTACTTTTACAAAGAGATTTTTCATAGAGTTATAAATTGAACCAATCTCGGTGGATTCGATCCCTTTACCACTATACACTATTTTAGTGTGTAATATTTAGGGTTATTATTTGTGTTGACCTCGACAACCACCAAATTTTTGGCGCCGTTGCCGGGGATTGGTTTATTTTTAATCAATTTGTTTCTCTATGCCCAGATCTCAGCGTACAGGTGACTTGATTTACAACCCCGAAATCGAAAAAGAAGCAAGGCGTTTGGCTAAGGAAAAACGAGTTGAACGTGGTCAAACTTCTAACCCCCACGGGGACCCGGAGGTTGAAACCGCTTCATTAAGTGATATAGAACCCGATTCTAGTCCCGAACCTCGCCAAGAAATTCCCGAAACACCACCCCTACAACAAAATCCACCCATTATTGAACCAATTGTAATGGCGGACGGAGGAGAAGTTCCCGAGAGAACCTTGAGGCAAATGATGGAGACCGATGTTACACAAACTCCAACCGGTATCAATTACCCGGTTTTGGAAGGAGGTTCGGAATTGAAGTCAAGTTTAGTCCACCATCTACCAACTTTTCATGGATTGGAGAACGAAGACCCTCATAAGCACTTGAAGATGTTCCACATTATTTGCACTAGCATGAAGCCACAAGGGTCAACCGATGACCAAATCAAGCTAAGGGCATTCCCCTTTTCATTGGCCGATAGAGCAAAATATTGGTTATTCTATCTTCCACCGGGGTCGATCAACTCATGGACCGACATGGCAAGAGCTTTCCTTGATAAGTTCTATCCCGCCTCAAGAGTCTCAAGTCTTCGAAATGAGATTTGTGGAATCCGCCAAGGTCAAAATGAGACTTTCCATGATTATTGGGAGAGGTTCAACAACTTGTGCTATATTTGCCCACAACACCAAATTCTGGAACAACTCCTCATTCAACACTTCTACGAGGGATTGTTGCCGATGGAGAGAAGACTAGTTGATGCCTCAAGTGGTGGAGATGTCTTTAGTAAAACCCCACAACAAACAAGACAACTTTTCAACACCATAGCCGCGAATTCACAACATTTTGGCCCTCGCCAAGATATGAAAAGAGACACACAACACAAAGTCAATGAAGTGGGAACATCAAATCTCGAGTCTCAAATCAAAGATCTAACCTCCGTTGTCCAAAAGCTAGCCATGGGACAAACTCCACAAGTGATGGTTTGTGGAATATGTGCAACAATAGGACATCCTACGGATATGTGTCCCATCCTTCAAGAAGATGCGGAGCATGTGAATGCCACGGGAGAGTTCCAAAACTACCACAACAAACCATCCGGTTACCAAAATGCATATAACTCAAGTTGGAAGCCAAATCCCAACATGAGCTACAACCCAAGACCATTGCCTCAAAATGCATTGGTTAGACCATCCTATCCACCACCACAACCTCATTACCAACATCAACAACCACACTATCAACCCAAACCGCACCCTCCACATCATCATCAACAACCTCCTCAATCCCAACCAAGTAGCTCCGGAATGTCTCTTGAAGACATTGTTAAATCTCTAGCCACTAGTACCCAACAATTCCAAAAAGAAACAAGGACTAGTATCTCCAACCTTGAAGCACAAATGGGAGATATAGTTACATCCATAAGCAAGTTGGAATCCCGTGGTAAACTCCCTTCTCAAACCGAAAAGAACCCAAATGTCAATGTGGTGACATTGAGAAGTGGCAAACAAGCCGGAGAAAGTAGTTCAAAGAAGAAGCCGAGGGAAGAAGAGGAAGAGATAGAAGTTATGCCCGTTGAAGTACCTATAATCAAGAATGATGCACAAGCCGGAGTTCCAAAGAAGGCTGCCCTTCTAGTAACACCAATAGCCACTCAACCACCGTTCCCCTCCCGACTTTCAACTTCAAAGAAGAATATGGAGGAGAAAGAGATTTTGGACACCTTCCGAAAGGTGGAAGTAAACATCCCTCTACTTGACGCAATTAAGCAAATCCCGAGATATGCAAAGTTCTTGAAAGAACTTTGTACCAACAAGAGGAAGTTGAAGGGAAATGAGAAAATTTTGATGAATGAAAACACATCCGCGGTTTTACAAAGGAAACTTCCACCCAAATGCAAAGATCCCGGAATGTTCACGGTTCCTTGCAAGATTGGGGATGTCACTTTTAGTAGTGCTATGCTTGATCTTGGTGCTTCTATCAATGTCATGCCCTATTCGGTATATGAATCATTAAATGTCGGACCCTTAAGTGAAACCGGTGTCATAATCTCTCTTGCGGATAAATCGAGTGTCTTTCCTAGAGGTGTTTTAGAAGATGTCCTAGTGCAAGTGAACCAATTAGTCTTCCCGGCGGATTTCTATGTGATTGATCTAGATGAGAAAGTGTCCTCCAAATCGGCTCTAATCTTGCTTGGAAGACCGTTTTTGAAGACGGCTAGGACAAACATCGATGTGTATGCGGGAAGTTTGACAATGGAGTTTGATGGCGAAACAATAAGTTTTAATATTTATGATGCCATGAGATATCCTAGTGACATCTCATCTTTGTACTTTGTTGATGTTGTTGAGCCAATTACTCAAGAATTGTTTGAGTTGTCTAACGGTGATATGTTGGAAATGATCTTGAGCAAAGGATTCGATTGTGGGAAGCTAGCCGAACAATTCAAGCTTTATTCTTTGGATCCGGAAGTTGAGAAGTTGGTAAGTAAAATGGAGATGAAAAAATTCACAAGATTAGATGTCAAGCAAATTGAATTGCCCCCAACTCACACAAAATTGCCGCCATCCCTTGTTCAACCACCCGAATTGGAATTGAAGGTCTTACCCCAACATTTGAAGTATGCTTACTTGGGAAAGAATGAAACCCTTCCGGTTATCATTTCAACTCATTTAACCGAATTCGAAGAAGAGCAACTCCTCAAGGTGTTGAAGGAGCATAAAGAAGCCATGGGTTGGACGATTGCGGATATCAAGGGTTTGAGCCCCTCCACTTGCATGCACAAGATCTTAATGGAGGATGAATGCAAGCCAAGTAGAGACACGCAAAGAAGGTTAAATCCGCCAATGATGGAAGTTGTGAAGAAAGAGATATTAAAGCTTCTTGATGCGGGGATGATCTATCCAATCTCGGATAGTAAGTGGGTGAGCCCGGTACAAGTCGTTCCAAAGAAGACGGGAATCACGGTGGTCGAGAACAACAAAGGTATGATGGTCCCCACTCGTGTGCAAAACGGGTGGAGAGTATGTATTGACTACCGCAAACTCAATGCAAGCACAAGAAAAGATCATTTCCCATTGCCTTTCATTGACCAAATGTTAGAAAGGTTGGCCGGGAAATCTCATTATTGTTGCCTCGACGGGTATTCCGGTTTTCACCAAATCCCGGTGGCACTGGAAGACCAAGAAAAGACGACATTTACATGTCCATTTGGTACTTTTTCCTACCGGAGAATGCCATTTGGATTGTGTAACGCCCCGGCCACTTTCCAACGTTGTATGGTTAGTATCTTTTCGGAATACGTTGAAAACATAATTGAGGTTTTTATGGATGATTTCACGGTCTATGGCAACTCCTTTCAAGAATGTTTGACTAACCTCACAAAAATTTTAAAAAGATGCATCGAAACAAACTTGGTTTTGAATTTTGAGAAATGTCATTTCATGGTGAGTCAAGGTCTCATTTTGGGTCACATTGTGTCTAGAAAAGGAGTTGAGGTAGATAAGGCCAAAATTGATGTTATTCAAAGCTTACCTTACCCGACTTGTGTTCGGGAAGTTCGTTCTTTTCTGGGCCATGAAGGTTTCTACCGAAGGTTCATCAAGGATTTTTCAAAGATAACAAGACCAATGTGCCAACTCTTGCAAAAGGAGGTCGATTTCGAGTTCAATGAGGTGTGCAAAGAAGCTTTTGACAAGCTCAAAGAGTTGCTTACATCCGCTCCCATCATGCAAGCACCAAATTGGGATCTCCCCTTTGAGATCATGTGTGATGCAAGTAACTATGCGATAGGCGCCGTTTTGGGTCAAAAGAATGGGAGGGCCTCCCACGTGATCTATTATGCATCAAGGACACTAGACAATGCTCAAAGCAACTACTCTACCACGGAGAAGAAGCTATTGGCCATAGTGTTTGCCTTGGAGAAATTTAGACAATACCTACTTGGTACCAAGGTCATAGTGTATTCGGATCACGCAGCACTTAAGTACTTGATGACGAAGAAAGATGCAAAGCCGAGACTCATCCGGTGGATCCTACTGTTACAAGAATTTGACTTGGAAATCCGAGACAAGAGTGGATGCGAGAACCTCGTTGCCGATCATCTAAGCCGGATCATTTCAAATGAAACTCCTCTCCCATTGTGGGACGAGTTTCCGGATGAGCATCTCTTTTCCCTTACTCAATCTATTCCTTGGTATGCCGATATCGTTAACTTTTTGGTCACAAAAAGGTATCCCGACACATTCACACGTACTCAAAAAGACAAGTTGAAAAGTGATGCAAAATACTATGTGTGGGATGAACCTTATTTGTGGAAACATTGTCCCGATCAAATCATTAGGCGATGTGTGCCCCAACAAGAGCACCAATCCATTTTGCAATTTTGTCATGAATTTGCTTGTGGGGGACACTTCGGACCTAGCCGGACTTTGAGAAAAGTCCTTGAATGTGGATTATTTTGGCCAACCATGTCACGCGATTGTTATATGTTTTGCAAAAGTTGTGAGCGGTGCCAATGGACGGGAAACATTTCGCAAAAGAACCAAATGCCCCAAAATCCAATCCTTGTTTGTGAAATTTTTGACGTATGGGGGATTGATTTTATGGGCCCATTTCCCATATCATTTGTCAACGTTTATATTTTACTCGCGGTTGACTATGTTTCTAAATGGGTTGAAGCCAAAGCCACAAGATCGGACGATGCCAAAACGGTTATTGAGTTTTTAAAGTCTAATGTTTTTGCGAGATTTGGTGTGCCTAGGGCTTTTATTAGTGATAGAGGGACGCACTTTTGCAACAAAATGATGGAGGCTCTATTGAAGAAGTATCACGTGACTCATCGTGTCTCCACTGCCTATCACCCTCAAACGAATGGTCAAGCGGAGGTCTCGAATCGTGAAGTGAAGTCTATTCTAGAGAAAACAGTGAATCCGACAAAGAAGGATTGGAGTTTGAGACTTGACGATGCCTTATGGGCATATCGGACCGCTTATAAGACCCCGATTGGAATGTCGCCCTTCAGATTAGTTTTCGGAAAACATTGTCATCTTCCCGTCGAGTTAGAGCACCGAGCATTTTGGGCGGTCAAGAAATGCAACTTCGACATTGACGAGGCTGGAAGGCATAGGAAACCTCAACTCCAAGAGCTAGAAGAATTGATAAACGAATCCTATGAAAACGCAAGGATTTATAAGGAGAAAACGAAGCTCTTCCACGACAAGTCCATCACCCGGAATAATTTTGAACCGGGACATAGGGTCTTACTTTACCATTCACGGTTGAAGTTATTCCCGGGCAAATTAAGATCAAGGTGGATTGGCCCATTTGTTGTAATAAAGACTTTTGACCATGGAGCGGTGGAAATCCAAAGTGAAGAAACGGGACATATTTTCAAAGTTAACGGTCACCGATTAAAGCCGTTCTATGAAAGTTTTAATGCAAGTGTTATTGAAGTCATCCACTTGGATGTCCCGGAGTGTTGAACCAAGCTAGAAGGACGTCTCGCCTAAGACGTTAAAGAGAGGCATTTTTGGAAAAGCTTTATGCATTCGTGTTTCTACATCCGAATAAAGAAGTTTTGAAAATGTTTTGATGTGTCTTTTGAAGTCATTTTTGAAGAAACCAAGAGTTCCTAGGTGTTTGGGGCATTTGGGATCAAGAACTAGTGAAGAAACAGAAGAAAACAGAGAAAAATCGATTTCCGGGAGCAGGGATCTGCGCGACCCGCGCACGGGTGCGCGGCTGGTATGCGCGGCCGGTCTTCAACTTGCAACAAAAACCAGGGACCAAACTGCATGTGTTGCGCGACCCGCGCGCCCCCTCTGCGCGACCCGCGTGCTGCCTTGACGATCATCCCATAATTTGTTGACCAGCTTTGACTTTCGTTGACCAGGTGGTTTAATGAGTTGACCAACATTGACCGGGTGTTGACCACACTTGAATATGGATTGAAAACCTCCAGCAACTCTCCTTCTTCATTTCATTCTCTCAAAACCCTCTCATTCTCTCTCAAACTCTCAGGAACACATACACCCACTTTTCAAAAAAATTTGATTTCCCGGAGTTCCACCGGTCGGAATACGACGAGACCACCACCATTCTTCACCATTTTCCGTGCTCTACAAACCCCACCTGAAGTTTACTCCGATCCATCACCGGGTCTAGGGGCGCCACCACCACCCAACTCGCCGCTTTCCGGCCATTTTCCGGCCAACTCCTACCACCTCTCGCAATTCCGACACCACCAAAGTGTTTCTTTTTCAGGGATCTTTACATCTAACCAAACAAAACCTCAAAATCTCACCAAAAATTTTCCCATAATTTTGAGCCACCACGAGCCGCCGCCGGATTTTTCACACAAATCAACTTGAAAATACCCCTTCAATGAATAAGTGTTGCGTTTAGGCACCCACGAATAACCAAAGCTTGGGGTGCACGGTAGCGGATTCCGGGCTCAAGTTCAATTTTGGGATAATACGGGTATTCTCTTTCCTTGGTTTTTATTACATTGCATTGTTTCAATTCGATAATTGCATCCAATTATGCTTTGGAGATTGCCTAAGATCGTTAGTTGTTGCCCGGTTTATTTGGAAACATTGATTTGAGAAAGGTTGAGATTGGTTAATTTGCTTGGGAATTTGTTCAAAAATTGTTTAAACTTTGGTTGGGATTTTCTCATTTTGTCTCGTATTGCTGCCGAATTTTTGTTGGGATTATCAAATTAACCGAGTGATGTTGTTGAAATCATTTTACATTGTCAAAAGTTGGGTGTCATTATTTCTTGGATTTTTTTTTTGTGTTCAGTCTAAAGATAGTTGCATTAATTTGAGAGTGGTGAGGTGAGGGATTACGTTGGTGAAGTTGTTTTTGATATTGTAGATTTTGAAAATGGGCAAAACCACGGCTCGGACACGTACCCATGGATCATCGATCGATCCTAACCCGCAAAAGGATGTCGCCGGTCCATCACGCAAAGCAGCCGGTAAACGAAAAAAAGAGGAAAAGAGGGAAGCGATCCTTTCCTTTCAAATGCTGAGATCAAAACCTATCGCTCCAATCTTCGGGGTCGCGCAATCCGGCCGACAAAATTCTACCATAAAAAGTCCATGAAAAAGCTTGGGGTGCATGATGGTGTATACCATTTGTTCATAAAACTCGGTTGGCGTGGTTTTCTTCGACTTTGTGACAGAACTTACGAGGAACCCACAATGGAATTTCTTAGCACATATGCACGAGATGATGACACGGAAGTCCTCACATTCCAGTTGAAAGGGGAGCATCATAGACTCACATACGAAGAGCTTGATTCTATCATGGGTATAGACGATCCATTCCGCATCAGCCCCCAAAATCAAGAGTACCAAGATTTTCTGCGTTGCCCTGATGCAAACTTTTGGATGAAAATTTCCGGTCTCCCAACCTTCAACCCAAGCCGACAGCGAGCCAAGCACATCGTTCACCCCTGTTGGCGAATTGCTCACCGAGTCCTTACGACGAGTATCTTCGGGCGTCTCGAGCCCGGTCAAATCAACAGATGTGAGCTATTTTTCCTCCGAAGCATGAGGCGTGCACTCTCCCTCAGTTTTTCAGGCTTCTTTTTAGACAAATGTGACTCCATACGCCAACGTTCCTCAGGGGAAATTTTCATCGGGGGACTTATCACGATCATAGGTCGAGCCGTCGGCCTAGACTTCCCGGATCCCGAGTACATACCTGTCGACACCCCACCAAACTTCCTGCTAGATTGTGACACTCTCATCCGGATGGAGATGTTGCTCGATCGGGGAACCCGCACGTACAGTTGGTTAGATTCGGACAAAGCCCCGGTTTACATCCTGCCAAGTTGGATCGGTTCTTCATTCGATGCAGGCGACCCCGACACTTGGCTTCCTCCAGACCAGTTAACCCAAACAGGTGTATTCCCAGAATTCGGTGATGATGAGGGTGACGACGCGGAGGAACAAGAGGAAGAAGATGACGAAGAGGACGATGAGATGCCCGAAGCTGAGGACCATTTTGACCAGCCTTCGATGCAGCAGCCGATGTTTCAGCATGATCAATTCCAGGTCCCTCCACAACGTTTCGACCAGCCGCATCAGCAGGGGAGACACGAACTCCCACCATATTTCCCCCCTACGTTCTTTGACCAATTTGCCACAATGTTCTCCACAGTGCAGCGCATCGACGCCCAAACACAAGAGAATACGAGAACCATCCAAGATGTGGCAAGCCGTGTTGATCGATTGGAGCAGTCCTTCCCTCACACTTCCCGCCAGGTCCAGGATATGTGGGACTACCACTATCGCCACGGGCATTTACCGCCGCCCGACCCCCCGATTTAGGTCCTTTCCGCCCTTTCCTTAAGCATTGAGGACAATTCTTGTTCTTAAGCTTGGGGTGGGGCATATCCCTTATCTTTTATTTTATTTCTATTTTTTCATGCATTTTAACTAGGTTGCATAACATTTTAGTTTTAAGCTAATTTTCATTCATTTTTTTTATTTATTTAAAATTCCAAAAAGATTTTATTTTCTTCTTTTTCACCTTTTATATTTTTGCATAACATTTAGCTTAGGCATTAACATTCATGCATTTTTGTTGTCCGTTTATTCTCACCCCCTGGATGCCATGGAATAGGTTCACAGTTATTGTATCATTATTGGTCCAGGATCTTGTTGTTACCTCACCCATCGAACGGGGACCATTAGCTGCAGTTTGGGATCTCATACTTGGGATCAGATGCTGGTAGCTTAAAAGGGGTAAGTGATCATGGATAGGTAGTTTTCATGAAGAATTATGCATACAATACTAATGACTGTAGGATATACTATAGCAATGGATGTCTTAGCCTTGCGGTCACTACCGCCGAGAGGATCACACTTGATCACGTTTGAACCGTTAGGATGAAGCACTAGTGCTTGTCCCCGAGTAGAATCCATATCCGGTCTCTTTACATCACCATATCTTTTTGAGATTTTCTTAGGATTTTAGAGAACTCTTTTAGTCTGCATGTGGACATTTTCATTATTTTTTTTGAAAAAAAAATAAAATAAAATAAAATAAAATAATTCACAAATTTGAAGAGGAGCTTACATTATATCTTTATGCTCCACACATGGTCATTTTCTCGCTTAGACCATTCGGATTATATTACTACCCTTTCGGTTCCACTTACACACTTTAGGAACCAAATTTTGAGTCAAAGGGTTGTTATTACATTAACATTTAAAAAAAAAAAAAAAAAGGGGCAGGCAAGTTCCCAGCTGCAGAAATCTGAGAAGGGTGACCGGTTCAATTATTGAACTAAATCTTCCAACATTTTGGTCACCCGGCGTTTGGTATTCATTTATTTAGGTATGTTTTAGTGTCTATAGATCAAGTTGTTTTTCGCAAATTGGTGATGTTAGGGAGACTGTCGAGTCGGATACTATGGGAGGTTTGGGCCAACACCAAGTGAACCGATTCCTACAATGGTGCCTGAGCGATTAAACCAAGTTACACATGAGAGAAACCGGTAAACGTGAGATCAGAGTGTACACTTAAAGAAGAGCTCCACCCGAGCCCATCCAGCTGCTTTCTCCCTACTACAGATATTCTTCATTGTATGCATGTTCCATTGAGGCTGCGACTGCTCATCCCTCCTTACTCACCTAAAGGAGTTATCCTGGCTGTGGTTTATGGTACCATTGTCATCGGATGAAAAATTCGTGACGTAATAGCAAGATCAATTATGACCATGTTGACTAACGGTGATCAGGTTCTGCGGCACTATCCATTCTTTTTATTTTCTCTAGGATAGTTCATCCCAAGTTCATTTTAGTCTTGTCTTACTTGAGGACAAGTAAGGTTTATGCTTGGGGTGATTTGATAGTTAGTTTTGTTTACTTCTTTTTATAGTTTATTTTAGCATATTTCATTCATAATTTAGATAATTTCCATGCATATTTTCCATTTTGTTATTTTGTGACTATTTCGGGTACTTTTGAATCTTGTGAGCATAATTGTAGGTTTTTGGGTCTAGCGGGAGTGTTCGGGAGTATGGGAAGCGATGAGATTTGATAGGCAAAAAGGATGTTAGGCTTGGTGATTGTGGAGATGGTGCATGGAGCGAGCTTGATGGTTATTTGAAGGTTTGGAGAGAAATAAACTTTAAATTTGCAAAATGCGGGCATACGTAGATTTTTAATCGGGAGAGTGCACGAGCTTTGGAGGATGTGGGGAGGTGAAATTGGGCTTTAAATAAAGAAAAACTTGAAGAAAATGCGCTAGGAGGTGATTGGATTCGATCTGGGCTAGTGGGATATGCTTTGGACGCCCAAAATCTCAAAGAAGCCCAAGTCAGGCACCACCCGCGCAGCAGCACGCGGGTCGCGCAGGGCTCTGCAGGGGCATTTTCGGAAATCACTTTGGAAGGCTATTTGAGGAAGGTTGGTGCCCATCTTTTGGAGACTCTTAGACATCCGATTTTTGGAGATTCTCTCTGGAGTTTTGAAGACTTTTGAAGGCCAAGAACACTTGAAGAACATCATATTTTTACCTCTTGATTCTTGCTTAATGTTTGGTACAATTTTCTCTAACTTTGTTTCTTTGGGTTTAGCCATGCTTGGCTAAACTAATCTTGGATGACTTTTGGTTAATCCTTTGAACTATTGTTGAATGTTGAAGAATCCATGAACATCTTCTTAAATCTTTATGGGAATGTTTTGTGTTTTAACATCTTATCACTACTTGTATGTTTTAGTTCATGAGTTTAAATGTGTTTGTGGTGATTAGTTGGCTAATTTCTTGATTAAGTAAAGGATCCTCAAATTAGCAAGCAACAAATGATTTTTGTGTTGTTTTTGCTTCACACAATCATAAAAACATTTCCTCCAACATGGTGGTGAAAGCATTTGACCCCTCTTGGATTTGGTGACTTTTTGGTTCTTAATGCTAGTTGACTTTCACTAATTACATGCTATTTGGAATTAGTGACTTTGACTAAGGAAATTGTTATGAGCTTCTCTAGCCATTTCAACAATTAAGAAAAGTCTAGGTAATCTCAAGCTCCTTGGATTACTATAGCCAAATTAAGGATTTAAATCAAAGTATTGCACCATTGGATTCTAATGATATGTTCATCAAAAGTCAAAGTGAGGAAACTTTAAGTCAACCATCTCTCCCTCATTGATTTTACATCAAACTCTTATTTTTGTTGCATTTGTCTATTTAAATCATAGTTAATTCTAGTTTGTTTCAAGTATTTCAAAACACCAAAACCCCCATTTTATTTTTATTGTCATTTTACAAGTACTTTTACAAAGAGATTTTTCATAGAGTTATAAATTGAACCAATCTCCGTGGATTCGATCCCTTTACCACTATACACTATTTTAGTGTGTAATATTTAGGGTTATTATTTGTGTTGGCCTCGACAACCACCAACTTTGTATATACACTGGGGTTAATTATAATCAAAATACTAAAGTCTTGAAACAAATAATTCCAACCTGACTCCTGTTCCATGTCAAGTAATGGGAATTGAGTGGAGCCACCCACTCGACGATTCCACCAATATCAACTTACATACGACGTACATATACCACTCGATCACAAAATGACCTGTAAGGGATCATGATATCAAGTATCATTACTAGCTATCGAAACACACCCACTACCAGTGCTATAAACTGTGGTATGAACCATCTGCAGTAACAATAACATCGAACAAAACGAAACACCCTGAAAAGAAACACCAGATATCTATCACTCTAATGAGAACTTCATACTAATACAACTTAACACATGTTTTACCTAAAAGAGATACTGTTGTCACCATTCAGTTTCGATTGGTATAGTCCTCATCTTCCCGATTTAACGGCTACGAAAGGACCCTTCACCTAACCCACCGAATATCGAAACCTTTGTCTCCAAAAAACACATCCAGCACGGACCTCCGAGTCATCTCTCGCTGTGAAACCCCAAAACACGCACCAGAGGAGTGTTATACTTCCCGAAACCTTATCACAAGTATTTCCAAGAGACCCTTCGGGAATGTCATGCATATAGCAGACAAGGTTCAAGCACAGAAGCTTGGTACGGATAAGTCTAGCACTACTACGTGTATATGCGAGGAAAACGTATAATTAAGATTCTACGGACATTGGATGTGTGCTTCATCCCTATTTCCTGTTCCATGTCTGGTTGTGGACTTGGGGCAGAGTCACCCATCCAACTGTCTTGCCAACCTTAAGTACATACGACTTATATGCGTAAGTTAATGATAGATGGACCGGATATGAGTCCTGTCATGAACTTCGGGACAAGGTTGTCCAGGAGGTCGAGTGAACGTCCTACCATCCGAATAAGTCTAGTCGCGTAAACCAAACCCACATGCTTCCTACCGAGCTAAGTAATCGAGGAACACTACAACAGGCCCTATGCAACGCTCCGAGGAGAAGTAATTACTTATGGCTTAAGACAGCTAAAGACATACGAGGTCGGCTAGGTCACTCATGAGCATGAACTATGAGCGATAGTGTATGCCCTAGAGGTCTGGAGGCACTATCTCCACAACACGAAGCATACAATCTTTGCCGATCATAAGAACCTAAAAGGCACGGATGGCAGGGCATGTGATCCCACGAACCGGATCTGGACACCAAGGTTGATGGATTCAGAAATAATGCACGAACGAAGCTCATGAAAACTCGCTACTCCCCTTCATCCAGGCTCGGACAAAATGTGTCTGTACCTCAGAAAGCACCCTCAGTAGGTGAATAGGAAAGCAGACATCGTTACACATGTGCAGGGGCAGATCTATAATGATGCACGGGGTTGCACTAGCAACTACTTGATTTTTTTGTATTAATGTAAAAAAAATGTATTTTTTATTATGCACCTATAAAGAAACAAGTTTATTATTATTGTAATTCATACATATTATAAAAATTTATGATTGTTAAGTTGGTCAAAGGTGTAGACTGATGTTCTCCTATGGGAAATATCTCAAGATCGAATCATGGCAAAAATAAGCTTTTTTTAATTTACTCTTACATTCACTTTTCCTTGCCCACGACAATTTTTTTTATTTTTTTATTTTTACATTTACTTCCACTTTTATGTACAATTTGCTATTAGCCCTAAAAAATATCTAGCCAACAAAAACGGCTTAGTGAATATAGCTTGTTAAAACTTAAGCAGTTTTCAGTAAACCTCAATTAAATCACTTTCCTCGTCGTTTAAAATTCATATATTAATCGTTTGCTTTTTCATTAACTTGACAAGCATTTAGTAAAAATCATTTTTTTTCATTAGCAAACATATGCTTCCAACTCAAAATCATTTCAACCTTCTTCATATTTATATATATATTTTTAAACATAATTGGATATGTTAGAGCTACATACAAATTCTTTGTGACCCATGACCTGTTATAATTTTCTATTTAATTTCTTTTCGATGTAATAACTTTTACATCACAAAAAAATGATAAAACAATAATACAAAAATATGATAAATTTTGTGAGAATAGTTTTATGTTTAAAAAGCGTTAATTTGTCGATATATTCATGGATTGAAACTACGTAATTTTAATATGTTGTGTATCTAAGGTTTCATACACATTACGCACATATGTGTATAGATGCATTACATATCTTTCTAACTAAACAACTGCTTCTCTTCATAATTATTAAAATTTAGGTTAACTTAATTCATGTGTCATTCTATATTTTGAATTGGTTCGTTTGTTTTGTCAAGCAAAATGTATCGAATTTATACAAATGCATTTATTAGTTGGCATTTGTGTGTGTGTGTGTGTGTGTATATATATATATATATATATATATATATATATATATATATATATATTGCTCTAAACGTTTTAACATATAAAAATGCATTAACTCGGAATGAAATTTTGGTAATAAGCCTTCAAAACTTTGAACGACCACAACAAAAACAGAAACAAGCTCCACGAGACCAAGAACCTGCCCATGAAAAGAACATTTTGCCCTTCACAAAGTTTGTCTATAGAAATTTGTTATGTTTAATGCACTCATAACTCTTTTTGTTATATTCGGTCGGAATTCTTTTGTGCACCTACTACTACTTATCTTGTGTCCTCCCCTGCACATGTGGGCAAGTATCGGACTTGTGCCAATGACAAGAGAGAATAAAGGAAGCCTTCGCGTCTCCTACAACAACCAGTGATACCTGAAAGGAAGGGGGACCGAATAACCATGGGCGTCATAACCAAGCTACCCAAGGCAAACTATTAACAGACTGGCTGAAAATGCACACTCCCTACTAATCAGAGAAACCGACAGGATGGAGGAATCGATTAAAACGTACATCAAAGAGATTATGCGACCACATGGTCTATTAATATATGTTATCCCTATCAGAGATAGTACATTCGTTTCGTGACCCTAGCGACCCTTGCAGGGAACTAGGTTATACTTGAGCATGGCCTACCAACAACAAACCAATGGGCAGAACAGAAGGGATTGTTCAAAACTTGGGCCACATGTTAATAGATTGGGTGATTAACTTCGGTAAAACGTGAGTGTGCTCACTTACCACTTGGCGAAATCGAAACGAACGAGAGTCTTCACTATCATTTCAAAATAATAACTCCTTTAACTTGACTTAACTCAAGTTACAATAAGAAATTCAAAGGCGTCATTTAACATCAGGCAGATTGGCCCCGCCATATTAATTTCTTGTTCTACGAGAAGTTTTCCCCATATTTTCTCCAAATTCTTGAAGTCCCAGTCAAAGCGCTAATTTCGGGACGAAATTCCCTCTAATGGGGGGATGATGTGACAACCGTCAAATTGCAGTCAAGTCAAAGTCAACCAAAGTCAACATGTCAAACCGATCGACTCAATTAACCTTTGTGTACTAGGGCTTACGTTAGGTAATTGCTATACAACTCGCTATGCTAATGAGAAAACAATGTTGCATACTCATCGGGAGTCTGTAAGGTCCTTGAACATGGCTTAACGGGACTTACGGACCTTGCGTTGCGGAGCCAAACACTCGCAATTGTCACACATGAAACCTCTCTCAATCGTTTTCACTCAATCTCTCTTTAACTAGAATCTCTCCCAAATCTCTCTTTGTATGTGGAATCTCTCCTAGTATGTCAAATCTCTCCCAAATCTCTCCAAGACCGAGGAATCTCTCCCAAATCTCTCTCCATATGAGAAATCTCTCCAAGTACGTGAAATTTCTCCCAAGTCTCTCCAAGAATGTGAAATCTCTCCCAAATCTCTCTCAAAAGTTCCTTAAACATTTTGTAGTCTTTCGGGCCAACCCGGCCCTTAACCAGGTCAAAAACCGCTTAAAACGGGGTAAAAACGGATAAAATAGACTTAAGGACCCAAAACCCCTCTTAAGGACTCGAAACCCCTCTTAAGGAGCCGAACCCTCTTAAGGAGCCGAACCCTCCTAGGAAGCGAACTTGTCAGAAGCGAACCCCTTCGGACCGAAGCTCAGCAAACCGAGCCCGAACCTTCCCTTTCGGACCGAGCCTCGCATGATGAACCGAACCTCGCACAAGGAACCGAAGGTACCTTCGGTCGATTTCGACTACTACCCTTTCGCTCCATTTCGCCTTCGGCCCAGCAGCAGAAGGGACCGAACCTCGGCCTAGGACCGAGAGGTCTCGCAGGAAAGCACATTTCTTCTCGGTTTTCGATTCCGACTTCGTTTTTCATAGTTTTAACGCAGGACTTTCACCCGAAACTTTATTTTAACATTTAGGGACCCATATATACTAATTACCCATGTTTTTGGGGATAAAACCTTATCCATGAAGAGTGGGTGAAGTACAAAGGTTGAGTGTTGACTTTTTTTTATTCTATGACACAAGCAACCACTCCCATACCCACTCCATGTCAGTATTCACCATCAGCCCATACCTAGTTATTTAATGGTACTTTTCCCACCATTTTTCAGCCACCCACTTGGTCAAGAGTTAGAAAACCCTCCTCTCTGCTCACATTTCTTTCATTTCCTCTCATTCTTCCATCAAGAACAAACTTCATTTTTTCTCATTTTCTCTCTCTCTAAAATTTGAGATCCAAGGCTGATTGTGAGAACCCAAGTTGTTCCGTTACATTTTGCCCGTTACCGTTAACAGAATATTCCAGTTTATAAAAACTTCCGTTAACTGAGGTCGTCCATTTAATAAACATCCCAGATGTTTCATTTATCTATGTCGTTAATTCGTGATAAAAGGAAATAAAAACCCGTATTACACATTTCCATTTAGTTGGAAAAGTTAGTTTTTATTATTACGACCACTAAATCGTGTGCGACCAAAATCCCCGTATAACGACAGTATCGGGTAGAATTTCACTGAGCTCCAACTCCCAGCTATATATATATGGGAGTAAACTCCATTTGGAGCTTTTCCACCCTCTCTCTCTATACTCTGTCTCTAGACTCGTTTTTCGCACCAAATCTGCAACCAAACGCTTCCAAATTGTAAGTCCGCTTACCCTAGCTTATTCTAAACATTATGATTCGTGTCTATAGCCCAAAAATCAAACTTAGAAGCTGTTGAAAAGGATTTTACGGCCTAAGCTCCTCCTTAGGCCGTAAACACCTTAAATGAGGCCAAATTGACCCCAAAATGTCCCTAAAGGTTTGGAAATAAATTAAGGGATTAGCCTAGGAGTGTTTGATCAATTAAAACAATCAATTTGGGGTATAAAAGGGAGTTTACGGCCCAGGCATATCCCAAGGCCGTAAACACCCCTTAATCATGTCTAAAGGTCCTAAAAACACTCCTAAAACACTCTTGGACTTAATACATAAATTAGGGGCTTATCCTTTTGGGTTTAGAACATTTAAACATAAGGATGTGGAGGATTTAAAGGAGTTTATGGACCAGACTTGTGGCAAGGCCGTAAACTCCCCAAAACACACCCAAATGATAGTTTTAATCCCCCAAAATGGCATCACACTCCATTATAAATTGCTAGGAAGGTATTAGGAGCTTAAAACTTCACTTAACTCAAGGAATGAGTGTTTACGGCCATAAACTCCCTTCGGAGTTGTCCCTAGGCCGTAAACTCCTATAAGATGCCCTTAGAAGCGTTAAACCCACTCATGCCTTTTTGGAAGTGTACTTAGAAAAATCCCATGAACAAGCTAGAAACCTTAAACACACTAGATCCCCTCACCATGAGTTTACAACCGTAAACTCATGGTGAGATGTCCCTGGGCCGTAAACATGGTATTAGGGGTTTACTCTCGATGAGTAAACTCCATTCCTAAGCCACACACACCTTTGGACGCTACCCGGGACACCCAAACACTTATCCAAATTGTTTTCCGCTCCTTTGAGCACATATATTTGTTAAATTAGTATTAAATATACTAATTGTATGTGAATATATGTTATCATATGTTAAATAGGTCATTGTGTGTGTTCGAGTCCTTGCATGACACCGAACGCCCAACCGACACCTTCGTCGGACCTACTTACACCAGGTGAGTTCATATCTCTGAATGAACCTTTTAAATGTTTTTACATGTTTTATAAGGGGGGGGGGGAATACAAGTTAAACATGCCAGTTATCATATCAATCACATGTGATTGATAACCCGCATGCAGAAGATTTTACCACTGTACACTGTTTTACCGAGTAGGACACTATAATGGTTTTCAAAAAGGTTTTCAATTGTTCAAAACTCTTACTTACACTGTTTTAGCTAAATTCATTTTAAACTGGTTTATAAAAGTTTCAAAAGATTTTAAAGGCTTTCAAACTTATTTTACCAAGAACACCAAATGCGATTTTCCTAAATATAAAGGTTTCCAAGGTTTTCACCAAAGTTCCTTTCACGATGTATACTTTTACTTGTTTGTAACTACTGCTTCGCTTTTACTTATTTAAAACTCCTACTTGATAACGCATTTCTTTCGTGATACACTTATACCTGATGGAAGCTTATACTTATTCACACTCTTACTTAGTGATACGATTCTACTTCACTTATCCTTGATATCGCCTCTACTTCACTTATAGTCGATACGCTCTTACTTCACTTATTGTCGTCTCTACTTCGTGATACGCTTATACTTGTCCGACACTCCTACTTCACTTGCGACCGCTCCTACTTCACTTGTTAGGCACTTCTACTTCACAAGAAGCACTTCTACTTGATACACACTCAGTCGTAGTTAGATGTATGTCTGTGCTCATATAGGTACATATAAGTCATGATTGAAAGACTTAGGAAGGCTCGTCCACCTATTTCCTTTTCTTCGTTGAGATGTGGTCTTGTGGGATCGGATGGCCGTCCGAAGGTTATTTGATTCATTAGTTATATATTATGTATATGAGTATGGACATATAGGAAATTCTCTAGTCAGTTCAGTTAAGAGTCTCTACCTCTAGCCTACACTTACATTAGAAACCCACTATTTGGAAGTCTCTACCTCTAGTTCAGCACTTACACACTACCCACTATTTGGAAGTCTCTACCCACTATTTGGAATGCATCTTCAGGACACCGCCTTCTCCGTCGTCTAGTTGGTAACCAGAATCTCCTATAGGGAGAGCGGACATTGTGTGTATAGATGTATGCGGGATTGACAACCCCGCACCCAGACTGCTAGCTACAGTTCCGGCCTACCAAGCCAACGGGTGACAAATGTCATATTTTAGACGCTTGTAGGGCGTATGGTACTCTAGTCAGTATGGTTACGAGTATCCCGGGTTACCTTATAATTCTTTGGCCTTAAGGTAACGGTATCACACCGGCAATTTCCACTGTATGCTGGTAACACTTTTTCAGAGTCACACTGTTTTGACCTTACAAGACGTATCTTTCATTTGATACTGTCTGGGGTCTGTTTCTCACTGTCTTAGACCTTACTAGCAGTACCCTTCATTTGATACTGTCTGGGATCTGTTTCCTCTGTTTTGACCTTACAAGACGTATCTTTCATTTGATAATGTCTGGGGTCTGTTTCTCACTGTTTTAGACCTTACTAGCAGTACCCTTCATTTCGTACCTTCTGGGGTCTGAGTCTGTATTTGTTAGACCAAACCAGGCGTGTCGTTTGTTCGATACTCTCCCGGAGTCTATGATTCCTTGCCTTAGTCAGCAGTCCTCACTGCTGAGGCATATGTTTTTCCCTGATTTCGTTTGCTTTCTTCAATAATCAAATTCAGTATTTTGAAAATGATAGCAATTTAGGGAAAATGACTTTTTACCACATAACACTGACCAGTCTTGGTAGAAGGTTGCTTTATTAAAGAAAATATAGGATTTTCTGGAATGAACTCTAATACACAATAAACACTTAAACTACTACTTTATAAAGTTATTTGAATAAATGTCGCTAAATGCTTATGAACTCACCAGCATTTGTACAAATACTGATACTCGCTTTTCAAATAACTTGTATTCTCAGGTCAGAAATTAGACAGGTACACCACCGGAGCTGTTGATGAAGATGGCTTAAGTACCTTGTTGTACTTTATATATATTTGCTTGTATTACTTTGATGTACTGTAATGTAACCATGTAAAATTATTACTATTAATGCAATGTTTTGTTGTACCTTAATTACTATAATGCATGTGTTATGATACTTGACATGACGTCATCCACCCCAGAATGTTTTCGCCGTTCCGGATTTGGGGTGTGACAGATTGGTATCAGAGCATTGTTTATAGTGAGCCAAGTATATCAATTCATAAAAAATATACAACCGATAAACACAAAGGGATAAAACAATCTGACCAAGAATTATAATTTAAAATATAACCATATGTTACCAAAGTATAATAACATCCAGAATCTAAACACTCGAACAAAAGTATCACAAGAAGAACAATAATATAAGTCTTCGGATGTTGAGCACGACAGTCAAACCTGGGCAATTATGTAATCGTAAGTTGGGATAAATGTAACCTGATCAACTACATTTATCCGAGATGCGATGAACGTGTGTTTGGGAGTGATAGTGGTGTACAACAGGTCTGAAACTTACCAACTAGGAATGTTAGACCCAAACATAAAGTTAAAATACTATAGGAGTATTTTGGAACCCTAAAAGATTCACACTAATCCCAGAATTCATATTCCGAAGATAAGGAAACAAACAAGAATTAAAATACCATAGGGGTATTTTAGGACACATAAACAACCTTGCGTGAATAACTAAAGAGATCCCTATTGATATACCTACAACTACAGAGGGTGTACTCCCGAGGTTATATATAATAAGGATCCCATAGGCTAAGAATGTGTGGTTTCGCTCTATTTCCTTTTCCTCGTTGGGATGTGGTTCTAGAGTAGTGTCACATATTCAAAGGCCTATCGGATCTAAGCTACATATGATTTGTATACCCTGTGTAATCGTAGCAGGACTCGATATGGATCATCCAGTGAAATGTTAATAATCTCTTAGGATTCTTTAGACATTTCCATTCTCGCACGAACCCTGTAGACAACCCTATCAACTTCAGTGCTTGACAGAAGAGTTGATTCCGACCCCGAGGAGGTTCATTGAGAATATTTCATGTTCGGAAATAAATGAACTGGGTCGACACTATTGAATTCACCAAGTGCCTATATCTTTTAGGGACAGTGGTGAGAGATTCGCCTAAACTTCGGAGATTCCCAGTCATCCATCATGAAGTGGTGACACCCAGAGTCGGAATCAGAAGGAAGGTGGAGTAGAAATTCAATATGTCCATACGAGGAGAGAACCCTAGGTAACTATCCGAAGGAAACCAACGCCGATTCTAGTCAAAGATACGAGGCAGACCGAGGGAGCCAGTACATGGAACCCGGGAATTGTCTTTTTCCTCGTGTTCGTCACGCTAATACACCCATAAAATAATACAATTTAGTGAGTTAGTGGTTACACTACTCACGCTATGTGTTAGGTAAATCGTCGTTTCCTGTTGCCAGATACACGATTAGGGCGGATCCCCGCATCTCTATTGAGAGAATTTAGTCATTTGCCCTTGTGAGCCTCTCTTTTTGCAGTTTCATTCTGAACCGTTCTCAAATCTCTCCAGGCTGGAGAGTGAAACCTTTCCCAGTATAAAGGTAACTTAGTAGGAACGACTCGCATCTTATGGCCTTTTTCCGATACTCATACACCCACTTCGATTACCAGGACTACATCATAGGGATGTAGGTCGACACTCATACAACCAGTACCTAAGGCACGGGAAAAGTTTATGCCTAATGCAGTCAGGACAGATATGTCCAGGCTAGCCATCGTCTCTCGATCTCGGTTAACTAAACTAAAAACAATAAAGGTTTAATTCAAAATGTAAATTCTTCCCAGTAAGGCGAAAGTTGCAGCACTGTTATAAAATTTAAAAATTCACCAGGTAAAACTATAATGGCTAAACATATATGTTACGGCCATGTATATTTAAGATGGACAGACCTAGAGTGAGCAAATGCCGCCTCATTTCCTGTTCCTCGTTTGGTTGTGGATTTAGGGCGGGGTCGCTCAGTCAACAGTCCTCCCCACCTTAAATATACATGACTAGTATATGTGAGGCGATTATAGAAATGCCTCGTGAGAATCCATGCATAAAAAGATACTCTATTCGGAAACACTTAGGACCCTCTATAGTTCCGCGTCGACTCTATCAGTCCAAGTATCCGCGGTAGTGATACACAGGACGAAACTCGAGACGCCTAGAACTTATGTGCCTGTTCGGCACATGACTCTATCAATCCTCATTGTATATCATGTCGGAGTGTGCCAACTTCGACGACTCTATTGATCATTGTTTGACTTAGTGCAACCATGTGTACATCCTTAGTGCTGTGTAAAAAGAACTTTCTCCATAGCCATATCGGCAAATAAAGGTTCTCCCGAACCTAAACCTAACACAAATAATCAAACCTACTTCAATCCGTCAAGCGTCTCTCCTATCTCAAACCTTCCGAAGTACCCAAGAGAGGGTACCACGCCCCGTCGACCGACCCCTCGTAGTCAGATGAACACCGAAGCGAAGGACACTGTAGAAACTCCAGTAGACGAGAACCAACCGAAGCATACTCCGTAGATTCCCCCGGGAGACCCTTCGCACCTCGCACATCCGGTTCGTGAACCCAGAGAACAGAACTCATGAGACTGACCACCATAACTAGGTATATGCATAACGGTGGCATATAATTGATATCAAAAAGATTTAAGGTGTGTGTTTCCTCCCTATTCCCTGTTCCTCGCCGGGTTGTGGGTTTGGGTTGGAGTCGCACAGCTGAACACCCTACCGGCCTCAATTGTATACTGCTTGCATACACCAAGTATTGGTGGTTAGGCTAAGCATGAGCTCTACCATGAACCTCTTAGAAAATCCCTTCAGCCTATTCCATAACATAGGAGTCGGAGTCAAGAGAATCACTGCGGGTTGAGCCAGTAAAGTTCCGAGTGATGAGACCCTATACCCGCTAGATTTGACCTAGACCGAGAAAACTCAGAACCTTCGGAAGAGTAGTTGTAGTAGATGCTCGCACTACTCAGGCACCTTGTCCACCCAGTTATAGACAAGTGGTGCTTATCAACCTCAGTAGATGCTCGCACTACTCAAGCTTATCGTCCACCCGGTAGAAGATGAATTACACTTTCCGAAGTGAACACTAGGATACCGAGGACCACAGGGTAACCTCCGCAGCTAAGAATACTTGATCAAAGTGCGAAAGTAGTTGCATCAAGCCTCATGACCCAGATCCCGAAGAGGTTATAGACTTGACACCAGCCCTGGTGTTAGTCAAAGGGTTATGCAGAAACATGCACTTTCCACACTAGGATAAACCAAAGTCTTGGAGAATCCTTGGACTATTAGGTGTTCCACGAATACTACCTCACACTGAGATAGTAGAACCACCTCCCGAGATAGTACAACACTCGTCTGGTGAGACCCTATCTCCCCGAACCTCAGGGTTTCCGTATCTCAAGATCCCTTAGTGCAGATTCATTTTGCACAAGCTTGAGATAGACGCTCTATAGCAAATGAATAACCATAGTCACGCAACCCACTCGACGATCTAGAAAGTCTCTATCAGCCAGTTGACAGGAAACGCGAAACCAAAGACCACCCAAGCTCCCTAAAAACCAACCTGCAGGACTACACATCCAGTACTAGTGAGAACGTTAGGAACTTCAGAATGGCGATCACGCTAGTGATGATCTTTCCATAGAAGTACACTATGTTCTACGTACTGAAAAGCTCTACCATTCCGAGAGCTTATGACCATATGAGAATCCCCATGGAGACTTGGTCCAACCCTTTTCAGGCCGCTACTACCTTCGGATATACCACAAGATTCACACCCGGTCGATCCACTTCTTAGACTTGATATGTGATTTCCCGACTTCACTCTTCGTGCCTCACTAATCTTGATAGAAACCATTGAGAACCCTAACCTTGTAGCTACACCAGCATTTGTAAAAATGCTGATACTCGCTAAATGTCGCTAAATGCTTATGAATTCACCAGCATTTGTAAAAATGCTGATACTCGCTTTTCAAATAACTTGTATTCTCAGGTCAGAAATTAGATAGGTACACCCCCGGAGCTGTTGATGAAGATGGCTTAAGTACCTTGCTGTACTTTATATATATTTGCTTGTATTACTTTGATGTACTGTAATGTAACCATGTAAAATTATTACTATTAATGCTATGTTTTGTTGTACTTTGATTACTATAATGCATGTGTTGTGATACTTGACATGACGTCATCCACCACAGAACGTTTCCGCCGTTCTGGTTTTGGGGTGTCACATTGATAATCAAGCTTTATTATAATCTTGGTAAGTATAATTCATCCTCCTTAAGATTATTGCACTTCATTCTACTTAAATCATTGATTGCTTACACAAACTCCATCACTTTGATGTTAGATTCTCGAAAATCTTCAAGGCATCTTCAAGTGTTCTGGGGTTGAACACTTCCTTTCTCCAACATTCATCTACTGAAATCACATAAGGTGAGTTCATACCCCTATATTTTTATGTTTTGTTAATTTTTTAGGGGGGGGGGGGGGGAATACAAGTGTCACACCCCCGAACCAGACGGCGGAAACGTCTGAGGGCTCTTGTCACTTAAATTGAATACCATCACAATGAATATACATGAATCATAACATAATACATCACCACGCATTGAAATATTACAACTAAAATTGTTTACATTCTGTACATTGTTTCAGACATTACAATTTCATAACATAACTGCCTGACAGATAACCTAAGCAAAACACCATGACATTACTTGTTACTTATTCTTCGGCTTATCTGTTAAGTGATTTTGAAAAACGTCAACATATGAAATGTTGGTGAGTTCATAAGTAATGTTGTGGTAAAATGATTTTGTGTAGTTCGTAAACCCAAAAAATCCGATATTTTCTGAAAAAAGTATTTGTTTATAAAAAGTGTGAAGATCCGTAAATATGCTTGTTGATTTTCAAAACATGTATAATTGTTGAACTTTGTATACATCACACAAGTGAAAATGTTGAACTTCCCAGGAAAACCCAATGTTTTCCCAATACGTAAAATACATGACTTGTTTCTTGTTATACCGATACGTCAAATGTTTTTGATTACCCGGGTGGTGTTGGATTAATTAGGGTTTGTGAGTTGTTATAATCACGCATTTAGAAAATGACTAGTTTAAAACTACAAATTACGAACAATCCTTAAAGGCGTCGGCCGTTACTACTCACTTAATCCACCCACCCTGATTACTATTGTTTATCATCCTGAATCTGTTTACTTTGATTTCTTATAAGCCCAACAACCGAGGAGAACGGAGGGTAAGAAGCCCCCTTTATTTCCATGAGTTATTCAAGGCTATCGGGAATGTGAAAGACACTTGGCCCAACTCGCATTTGACTTCTCGACCTCACTAGTAGTACTAATGGGCCACTAGGGCCCAATAGCACATTAGAGCTATTGAAAGTCCTTTTACATGGAATTGGGTCATAGGAGGCCCAATAACACGTAAGCGTATTCCCTTCGGGCCAAAAGATCATGTTATTGGGCTAGCAAGGCCCAATAAGCATAATTTGAAACTTCCAAGCCCAAAGTTTGTAAGTTAACTCATCGTAATTATCGCGTGTTTATTGAAATGCTTTGGTTTTATGATTTTGTTTTGTTATTGATTCGAGACCGAATCAATTCGTTTCGTAACGATATTTGTTGTTGAGAATATATTTTTTTTCCGTTTCGTCAGTAGTCGTGGATCTTGTATTTTGTATTTATGACTTAATTTGTTTGAAAATGGAGTTTGATCCTTTTCATTGCCCTCCTTTTATAAAAATAACACTTTTGGTCCTTTTATATAAAAGAGTTTCATTTTTAGTCCTTAAAATACTTTTCTTGACACTTTTGTATTATTTATTTGATGAAAACAAGATTTTTAAGCCACAGTTCACTTAGTTGACAGCTTCAGCCCCTCTAGAATAGTGATTCTCGGTTAAGGACTCATTTTTCACAACTTTTATAGTTTTAGCCCAAAATCTAAAAACTTTGCATTTTTGGTCCTTTTTTATAATGAAAAGCGTTTTTTGACCCTTATAAACATTTAGTTATGCTAAATAACCCCTGTTTTATAGAAAGTCACATTTTTAGCCCCTTAATTTGTAAAATTTCGCATTTGAAGGCTTATTGGGCCGAGAAGCCCATAGTTAGCCCATTTGGTTAAAAATTTACATTTTAAGTCCTTAAAAATTTCTAAAAATCAGAAAAATATTTATGGGACTGTTTTGGCCCCTTTTCACCTTCAATAAACTGTGACTTGTTGATTTTTACCCCAAGTTTGTATTTTTGACAATTTAAGCCCAAAGATGGGTTTTATGTTCAAGTATGTTCATCCTAACCTTATAAACTATTTTTTTTGACTTGATTAGTGTAAAATAGCTTAAGTTATGTTTATTTCCTTTCTCATTTCTTAGATCTCGGCTTTACACACTTTTTGATAACATATTCATCACAAAATACATGATATCACACACATACATGCATCAAATCACACATAGCATACATTTACACATAGATCTACACATTTTCTTGTATTCTCCCCCATAAAACTCATAAAAACCAAAAAGAAAGGGGTATGAAACTCACTTTGAGTTGTGGTTCGGATTTTGAAGAAGATTTGGAGAAGTTTGGTGCTATTTTCGGCCCTATCAAGTTCCTTGGATGGATCTCGAACTTAGTGGGTTCTAAGATGCAAGATCATGAACTTGAATGGATTAAGATATGATTTTTGATGAAAAGAAGTGAGTTAGATCATAGATTTAAGCACCAACTTACCTTGAATGATGATTTACTTGATGAAAATCCTTAGACTTCAAGCCAAATTTTCGAGATTTTGGATGAAGAAGAGTGGATGATTCTTGAGTGATTTAGAGAGAGTTTTGTGAGGTGTGTGTGTTTATTCTCTTGCTCTCGGCCGAAGGAAAAAGAGAGAGGGGAGGGTGCATGGAAACATGAGTAAGGGCTTGGATGTATGATGAATAATTGCCTGGTTACCCACAAAATAACAATGAGGAGGCTAGCAAAAGTTAACCCTTCTTCATGGGTTGGGCTTAGGCCGAGAATGGAGAGGGAAGAGAGAATTTTTGGGCCTTAAATGCTTAAGCCCAATTTCATGGTTATGTTGAGTGATTTTTGGTCCAAATAAATATAAATATGATTTTTATGACCTAATAGGGCTAAATTAGGTTAGTTATGGCCCAATAAGGTCCATTTAAATATTTTGTTTCATTCCAGGCCCAATATGGCCCAAAATATTAAAATAAATGAAAGTGGGTCCAATTAGAGCCCATTCAAGAGTTCTAAGCCCAACACAGTTCAATTAGAAGCTTATTGGTCCATTGGGCCCAATAAGGAAATCCTAGTCCAAAATGGACTTAAACAAGGATTTCTAGGGTTTCCAATTATTTGTTGACTATTTGTAGTGCTTGTATGAAGTGTTTGATTGAAATTCTGTTGTTTTTGAATAAGCATCTTACATGTTTTCACATTGTTGGTTCACATTTGTTATCATTGTTCAATGTTTACAAGGCATCAAAATTCCTAGTTGTGACAAGAAGTTAAAACACAAAGAACATAACTAAACTTTTCTAACAGCCTTCATCAAAAAAGTTGGACTCCATTCACGAACTGTTTTGGACAACCTAAACATTTTTGTTTTCAAAACTGTTTTATATGCAAGTATTTCCGGTTCTTAGCTTTAAAAGGACTACTTACACATCTCCATAAGATTTTTCTACAATTTATGGTGATTTTTACAAAACCGTCTATCATTTCAAACATCAATCCGGACCAGTCTGTGATTATGGAATTTTTCACAGAAGTTGGAGGTCATTAAAAATTCATAATAAAATTTATGAACAAAATAGACTCATTTCCCAAACTCTCAGAATTTACGGATACTGATTTGGACCTTTTATGATTTTTCTATAAATTTTCTAAGAACAGTAAATGAAAATATTAACAACAGAAAAATGCTATCAATTTCATTTCACCTTGTAACATGTTGAGCAAGGTGTATATCTTTATGTGAAAATATGTTCTTACAAATAGATGACATTTTGTCTTAGTATATAGTCATACATCAGAAAAAAATGGATTTTTACCTACAAAAGTGTGGTAATTAATTTGTTGCTATAATCCATGTTGCTTCACTTTAGTAAAAAGTACATTTACATATTGGTCAACAAAAGGGTTTTTACCTTCACAAATACAGTAGTTAACCATAATAAACAAAGTTATAACTATTACATTTAGACATTTTGATAAACTATAATAGGTATGGTTTATGTTTCCATTAACACATCAAACACATTTTGGAAGGTTTTATTCCCATAGAAAAAGGGTTACACTCACACACACCAAACGTAAACTTGTTAACATAACTTGTGAGACATTCTCTTTCCGTACATCCGAGTGCGGGATCCAAATTCCAAGTAGTTATATACAGAGTCTCTTGTAGGGAGAACGTGATAGTGGTGTATAGATCTATATTGGGTTAGACACCCCACACCTGAGCCACATGCAACAGCTAAATCAGTAGGTCTGTGGTGACAAATGTCATATCAGTTTCGCGACGCCTGAGAAACGTCGTGGCAGGTTCATTCAGTCATAGTATGGTTATAGCGACTCACATAGAAAGTTAACAACTCATAAAGTTTATGGGAATTTTCATAATCAAAAGGGGTTTTATATCAATTTAAAATCACTTTCTACCTCAATACATACGGATATTACTGTACACTTTTGGTCTTGGTATTTAAGACTACACGTCGTTCATTACGGGATTTTCCCTCAAATCAAAAAGGGTTTTTTGCCGATTTAAAACCACGGTTATATTATTAAGTGACACACAACACATTACAAAGAACGGTTTCCAAACTCCTTATCTCAAAAACTTATGAACTCACCAACCTTTGTGTTCACACTTTTTCAAACAACTTGTATTCTCAAGAATTCAGTGAAACAGGAAATCAACAGCGTTTTGAGGATGGGACGATAAATCGTTAAACAGTTCATTTTGTCATCATAATGTAATTGATTTGAATCATGTAAACATATACTTTGGTGTAAGTTTTTCAATTATATTTATGATGGTTGTATTTCCTTTGAGAACTATTATACTCGTTGTTGTGGTACTATACTTGATGTCCTCCACCCCCGGACTTTTCCGCCATCCTTGGTTTGGGGGTGTGACATATGATCTAAGATGTCATTGTCACGATGAGTCTAAGTGGAACCGAAAATCTAACTCCATTTATCTCTGAATTGATGGTGAGGATTTTATATGTTCTAGATTTCACCCATGAATTGACGGATAATGGCTGATACCTGGCGTGACATTATACAAAATGGCAGTCAGACAGTTTCTTTTAAAGAACTGTCGTATCTAAGGAATTGAAAGTCTGAAACGAAACAAATTGTCAGATTGGTGTTGTCAGCTTTCTTTACCTAAGAATTGTCAGGGCACCAGGGCGATTCACCCAACAGGGAAAGAGGTATCCCTGAACATCTCGCCAAGGGCGAAGTTAACTCGTTAACTTGATAATTGTATTGAGATCTATGATCAAGGATATAAAGGGGCTAACATCAAAACTAGTCACGAGTAATTCTCCAATACTCAATAAATCGTAGTGCGTTCATCCGAGTTCACACAGATACTGTGAGACGTCTCTTTTTGAGCCAAGGATTCATCCTTGAACAAATGTGGTGAGAAGGGTCTGTATGATTATTTATGTGATCCACAAGGACTTTTTTTTGTCACGGTTACTTTTCAAGGCGCAACGGAGATCGTTCAATAACATCGCAGGAACTAGAAGTGAAGATCATTTTTAACATACAATCTTTCAACCCCAAAAGCAAGGTAAAGGTATACTTCAAGATTATGTGACAGATTGCATTAAAGCCTCCTCGATCAATTTGCTGCTATCTATGAACCTGCTGAAGTGATCCAGAAGATTTAATCTCTCTGATATTCTCTATGAAGATTCTCAAGCTGAAAGCACATATTTTTAAGAATCCATAAAAGAAGCCTCCACACCCAACATTCGTTCAATGCCAAATTTTTAGGAAAAGCCCAACTGTTCAAGATGAAGTCATGCACCTAGAAGATTCAATTGTTTCTCTTGAAGTTGTGAAGAAATAGAATACAAACACTGAAGCCAAGCTCCAAATGAAGTTTCACAAGAAAAGCCAGCTACATTCTTAGGGGTAGTTTGTTGGGTCAAAGAAAAGAAAGCTATAAACCAAGGGGGAGATTGCTGGGTCAAAAATATGGTTTATACTTTGCTTTTCTAAGCATTTATTATTTTTAGTCTTGGGCGTTGAGTTTGCGGCTCATATATATATATATATATATATATATATATATATATATATATATATATATGTCAGGGTGAGGAGTCAAGAGTGCATTCATTCATAATCATATTATAGAGAGAGAAAGTTAGAGAGAAGAAGAGTGTGTGTGTGTGTGTGAATCTTGTGTTGGAGCATCAATCTTATCATCAATACATCATAGATTCATCATATTCTTTTTCTCCTTCTTCCATATTTGATCTTGCATCATCCACTTGATTGGGATCCACACCATCAAGTGGATCTGATTAATACATCAAGCAAAATTTGGGACTTTCAGGTTTCAATTAGAGAAATGTATTTCTCATTAAACAAATCTCTTTCTTCTCCTTCCTTTTGACTTCTACTATGGACTAATATTGACAAGGCAATTTTATTCAACCATACAATCTAACTAAATGGTTGAAAAATCAAGCTTCCATTATCATCCTTCAAATCTCCATAAGAAACCATATTACCTCATGAAATCAATTTGCTGAACACCAAACCATAAAATTGATCTTCATTGATTTTGTATTTGATATCTTCAACGATCACAATTCAAAAATCATACGGAAAATCCACCATGATCACAAAACCTTGAAAATTTCTAGATAGAGAAAGTGATTTTTAATGGGTTTTCAAGAAAGAGAACGTAAAAATTACTTGAATTCTAGTGACGAAAATCGAATTATGAGTAGAAACAATGATGAATTCGATTTCTAGTATCAAAAATCTCTCAAAATCACGGAGACAAAAGATCAAAAAATGAATCACCAAATCTAGATTGCCATCAAAGATCAATTCTTGATCCAATCAAGAACACCTGCTCTGATACCAATTGTAGTGGTGTTGATTATGATGATATGTGTGGAATAAGAAAAGATCTAGTGAATCATCATACAAATAAAGAACACATGGAGTAAATAAATCTTGTTTAAGCTCATATTAGATCTAGAAAGAATATATAAAGTGGGCCTTATAAAAATTCTCTCTCTAGTCTAACACTCCAAATGATTCCTTACATAACAGAAGTCACTCACTTCCTATTTATAGGAAACACTCAACCCATTTACACAAACAAGGGGGGTAAGCCTAAAACTCTACATCTAGCGTGACTTTGCACCCTAACATAATGAATTGTGTTGTGTTGCATATTCTCAAGGGAAATTAATTTCTCATCCATCATTGAACAAAGTTGGGTATGAAAGTCCTAGTTTATTTGAAAGAATTCAAGAGGATATATGTGGACCAATTCATCCACCATGTGGACCATTTAGATATTTTATGGTTTTAATTGATGAGTCAACTAGATGGTCACACATGTGCTTGTTGTCTAGTTGTAATTTGGTTTTTGCAAGATTACTTGCATAAATAATCAGCCTAAGGGCACATTTCCCCGATAACCCAATTATGAAAATTCAACTTGACAATGTTAAATTTTCATTGCAAGCTATTAATGATTATTGCATGTCGATTGGATTGAACATCTTGTTAAACATGTTCATACACAAAATTGTCTAATTGATTCATTAATCAAATGCCTTTAATTAATTGAAAGACCATTACTGTCACACCCCAAAACCACGAATGGCGGAAACGTTCAGGGGTGGAGGACGTCATGTACAGTATCACAACAGTGTAATATAATAAACAAGCAACAACATCATCCATTGCATTATAAGTAAAGTTTTAATACATGTGTGTTCTTTCATTGTAGTAAGACACCAAAAATATACAATCAAAATAAAAGACGAGACATGTCTGCTCCGTCTTCTCAAAACCTGGCCTCCGTACCTGTCTACTGACGACCTGAGAATACAAGTTATTTTGAAAGCAAGTATCGTCTTTAAAGCTGGTGAATTCATAAGCATATAAGTGTTGTTTCCTTGTTTGTGAAAATCTGTTATGAAGGCCATGTAAACCTTTAAATGAGAATCTTGAGGTAAGTATGAAATCCCTAGAAAAACCCTTATTTTCTATAAGTATGAAATGTAGTCTTCTACCAAGACCCGAATGTTCTGTACGTATGAAGTGTAGTCTTCTACCAAGACCCGAATGTTTTGTTTGTAAAATGATAGTTTTCCTTTAATTGTTTAGTACTAAAGTACTTAGTCTAACTCATCGTTTATGTGAAAGTATCACAAAATAAAGTAAACGGGAAAATGTACTACTGTAAGTGTTGTCACTGGGTACTAGGACCAACACAACCTAGGTAACTGTTATCTCGAGGTACTTGGGTTACAACTACCTATATAACCTAATGAACATCCGAAGATTGTCCAATTGTCCTCTGTAGCAGCAGCAGGTGGGAGGAAGGGTTAGTCCCCGTAAAGGTACTCCTAGTATAAGTAATAACCGTAGGCATCCTTATATGTTCATTACCAACTGTTTCTAACAGATGGGTTCCGGAATGGTTAGTCCCGTCCATATATCCCGAGGTACTAGGGATAGAGCCCTATTCTAGATATCCCGAGGTACTGGGGATATGCAGGATAATTTACACAGAAGGTACTAATAAATTATCCTCGCAATTTGTGATACAAATATTCAAATAAGTATACACAGGTAAAGGTATCAATGTAAATGTACTCATGTAATGTGTTCATGTATCAGGTAAACATATGTAAAGGTACTCATGTATCAGGTAAGGTACTAGTAAAGACTCATGAATGAACTGACTCTTGTGTGATTCCTTGTAATAGGAATAATGTTTTGTTATCTTCAAATTATCCCTATGATAATTTACTGTAATCTAACTAGTTGATCATGTAAGTTTACACACTCTTACTACTCAAGGGTGTGGGAAACTAAATGAAAGACGCAAACTATAACATCAATACATATATAAGAATATAAGTGTATATGCATAGTTTAGTTCAAGAATGAAAAATGGTTTTTGTAAGACATCTTATGGGTTTTGAACAATAATTAACAATGACTTGATGACATTTTAATAAACATTTCAAAGATAAAACATTTGGTAACAATGCGCTTTTAAGATGTAAAACCATTTCATGCATCACATTTTGTAGCATGTGAAATCTGTTAAATGACAAACATAGTTATAAAATACATATCAATGATTTAATAACATGTTTGTTTCTACTTGTATTCCCCCCCCCCCACCCCATTAAAGCATTTAAAATCATTTAAAACATTGATTAGGGGTATGAACTCACTTGATTGAAGTGGTTGATTTGAAATAGTCTAGAGAAGAATCGAGCAGAACTTCGACAGGAAGAGTTGAAAGCAGGGGAAAATCTCGGGATTCTCGGGAATCTCGGGAATCTCGGGAACACAAAACCTTCCTTCAGGACTTGAAGGTGAAAACCAGGGCTTTGGGAGCTTAACCGCAGAGTTTCAACACGAGAGATGGAAGAATGGAGCACCTAAACCCGGCAGCCCAAGAGTTCTATTTATAGGGGCATTTCTGGTGTGCCACGTCATGGCTAAGGTTGGCCACGTCGTGGGGAGAAAGCCTTATCCCCTTCCGTTGATTGGACGCCCTCAGTCACTTGTCGGGTCGTGGCCAAGCTGTGCCACGTCGTGGGGGCCTGACAGCCTCGGATTTTGGACCCCGAACTTGTAAAATCCGTACATTCGCATACGAGCTCCGTTTTCGACGTTCTTTATGTGCACGCGTAGCTGAAAGTGTTATCTACAACTCTCATTTAGACTTCATCAGCAAATTTTGAATTTATTTTTAATTATTTATTTTTAACGGGCCGGGACACAGAAAGTCCGTTAAAAATCCATAACTTCTTCATCCGGTGTCCGTTTTCGTCAGACTTTTCGCCGTTGCGATACTAATATTGAGACCTTAGATTCTCATTTAGGTTGTTTTGGTCAAAAGTATCTCGAGCTCTATTTCGAGTTTTTAGCTGTCTACTGCTATACCCGAATCTTGGAAAAATCATAACTTCCTCATACGAAGTCAGATTTGGACGTTCTTTTTATGTATGCTCACGGTTTGAGGTTATCTATAACTTTCATTTAGATACTTAAGGCTAAAAAAAACTATTGTATTGAAACTTCACGTTTTTCGTTTAATTGGTGTTGTCGGTTTTGTCGAAAATCTTAGAACGGTCATAACTTCTTCATTATAACTTGGATTTTTGTGTTCTTTATATGTATGAAAACCTTGATACGATTCCTACCACTTTATTTAACCCAAATAAGATTTTAGGAAAGTTATATTTTGACCTAAATTTGACTGGTGTTACATTACATTGTCTCGAAATATCGGGTTGTCACAATTACTAATGCATTCTAAACTTCCTACATAAACATAGAGCATGAAATTTTACATGCAACATAACTTATACGCATCAAGCCAACCAGTTATCATTAGTTCTCCCCTATTCAATTGGTTTGTGGCCAGGAACAAAATATTTCCATCTAAGGACTTTTAGATGTGCAATTTATGTACCCATTTCTCCACCATAAAAAAGAATGAAAATTTATGTTGGATATGAATCTCCATCTATAGTAAAAAATTGAAAACCATCTGTAACACCGTAAATTTTCAAATAAAATTTTCATTTTAAAATCACGTAAAACTCATTAACACTTTTCAAAAAATCCCTAGAAAGTCAGATTATAAAAACATATGTTAGTGATTGTTTGAATAAAATCAAGGTTCCTCAAAACATAACTCCATCTCATGTATTCAATCGAGCTGGCGCCTTCCCGTGATCCTTAGAAGTACCTGAAACACATAACACATAACACGGTAAGAGCGAAGCTTAGTGAGTTCCCCAAAATACCACGCACATCTCATTAGCCTCGCATGGCTATACTCAAATAAGACCGTCCGATCAATGTGTCTAAGTGGAAACCTTCGGCCCCACAACTCGGTTGGACCCTCCGGTCCTAACTCAGTATGCTCAGAATAATACATAACAAAAATCACAAAGACATAATGCAGGATATTACAATACTCAATATAAGCACACAAGACCATCCGGTCACACAAAAATTACCACTCTAGGTAAGTATAGTGAGAAGACTCACCTCGTAAGCAAGCAAATAAACCTCGTACACGAATCACTGAGCTAGCCTCCGCCTAAAACATATGATAATTATCTCTAAATAACACTTCAATCACAACTCTAAATAAACTAGGTTAGTTTCTCTTTCTAACTCTTGGGATGGGTAAAAGACCATCTTACCCCTCCATGGTCCCCATAATCCTTGTCTTGACCAAACCCTAAAGTCAACACAAGTCAATAGTCCATGTTGACTCCACTCGTCGAGTGCATCTCTGTGACTCGTCGAGTCACCTTGTTTCTTCAGAAATGTCGCGAAAATACAACTTAATTCGTCAAGTTGTCTCACCAAATCGTCGAGTTACTCATGTCCAGCCTCATCATGGAAAACCCTGTTGGATTAGATGTCTAAGCCCATAACTATTATTGGTATGTACTCGACCCGAGAGTAGCATGGTCCATTTGGGTTACATGTCATCAGGACAATTTGTTAGGATGGACTTTTGAGATAAAGGTTATTTATGGTTTATTGAGATATTATAAGTTATAATATATCAATATGAAATCATATGTTTTAATTAATATTGATCAAGAATTAATTTGGAATTAATTTAGTGGTCAAAAGAGACTAATTAAATCTATGGGGACTAATTATGTTAATTAGTTATATTTATATGTGTTGGGCTTAAGATCCATGTTAGACCAAGTTTATGTATGGATACATAAAGAGATCGGCCACATGAACCATGGATCATAAAACCCATGGGTATGGATTTGGGTTATATCGATGACCCTAGAAATCCCACATATAAATAGATGTTTCATTGCCCAAAATCGTGACTTGTGTATTCTTGGAGTTCATGGTGTTTTTGGGTGCATGGAATTCTCTCTCAAGTTACTCCTTTGTTCGTGATGTGTTGTGATTCCACTTGAGGCTTCCACATTGTTGGGGCTAAGCTCTTTAAGGCCAAATACATCAAGACTTCAAGCTCCATCAAAAGTTATGTTATGCTAACTAGTATCTCATATGGTTTATGTCAAATGCATGCTAGTTGTAAGATTAATACCTTGGAAACCATTTGCATGTATAATTAGTGAAAACATAGATCCAAGGTATTTAGGGTTGTATGTGCACCATAGGATGTTGTAGTATACTAAATCCCAACAAACCCTAGCCGACTCGTCGAGTCAGCTCACGGACTCGGCGAGTCCTTTCAGAATCTTTTCTCATTCAGAGATTTTATGGCAGATTTACAACCCCAAACTATAGATCTAGCCTCCCAAGGCTAATATACCACATAAAGCTACTATCTTTACGTCCATACATGGCACTTAGGGCTTGAAATGCCAATCACAAGTTCCATTTAGGGTCTTAAGCAAAAAAGTTATTCTATAGCTGGATAAAGTTGGGACCTTTGGACTCTATGGGACTCACAAGGTCCAGATCTGAAGTCTCAATCTCTTGGTAAGCTCAATACAATCAAAATCTCAAGGAAAGATGGAAAATGCCCTAAAACTCCATAAACAAGAGATCTAACCAACAAAATCAGAAAGGTGAGACTTTTTACCTTCAACAAAAGCTATAAATGAAATAACACCAGATTCAATAGTCCCTTCTCGTTCCTTGATTTGATACTCTTCTCTTCTCTTCAATTAGTGCACTAAAATGCCCAAAGATTAGCTGTCTTTCTCTCTTAGCTAACTATAGACGATTAGGGGTTCACACAAGGGAGGAAAGTGCCTGGTGAGGCAGAAATGAGAACTTAAGGTTCTTTAAATAGGACCTACCCCTGGATATTTAAGTTTTCCTTTCACAGTGCCAACTCGCCAAGTTGGTCCCTCAGACTCGTCGAGTTGGTCATTAAACTCACGTGGCCAATCCGTCTATACTCAAGGAGTTGGGCATCCGAATCGTCGATGGCTCTGCCAATGTGAAAATAACTCATTTAAATATAATATCTGGAAATTTAGGATGTTACAATTCTCCTCCACTAGAAATAACAGATAGCAGCAACTCCTAGGCTAAGGCATCACAAATCTGGCAACTCTAGCCCTAAAATACGAAATACGTAGCCTATCCTCTATCATGCATCCCTAACATGTCATGAATATCTCATAACATGAACAAATAAGGGTATTTTGGGAAATCACCATTCGGGCTCTGGCTGATTGTACACACTGCTTCATCTCGTTTTCTCTTTAAACTATTACTCGTTTTTAGAAAAATCATTTCTTTTGAAAATCTTTCTCAAATCCTCAGTTCAAGTTCAGACATAACCGAAGGTACATCCAAATCCCTCAAACCAAGGCTCTAATACCAACTTGTAACACCGTAAATTTTCAAATAAATTTTTCATTTTAAAATGACGTAAATCTCATTAACACATTTCACAAAATCCCCTGAAAGTTAGATTATTAAAACACATGTTCATGATTGTTTGAATAAAATCCAGAATTCTCAAAACATAACTCCATCTCATGTGTACAATCGAGCCGACGCCTTCCCGTAATCCTGAGAAGTACCTAAAACACATAACACATAACACGGTAAGCATGAAGATTAGGGAGATCCCCAAAATACCACACACATCTCATTAGCCTCTCATGGCTATACTTGAATAAGACCCTTCGGTCAATGTGTCTTAGTGGAACACTCCAGTCCCACAACTCGGCAGGACCCTCTGGTCCTAACTCAGTAAGGTCAAAATAATACACAACATAAATCACAAAGACATAATGCAGGATATCACATAACTCAATATAAGCACACAAGACCCTCCAATCACACAAAGATTACCACTCTAGGTAAGTTTAGTGAGAAGACTCACCTTGTAAGCAAGAAAATAAATCTCATACACGAATCACTTACCTAGCCTCCGCTTAACACATATGATAATTATCTCTAATTAACACTTTAGTCACAACTCTATCGCTAACCTAGCCTCGTACACGAATCATTGACCTATTAAGGTTTTAACGAGGCATGATACAATCGTCATTCAAGGGGGAGTGTTATGAAATATTCGTTTGTGACTGACTATTGGATTCCCATTTCTCTCATAACTCTTTATCATTATTTAGCATTATTAACAACCATTTTAATGTGTTTTATGAGTGTAATAATGCACCATTATAACGTGCATTCATCTTTCATCTTATTTTGGTTGTATAAATAGTGAGCCATATGTATTAGAATGTTGATGATTTTCATCACAAGTATTGGAATAAAAGTTCTCTCTACTCTCATGTCTTTCTTTACTTTGTAATTTATCTTGTTAGTTGATCATATTTTATAGCAGAATAAAGGTATGTTAAAAAAATAAAAGAAATAATAAAAACCCTTCAATCATTATCCAATTAACAAGGTAATTTTTTTACTCCCCATAACACTCGGTGCCAAATGATTTGGCAAAAATGTATGCATCTTGGTTAGCATTGTTGATGGGAAATGTATTAATATCATCAAAAATCTAACGAAATAACAATCTATTTTCACATGTTTGGTTCATTTATGGAAAACAAGATTGTTCATAATATGTATAATATGTAAGGTAGTTTGATTATCACAATAAATAGGCATTGGTGATGCATCAAGATCTTTTAAAATTTAACGTAACCAAGAAATTAAGCTCACTAATGTGGTTGCCATAACTCGTTAAATAAAATTGTTTTTTTCCTTTTCATTTTAGGAACGTAACAAATATTTCATGTAACATTTTAATGTATATTTCTCGGTATATTCAATAGAATTGCAAAGTAACATTTTTTATTTGATAATCATAAAATAATAATGAAATAAAATCAGATGCGTTTAACTTTTCCTAGTTCACACATCTTCATTGTTATCAACATTTCACATCATACATAAAACTTTTTAGAGAAAATTACTACTATTTGGGTACCGTTTGGGTACTTATCTACGATTTTGCCTTATAATATAAAAAAATGTCAATTTTTTGGGACAAGACCATAGGTAAAAATAACAACTATAGTTTCCTCTCATTTCAACCGGATTTTGGAGAGAGGCAAACACCAAATGGGGTTATGAGTAAAATTATAGGTGAGGGCTACATGTAAGGTTTCCCTACATCAACTATGGTTTTATTGTAATACCTATTTTCTAGAATATATCAGCCAAATACTTAATGGGATCAAAGATGAGGTTTTTGGAGGAAAAAAATCCCTAGTTCATCACGTGGTGCATGGATGACCACAACATGGCATGACAATTAGAAATAGCTTGTTCTGATGAACACCATGACGTAGCAAGAGGGGTGCCACAACGTGGTGGATGTTGATGCCCATGCCCATGATTTTTAGGGTTTCTTCCATATTTAAAGCCATTAACTCCAAAGTTAGGGCATCCTCTCCGTCCTCCATCATTCCTTTTCAAAACCCTAGCCTATTCTCTTGTCATTTAGCTCTTGTTGGTGTTTTAGTCACTTGAAGGTTGAAGGAAGGCTTTATTGAGCAAAGTATTAGCTAGAAAACTAATCTCCATCTCATAGTGCATCTTCTAGACTTTTGTAACTCTTACAGTTCTTTTATGGTTCATCTTTTGTAGAACTAGGTTTTCAGCTCATTTCCTTCATGATATGTGGATTTGAATGGTGTGTTTTGATAAAGTTCGCAAATTTGTGACTCTTTGAGGTCTCTTGCTCATCATATATTATAGATCAAGACTTTTCATGTTGATTGGTGTCATGCATGATGTAACACCATAAAAATTTGAAACAATTTTTCACCTTTTAAAAACACACTTTCATTCATAATATTATAAAAATCTCATTATATTACATATAAATTCACAAAACACAACCCAAGATCATAATGTATCAAAAACTCCACATGTGTGTACTGATCATGCCGACGCCTTCTCGCGATCCTCACTGGTACCTGAAACACATATCACAAACACTGTAAGCATAAATGCTTAGTTAGTTCCCCAAAATATTATAAAAGCAAATACTAGCCACTCGAGGCTATAACTTTGTGGACCCTCTGGTCCTAACTCTGTGAACATTCTGGTTCCAACTCTGTAACTCTATAACATGCACATTATATATCACATAGAGTAAATACAGTGCAACACATCACATTCATAGCACACAATATACTCATAGCACACAATATACTCTGTCATACAAATCTGGTTACCTACTCAAGGTAAAGTATAGTGAGAAGACTCAACCTCGGATAATCTCGTAACTTCCAACTCGGAAATAAAGCACTAGCCTCCACTTAATCACATAGATAATTACTCGAATTAATACTACTTCCAAAGCTAGTCTAATTCCTCTCTATGTCCCCTAAGAAGGGTAAAATACCATTCTACCCCTCCAATGGCTCATAAGTCCAAACATGGACTAAACCCTAAAAGTCAACTCAGTGAACTCCGATTAACGGTCAGACTTTGACCAGACTCGTCAAGTTCACATGGGTGACTCGGCGAGTCCCCATTGGTTCTATGGATCCTTCTCAGCCTCCCATTCATGACGTGTCCCTTTCTTCACTCGCCGAGTTACTCAGCAACGAATCGCGTGGCAACGCCGACTCGACTCGTCAAGTTTACCTATGGACTCGGCGAGTTGCTCACATGACAACACTCATCTTACCTTCTGAGGTCAGATCTATTCCTCTACTCTATAGATATGACTTCTCCATGACCAATAAGCACGTAAAGGTCAAATCTTGCTATACATGCAAGGGACTCTAAGCTTGTTTTGGTAAAATCCTCCCTAACTTGGCAACCTAAGTCCATTTCCCCCATGGAAACACAAACATCCATACGAACAAGGTTCTCAGGACCTCAAAAGGTCCAAATCTAGAGCTTCACACCCAATGGGACACTATACTCCACAATCAAGCCATAAAAGAACATAGAAAACCCTAATTTCACAACTCTTAAGTAAAACAAAAGAAGAGGATCGAAAAGCTACCCCAAATCTGAAGATCCAAGCTGAAAACCCAGTGGAAAGTGATTCTCTTGAGCTCCCCTTGCTGGAAGTGCTTTCTCCCTTGGTATTCCACACCAAAAACGAACCAAAATGCTCAAACACTCACACAACTTGCTCAAGATAAATAGGGTAGCTCTCTCTGGACTGGTAGCCGCAATGATGGGCTATAAGGTCCTTTAAATAGAGGCCCAAGCCCGGGGATTTAGGGTTTCAACCCACAGCGTGGACTCGTTGAGTCCACCCTTAGCGACTAGTCGAGTCCCTTCATTTATCCAGTCAACAAATCGCGATCCTACTCGACAAGTCTAAGCATCAACTCGTTGAGTCCTTCCCTTAAACTCCAAAATAAATGATAAAATATAGTACCTGAAAACCCAGATATTAGAATTCTCCCCCACTAGAATCAGACTTCGTCCTCGAAGTCTTACTCTGCAAACAACTCTGGATGTTGCGCACGCATCTCCAAATCCGGCTCCCAAGTCAGCTCGGACCCTCTCCGATGTTGCCACTGGACTTGCACCACGGGCACCTCCTTGTTCCTTAGAACCTCGATTCTCTGATCTACAACTGTAACTGGCCTCTTAACATAGTTTAGGCTCGCATCCACCTGGATATCCTCTAACGGTACCACTACTGACTCATAGGCTCTACACTTCCTCAATTGAGACACATGGAAGGTATCATGAATCTAGCCCAACTCTACAGGTAGCTCCAACCGATAAGCTACCCTGCCTACTCTCGCGATCTCCCTAAATGGACCAATGTATCGGGCCCTCAGGTTACCCCTCTTCCTGAATCGGATCACTCCTTTCCTAGGAGATACCTTCAGGAGTACGAAATCTCCCACATGAAACTCCAACTCGGATCGTCGCCTATCCGCGTAACTCTTTTGGCGACTTTGAGCTATCACCAACCTCAGCCTAACCTGCTGAATCTGCTCGGTCGTCTGCTGCACTATCTCCATGCTGCCCATCACATGCTCCCCAACCTCTCCCCATCAGATGGGAGTCCAAAACCTTCTCCCATACAATAGCTCAAAAGGAGGCATACCAATGCTCGAATGATGATTGTTGTTATAAGAAAACTCAACCAACGACAGCTACGTGTCCCAACTTCCTCCGAAGTCCAGCACACATGCTTGAAGCATGTCCTCGAGCGTCAGAATAGTCCGCTCGCTCTGACCGTCTGTCTGTGGGTGGTAAGCGGTACTAAAATGAAGTCTCATACCCAACTCCTCGTGGAATTTCTTCGAGAATCTGGAAGTGAAATGCACATCTCGATCTGACACGATCGAGATTGGCACTCCATGCCGCGATACCACCTCTCTCACTTATAACTCTGCCAACCTCTCAGCAGAAGAGCTCTCACTGAAAGGAAGGAGATGAGCGCTCTTCGTCAACCGATCAACGATCACCCAAATTGCATCAATGCCTCTCGCAATCCTCGGCAATTTGGTGATAAAGTCCATGGAAATATGTTCCCACTTCCACTCGGGAACTTCTAATGGATGCAACTTGCGATGTGGACACTGGTGCTCAACCTTCACTCTGCAACATGTCAAGCACCTCTCTACGAACCACGCGACGTCCCTCTTCATACAGGGCCACCAATACTCTCTCTTCAGATCCAAATACATCTTAGTGGCCCTGGGATGGATCGAGAACCTCGATCTATGCACCTCCTCCATCAGAATGGTATGTGCCCTACCCTCAACGACACCCAAATCCGACCCTAAAAGGTCATAAGTTCTCGGCTGTTGGCCACAAACTCTGACAACTGCCCAACTACCCGCTCTCTCTTATGGTTCTCTCGTCTCATGGCCTCACCCTAGGCCTCCCGAATGGTGTCCAACACCGGAGTCATCACTGACAGTCTCAAACAAACATCCCGCATTGGGGCACAATCCGCCCTGCGGCTCAGGGCATCCGATACAACATTAGCCTTTCCCAGGTGGTATAGGATCTCACACTCATAATCCTTCACCACGTCCAACCATCTCCTCTGGCGCATGTTCAGATTGGGCTGATCCATCAAATACTTCAGGCTCTTGTGGTCCGTGAAGATGGTACACCGAACCCCATACAAGTAGTGACGCCAGATCTTGAGGGCGAACACCATAGCCCCCAACTCCAGATTGTGAGTGAGATATCTCGTCTCATGAGGCTTCAGCTTCCTCGATGCATATGCTATCACATGCCCCCTATGCATCAACACCGCACCTAATCCCAATATCGACGCGTCACAATACACCACAAAGTCCTCCATTCCCTTCGGAAGGGCCAATATCAGGGCTTCGCACAAACTCTGGCGAAGTGTTTCAAATGAGGCATGCTGCTCTGGGCCCCAACTGGATGCTACACCCTTCCGGGTCAACCTGGTGAGAGGAATAACAATCTTGGAGAAATCCTTGTAAACCTTCGATAATAGACGGCCATCCCCAGAAAGCTCCTGATGTCTGAAGGGGATCTCGGCACCTCCCAACTCATCGATGCCTCAATCTTGGCCAGATCGACCAAGATCCCATTCTAGTTAATGAGGTGCCCCAGGAATTGGACCTCTCGTAACCAGAAATTGCCCTTGGAGAATTTGGCATAAAGCCTCTCCGATCTCAGAACTCAGAGAATCTCCCACAAATGTTCCTCATGCTACTCTCTGGATCCCAAATACACCAATATGTTGTGAATGAACACGATCACCGATCGATCCAACATCGGCCTGCACACTCTGTTCATGAGATCCATGAACGATGCTGGTGCATTGGTGAGCCCGAAGGGCATCACCACGAACTCGTAATGCCCACAACGAGTCCTGAACGTTGCTTTCTGGAAATCCTCATCACGCACCCTCATCTGATGATATCCAGATCTCAGATCAATCTTGGAAAACCAAGACGCTCCCTGTAACTGATCGAACAAATCATCGATCCTCGGCAAGGGGTAACGGTTCTTGACCTTTAACTAGTTCAACTCTCGATAATCAATGCACATCCGGTGCGAACCCTCCTTTTTCTTGACAAAAAGGATCGACGCTCCCTACGGCGAACTTCTCGGCCGTATAAACCCCTTCCCCAGCAGCTCTTGAAGCTGCAAGGATAACTTCTACATCTCTGGAGGCACAAGGCGATAGGGCGCCTTGGTGATAGGTGCTGACTCTGGAACCAAATCGATATGGAACTCTACCTGCCTCTCAGGAGGCACACCCATTAACTCCTCGCGGAAAAAATCTGGGAACTCACGCACTATCGGAACCTCATCTACTGATCCCAGTCTCTTCAAATCAACCCTCGCATCCATCACTTCACCCACAAACCCATTACAACCCCACTGTAGACTCTGGCTCGCTTTAACGGCCGAACAAAATGCTGACCCAAAACAGGTACCCTCACCGTATACTGTAAGAACTCCCCCACTAGGGTCTCGTATGGTCACCAGCTATCGCTCACAGTCGATAATCGCTCCAAATCTGCTCAACCAATCCATGCCCATGATAACACAGACGTCTCCCATCGCAATCGGGACCAAATCAATCGGAAACTCAACACCGAAGATCTCTAGTACACATCCTCGAATCACCTCAGTGGCATACATTGCTCTCTCGTCAGCTATGGAAACCTGCAGAGGTCGACTCAACGCCTCTCGATTCATACTGATGTGCTGACTAAAGGCTAAAGATACAAAAGATCAACTCGCACCCGAGTCAAATAACACCAAGGCAGGTACAGAACTCACAAGAATAGTACCTACGCATATCATAATATAAGCATAATATCTCAAGCATCAAAATAAATACATGAAAAAATACATACCACCCACAACATCGGGCACTGCGCAGACCTCCTCCATAGTAAACTTGAAGGCTCTCCCTCGTGCCTTCGGTGCCTCGGCCTTCACCGGCAGACTCTCTGTAGCTCTGACAGTAGCATGGCCAGATCCCTGAGATGCTCCCTATGCTGACCCTCACAGCTGCGGACACTTTGCTTTCCGGTGTCCGGTCTGGTTAAAGTGGAAGCAGACTACAAACCCCTTGGGGCAATCCTTGGTTGTATGCCCCTCATTGCCACACTTGTAGCAAGACCCTGCTATGTAAACCCCGTCATGACCATTTCCACACTTGCCACAAGTGCGGCCTTTCTGGTTCCCATATCTTGAATCGGCGGGCCTGGCCCACTTGGCTTTCGGCTGGGACTATGTCGGTCGTCGATCCCTCCCTCGAGACTCTACCTCCTCCCTAGCTAGAGTCTCTAGCTCTATCTCCCTCTTCCGAGCATTTACCTGGAGCTCTGCAAATGTCCAGTACGACGAGTTCGGCACGAACTCTCGTATGTACCTCCTTAGAATACTCAGATATCGACTCATACGTGCCTGCTCAAAAGACACATGCTCAGGGCAGAACATCGCCCTCTCATGGAACATCCTGGTGAACACCGTAACAAACTCGGTACCCTGCTTGAGGGTCAAAAACTGTTGGGCCAAACGCTCCCACTCCACCCGGGGAACATACTCATCACAGAACATAGCAGTGAACCTCTCCCAGGTCACCGCAGCAAGCTCAGCACACGAAAAGTGCGTCGTCACAAAGTTCCACTAGTCCTTTGCTCCCAAGCGAAGCTGGTTCAGCGCGAACCGGACCCTCAAATGCTCTGGACATGAACACGTAAAGAAACAACCCTTGATGTCTGAAATCCACCTCATCACAACAATCGGATCATGCGTCCCATCAACCTCTGGTGGTTTTGTGTTGCTGAACTCCCGGAACAGCAACGCATCACCACCCTATGGTCTAGCAACAGCTACAGCTGCGGTGGCTGCAACAACAACAGCATCAGAAAGAGTGGTATACCGCTCACTAAAAGTATCTATAAGCATGGTCTTGATAGACCCAAACATCTCTAGTATCTCAACTCGGATGGCCGCAGCCACCTCCTCATGGAACATCCTACGGATCTCGTCATCACTAGCACTGCTACTCTCTGGTGTGTGGCGTGTCCCAACCATGATGTCTCTCTGAAATATAACATAAGAAATATCAGAGACTCAATCTAGTATACCCGCACTTGACAACTCAGCCCTACTCGACCATCGATACCCCAAGGATTCTTAGTTGGACTATGCACTGCTCCAGTGTCTTCAGTAGTACAGGCCCAATATTATCATCCATACCGCATCAATATTCACCCCAAGTAGTCCTCTTATGATCCCAAATCTCAAGTGCTCTACTCTCACTATGCCTAGTTTACCCTCTAGTAGATCTCTCATAAGCTCCTCAATGCTATTTGCTCACTCTCAAGCATCTCCTAGCAGCCAAACCTCTAGGCAAAGGCATCACAAATCAGGCCACTCTAGTCCTAATGAGAATACCTAGCCTACTCTAGCATGCATAATATATCACATCATATCTCATAACACATAATATTAGGGTATTTTGGGAAATCACTATTCGGGCGCTGGCTGATCGTACACACGGCTCTGCTCTGCTCATTTCAAAACCTTTTACTCTTTTTGAAAAATTTCATTTTTATTCTGAAAATTCCTCAAATCCTCAATTTGAGTTCAAATGCGCCCGAGGGTGCATCCGAATCCCTCAAACCAAAGCTCTGATACCAACTTGTAACACCATAAAAATTTCAAACAATTTTTCACCTTTTAAAAACATACTTTCATTCATAATATTATAAAAATCTCATTGTATTACATATTAATTCACAAAACACAGCCCAATATCATAATGTATCAAAAACTCCTCATGTGTGTACTGATCATGCCGACGCCTTCCCGGGATCCTCAGTGGTACCTGAAACACATATCACAAACACTGTAAGCATAAATGCTTAGTGAGTTCCCCAAAATACTATAAAAGCACATACTAGCCGCTCGAGGCTATAACTTTGTGGACCCTCTGGTCCTAACCCTGTGGACCCTGAGGTCCTAACTCTGTGAACCTTCTGGTTCAACCTCTGTAACTCTAGAACATGCACAATATATATCACATAGAGTAACCACAGTGCAACACATCACATTCATAGCATACAATATACTCTGTCATATAACTCTTGTTAGCTACTCAAGGTAAAGTATAGTGAGAAAACTCACTTCGGATAATCTCGTAACCTCGAACTCAGAAATAAAGTATTAGCTTCCACCTAATCACATAGATAATTACTCTAATTAATACTACTTCCAAAGCTAGTTTAATTCCTCTCTAAGTCCCCTAAGAAGGGTAAAAGACCATTCTACCCCTCCAATGGCTCATAAGTCCAAACATGGACTAAACCCTAAAAGTCAACTCATTCAACTCTGATCAATGGTTAGACTTTGACAAGACTCATCAAGTTCAAATTGTGCCTCGGCGTGTCCCTACTAGTTCTCTGGATCCTTCTCAGCCTCCCACGCACGAAGAGTCCCTTTCCTCACTCTCCGAGTTACTCAACAATGAATCGTGGGGCAACCTCGACTCGACTCGTCGAGTCTACCTATGGACTTAGCGAGTTGCTCCCATGACAACACTCATCTGACCTTCTAAGGTCAGAACTGTTCCTCTACTCTATAGATTTGACTTCTCCATGACCAATAACCATGTAATGGTCGAATCTTGCTACACATGCAAGGCACTCTAAGCTTGTTTTGGTGAAATCCTCCCTAACTTGGCAACCTAAGTCCATTTCCCCCATGGAAACACAAAAAAAGCCATATGAACAAGGTTATCTGGACCTCAAAAGGTCCAGATCTTGAGCTTCACACCCAATGGGACACTATACTCTAAAATCAAGCCATAAAAGAAAATAGAAAACCCTAATTTCACAACTCTTAAGTAAAACAGAAGAAGAGGATCGAAAAGCTACCACAAATCTGAAGATCCAAGCTAAAAACCCACTGGAAAGTGATTCTCTTCAGCTCCCCTTGCTGGAAGTACTTTCTCCCTTGCTATTCCACACCAAAAACCAACCAAAATGCTCAAACACTCAGACAACTTGCTCAAGATCAATAGGGTAGCTCTCTCTGAACTGGTAACCACAATGAAGGGCTATAAGGTCCTTAAATAGGGGCCCAAGCCCAGGGATTTAGGGTTTCAACCCACAGCGCGGACTCGTAGAGTCCACCCTTAGCGACTCATCGAGTCCCTTCATTTATCCAGTCAGCAAATCGCAATCCTACTCGACGAGTCTAAGCATCAACTCGCCGAGTCCCTCCCTTAAACTCCAAAATAAATGATAAAATATAGTACTTGAAAAACCAGATGTTACACATGAAGCTTTGACTCAGTTTCTTACCCTTTTTGGCCTAGTTTTTTGAAAGACATGCATTAAACATGCGTGTCCATAAAGTAAGGATTTTTATGGTTAATTCGAGGGCAACGAATCTTTCTGGAAAGTTAGAGCAAAAGACTTAACAAAGTAAGTCCTTAATGAGAATAATGACTCCTGACATTAACCACAACGTGGCCCAGGAGGGCCCACGACCTGGTGCAGTTCAGCCTTGTGATTGTTTTGTTTGGACATGCCTATGCCGTGGCCAAGAGGTCACCACATTGTGGTGGCCATTGACAAATGAATTTTGACAGTTCGACATTGGGTTAAACTTGGATGATTTTGGTTGTTAAATGAGGGTTTATATTTTGGTGTTAGTTGATACACAATATTGATCAATGCAAGGTGTGAGAGTGTTGTTGTGATTCTCCGATTCTACAATTTGGATAATATTCTTATTATTTGAGCCGATCCATTGGTTTTTAATGCCCAGGGAAAGATAAGAGTTTTATGCTCTATGTTTGTATCGTACAATATACAAAAGACATATATTTTTTATAAAACAAAAATGCACTAATATTTTACAGTTAAACAAAATCAATACTAACAAAAACAAAAACCTAAAAAAAATCATTTGAAATGATGACTTCGGTAACATCCCGAACCACAGGTACAAATTATATTGTTTATATATTCAATTTTGTTGGGGGACTCGACGAGTTGGAGGTCCCAACTGGTCGAGTAGAGGCTGGGTTAGCTGCGTGAGTTTTATGACCAACTCCACGAATTGAGAGGCCAACTCCGCGATTTGGGTCTGTTTGATGAAACCCTAATTATTTCGAGTTTGCACCCTATTTAAAGGACTTTAGCTCCTTTACCCCGCCTTCCTCATCACTTTATTACCCAGAGAAAACCCTCGATTGAGTTGGCTCCTTTTTGTGTGTTTTTGAGAGCTTAGAGGGTGGCTTTTGAGGAGTTTTGGAAGGAGGCTCGAGAATTTGAAGGCTTGGATCGAAGGGATGTTGGTAGATCCAACATCTACTTCGTTTTGGCATCCCATTTCAGGTAACAAGTCGTTTCCTTGATCTCTCAAACATCAGATCCCATTATTTATGAGTTCTTGGCCTTTCTAGCTTCTTATTGAGTCATTTATAATTGTGAGCATGATTTGGAGCTGAGACTTCATATTTGGATAGTATGAGGTCCCTTGGACCAAAATACACAAGCTTTACCAAGCTTAGGACAACCTACATGAGCTTGTCCTTGTAAAGCCTTGTTTTGATGAGTTTACCCTTAGTGCCATGCGTGCATGTAAAGCTTGCAACTTTACATGGTATTTCAGCCCTGGGAGGCTAGATCTAGAGTTTGGGGTGTTACTTCTGCCTTAAATCGTCTGAATTAGAGAATGGATTTAAGGGACTCGGCCAGTTGATGGGCCAATTCAACTAGTCGGTTAGGGTCTACCCCGATGGTTTGGATGCATTACAGACTCGGCGATTTGGTGTGACAACTCGACGAGGGGATAGGGTTTTACTCGCCTTGGATTCAGAGTGAACTCGGTGAGTTGATGAGGCGACTCGACGAGTAGTTGGGGTTTTTCCTGGTCTTCTGGACGCTGCATGGACTTGACAAGATGACTAGCAACTTGGCGAGTTGACTCAGGTTTTCAAGATTTATTAAGTTTTGATGGACTTGACGAGTTCTTGAGCTATACTTGGTGAGTTGAGTCAACTTTGAGTGTTGACTCTCGTTGACTTTTTTGGGTTGGGTCAATTGTGGACTTTGGAGAACATGGAGGGGTAAAATGGTCTTTCACCCTTTTCTAAGATTTATTAGCAGAGTTAGCTTAACATTGCATAAAATTGTTAAGTAGAGATGATTGTGATATGTGTAGGCGGAGTCTAGACCAGCAGCTTGAGTGTGGGATACATTGCTCTGCGAGGTGAGTCTTCTCACTATACATACATGTGTGATAATTTATGTGTGAATGGAGGGTCTTATTTGTGTTATTAATCGGAGGGTCATAATTACAATATTGGTCAGAGGGTCTTCGTACATTATTGACCGGAGGGTCTTAGTACGTTATTGACCAGACGGTCTTAGTACATCAATTATCGGAGGGCCTTATTGAGATATGTGCTACCATGCATATTGTCTTTGTAACTTATACTATTATATTGTTCTATGTATATGTGATCTTATGTGCTTATAATGAGATATGTGACATCATGCATTATGTCTTGTTATTTATGATATATATTACCCGGTGCATTTTGAGATAGGACCAGAGGGTCCAACGCGAGCCGTGATACCGGAGGGTCTTCACTGAGACACATGACCAGAGGGTCCTTATTGTGTTGTAGACACGAAAGGCTAATTATTTGTGTATGGTATTTTGGGGAACTCACTAAGCTTCTCACTTACGGTGTTGTGTGATATGTTTTTCAGGTATTTCTATAGATTTCGGGAAGGCGAAGGCTCAATTGTAAACATCTATTGGCTTATAGAGATTTGAGGATTTTGGGATACTCTGATGTTGTTTTGGAAAATAAAATTACAATTTATGTGATGATGTGGATTTATGAGTAATATTTTGGGAATTAAAAATAAAAAAAATGGTTAAAATTTAGAGTGTTACAAGTTGGTATCAAAGCCTTGGTTTGAGGGATTTGGATGTACCCTCGGGTATGTCTGGACTCAAACTAAGGATTTGAGAAAATTTTCTAAACAGAAATGATTTTCTAAAACAAGTAAGAGCTTTCAAGAGAAAACGAGATGCAGTAGTGTGTACATTTAGCCAGAGCCCGAACGATGATTTCCCATAATACCATTACTGGATTATATTCAGAAGATATTTATTAGATATTAGAGCTGCATGCTAGTGGATAGACTAGGTATTTTTGAATTTAGAGCTAGAGATGCCTGATTCATGATGCATTAGCCTAGGGGATGTTATTGATATATATTATCTGCTATTTGTTCCATGTATGTGCTTGTTGGATTTGGTATCTAAGCCCATAACTATTTTGGTATGTACTTGACCCGATTATGAGCATGGTCCTTTTAGGTTGCCTTCTCCATAACAACTAATAGGATGAATTATGGAGAAAGAGGATTTATTATGATTTATTAATGTATTATAAGAATAATATATTAATTAAGAAATCATATTATTTAATTAGTATTGATCATAAATTAATTTGAAATTAATTTGTTGATCAAAAGAGACAGATTAAATTAACGGGAACTGTCACACCCCAAAATGGAGAATGGCGGAAACGTTCTGGGGCGGAGGACGTCATGTAATGTATCACAACAATGTAAAGTAGTAAACAAGCAACAACATCATCCATTGCATTAATCTTATAATTTTTATTACAAGTGTGTTCTTTCATAAAATACAACAATATAATGAATAATCAGAATAAGACGAGTCTGGACTGCTCCGTCTTCACAAACCTGGTTGTCGTACCTGTCTATTTGTGACCTGAGAATACAACTTATTTTGAAAGCGAGTATCAGCCAAAAAGCTGGTGAATTCATAAGTATTAATGTGTCTTTGATGTGTAAAACTTGTAATGAAAGTCTTGACATTGTTTTGAAAGAAAGCTCGTATAAGTATGTAAATGTTTGTAAGTAATGGAAAGCATTTGAATGACCCTAGAAATCCATATGATCCCTATAAAAGAAGTCTTCTACCATGACCCTACTGTTTTGAAAGTAGTCTTCTACCAAGACCCTACTGTTTTGAAAGCAGTCTTCTACCAAGACCCTACTGTTTTGAAAGTCGTCTTCTACCAAGACCCTACTGTTTTGAAAGTAAGTATCTCTATAAAGGTGAGGGTTTTTCCCTGTTTAACTATTAGTATAAAACTATAGTATACCTCATCGTTTATGTGTATGAGTCACAATATAAAGGTAATAAGGAAAATAGTTATCTATATCAAAAATATCCTACCTCGTCGTTCATGTGAATGTGTCACAAAGTAAAGGAAGAAAATAACATAATAAATTAAGTATTATCCTTTTGTACTAGGATAACTAACAGTGTTAACTTAAGACATCCGTAGATGTACATTTACCTCTATTGCTAACAGCTGGGTGTAGGAATAGTTAGTCCCTTAAAGTATAGCTGTATGGTATCAACCTAAGACATCCATAGATGAGCATTTACCTCTGTAGCTAACAATGGTGATCAGAATGGTTAGTCCCACAAAGTATCCTCTGGTACTAGGATATAAATTCCAATCTATCTCATCGATTATGTGATTGCATCACAAAATAAAGATAAGAAGGAGAAGTATATAATAGAATCTATTCATATAATATGTAATAGTAACTTTTCATATATTGTCTATGTAAAAGTATCCGTGTAAAAGTATTCTTGTAAGCGTATCTATGTTAACGCACTCATGTAAACGTACTCATCTAAGTGTATCTATGTAAACGTACTCATGTAAGTGTATCTATGAAAACGTACTCATGTATCATGTAATGTACTAGTATAGACTCATGAATGAACTGACCCTAGTGTGATTCCTTGTACATGGAATGGTATGTGGTATCTCCTAACTATACCTATAATAGCTACTAACCATGTACGTGTATAACCTAAAGTAATGCATTTGCTACCCGAAGGTACTGAAATGACTGAGGAAAACTTTTATGTCTCTATATGTATACATGATATATAACAGATAGTTAAACGACCTTCGGATGGATACCCGATACCCTACCAGACCACATCCCAATGAGGAAAAGGAAATAAAGCGTGTTAGCCTTCCTAATTCCGCTAAACATTATTTATATAACTATACATATGTAGGAATGCAACTGACAATATAAAAGCATTTAAGGAGTTTTGTAAAACCTTTGAAAAAGATTAATACCAAAGAAAAGATCGACTTGATGTCAGTTTATAAAATGGTTTGAAAGTATTTGTTTGATAAAAACAGCTTAAGTATAAAGGAACCTTTGTTAGCACCACAAATGTAACAGGGTTTGAAATGAAACATACAGTGTTTAATAAATAGTTTAATAAAGTGTTTTAAACACTTATGAATGTTTAAGATAAACATTTGAAGAAAATTGATTGGTAAAACAGTTAACGTAAAGTAAAACCATTTGCATGTTAGTTATTAATCACATGTGATTGATATAATAACTAAACATGATTCAACTTGTATCCCCATATAAAGCATTTATAAACATTTGAAAACATTTAACAGGTTAATTCAAGGGGTATGAACTCACCTGCAATGAGCGAATTGGAAGGAAGTGTTGGACAATTGCTTGATGTCAAGTGAAGATTTAGACACACACAATGATCCTAATTACATATGAATACATATGTATTTAAAGAATTAGTGATTATAACACTAATTAAACATGTATGAACATCCTATTGCAAGGAAAATACTTTGTTCAAGTGCTAGGAAGCTATCGGGTTACAACAAAGGAGTGCAAAACCTCATACGGGAGTTTGTGGTCCAATGACCATGTTTGTTGGAGTTTATGGCCTAGAGGAGTTCACTTCTGGCCGTAAACTTTCAATTGGTCACCAAACGAGGCTTAAAACTCTAAGGGCTTAAGTGGTTAAATGCTCCAAAGCTTTAAACAAGTGTTTGGCTGGGTTTAAGGTCCTAAAATGACCTTGTTTGGTGTTCATGGCCCTGGGACCACTCCCCCATTAGTTTATGGCCGTAAACTCATGGTAAGAAGTACTATTTCGTGAATCTTGGTCCTTAGGTCAATGGGGGTAAGGGTCTATGTTGCTAACCAAAGCTTACTAAGGTGTTAGGGTGTCATTTGCACCCTTAAAAGGGGTTTACGGCCCAAGAACATGCCTTGGCCATAAACTCCTTGAATCCCATGATTTCTTATGTTTTCTAAGCTCTAATTATGATAAACATAGTGTACAATGAGTTGGATCAAGAGTACTTACAATCTACGAGCTCAAATGGTTGGTATTGGCCAAGAATACGAGTGTGTGTTCTTGGTGTTCTTCGTGAAGCTTGAAGAAAAATAGAATGATTTCACGGATGAAATCATGTAAGATTACTACTTCATGAAAGATATAAACTAGTTAAGACAACAATCTTATGAGTTTTGAAGACCGGGGATGAGGATCGGGATGATACTTGTGAGGATTTGCGCCAAATGGAAGGAAGAAATGAACAAATGGCCACCTTTTCATCATATAGGCAAAAGTTTACGCCGTGAACTCCTTGCATGAGTGTTTGAGGTCATTTCTTTGAGCTAAAACTTCAGCCGATTAACCCCGACACTTATTCCTTAAGTGTACAAGGCTCAGAATGCTCAAAGAAACTTCTAATTGTACTAAAAGATAACAGCAATGAGTTTGACTTTCAAAGAAGTGTTAGACTGAACTGGATGGAAATTTCAGGTTGTCACATCATCCCCCCGTTAGAGGGAATTTCGTCCCGAAATTAGAATTTAGGTAACGGGGTAGGCATGAATAATCGAGCAAGGAGGTAGGAAAACTTCCTAATCGATTTGTTCTCGTGCTCATAAGTGAAACCGGGTCCTCGGTTCGTATTCCAACGAACCTTCACTAATAGGCGACGGTGTTCGTTTTGTCCATGTGACCACTTCGGTCGTGGGTCACTACGGTTCTTTCCATGAGGTGAGGATCTCGTTGATCTCGATCTCGTCGAGTGGGCTTACGAGAGTCCTGACGGAAAGGTATGTTTTCAAGTTCGAGACGTGAAGGGTAAAATGTACGTTACCGAGTTCGTGGTGTAGGTTGGGTTTGTGAGTTACAAGACCGATTCTAGCAAGAATCTCAGAGGTCCTAACTATTCTGCATTTGGCTTACCACGCTTTCCGAAGCATATCAAGCCTTCCCAGAGTGTGATTTCCAAAAGGATTTGGCCTCTCAATTGAAATTCTCATGTATTCTTCTTCTTTCTTGTCTTCCCAGTCAAGGGCCACTCCCTTCTGAGTCAAAGTCATAAAAGGTTTCGTAATCCGCGAGGAGTTCTGAATGAACTCTCGACAGTAGGTCTGTGAGACCTAGAATTTGGCGAATTCCTGTCGGCATCCTCGGTGTTGACAAATTCTCAGCGGCTTTGATTTTTGGCAGGGTCCTCAAGAATTCCCACATTACTGGTAATGTGTCTTAGGAATTTGACTCTTCAAATCTAAAACTGACATTTAGACAACTTCACGTAAAGCTTCTTTGATTCTAATGTTTCCAGGGTTTGTTGTAAATGCTCTTTATGATTTCCTTCTTACTACGAGAGTAGATAAGTAAGTCATTTATAAAGACAATGACGAACTGATCCTAGTAAGAATGGCATACCCTATTCATTAAGTTCATGAATACTACGGGCGTATTGGTCCTATCCGAGGGGTATCACTACGGACTCGTAGTGTCCGTGCCGAGTTTGGAAGATTGTCCTGCGGACATCCTTCACTAACAGTCGCAACTAGTAATATTCGGATCTTAGGTCCATTTTTTCAAGGTACATCGTTCCTTGCGGTTGGTCAATTGATTCATCTATCCGAGGCAGAGAGTAATGATTTCCAATTGAAGTCCTATTGAGGTCTACGCTACGAGGACTTCCCAGGGGTCACCCATCCTAGTACTACTCTCGCCCACGCACACTTAACTACGGAGTTCTGATGGGATCTGGTGCATTAGTGTTGGTATGATAGCACCCACTGAAGTCTATCTTCTTAAGGAATAAGACTAGAGCTCTCATAGGTAAGAAGCTTTTTCTTTTCATTCTGTTGCTGAGATTTCTTTGGAACAAATTAGGAACATGAGGTACTCCATGAATGAGTACTTCGGTGTTCTGGAATGACGGCTTCGCTAGAATGGCGTTTTTATAGAAAGAGATGTACGTACGAAACTGTTATTGTGTGGATCGATTTGACTCAAGATGTAAGGTAATTTCGGACTTACTTAGAAGTAAATGACATTAGATCCGAACATAAAAGCGTTACAGATAAAACACAACGGTGCAACTTTTAACAGGGTTACAGTTCTTTTAGAGTAACTATAGGAATACTGCTGCGAACAAAGTATACTATAAAAGATAAGTATACGCAGCCCGAGGGTCCCTTAACTGACAGGATCTCGCAAAAAATAAGACTCGAGTTGCACTAGTTTTAAACATGTTTTAAAAGTATACAAAATACTGACGATGGGAAGTGAAGCTATACTATAGTAAGGTCCGTCGTTGCCTCTTTCCATTACGAGGTCAAACTCCTCCTGTCCCATCATCGTTCTGCTCTGATGGGCAGTCCCCCTTGAAGTGTCCAATTACACCACATAGATGGCATATCCAAGAGGTTTCGACATTGGTGGTTGAAGTAATGTGTTGGCTCTGAATCCTGCAGCAGCGGGTAGTATGCCCGTCTTTGTTGCAGTTAAAGCAGTGCGGTAGACGACATCCTCCTAGATGATGGAAGCTGCACTTATTGCACTTCGGTAAGTTTCCAGCATATTGTCTGGCTGGGTTAGGGAAAATTGGGATACCCGAAGGAGGTACCGATGTCGTGGCTGTGAAGGTCGTTACCGGTGGTTGTTTCTTGTTCGACCTTCGAAGCGATTTGTCCTTAGATTTAGCCCAAAATTTCCGTTTGTTACTCTTGGTCTTGGAACTTGGGGTGTCGTTGTAGTTTGTTGCTCGTTGAGGTACTTGATTATTACCTTGATTGGAATTGTTGTTAACAATCCCGCTAACATTCGCGTTGTTAGCGTTAAGGTGGGTCAGAATAGCTGACACGGGTGCCGAGACTGCAACTTGATAGGTAGTTGCATCAATCTGAAGAGTTGGTGCTTGGTTGATGGGTTGATCGTTTTTCTTTGGCGACATGATTCTGTTTCACAGAAAGAAAATGAATTTGTGAGCGAGTATGGTTGAACCTAGACGTAGTTCGATCGCTCATGTAAAGAATAGAAGTATGTTCTCGTGGGTCTGACCAACATCCCTATGATGCAGTCCTAGCAAAGAGTGGAAGTAATTTAGTACAATGGTCTCAAGATGTTTGTCGTTCAAGAGGAGGTATTGTTGGTTGGTGAATAACATGATCCAACCACTAAAAGAGGCTTGGAACTGTCTCCGGAGTTAAATTAGTATAGTCCAAATGACTAGACTAAAGCATGTTTCAGATAGACTCCAATGAAAGTATGATGAGAGTATTTGAACAAAAGCATGACACGGAAGTTAGCCGACTGTCACTATCATCGATGTTTAAGATGAAATAAGTTCAGGAAAAATTTGACCTTGAAGAAGGTCTTACATCATATCCGGAATAGCAAAAGTTTTGGCCGCATGAAGGCCTAACTAAAAGTACCTACAGTACAAGGCAGTTTCATAGAAAATGCCACATAGGACATAGACAGGAAAATGGTTCCTTAAAACAAGAAAGAAAGTAAAGTATCTCCTACTGGTGACTATAATCCCTCTGGTGAACTCTTAGCTCAGCCAGTTGATGTTCCATATCAAGCAGGTGTGTTTTGTACACATTTTAGCGTACTCGGAGTTCTATGACTTCGGCTCGTGATTCAGCCGGTGCTTGAATTAGGGTTTCATGGTCTCTTTCAGATCTCTCACGAGCATCTTCCAGACGAATGGTGCGAAGGGTATGCATTCTCGCATTAGCAACAACTTCTGTGATTTGGTGTAGGGCTGTCCTTCCTTGAATCTCATTTCAGGCCACTCTGCGGACCTGGATTGGCAAGATTATGTCTGTTGAGCCCCCATTGCTCAGGTCATAAAAGCTTCGGTCTGCATTAAATGGCATGGGCTGATCCTGTCCTTGGCTCCATGTTTCCAAGCATTCTACACAAGGAGGCGTCGGGCCTTGAAAACTCGGACGAGGGTTAGGATTTAGAAAGGGAGCTTCCTGTGGTAGGTTCTCAACCTTGGGTTCGGAGTTACCATCATCAGCGAGGTCTTCATCGTGGTGATCATTCAAAGGAATCGGATGATCATTCTCTAGTTCTTTTCAATACCATCTAGCAATGACTTCGTTCGGAAGGTATGGGTTGCCATAGGCATGGAGTCCAGCCATGTTATCTACGCGAGAATTAGGGTAAGAAAATAATTATTAGATGAATTATCTAGATAATTATTTTAGAAAATCTTCAATAGTTACATCACTATTTGTGAAGTGCATACCAGTTATATGTAATCACAATGGGATAGGCCTTCGAATAAGTGACCTTAACTCCAAATTCACAAACAATAGGGGTAAAGAAAAATTTTCATAGATTCTAAGTCTATAACATCCTAGTTACATATATCCTTAGTGTATCCACATAGCAACTATCAATTTAGTAATGAAGATCCTTTTAGTTCTCAAGTTTAAAGTACTTATAGTAACACCAAATACCCCTAAAGTATTTTAGGTTTATGTTCTATTATTCTCATTGTGGTATTGTTGGTAAGATTTTTGACTTGTTGCAACCACACAACTACACTTAGGCACATGCTAGTCAACCCTTGGATAATATAGTTCATCAGGCTATATCTTACCAGTTTTGACTATATGTCTCTAAGTCCACTTGTTTTGCCCAACAATCATAATTCTTTTTTAGTATCCCAGAGACACTGATTTTTAATATGAATGCAGGCATGTATACTTAATTAAATATTTTATTATTTAAAGTATAAACTCTTGGTCAGAGTATTTTAATCCCAATGCATTTATAGATAGTATATCTTTTATGGGTTGATATACTATATTCACTATAAACAATGCTCTGATACCAATCTGTTACACCCCAAAACCGAGAACGACGGAAACGTTCTGGGGCGGAGGACGTCATGTAATGTATCACAACAATGTAAAGTAGTAAACAAGCAACAACATCATCCATTGCATTAATCTTATAATTTTAATTAAAAGTGTGCTCTCTCATAAAATACAACAATAAAACGAATAATCAGAATAAGACGAGTCTGGACTGCTCTGTCTTCACAAATCTGGTCCCCGTACCTGTCTATTTGTATCAACCAAAAAGTTGGTGAATTCATAAGTATTAATGTGTCTTTGATGTGTAAAACTTGTAATGAGAGTCTTGACATTGTTTTGAAAGAAAGCTCGTATAAGTATGTAAATGTTTGTAAGTAATGGGAAGCGTTTGAATGACCCTAGAAATCCCTATGATCCCTATAAAAGAAGTCTTCTACCAAGACCCTACTGTTTTGAAAGTAGTCTTCTACTAAGACCTTACTGTTTTGAAAGCATTCTTCTACTAAGACCCTACTGTTTTGAAATCAGTCTTCTACTAAGACCCTACTATTTTTAAAGTAAGTATCTCTGTAAAGGTGAGGGTTTTTCCCTGTTTAACTATTAGTATAAAACTATAGTATACCTCATCGTTTATGTGTATGAGTCACAATATAAAGGTAATAAGGAGAATAGTTATCTATATCAAATATATCCTACCTCGTCGTTCATGTGAATGTGTCACAAAGTAAAGGAAGAAAATAACATAATAACTTAAGTATTATCCTTTTTTACTAGGATAACTAACAGTGTTAACTTAAGACATCCGTAGATGTACATTTACCTCTGTTACTAACAGTTGGGTGTAGGAATAGTTAGTCCCATAAAGTATACCTGTAATGGTATCAACCTAAGACATCCCTAGATGAGCATTTACCTCTGTAGCTAACAGCAGTGGTAGGAATGGTTAGTCCCACAAAGTATCCTCTGGTACTATGATATAAAGTCCAATCTATCTCGTCGATTATTTGATTGCATCACAAAATAAAGATAAGAAGGAGAAGTGTATAACAGAATCTATTCATATAATATGTAATGGTAACTTGTCATATATTATCTATGTAAAAGTATCCGTGTAAGTATTCATGTAAATGTATTCATGTAAGCGTATCTATGTAAACGCACTCATGTAAACGTATCTATGTAAACATACTCATGTAAGCGTATCTATGTAAACGCAACCATGTAAGCGTATCTATGTAAACGTACTCATGTAAGTGTATCTATGTAAACGTACTCATGTATCATGTAATGTACTAGTATAGACTCATGAATGAACTGACTCTAGTGTGATTCCTTGTACTTGGAATGGTAAGTGGTATCTCCTAACTATACCTATAATAGTTACTAACCATGTTCGTGTATAACCTGAAGTAATGCCTTTGCTACCCAAAGGTACTGAAATGACTGAGGAAAACTTTTATGTCTCTATATGTATACATGTTATATAATTGATAGTTAAACGACCTTCAGAGGGATACCCGATACCCTACTAGACCACATCCCAACGGGGAAAAGGAAATAAAGCGGGTTAACCTTCGTAAGTCCTTTAAACATTATTTATACAATTATACATATGCAGGCATGCAACTGACAATATAAATGCATATAAGGAGTTTTGTAATACCTTTGAAAAAGATTAATACCTAAGAAAAGATTGACTTTATGTCAGTTTATAAAATGGTTTGAAAGTATTTGTTTGATAAAAATAGTTTAAGTATAAAGGAACCTTTGTTTGCACCACAAATGTAACATGGTTTGAAATGAAACATACAATGTTTAATAAACAGTTTAATAAAGTGTTTTAAACACTTATGAATGTTTAAGATAAACATTTGAAGAAAACTGATTGGTAAAATAGTTAATGTAAAGTAAAACAATTTGCATGTTAGTTATTAATCACATGTGAATGATATAATAACTAAACAAGATTCAACTTGTATCCCCTCCATAAAGCATTTATAAACATTTAAAAACATTTAAAAGGTTAATTCAAGGGGTATGAACTCACCTGCAGTGAGCGGATCGGAAGGAAGTGTTGGTGCTTGATGTCAAGTGAAGACTTAGACACACACAATGATCCTAATTACATATGAAGACATATCTATATAAACAATTAGTGATTATAACACTAATTAAACATGTATGAACATCCTAGTGCAAGGAAAAGAATTTGGTCAAGTGCTAGAAGGCTATCGGGTTACAACAAAGGAGTGCAAAGCCTCATACGGGAGTTTATGGTCCAATGACCATGTTTGTTGAAGTTTACGGCCCAGGGGAGTTTACTCCTGGTCGTAAACTATCAATTGGTCACCAAAAGAGGCTTAAAACTCTAAGGGCTTAAGTGGTTAAGTGCTCCAAAGCTTTAAACAAGTGTTTGGGTGGGTTTAAGGTCCTAGAATGACCTTGTTTGGTGTTCACGGCCCTGGGACCACTCCCCCATGAGTTTACGGCCATAAACTCATGGTAGGGAGTAGTATTTCGTGAATATTTGTCCTTAGGTCAATGGGGTCAGGTTCTATGTTGCTAACCAAAGCTTACTAAGGTGTTAAGGTGTCGTTTGCACCCTTAAAAGGGGTTTCCGGCCTAAGAACATGCCTTGGCCGTAAACTCCTTGAATCCCATGATTTCTTATGTTTTCTAAGCTCTAATTATGATAAACATAGTGTACAATGAGTTGGATCAAGAGTACTTACAATCTACGAGCTCAAATGGTCGATATTAGCTAAGAACACGGGTGTGTGTTCTTGGTGTTCTTGGTCAAGCTTGAAGATCTACAAAAGCTAATGATTTCATGGATGAAATCATGTAAGATTACTAGTTCATGCAAGATATCAACTAGTTAAGACAACAAGCGTACAAGTTTAAAGATCGGGGACGTGGATCCGGATGATACTTGAGAGGATTTGGGACAAATGGAAGGAAGAAATGAACAAATGGCCACCTTTTCATCATATAGGCAAAAGTTGACGGCCCACATGGAGTTTACGGCCGTAAACTCCCATGTGTTGACCGTGAACTCCTTGCATGAGTGTTTGGGGTCATTTCTTTGAGCTAAAACTTCAGCCGATTAACCCTGACACTTATTCCTTAAGTGTACAAAGCTCAGAATGCTCAAATAAACTTCTAATTGTGCTAAAAGATAACAAAAATGAGTTTGACTTTCAAAGAAGTGTTAGACTGAATTGGATGGAAATTTAGGCTTCTCACGGGGACCGATTACGTAAATCAATACTATTTATAGTTTACGCTTATGGACCTCATTGGTATAGGGTGGATGAAATCTCTATGAGAATCCATAAAGATTTCGTCCAAGGCTTGCCTTATGGGACTCCATATGTTGCTTAGGGCCTAAGCCAGGGAATTATGGTTTCCATGTTGATAACCTAAAAGCCTCAACTATAAAAGGAACCCTAAAGATTCTCAAGCACGTCCCTATGAGTTCCAAGAGAACCCTAGACGTTTTTTAAGCCTCCTCCTCTTTCTCTTGTTCTTCCTTATTGCTAGTGGTTTTTGTGACTCCATTAGAGGTGCAACACTTGGGGCACTAAGCTTTCAGAGGTAAAGGATATTCAAGGTATTCTTTTTATTGCTAAATAACAAGTAAGGTAATATTCCAAACCCTTATTTACATATGATTTTCGAGATTAGTATGTTAGATTTAGGGTTTATGCTTTGGAAGATTGTTTGCATGTATAACTTGAGGAAAACCTAGATCCAAAGTTTAAGGTGTTGCATGAGCACCATAGGATTGATGTTTTGCTTAAAACCCATCAGTAGTATCAGAGACTAGCATGGTTTTATTTAATGTATTTGATGCAAATTTTTTCTGTTCATTTGTTGAAAATCATTTTTCTGGACAAAGCCCAACGAACGACGTGACTCAAAGGAGCTCACGATGTGAGTTCAGTGTTTCTGCTGAACTCGTTGAGTCCAGCTGGCAACTCGACGAGTCAGTGAGTCAATTGGCTGAAAACTCGGTTTTTTTAACTTATTTTGCATTTGGATAATTACCAAAAATGTTTTTGAATAATAAAATCCGATTTTTATTGATATATTGTGATTATCGTTACCAAAATAAAAGATAATTATCATTTAATTAGATAAATTATTGTCTTATGTGGAAAATTTTATTATTTTAATTATTTGATTGAATTATCTTGCCATGAAATTTGGATTATGTCAAATTTAGATAGTCATCAGTTAATTGTTTAATTTCATTATTTGTAATTTGATCTAGAAAGTTTTGAAAAGTTTCAAAACTTGCCTTCAAGTTTTGGAATTTAAAATTTAATTAAAAGTTTTAATTTTGAAATACTAAATTCTAAAACCCTAGTATTTTGAAAAGTTCAAGTTGCCCCCTTATGGTTTTTAAGTTAATTAAAAGTTTAATTAAAAGAGGAATTAATAAAACCACCCTTATACTATATATAAAATTATTTGTTTAATATATTATATATGTATAAGTAAAGAGTCAGTATTACCGTTACTAGGCCTCATTCATGAAGCTAGTCTATAAGGGGTGTTTTAGGAAGTGGCATTTAAAATGAACGTTATTGGGTATCCACTGTTACCTACGGCATCCTTGACCAGTGGAGGGTTGTTAGCCAAACGGGTAGAATAGGACGAAACCTTCCATTTTAAGTATAATGAAGTACGAAGTAACTAAACACCTTTTATAAATTCCCAAATATTAGTTACTTTAAGAAAAATGTGAATTTGGTGCTAATCCATGAAATTGCACATTACCTTATTAGTCCTTAGTGGAGCGTGTGTGGTTAACCGGCACACTAATCTGGGACTAATGTAGGATGGCAATGGGTAGCTCGTTAAATATCATAGATCGATGGAGCATGTGTGGCTAACCGGCACATTGGTTAGGTGATAAATATCATGAGTACCAAGCTAATTTGCATTGTTATTAACACCTTGTTTGTGATCTTCGACATCCTAGTCACAAACTTGAAGGGCATAATCGAGATTAAACATTCCATTGAAAAGTTCAATGAATCTGAAAAGATCTAAGAGTTTCAATTCATTTAAAACTTAATGTTCGTTTTCATTTTTCATGGTGGAAATTGGTAAATTGTCATTTACCTACCTTCAAATATTCTACAACTAGATTACGACATCCTCTTCTAAGTTGTAAAATATTGTGTTGGTTCCTAGCATTGATATTTCATTTGGTTGCTATATCAAGTACTCTTATCAACTAACTTGAATTTTCTCCCGTTTTGTAGTTGTCTAGTTCTGACAACCATGGTCTTCCTGAATCCTTTAGAAAAAGCTTTCCACCCGAAGATAATATTCTACGACTGGATCGTGGAAATGAGAGTCATGATTTACTTCCTCCACCTCCTCCAATTATTCTCCCTTAGACACCTCCTCCATTTTAGGACTTGTTTTGTCTCGGGATCTAACTCGGGGAATTTATCATCCTATATCAAACTTTCATACGAATCACTCACACAACGTGAGTTCACACCCTTACAAATTACCATTTTAAATGTTTTTCAATGCTTTTTGTCACACCCCCAAACAAGAACGGCGGAAATGTTCGGGGGCGGAGGACGTCATATTCATTATCATAACTGTTCATAGAAAGGAAATTACACACCACCATACATATATAAAGGTTTTTAAAATGTTTACATCATTGCATTCATTACATGCCCAAAATATAAAAAGCAATTAAGTTGATTTCCAAACCTGCTTAGCGGTTCCCTGAGAATACAAGTTATTTCAAAGAGAAAGTGTCAACAATTAAGTTGGTGAGTTCATAAGTAGTTTAGAAAGTTTGTATTCCATTCCAATTTGAGTGTATGTTTTCCAAGAAAATCCCTTATTTTCTTATAAAAGTGTGAAATGGATGAGAATATATGTATTGAATAATATGGATAGTTAAATCAAGAAAATCCCTTATTTTCCTATTAGTTGTTTGTTTTGTATACCGGAAAAATCCCATATTTTCCTAAAGTGATAGTTAGCCTAATGTCCCAGACTAAAAACCGAAAGCAAAAGACATGCTGTAGAAGGTTGAAGCATAGATTTATATAATAAAACCTATTAGAAGATTTCAGTTTGTTAGGTGAACAATACTTTTAATAACTACTCATTTATCAATCAGAAGTACTATAATAATTGTATATCCGATGAGTTTTATAACCATACTAAACATAATATGCCTGTAGCGACGTTCTTCAGGTGTCGTAGCGTTATGACAAACTGTCACCCCAAAGGACGGACTATAGCTAACAGTCAGGGCGCGGGATCATGACTTCCCGTATAGATCTATACACATTTGACATGTTCTCCGAACGGGAGACTCTGGTTATAGACAGGACTTGAAGCGGTACCTTTTAGCAAAAAGGTATGATTTGAAGATGTACACGTCTCACGGATTCTCAACTAAGTCTGTATTAAAGTAGTAGTTTTGTATGCAAAGTTTAACCCTTTTCACAATGTTTGACAAAGCATAAATCATAAGTTCTTTGAAATGTATTAAAACGGTTTAGCAACGAAGGATGCTTTGGAATTGCTAAATACTTTGTATAAATCTAGTGCATGCAAAGTGTGACCAGAGTTTTCACATAGTAGTAGTGAATCACAAGTGATTCATTTGATAAAAACGAGTACAGTGAAACTTTATGAAATACACGATAATAACCGTATGTTTACTTGTATCTCCCCCCCCCCCCCCTTAAAAGAGTATAAAAAGCATTTAAAATGTATTTAAAAAAATGTGTTTGTAGGGGTATGAACTCACTTGAAAGTTTGACGAACGCGAGATGAAAACCGTGCAGAGTTTCGTCTCGGGAAATGGATTTTTCTCGGGATCCTTGGGAATCTCGGGAGTAAAATTGACCTTCGGGACTTGAGCACAATGACCAAGGCTTCGGGTAAGAACGGGCACGGAAATCGAGGCAATATCGTGATAGAAATGAGAGAGATGGGGTGATTTTCCCGGAACCCTCGCATCTCTATTTATAGGTGTCTGAGAAGCCTCGGTACGTGGGGCGTACCCGTGCGTCATGCATGACCGAGTCCTTGACTGCCCCGGAGCTCGGATGGGACGGGGCATAGGTCGCATAGGGGGCGACGTGGTCGAACCGAGGCCCTTGATTTGAGTACGCGGGGCGTACGAGGGTACGCAAGGCGTACCTCGGTCCTATCCGCTGACTCCTCTTCGGATATTACCAAGAGTTTAAAATTAAAAATATATATTAATTATTTATTAAACTTCAAAAATTCATATCTCCTTCATACGAACTCCATTTTCGACGTTCTTTATATCCACGCGTAGGCGAGACTAAGATCTACAACTTTCGTTTAGATTCCGTCGGCAAATTCCGAAATTATTTTTTATTATTTATTTTTAAAAGGTCGTGTTTAAGGAATTTTTTTAGAAATTCATAACTTCTTTATCTGACGTCGGTTTTTGCTAGACTTTTTACCGCTGAATTACCATTGTCGAGACCTTCGATTCTTGTTTAGGTCATTCTGGCCAAAAGTCGCTCGATCTCCGATTCGAGTTTTTAGCTGCCTGCTGCAAAGCCGAACTTGAAAAAAAATCATAAATTCAATTTACGAAGTCGGATTTGGGCATCCTTCTTTTTCACCAAGATCGACGACTTATCCAAGATCGACGACTTATCCAAGATCGACGACTTATCCAAGATCGATCTTAGAGAATGGACTTTAGAGACTCGGCGAGTTGATAAGCCAACTTGACGAGTGGGTTAGGGTTTACCCTGTTGGTTTGTAAGCGTTGTGGACTCGGTGAGTTGGTGACACAACTCGACGAGTTGATAGGGTTTTACCCGCCTGAGATTCAGTGAACTCGGCGAGTCGATGGAGGGACTCGATGAGTAGTTGGGGGTATTTCCTGGTCTTCTAGATGTTGCATGGACTTGACAAGTTGACTAGCAACTTGGCGAGTTGACTTGGGTTTTTGTGATTTACTGAGTTTTGAGCGACTCGACGAGTCCATGAGTTATACTCAGCGAGTTGAGTCAATTTTGGACTATTGACTTGAGTGTTGACTCCTGTTGAATTTTTTGGGTTGGGTCAATTGTGGACTTTGGAGAACATGGAGGGGTAAAATGGTCTTTCATCCTTTTCTTAGATTTAATAGAAGAGTTAGCTTAACATTTCATAAAATTGTTAAGTAGAGATAATTGTGATATATCTAGGCAGAATCTAGACCAACAGCTCAAGTGTGGGATACATTGCTCTACGAGGTGAGTCTTATCACTATACTTACATGTGTGGTAATTTATGTGTGACCGGAGAGTCTTATTCGTGCTATTGATTGGAGGGTCTTATTTACATTATTGGTCGGAGGGTATTAGCACATTATTGACTGGAGGGTCTTAGTACATTATTGACTGAGTTGGTGGCACAACTCGACGAGTTGATAGGGTTTTACCCGCCTTAGATTCAGAGAACTCGGTGAGTTGGTGACACAACTCGACGAGTTGATAGGGTTTTACCCGCCATAGATTCAGTGAACTCGGCGAGTTGATGGAGGGACTCGATGAGTAGTTGGGGGTATTTCATGGTCTTCTAGATGTTGCATGGACTTGACAAGTTGACTAGCAACTCGGCGATTTGACTCGGGTTTTTGTGATTTACTGAGTTTTGAGGGACTCGACGAGTCCATGAGTTATACTTAGCGAGTTGAGTCAATTTTGGACTGTTGACTTGAGTGTTGACTCCCGTTGAATTTTTTTGGGTTGGGTCAATTGTGGACTTTGGAGAACATGGAGGGGTAAAATGGTCTTTCATCCTTTTCTTAGATTTAATAGAAGAGTTAGCTTAACATTTCATAAAATTGATAAGTAGAGATAATTGTGATATATGTAGGCAGAATCTAGACCAGCAGCTCAAGTGTGGGATACATTGCTCTACGAGGAGAGTCTTATCACTATACTTACATGTGTGGTAATTTATGTGTGACCGGAGGGTCTTATTCGTGCTATTGACTGGAGGGTCTTATTTACATTATTGGTCGGAGGGTATTAGCACATTATTGACTGGAGGGTCTTAATACATTATTGACTGAGTTGGTGACACAACTCGACGAGTTGATAGCGTTTTACCCGCCTTAGATTCAGAGAACTCGGTGAGTTGGTGACACAACTCGACGAGTTGATAGGGTTTTACCCGCCTTAGATTCAGTGAACTCGGCTAGTTGATGGAGGGACTCGATGAGTAGTTGGGGGTATTTCATGGTCTTCTAGATGTTGCATGGACTTGACAAGTTGACTAGCAACTCGGCGATTTGACTCGGGTTTTTGTGATTTACTGAGTTTTGAGGGACTCAACGAGTCCATGAGTTATACTTAGCGAGTTGAGTCAATTTTGGACTGTTAACTTGAGTGTTGACTCCCGTTGAATTTTTTTGGGTTGGGTCAATTGTGGACTTTGGAGAACATGGAGGGGTAAAATGGTCTTTCATCCTTTTCTTAGATTTAATAGAAGAGTTAGCTTAACATTTCATAAAATTGATAAGTAGAGATAATTGTGATATATGTAGGCAGAATCTAGACCAGCAGCTCAAGTGTGGGATAGATTGCTCTACGAGTTGAGTCTTATCACTATACTTACCTGTGTGGTAATTTATGTGTGACTGGAGGGTCTTATTCGTGCTATTGACTTGAGGGTCTTATTTAAATTATTGGCCGGAGGGTCTTAGCACATTATTAACTGGAGGGGCTTAGTACATTATTGACTGAAGGGTCTTAGTACATCATAGATCGGAGGGTCTTACTGAGATATGTGTTACCAATTAAGAATATTGTCTTCATGATTTATGCCATTATATTATTTTGTGTATATGTGATCTTATGTGCTTATAATGAGATATGTGACATCATGAATTTTGTCTTGTGATTTATGTCATATATTACCCTATGCATTTTGAAATAGGATCATAGGGTCCAACCTGAGCCGTGAGATCGGAGGGTCTTCACTGAGACACATGACCAGAGGGTCCTTATCGAGGTATAGCCACAAGAGGCTAATTATGTGTGTGTGGTATTTTGGGGAACTCACTAAGATTCGTGTTTACGGTGTTGTGTGATATGTGTTTCAGGTATTTCTGTAGATTTCGGTAAGGCGAAGGCTTAATTGTACACATCTATCAGCTTATAGAGATTTGAGGATTTTGGGATACTCTGATGTTGTTTTGGAAAATAAAATTACAATTTATGTGATGATGTGGATTTATGAGTAATATTTTGCGAATTAAAAATGAAAAAAATTGGTTGAAAATTTAGAGTGTTACGACTTCGTACATTTTTGAAGCATTTACATATCTTATTCACAATAATCAAGACTTAAATAAAATTGACTTCAGAAAGTTGATAATTCATCTAATCATTCTTGAGTGTTGGTACTTCGAATCAAGATATAATTTCAAGCACTTCAATTTTAATTTTATTTGTTTATTTATTTATGTAGAAGCGACCATAACTGGTACAACTGACCAACAAACAAAACCTAATGTTGATGTTTTTACTGTCAAGATGCGAGTAATCTGGAAAATAAATCAGATTTCATTATCCTTTTTCAATTAACACTAATGCAAAAATATTCGTATTTCGTGAATGATCGCAAAAGTGATATATGATGCCCAAAGCCTACTGAAAAGTCAAAACTCGAGTAAAAGTAAACCTCCTAACTCAAACATACAAAAATAAAAGTTAAAAGCCACAGCTATAGAAGTCCATAAAACCAAATATAAAAATAATGTACATCAGATTGATCAGGTCATATACCTCATGAATCAAATTATTAATCAGAAATTAAAAAAATTGAAACTAACAATAAGATATACGCAACTCCAACAAATCAGTAATCATGATATCATATAAGGTTAATCAAATTGAAAATCATAGATGTTGAAACTGTCCAACTCTCTCCGCTCTTCACTCTTTGGATTTTGCCATTTGGGTATCGAAAATTAGGTTTCTTCTATTTTATATCAGAAGAAAGCGGAGTGAAGTTAGGAGAAATGATGGGTTGTTATACATAAATCGATTGAAAGAGGGCATGCACAAATCGATTGAAAGAGAGTGTATTTAGAAATTGAGAGAGTATATATATCTAGAAATCATGTGTTTTGAGAACGATTTCAGAAGGATAGAGTCGACAGTCGACTCCTTTTGTTCTACATCGTGATTCTCAAGGTTTAATGCTTCGTTCTTCTAAGTATTTCAATTTTGATGCCCTCCTGCACTCACTTGAATTTACTACTCACTCCCTCTTTAGTGTTCGAACCACAAATCCAATACACAACTAAATTTACTTAGGGACAATAATCTAGGATACAATTATGCCCCTTATATTTTGCTTCCCTAGTACTTTGCGAAACTCGCCCCTTTACGCAAGTTGCCCATGTATTAGGTCGGCCCTGCTCACTATGCAATGTATTCCATTGTATATCATTTTCATGATAGGATAATGGTAGTGTTAGAGTACGAGTATGCTAGTTGACAATGATGTATCCTTGATATGTATGTGTAATATGGTACACTTAGTGTCACGGTATGTTGGACCGGTAGGGTCTTGCCTGTTCATTGTATTATATTGTTTGGTGTCATGATTGGTTAGGGTAATGATAGTATTGATTGTTTATTGAGGGTTTTGTGTGGTTAAGTTAGATAACTTGAGAACTCTTGGTCTAAAGTCATATTGCAATGTTCTTGTCAAATTGTTTTACTTCCGGATGGACCACTTGTTCAACTATCTATCTGATCCTTGACTACGTATGAATTAATGAATTGTATGAAAGACCAAGATCTGTCCCCTGTCAATTTCATGAAAGACCATGGGAGGACCATGACATTTGTATGAAAGAACATAAAAGAAACATGACACTTGTATGAATGACCATGGCAACTGTATGTAAAACTATGGGAGGACCATAGCAAATAAGACTGCAAGAGGACTATAGCAACGAATGATTGTAAGACTATGGGAGAACCATAACAATCATATGTTCCATATTTTTGTGTATATTATTTTTATGTTTCTTAATCATGTCATAAGTGACTAAACAGAAGATAAATAAATAAAAATATGAAAATATTGTTCTATTGCAGTAATAGGTAGTATAGGAAAGCGATGTCAAATCCACATGGTCTATACCTTTTCACGTAAGGTATGTACTAATCTGATAGTAAATTAAATGTGTGAGGGGGATTGATTATTAAAATTAGTTTTGGACAAAAATAATAAAATAATATGGTAAATTAATACTTGAGAAATTAATAAAATAAAAGAGCAATTTACGTTCCGCGGTGACTCTCGTAATCATGAAAATAATCGTTAACCCGATTGTTTGGATTGTGTACACTCTAAATTGGTATTGGAAATCATTAGTAAGCTCTAAAAAGCATTTTTATCAAATGGTTTAACCAAAATGTGCTCGTTGAATGCAACCTTAAATTTTACTGAATTAACTAAACATGCTCTTTATAATTTGAGAAAAGTAGCATTCGTATCAGTCTAAAATTTCCATTAAATTTCAATATTTCTCACAAGCTCGAAAACGTAAAAACTTGTATGATCTGCTTATATTAGAGTTAAATCCTTAATAGAGAGCCAATGTAATATTTGTTCCTTTTTATTGATTAGTTAAAACAATTACAAATTCTAATAATTAGTTAACTAGATTGATTATTAACAATTCAAGTATCCAACATAAATTGAATAAAAATCAAACGTTCATTTAAACATAAAAATGATCAAACTAAACATAAATCACAATAAAAAACCGATCCTAATGATTACTTGCACAAAAAGTCGAGTCTATGTGAAACTGAAACCTAGGATTTTTGACCTGAAATGGACAAAAACTAATTACAAAAGACGGAAATAAATATTGAATGTTTAATCTTACTAAAATAGAGTAGGATATTGAATCGTGTTCTTTGAATCTTTGTTCTTCACTCATAATATTCAGATATTTGTCACAGAGCCGTGTGGAGTGAAGTTTGGTCGTGAAGGGCTATCATATGTTATTTATATGTTCAACAATTTTTCGGCCCTTTCCACGATCGTGCGTTTGACAAACAAGATCATGTTTTTGGGTAAAACGTGTCCCAAACCAGTTAAATGAAGTACATTGCTATTTCAGGATAATTCCTAACTTCGAAGGCTAAAAACAAACATGGTTTTGGGTACAACGTGATCATGTTTTTTTTGTCTTATTTCCTCAGGAGTCAAAGTGCAACTTCTCAAATCTCAAAGAGCTTACATGATCATGGTTTTCGGAAAAACAATTTTGATTTTTGGATTTTCCATAGAAATATCATTTTGTTCGATTAGAGCAGCTTCTAATAAATCATCAACATCAATCGTTAATTTCTAGGTCCAATTAAGCTCCAATGCTCCATCAAATGCATCCTCAAAGTTGATGGGTTTTATTGGTTACAAAAACTATGTAGTAGCAGAAATTCTCTTAACATTTAAGGGTACATGCAACCTAACGATCTATGTCTTTACAATTAATAGCAACATAATACGAATCTTTGAAGAACCCTAGCTATAATAAAATAAAATAATTAGAGATAGATTACATACCTTGAATTATTATAGAAACAATTCCTTGAATCATTCTTGATCTTGGAAAGTTAGCACCAAAAATATGTTTTCTCTAATGGCTCACACCCAAAACCCTATAAACTGTAGAATAAAGTGGAGAGAGAGGAAAAGGATGGAAATTTTGTTTATATGCTTCTTAAAAGGTTATGCATGATTAAATAAAAGATTTAATCCTAGTCAAATCCTTTCATTATCTGCAACAGGAAGGTTTCTAGAAACTCTAAAGAGATTCATAAAACCATCCATGCCATGGATCCTTCTAGAATTTCTTATTTTTTCCACCTATATTAACAATTACAATTCACCCCTTGCATCTTTAATTAATTCCAAACTAATTCTAGTTTAATTATGATTAAGAACTAATTAATTCCTATTAATTTCATATTAATTTCTTAATCATATAAAGTAACAAATCAATTATTTAACTATTGATCTCATATTAATTTATTAATAACATAATAAATTTACATATCAATTATCTATTTCTAATTAACATATCAATCTTATAATATATTAATAAATCATTTCTTCTCTCTCTCTCTCATAATATTATTTCTATCTATTTCTAGTTATGAAGGCAACCAAAAAAGGACTTTGTTTTTAAGTACAAGAATATACTAATTTAGTTATGATATTAGACACCTTAATCCAATAGTCTCCCATTGGGATAAGGCTATAACCTCTATTGCAAGTATAATTGTGAACCAAATTACAAAGTGTGCTTTCCAAAGCCATTACTGAACTTTGATTTAAATAAAATGTTGGCCCTATGATAAGTGATCAGCTATTCCTTCGTTCTACAAGATATTGTATGAAAATAGTCATGAATTAAGTTATCCACCTCATGTTCATTTGTTTGTTTCCTGGTCTCCAGTTTTATGATCAAATTCAGACTACACATTTAAAAATATCAATTTAGTCCCAACCAGGACTGCTTCTTATAAATCAACTTAAATCGCCGAGAGCCCCAAGGATATCTACGTACCTCTTAAGGAAAAGGGAACAAATTACTTTGAGTATATATTCATACACTTTGCTTACCAAATATCGCATGGAATTACTCTTTATAACATCCAGATACAAGATGTGTTTAGGTAAACTAATGCACAACTGATTTTCAAAATATGAACTGTATATATCCGCTTTAAGAATAGTAGATATTATCATACTAGGATTACTTGTGATTAAATCAATGAATTAATCTCTAAGTGTGGGGTTTTTCAAGACACAAAATCTTCATTTTCTATGTACTCATGAATATTGCAGCGATCCCTATGGAATTTTGTATAAAATTCAAATTACTTAGGGAAGTAAATATGAAAATTGAAGTGCAACAATAAAATAATTGCCTATGGTATGATACCCCTTGAATATAAATAAATTCCTATTATCTAATCAACATACCAATTATGAATTTATTCATTGCATATTTTTTGAATAATCAACTAACTACAGGAATTAAATAATATCAATCATGTCATCTTACAAACATGTATACTATGCCTCTTTATGGTAATTCCTTTGTGGATATATCGAGTGGACATTACTCGAACGATGCTTATTTCAAAGTTTTAAATACTTATCATTATCGAAGATGTTGTAGAATTTCAGTTGTACATGCATTGACATTCTGTGATGTCGAGTTTCCAAAGTCAGAGAGACCGAGCCTTTGATATTACATAATGTTCCACTTAACTTGTTACTCGAAACTATTCCATGGTAATGAATTCTAAAATTCAAGGTATATATTCCTTGAACACTTCTCTTGAATTAAAGTATCCAACTCATATGTAGATTTTATAACCATCTCCCATTATGAAAGACTTCCATGTTCCCATATGACCGGTAATTCTGATTATGAATCATCTCAATCTAGAATTTATCACAATGGTCCTTCCCAAATAATATCATACTTCCATATTTCCAGAAGCAACCAATCTTCGGTAAAAACCTTAGAATGTTCTTGACAATTGTTTAATAACTTTAGTCATATAAAATTCTAATCTTTATCTCACAGTGCTTAAATCATTTTTTTGAAAATTATAATATGAGAATATTATAACATATGTGATCGAGCCTATATCTGATACATATTGGAATCAACTTATTAATATATGTTCAAGAATTTAGTATTTTTTTCATTTTCTTGCTATAATAGTTCCATATAGAATCTCCTATGTTGAAACATTTCAACATGTTATCCACATATGTCTCTCACTAAGTTCTATTAAACTATACAATCTAAACCTTTAGAATCGTATCAAAGTATGAGTGCTCTTTCCCCAAGGTTTACTATAGCGAAACATTTTCAAAAGTTTGCAATTAGAAAAAACAAAGACATAGTTTTCTACGATTATGTTCCTACAAACTTTGATATGTACCTATAAATAAGCTTGACTTATAGAAAGCAATAGCCTTTGAATTTCTTAGAAATCCATATTTGTATTATGTGATGCTTCATTAAGTCTCTAACTAGACTTCTCAATCTTATACACCTTATTTGGATAATGTGTGCATGTGTGTATGTGTGTTTAAATCCTTCAAGACTGATAGATATATCTCTTGAAAGTTTGAACAATTCATTGCCATTCCTTACAAATTGAAACATGAAGAGCATGACGTAATCATATTTTGAATTTGAGAATGCAACTAACACAACCAATATCCATATAGACATTTATTAGATCTTTAAAATATGTCAGCAAAAGTATTTCCTCGTAGCCATATTCATGAATTAGAGCGAAACCTTTTACCATTTGGATTTGTAGGTGAATCGATGTGGATCTATATTTTCAACCTACAACCATTAGACAAGGTTTAGGACAAACAAAAATCAAAATCAATTTTCCTTCATTGACTAAACTTCGTTATTCTGAATTTCTTGCTTTCCGATAACTCAAAGGCCTACCAGTGCTTCCATGTTGTTAGCAACTAACCCACATTCATCTGTGTACTTTCACTGACAAACTCTCTTTACTTGTTCGTAGAAATCAAAATCATTTCCAACTTACATGAAGGTGCATAGAAATAAGAATGTGTTAACCACAATAGGTTTTCAACCAGGTGTTGTGTGCTAGTGATAAATAAAATGATCGTTACCTGCTGACTCTTGCAACTCTTAAGATTACTACGACTCCCACTGACTTCTTGACATATGATTTTTCTCTTAAGCAATATTCCTTGAAGAGCTAAAAAAAATATTCAAAAGTTCGTGCAGATTCCCACTAAGAAAAAACACTTCATAGAATTTGGCTTAGTTTATCTTTTGTTTCTCGATCAAGGAAAACATCAGAACTCAAACTCTAAATGTTTTATAGTAAGGAGTGCATTATTACTCTACATATTACAAGGTGTTGTCAACCTTCTATGCTTGAAATGAGTTTCTAGATACGATTTATAGTTACTAGAGAAGAAGTCTAAAACTTAATTGGGAGCAAAATATGACTCATCTTTTGATCGAACTGTTTTCGTCAACGTTTCATTTCTCTTCTTATTGATACAATTGAACTAAGATGTTTTTTGAGGAGTAAATTGTGATACAATTCCACAATTACCAAAATGATCATAAAACATGATTCTAAAGTATTCCCTTTCCATTTCAAATTGGAGAATCACTTATCTTTTTGCCTAATAGATTCTTCTCTTCTTTCTGCTACTCTTTGAACTTTTCAAAAGTATCATAATTCTATTTAATCTTGTTAAAAAATCATATTTTCTGAAGCATCAGTAAATCATGACGTATAGAGTTATCATCCCATGTGGTGTATTTAAAAGGTCTATATTAAATTGTATCAGATCCATCAACCCTTCATTTGCTTCACATAAACATGTAAATAATGATCTAGTCATAATTTTTCAATGCACAATAGTTTCATGGATGATATTTCTTTTCACTTGGTCAACTATGACAGTACTACAAGCATGATATCATAAGAATCAAATCTACAATTAATATTGCTAATATTAGAAACATAATCAACACTTTCATTAATTACATTCTAAGAAAATATAAAATAAGGCAACCACATGAACCCAAACCTCACTTTTATTGGTAAAAGAAAATTGGAACTTGTCCTTACAATGCATAAAATGAAAAACTATCTTTCTAGACATCTTTGAAAAGTAATAACTAACTATCAAAATATCGTAACTCCTTATTAGTAGCTCCAAATTTTGATCATCGACATTGAAACAAAAATCCATTTCCCATGATCAGATTTAGCTTGCTTTGTTCAAGCTTCCTTCTTTCTCTTAGATCCTACAATACCATGAAAATACGATCATCACTTCATGTATTAGTAGTCTATGAATAGGAACTTATTTAAATGATGGAGTTATATAATGGTTGTTCCTGAACTACTGTCACACGACTTCACTTTACCATCATTAAGATCCTTTAGGTATTTTGGGCAGTTTCGCTTCCAATGTCCTTTAAATTGGCAATAGAAGCAAATGGACTCATTGGGAGTCAACATATGGGATGATCTTAGAATGAGCCTTTTTGTTTATCATAGGAGCAAAAGGTTTAACCTTAGTCGATCCTTTTCGATTAGGAAGAGGAATCTTTTCTATATCACCAATATTACCATTGCCAATGTTTGTGGAACTCTTAGGATTAGATCTCTCCTAAGCACTTCTACTTTAGTTGTACTTTGAAACATTTCAAATTCATTAGTTATCAACATATGGGTCAGATTAGTTACAGTCACATTGAGATTAGGGTTACATCGAGATTCCTCGTATGAACGTTCTTAACGAGTTGACCATATGACTTTAGAAGCAAAAGAAGAACCAAATCATTGGCTTGCTCCTTCGGGAATATGAAACTCATTCTTTCCATCTTGTCAATGTATGATTTCATTTTTAGAAGATACACACATACATAGTCTTTGTCTTTGTGTTTACAAGCCAATAGAGCTTGTGTAGTTTCATATCTTTCAACTTGAGGAAAACATGAAAATAGGATAGTTACAGGAGGAGGAAGTGGAAGAGTTGAAGAGAGGTGATGTCTAGAAGATTGAGGCAAAACATTTCCATAAGAACAATGAAGACCATTTCGTATCTTGATTATACATCTAAAAGGTGGGAAAAGAGAGAATTCAAGTGACTTGATTTTAATCCTTAATTATTAACTCAAATTTTAAAATAAGGCTACGATCCATATTTTCATTCTGTAATATGAAGAGGAATGTCGTAGTCATATCACGAAACTAATTGAAGTAGGGAGAAACATATTACCAATATTAATCAGGCTAAACACGTAGATCTTTTGAGGTTTTTATTAAAACATCAATGAAATGTTTAATCTTGGATTATGCTCTTACCCATTGTGATTTGCATGCTTAGGATCACAGTTAAGATGAGAATGCAAACCTGCTTAAACACCCTTGATCGATTTATAATCTCCCATTGATGTGTCGGTTAACCACACACGTTCCATCAACAATTATAAACACAAGTTGTTTCATCATTTCACCTTTATAGTCCCACATTAGTGTGCCGATTAACTACACACACTCCATTAACGACTCATAAATAAATGATGTGATTTTTCATGGATTAGCATACATTTTAACATTTTTATTTTTCTAAAGTAACTATAGTGGAATTTTAGAAGGTTCTAGTACTTTATAGCATTATACTTTTAATGTGATTATGTCCAGTAGAATCCGTTCGGCTAAAGACCCTGCACCATATAAAGGAGTGGTGGGTGAAAAGGACATCGATTCAACGGTTATTTTTTATTCCATTTCCTTATACCCCTCTTATAGTATGACTTTGTGAATGAGGCATACTTTTTATTTGACTGCCTTTTCTCATACATATATTAATTTAACATTTTATATATTTATAGGGTGTATTTTAAACATTTTAAAGACTTTAAGGTTTAAAATTTAATATTAGTTAATTAGTATTGTTAAACCAATTAATGATTTATCTTTATCCTTTAATTAAACTACTATTTGAATTAATTTAATCATTTAAATAATTTATGGATTAATCTTGTATCTTTTGATTATCATTAATTAAATCAAATATTGAAGTACACAATGATAATCATACAATTATCTTAAAACTAGATTATGCTTTCATGTTTATATCCTTATTCTCAAAATTAGGGTTATTAATCATATATGTCAAATAAAATTCGTATTTTAATAGAACAAAAATAGATAATTGCTAATTAACAACCTACTAATTAGATAAGGGACACAAATCCTGAAAATCAGATTCCATACACATGTCACGTCATGGAAGAATATATGCCACGTCGTCACTAAAGAAAATGTCATTTTTTTTATTTTGTTCAATTAATCTCTTGAACAATTAATGTAAAACAATCAAACTCTGATACCATTGATGGGTATTATTGGTTACAAAAGCTATATACTAGCGGAAATTCTCTTAACACCTAAGGGTACATGCAACCTAAGGATCCGTGTCTTTACAATTAATAATAATATACTATGAAAGTTTCAAGAACCCTAGGTATAATCAAATTAACTAACTATGTTTAGATCAAATATCTTGAATTATTATCGAAAACAATTCCTTGAATCCTTGATCTTGGAAGGCTACCACAAACAGTATGATGTCTCTAATAGCTCACACCAAAAACCCTAAAAACTCTAGAATGAAGAGGAATGAAAAGGAAATTTTGCTCATATGCTTCTTAGAAAGTGTGTGCACGAAAATAATAAGTAAATGGGCCCTATTTATAGTTTCTGTAAACTCTAAAGATCTCCATAAAATCTTCTATGCCATGGACCCTTCTAGAATTGCCGCTTTTGTTCAACTATTGAACAATTACAATTACCCCTTGCATTTGTAGTTAATTCCCGTTAATCACAAATTAACTCTAGATTAATTCAAATTAAAAATTAATTATTTCCTATTTATTTCAAATTAGTTTATTAATCATATAAATTAACAAGTCAATTATTTAACTATTGATCTCATATGAATTTATTAATCACATAATAAATTAACATATCAATTATCACTTTCTAATTAACATATAATATATTAACAAATCATTTCTTCTCTCTCTCCTAATATCAATTTTAGCTATTTCTGGTCATGAGAGCAACCTAAAAAGAACTTTGCTTATAGTTACAAGAATATACCAATTTTGTTATGAGCTTAGACACCTTTATTCAACAAAAGTGTCATATTGTCATTCCACTCCAATTTACCTTGAAAATCATAACAAAAGTGAGTAGTACAGGGCACTCTATTAAGATAAAAAGAAATGTGCATTTCATTGTAATATAAGAGACATAGTTTGCAAATTATAAGAAAATACTAACAAAAAAAGTGTTGAAAGATGAATGTAAAATGCATCTGAAAATGTTGATAGGTCGGCGCTTGAGCCAAGGTGGCTGCTTGTATGCATTGTGTGTATGATTTTATATATGGTATACCAGGGAACTCACTAAGCTCGGCAGGACTATACTCACGCATCATAGATATAGATTTCGGTTACTTTTTATTAATTGACTCTGATAACACTTTGGTTTTGATCAAATAAATGCCACTTATTGTTTTTAAGTTAAAATCTTTAACTGGTTGATCTAATTTTTAAAGAAAAATCTCTTTGTAATTTTTGGAACATTACAAGTTGGTAACAGAGCCTTGGTTTGAGGGATTCAGGCACACTCATAGTATGTCTAGACTCAGACTGAGGAATGATAAAATCATTTACAACGAAATGATTTTCTAAAAAGAATTTATAATTAAAAAGAAGGTTATGATATGTAAAGTTAGTCGGAGATCGGGAAGTAAGTGATTCCTAATATACCCATATGATTGTGTATTTGCGTTATGAATTTCTATGCATGCAAGGTTGTAAACTATGAGTATGTTGATGAAACTGCATGCTACAACTACTTAAATTACATAAGAAGCATTGTATCCGTGGTGCGCGCTAATTGTAGTATGTGTTTTGGAATCTTTGTATGATAGTATTAAACCGTTAATGGAATTCCATAGGGGTTACACATAACTAAAGTCTAAATGGCCTTAGAATTTCCATTTTGGCCTTATTACCTATTCTTTGTCTGGTTGTTGTTTTCTGGTAGAAATTTTTATTCTAACGTATTTCATTCTGGATTATATACAATTTCGCATTTGTGAGTCATTTCGTGTGGGTTAGTAGTGGCTTGTTCAGCTTGTGGGTTTATGGGAATGAAGAATCCTAAAAAGAGAAACAGTCTAGGAAGTGTAGTATTATGCATATGGTTAGACATATACATGCATGCCAGGAGTTTATAGGAGTGACACAAAGTGACTTGGGAGTTTTAGAATAGTCCTTAGAACAAGTATGGATAGGTTTAGAAGGTAGTATTGGGCCCATACTACTGAAATCATAGGATCCATACATTGCTAAGGGGGTGTTTCAGGAAAACCAAGGAGCTTGTGGATGGGTATGTCTTGTGCGGGTTTGCATTGTGCATTAATTTTAATGTGTTCCTATAATCTTTCAGATTTTAGGATGGTGACCTTTCATGCTAGAGATTAAGAACTGAGTGAGAGGGGTATCCACAACATCATTGTTGCAAAGATTTCAAGGTTCATGAGAGACGATTTGCCTCATTAGAATACCATAATCAAATAGGAATTTATTTTTCACACCCCAAACCAGAACGGCGGAAACGTTCGAGGGCGTAGGACGTCATATTCAGTATCATAACAGTTCATAGTAAGGAAAGTACACACCACCATATATATATATATATATATATATATATATATATATATATAAGTTTCAAAATGTTTACATAATTGTATTTGTTACATGTTCAAAAGATAAATACATAAACATCTTTCAAAAGAAGTAGTTAATGTCAGAGTGTTAATCCCCAAAAGTTGGTTTCCAAACCTGCTTAGCGGTTCCCTAAGAATACAAGTTATTTCAAAGTAAAAGTGTCAACAATTAAGTTGGTGAGTTCATAAGCTGTTTTGTGAAATCTATGCCATTCCAAAGTTCGTGTGTCTTCCAAGAAAATCCCTTATTTTCTTATAAAAGTATGAAATGCATATGAATGTTCGTCTTGTGTATTGTAAATAGTTGCACTAGGAAAATCCCTTATTTTCCTATTAGTTGATTGTTTTAGGTACAGGAAAATCCATTATTTTCCTAAAGTAACTGGCAGTCTCTAAGACCGAAAATCAAAAGCAACTGACATGCTTAAAGGTTGAGGTATAGTTTTATATAGTAAAGATATAAGAAGTTCACACTTGTTAAATGAAGAATAGGTTTAAATGAAGAATAGGTTTAAATGATAAGTCCTCTGAATTGAACGAGGATTTCTACAAAGGATTGATTCAAGAAATACCCCATTGTATTTCATGATTCGTTATGACACTGGCTCGATGTTTGTGGTATTAGGGTAAGTTTTAGGCATGCCGCATACCACAGTCACTCCCAAGCACATGTTGGCCGTGTCTCGAATGAATATAGTTGGCCAGACTATATTGATCCTAGACACGACTACACAACTGCCCAGGTTTAACCGCAGTACACAACACCCATTTACTTATGTTTTGTTCTACTTATAGTTACGGATATCGACGATTTGGTATACTTATATACTTTTGAAAATACTTGTAGTTTGAAGATACTTTTATTTCAGAGCACTTAGGCCCCTTTAGTGTTTATAGTTTTATACCATGTAAGGTTTGGTATACTTTATTCACTATAAACAAGGGCTCTGATATCAATCTATCACACCCCGAAATCCGAAGGCGAAAACATTTCTGGGGTTGACTCCACGTTGAGTATCAAATCCAATGTACATAGTAAGTAAAGTAGAACAACCATTACATTACATATAAAATTTTTACAATTGTTTTCAAAAGTAAAGTTGTACAGTTGTGATACATAGTATATATATATGAACAAAATGAAACGGGTCTTCTGAGCACTCCATCTTTGAGCCAAAAGGATCTTCGGTACCTGTTCTAATGTTGACCTGAGAACACAAGCAGTTTTGAAAATCAACATAACATTGGTGAGTTCATAAGTGGTTTTGTTTTGTGAAATTGTTCGTGCTTCCTTTCTGTTTCTGAAAAATGTAACACACGCCAAGAAAATCCCACATTTTCTTAAAAGTTGATTGTTGTTTCACAATTACAAAGTATAGTAGGTTTATACACTTAAAACACATTACTCATGTGAAAAATGTATAGTTTGATTATCCGGTTTGTTAAACTGTTCTGTTTGAGTTCCAATGTATCCCCAGGAAAGTCCTATACTTTCCTGATTGTGAGTTATCATTTGTAAAAGATGTAATGTTATCTGTTTTGCTAGACTTTTCTAGTTATGTATATGTTTCCCCAGGAAGGCCCCATGCTTTCCTGAATTTTGGTTTTTATTGTAAAGATGTATTTTGTTAGACCTGATTATGTACAAGGTTTCCCAGGAAAGTCCCATACTTTCCTCAATGTTGGTTATCAATGTAAAAGATGTATAAGTTATTCATTATTACTATAAGTAAATCTCTGTTATCCTAATTGCGAGTTCCATAATCATACTAAAGACTGAACATGTGGCAATAAGTAGTCCACAACCTTATGGCTTTCGTCACCCTTGAACCATTTTGGTTCGGCTGTAGCTAGCAGCCAGGTGTGGGGTAGTCAGCCTCGTATAGATCTATACACTCAAGTCACGCTCTCTAAGTCCCATAGATTCTGCTTACGGGTGTATTCCTCCACTCGCGTATCTCTGTGGAGTGTTCGCCGAGGACGTGTCTCCAATCATACAGGAATAACAAATTTACTAGTAATAATATGATAATCCTCCATTCGCGTATCTCTGTGGAATGTTACCGAGGACAAGACAGTGTACAAATTATATTGTTCATGTGTTCTAATATCATGCTTTTAACTGATAAAATGTGGAAAACCATTTGTGAAATATATAAAACATAACAGTTTATAAAACCCATTTCACAAATAAATGTTTACGTGATCTGCATGTTCTACTGGTTATCAGTTGTATATATCAGTATTAAAAGCATATGAAATGTGAAACACACACACACAAAAATAAGTTTTGAGTACAAGAAAACCCTTGTACTTTGCTTCCCCCCCCCCTGAAAATAATGAAAAACAGTGAAAAAGGGTAGGGGTATGAACTCACCGGACTCGGAAATGCGACGGTTTTGGATACTAGACGTTGGTTCGGGGCTTGTTTACTCGTGATGTCCCTCTGTAAAATGTAATAATTTCCATATATAACTAATTAGATTTACAATCACTAATCATATGGAACATTATACTCCAACGAGGTTAAACACCTCAAAACGAGCGTTTGGAGTGACCCGGGTGACATCTGCGGACGTATATTGACATTAGGGACTTAGGACTTGTGTTTAATCCCCAAGAGTAAACATATTAGGGAGTTTATAGCCACAAAACACACACACACACATGAGTTTACGGCCGTAAACTCATGTTGGTGTGATTTTGAGGGTTTAATGGCTTGAATGGACATGGGGATTGTTGGAATGGACTTTTAAAATGCCTTGGATTAATTTGTTTGGATTTATACCATTTAAAAGGGAGTTTACGGCCTTAAACTTGGAGTTTACAGCCGTAAACTCTACTATGGTCAAGAATGATTCATTTGAGGTACAAAGAACAATCACATGTGATTCTAGTTAATTTTCCAAGCCTTGTTATGAATTTAGGGCACCATTTAACATATTTTTTGGAGTTTAAGGCCTAAAGGCATGTTCTATGGCCGTAAACTCTTCTATGCTCATGAAAAATTAGTTTTTGACACTTAAAACAATCACATGTGATTCTAGAAATTTATGCAAGCCTTTGGAGTGAATTAGATGCATCTTTTGACATAGTTTCATGAGTTTACGGCCAAGGGTATGTTCCTAGGCCATAAACTCCTATATGTGGTATTTTTGATGTGTTTAAGGTCTCTAAACTATTTTTAGATGGTTCTAGGATTTACCACAAAGTTATTGGTTAAGTTTCAAGGCATTCTAACATGTAAAAAATGAGTTTATCCCCCATGTTTGAGGAGTTTACGGCCCAAGCACATGTCTTGGCCATAAACTCTTGTTTGTCCCTCAAAATTTATGTTTTAAATGTTTTAAGTCCCAATTTTCAAGCCTTAAGGTCGTATCTAAGTCCCAACAATGATTTGGAAGGGTTAAATGGCTCAAAAACCCCATTTTTAGGTGTTTACGGCCCAAGCTTGATCCTTGGCCGTAAACACATGTTCTAGGTCCTAAAACTCAATTTAAACATCAAATTGAAGGCTAAAGAGGTTAGATAACAAGTTAAGGATGTTACCTCTTTGATTTGGAACCTTAATTCTTTGTTTCTGGACCTTTGATTTTGGATGAGGAGAGAGGTTGGAAGTGATTATGGAAGAAATGGCCAAAAGCTTCAAATGAAAGCTTTTAATCACTTATATAGTGCTCGGGAATTGGACACGATGGAATTCTACCCGATACCGGCGTTAGGTGGGGCTTTTGGTCATACCCGACCAATTTGTCGTAACCCGATATCGTCGATTCTAGAATTATTCTGATAACTATAATGGGGTGTTAGAATGATTCCTAATGGCATTAAGACACCCATTAAGTCATTTTAGATCGATATATGTTAATGACTTAATTTAATGATGAAGTCGGAAACGGATTTTGAAATAGCGTTTGGTTGATCGAATTGGATTACAATTTGGGTTACAAGATGTGATATGAAATTTCGGGTTGTTACAGTTTGGATCGTTCTCTCACTCTGTCTGTCAGTTTGTGGGTGATAGGTTGTACTCATATCCAACCTTGTTCCCATGGATTTTTGCAACGATTTCCAGAATCTTGAAGTCAATCTACTATCATTGTCTGAGATGATAGATGTCTGCACCCCATGTAGTCGCACGATCTCTCGGATGTAGGTTCTCATTAGCTTTTCCATCTTATCAGTTTCCTTGATCGGTAAGAAATGAGCAGACTTGGTTAGTCTGTCGACGATCACCCAAATGGTGTTGTGACCACCTTGAGTCTTGGATAGTTTTGGTATGAAGTCCATGGAAATTTGTTCCCATTTCCACTCAGGTGTTTCGGGTTGATGGAGTAGGCCTGAGGGCTTCTGGTGTTCTACTTTTATCTTGGCGTAAGTCAAACACTTGCTCACATAGATAGCAATTTCTGCTTTCATGTTTGGCCACCAGTAGAGTTGTTTGAGATCCAGATACATCTTATCTGAACCTGGGTGTACGGAGTATGGGGTCTTGTGTGCTTCATTCATAACTATCTCTCTGAACCCACCAAACTTTGGTGTCCAGATTCGGTCCATGAGGTAGCGCACTCCGTCACTCTTGATTTCTAGATTCTTGTCCATCCCTATAAGGGTATCACCTGTCATGTTTTTGGGTTTCATGGCTTCTATTTGAGCTTCCTTGATTTGTGTCGACAGATGGGAATGGATCGACAGGGTTAATGACTTCACTCTTCGACCAGAGTACTCCTTACGACTAAGGGCATCAGCTATTACATTCGCCTTTCCCGGATGGTATCGAGTCTCACATTCGTAGTCATTGAGCAATTCGACCCAACGTCGTTGTCTCATGTTCAACTCCTTCTGTTCAAGTATGTGGTGGAGGCTCGTGGGGTCCGTAAATATGGTGCACTTGGTACCGTAAAGGTAGTGCCTCCAAATTTTTAGATCGAAGACCATAGCTCCAAGTTCTAAGTCATGCATGGCGTAGTTGACTTCGTGTGTTTTCAGTTGTCGTGAGGCATAGGCAATAACCTTTCCTCGCTACATTAGCAAACATCCCAACCCTTGATTCGAACCATCGCAATACACCACAAAATCCTCGATCCCCTCTAGAAGAGAAAGAATGAGTGCATTGCATAGGGCATGTTTCAGGGTTTGAAATGCAGCATCTTTCTTTTCTCCCCAGTTGTAGATCACACCTTTCTGAGTTAGGGAGGTAAGAGGCTTTGCGATGCAGGAAAAGTTCTGAATGAACCTTCGATAATAACCAGCAAGGCTTATAATTTGGCGAATCGCCGTTGGTGTAGTTGGTGCAGACCAATTTTCGATAGCCTTGACCTTAGATGGGTCCACATGGATTCCTTCTTCGCTGATCACGTGACCTAGGAAGTCTACCTTCCTAATCCAAAACTCGCATTTTGAGAACTTCGCATAAAGTCTCTCAACTCGTAATGTCTCTAAGACTTGTCTCTCAGATGTTCGCCATGCTCTTCTTTACTCTTTGAATAAATGAGTATGTCGTCTATGAATACTATCACAAATTTATCCAAGAATGGACGACACACTTGATTCATTAAGTCCATGAATACGGCAAGGGCATTGGTTAGTCCGAACGGCATCACTACAAACTTGTAATGCCCGTATCTTGTTCGGAAGGCCGTCTTGGGAATATCACTCTCCAGGACTCGCAGCTGATGATATCCCAATCTCAGATCGATCTTGGAGAAGTAGTTGGCTCCTTGGAGCTGGCCGAATAAGTCGTCGATTCGGGGTAGAGGATATCAGTTGTTGATGGTAAGTTTGTTGAGCTCTCGGTAGTCGATGCACATCCTAAATGATCCATCCTTCTTTTTCACAAACAACACTGGTGCTCCCCAAGGTGAGAAGCTCGGTCTGATGAATCATTTGCTGAGTAGCTCATTCAATTGGCTGGATAGCTCTTGCATCTCTGCTGGGGCTAATCGATAGGGCGCTTTGGCTACTAGGGTAGCCCCAGGAATCAGATCGATTCTGAATCCGACTTGTCTTGCTGGTGGTATTCCTGGAAGATCTTCGGGAAAAACATCGGGAAATTCGCATACGTATGGCACACTATTGATATCCTGGACTTCGTGTTTCACATCCACGACATGTGCCAAAAACTCGTGACATTCCTTGCGTAGGCACTTCTGAGCTTGGATACACGAGATAATACGAAGAGTGCTACTGGGTTTGTCGCCATAGATTATGAGGGTTTCACCGGTTGGCAGATTAAGCCGAACGGCCTTATCGTAACATAAAATGTCAGCATGATGAGAACTCAGCCAGTCCATGCCAATGATGACATCGAAACTCTTAATCGAGACTGGCATGAGGCTGATTGGAAAGGGATTATCGTTTCGAGTTAGGGTACATTTTAAATAAATCTCCCTAGTCCCTTCTGTTTTACCGTTGGCCATTTCTACTATAAACAGTTCACTTAATGATTGAGGTGTTTGTTTCAACATGCCTTTAAAGTTATGAATCACAAAAATCCTCTCCGCTCCACTATCAAACAAAATGCATGTATACGAGTTATCAAGAAGAAATGTACCCGTAACAACAGCGAGGTCTGCAACGGCTTCATCCTATCCCATTGCAAACACTCGGCCCCTTCCGCCGGTAACCCTGTTGTTTTCCTTCGGGCAGTCCCTGCGGTAGTGTCTCGTGGCTCCGCACTCAAAACATGCGCGGCTTACACCGGTATTAGAAGTGGGGGTGGCTTGTTGGGTTGGCTCCTTGCAGAAGCGGGATGTGTTCCCCTTCTTATTGCACCTTGTGCATTTGAACTCATTGCAAGGACCGTGGTGGTGGAAGCTGCATTGGTTGCACTTTGGAAATCTCCCGCTGTAAGAACTTGTGGGTGCAGTGGTGGCAGGGACAGTAACAGCAAGAGTCGCTACCACTTGTTGTTTCTTGGGGTTCCCCTGTAGGGTTTTCCCCCTTCTCTTGTTCCAAGGCCTTCCCGGGCCTTGTACTTCCTTTGATGGATCAGCAGTAGTTGCAATAGTACCCTGTTTAACCCTATGGTCGATGAGTCGATGAGCCAAGCGCTTAGCGCTGTTGAAAGTGATAGGGTTAGAGGCCAAGGCGTGACCTTGAATCTTCGGGTGACAACCCCTAAATGTACCTTTCAACCTTTTTCGGTTCTGGGTTGACAATGGCAGGGCACAAGGCGGCAAGGTCGTTGAACCTTGTCGTGTAGGCTACTAGGTCAGACCTAGTCATCTTCAGGTTCCAGAGCTCTTGCTCTAGCTTTTGTACCTCGTCCCTTAGGCAGTATTCTTCCAGTAGTAAGGCGTTAGCGAAGGTGAGAGTCACGGACTTCACATGGCTTTTCCACCAGGTGAGGGCACGATCAGTGAGGGTGCAAGCTGCAAACTTGACTTTGCTCGCTTCTTGGCAATAGCAGATCTGAAAGACCGTTTCGGTCTTTTCGAACCATTGCATTAGTGCAATGAATCCTCCTATGCCATTAAAAGTTTTTAGCTTTGCGTTGGAGAACTCCTTGTAAGTACATTCTCTTACTTGACAATGACCAGTGCCATGGTTGGGATGATTCGTGCAGCTTCCTGCCCCTCCATTTCCGTTGGAGTTTATTCGTGAGAGGGTGGCAGTCACTGCTACCGTGATAGCAGCCTGGACCATGGCCGAATCATCAGTTGGTGGTGTAGGTAGTGTTGGTACCGTGCCCGGTCTGGGTCTTAGGTTTGGACAAGGAGGCATCGTGCTGCCAAGAAACAAAAATAAAAGATTATAAGTCTTGGTGGTTGAGAGTTGAATGATAATGAGTTAACTATCTTTAGTAGTTCAAGAATTTGGTTTGACCAACACAGGGCTTTGAGTTTGATTCACAAATGGAGTTTGAATAACAATAAACAAACTCATGAACTGGAATGAAATGCACATAATTAACACATGAAAGAGGTATGCCCTATATATATTAAACATATGGTTGCGTTACATCCGAAGTTAGAAAATTTTGACGTTTCTAAAGGTCTCTGATTACAGAAAGTTAAAGAAGGTAAGACTTTTAGCCGATGGTCCTATCCTATATCAAACTTTTGGAGTTAGGCGAGCACTACTTGTTATGCGAATTACGCTTGGAGATTGACTTCGCATCCAAGTGCTTAGCTCCTATTAGACGCCTGTCAAAGGCAGCTTGTTGCTCCCTCAAATCCCTCATTTCAGAGAGAGCTGCAGTCATTTGCTCCCGGAGGGAGTGGGTGTGGAGTTGAGCATTCCCTTGTAGCATGTCTAGGCGATGGATATCAGCAGCGTTCTCTTCCATCCTTAAGTCAACCTCACAAATCCGGTTTGCTTGGACTCCGTATTGATAAGCCTGATTGGAAAGTTTGCCAACCACAACTGGGAGTGCTCGATCAGGTGAACTTCCTCCGCTAACATCGTAGAAGTCCCGACACATACCATAAGGAGGGAACAGTCCTTGCAGCTGGCTCCAATGATGGATGTGGCTTCCCCAGACGGGAGTTGGTCCTTGAAATCCCATCCTGAAAGGAGGTCGAACAGATGGAGGTCGGACAGCTGGCGGATTGATTACCTCAGGCTCTGAAGCTGAGCTATCTAAATCTTCCTCTTCCTCGTCTTCCATGGGTTCCTCCTCGGGGTCATCTACAATCCATCCTTCATTACCTTGGTTGAGGTAGTAGGGGTCGCCGGGGTGATGAAATCCAGCCATTGAGTCTATACATGAATAGGGTTAAGAATTGATTATAAGCTAAAGCACATAAAATTTACCCTTAAGTTTGACGGTTAAAGATACCCAAATACTCCCATAGTATTCTTAATGATATGCTCTTGGTAAGTTTTAAATTTGCTGTCCACTGTAGACAATCCCTGGCATATGTTAGTCGGCTCTCGGACAAATATAGTTGATCAGGCTATATTCATCCCAATTCCGATTACATATCCCAAGGCACACCTGCACTACACAATTTATTTATAATACTTCTATATTGATCTATTTATGACACTGCTATTAATATGAAATGAATTCATGACTACTTTACAAAAATTTAATAAATTTAATTTTTAAAAGTATTACTCTTACTCAGAGTGTTTTTGCCCAGTTGTGTTTATAGTTGTATACCAAAAATGGTTTTGATATACTTAATTCACTATAAATAATGCTCTGATACAAATCTGTCACACCCCCAAACCAGAACGGCAGAAACGTTCGAGGGCAGAGGACATCATATTCAGTATCATAACAGTTCATAGTAAGGAAAGTACATACCACCATATATATAAAAGTTTCAAAATGTTTACATAATTGTATTTCTTACATGTTCAAAAGATAAATACATAAACATCTTTCAAAAGAAGTAATTAACGTCAGAGAATTAATCCCCAAAAGTTGGTTTCCAAACTTGTTTAGCGGTTCCCTGAGAATACAAGTTAATTCAAAGAAAAAGTGTCAACTATTAATTTGGTGATTTCATAAGCGGTTTTTTGAAATGTATGCCATTCGAAAGTTCGTGTGTTTTCCAAGAAAATCCCTTATTTTGTTATAAAAGTATGAAATGCATATAAATGTTCGTGCTGTGAATGGTAAATAGTTACACTACAAAAATCCCTTATTTGCCTATTAGTTTATTGTTTTTGGTACAGGAAAATCCCTTATTTTCCTAAAGTAACTGGCAGTCTCGAAGACCAAAAATCACAAGCAACTGACATGCTTAAAGGTTGAGGCATAGTTTCATATAATAAAGCTATAAGAAGTTCGCACTTGTTAGATGAAGAATAGTTTTAATAGCTACCCGTTCATAAAATCAGAATACCATAATAATTGTCTATCCGGTGAGTTTTATAACCATACTAACATAATATGCCTGTGGCGACGGTCTTCAGGCGTGGAAACGTTTATGAAAAACTATCAATCAAATGAGTGTAGCTAACAATCAGGGCGCGGGATCATGACTTCCCGTATAGATCTATACACATTTGACACGCTCTCCCAAATAGGAGACTCTAGTTATAATAGACAGGACTTTAAGTTGTACCTTTTCCCAAAAAGGTAGCGTTGAAGATGTAAATGTCTCACGGGTTCTCAACTAAGTCCGTATTAAGGTAATAGTTTTGTATACAATGTTTATTCTCTATTACAATGTTTGACTAAGCATAAATCTTAAGTCCTTTGAATGCATAAAATGGTTTAACAAGGATGGCTACCTTGAATACTATGCATTTTGTATAAACCTAGTGCATGCAAGATATAACAAGAGTTTTCACGTTTTCACTCAGGATTAACTGGGTGTTTACTTGTATTCTCCCCCCGAAATGTATTAAAAGTACATTATAAAGTATTTGAAGGTGTATAAAGGGGGTATGAACTCACTTGATTGAAGTTGTTGCTTTGAAGTAGTCGAGAGAAGAATCGAGCGGAACTTCGACAGGAAAAGCTGAAAACGTGGGAAAATCTCAGGATTATCGGGACTCTCAAGAGTGTAGAACTTCCTCCGGGACTTGAGTGTGAAAACCGGCGCTTCGGGATGGCTTATCGAGGTAATTATGCAGAGTAACAACACTTAGATGGAAAGAGATGAGCAGCAAACACAGCACCCTTAAGCTTCTATTTATAGGGGCATTTTTTGTGTGCCATGTCGTGGCAAAGGGTGTGCCATGTCGTGGTGAGTATCTTATCCTCTTCCATTGACTGGACTCCCTCAGTCACTCGCCAGGTCGTGGCCAACTGTGCCACGTCACGGCCAACCTATCAGCCTCGGATTTCGGGTCTTGAACTTGTAAAATCTGTAACTTTCGCGTACGAGCTCCGTTTTCGATGTTCTTTATATGCACGCGTAGGTGAGAATATACTCTACAACTCTCGTTTAGACTTCGTCGGACAATTTTGATTTTATTTTTAATTATTTATTTTTAACAGGCCGAGACTGGAAAAGCCCGTTAAAAATCCATAACTTCTTCATCTGGCATCCGTTTTTGCCAGGATTTTTACCGTTGCGCTACTTTGGTTGAGACCTTCGATTCTCATTTAGGTTGTTTCGTCCAAAAGTCTCTCGATCTCTATTTCGAGTTTTTAGCTGTCTATGCTATATCTGGATCTTAGAAAATCTTAACTTCCTCATACGAAGTCAGATTTGGACGTTCTTTTTACATACATTTACGGTTTAATGATATCTACAACTTTCATTTAGATACTTAAGGCTAAAAACTATTGTATTGAAACTTCGCATTTTTCGTTTAATCGGTGTTGTCGGTTTTGTCGGAATTCTTAGAATGGTCATAACTTCTTCGTTATAACTAGGATTTTAGTGTTCTTAGTATTTCTGTAAACATTGACACAATATCAAGCATAATAGGTAATTCAATAGAGACTTTTTTACATTTTATTTTCGAAGTTATTTTCATTATTTCAAAAGTGGTTACAATACTTGACTTTTTAGGTCATTACATAGAGTCGAAATATCGGGTTGTCATATTATTTCAGTGACGGACGAGCGACTTAGGACTATTCAGGATGATTTGGAGGCTGGTTGACTGAGCACTCGTGAGGTTACTTTCAAGGAGTTTGATGCCTATAAAGCTCCTCATTTCTTTGGGATTAAGGAGCCAATCACCAATATGTGTTAGATTGCTAATGTAAAGAGTGCCTTTCTTGCTAGCCTTTACCCAATAGAGGCCAAGGTCAGATTTGTAGAATGTCTTTTGCACGCTGGTGTTAGGAATTGGTAGTGGGAGGTTTTCCAAAGCCTCGAACCTAAAGCGGTTGAGTCTACGACATTAGAGTATTTTCTTACCAGATTTAAGAGAGATTTTGTCCTGAAAATTTAGGTATATCATTTAACTTATGAGTATTTGTCACTTAAGCATACTAAAGAAACGGTAGCTGAACTCACCACCATGTTCAGAGAGAGAGCATTGCGTTTCCCCCCAGTACACGACTATAGAAGAGCGTTGCTACCATGGTATGTTGAGGATAGAGATTCAAGAGTACATGAGCATCTCTATTAATGTGACACTTTCGGTTTAGTGGAGGCAGCCATGGAAAAAGAGATGTAGTTTGAGACCCAACAATGAAAAAGAAAGCAAGATCAGGTTCTCGATGGAGAGAGGAGCAAGATGTACACGAAGGCTGCCATTCAAAGAGGTTAAGTAGTTAACAAAACAACAAAGAGAAGATAGAGAGAGCATACAAAGGTGAGTAGCTAGCGCAATAAGGTGGAAGAGACATCATATAAAAGTCTCCGGTTTGACAAATATTTGAGGTGAGCACTTCGTTCGGGATATTTTCCTAAGATATTTTGAAGATTTTTTCTTTTGGTAGAAATTTTTTAGGGTTTTGTATTTTCTCAAAGAATTTAAAATTTTGATATTTGATTAGTTATTGGTTTTTGTAGAGGTTTTACCAAGTTTCCCAATTTATTTGGTTCTCTTATATTGATACTTCTAGAGTTTCTAACTTGTAAGATTAGGTTTTCGTTTTTTGAAGTTAATTCAATGTATATACATGTATATCAACATGTTAGTACATCAAAAACTTGGGGGCCATTTCCTCCCCTGGCCCTTTAGAGATTCCTGCCTTCTACTAATGTTATTTTAAAGTGAATGACTCAGTTATAGATTGTGTAATATATGTTACCAACTATATGACAATTTACTCATGATAAAAACCTTTTTAATGGTTTTAACTTTTATATTAATTTTTTCCATTATAACGAGTTTCCATACGTTCTAAGAGCATCACCATTCTTCCTCAATTTAAAACTTTCTGAAACTAAGGTGTAATACTTCTCTTTTATAAAATTCTAATTTTACTCAGTATTCATGAATTACTCAAAATGAACAAAATACCCTTTGTGGCCAAAACACATTAATTACAATGTCACATAATCTTTGATACATAAACATGTATATTTTACACTATTACTATAATATGGACTTATTTAGTTATAAAAATCATTCATTATTTTATTAATAATTGTTGATTTTATATCATTTTATGGACAAAAGGTACTTAATTAGGTTAATATTTCAATTTCAGCAATGAAGACATGCTTGGGTGAAAAAGGAAGAGGATTGAGCGATTGGAAGCTTGGAGATTGAAGACTGAAGAAAGAAGGCTGAAATACGAAAAAACTTGACGAGTTGGTCAGAATGTTCCCAATTTGAAGATGCCTTGTCGTACATGTCGTATACGCGGATTGAAGAAAAAACTCGTCAAGTTGGTCATAAAAACTCGACGAGCTGGGTTTATTTTCGGTATCTATAAATAGAGAACATCTATGCCCGAAAACCTAACACTTTTTGGAGGCTAGCTGCGATTATTGAAGATCAAAAAAGTTCATGGAGCTTTGGTTTTCGAGAATTCAACCTACGAAGCAATTTAGACGAGATCAAAGGAAAATAGTTATTCTTCTTTTCTTAGTCTTTGTTTTGAACCATGTTTGAATCATTAAAATTTGAAATTAGGTTATTACTTGCTGTATATATGAGCTAAAAGCTTTATACTTCTATTTGGATGAGATAATCTTATGAATATGGTTTGATTGGGTGGTTGGATTAATATTGATTTGGTTATTCATCTTGTTAAGCTTGTTAAAGATCCTTATGTATTGATGATAAATATTTTCTGTTAAAAATCAAGTAATTAAGTTTCATAAACATCTTCTTGATTGCTTGAATCATATAGTTTTGTAAGCATAAGATTGTATGCCTAGGAATAGTGAACATGAAACTAGGGTTAACTAGAAAATATGTAAATCAATGTGTGAGCATGTGTAATGAACAACCACATATCAGTTGATTGAATTGAACAATTTGATTAACCAATATTACAAGTCTTACTTGATTCGAGCTGAACACTAAGAAACTTGTTAGTTTAATCACATTAGAAATCGGTAACCAGTTACATATTGATCCATTGCACTTTCCACAAAATCAACCATAGGAATATGTGAATCGAATCTGAATAGAAGTATCTTTTATCATTGAATCTAGTTGTCCTTTCTTGTTCTTCTTAGTTTTTAATTGTCTTTTGTTTGAGTGTTAATTGATTATTTAAGTTTCTAGTCTTGGAAAACTAGAGAAAACCCCTTTTATATTAATTGCTTTAATTAGATAAAATTAGTATTTAATTTAATTATTACCGTTCCCTGTGTTCGATACCCTACTTGCTTGAACTATATTGCTAATCGATAGGTACACTTCATTTCGTGTGTTTATTTTGTGTCTAAGTTACCGGGGAACGGTTCTAATAATTATTTTATTTGCTAATGTTATCAACCCTTTGTGTGAGATTTATCTTACATAAAGTTACCTAGTTTCATTTTTAATTTTCGTTCTTAACTTTCTGATTTTTGCATTGAACTCATCCGAGTCCATTACTAAACTCAACGAGTTGGTTGCGTTTCCAGTTTCGTTACTTTTTCGTGTTTGTTCTTTTTACGCTTGTTTTTCTGTTTTGTTTCAGATTTTTAAGACCCGAGGCTCTAGTTCTACACTAGTGCCACCCGTGGAAGATCTAGAGTCGATTATTTGCCAAAAGAGGGTAAAGGCAATCAAAGAATCTAATAATCTCAAGAAAATCCACGACAAGAAGGTAGAAGGTTACGAATCGGACATACCCACATTCGGTGAAGAAAGTGATTCCGAGAAAGAAGACGACATGGCCGACATCACCGACATACCGATGGGGACCTACATGAAGCACATACAAGATGGTACCAGGCTAGGACTAGTGCAACCCACAATTCCAGCAACTACCAACTTTGAGCTGAAAGGTCACATAATCACCCAACTGAAGGACATTCCATTTTGTGGCAAGGATCACGAAGATGCTTATAAGGGTATTGAAGAATTCATGGACATTGTTGACTATTTCCACATGCCAAATGTTCCTCACAATACCGTTTTACTTCGGATGTTACCGGTTACATTCAAAGAAGCCGGGAATGATTGGTTAAAATCACTACCCCCATGATCCATTACAACATGACAAAACATGCGCGAAGAGTTTACTGATCAGTTTTGTCCACCTTCCAAGATAGAAAATTTGAAGAAAGCCATTGCAAGTTTGAACAAATGCCAGGAGAATCACTCTATGAGGCGTGGGAGAGATACAAGGGTTTGATAAGAAACTGCCCTCAAAACGATCTGAACGTGAAACAAGAAGATTCCATCTTTTATGATGGTGTGAACGTCACAACTAGGCAGTTACTCGATTCCCAAGGACCACTCATGAAGAATGCACCGGCCGTTATTAAAGCATTTGTTGAAAAGTTCTCCAAACAATCAATAGAATATCATAACCCAAGGAACGACACAACTAAAGGCATGGTGAACTCGGTTTTCGATGATATGGCAGCAATGATGGCTAAACTAGAAAGTATGGATCGTAGGATGACAAAGTCGGACTAATCCATCCACGTAATTCGACTGGGTGTGACAATTATAGAGGACCCTATCTGACTAAAGATTGTAATCTTGATGAGAACGGCAACCGAAAGGCACAAGTTTGTTATTCAAGTGACAATATATATATATGATGATTGGCGAACACACAAGAAGGAGTGGCTTCTGTATGATGAGTACAAGAAGGAAAAGGAGGAGAAATATAGGAAAAAGGCGCAAGGATTTTTTTCAAAAAGAAGAATCGGCCCAAGAGAAGAAGACAGATCTTGAAGCTATGTTAGCCCGATTTGCTAGTGCATCCGAGAAAAGCCATGACGAATCCGATGCTGCCATAAGAGATCAACAAAAGATAATGAACGAGCACCAAGCAATGATGATGGATCAACAACTTCCTTCATGGAGTTAATTTTGTTGGGTTAAAAGATAAGTGTCAGGAACTTTTTACCCCTGAATTAATAGAATTAGTATTGGTGAGACACTATTGGGAAACTGGGTGAATTCTATGGAAATTAGAGAAGGAATTTTTCCGTCGGAAATTGTGATGTAATATTGACGGAATGTAAACGAAATACTAGACTTGGGCAATCCGTTGGTATTCCATTGATAATCACCTACGGATTCCCGATAGAATTGCATTTTTAGAAAATAAATCAACTATTTTTATACTAATATTCAAAAATTATTTCAATTATTATTAATAATAAATGTGTAATTCTTTCTTTATATAATTAAATTTACATATATAAATATATATAATAATTCCATTTACTAATTATTATAGTATAAATAATTTTGTTATTACTTATAATTATTATAAAAATTATAAATTATCAACGTAAATGTTATTTTAGGAAATAAGTAAACTTTTATTATTAGTATTATTATATAAATAACTCAATTGTTATTAATATTAGTAATTAAGTATTAGTGTTTTATAATTAAAATATTATAATTATCAACATTTTTACAAAAAAAGTATAAATTATTATTAATTACTATTTAACTAGTTATTGATATTAATAAATAATAATAATACTAATAAAATCAATTACAATAATAATAATAATAATAATAATAATAATAATAACAACAATAACAATTAGAAAAATAATAATAATAATAATATATAACAATAAAATATATTAATGATGTATAATAAATGTGTGAGGAAGATAAAGTAAAAAAAAAAAACATGTTTACTACTCGAAAACATGAAAACTAGAATTGAAACGTTAGTCATAAAGGTGTACATGGGTGTACGTATGTGTATCTGAGCTATAATTTCTAAAATATGTAGTTACTGATATATTATATATGTGTGAGAAAAAGAAATTGGAGAAAATGATGTATAATGCTCGAAATGTCAGAAATTAGAACAGGTCCATCAAAAATCCGTTAGCGAATAGCGACGGCCGATGATATTCCGTCGCTAATCTGTTGATAATTACCAATGGAATTCCGACGGATATGTCTTAACTTTCGACATTACAAGCACCATACGTCTTTTTTTCTGCTTTGTTTTATGACACATTTATGATACATCAATTAGTATATATTTACGAAATTATAACTAATATACATATACGAAAATCCGTGCACACTACTGGAGCCCTGCTAAAGATCTTATGCTTTAACATTAAAATACATATTAATATATGAGATCCCGATGGTGTATACGCTTGTATGTAATAAATTTACTATAATTTGTTCAATGTTCATTAATTAGTGTACAACAAAGTTGTAAGAAAAGATATACGTTTGTACCCGTCACTTACGATTTCGTGGATAATTCGTCACTTATGGTTCCGTCGGTAATCTGTCACTAAAACTATCCGTCGGTAATCCATCACTTAAGGTAATGTGGTCATTCTACACGTATTTAACGGAGTTTTCTAATGGAGTTAGATGGAAGGATCTATAGTGTAATTTTCTAAACCCACAAGGACGTTAGTTATCCGTTTTTTGAAGATTGGACCAAACTTCTGAATCTGATCATAGCATGGGGAGCACTTCTGTAACTTACTCTTAAGATTACTTAGTTCTTAAGTATTTTTTTTAATATGAATATGTGTTATGTTTTTAGTAAATATAAGAGAGATGTATGAGTAAAAGTGAAACATCTTTAGTTTACATCGTTGTTTTTTTATATAACCACCAATAAAACTGTCATGTCGTTTCAAGCCTATAAATTAAACAATTAAGGAGGGATCACTGAGCTAACTTCTTTAAAAAATATAAAAGGAATATCAACATGAGAAAGGAGTATTTATCCACATGTTGATTAATTGATTAGTTGTCCCAAAATTCAAGCGTAATCCACTTTTCAAACCTCTCCAATTTCATTCCAATAGCTAAATTCAATAAATGGGAAGAAAGAGAAGAGATAAAGAATGGCGATTTCAACTATGCTTCGAAATGCGGTTGCTTCAGCATTACACGTCGCCATTGTCATCATGTGGCTGCAGGAGACAGTTTTTGTGTGTGGGGTCCTAGCGAATCTCAAGTTGAAAAGTTCTTTTCCGGTGAACATTGAAATTGACTTAAGTCAACTTAGAGATAGAGATACTTTGAGACACCGGAGGATATTACTGAAGCATCGTTATCAAAGAGGTATTGTGCAATCCCCTGTTTACGGCAATTATGATCAACATATTGCAGGGTAAACGAACTTCCTTAAATTTTTGTTTTACATATTAAATTTTCTAGAATTATAGGCTTGTGATCTTCAACTTCCTTCTTGGAATTAATTTCGTTGGGTTAAAAGATAAGTGAGTGAATTTCGACCGAATTGCTTTTTTAGAAAATATATCAACATTTTTTATATTAATATTCTAAAATTATTTCAATTATTATTATTATTATTATTATTATTATTATTATTATTATTATTATTATTATTATTATTAAATGTACAATTCTTTCATTTTATAATTAAATTTACATATAGAATATGTATACTAATTCAATTTACTAAATATTATAGTATAAGTAATTTTATTATTACTTATAATTATTACGAAAATTATAAATTATCAACGTAAATTGCTTTTTCAGAAATAAATAAACTTTTTTTTATTAGTATTATGACAAAAATAACTGAATTATTATTAATAATAGTAATTAACAATTAACTATTTATAATTAAAATATTATAATTCTCAACCTTCTCACCAAAAAAAGTAATTATTATTATTAATACATATTTATCTAGTCATTGGTATTAATAAATAATAATAATAATAAAACTAAATACAATAATAATAATAATAATAATAATAATAATAATAATATTATTATTATTATTAGCAAAAACGGTAACAATAAACAACAATAAAATAAATTAATGAGGTATAATAAATGTGTGAGGAAGATATAGTAATAAAATACATGTTTAGTACTCGAAAACTTGAAAATTAGAATTGAAACGTTAGTTATAAAGGTGTACACGGTTGTACGTATGTGTATCTTAGCTATAATTTATAAAATATGTAGCTATTGATATATTATATGCGTGTGAGAAAAAGAAATCGGAGAAAACTATGGATGGTGCTCGAAATGTTTGAAATTAGAACAGGTCCATAGGAAATCCATCAGTGATTAGTGACTACCGGTGATATTCCGTCGCTAATCCGTCAATAATTACCGATGGAATTCCGACAAACTTGTCTTAACTTTCGACATTACAAGCATCATACGTAGTTTTTTCCGCATTGTTTTTCTCACACATTTATGATACATCAGTTAGTATATATTTACAAAATTATAACTAATATACATATACGAACATCCATGCACAATATTGGAACCCTCCTAAACATCTTATGCTTTAACATTATAATACTTATTAATATATGATATCCCGATGGTGTATATGCTTTTATGTAATAACTTTACTATAATTTGTTCAATGTTCATTAATTAATGGATAACAAAGGTGTAAGAAAAGATATACGCTTGTATCCGTCACTTACGATTTCGTCGATAATCCGTCAGTTATGGTTCCGTCGGAAATACGTCACTTAAAGTAATGTGGTCATTCTACACGTATTTAATGGAGTTTTCTAATGGAGTTAGACGGAAGGATCTATAGTGTAATTTTTTAAAACCAAAATTGCATTAGTTATCAGTTTTTCGAAGATTGGACCAAACTTTTGAATCTGATCATAACATAGGGAGCACTTCTGTAATTTACTTTAAGACTACTTACTTCTTAAATTTTTTTTTTGAAATACTAATATGTGTTATGTTTTTAGTAAATATAAGAGAGATGTATGAGTTAAATTAAAGCAACTTTAGTCTACGTCGTTGTTTCGTTATATAATCACCAATGAAATTGTCATGTTGTTTCAAGCCTATAAATTAAACTACTGATGAGGGATCACTTAGCTAACTTCCTTGAAAAAATATATAAGGAATATCAATATGAGAAAGGAGTATTTATTCGCATGTTGATAAAGTGATTAGTTGTTTGAAATTCAAGCGTAATCCACTGTTCAAACCTCTCCGGTTTCATTCCAATAGTAAAATCTGATAAAGGGGAAGAAAGAGAAGAGATAAGGAATGGCGATTTCAACTATGCTCCGAATGAGGTTGCTTCAACAATACACGTCGCCATTGACATCGTGTGGCTGCAGGCGGCATTTTGTGTGTGTGGGATCCCAACGACTCTCAACTTGAAAATTTCTTTTCCAGTGAACCATGAAATTGAGCTGAGTCAACTTAGAGATAAAGATACTTTGAGACACCGGAGGATATTACAGAAGCATAGTAGTCAAAGAGGTGTTGTGCAATCCCCTGTTTATGGCAATTATGATTAACATGTTGCAGGGTAAACGAACTTCCTTAAATTTTTGTTTTTCTTATTAAATTTTCTAGAATTATAGACTTGTGATCATCAACTTCCTTCCTGGAGTTAATTTCGTTGGGTTAAAAGATAAGTGTCAGGACCTTTTCGCCCCTCAATTAATGTGGGTGAGACACTACTAGGTGAATTCCTACGGAAATTACTGAATGAAATTTTCTGTCGGAAATTAGTGAGGTAATACCGATGGAATGTAAATGAAATACTAGACTTGGGCTATTTATTGGTATTCCGTCGGTAATCACCGACGCATTTCCAAGGGACTTGTTTTTTTCGAAAATAACTCAACTTTTTTATACTAATTTTATAAAATTATTTCAATTATTATTATTATTATTATTATTAAATGTATAATTCTTTCTTTTTATAATTAAATTTACATATATACTATGTATAATAATTCAATTTACTAGATATTATAGTAAAAGTAATTTTGTTATTACTTATAATTATTATGAAAATTATAAATTATCAACGTAAATTGTTTTATAGGAAATAAATAAACTTTTTTTTTATTAGTATTATGATAAAAATAACTCAATTATTATTAATAATGGTAATTAACTATTAACTTTTTATAATTAAAATATTATAATTATCAACCTTTTTACCAAAAAAACTAATTATTATTATTAATTAGTATTTATCTAGTCAATGGTATTAATAAATAATAATAATATGAATAAAATTAATTACAATGATAATATTAATAATAATAATAATATTAATAATAATAAATAACAATAAATATATTAATGGTGCATAATAAATGTGTGAGGAAGGTAAATTAATAAAATTCATGTTTACTACTCGAAAACTTGAAAATTAGAATTGAAACGTTAGTCATAAAGGTGTACACGAGTGTACATATGTGTATATTAGCTATAATTAATAAAATATGCAGTTATTGATGTATTATATGTGTGTGAGAAAAAGAAATCGGAGAAAACGATGTATGGTGCTCAAAATGTCGAAAATTAGAACAGGTTCGTCGGAAATCCGCCAGTGATTAGCGACGGTCGTTGATATTCCGTTGCTAATCCGTCGATAATTACCAATGGAACTGTCTTAACTTTTGATATTACAAGCACCATACATAGTTTTTCCGTTTTGTTTTTCTCACACATTTATCATACATCAATTAGTATATATCTACGAAATTATAATTAATATACATATACGAACATCCGAGCACACTATTGGAACCCTGCTAAAGATCTTATGCTTTAACATTATAATAGATATTAATATATGAGATCCTGATGGTGTATACGCTTGTATGTAATAAATTTGCTATAATTTGTTCAATGTTCATTAATTAGTATATAACAAAGGGGTAAGAAAAGTTATACGCTTGTATCCGTCACGATTTCGTGGATAATCCGTCACTTATGGTTCTGTCGGTAATCCGTCACTTAATCTAATGTGGCCATTCTACATGTATTTAATGGAGTTAGACGGAGGGATCTATAGTGTAATTTTTTAAAACCAAAAGGACGTTAGTTATCAGTTTTTCAAAGATTAGACCAAACTTTTGAATCTGATCATACCATAGGGAGCACTTCTGTAATTTACTCTTAAGATTACTTAGTTCTTAAATATTTTTTTAAATATAAATATGTGTTATGTTTTTAGTAACTATAAGAGAGATGTATGAGTAAAAGTGAAGCAACATTAGTCTACGTCGTTGTTTCTTTATATAACCACCAATAAAATTGTCATGTTGTTTCAAGCCCATAAACTAAACTACTGTTTCAAGCCTATAAACTAAATTACTGATGAGGGATCACTTAACAAACTTCTTTAAAAATATATAAGGAATATCAACATGAGAAAGGAGAATTTATTCACATGTTGAACAAGTGATTAGTTGTCCGAAATTCAAGCGTAATCCACTTTTCGAACATCTCCAGTTTCATTCCAATAGTAAAATCCGATAAAGTGGAAGAAAGAGAAGAGATAAGGAATGGCGATTTCAACTATGCTCCGAAATGTGGTTACTTCAACATTACACATCGCCATTGTCATCATGTGGCTGCATGCGCAGGTTTTCGGTGTGGGATCCCAACGACTCTCAAGTTGGAAAGTTATTTTCCGGTGAACCATGAAATTGAGTTGAGTCAACTTAGAGACAGATACTTCGAGACACCGGAGGATATTACTGAAGCATAGTTGTCAAAGAGGTGTTGTACAATCCCTTGTTTATGGAAATTATGATCAACATGTTGCATGGTAAACGAACATCCTTAAATTTTATTTTTTCATATTAAATTTTCTAGAATTACAAACTTGTGATCATCAACTTCCTTCTTGAAATTAATTTCGTTCGGTTAAAAGATAAGTGTCAGGTCCTTTTCACCCCTGAATTAATATGGGTGAGACACTACTGGGTGAATTCCTACGGAAATTAGTGAAGGAATTTTTCCGTCGGAAATTAGTGACGTAATACCGACGGAATATAAACGAAATACCAGACTTGAGCCATTCGTTGGTATTCCGTTGATAATCGCCGACGGATTTCCGACGTAATTGTCTTTTTAGAAAATAAATCAACTTTTTTTATACGAATCTAAAATTATTTCAATAATTATTATTATTGTTGTTCTTATTATTATTATTATTATTATTATTATTATTAATATTAAATGTGTAATTCTGTCTTTTTATAATTAAATTTACATATATAAATATATATAATAATTCAATTTACTAATTATAATTGCATAAGTAATTTTGTTATTACTTATAGTTATAAATGATCAACATAAATGTTGTTTTAGGAAATAAGTAAACGTATTTTTATTTGTATTATTATAAAAACAACTGAATTATTATTAATAATATTTATTAACTATTAACTTTGTATAATTAAAATATTATAATTATCAACCTTTTTACGAAAAAAAAAAATTATTATTATTAATTACTATTTATCTAGTTATTGGTATTAATAAATAATAATAATAATAATAATAATAATAAAATTAACTACAATAATAATAATAATAATAATAATAATAAGAAAAGTAGTAATAATAAATAACAATAAAATATATTTATGATGTATAATAAATGTGTGAGGAAGATAAAGTAATTAAAAACATGTTTACTACTCAACAACTTGAAAATTAGAATTAAAACGTTAGTCATAAAGGTGTACACGGGTGTACGTATGTGTATCTTAGCCATAATTTATAAAATATGTAGTTATTGTTATATTATATGCATGTGAGAAAAAGAAATCGGAGGAAAAGAAATCGGAGAAAACGATGTATGGTGCTTGAAATGTTCGAAATTAGAACAGGTCCGTCGGAAATCCGTCACTGATGAGCGAAGGCCGGTGATATTCCGTCGATAATTACCGATGGAATTCCGACGGAACTGGCTTGACTTTCGACATTACGAGCACCATACGTTGGGTTTTCCTCTTTGTTTTTCTCACACATTTATGATACATCAATTAGTATATATTTACGAAATTATAACTAATATACATATACGAACATCCGTGCACACCATTGGAGCCCTGCTAAAGATCTTATGCTTTAACATTATGATACATATTAATATATGAGATCCCGATGGTGTATACGCTTGTATGTAATAAATTTACTATAAATTGTTCAACATTGATTAATTAGTGTATAACAAAGGAGAAAGAAAAGATATACGCTTGTATCCGTCACTTACGATTTCGTCGATAATCCATCACTTATGGTTTCAACGGTAAATTGTCACTAAAACGATTTGTCAGTAATCCGTCACTTAAGGTAATGTGGTCATTCTACACAAATTTAACGAAGTTTTCTAATGGAGTTAGATGGAAGGATCTGTAGTACAATTTTTTAAAACCATAAGGACATTAGTTATTAGTTTTCGAAGATTGGACCAAACTTCTGAATCTGATTATAGCATAGGGAGCACTTCTGTAATGTACTCTTAAGATTACATTATTCTTAAATATTTTTTAAATATAAATATGTGTTATGTTTTTAGTAAATATAAGAGAGATGTATGAGTAAAAGTGAAGCAACTTTAGTCTATGACGTTGTTTCTTTATATAACCACCAACAAAATTGTCATATTGTTGCAAACCTATAAATTAAACTACTGATGAGGGATCACTTAGTTAAAGGGGAAGAAAGAAAAGAGACAAGGAATGGCGATTTCAACTATGCTCTGAAATGCAGTTGCTTCAACATTACACGTCGCCATTGTCATCATGTGGCTGTAGGCGACAGTTTTTGTGTGTGGGTACCCAACGACTCTCAATTTGAAAAGTTCTTTTCTGGTGAACAATGAAATTGAGTTGATTCAACTTAGAGATAGAGATACTTTGAGACACCGGAGGATACTACTGAAGCATAGTTGTCAAAGAGGTGTTGTGGAATCCCCTATTTACGGCAATTATGATCAACATGTTGCAGGGTAAACGAACTTCAATAAATTTTTGTTTTTCATATTAAAGTTTCTAGAATTACAGACTTGTGATCATCAACTTCCTTCTTGGAGTTAGTTTCGTCAGGTTAAAAGAAAATTGTTAGGTCCTTTTCACCCCACTGGGCGACATCCTACGGAAATTAGTGAATGAATTTTTCCGTCGGAAATTAGGGACGTAATACCGATAGAATATAAACAAAATATTAGACTTGGGCCATCCGTTGGTATTCCTTTGGTAATCACCGTCGGATTTCCGACGGAAATGTTTTTTATAAAATAAATCAACTTTTTTTATACTAATATTCTAAAATTATTTCAGTTATTATTAATAATAAATGTGTAATTCTTTCTTTTTATAACTAAATGTACATATATAAATATATATATAATAATTCGATTTACTAATTATTATAGTATAAGTAATTTTGTTATTACTTATAATTATTATGAAAATTATAAATTATCAACGTAAATATTGTTTTAGGAAATAAGTAAACTTTTTTTATTAGTATTATTATAAAAATAACTCAATTATTGTTAAAAATAGTAAATAACTATTAAATTTTTATAATTAAAATATTATAATTATCCACCAAATTCCACTTTGTATTAAGTTTAATTACTTATAATATAAGTTGTATTTAAATAATTATTTATTGATTTAATTAAAATAATATAATAATTATTATTAATTACTATTTATCGCAACTATTAGTATTAGTAATAAATAATTATTTACATTTTTTACGAAAAAAAAAGTAATTATTATTATTAATTACTATTTATCTAGTTATTGGTATTAATAAATAATATTAATATTAATAAAATTAATTACAATTATAATAGTAATAATAATAATAATAATAATAATAATAATAATAATAATAAAAAATAACAATAAAATATATTAATGATTTATAATAAAAGTGTGAGGAAAATAATGTAATAAAATACATGTTTACTACTCGAAAATTTGAAAATTAGAATTGAAACGTCAGTCATAAAGGTGTACATGGGTGTACGTATGTGTGTCTTAGCTATAATTTATAAAATATGTATTTATTGAAATATTTTATGCGTGTAAGAAAAAAAATCAGAGAAAACGGTGTATACTGCTCGAAATCTCGGAAATCAGAACAGATCCATCGTAAATCCGTTGGTAATTGTCGACGGAATAGCGACAGCCGGTGATATTCCGTCGCTAATCCGTCAACAATTACCGAGGGAATTCCAAAGGACCTGTCTTGACTTTCGACATTACAAGCACCATACGCCATTTTTTCCGCTTTGTTTTTCTAACACATTTATGATATATCAATTAATATATATTTACGAAATTATAACTAATAAACATTACAATACATATTAATATATTAGATCCTGATGGTGTATACGCTTGTATGTAATAAATTTACTATAAAATACTCAACGTTTATTAATTAGTGTATAACCAAGGTGTAAGAAAAGATATAGGCTTGTATCTGTCACTTACGATTCCGTCAGTCATCCGTTACTTATTGGTCCGTCGATAATTTGTCACCTATGGTTCCGTCGATAATCTGTCACCTATGGTTCCGCCAGTAATCTGTCACTTAAGGTAACGTGGTCATTCTACATGTATTTAAAGTAGTTTTGTTAATGGAGTTAGACGGAATGATATATAGTGTAATTTTTTAAAACCAAAAGGACGTTTGTTATCAGTTTATCGAAGAATGGACCAAACTTATGAATCTGATCATAGCATAGGGAGCACTTCTGTAATATACTCTTCAGATTACTTAGTTCTTAAGTATTTTTTTTAAATATAAATATTTGTTATGTTTTTAGTAAATTTAAGAGAGATGTATGAGTAAATGTGAAGCAACTTTAGTCTATGTCATTGTTTCTTTATATAACCACTAATAAAAATGTCATGTTGTTTCAAGCCTATAAATTTAACTACTGATGAGGGATCACTTACCTAACTTGTTTAAAAAATATATAACGAATATCAACATGAGAAAGGAGTATTTATTCACACGTCGATTAGGTGATTAGTTGTCCGAAATTCAAGCCTAATCCAATTTTCAATCCTTTCCCGTTTCACTCCAATAGAAAAATCCGATAAAGGGGAAGAAAGAAAAGAGATAAGGAATTCCATTTTCAACAAAGCTCCGAAATGTTGTTGCTTCAACATTACACGTCACCAATGTCATAATGTTGTTGCAGGCGGTAGTTTTTGTGTGTGGGATGCCAGCGACTCTGAAGTTGAAAAGTTCTTTTCCAGTGAACCATGAAATTGAGTTGAGTACACTTAGAGATAGAGACACTTTGAGACACCGGAGGATATTATTGAAGCATAGTTGTCAAAGAGGTGTTGTGGATTCCCTTATTTACAACAATTATGATCAACATGTTGCACAGTAAACGAAATTCCTTAAAAAAAAATTTCATATTAAATTTTAAGAATTACAGACTTGTTATCATCAACTACCTTCTTGGAGTTAATTTCGTTGGGTTAAAAGATAAGCGTCAGGACCTTTTCACTCCTGAATTAATATGGGTGAGACACTACTGGGTGAATTCCTTCGGAAATTAGTGAAGGAATTTTTCCGTCGAAAATTAGTGACGTAATACCGACTTAATGTAAATGAAATACTAGACTTGGGCCATCCGTTGGTATTCTTGTTGAGAGAAAAACTTTGAGACACACTTGAACAAAATGGTTAGAAGAAGTATATAGCGGAATAGTTAATCTCAAGGATCTGTTAGCTCAACAATAATATTAGTAGTTAGAAGTTAGTGAGTTAGATGTGGAATGTAAGTAATATAAATGACAGCAATTGTTATATCAAGAATACACTTAAGTTGATTCATAACTTTGAATGCATTCAAACCAATGTTAGTAAGTGAGATCAAACTTAGTGAAGAAGTCACAAGGACTTGCTTCGAAGAGGAATTATGATCAGATATGATAGTAAGAAGTGAGAGATGAGAGAATTTCTAAGATAAGTAGTAAAGATACTTGAAGATACGTATTTGATTCAAAATAAGTGAGCTCTATTTATAGAGACTCAAACATTACAAAAGATAACTTCTAGAAGTATCCGTGCAAGGCATACTGGAAAATAGAAAGCGTAAAGAAAAGACAAAATAGACTAAGTACAAAGGCTTGCTGTCTTCTGACTTCGGATGACTGCGGTAGAAGCTATCATTGCGGTAGTAAGTTGGTTGCGGTTCAAGGAAAGTTCAAGATGGTCACTTTCAGTGTTCTAACAATTTCCCTAAGTGACCTCTTTTACTTTTATCACTTATCAAGACGGAGATGCTTGATTAGGATCCACCAAAACATCCTGACACTTTCTAACCAAGAGATCCTCCTTAGAATTTCAAACTTTACTTCCAGAGTGGTGTATTTTGACTTTTCAACTGCGGTCCGATAGATGTCAAGCTGCTTCTTTGTTAGACGATGTATAGCAGAGGTAGGGATGAATATTTGACATTATCAGTTTTTCTTTTGAAGATGACACCGAGTTCAGGGAAGTTGGATGCACCTAAGGGTCTTTCTTCAAAGCCTTCGGAGGGTATCGGTGCTACATCAAGTGGAGGTAATTCATGCTTCTTTGCAATGGTGGGATAGATATCTACATCGATTTTAGCAAAGTCGCATACAATATCCATCAGAAAATTGTTGACTCTGTCAAGTGCAATTTGCATCTTCGGATACTTCTCAGCCTTGCCGTGGAACACTCTTGAAATGAGGAAAATCTCCTCCGGGTTCATGCAAGTAAAATCAACTTGGTTTCGGACATAATCTTGTTCCCTTCGGGTCAGAGTGTACTGGAAAAAACTCTGCCTTCATGAATTTTCTGACTTTGTAGTTTTCGACTACGGATGGTCGATCATTTGACCATATGTGCTCAAAAGAAGAGGCATGCTTTGCATAGAGTTGAGAATGTCTCTCAAGTTCCATAGGAAGTCGTTTGGCATCTGGAAGGCTTTGATCAAAATGCTCAAATACAGTGAAGTATTTGGCATTGGGTGAGATGGGAATACCCCAGTAACCATCAGTAGGAGGCTCAGCATATGTAAGATGAGGAACGTAATCTTCATCTAGCAGCCTCGGTGGGGATTAACCCAAGAATTGATGAGAGTTTCATCCATGACTATGTCAAAACCGAAAGTCCTCCAGATCTCTTCACCAAGTTTGGCTGCCCTCCAGTCTTTCTTTCATTGGACGATGGTAGGAGAATCTGTTGAGCTTGGAGATGACATATGTTCCTCTAGATGTTTGAAGTGTGGGGGAGTTTCAGGTCTCTCTAGAATGTGAGGCGCAGTGTGAGATGATGGTTGCGATGAGGGAACTTTGCCAGTGATGATGGGGGAGGTTTGATATGGTGAAATTGATTGCTGAGATTGATGATCGTGATCAGATTGATGAGATTGATGGGCTTGATCAGATTGATGGGCTTGATCTTTTTCACTTCCCCCTCTTGAGGAAGTCCAAACCGGAGCTTCCTCAAGCCATGTCCAAAGGCCATCAATTTTGGAGAAGGCCTCCTTAAATACTGCCATGATAGCATCTGAGAGTTGTTGATTGGTTGGAGAGGAGGAATTGAATAGCAGGCGATGAATCTCCTTGGTGAGTTGAAGGATTTCAGATCCATGAAAGTTGGTTGTTACGGATCGTTGCAGGCGGTTGATGGTAGAGTGAACAACCGAGATGGTAAACTCATAAGCGGTATGAGTTTCATCCATTATCTTTTGAGACTGAGAGGCTTGATCTTTGATAGCAGTTTGAAGATCAGTTTTGATTGCGGTGACTTCTGAGATAAGGCGTTCACTGGCTTCCATGAAGTCTTTGTGGTCTACCTTGTGATTGTTGTCGAGGGACCAGATTCCCATTTCGACTTTTAAAGATATGCGTTCCGCAGCCATTCTTTCTCTTGCTTCTAGTCTTTCAATCCTTTCTATTAACAATTGTGGTCCAGGAGCATCCTATGGTTGCGGTTGAGTTCGTTTGACCGTAGCCAGGATTTGATCGACTTTGGCCTGGAGAGATAGAAACTCTTTTCTTGTGACTGCGGTTTTCTTCTTCTTTTTGGGCTTGGAAGTGGAGTGGTGAGAACCACTTGATTCTTCACCTTCATCGAACATCATTAGATCGTCATCAGAAGGAGAGAATCGACCATCTGAGACATCTAGTCTTGAGAATTCCTGCTACAGTATAAGCATTGTTGATTGCATCAGCCCAATACTTAGCAACCATCTAAAGTTCTCGTTCCTTCTGTTTTTGTTGTTTAATTTGTTGTTCCTTTCGGGCTTGGAATGCCCTTCGAAAGGCAGCATTTTCCTGATTTCGGCATCAGTAGTTGGTTGATACCGACTCCATGAATCACTTGAATCGTCTCTGTCAATTCTTTGAGTGCGCACCAAGGTGTCCCTTGGGTTCACGGATCCTTGCATATGTGTGCTCACCGTGCCTAAACCACCTGTAAATGATGGAAGCAAAGTAGGGTTACCGGAGCTTCATTGGTCTCCGTGACCCGTGGTCACGTTTGGCCTCGGCTCCGTTCTGGCATGAGCGAAGGAAATGCCCTGCGGATGGTCAGGTGTTTGAAGTGTTTGGGATATGTTCAAGAGGATGGAGTCTAACTCCTCGGGAGAGAACAAATGCAGTCGGGAAGCCCTGGAGACCTTAGGGCGTTGTCTAGATTTATCTGCTTGAGATATAACTGGGGGGTTGTCTCCACATTCAGATGATGATGATAATGATGAAACAAGCTCACATGCGGAGCTTGAGTGGTATTCCATGGTGGTATTGAATGGGACTGCGGCAATCCCAAGGACTACCTTATCCTATGGATAGGCTGAGGTATCAGTCCGGTCACGCATTTGGCTAGAGGTATGGGTGGTTTTTCTCTTCTTGAGGATCGATATTGGTTGCCTGTCCTCTTTAGAATCACTTCCCGATAGAGTGATTGGTTTGGTTTTGCGTTTCTTGGTAGGTGCGGTTGGTTTGGGGGCATCCTTCTATGGTGTTTTGTGTTTCTTTTTGGTTGCCAACTTCTTTCTTCTTTGAGAAATATTGGATAGAGTCATGGTGGAGGGGACTGCGATACCCTCAAGGATAATGGATGCGGATGGAAGAGGCAGGGTAGAAGGGTATGGGGAAATACCCTCCGTAGCCTCAATATGGTCTGAGACATCAGCAGTCTTAGGACCAAGAGTAGAGAGAATATCGGTGGGAAGCCTACAGATTGGTCCAAAAAGAGTTTGATCGGATGAAGGATTATACCTTTTGAGATCTTTTGTGGCAAAAAGACTGGTGTCGTTGCCCATGGGGATGTTGCATTGGCATGAAGATCCAGGATGCACAGTGACCAGAACCTAGCAAAGGTGAGTTCTGTGGGGTTTTCCTTACGGTGTTCCTTAGGGATGTATTGGAGGAAGTCATCCCATAGGATTTGCCCGTAATTCACATCACGCCCTGTGAATATGCTCCAAACCAATTCAACGAGCTTAAGCCCCATATTGTCGGTTCTACCGGATAGGCTTCGGATGATGAAGTGGCACACATATTGCCACATTGCGGGCAGTTGATTTTTCTTGAATTCGCCAATACCTTTGATTCTTTTCTGGTATCCCATTTGGTATAGTGAAGCAGTGATATCCGCCATTGATGACGAAAAGAACTTATCGACGGATGAACCAGTAGATTGATGGACCTTAGAAATTTCTCCTTGGTCAGAATGACCAATGCATCATTCATAAGATTGAGATGCACTTCTTGAGGGTTTTGGAGTGGTCGATATGCCAAGAATGCACACTTGAACAAGGTGGAAATTGGTACAATTTCCGTAAATGCGTCAAAGGGTCCAAACAAAGGGTGTTGCTTGAGGAACTTGATCATAAGTTTGATGGGAGCATTGTATGAAGGATGATCTTCAAATACAGCTCGAAAGTTGCTTGAGGTGATTGATGGAGAGTCTGAACCTGTTGGATTCACAGATCCTGAAGCCTTGGATTGCTTCTTCGATGCACCAGATTTCACCATTGTTAGAAAAAGTTCTGGAGACTTATGGAGGTTTCTTTTAGAAGGTTGAGAGAGACAATCGATATTCAGAAAGCGGAAAGGATTGATGGGGAAGAAAATGGGTTTATAAAGGGGAGTGAAAAGGTTTTACACTAGGTAAAAGATAAGGAGAGGATAAAAACGATGATTGGGGTTTTTGGGGGGAATCAATGAAATATGGATTAAATCTCAGCCACAGATATTTAAAATGGGTAGGAAAATACTTTGGGAGATTTCCAAAAAGGGTTTGCATTTAATGTAAAGGCGGACGCATGTTTATACATCAGGTAATCGTGGGGGTGATGGGAGAGGAAGTGCTAACGGATGGAACGTGTTTGGGAGAGGAAAGGACAAATTAAGGATGAGTTGGATGAAAATTTGTTCTTTTTGTCATCATCCCTAAAATAGGTCTGATAAAAGGTTTTTTTTTTTTGAAAGATGACAGTTTCAATGAAAATGTTTTATTTTATTTAATGAAGGATCTTTAAATAGCACACAAAGTTTTTTTTTTTGAGTTGAAAACAACAGTTGAGAAATTATCACAAAGATCACAGATGAAAGCGTCATTGCGGTTGGAGATGTCATTGCGGATGAACAACGTCATTGCGGATGAATAATGTCATTGCGGATGAACAAAGGAAAGACAATTGTGAGGTACTGAAAGGAAAACACTTTAAACAAAAATTAGTAACAACAGATCATTAGGACCCCTGAGGGATACGTATGACATATGGTTGCGGTACCTAGATTGTGGTACTAAAACCATCTATCATATGCAATTCTCACTTAGAACCGTAATGGAGACCAAGGATGGTCTGCAATAACTAACAATTCAAAAAGAATTGCGGGTCTGGATTCATCATTCCCAACATTTGTAGGAAAACATTGAGTTTGGTAGATTCAAGTGCTTTTGTAAAAACATCAGCAATCTCTTCATGAGTCAGAACAAAGATGAGTTTAATATTACCTTTCAGAATATGATCTTTGATGAAATGATACCGTAACTCAATATGTTTTGTATTGGAGTGCTGAATAGGATTATGAAAGATCGCTATGGAACTTTCAGAGTCACAGTAAATTGGTATCTGCAATATTCTGTACATGTAGTCTAGAAATTGTGTCTTCATCCACAGGACTTGGGAACAGCAGCTGGCTGCGGCCACGTATTATGCTTATGCGGTAGATAAAGATACACAACTTTGTTTTCTCGAGGACCAGCTGACAAGTCTTCCTCCTAGAAATTGGCATCCACCAGATGTACTTTTTCGATCAAGTTTACATCCGGCATGATCTGCATTAGTAAATGCTTAAAGACTGAAGTTATTGCCTGTGGGGTACCATAGACCCAGAGATTTGCTTCCTTTTAGGTACCGAAGAATTTGTTTGGCTGTGGTCATGTGTGAAACTTTTGGATCAACCTGGTACCTTGCACACACACCATTAGGAAAGACAATGTCAGGTCTACTTGCAGTGAGGTACATTAGCAAACCAATGCTACCTCTATAAGTCTTGTGATCCACAGATTCACCAGAGGGATCAGCAGAGATTTTATATCCGAAGGCCATAAGGACCTTAGCAGAAGAACAGTTGTCCATTGAGTATTTCTTTAGAAGTTCAGTGGTGTATTTCTCTTGATGAATGAATATTCCTTGCTGAATTTGTTTGACTTGGAGACCTAGAAAGAATTTAATCTCTCTATTCATGCTCATTTGAAATTTGTTTGTCATGAGCTTAGCAAATTCATCCACCATTCCTTGATCAGATGATCCGAAGATGATATCATCCACATATATTTGTACAAGCATAAGGTGAGACCCGTTTGCTTTTCTAAATTGTGTGGGATCAATCACTCCTCTTTTGTATCCTGAAGAGACTAAGAATTCAGAAAGAGTTTCATACCAAGATCTAGAGGCTTGTTTCAGACCGTAGACGTCTTTCGAAAGCTTGTAGCAGTGATCAGGAAACTCGATACTCTAAAAACATGGAGGTTGTTGTAGATAAACTTCTTCTTTTAATTCCCCATTAAGAAAAGCACTCGTAACGTCCATTTGGTGCACTTTGATGTTTTTGTGAGAGGCATATGCTAAGAATATTCTGATTGCTTCCATTCTAGCTACTGGAGTGTATGTCTCATCATAGTTAACACCTTCTAGTTGGCTATAACCTTTAGCAACTAGCCTTGCCTTTATTTCTGATGACGGCACCAGATTCATCTACCTTGTTCTTGAAAACCCATCTTGTACTAACAATAGTATGACCTTGTGGAATGAGAACAAGTTGCGACACTTTGTTTCTTTCAAATTCTTCCAGTTCTTCTTGCATTGCAGAAATCCAATTTGGTTCCAATAAGGCTTCTTTGATAGATCGAGGCTGGACTGCGGACATAAATGCTGCATAGTGGCAATGATCAGATAAATCTTTGGCAGACCGAGTTTGTATACCTCCAGACGGATTGCCAATAACTTGACCTAGTGGGTGATCCTTCGTCCATACATGTAGGTGAGGCATCAAATGATCAGGAATAGTGGTAGAAGGAATGTTTTCGATATCAGAGGTTGCTTCGGATGGGGAAGGAAGTTCCCCATTGGATTTGAAAACACCCTGTTGAGTCATCCTGACTAGTTGGAGTGAGTAAGACAGTTTCTTTGATAGATTCCCCCTGGATTACTGAAGGGAGTCTATCTGGAACCTGAGAGGGTTCCCCTGGACTGCGGATGGAAGAGTGACAATTCTTGGGTCGGTTAGAGTATCAATATTCTCTATGAGTTCATCATCAAAATCCGAAGATACATTTGATGGTAATGCTTCTCTACGGGCAGGAACTTGAACAACATCAAGTACTGGAACCTCGATGGTTGTCGTTGGATCTGGAGTAGAGCTTTCCCCTCAACCGGAGAGGTGGAAGTATTAAGAGATACTACTTCGGATGGAGATGGTCCAGAAAGGTCAGCATGTTGTTGTTGAGCTGCGGGAGACACAAGAACTTTTGATAGTTTTGCCGTTTCAACAGGTTCGAAGAGATCATTATAATTGACTTCTACTAGATTTAAAGGACCAGAAGAGGAAGGAATGTCACATTCCATGATTGTGGTGGTTTCAGTGGATGAAGGGGCATCGCGGATGTTAGAATCATCGAATTGCACATCGAGGCTTTCAATGATCAGCCTTGTTCGTCTGATAAGCACTCGATAAGCAACCTTGTTAGTGGAATAACCAAGGAAGATGCCTTCATCTGACTTAGGTGCAAATTTATTTAGCTGATCTATGTTGTTGATCACGAAACATCTACACCCAAAGATATGAAAGAAATGAACATTAGGCTTGCGGTTGTTAAGACCTTTGTAAGGTGTTTTGTTGAGACGTTTGCACACAATGCTTCGATTTTGGACAAAGCATGCAGTTGCTACAGCTTCAACCCAGAAGTAGAGAGGAAGATAGGCGAAGTTAAGCATGGATCTGGCTGCTTCTACTAATGTGCGGTTTCTTCGTTCGACGACACCATTTTGTTGCGGAGTGTAAGGTGCTGAGAAGTTGTGAGAAATACCCTTGGACACCAAGAAACTATTGAGAAGATGATTAGTGAACTCGGTTCCATTATCGCTAAGGATGCGTCGGAATGGAAGCTTGATCTGAAGTTCGATTTCTTTGATGAAGTTGATAAAGATCTGCGGTGTCTCTGATTTAAGTATGAGGAAGAAGACCAGTGTCAAGCGTGTATAGTCATCAACAATAACCAGTATATATTTCTTGTGGTGGAGACTGGCTACAGTTGAAGGAACGTAGAGATCAATGTGTAATAGTTCCAGAGGCTCTGAAATAGACGAATCCATTATCATAGGGTGACTTGCTTTTACTTGTTTTCCACATTCACACGTTGGACAGAGAGTATCGATGCTGAATTTGAGAATAGGGAGACCGCGGACAAGTTCTCTAGTGACTAGATTATTGATGTATCTGAAGTTGAGATGAGCTAGCTTGCGGTGCCATAGCCAGTAGACTTTGGATACAGCTGCGGTTTACCAATGATGAGAGAGATATCCAGAGGATACATTGTGCCTTCTGAGCGAGACTTAATTAAGCAAGTGCTTTGGTCACTCGTGATTATGTAACAAAATTGATCATCAAATTCCACTCGATGGCCTGCTTTACATAGTTGGCCAACACTGATGAGATTGTGTTTAAGGCTTTCTACATAAGCAGCCTTCTGAATGGAAAAGTTCCCAGTGGTGAGGACATTGTAGCCTCGTATGATGCCATTTGCATTGTTTCCAAAAGTCACATTTCTACCATTGCATATAGGCCTGAAATCCCGAAGGTATTCTAACCTTTCGGTCATGTGCAAGGAGAAGGCATTGTCGATCAACCATTCTTCTTCTTGATCCTCCTTGCACAATGCCTACAAAAGTTAAGTGGTTAATTTGGGCACCCAAGTGAGTTTGGAGCCCGAGGTCACATGCGAGGTGTTAATCGATGCATGATGCGAGGTGGCAGGGACAGGTTTTAAGTCAACTTTCAAACCTAGTCCTGGGTGTTTGAAGTTCTTTGGAGTTTTGTGAGATTGTGAGTAATTATGAGAACTTTTTAAGAGATTAGGATTGACCCTGAAATCCTGGGTATTGGAAGTTCTTTGAATTCTTTTACATTGACATTGACAAGAGAACTTTTTGTCATTTTTCCTGACATTTGACCTGATCTGAGGTTTTGAAGAGAAAGTGTGTTTTTGTCCATTCCGAGGATTGTCAGATTTGACCTTTTTGTTTGTGTGTTTTGGAAAGATGTTTTGTGCAGGTTTGGCAGGTGTGAAGACACGTGCATAGCTTTTGTAATGTGATTTTTTAAACATTTGAGATGACCTTTTGGGTGCCGGAGTTGGCAAAATTCCTTTCCATTTTTGGTATTTTGACACTGAAAAGGTTGGAGTAGGTAAGATACCTTTCCATTTTGGATCATTGATAGAATAGATTTGAAATCCATTTGAACGAAAGGACTTATCCTCATGTTTGGATATTTTTTGAGTTTTGTTAGAAAAAGTGAACTCCTTTCTTATTTTTTCTTGGAAATAGTTTCTTTGAAATGATAATTTGAAAAAGTAAACTTCTCGGGACTTTTTGATTTAGGAAATTTCACAGATTTCTTAACTTTTGAGCAAATTTCTCGTTGCTTTCCAGGAGAGCAAAATTCTTCTTTAAAAGCTCTTTTTGCTTCGGTCTTAGGAGAACCGCAGTCAGTGATATTTAATTGCGGTTTCCTAGAATCTTTTCAGGATTTTGAAAAACAGTGACTCAATTCATCCGAACTTGATAAATTAGGACTTTGAGAACATTGACCAAATTCAAAATTTTCAATTGGTAATTCATGATTAATTGGCTAAATGGTCACAGAACTCTTGACTTCTATTAGTGGAGTAGTGCTTTGGACTACCGCGGAGTAAGTCTTGGTGAATACTTCTTTGGGACAATTGATATTAGGTAATGGAATAGATTGCGGTATGTGACTGTAGTCAGAGACACTGTGGACAGACTGTAATGATGGGAAGTCTAAAGAGACTTCAGGACTTTCAATAACAATCTCCTCATCAACTACGGATGATGTCTGAGAATCTATGTTGTTGACATGAGTAGAAGATTCAGGGAGAATTTCTTCTATTACACAATTATTACTTAGATCATGAAGTTTTCAAAATAGGGCTTGGATATCCTCAAGAAATGTTTTGTCATTGACTGGAAACAAGAAGTTGCGGTCTGGTGGGACATAGGGATGTTCCAGTGTGAACCGAGGTGATGAGTCTATTGCGGTTGGATAACCATTGGACCAACCCCAGTTAAAATTGTTATCAACATTCCCATTATTGACAAGATTCTCAATGGCCTCAGTTTCAGTAAACAGCTTTTCAATTAAAAGATTTAAACGTACATTTCATTTTGTGCTAGATCTCTTTGATTTAAGGCTATTTCTTATTAAGTTTCACTAAGCATTCTAGCATCCTTTTCTAACATTATATGCTTCTCTAACATTGCCATTTTGAGTCTCTTATTGTCCAAACGTCCTCTAACATGGAACATCTCCTGCGAAGCGATGTTCTTCTTATCTAGGGCTTTATTGTAGTCTGTAAGGACGGCATCACAATTGTCATTGAGTGTGTCTATGAAAGGTTGACAATCATGCATGTTGTAATTTAAAGTTTGAATCATGAGTTTTACCTATTCTACAATGCTGAGAGTTCCATCTTTAGCCATATAGCAATGGTTCCTTTTTAGATTCGTTGAGCCATCTTCATCAGCAGTTGCTACCATACAGATCTTGCTTTTTCCTTTGCTAAGGACTTCTTCATCTTCATCTCCTGATGACCACACTTGATGATTCCTTTTCACTTGAGCAATGTAGGCCTTTCCCGTTTCTTTATCTTCCAGTTCTTGAGCCGTTCGAAGATAGAAGGCTCTATCTTTTACTACGTTTGCCTTGAAATCTTTGGCAAAATGGTTTTCCTTATTGCATTTGTGACATATGATGACATCACTCTTGTCATCTACAAAGGTAACGGAGTCAGTTGATTGAGACTGCGGTGGTACTTCTTTTGACTGAGTCAGCTGAGACTGCGGTGGAGGGAGAGGGTTTTTGGTGGAACGGAAGTGATTGTTCTGAAAGTTACGGTTGAAAGGTGTTCGATTGAATTGTTGGTTTTTGCGAAATGAAGGTGGTAAGCGATTGAATTTCTGACTGATAAGAGCAATGGCATTCTGAAACTCTTCTTCGTCGTCATATTCTGAGTCAGCTTCATATGACTGCGATGGAGAGTCATATGAGGTGGGATAGGTTTGAGTGTGCGGTGATTGGGCTACTAATGCGAGTGGTCCTCCGAAGTCTGAGCAGTCCTTGAGTATAGTGGAATATTGAGCTTGTAATTCTCCATAAAGCTTATAAAGAGATAAGGAGTGAATCTTCCTGTCACCTTGTACAATCATTTTGGTTGTTGTCCAGTGTCTTCCTAAGCCATTGAGAAACTGCAGATTTGTTTCATGATTGCTGCGGATGGTACCCGCATTGGACAGTTTTGTGATAATCAAGTTGAACCTTTTAAATGAATCTTCCAAACTTTCACCGGAGTGGGCTTTGAAGTTATTGAATTTGTTGAGTGTTGTAGTGAGCTTCTTGTCTTGAGCCTACTCTGAACCTTCATACAAGTTTTTGAGAACATACCAAATCTCCTTTGCTGATTTGCAATTTATGATGATGTCAAAGTTGTCGGGAGCAACTCCATAAGAGATTTCATAAAAGGCAATAGCATCACTTTCCATTTTGTCTAGATCATCTTTTGTGGGACGATTCAAAGCTGGTTGACCTCCACCAAGTCTTGCTGTGGCTCCATCAGTTTGAACAGGAGTAACAACTGGAACATGGGGTCCTTCTTCTACAGATCTCCAGACATCTCTACCAAGTCGTCTGAGATATCTCTCCATCCTTTGAGACCAGTGGTGATACTCATTTGCAACCAGTATTGGGGCTCGATTTAAACCACCAACACTATTGGAAACATTCAGTGATAACGATTGTGCCATTAGAAATTTTTGTTTAGAAATGAGCTTCAGTGGTATAGAGGGCTCTTTGAAAAAATCAGAGTTCCAATTTTCAAAAAGCAACCACTCTGGCTATGATACCAATTGTTGAGAGAAAAACTTTGAGACACACTTGAACAAAATGGTTAGAACAAGTATATAGAGGAATAGTTCATCTCAAGGATCTGTTAGCTCAACACTAATATTAATAGTTAGAAGTTAGTGAGTTAGATGCGGAATGTAAAGTAATATAAATGATAGCAATTGTTATATCAAGAATACACTTAAGTTGATTGATAACTTGGAATGCATTCAAACCGATGTAAGTAAGTGAGATCAAACTTAGAGAAGAAGTCACAAGGACTTGCTCCGAAGAGGAATTATGATCAGATATGATAGTAAGAAGTGAGAAAGGAGAGAATTTCTGAGATAAGTAGTAAAGATACTTGAAGATGCATATTTGATTCAGGATGCGTTCTTGAGAACATCCCAAATCCGTCACCTATGGTTCCGACACTAATCCGTCACTTAAGGTAATGTGGTCATTCTACATGCATTTAACGGAGTTTTTTTAATGGAGTTAGACGGAAGGATCTATAGTGTATTTTTTAAAACCAAAAGGACATTTGTTATCAGTTTTTCGAAAATTGGACCAAACATATGAATCTGATCATAGCATTGGGAGCACTTCTGTAATTTACTATTAAGATAACTTAGTTCTTAAGTATTTTTTTAAATATAAATATATGTAATATTTTTAGTAAATAAAAGAGATATGTATGAGTAAAAGTGAAGCAACTTTAGTCAACTACGTTATTTCTTTATATAACCACCAATAAAATTGTCATGTTGTTCCAAGCCTATAAATTAAACTACTGATAAGGGATCACTTAGCTAAGTTCTTTAATAAAAAATTTAAGGAATATCAACATGATAAAGGAGTATTTATTCACACATTGATTAAGTAACTAGTTGTCCGAAATTCAAGCGTAATCCACTTTTCAAACCTCTCCAGTTTCATTCCAATAGCAAAATCCGATAAAGGGGAAGAAAGAGAAGAGATAAGGAATGCTTATTTCAACTATGCTCTGAAATGTTGTTGCTTCAACATTACACGTCGTCATTTTCATCATGTTGCTGCAGGCGACAATTTTTGTGTGTATGATGCCAGCGACTCTCAAGTTGAAAAGTTATTTTCCAGTTAACCATGAAATTGAGGTGAGTCAACTTAGAGATAAAAATACTTTGAGACACTGGAGGATATTACCGAAGCATAGTTGTCAAAGAGGTGTTGTGCATTCCCATGTTTACGACAATTATGATCAACATGTTGCAGCGTAAACAAACTTACTTAAATTTTTGTTTTTCATACTAAATTTTCTAGAATTACAGACTTGTGATCATGAACTTCCTTCTTGGAGTTAATTCCGTTGGGTTAAAAGATTAATGTCAGGACCTTTTAAACCCTGAATTAATATGGGCGAGACACTACTGGGTGAATTCATGCGGAAATTAGTGAAGGAATTTTTCCATCAGAAATTAGTGACATAATACCGACGGAATGTAAATGAAATACTAGACTTGGGCCATCCGTTGGTATTTCGTCGGCAATCAACGGCGGATTTCCGACAAAATTGTTTTTTTAAAAAATAAATCAACTTTTTTTCGAAGATCGGACCAAACTTCTGAATCTTATCATAGCATAGGGAGCACTCCTGTAATTTACTCTTAATATTACTTAGTTCTTAAATATTTTTTAAATATAAATATGTGTTATGCTTTTAGTAAATATAAGAGAGATGTATGAGTAAATGTGAAGCAACTTTAGTCTACATCATTGTTTCTTTATATAACCACCAATAAAATTGTCATGTTGTTTCAAACCTATAATTTAAATACAGATGAGGGATCACTTAACTAACTTCTTTAAAAAATATATATAAGGAATATCAACATGAGAAGGGAGTATTTATTCGCATGTTGATTAAGTGATTAGTTGTCCGAATTTCAAGGGTAATCCATTGTTCAAACCTCTGCAGTTTCATTCCAATAGTAAAATCGGATAAAGGGGGGAGAAAGAGAAGAGATAAGGAATGACGATTTCAACTATGCTCCGAAATGAGGTTGCTTCAACAATACACGTCGCCATTGACATCGTGTGGCTGCAGGTGGCATTTTGTGTGTGTGGGATCCCAACGACTCTCAAGTTGAAAAGTTCTTTTCCGGTGAATCATGAAATTGATTTGAGTCAACTTAGAGATTTGATTCAACTTAGAGTTAGAGATACTTAAAGTCACCGGAGGCTATTACTGAAGCATAGTTGTCAAAGAGGTGTTGTGCAATCCCCTGTGTGGGGCAATTATGATCAACATGTAGCAGGGTAAACGAACTTCCTTAAGTTTTTGTTTTTCATATTAAATTTTCTAGAATTACAGACTCGTGATCATCAACTTCCTTCGATCATCAACTTCCTTCTTGGAGTAAATTTTGTTGGGTTAAAAGTTAAGTGTCAGGTCCTTTTAACCTCTGAATTAATATGGGTGAGACACTACTGGGTGAATTGCTACGGAAACTAGTGAAGTAATTTTTCCGTCGAAAATTAGTGACATAATACCGACAGAATGTAAACGAAATATTAGACTTGGGCCATCCGTTGGTATTCCTTCCGTTGGTATTCCTTCGGTGATTGACGAATTTCCGACGGAATTGTTTTTTTAGAAAATAAATCAACTTTTTTTATACTAATATTCGAAAATTATTAAAATTAATAATAATAATAATAATAATAATAATAATAGTAATAGTAATAATAATAATAATAATAATAATAATAATAATAATAATAATAATAATAATAATAAATGTGTGATTCTTTCTTTTATAATTAAATTTACATATTTAAATATATATATATATATATATATATATATATATATATATATATATATAATTCAATTTACTAATTATGATAGTATAAGTAATTTTGTTATTACTTATAATTATTATAAAAATTATAAATTATCAACGTAAATGTTGTCTTAAGAAATAAGTAAACTTTTTTTGTTAGTATTATTATAAAAATAACTGAGTTATTATTAATAATAGTAATTAACTATTTACTTTTCATAAGAAAAATATTATAATTATCAACCTTTTTACAAAAAAAATGTAATTATTATACAATATATTAAATTTCTCTTTGGTTAGCTACAGTAAAGTTCATATGCTTTTGTCATGTTTTCCCCTTTTATTTATTTTTTATTTATTTTTTCAGTCCAATTCGTCCTTCTAATATAAGTTGTTTAATTTACTAACCTCAATGTTGGTGGTTTTGATTCTTTAAAAGTGGGTGTATGGATGTATGCGTCTGTTTATAATTCTGGATCTTTTCTTTTAAGAGGTCATATTTTGTTATTTTCTATATTCTGTGTATACGTGTTTCATATGTGTGGGTCTCTTGGACACGCGTTTTTTTTCCTGTGTTTATCCCTCCACATGTTCCTCTCTCCCAGTTCCACCTTTTCAAGGTAAATCTGATCACCTTTACCGATCTACCTCATTTTCTTTCGTTCGTAAACCTTTAAACACTGAAGAACCCTGTAGCGGCGGCAACCACTGGTGGTCAGAATTCATCTTTGAACTGCTACGCCTCTCGGTTTCGTGGAAGCACTAGGTCTCGGTTCATCTTCGCCAACAACAATCGTCGATTCTCCCAACAGAAAAGTCGATTCTCTCAACGACAGCGAACTGCTATGAGGTTCTTCTTCATCTACTGCCATCTTTGAACCTAGGAGCTGCTATCTCTGAGTGCTTCGATTGTCTCGATCGGTGGTTCAATTGAAATGGGGTGTTAAACTTAGGGCAAGAGTCAGATTTGTTTCCTCTGATTTCACCACCTTCACCTCTCTTTGATTTGTTTCAGATCATTGTCAGAACTCGATTACCCTATTTGATAAGTCTTATATGCTCAGGGAGGCTTCTCTACAACTATGCGGCATGCTCATTTGTCCCTAATGTGATCATATACAATTGACCATTTTCACTTTGATAACAGGTGGACTCTCCCCTGTTCGTCCTGCTAGCAATTAAAAGGTCCACCATTTTGCCCCTATTCAAAAAGGTTGTTCATCTTTGTCTATTTCATCTGAAATTCGACTTTTGAAGTATTTCCTTATGTTCCTTTTTAGTTTTGACGCTTTTAATCTTCTTGCCTAAGGATGAAGAACCAAGAAGATGTCCACTGAATGTAAAGTTACATATATGTAGCTTTAATCAAGTGAAAAATAATTCTCCTCATGGCTTATGTGCAGATATATCAGCACGCTATGCTCCATGGTTGGAACATATACATTCAAGCCATTACAGATGAGGTGAATTTTATATTTTTACATTTAAAACAAATTTAAGTCAACCCAATCAATCAGTTTCATTTTCGTTTTGAAACTTGAATCTTTAAGGCATTTTTGTTATACAAAAACATGTTTCTATGTTAACCTGTATGATTTTTTTTAGTTTCTTTCTTCAAAAATTCAATCTTTATGACATTATTACGTATTTTTTTCATAATTTCTCATGTATCCATTTTTCAAAGATTAAATCTTTTTGCTTTATTTTGTGATTAAAGACATCTTTATACTGTCGATTTTGTTATGTAGCAGAAAGAGAACGACGATGAGTATAATCGATCAACTCCACATCCTCACTCCTCAACTTCCAACCGTGACTGGTAATCGGTAAGAGACAACCAATAAATTACTATTTCCTTTATATTATTGATGATTAGGTACTTCTTTTGATATGCGAAATGTTGGTTTAATGCTCTGTACACATATACGTTTTTAATTTTCTAGACACACCTATACATAGTTTAGGATCTATGAAGTGTTATTTTAAGAAATCATATATTAATTAGGTGCATGGAATTTGTCATTGGAATTGTTTAAACTTTTTGTTTATGTTTTGTTGTTTTTTTGGCGTCTACATAGCTTAGTTTTTTTTTTTTTTTTAAAGACAATCTACACTCTTTTACATAGCTTATTGCCTTATTCTATGTGATCTCGATTCATTATTTATATGTGAATGAATATGTGCTTAACCATGTTACCGTTTAATTTTATGTGAAGCAAGAAACATCTTATATGAGGTTGCTTCAAGGCTAGAATCAATCTTGATGTTTCTTTATCGGCTCTTCAGTTTTAGAGGCTATTTATGAAGATAGAAATTTGAAAAGTATATATGGCAGGTCATGTTTCTTTTGCATCCAGAAATTTCTCACTAAATTGTCTACAAGGATCCAAAGCGTACAAAACAATCAACTACTATATAATCTTACTTTAATGGTTTAATGTTCAGGTGATGTATCCATTTTTTATTCAAATCCACGACTAAAAGTATGATATATGTTTTATTATATTTATTATTTATTTAAAGAAATCAATAGAAATATGTTGTTGATTGTATCATATTGAAATATTGGTTTCAGATGGTTTTTTCACCAACAATCAATCAGCTAACTTTAACAGGGCATAATATGCACATATTGTTCATGTCAACTGCTAATAGTCCTTATAGGTATGTTATATTTGTAAGTTTTGTTATATTTGTATCTTCACTTGCTAATAATTTCTCCATTTTAGTTTTTTTTTTTTTTTGGATATTTTTGTTTCTTAATCATAAAAACTACTCGAGATTCTAAAATAGTGGAATTTCGTTTTACAAGTAATGCAGATGGTATTGGAGATGTTAGAAAGAAATAGTTTTACAGGGCTTTTGCAATCTTAAGATGATATTTTTGTGAATACTTTTTTTGGCAAAGAAAGATTAATATTTTTTTTTTTTGTTAATAGTAGAGTTAACATGTGCATCGTGTTTATCGTCACACAGACCACCCAAAAACATAACCAACCAACATCATCTACTTTTGCCACAAGTTACCCATCTAACATCCTTGCAAATGTGTGCAGAATGTATGTAATCTAATATCATGTAACTAATGAACGAATGTCTTTTGATCCATATTTTGTCGCACACTTCATATGCTCAATATAAACGAAAACAGATAACAACCAATAGCAATATCCAAATCTGAAACCAAACGTTCACTCTCACTATCCGTCTTTTCAAAATCCTAATAAAAGCTTCACTTAATCAAGTGAGCTAAATTTGGTAAATGATTATAAAGATATTAGTTATTTGAATTGTAGTCGAATATTTGTAGCATTTGTGTTTTTTTGGAGGAGATCTTGACATATCTGCCCCCCCCCCCCCCCCCCCCCCTCAGAAAGAATTTAGAAATGAATTCACACTTTAGCTATTACTCAACATAGGTCTTCTTTACGTGCATATAATAGACATATCATTCTGGAAACAACATTGAAAACTTCTAACCCCTGCGTAGCGGTGACACCTTTCTAGTTATTATTATTAATTACTATTTATCTGGTTATTGGTATTAATAGATAATAATAATACTAATAAAATTAATTATAATAATAATAATAATAATAATAATAATAGATAACAATAAAATAAATTAATAATGTATAACAATTGTGTGAGGAAGATAAAGTAATAAAAAACATTTTTACTACTCAAAAACCTGAAAATTAGAATTGAAACGTTAGTCATAAAGGTGTATACGTGTGTACGTATGTGTATCTTAGCTATAATTGGTAAAATATGAGCTATTGATATATTATATGCGTGTGAGAAAAAGAAATCAGAGAAAACAACGTATGGTGCTCGAAATGTTTGAAATTAGAATAGGTACGTCGGAAATCCGTCAGTGATTAGCGACAGCCAGGGATATTCCGTCACCAATTACCCATGGAATTCCGACGGACCTGTCTTAACTTACGACATTACAAGCACCGTACGTCGTTTTTTCCGCTTTGTTTTTCTTTCACATTTATGATACATCAATTAGTATATATTTATGAAATTATAACTAATATACATATACAAACATCCGTGCACACTATTAGAGCCCTGCTGAAGATCTTCTGCTTTAACATTAAAATACATATTAATATATCAGATCCCGATGGTGTATACGCTTTTATGTAATAAATTTACTATAATTTCTTGACGTATGGTGCTCGAAATGTTTGAAATTAGAATAGCTCCGTCGGGAATCCGTCAATGATTAGCGCCGGCCAAGGATATTCTGTCGCCAATTACCCATGGAATTCCGACGGACCTGTCTTAACTTACGACATTACAAGCACCTTACGTCGTTTTTTCCGCTTTGTTTTTCTTCCACATTTATGATACATCAATTAGTATATATTTATGAAATTATAACTAATATACATATACGAACATCCGTGCACACTATTGGAGCCCTGCTAAAGATCTTGTGCTTTAACATTAAAATACATATTAATATATCATATCCCGATGGTGTATACGCTTTTATGTAATAAATTTACTATAATTTCTTCAATGTTCATTAATTAGTGTATAAAAAGGTGTAAGAAAAGATATACACTTGTATCTGTCACTTAGGATTTCGTAGGTCATCCGTAACTTATGGTTCCGACGATAATCCGTCACCTATGGTTCCGTCAGTAATCCGTCACTTAAGGTAATGTGGTCATTCTACATGTATTTAACGGAGTTTTTTAATGGAGTTAGAAGGAAGGATCCATAGTGTATTTTTTTAAATCCAAAAGGACGTTTGTTATCAGTTTTTCGAACATTGGAACAAACTTATGAATCTGATCATAGCATAGGGAGCACTTATGTAATTTACTCCTAAGATTACTTAGTTCTTAAGTAGTTTTTTAAATATAAACACGTGTTATGTCTTTAGTAAATATAAGAGAGACGTAAGAGTAATTTCTTTAGTTCTTAAGATTACGTAGTTCTTAAGTATTTTTTAAATTTTTCTAGAATTACAGACCTGTGATCATCAACTTCCTTCTTGGAGTTAATTTCTTTGGGTTAAAAGATAATTATCAGGACCTTTTCACCCCTAAATTAATATGGGTGAGACACTACTCGGTGAATTCATGCGGGAATTAGTGAAGGAATGTTTCCATCGGAAATTAGTGACGTAATACCGACGGAATGTAAACGAAATACTATACTTGGGCAATGCGTTGGTATTTCGTCCGTAATCACCAACGGATTTCCGATGGAATTGTTTTTTAAAAAAATAAATCAACTTTTTTTCGAAGATTGGACCGAACTTCTGAATCTTATCATAGCATAGGTAGCACTTCTGTAATTTACTCTTATTATTACTTAGTTATTAAATATTTTTAAAATAGGAATATGTGTTATGTGTTTAGTAAATATAAGAGAGATGTATGAGTAAATGTGAAACAACTTTAGTCTACGTCGTTGTTTCTTTATATAACCACCAATAAAATTGTCATGTTGTTTCAAGACTATAAATTAAACTACCAATGAGGGATCACTTTGCTAACTTCTTTAAAAAAAAATATAAGGACTGTCAACATGAGAAATGAGTATTTATTCACATGTTGATTATGTGATTAGTTGTCCGAATTTCAAGTGTAATCCATTGTTCAAACCTCTGCAGTTTCATTCCAATAGTAAAATAGGATAAAGGGGGAGAAAGAGAAGAGATAAGGAATGGCGATTTCGACTATGCTCCGAAATGCAGTTGCTTCAACATTACACCTCGTCATTGTCATCATGTGGGTGCACGCGATAGTTTTTTTGTGTGGGATCCCAACGACTCTCAAGTTGAAAAGTTCTCTTCCGGTGAACCATGAAATTGAGTTGAGTCAACTTAGAGATAGAGATACTCTGAGACATCGGAGGATATTACTGAAGCATAGTTGTCAATGAAGTGTTGTGCAATCCCCTGTTTACGGCAATTATGATCAACATGTTGCAGGGTAAACGAACTTCCTTAATTTTTTTTCATATTCATTTTTCTAGAATTACAGACTCGTGATCATCAACTTCCTTATTGGAGTAAATTTCGTTGGGTTAAAAGATAAGTGTCATGTCCTTTTACCCTTGAATTAATATGGGCGAGACACTACTGGGTGAATTCCTACGGAAATTAGTGAATGAATTTTTCTGTCGGAAATTAGAAATGTAATACCAACAGAATGTAAACGAAATACTAGACTTGGGCCATCCATTGGTATTCCTGATTACCGACGGATTTCTGACGGAATTGTTTTTTAGAAAATAAATCAACTTTTTTTTTACTAATATTCTAAAATTATTTAAATTAATAATAATAATAATAATAATAATAATAAATGTGTAATTCTTTCTTTTTATAATTAAATTTAAATAGATAAATATATATACTAATTCAATTTACAAATTATGATAGTATAAGTAATTTTGTTATTACTTATAATTATTAGAAATATTATAATTATCAACGTAAATGTTGTCTTAGGAAATAAGTAAACTTTTTTTGTTAGTATTATCATAAAAATAACTCAATTATTATTAATAATAGTAATTAACTATTAACTTTTTATAAGTAAATTATTATAATTATCAACCTTTTTACGAAAAAAGTAATTATTATTATTAATTACTATTTATCTGGTTATTGGTATTAATAAATAATAATAATACTAATAAAATTAAAATAATAATAATAATAATAATAATAACAACAACAACAACAATAATAATAATAATAATAATAATAATAATAATAATAATAGAAAATAATAATAATAATAATAATAGATAACAATAAAATATATTAATGATCTAAAACAAATATGTGAGGAAGATAAATTAATAAAAAAACCTGTTTACTACTCGAAAACTTGAAAATTACGTATGTGTATCTGAGCTAAACTTTATAAAATAAGCAGCTATTGATATATTATATGCGTGTGAGAAAAAGAAATCAGAGAAAACGCTGTATAGTGCTCGAAATGTTTGAAATTTGAACAGGTACGTCGGAAATCCGTCAGTGATTAGCGATGGCCGGTGATATTCCGTCGACAATTACCGATAGAATTCCGACGGACCTGTCTTAACTTACGACACTACAAGCACCATACGTGGTTTTTTCCACTTTGTTTTTCTTACACATTTATGATACATCAATTAGTATATATTTACGAAATTATAACTAATATACTTATACAAACATCCGTGCACACTATTGGAGCCCTACTAAAGACCTTATGCTTTAACATTATAATACATATTAATATATGAGATCCCAATGGTGTATAAGCTTTTGTGTAATAAATTCACTATAATTTCTTCAATGTTAATTAATTAGTGTATAAAAAAGGTGTAAGAAAAGATATATGCTTGTATCTACACTTACGATTTCGTCGATAATCCGTCACTTAAGGTTCCGCCGATAATCTGTCACTAAAACTGTCCGTCGGTAATCCGTCACTTAAGTTAATGTGGTCATTCAACACGTATTTAACGGAGTTTTCTAATGGAGTTAGGCGGAAGGATCTATAGTGTAATTTATTAAAACCACAAGGACGTTAGCTATCAGTTTTTTGAAGATTGGACAAACTTCTGAATCTGATCAAAGCATAAGGAGCGCTTATGTAATTTACTCTTAAAATTACGTAGTTCTTATATAGTTTTTTAAATATAAATATGTGTTATGTTTTTAGTAAATATAAGAGAGACGTACCAGTAAAAGTGCAACTTTAGTCTACGTCGTTATTTATTTATATAACCCCCAATAAAATGGTAATGTTGTTTCAAGCCTATAAATTAAACTACTGATGATAGATCGCTTAGCTAACTTCTTTAAAACAATATATAAGGAATATCAATATGAGAAAGGAGTATTTATTCACATGTTGATTAAGTGATTAGTTGTCCGAAATTCAATCGTAATCCACTTTTCAAACCTTTCTAGTTTCATTCCAATAGTCAAATCCGATAAAGGGGAAGAAAGAGAAGAGATAAGGAATGACGATTTCAAATATCCTCCGAAATGCGATTGCTTCAACATTACACGTCACCATTGTCATCATGTGGCTACAGACGACAGCTTTTGCGTGTGGGATCCCAACGAATCTCAAGTTGAAAAGTTCTTTTCCGATGAACCATGAAATTGAGTTGAGTGAACTTAGAGATAGAGATACTTTGAGACACTGGACGATATTCCTGAAGCATAGTTGTCAAAGAGGTGTTCTGCAATCCCCTATTTATGGCAATTATGATCAACATCTTGCAGGGTAAACGAACTTCCTTAAATTTCTATTTTTCATATTAAATTTTGTAGAATGACAAACTTGTGATCATCAACTTCCTTCTTGGAGTTAATTTCATTGGGTTAAAAGATAAGTGTCCGGACCTTTTCACCCCTGAAATTAGTGAAAGAATTTTTCCGTTGGAAATTAGTGACCTAATACCGACAAAATGTAAACGAAATACTAGACTTGGGCCATCCGTTGGTATTCCGTTGGTAATCACAGACGGATTTCCGACGGAATTGTTTTTTTAGAAAATAAATCAACTTTTTTATACTAATATTCTAAAATTATTTCAATTATTATTATTAATAAATGTGTAATTCTTTCTTTATAATTAAATATATATATATATATATATATATATATATATATATATATATATATATATATAAAAGAATTCGATTTACTAATTATTATAGTATAATTAATTTTGTTATTACTTATAGTTATTATGAAAATTATAAATTATCAACTTAAATGTTGTTTTAGGAAATAAGTAAACTTTTTTATTAGTATTATTATAAAAATAACTCAATTATTATTAATAATAGTAAATAACTATTAACCTTTTATAATTAAAATATTATAATTATCCACCAAATAAATCCACTTTTTATTAGTATTATTATATAATAATAGTTTAATTACTTATAATATCAGTAGTAATTAAATAATTATTTATTGATTTAATTAAAATAATATAATAATTATTGTTAATTACTATTTATCTTAACTATTAGTATTAGTAAATAAATAATTATTTACATTTTTTATGAAAAAAAGTAATTATCATTATTAATTACTATTTATCTAGTTATTGGTATTAATAAATAATCATATTAATAATAAAATTAATAATAATAATAATAATAATAATAATAATAATATAACAATAAAATATATTAATGATTTATAACAAATGTGCGAGCAAGATAATATAATATAAAACATGTTTACTACTCGAAAACTTGAAAATTAGATTTGAAACGTCAGTCATAAAGGCGTACATGGGTGTACGTATGTGTATCATAGCTATAATTTACAAAATATGTATTTATTGATAAATTATATGTGTGTGAGAAAAAGAAATCGGTGAAAACGATGTATGGTGCTTGAAATCTCGGAAATTAGAACAGATCCGTCGGAAATCCGTTGGTTCCGACAACCGGTGATATTCCGTAGCTAACATGTCGATAATTACCGATGCAATTCCGAAGGACTTGTCTTGACTTTTGACATTACAAGGATCATACGACGTTTTTACGTTTTGTTTTTCTCACACATTTATGATACGTAAATTAGTATATATTTAAGAAAATTATAACTAATATACATTTACACTATTAGAGCACTGTTAAAGATCTTATGCTTTAACATTATAATACATATTAATATATGAGATCCTGATGGTGTATACGCTTGTATGTAATAATTTTACTATAATTTGTTTCATATTTATTAATTAGTGTATAAAAAAGGTGTAAGAAAAGATATACGCTTGAATCCGTCACTTACGATTCCGTCGGTCATCCGTCAATTATGGTTCCATCAATAATTTGTCACCTATGGTTCCGTCGGTAATCCGTCACTTAAGGTAATGTGGTCATTCTACACATATTTAACAGGGTTTTCTAATGGAGATAGACGGAAAGATCTATAGTGCAATTTTTTAAAACTAGAAGGACGTTTGTTATCAGTTTTTCGAAGATTGGACCAATCTGATGAATCTGATCATAACATAGGGAGCACTTCTATAATTTACTCTTAAGATTACTTAGTTCTTAAGTAATTTTTAAATATAAATATGTTTTATGTTTTTAGTAAATATAAGAGAGATATATGAGTAAAAGTGAAACAACTTTAGTCTACGTCGTTGTTTCTTTCTATAACCACCAATAAAATTGTCATGTTGTTCCAAGCCTATAAATTAAACTACTGATGAAGGATCACTTACCTAACTTCTTTAAAAAAAATTGAAGGAATATCAACATGAGAAAGAAGTATTTATCTACTTTTCAAACCTCTCCAGTTTCATTCCAATAGCAAAATCTGATAAAGGGGAAGAAAGAGAAGAGATAAGGAATGGCGATTTCAACTATGCTTCGAAATGTTGTTGCTTCAAAATTACAGGTCGCCATTTTCATCATGTTGCTGCAGGCGGCAATTTTTGTGTGTGGGATCCAAGCGACTCTCAAGTTGAAAAGTTCTTTTCCGATGAACCATGGAATTGAGTTGAGTAAACTTAGAGATAGAGATACTTTGAGACACCGGAGGATATTATTGAAGCATAGTTGTCAAAGAGGTGCTGTTCTTTCTCATGTTTACGACACTTATGATCAAGATGTTGCAGGGTCAACGAACTTCCCTAAATTTTTGTTTTTCATATTAAATTTTCTAGAATTACAGACTTGTGATCATCAACTTCCTTCTTGTAGTTAATTTCGTTGGGTTAATAGATAAGTGTCAGGACCTTTTCACCCGTGAATTAATAGAGTTAATATGGGTGAGACACTACTCGGTGAATTCCTACGGAAACTAGTGAATGTATTTTTCCGTGCGAAATTAGTGATGTAATACCGACATAATGTAACAAAGTACTTGGGTTATCCGTTGGTATTCCGCCGGTAATCATGGATGGATATCCAACGGAATTGTTTTTTTAAAATATAAATCAACTTTTTTTTATACTAATATTCTAATATTATTCCAAGCATTATTATTATTATTATTATTAATATTATTAAACGTGTAATTCTTTCTTTTTATAATTATATATAATAATAATAATAATAATAATAATAATTTACTAATTATTATAGTATAAGTAATTTTGTTATTACTTATAACTATTATAAAAATTATAAATTATCAACGTAAATGTTGTTTTAGGAAATAAGTAAACTTTTTTTATTAATATTATTATAAAAATAACTCAATTATTATTAATAATAGTACTTAGCTATTAATTTTTTATAATTAAAATATTATAATTATCAACCAAATTAATCCACTTTTTTATTAGTATAAGTATATAATAACAGTTTAATTAATTATAATATATGTAGTACTTAAATAATTATTTATTGATTTAATTAAAATAATATAATAATTATTTATAATTACTATTTATGATAACTATCACTATTAGTAAATAAATAATTATTAGCCTTTTTTACGAAAAGAAATAATTATTATTATTAATTACTATTTATCTAGTTAGTGGTATTAATAAATAATAATAATACTAATAAAATTAATTACAATAATAATAATAATAATAATAATAATAATAATAATAATAATAATAACATTAATAATAATAATAAATAACAATAAAAGATATTAATGATGTGTAATAAATGTGTGAGGAAGATAATGTAATAAAAAACATGTTTACTACTCGAGAACTTGAAAATTAGAATTGAAACGTCAGTCATAAAGATGTACATGGGTGTACGTATGTGCATCTTAGCTATACTTTATAAAATATATATTTATTGATATACTATATGCGTATGAGAAAAAGAAATCGGAGATTAGAACATGTCTGTCGGAAATCCGTTGCTAATTACCAGCAGAATACCGACGACCGGTGATATTACCGATGGAATTCCGATGGACCGGTCTTAAGTTTCCACATTACAAGCACCGTAAGTCGTTTTTCCGATTTGTTTTTCTCTGACATTTATGATACATCAATTAGTATATATTTACGAAATTATAACTAATATAAATATACACTATTGGAGCCCTACTAAAGATCTTATGCTTTAACATTATAATACATATTAATATATGAGATCCCGATGGTGTATACGCTTGTATGTAATAATTTTACTATTATTTGTTCAATGTTTTTTAATTAGTGTATAACAAAGGTTTAAGAAAAGATATACACTTGTATCAGTCACTTATAATTCCGTCGGCGATCTGTCACTTATGGTTCTGTCGATAATCCGTCACCTATGGTTCCGTCGGTAATCTGTCACTTAAGGTAATGTGGTCATTCTACACGTATTTCACAGAGTTTTCTAATGGAGTTAGACGGAAGGATCTATGGTGTAATTTTTTAAAACCAAAAGGACGTTAGTTATCTGTTTTTCGAAGATTGGACCAAACTTATGAATCTGATCATAGCATGGGGAGCACTTCTGTAATTTACTCTTAAGATTACTTAGTTCTTAACTATTTTTTTAAATATAAATATGTGTTATGGTTTTAGTAAATATAAGAGAGATGTATGAGTAAAAGTGAAACAACTTTAGTCTACGTCGTTGTTTCTTTATATAACCACCAATAAAATTCTCATGTCGTTCCAAGCCTATAAATTACACTCCTGATAAAGGATCACTTAGCTAACTTCATTAATAAAAAATTTAAGGAATATCAACATGAGAAAGGAGTATTTATTCACACATTGATTAAGTGATTAGTTGTCCGAGATTCAAGCGTAATCCACTTTTCAAACCTCTCCAGTTTCATTCCAATAGCAAAATCCAATAAAAGGGGTATTACTGAAGCATAATTCTCCAAGAGGTGTTGTTGAATTCCGTGTTTACGGCAATTATGATCAACATCTTGTAGGTTAAACGAGCTTCCTTAACTTTTTGTTTTTAATTTTAAATTTTCTATAATTAGAGACTTGTGGTCATCAACTTCCTTCTTGGAGTTAATTTCGTTGGGTTAAAAGATAAGTGTCAGAACCTTTTTACCCCTGAATTAATATTGATGAGACACTACTGGGTGAACTCCTACAGAAATTAGTGAAGGAATTTTTCCTTCGGAAATTAGTGGCGTGATACCGACAGAATGTAAACGAAATACTAGACTTGGGCCATCTCTTGGTATTCCGTCGGTAATCACCGACGGATTTCCAACGGAATTGCTTTTTAAAAAATAAATAAACTTTTTTTATACTAATATTATAAAATTATTTCAATTATTATTAGTATTATTATTGTTATTATTATTATTATTATTAAATGTTTAATTCTTTCTTTTTATAATTAAATTTACATATATAAATTTATATAATAATTCAATTTACTAATTATTATAGTATAAGTAATTTCGTTATTACTTATAATTATTATGAAAATTATTAGTTATCAACGTAAATGTTGTTTTATGAAATAAGTAATGAAGCTCTAGAAGAGCCCAAAAGAGAAAACAAAATCTCTTGAAAAGATTAATGAAAATAAGGTTTCTTCTATTTTATATCAGAAGAAATCAGGAGAGAAGTTGGGAAAAATGATGGGGTGTTATACATAAATCGATTGAAAGAGGGCATGCACAAATCGATTAAAAGAGGGTGTATTTAGAAATTGAGAGAGTATATACATATATATATATATATATATATATATATATATATATATATATATATATCCATAAATCATGTGTTTTGAGAAGGATATCAGAAGGATAGAGTCGACATTCGACTCCTTGTCTTCTACATCATGATTCTCAAGTTTTAACGTTTTGTTCTTCTAAGTATTTCAATTCTGCTGCCCTCCTGCACTCGATTGAATTTACTACTCACTTCCCCTTTAGTGGTTGAACTAAAAATACAATACATAACTAAATTTACTTAGGGACAATAATTTAGGCTAAAATTATGCCCCTTATATTTTGCTTCCCTAGTCCTTTGCGCAACTCGCCCATGTATTGGGCTGAACCTTCTCACAATGCCATGTATTCCATAGTATATCCTTTGCATGATAGGATAGTTGTAGTGTTAGAGTACGAGTATGCTAGTTGACATGGATGTCTCCTTGATATGTATGTGTAATATGGTACACTTAGTGTCCTGGTATGTTAGACCGGTAGGGTCTTGCTTGTTCATTGTATTATACTATTAGGTGTCATGTTTGGTTAGAGTGATGATAGTATTGATTTTTTATTGAGGGTTTTGTGTGGTTAAGTTAGATAACTTGAGAACTCTTTGTCTAAAGTTATATTGCAATGTTCTTGTCTAGTTGTCTTACTTTCGGGTGGATCATTTGTTCTACTATCTATCAAATCATTGACTACATATAAATTAATGAATTGTATGAAAGACCAGGATCTAGCCACTGGCAATTTCATGAAAGACCATGGGAAGAACATGACATTTGTATGAAAGAATATAAAAGGAACATGACACTTGTATGAAAGACCATGGAAATTGTATGTAAGACAATGGGAGGACCATAGCAAATAAGACTGCCAGAGGACTATAGCAACGAATGATTGTAAGACTATGGAAGAACCATTACATTCACATTTTCCATATTGTTATGTATATTATTTGTATGTTTCTTAAGCATGCCATAAGTGCCTAAATAAATGATAAATAAATATAAATATGAAAGTATTGTTCTATTGCACTAATAGGTAGTATAGGAAAGTGATGTCAAATCCACATGGTCTATACCTTTTCACGTAAGGTATGTACTAATTTGGCAGTAAATTAAATGTGTGAGGGGGATTGATTATTAAAATTAGTTTTGGACGAAAATTAATAAAAGAAATATGTTAAATTAATACTTGAGAAAATTAAGAAAATAAAAGGGCAATTTTTGTTCTGCGGTGACTCTCGTAATCATGAAAATAACCTTCAACTCGATTTTTTGAATTGTGTACTATCTGAATCGGTACAGGAAATCATTAATAAGATCTAAAATCATCTTTTATCAAATGGTTTAACCAAAATGTGCTCTTTGAATTCGGCCTTACTTTTTACTGAATTAAATAAACAAACTCTTTATAATTTGAGAAAAGTAGCATTAGTATCGGCGTAAAATTTCCATTAAATTTCAATACTTCTCACAAGCTCAGAAACATAAAAACTTGTCTGATTTGTTTATATTATAGTTAAATCCTTAACAGAGAACCAATGTAATATTTGTTACTTTTTACTGATTAGTTAAAACAATTACAAATTCTAATAATCAATTAACCGGTTGATTATTAACATTTCTAGTAGCCAACATAAATTGAATCAAAATGAAATGTTCATTTAAACATAAAAATGATCAAACTTAACAGAAATCACAATAAAAAATCAATCCTAATGATTACTTACACAAAAAGTCGAGTCTATGTGAAATTGAAACCTAGGATTTTTAAGCTGACATGGATAAAAACTACTTACAAAAGACGGAAATAAATATTGAATGTTTAATCTTACTAAAATAGAGTAGCATATTGAATCGTGTTCTTTGAATCTTTGTTCTTCACTCAAAATCTTCAGATATTCTTCACAGAGCCGTCTGGAATGAAGTTAGGGTCTGAAGGGCTATCATATATTATTTAATACATTAACCACGTTTTCGGCCCTTTCCACGATCGTGCGTTCGAAAAACAAGATCATGTTTTAGGGTAAAACGTGTCCCAAACCAGTTAAATGAAGTATATTGCTATTTTAGGCTAATTTCCAACTTCGAAGGCTAAACTAATCGTGGGTTCGGGTAAAACACGATCTTGTTTTTTTGTCTTATTTCCTCAGGATTCAAAATGCAACTTCTCAAATCTCGAAGACCTTACATGATCATGGTTTTCTGTAAAACACAATCGTGTTTTTTCAAATTTCCATAGAAATATCATTTTCTTCGATTAGAGCAACCTCCAATGAATCCTCAACATCAATCTTGAATTTCAAACTCCAATTAAGCTCCAATGCTCCATCAAATGCATCCTCAAAGTTGATGGGTTTTGTTGGTTAAAAAAACTATTTACTAGCGGAAATTCTCTTAACATTTAAGGGTACATGAACCTAATGATCTATGTCGTTACAATTAATAACAACATAATATGAAACTATGAAGAAACCTAGGTATAATAGAATGAAATAATTAGTGTTAGATTAGATGACTTGAATTATTATAGACACAGTTCCTTGAATCCTTCTTGATCTTAGACAGTTAGCACCAAAAGTTTGTTGCCTCTAATGGCTCGCACCCAAAACCCTAAAACTCAAGAATGAAGAGGAGAGAGAGGAAACAGAAGGAAATTTCATTTATATGCTTCTTAAAAGGTTATGCATGAAATTAATTAGCCAAGGAGTCCTATTTATAGTTTAGGTAACTTGAAAACAAACACATATTTGAATTGATTAAATAAAAGATTTAATCCCAATCCAAATCCTTTCATTATTTGCAACAGGGAGGTTTCTAGAATCTCTAAAGAGCTTCATAAAACTATCCATGACATGGATCCTTCTAGAATTTCTTATTTTTTTCACCTATTAAACATTACAATTCACCCCTTGCATCTTTAATTAATTCCAAACTAATTCTAGTTTAATTATGATTAAGAATTAATTAATTCTTATTGATTTCATATTAATTTTCTAATCATATAAATTAACAGTCAATTATTTAACTATTGATCTCATATTAATTGATTAATAACATATCAATTATCTATTTCTAAGTAACATATCAATCATAATATATTAATAAATCATTTCTTCTCTCTCCCGTAATATTATTTCTATTTATTTCTAGTTATGAGGGCAACCTAAAAAGGACTTTGTTTTTAAGTAAAAGTATATACTAATTTAGTTATGATATTAGACACCTTAACCCAATAGTCTTCCACTGGGATAAGTCTATAACTAGTATTGCAAGTATAACCGTGAACCAAATAACAAAGTGTGCTTTCCAAAGCTATTAGTGAACTTTGATTCAAATCAAATGTTGGCCCTATGATAAGTGATCAACTATTCCTTCATTCTACAAGATATTGTATGAAAATAGTCATGAATTAAATTATCCACCTCACGTTCATTTTTTTGTTTCCTAATCTCCGATTTTATGATTAAATTCAGACTACACAATTAAATATATCAATTTAGTCCCTACCAGGACCGCTTCTTATAAATCAACTTAAATCGCCAAGAGCCCCAAGGATATCTTTGTTCCTGTTAAGGAAAAGGAAACAAATTACTTTGTTATATAGTCTTACACTTTACTGACCAAATATTACATGGAATTACACTTTATAACATCAAGATATGAGATGTGTTTGGGTAAACTAATGCACAACTGATTCTAAAAATATGAACTATATATATCCGCTTTAAGAATAGTAGATATTATCATATTATAATTACTAGTGATTGAATCCATAAATTAATCTCTAAGTGTGGGTTTGTCCAATACTCAAAATCTTCATTTTCTAATTACTCATGAATATTGCAGCAATCCTTATGCAATATCCAATCCCTATAGAATTTTGAATAAAATTCAAATTACTCACGGAAGTAAATACGAAAATTGAAACACAATAATAAACTAATTTGCTATGGTATGATACCCTTGAATATAATTAAATTCCTATTATGTCACACCCCGGCCGGCAGCGGAAACACCAGGCGATGTAACGTCATTTCTTGTATCACAGTTATAAAACATACATTGAACTTTATAAAAGAATGTCATGGAATACATACCTTTATTTATAGTTGAAAGTTACATTATTATAGTTTTCCTAGTATCTATTACATGATATCCGACTATGACATACGTCTTAATGAACAAAACTATTAATAGTAAAACTTCTTCTATTCGATTTAAATATCGGCTGGTCAAGTTCTTGAAAACACATGCATTTTAAAATACGTCAACATAAAGTTGGTGAGTTCATAAGTTTTGACTCCATATAAATTAACACTCTTCCTCAAGTTGAAAAGTACAGTTTTGAAAGTGTCATTTGACTCTTCAATATTAGGTATAATAGTTTACTTATTAAGTAAGTGATATGCCTAAACAATATTTGAATATAAGGTATAAGTATGGGGAAAATTATACTTAACATTAATACTTGTATAACGAGGAAGTATAATGCTTCTAACAAATTGCTACCATGAGTCCGTAACCGCTGCTTGACAACAAAGCCTCTGACAGCCACTGATGCTATTCATGAGAATTTCCACACACATACACACAAGACAATGCGCTTCATCGACGCAGGAACAATAACAAATAAAAGTAACGAATCGTCACTCGCTTATGTTTGATTGTAATTAGCAACCATGAGTGGGGTTATCAACCTATATCAACCAGGACTTCCATTAAGATCCTCAATCTTAGATGATGAATACAGTAGCTCATGTAGACTTTGACGGCGTTCTATAGTCCTAACAACAAAATCATTTTCATGTCTAAAACCCTAAGTTACTAGACTGTGCTTTTTAAACGTTACTCCTAATTTCATAACATTTAGGCAGTATAACAGCTATAACTTGAGGTAAATTAGGTTTTGTCTTCACATAAAAGCAACAGTAATAACATATAACATATCAGGTTTTATCTTGACATAAAACCAATAGTAATAGCATATAACATACTTAACAAATGATATATATATATATATGTATATATATATATATATATATATATATATATATATATATATATAACATCCGAGTATAACTTTGTGTCTATCACACAGCGTAGCATATATAGAACCCCGAAGTATAACTCATAAGCTACATCACCCATATATATAGAATTTCCGAGTATAATCTCGTATAGATATTGGTATACATCTATAATAATAACATGGTAACAATTTTAACAAAGTTATGTGATTTCAAAATATCATATATACTTTAGGTATATATGAGACAAAACAATTATATCTCGGTTAATATAACTATATATGTTAATACAAACATAGTATCATATAAACATAATATCAACTTTTATTCAATATTTAGCATGCGTTTTTCCCCGAAAATATTAGAAAGTGGGGCCGTGAAACTCACTTTAATACCGTGCTTTGACGGAATCTAATCTGAAAACGTTTAACGGTTCACAATCACTAGGCTCGGGATGCAAGATCGCTTCAGCGAAGGATAAAGGAGAACGAATTTCAGGTGTAAGAATGGCTGAGATCAAACCTGCTATTTATAGGAAGATTTTTAGCCTCTCACACCTGCTATTTATAGGAAGATCTTCGTAGACTTTCCATTTGCGTCCCTAGCTTCGGAAGGTGTCCGTATGACTCCTCACTCCGTGAGAAATCCTTGCTCACGTCGTGTGCTTAGAACTTATCCCTTCCGTAGACTCGCCATGGTTATGTTGGATTAGTGTCTAAGTCCATAACTATAATTGGTAAGACTTGACCCGACTTGGCATGGCCCATTTGGGTTGCATGACATCATGCATTTGGATAGACTAAAATGAGAGAAATAACACTTAAGGTTTGTTAATATATTATAAGTTCTAATATATTAATAAGGTTATTTAATTCATATATATATCCTTGACTAAGTACGATTAAAACCTCAATCTAAGCTTTTAGATTTGAGATGAAATATATTTTCCTCTCCCTTAATTATAACAATACAACTTTTTCCCAATTGAAACCTTTTGTTTTCTATAATTAGCATTGCTAACTTGCAATACTTATCATAATTATCATGCTCCCACTAACATGATGATTATTAGCATAACACTTATGCTCCTACTAGCTTTGACATGTACTCAGAAATCAGCTGACTTTCTTACCAAAGTTCAGATTTCTGATACTAGATTGCTTTGATAAAACTTTATCAAAATCATACACCCTGCCTTAGATAGCACACTTGTGTATCCAAACAATTTTAAGAACTATGAAAAGCGATGTCGTAATCATAGTCTTGATGGTTTAGACCTTTCCCACTTCTCACAAGTCCATGTTAGTGTGCCGGTTAACCACACACGCTCCACTAATGCCTTTGAGAATGCAAATATCACAATTGCTATCTAGCTAAAATCTACTTAGTGAAAGTGTTCCTCACCATCATTTTCATGAATCGGAGAGAAACCTTATGACACTTAGATTTAATGGTGTATGAGTTCTTATCCATGTGAATTGTCAAAACCATAGTCACAGGACAAGGATAATGACAAATCCAAACTCATATGGACTGAACTCAACCTAATTTCCTGCCATCCGGCAGCGCAAGGGCCTGCCATTGCTTCCAAGTTGTTATGCACCGAATTGAGAACTCTAAGAACTCATATGCAAAGCCAACTTTAACTGGAATGGGCGCATAATATGTCAACATGATAGGTTATGAACCTCAAGTCGTGTGCTAGTGAAGAACTTTAGGTTTTATTCTTGATTAGTTCTTGAGACTTTCAAGTACCTTTAAGACTCCCACTGTCCTCTTGACATATAAGACTTTCTTGTCAGATATTCAAGAGATAGTGTGGATTCTAATCAAGACAAACACTTCACACAATTGGCCTTAGTTGGTCTTTGTTTTATGCAAAACATCACAACTTACCAATTTCAAATGTACAAGAGTAGAAAACTTCTACTCTTACACTTGACAAGTGTTTTAAACCTTCTTTAAGACATGTCACTCAAATTACAATCTTGGAGTATGACTCTAAGACTTGTATTGAAACGAAGTATGAATCATCTTCTTGATTTAACCACTTCAACAATTCATAGCTCCTCTTCTTAGCTATCAGAATGCACTTAGAGAATGAATTGTGATAAGGTCTCTAAATCATTAAGATGATCATAAAAATTGATACCAAAGTAATCTCCCATCTTTTTAGATTTGAGAAACTTTTATCATTCTGCCTAAATTGATTCTTCTTACTCGCTCTGTCATATATTGGAACCTTTTCCAATGTCTCAGAATTACACTTAAGCTTGTAAGTGTAACCATATTTACTGAGCTATAGTATATTATGACGAATAGTCTTATCTATCTTTTGTGGTGGACTTAGCCAGTGCACAATGTGTACTCGATCCCTTAGTCCTTTACATGACTCACACATCCATGTGAACAAGAAATTAGTCTTAATTTTCCAATACTTGAAGGTTCTCATTCATCATGCTATACAACTTGCATGATTCCATGTTCCGGTCCAATTTAAACTTGGGTGATGAGAATCCTTATTTGGTAAATTTAGACATTACCACAAATGAAAGAATCAATTTCATATTTCCACTATTGCTATTAATGAAATCTTATCAGCAACAAAATTTTTTCACAGATGCCATTGTAAAGATATTTTAAAAATAAATAAAATCTAAAAATTTCCTTTTATTTTAAAAACTTTGCGGAAAAACTTATCCTTACAATCCATATGAAAACTTGTTGTTATCTATTCCTAAGCAACATATCATAACTCCTAAGAAGTAGCTCAAGAATCCGATCTTCAAACTATGCAATAGAAATCCATCTACGCGATCAGATTCAACATATTCTTTCTTTAAGTTTCTTCACTTTTCTTTGATTCTTAAAACATCACCATGTGACCCAGTCACATCATGTATCAAGAATCTCATACTAGAAACTTAGCAGTGTTAGATAGTGGACTTTACCTGAAGTAGAGTCAAACTTATTGACTTTAGTATCCTTAGGTAAATTTGGCAGCTTCGCAACCAATGCCCCTTCCTTTGGCAATAGTTACCTATGGACCCTTGATAATGGGACTATCTCAGACTTAGCCTCTCTCTTTACCATTTGGTCAACCGAGTTGACTATGGCCAATCCCTTTCCATTGGAAAGAGAGAGTTTACTGGATATCCAATGTCATTATTGTCAATGTCCATAAACTTTTAGGAAGTTGATCTTAACAAATAGATAAGATCATTAAGGGTCTTGTCATAGTCTATTTCACAGGTGTCCCAAAGGAAGTCACTATGTGACTTAGAAAGTGATTGAGCCACCAACTTTCACAAGACTTTGACACCCAACTCTCCTTACTTGTCAATATGTTACTACATCTCCAAGATGTGATCACACATATACCTTTGCTTGCCAATAGGGCTTGAGTGACCTTAAACTTATGGGTTAGGGAGAATAATTGGAGTAGGTGAAAGAAGTATGATTTCCATAGGACATCATCTTCATTTAGTAAAGCTTGTTTTAAGAGATTTAGGAAGATCATAAATGTCTAAACCAGACATCTTTTTGGGAGACGTGATTTTTCTAAAAGGCTGATCTAATTTGTGTTCAAGATAGTTGATTTAAAGTCCTTAATATGACACCCAATATGAAATATTAAGGCCAGGACCCAACAAACAATTTTATAACTTAGAAGACGGATTTCGTAAGCCAAGCTATAAAATATTCGAAGGTAGGTGAATGGCGATTCACCAATTTCCACTAAGATAAACGAAATGTATTATTAGGTATTAATTGGAATGGATCAACATAAGGAAATTTTGTATATGGGTCCATTATTTGCGTTCTAAAATTCGATTATGATTACGACATTCTTTTTCATAATTTGAATTATGAGAACTTGGCAAATAGAAATGGAAATGTTATTGCAAAAAATTGGTTTACTCTTTATGTGAGACATCATGAATCGTGTCCCATATGCTTCAGATATAGGATCAATTACATGTGCTATATTCATCCTTTCTAAAATTTTCCAAATTCCTGGGTCATTAAGAAGGGAAAAGGTCTAGAATTGGATATGACTAAAAGGATTAAACAATTGTCGAGGACAATCTATGGTTTACCAAAGATTGGGTGCTCAAGGACAATTAGAAGTATAGTGATAATTTTGGAAGGACCATATTGACATAATCTGTAAGGAGGCAACTCTTGTTCAGAAGTGATAGTCAAAATGGAATCTGGAAATGTTTCAAAGTTAGAAATTATTCAATCTGTGTAAGATTAGGAAACTTAATGCAAGAAGGATGTTTCCAAGGAGCTGATCTCCTTTGGAATGCTCTGTAATGATTGTTGTCAAGTCTTTCTGACTTTGTACATAATCATTAGAAGAGGATCAATGCATATAAGTTTAGAATCTAACAAATTTCAGTAAATGGCATGAATTTGGAATTCTTGCATGTGCAGTAAGGATTTGGGAGTGTGAAAAGAGAATCATTGAAGTTATGTTCAGTTGATCTAGTTCACAAAGTAAAGATCATAGACAAACATAGTATGCATACTTGGTGTATGGCATGACTAGTGTTTAGAAAACATAGTGTACATGCTTGGAGCATGGGAAAACTATTGTTTTAAATTCAAGTATAAAGTTGATAGCTGAAACAGTGTACAATGAATAATGTGTAATCATATGGTGATAAATAAAAGGTGTTTTATTTATGTTCATAGGTTTTGATACCATATTGGATTCAATTATTCTTGTGTTTCATTTTGCATGTTTTGACTTCCAGAATAAAATAGGTTATTCTTCTGGAATGACTAAGTTATTTAAACCATCCACAGTCGGTCATATGTTGGAAGTAGATATGAATCAAGATTGTCATGGGTTGTCTTGTAGAGGTCTAAGATGTTGGACAAAGGGCTACAACACTCATGAGTGCTCGTAAGTTCTGAGTATTGGATTCAACCCGCGCTCATTGGAATCACTTCATGGATTTTATCACGAGTGATCATGAGACGATAATATCTTATATTCTTCAAACCTAGATATATGAGTTGTTACTATGAGTTGGTTGTACATTGATTGCACGAAAACGCATTCGGTAACTCGGTGTTATAAAACGTGTCTTTGTGTACGATTCAACAAGTAGTAGAACAAGCCATATGAGTCGAAGTTTATCCATTCCTTTTAACTTCGGGACAAAAGTGATATCTGTGGGCCCCTCGATGATTTGATGATGACAAACGGAAGTGCTCGGCCGGGCCAGGACTGATTTGATTTGTTTAATTAGTTAGTCGTCATAAATCGGAAATCGAGAAACAACAAATGGACAGAGAGAATGATTATAATCCATGTCTCAGTCCATATGATATCTAGAATGGAGGAGTATATGATCCCTTATCTAATGGACAAGTCATTGACAAAGGTCAGAGTTCATCAGCAAGGTCAGAGTTCGACAACAGCTTTTGAGAGCTACGATTTCCAGTTAGGTTTGAAGTCATACGTAATAATAGTTTTAGACTTATCAAAGTGGGAGACTGTTGGATTAGTGTCTAAGTCCATAACTATAATTGGTAAGACTTGACCTGACTTGGCATGGTCCATTTGGGTTGCATGGCATCGGGACATTTGGATAGACCGTTTGTGAGAAGAGGACATTTGTGACATATTAATATATTATAAGTTCTAATATATTAATATAAAATTGTGTTATTTAATTAGTATTGATCAAGAATAAATTTGGACTTAATTTATTGATCAAAAGAGACTAATTAAATATATGGGGATTGATTGTGTAATCAATTCATTCTTATATATGTGGGCTTATGATCCAAGATTCCTTATGTTGGGTTTAACCCATGTGGTGGTCCATGGATACTCCATGGAGGTTAAAACCCATGGAGCATAAGGAATGGGTAAAGTCATGGGTTACATGGTGTAACCCTACTGTGCACACTATATAAGGACCCATTTAGCTCAAGAAATTGGCACTAGTAATACATATATGAGGGCTAGTCAATTTGAGCTTGGAGTATCTTCTTCTCATGGTTATTCCAAGTGTTCATGATGTTGTGTGAACCATTTGAGGTGTCACACTTGGGGCACTAGGCTCTCAAGCTTCATGGAGTCAAGCAACAACAACAAGGTATGTATTCTATTTATTTTATTACCTAAGTATATGATATTTTTATGCTAGTATAAGGTAATATCTTGGAAACTTCATATTTGCATGTATAATAGAGAAAACATAGATCCAAGGTATTTAGGGTTGCATGTACACTTAGGAGTGTTAGAATGATCAAAACCCAACAGGTTAATCTAGCTTCGAAGAGTGGCTCTTCGAATCCTCACATCGTGTGCCAACTTGCTCATGTCGTGAGCCTTGGCAGATTAGGGTTACTACCACGTGTCATGCTCTAAGACAACTGTAAATTCAGAAGGTTGTAACTTTTGCATACGAACTACGTTTTTGACATTATTTATATCCATTCATAGGTATTTAAGAATACTACAACTCTCTTTTAGATTCCAATAACTAATTCTAAGTCTATTTAAAATTCCTCTTGTTATATGGATCTATAGCGTTAGAAATTATCATAACTTCTTCACGCAAAGTCAGATTTAGACGTTCTCTATGTTTTTGGAATCGTATTTATATTATAAAGTATGTATGAAAGACCATACTTGTATTAGAATTTATTAGGAAATACATAGTGATTTTACTACATTATTTGTTTAACAAAATCACATTACTTGATTGACATAATCACATGTGATTTTTGTTGATCTATTTTGACTGGTATTACATTCTCCCCCCGTTGAAATAATTTCATCCCAGAATTTATCTTGTGGATGGTGTATTGATAAACAGTTGGGGGTATTTTTGCTTCATTTTATCTTCACATTCCCAAGTAAATTTAGGTCCTCGTAAAGAGTCCCATCAAACTTTCACTATGGGAATACGACTTTGTCTTAATCGTTTGACTTCTCGATCCAAGGAGAGACCATCAACATTACTTTATCTCCAACTTGGAATTCCAAAGGCTTACGTCTTACGTCTTATGTCCTCATAACTGTTCTGACGATCACGTGCAACCTTTAATCGATCTCTAATTTCCATGATCTTTTCAATTGTCTCATGGATTATTTCTGGTCCTGTACATAAGGCATCACCCGTATCTTCTCTGGCTAATTATGCATCTCCAATTTCTGCCCAACATATTGAGGAACAACATTTTCTTCCATAAAGAGCCTCAATCGATGCTACTTTGATGCTGGTGTGATGACTATTGTTGTAGGAAAACTCAATAAACAGTAAATGAGTATCCCATGCATTTCCAAAGTCTAATACACAGACTTGGAGCATATCTTCTAATGTTTGAATGGTCCTCTCACTCTGACCATCAGTCTGTGGGTGATATGTTGTGCTCATATGTAGACATGTTCTTAAGAATTTTTCCAATGATTGCCAAAATCGAGACGTGAATCTACTATCTTGGTCAGAAATAATAGAAATCGGAACTCCATGCAATCTGAAAACTTCTTTGAGATAAGTTCTAGTAAGCTTCTCCATCTTGTTGTTCTCCTTAATTGGTATGAAATAGGCAGACTTATTCAATCTATTGACTACTACCCAAATAGTGTTGAAACCATTAGGAGTTTTGGGTAATTTGGTGATGAAGTCCATTGATATCTTCTCCTATTTCCATTCAGGTATTTCAGGTTGTTGTAGTAAACCTAAGGGTTTTTGATGTTCTGCTTTTACTTTAGAACAAGTTAGGCATTTGCTCATATAAGTGGCAATCTCGGACTTCATGTTTGGCCACCAATAATGTTCCTTTAAGTCTAAGAACATTTTGTTAGAGCCTGGATGTACAGAATATCTGGACTTATGAACTTCTTCTAAGGCCAAGTCCTTGAATCCACCGAACTTAGGCATCCAAATTCGATTCATAAAGTATCTTGTTCTGTCATCCTTTTGTATAAATTGCTTCTCCATTCCCCGCAAAGCTTCGTTCTTGATGTTTTCTTCTTTCAGGGCTTCAAGTTGAGCTTCTCTAATCTGTGCCGTAAGATTGAATGGATAGTTATGGTTAATGCTCATATTGATACGGTTTAATATATTCTTTTCGGCTCAAGGCATCTACTACCACATTTGCCTTCCCAGGATGATAATGAATCTCACATTCGTAATCATTCAACAATTCGACCCATCTTCGTTGTCTCATATTAAGATCTTTTTGGTCGAAGATGTGTTGGAGACTCTTGTGATCGGAAAAAATTGTACACTTTGTACCATATCAGTAATGTCTCCAGATTTTCAGTACAAAAACTATAGCTCCCAATTCAAGATCATGGATAGTGTAATTATTCTCATGCACTTTAAGTTTTCGTGATGCGTAGGCAATAACTTTACCTCTTTGCATCAACACGCATCCCAATCCTTGATTTTATGCGTCGCAGTATACGATGAAATCTTCTGTCCCATCTAAACGGGATAGGATTGGTGCACTACACAACATTTGTTTTAATTTCTGAAAAGCAGCTTCTTATTTATTTTCCCAGTTGAACTTGATATCTTTATGGCTTAGTGTTGTAAGTGGCTTGGCTATTTTGGAGAAATTTTCTATAAATCTACGGTAATAGCCAGCAAGTCCTAAGAATTGGCACACTTCTGTTGGCGTCTTTGGTGATTACCAATTTTTTATTGCTTCAACCTTCGATGGGTCAAAATAAATTTCTTTGCTACTAACTACATGATGTAACATCCCGTTTTAAGTAGGGACCCCGGGAAATAATTATTATGATCATTTTATACTATTATAGTCCAAAATCAATTAATAATTGTTGGAATGTTAGTTTCGGGGGTTAATGAAAAATATTGGACTTAATTTGAAAGGATCTTGAATTACTAGGGTTAAAAGAGTAAATTCTGGACTTATATTGAAAGGATTTTATGTAGTAAGGGGCTAAATTGTAAGTTCGGACCTGATTGAAAAGAATTATAGAGGGCAGGGTTAGAAAGGTAAATTATGGGTTAGTTTTGAAAGAATTGGGGGAAGGAGAGGCTAATCCTATCAACATGGGATAAACTCGTATGGGACTCATGGTATAAAACCCATCATCCCGGCGAACCCTAACCCTAGTTATGAGCAGCCGCCAACTTCACCTTCACCCTCCTTCAACTCCAGCATCGCTACCCCCTTTCTCTGCCAAGTTACCTAGCACCACCATTGCTAGAGTCGTCAAGCATCACCACCGCAACCCATGTCGGCCGTGTCGTCGTGTATGGTCGAAGGAAATTCCCCCGAGGGCGAAGCCGCCACAGTGCCATCACCGGAGATACTGTGTGCAGCTCCCATGACCGTGTGAGGCTGACGATCAGAACTGTTTGTTGATGGGTGGTCGTGAGCGACCAGAAATCTCCGGGAAAAACCAACTTGTGTTGGATGCTGCTGCCTGTCTCGTGAGATTACGTTCGAGCCAACCGCCGCCATCTCCCTGCCGTCTTCTTCTTCTCCTCTCTCTTCTCCACTCCTTGTCGTTGTTGCGTCAATTCAAAGCGACCATCGATGTGGGGGAATTCTACCACCAAGGGCCGCCACTGCTGCCGTTTTCTATGCTACTGCCGCCTGCACCACCCACCTCAGTGGGTGTTGGGTTTATTTCCCAGGAATTAAGGGTGTGTGTGTGTAATGTGTGTGTTTCAGTGTGTATCGTAATCTTGGGTGTTTTGGTTTGCTACTGCCAGAAAATAGTCAAGGAAAAACAATCATGACCGTCGGCCATGGTGGCTGCCACCTCAAGACCGCCATGGAGGGTTCGTATGTTGTTGTGTGTGTCTATTAGGGTTTGTGTGTATGTGTGTTAAGTGGATAATATTGTAGTTTGTAACAAAATGGAATAATGAAAAGAAGATTTACAACCACCACCATGAGGTGGTGGTTGCCGCCTCATACTGCCACTGGCCGCCGTGTCGGGTGGTAGTGTGCTTGCCTTGTTGTGTTTGACTAGTTTGGGGAATGCTTGGCCAAAGTGGGCCGAATAAAACCCTAAAGGGCTTAATGATATTCTAGTGGGTCTAATAGGCCCAATAAAGCCCTAAATGACCTAAAAACCCAACAAATTGATAAATTGCCTAGTAATTGGGTTGGAAACCCTAATTAGGGTTTGGAAAACTCTAATGCCCATAAAACCTTAATTTTTTAGAATTAATCCGGACACGCACAGGAGTTATTTAATAACTTGTAAATATTAAATAATAATCATTGGCAATTTAACCTAAGTCAATATTAGACTTAATGGATTAAGTCCTTAATGGGTTAAGTAGGAAGAACTTTACCCTAATCAACATTCATGTGAAAACCCTAATCTTGGGATTATGGGCTTGGACTTTATCGGGACCCACATTGGGCCATTGGAATGGAATTGTGTAAAAGCCCAATCACACCAAATGACTTATTTAGTAAAGTGAGGGACTTAATGGATTAAGTCCTTAATGGGTTAAGTGAGAAACACTTAACCCTAATTGTCATTTTTGTGAAACCCACTTGGGCCTTGAGTTGGGCTTTTCCCATTTGGTATTGGTTATGGGATTATTAATGGGCTATCCAAGAATAATCATATGGATTAGAATATTGTGACAACCCGATATTTCAACTCTTTGTAACGACCAAAATGGGTCAAGTATTGTAACCACTTCTGAATAATAATAATTTACTTTCATAATAAAATGTACAAATAAGTTCTATTTAATTTCCTTCTATGATTAAATGTCTTTGAACCATGATTGTACGTGAAAAGAACGCCCAAATCCGACTTCATATAGCGAAGTTATGATTTTTCCAAGTTCGGCTTAGCAACAGACAACTAAAAACTCGAATCGGAAATCGAGCGACTTTTGGCCGGAATGACCTAAACGAGAATCGAAGGTCTCATCAATGGTATTCCAGCGGTAAAAAGTCTGGCAAAAACCGACATCAGATAAAGAAGTTATGAATTTTCTAAGAAATTCCTTAAACACGATGGATTTTTAATAAATAATAAAAATATATTTTTTGGAATTTGCCGACGGAGTCTAAACGAAAGTTGTAGAGCGTAGTCTCACCTACGCGAGGATATAAAGACCATCGAAAACGGAGTTCGTATGAAGAAGATATGAACTTTTGAAGTTTATTAAATAAATTAATTATTTATTTAATTCAAAATTCGGATATTATCTGAAGGGGAGTCAGCATCCTCCTCCGAGGTACGCGCTGCGTACCCCTGTACGCTCCGCGTAACCGAGGGGATTGGCCTCTGATCGTCCACGTCGCACTATCCGAAGAAACCAACCCATCCGACCCGTCCGAAGCCCCGACCCGTCCGACCCGACGTCCCATCCGACCCAGCGTCCCATCCGACCCGCGTACCCAGCAACCCGTCCCATCCGAACCGAGGCAGTCGAGGCCTCGGTCACGCATGACGTACGCGTACGCGCTGCGTACAAGCGTACGCCCCGCGTACCGAGGCAGACCAGCCTTTCTATAAATAGGATGCGAGGGTTTCCAAAGAAAGGGTTCATTTCTCTTCTCTCTCTCTCAACATTGCCTCGTTTTCCGTGTCCGTTCAAACCTGAAGCTCTGGTCTTTTTGGCTCAAGTCCCGAAGGTCGATTTTGCTCCCGAGATTCCCGAAAATCCCGAGGAAAATTCGTTTCCCGAGGCGAAACTCTGCCCGGTTTTCCATCTCGCTATCTCCAAAACTTTCAAGTGAGTTTCATACCCCTTAATCAACCGTTTTAATTATTCTAAATACTTTTATATGCTTTCAAGGGGGGGATTACAAGTAAAACACACGAGTATTATCGTGTGTTACATAAAGAAACTCTTTTATATACTGTTATATATTCAAATCACATGCGATTTATAAACATTTAAAGGAACTTTTATATATATATATATATATATATATAACATATGTCACAATAGCATTTTACCTTTTAAAATATAATGTTGTTGTAATGCATGTATAAACTAAACTGTTCTTAAATTTTTCTTGTCTATCCTAGACTCTACACCAAAAATCTATACTTTCATATATAAGTGATTCCTTTTCTCAATATTTCTAAACAAACAAGACACGCTTTTTGGAAACTATAATAGGTATAGTTTTACGAACAGATTTCTATCTCTTATGTACTAGACACACATATTTCAAGAAGTTTACTTTCGTATACAAGAACAAACGTAACATTTTAACAAGCAGATCTGTTTTTATACCACGGTTTTGTGAGACACTAACTTCATGCACGTTCGAGTACACATTTCAAGTCCTGTATTATATACCAGAATCCCTTGGAGGGGGAGCGTGGTGTTTGTGTATAGATCTATACGGGCTTGACAACCCGCGCCCTGACTGTTAGCTGCAGTCCACCGTTTGGGGTGACAAACGTAATAACATTCCAACGCCTGAAGAACGTTTTGTATAGGCATTCAGAGTCAATAGTATGGTTATAAAACTCACAAGGGGTATTAAAAATGCATTGATTTACAAGGTTTTCAAACTCATTGGTTATTTTACATTTACATACATTTTGGAAACAAACATTAGTCTTGAGTGAAGGCTACTTTTATACTAGTAGAAAATATAGGATTTTCTAAACACAAACAAACAGAGATAAAACATTTCATTTCATTCAAACATTGTCACTTAAATACTTATGAAATTCACCAGCTTAAATGCTGATCTACTCTTTCAAAATTACTTGTATGTCCCAGGAAATCAGTAATTCCAGGTATTCTTTTCGCTTTTGATGAAGGGATGCTGCGGCGCCAGTTTAATCTCGTATTTTGACATCATATTGTAATTGGGTTTTTGAACATGTAACTTTTGACTAATGTAAACTTTCAATTATATATATGATGGTTGTATTGCTTTCTTTACTATGTATTCATTTGTTACGCTACCACATGAAGTCATCCGCCCCCGAACGTTTCCGCCGTTCAGGTTTGGGGGTGTGACAGATTGGTATCAGAGCAATGTTTATAGTGAACTAAGTATATCGAACCACATAAGATATACAAACTATAAATGCTTAAGGGACTAATACTCTCTGACAAGACAAATTTTCTTTTTACACTTAAACAACATTTCGTTCAACTTAAATTGATAGTTCATTTAAGTACAATTACATGCATACCACAAACTATTTTCATGTTATACAACTATACAAGTATTTAGACAAGTTGACACTACGATTGAGACTCGATATATGTAATCAGATTTTGGACAAATATAACATGATCAACTATATTTTCCCAAGATTGGACCAACGTATATCGAGGAATGATCGTAGTAAGCAACAAGTCAAAACCTTACCAAACCATTACAAGAATCAAACACAAGAACTTAAATACTATAGGAGTATTTGCTATCTAAACTAGTTAAACTTACATGTTTTACATGTTCCGACTTTATTCAATTCTTATAACCCCATTTCTCGTACAGTCAAATGGCTGGATTTCACCACCCTGGCGACCCCTACTTTACCAACCAAGGCAACGGAGGATGGATCGAAGATGATCCCGAAGAGGACGAGGAACCCATAGAAGTGGGTGATGACTCCGGTACCGACTCAGAGCCGGAAGTTATCGATCCACCACCCATTCAGCCTCCCGTCTTCGTAAGGAACTTTCAAGGACTGACTCCCGTCTGGGGAAGTCACCTCCACCATTGGAGCCAACAGCAAAACCTACGCCCTCCCTACGGAATGTGTCGGGACTTCTATGATGTCCGCGGCGGAGGTTCGGCTGATCGAGCACTCCCGGTAATGGTGGGTAAGTTAGCCAATCAGTCCTATCAGTCTGGAGTACAAGCTAGTCGACTCCAGGATATCAACGTGGAAGTGCAGGTTCACACTTCTGACATCCGTAGGCTGGACAAGATGCAAGACAACGCCCAATTCCAAGCTGAAGCGTTTCAAGCGCAAATGATTGCAGCCCTCGCCGAACTAAGGGAACAACAAGCCGCTTTCGATAGGCGTCTAATGGAGTCAAAGCAATCAGATACAGAGTCAAGCTCCAAGCGCAACCTTCGACGCAAGTAGTGCTTGTCGAGGACTCAAATTTTGTTATAGCTTAGGACCTCGACTAAAAGTCTTTAAATTTCTCGAACTTTGTAATCGGAGACCCTTATAGGGGTCAAATTTTCATGATCGTTGTAACAACTTTTATATTAATATAAGTGGCACTATTGCTACTATGTTGAGTATGTCGTTCGAACCTTGAATGGTCTTTGTGAACCCAAATACTTGTTTCATACCTTCAGTCTTACGAATAAACTTTCATTCTTCTATTTTTAAGACTCATACTATCATCTGTTGTTGAACTATAGCGATTTAGTTCATGAGACACATACATTTTCCATTCTATGAAATTCTTATCCTTGTCTTTTCAATCTATAGTTGAAGGATGCCTCCGCGTAGGAATCCGAGGCGAAACAACGGTGAGGAAGCACCTATACCACCTCCACCACCCCAATTTGATGCTGTAATGTTTCAAGCAGCAGTCACCGCAGCGGTGGCAGCTGCCATGTCACAGATCAATAACTCAAGTGCTAATGGCTCGGGATCTGGCACACACCCATCCAACCATGGCGAGAGTCATGGACCACCTCGAGAATGCACCTATAAGGACTTCACTAATGCCAAGCCCTGGATGTTTTATGGTACTGGTGGTGTGATGGCCCTGAGGCAGTGGATTGAAAGGACGGAGGCAGTCTTTGAAATCTGCTCCTTCCTCGAGCACAACAAGGTCAAATTTGCAACTTTCACCCTTCTCGATAAAGCTTTAACTTGGTGGAATGGCCACGTTAAAGTACTTACCCTAATCGTGGCAAACTCCATAAGCTGGGAGAGCTTGAAGGCCATGATGATGAGAGAATACTGCCCACAGGGAGAAATTCAAAAGCTTGAACACGAGCTATGGACTCTCGGAATGGTGGGTACCGACATCGCTACTTATACCAACAGATTCTGCGAACTGGCAATCCTTTGTCCTGATATGATTGCTCCCGAGAGCAAGAAGATAGAAAGGTACATCTGGGGACTGACGCCCTAAATGCGATCAAGCGTGTTAGCTTCTAAACCGGACACCTTTGAAAGTGCTAAGGAACTGGCACAATCTCTGATCGACTACGGAGGTCATCAGAACTCAACCACTGCTGCACCAGCACCACAGAAAGGAAACAACAACAACAACAACAACTACAACAACAATGGCAGGAAGAGAGCGTGGATTAAAGGGAAGGGTGGGTCTTCCCAAGAATCCGTAAAGAAACAACTGGTGTCAGTAAATGCTGCCATTGTACCTGCTACAGCCCCTATAAATACCTACCGAACAAAGCCTTCTATAGGCAACCTCCCAAAATGCACCAAATGCAATTACCACCACCATGGACCTTGTCGAGATATGCAGTGCGCCAACTGCAGCAGGAAAGGACACACAACCCGTTTCTGCAAGGAACCCGCAAAGCCGATCACTCAAGTTCCCGGTGCGGGTGTAGGGCAGGCTTGCTACGGTTGTGGCGAGGTGGGCCACTACATGAGAAACTGTCCTAAGGCAGCAGGCACCGGAGGTGTAGGACGAGTTTTGGCAATAGGCCACGACGAAGCTGTAGCTGACCCAACTATAGTTGCTGGTACGTTCGTTCTCGATAATTCATACGCATGCATATTATTCGATAGTGGAGCAGAGAGAAGCTTTGTGAGTCAAAACTTTATTCATTTACTTAAACCTAAACCTAGCAAGTTAGAAAAATCATTCACTATAGAGATGGCCAATGGAAAAACCGAAAACACAAATTGCATATACATGGGTTGTATGTTATCATTAGACGGCCATTCTTTCCCAATCAATCTCATGCCGGTTCAAATTAAAAGTTTCGACATCATAGTCGGCATGGATTGGTTGAGTCTTCTTCGCGCCGACATCATGTGCTTTGAGAAAGCAGTCCGTCTTAACCTCCCTAACAACGAAACATTAGTTATCTACGGCGACAAATATAGTGCAAACCTTCGCATCATTTCGTGCATCCAAGCTCGAAAGTGCTTGCGGAAGGATTGTCGAGCATTCCTAGCGCACATCGTCGATACAAGTCAAGAACTGAAGGACGTCAAGAGCATCTTGGTAGTACGCGACTTTCCCGATATCTTTCCAGAAGAACTACCAGGATTACCACCGCAACGCCAAGTCGAGTTCAGAATCGACTTAATTCCAGGAGCTACCCTAGTAGCGAAGTCGCCTTATCGTCTTGCACCAGCAGAGATGCAGGAACTTTCCAGTCAGCTTAATGAACTCCTTCACAAAGGATTCATAAGACCAAGTTTCTCACCTTGGGGAGCACCGGTCTTGTTTGTAAAGAAGAAAGACGGATCGTTCCGTATGTGCATCGACTACAGAGAGCTGAACAAACTTACTGTCAAGAACCGCTATCCTCTACCCCGTATTGACGACCTATTCGATCAACTTCAAGGGGCGAACTACTTCTCCAAAATAGACCTGCGATCCGGATATCACCAATTACGAGTTCTAGAGGGGGACATTCCAAAGACAGCCTTCCGAACTCGTTATGGACACTATGAATTCGTGGTGATGCCATTCGGATTAACCAATGCACCAGCAGTATTTATGGACCTAATGAATAGGGTATGCCGCCCTTACTTGGATCAGTTTGTCATCGTCTTTATTGATGATATACTTATCTACTCTCGAAGTGAGGAAGAGCATAGTCAACACCTACGAAAAGTCCTAGAAACACTGCGAACGGAGAAACTCTATGCGAAGTTCTCTAAGTGCGAATTTTGGATTCGAAGAGTCGAATTTTTAGGTCACGTTGTTAGCGAGGAAGGTATACACGTGGACCCCTCAAAAATTAAGGCTATTGAGAACTGGTCGGCACCAAAGACACCTACAAAAATTCGTCAATTTCTAGGTCTAGATGGCTACTATCGCAGATTCATAAAGAACTTTTCGTGCATTGCGAAACCTCTTACTTCATTAACCCAGAAAGGTGTGGCCTTTGACTGGGAAGCGAAACAAGAGAAGGCATTCCAGACACTAAAGCAGGCCTTGTGCACCGCACCGATACTATCCCTCCCCGAAGGGATAGAAGACTTCGTAGTGTATTGCGATGCTTCAAAACAAGGACTTGGATGTGTTCTTATGCAGAGAGGGAAGGTTATCGGTTATGCCTCCCGACAGCTTAAGACACACGAAGTGAACTATACGACACACGACCTCGAGTTAGGAGCAGTGGTATTTGCTCTGAAGATCTGGAGGCACTACTTATACGGAACAAAGAGTACTATATTCACCGATCACAAGAGCCTTCAACACATTTTCGATCAGAAAGAACTCAACATTCGCCAACGACGATGGGTCGAATTACTAAATGACTACGAATGTGAAATTCGTTATCATCCTGGCAAGGCCAACGTAGTAGCCGACGCCCTCAGTCGAAAGGAATACACTGGTCGGAGGGTCAAATCTCTGACCATGACTATCCATTCCCACTTATCCACACAAATTAAGGAAGCACAAATGGAAGCTTTGCAACCTGAAAATGTGGCAGGTGAATCCCTACGAGGAATGGAGAAGAATTTAGAAGTCAAGGGTGGCAGAGCCTACTATCTCATGGACCGAATCTGGACCCCAAATTATGGTGGTTTCAGAAACGTAGTCATGACCGAGGCTCACAACTCAAGATATTCCGTCCACCCGGGTTCAGATAAAATGTATCTGGATCTTAAGAAACTGTACTGGTGGCCTAACATGAAAGCAGAAATTGCTACCTTCGTGAGTAAATGTCTTACTTGCGCTAAGGTTAAGGTCGAGTATCAGAAACCGTCAGGACTACTACAACAACCAGAGATACCGGAATGGAAACGGGAGCGTATTACTATGGACTTCATAACCAAGTTACCCAAGACGACAAGTGGACTCGATACCATATGGGTCATTGTCGACAGATTGACCAAATCCGCACATTTCCTACCCATCAAGGAGACTGACAAAATGGAGAAGCTTACAAGAACTTACTTAAGGGAAGTAGTGCGACTGCATGGTGTTCCGATATCCATTATCTCCGATCGAGATAGTAGATTCACTTCAAGATTCTGGCAGTCACTACAAAGTTCCCTGGGAACTAGGCTAGACATGAGTACAGCCTACCACCCACAGACAGACGGACAAAGTGAGAGAACAATACAAACTTTAGAAGACATGCTGAGAGCCTGCGTGATTGACTTTGGAAAGGCATGGGATATTCATTTACCCCTTGTCGAATTTTCATACAACAATAGTTATCATACAAGCATAAAGGCTGCTCCGTTTGAAGCCCTCTATGGTCGAAAGTGCAGATCCCCTCTGTGTTGGACTGAAGTTGGCGATACCCAGTTAGCTAGAGGAAGAGTTCCTGAAAGCACTCTCACAGGTCTGGAGATCATACGTGAAACAACAGAGAAGATCGTTCAGATTCGTGAACGATTGAAAGCCTCAAGAGACCGACAGAAAAGCTACGCTGACCAAAGGAGGAAACCTTTGGAATTCCAGGTAGGGGACCACGCCTTATTAAAGGTCTCACCGTGGAAGGGTTTAATACGATTTGGAAAGCGTGGGAAACTAAATCCAAGATACATAGGGCCTTTCAAGATTCTTGCCAGAATCGGCCCTGTGGCTTACAAGCTTAACCTACCGCGCGAACTTAGTAACATCCACCCAACCTTCCACGTCTCAAACTTGAAAAAGTGCCTGTCCGACGAGACTCTTGTTATTCCACTCGACGAGATCGAGATCAACGAGAGCCTCAACTTTGTGGAAGAACCAATAGAAATCATGGACCGAGAGGTCAAACAAACAAAACAAAGTCGCATAACCATCGTGAAGGTTCGCTGGAACGCCAAGCGGGGACCCGAATTCACATGGGAACGCGAAGATCAGATGAAACAAAAGTACCCTCATCTCTTTCATGTTCACTAGTATCTTTACTACTTTAAATTTCGGGACGAAATTCTCTCTAACGGGGGGATGATGTGACAACCCGATATTTCAACTCTTTGTAACGACCAAAATGGGTCAAGTATTGTAACCACTTCTGAATAATAATAATTTACTTTCATAATAAAATGTACAAATAAGTTCTATTTAATTTCCTTCTATGATTAAATGTCTTTGAACCATGATCGTACGTGAAAAGAACGCCCAAATCCGACTTCATATAGCGAAGTTATGATTTTTCCAAGTTCGGCTTAGCAACAGACAACTAAAAACTCGAATCGGAAATCGAGCGACTTTTGGCCGGAATGACCTAAACGAGAATCGAAGGTCTCGTCAATGGTATTCCAGCGGTAAAAAGTCTGGCAAAAACCGACATCAGATAAAGAAGTTATGAATTTTCTAAGAAATTCCTTAAACACGATGGATTTTTAATAAATAATAAAAATATAATTTTTGGAATTTGCCGACGGAGTCTAAACAAAAGTTGTAGAGCGTAGTCTCACCTACGCGAGGATATAAAGACCATCGAAAACGGAGTTCGTATGAAGAAGATATGAATTTTTGAAGTTTATTAAATAAATTAATTATTTATTTAATTCAAAATTCGGATATTATCCGAAGGGGAGTCAGCATCCTCCTCCGAGGTACGCGCTGCGTACCCCTGTACGCTCCGCGTAACCGAGGGGATTGGCCTCTGATCGTCCACGTCGCACTATCCGAAGAAACCAACCCATCCGACCCGTCCGAAGCCCCGACCCGTCCGACCCGACGTCCCATCCGACCCGGCGTCCCATCCGACCCGCGTACCCAGCAACCCGTCCCATCCGAACCGAGGCAGTCGAGGCCTCGGTCACGCATGACGTACGCGTACGCGCTGCGTACAAGCGTACGCCCCGCGTACCGAGGCAGAGCAGCCTTTCTATAAATAGGATGCGAGGGTTTCCAAAGAAAGGGTTCATTTCTCTTCTCTCTCTCTCAACATTGCCTCGTTTTCCGTGTCCGTTCAAACCCGAAGCTCTGGTCTTTTTGGCTCAAGTCCCAAAGGTCGATTTTGCTCCCGAGATTCCCGAAAATCCCGAGGAAAATCCGTTTCCCGAGGCGAAACTCTGCCCGGTTTTCCATCTCGCTATCTCCAAAACTTTCAAGTGAGTTTCATACCCCTTAATCAACCGTTTTAATTATTCTAAATACTTTTATATGCTTTCAAGGGGGGGGGGGGATTACAAGTAAAACACACGAGTATTATCGTGTGTTACATAAAGAAACTCTTTTATATACTGTTATATATTCAAATCACATGCGATTTATAAACATTTAAAGGAACTTTTATATATATATATATATATATATATATATATATATATATATATATATATATATATATATATATATATATATAACATATGTCACAATAGCATTTTACCTTTTAAAATATAATGTTGTTGTAATGCATGTATAAACTAAACTGTTCTTAGATTTTTCTTGTCTATCCTAGACTCTACACCAAAAATCTATACTTTCATAAATAAGTGATTCCTTTTCTCAATATTTCTAAACAAACATGACACGCTTTTTGGAAACTATAATAGGTATAGTTTTACGAACAGATTTCTAACTCTTATGTACTAGAAACACATATTTCAAGAAGTTTACTTTCGTATACAAGAACAAACGTAACATTTTAACAAGCAGATCTGTTTTTATACCACGGTTTTGTGAGACACTAACTTCATGTACGTTCGAGTACACATTTCAAGTCCTGTATTATATACCAGAATCCCTTGGAGGGGGAGCGTGGTGTTTGTGTATAGATCTATACGGGCTTGACAACCCGCGCCCTGACTGTTAGCTGCAGTCCACCGTTTGGGGTGACAAACGTAATAACATTCCAACGCCTGAAGAACGTTGTGTATAGGCATTCAGAGTCAATAGTATGGTTATAAAACTCACAAGGGGTATTAAAAATGCATTGATTTACAAGGTTTTCAAACTCATTGGTTATTTTACATTTACATACATTTTGGAAACAAACATTAGTCTTGAGTGAAGGCTACTTTTATACTAGTAGAAAATATAGGATTTTCTAAACACAAACAAACAGAGATAAAACATTTCATTTCATTCAAACATTGTCACTTAAATACTTATGAAATTCACCAGCTTAAATGCTGATCTACTCTTTCAAAATTACTTGTATGTCCCAGGAAATCAGTAATTCCAGGTATTCTTTTCGCTTTTGATGAAGGGATGCTGCGGCGCCAGTTTAATCTCGTATTTTGACATCATATTGTAATTGGGTTTTTGAACATGTAACTTTTGACTAATGTAAACTTTCAATTATATATATGATGGTTGTATTGCTTTCTTTACTATGTATTCATTTGTTACGCTACCACATGAAGTCATCCGCCCCCGAACTTTTCCGCCGTTCAGGTTTGGGGGTGTGACAAATATGTTGTTGGGTTTTAGGGTAAGGACCATATAAGAGTTGGGCCCAATTTAGAAAATTAGGCCATAGATGGGCCATAGTTTGGGCCTTAATGATTACATGATGTTGGGCCTTAGAATAAGGCCATGTATAGGCTTGGGCCCAATTTGGAAATTTGGCCCATATGTTGGACTTTGGCCCATTACTTGACTTTTCGGCCTTTGGTGTGTGAGTTAGACTTTTAGCTTGGAACCAATTATTAATTGGGTATTGTTTGATGTTGACAGTTCGGGAAGCTGTCAACCAACAAATGAAGTTTTACCTGCGGGACTTCAGCAGTGCCAGGTGAGTTCTCCTCACTATATCAGCAGGGTCTAAGGCACCAATGTCGGCCCTTATCGGATTTGTATTCGAGTTCATTGCATGGTATGTTTATTAATTTGCATCCTGGTAATTAGGATGGTGATATGTTTAATGACCTGGTAGTTAGAGTGTTGTTATGTTGTTATTGTCTGCTAGATTTGTACCCTGGTAGTTAGGGTGTTGTCATGTTATTATAGTCTATTAGATTGGTATCCTGGTTATAGTATGCTTGTATGTTGTTATGATCTATTAGATTGGTATCTTGGTAGATAGGAAGTTGTATGCTATTATGATATGTTAGATCAGTATCCTAGTAAATAGGATGTTGTTATTCTATTATGATTGTTTTATCGGTATGAGGGTATATAGGATGATGTTATGTTAGTGACCTGGTTAGGTCGGTATCCTGGTTATAGGATGTTGCTATGATTGGTGATCTGTTAGATTGGTATGATTGTTATATATATATATATATATATATGCAAGTGTATGATTTTATGTACACATGTTTGTTTGATTTTGGGTTGGGTTGAGGCGGTCCTGCTTTGTTCTGGAGGCCAACATACCCAGGGAGGTCCGGAAAAACTGAAGGCCATGCAAAGGGATTCAGTCAGACCGAAGGCCCGACGAGTGGTCTGGATAAGCTGTAGGCCCTGCGAGGTGGTCCAGACGTGTCGAAGGCTCGAAGGGCAGTCCAGATAGACTGAAGGCCTGTGAGGCGGTCTAGTCAGGTTGACGACTCATTATGCATGTTGTTTAGTATTTGGCCTTATGTTCTGTTCTTGTAGATTGGGGGCTTAGGGTAGGATTGGATATTCGAAAGTCTATGGGGTCCAGCGTTATGTATGGCTAGCATACACTAGTGCTACAGGGTTGGTGGAAGTTTCATGGATGGGTGAGTTATGTGAGGTTGGGAGGCTAGTTACAAGACATTTAGCATTTCTCTAGGAGTGAGGATTGAGCGCTCGATATATTTATGTATATTGTTAGGTCGTTGTGATGATACTTGAGACAAATATATGTAGATGTGGAAGGTAGTATGGGCCCGTACTACTGAAAGGACAGGACCTATACGCGAGGCAAGGAAGCCACAACCCCTAGGGTTTGGTTGGGAGTAGGTTCCTGGTCGTCATATGGGTTATCAGGGATCTTTCTGGTGTATTAACAGAATGGTGGTTGCGAGACGTCTTGAGACCGAATCCAAGTCAGGATCGAGAGCTGGCAGCTAGGATAGGCCAGTATTGTCAGAAGGATCATGTTAGTGAGATCATCTGAGAGGAGGTGATCGAGGTTGTCCATGGATAGTTTCCATAGATGTTTGGTTCTATCAAGACTGCCACGATTGAGTATTATTATGAGCATTATGCAACCATTGTCGAGACGGATGCCGCGACAGCTATAGCGGTTGTAACGACGACAGGGGAAGGAGCTACCCGAGCTTTCCAGTACAGGGACTTGTTGCTGGGACATATTCTAATGAGCAGAGGGCTGCTACTTGGGACCAGGAAGATGCTGTGTACTCGTTACTTTCTGCAGGTCGAGAGGGGGAGGCTAGTACATGAGTTCATAGGTTTGAGGCTTCGAGGGTTTGTTCGAGGCCGAGATTCGACTCGTAGTGACTTCGGAAGTGAATGATGATTATGTTTAGCTGGGGTTTTGTAGCTTGAAGTAGAAGGGTAAATTAATGGATTGGAATGTCGTTTTATAGGGAAAGGTTGTGCCCTTTCCGTTTTGTACTTGAAGGAGTGAGTAGACTTGGGCCCTAGGATCTGGTTGTATTCCGGCTCGGAGCCAGTTGGTTGCAGGCGTTGATGACAATATTTCAGCGCTGGTGAGAGCGCGTGGGCCGATGTGGCATAAGTATCTTGTGAGTTCCGATTTGCCTTGGATCTCTTGTATCAGACGGTAAGGATTGATTGTCCAATCTTTTGCACTTCTGGGATAGTAGACTATGTCTTGGGAGTAGTTGTAGCCCGGTTTAGGGCAAATGATGTTTTAGCTACTGCAGTTCAGTTGTGAATGATTGAGTTGGTGAGTGAGTCAGGGTGCGAGACCCTGAAGGATATGATTTTAGAGCTGAGAGTGGGAAATTGTTTGGAGCACATTGGAAAGAAGGGCATTATGTGAGAGGTCTTCGGACGGGGTCCCACATGATGGTTAATCAGCATTGCCAAGATTCAGTATTTCAGTAACCGTTATTGGTTAGCGGAGGAAACACCAAGGGAAGTAGCTCGTTGTTGAGATGTTAGTTGGAGCATTTACCTTTTTGAACTTCAAGAATTGAGTGTGGGATTATTCAAGAATTAGGAATACTACTTGGAATGCGTTGGTCGTCATCAGATCGATCGTTGGAAGTGAGAAGGATATCAATCGTTGGAAGTGAGAAGGATTGGGAATTCTCAAAATTTTCATGTATTGTGAAGACTTAGTTGGATCTAAGTGGCGAAAAATTATTGGATTAGATGTCTAAGCCCATAACTTTTATTGGTATGTACTTGACCCGAGAGTAGCATGGTCCATTTGGGTTGCATATCATCAGGATCATTTCTTAGGATGGACTAATGAGAGAAGAGGTTATATATGATTTATTAATATATTATAAGTTATAATATATTAATATGAAATCATATCTTTTAATTAGTATTGATCAAGAATTAATTTATAGATCAAAAGAGACTAATTAAATATATGGGGACTAATTATGATAATTAGTTATATTTATATGTGTTAGGCTTATGATCCATGTTGGACTAAGTTTATGTAGGGATACATAAAGAGTTGGGCCACATGAACCATGGATCATAAAACCCATAGGTATGGATTACGGGTTATACCCTTGACCGCTGGAATCCTAAATATAAATAGGTTACTCCATAGCCAAAATCACCACTTCTTTTCTTAGTGAAATATGGAGGTGTTTTTGTGCATGGAATTCTCTCTCAAGAGACACCTTTGTCCGAGGTGTGTTGTGATTCCATTTAAGGCATTTCATACTATTGGTGCTAAGCTCTTGAGGCCAAATACATCAAGACTTCAAGCCACATGAAAGTTATGTTACCCTAACAAATATATTATAAGGTTTATGTCAAATGCATGCTAGTTATAGGTTTAATGCCTTGGAAACCATTTGCATATATAATTAGTGTAAACATAGATCCATGGTATTTAGGGTTTTATGTGTACCATAGGATGTTGTATTATATCAAAACCCAACAAGAATCATCCTGGAATGCAGAAGCAGGATCAATTTTGAAGATAGGATAAGTTTCACATCGTTTTTAGGAGGGAAAAACAACCCAAATGGATGTTTGGTTTGAAGGTTGTGTGAGATGGGAGTTTGGTAAAACTCCCAACATGGGAATCACGTTTTCTCGGTGCTTGATAGCAGAATTTGGGGAATTAGGTTGGGATTCTAGCCATGAATTAAGCTCAGTTGTGTGTTAGGACGAGTGTGTGTTCAACCAATATGGAAGGTGTTGTAAGACTACGGGGGTGGCTGTAGCATTCACTAGCAATCAGGTAGGATGGGAAGTGTTGTAAGACTGCGGGGGTAGCCATAACATTCACTAGGTTGGTAGATAGCATGAGCGCATTGCTAGGACGCGGAAGGGGCAGTAGTACCCACCAGTTCCGATGTAGCAATAAGGATGTCACATCCCCATTTTCACGGCCAGAAAAGACCGATTTTGTTTATGCTTTATAAAAATTAGAGTACTTCTTTTAATAAAATGTTGCGGAATTTGTTCCCAGAAAAACATGATAATCGCGTTATCAAAGCATTTCTAAAGAAATATATTTTTATTCACTTTTAAAAACATTTGGGATGTCATCGTCAATACAGAAACATAAGCATAAACAGAACTTACATTTATTTACACTAGTGATCTACATCTCTTTTAAATCTCTCAGTGTAATGTGACTTCATATCGACACCTGTGATACAAATAAACTGAGTGGGTCAGGTTGGGAAACCTGGTGAGTACATAGGGTTTTCAACCCACAATAATATAATTATTATGTTTTAACAATCAAACAATCAACCCAATTACCCATCCCCATTATCTTCTTTATTCTTAAGGATCTACCCTAAGAACCAGCTATTTCTCATTCCTTCATTCCTAAGGATCATCCTAAGGAAACAACATGAAGTCCATTGTTGCCAATGACACTTTGGTCAAGCGCAGCTGCTAATCTTGTCACTTAGGTGCAGCTGCCAGAATTGGGACATTTCCTATGAGGTGCTTCTGCCGGTATTGACCTTTTAACGCCACTGTCATGGTCATAAGGCTCCCTATTAGGCGCAGCTGTCGATACTGTCCTTAGAGCGCAGCTGCTAGGACATTTACCGTAGATCTAAAACATCTACGAGTTGTGGCGCAGCTGCCAGTGCCCATCTATAGGGTACTAGGTCCACTGCTGCCAATGTATACCTATAGGGCACTAGGTCCATGCTACTAATGTTCCTATATTTCAGCTTTTATCCCTCATCATTCATCTACCCATGTTTTACCCAACATATCTTGTAGATATAAAATACTTCATACAATTTACATCATTTAAAACATGTATAAAAATCTTTCACCAGCATAGATAGCAAGTATTCAGACAATATGCACACATAGCATGTAATTTATAATAAAATACTTCATATCTATGTGTAAGATGAAAGTGACCATGCACTCACAACACGTAATATATATTAAATACTTCATATCTATGTGTAAGATGAAAGTAACTATGCACTCACTTGAGAAGGTGGTGACTCGGTACTTGGACAGCACTTCGTTTACTTTAAAATAATTTCCTTCGACAAAATCTAGTATTATCACCATTATATTTTAGTCTAATATTACCGTGACTAATTATTAGTCTTATTATTATTATTATTATTATTATTATTATTATTATTATTATTATTATTATTGTTATATAAGCGTTTAAACAATACTTTCCAACCACTATGTACAGACAGGGGCCAGACATAAAACACCGGAGGGCAGGACAATTTTGGCATATAGCACTTCTGAAATCCAACAACCCTATGCGGCCCTTTAAACCAGATTCCCCGTACCGCGAGTAGTTAAAAAGATATTATAACGACACTTATACAAGTCATAATAATAGCTAAAATATTTATTATAAATTTATAATAACAATACTAATTTTAAATATAAACTATATTTTAAAATAAGGTAAGCATAACTTACTTACAAGGGGATTTTAGCTAGGAGTCGGGCTCTGCAGGGGCAGAACTTCGTTGCTGAATCTTTCTAAGAAAGATTCGTGCAGCGCTTCAGCGCTCACCTTACTATACTAAAACTACAGAAAGAGAAGTCGAATCACAAGGGACCGAAATGCTCGGGGGATAAGGAGAGAAAGACTCTTGAATCAAGAGAATGGTGCAAGAAATATGAGAGCCCAAGGCTCTTATTTATACTAATTGAATTTTCAAAAACTACCCTCCTCAATTACTTAATGACCTTTTAGTTATATAAACAACTAAACATCCCTCTATAATACCATTTTAAATGGATTTAATGACATTTGTACTAAACTAATGTCGAAAGAACTCAACATTAGTCTTATAATGACCGCATCGTCGATACCTTTCTAATGATATATACATATGTATATATATGTTTACGTATACATGATTTATACTTTATTTTAATACGTAAATATGCTCTTATAATTTGTAACTCATTCATACGAACTCCGTTTTTGACGTTCTTTATATCCACGCGTAGGTGGAGACGTACTCTACAACTTTCGTATAGACTCCGTCGGCTAATTTTGACTTTATTTTTAAAGTTATATTTTTAACAGGCTGGGACAGGATTGGTCCGTTAAAATCTCATAACTTCTTTATCCTATGTCCATTTTCGTCTGTCTTTTTATCGTTACGCTACTAATAACGAGATGTTCGATTCTCATTTAGGTTGTGTCGGCTAAAAATCAATCGATCTAAAATTCGAATTTCGGGCTGTACACCGCTAATCCGAAACTTCGAAAAATCATAACTTCTTCATACGAAGTCAGATTTGGGCGTTCTTTTTATCGATGTTCTTAGTTTAACATATTCTACGACTTTCATTTAGAGCGCTAAGGCTAAATCTCGCTCTATCATAAATTTACTATTTACGCTTCCCGGTGCCGTGCCGGTTCCGACGCAAAACTTCGACGGGTCATAACTTGGATTTCGGCGTTCTTTATATGTACGAAAACCTTGTGAAATATTCTACAACTTGGTTTGGATTATTTATTCTAAATAATGTTTTTGTCGAAAAGTCGTTTTCGACCTCTATTGCTTCTAAATTGACTAGCCCGGATCTGCGGGCGTTACAAAGGATATGGAAACCCACATATGGGTTTATGGATTTTCCCAGAGGGATTAGACCTGATTAAACCAGTGATAAGACTATAGGAACGTCACTACAGTTTTGAGATCAAGGAAGCAATGGATTGTTTAAGGTTGCTTGTGATGTAAGGCTACCATTTGTCAGGTAGCAATCACTTTTCAATTGTGGATTTGGTAACGACGAGATACGCGCATGGATACAGTCGGTTGGATCAAGAGGTTGTTAGAGTCGCAGTGGCATGATAACTAGTGGCAACTAGTTTCATGGAAGGATTTTGTTCGGAAGTGATGTGAGGCAACTATGTGGGAGTCCTTTAGCTCCACGACCAGGCTGGAACCCAGTATTTCAAGATGAGTGCTACTTGGTTGTGGCGAATCAGAGGATTTTTGGACGAGAAGCATGGATAGGTACTTGGATTTCATGTTATGGGTTAGACCTGAGTTGTGTTTATAGGGGTATTCCAATCTAGGGTATTCCATCGTGAGGATGATCAGGCCTTACGATTGAGTGGACCTGACGTGTTTGGTATTCAAACCCGAGGGTTGATCGGACCAAACATGTGTGTGATGCGAGGGTATTCCATCCTAGGGATGATTGGACCCATCGTAGGCATGCCTGGTATTCTAGCCCGAGGCTGATTCGGCCAGGTATGAGTGTTTATGCTTACGAGCCGATTGTTATATGTATGTGATTCGGGAACGAAAGGAAACGTTGTTTTCTTGATCCATAAAGGGGTTCATCTCCCAGTTTACATCTCGTTGTTCATTATATCACTACGAATTGGGTATCAAAATGAATTTCTCATGAAGGAATACCTAATCTCTTGTTAAGAAGTGAATTACAGGTAGCAGTGTCGGATTTGTGCTTCTGTTATCGGGTGGGAATCCCTGGTTGCTAGTAGTTGAGTAGCCAATTGGGAGTTAAGTGCAATGAATTCCGTCTCGAGACTCCAGATTTCAGATTGAGTAAATGTGATCATATTGTAAGGAATTCGTTTATTTTTCCTGGTTTTAAAACCCTACGAGGGTTAGATATGGTTGCCTTGGAGAGGCTAGAGTCCTGCTCGGGGTTGTAGCCAAGTAGTTCAAGTTTTCGGTGTATAAGGAATGATAAGAAACCGATGTCGAGGATGAAATCAAATTAAGTGGGGGAGAGTTGTAATATCCTGTTTTAAGTAGGGACCCGAGAAGTAATTATTATGATTATTTTATACTATTATAGTCCAAAATCAATTAATAATTATTGGAATGTTAGTTTCGAGGGTTAAAGAATAACATTGGACTAAATTTGAAAGGATTTTGAATGATTGGGGTTAAAAGAGTAAATTATGGACTTATATTGAAAGGAATTTATGGACTTAGGCGCTAAAGTGTAAGTTTGGACCTGATTTGAAAAGAATTATAGAGGGCAGGGTTAGAAAGGTAAATTATGGGTTAGTTTTGAAAGAAATGGGGGAAGGAGGGGCTAATCCTCTCAATATGGGATAAACTTGTATGGGACTCATGGTATAAAACCCGTTATCCTATTGAACCCTATCCTAGTTATGAGCAGCCGCAAACTTCACCTTCACCCTCCTTCAACTCCAGCGCCGCTACCCGCTTTCTCTGCCGAGTTACCTTGAACCACCATTGCTGGAGTCGTCAAGCATCAACACCGCAACCCATGTCGGCCTTGTCGTCGTGTATGGTCGAAGGAAATTCCCCCGAGAGCGAAGCCACCACAGTGTCATCACCAAAGATGTCGTGTGCAGCTCCCATGACCATGGGAGGCCGACGATCGGAACTATTCGCTGATGGGTGGTCGTGAGTGACCAGAAATCTCCGGGAAAAACCAACTTGCGTTTGATGCTGCTTCCCGTATCGTGAGGTTACGTTCTAGCTAACCGCCGCCATCTCCCTGCCGTGTTCTTCTTCTCCTCTCTCTTCTTCGCTCCTTGCCATTGTTGCTGTCGATTCAAAGCGACCATCGACATGGAGGAATTTTGCCACCAAGGGTCGCTGCTGCTGCCGTTTTTTATGCTACTGCTGCCTTCGCCATCCACCTCAGTGGGTGTTGGGTTTATTTCTCAGGCATTAAGGGCATGTGTACATGTAATGTGTGTGTTTCAACATGTCTCGCAAGCTTGGATGTCTCAGTTTGCTGCGGCCGGAGAAAAGTCAAGGAAAAACCACCAGGACCATCGGCCATGGTGTCTGCTGTCTCAAGACCGCCTTGGAGGGTGCGTATGTTGTTGTGTGTCTCTATTAGGGTTTGTGTGTTTGTTAAGTGGATGGTATTGTAGTTTGTAACAAAACAGAATAATGAAAATGGTGGCTGCCGCCACCGGCCGCCGTGTTGGGTGGCGGTGTGCTTGCCTTGTTGTGTTTGACTAGTTTGGGGAATGCTTGGCCAAAGTGGGCCCAATAAAACCCTAATGGGCTTAATGATATTCTAGTGGGCCTAATAGGCCTAATAAAACCCTAAATGACCTAAAAGCCCAACAAATTGATAAATGGGCTAGTAATTGGGTTGAAAACCCTAATTAGGGTTTGGAAAAACTCTAATGCCAATAAAACCATAATTTTTGAGAATTAATTGGACACACAAAGGGATTATTTAATAACTTGGAAATATTAAATAATAATCATTGGCAAATTAACTTAAGTAAATATTAGACTTAATGGATTAAGTCCTTAGTGGGTTAAGTAGGAAACATTTAACCCTAATCATCATTTCATGTGAAAACCCTAATTTTGGGATTATGGGCTTGGACTTATCGAGACCCACATTGGTCCATTGGAATGGAATTGTGTATAACCCCAATCACACCATATAACTTATTTAGTAGAGTCAGGGACTTAATGGATTAAGTCCTTATTAGGTTAAGTGAGAAACACTTAACCCTAATTGTAATTTTATGTGAAACACTAATTTCACATGGGCCTTGAGTTGGGCTTTTCCTATAGGGCCTTTGTGATGGGATTATTAATGGGCCATCCAAGACTAATCATATGGATTAGAATATGTTGTTGGGCTTTAGGGTAAGGCCCATATGAGAGTTGGACCCAATTTGGAAAATTCAACCATAGATGGGCCACAGGTTGGGCCTTAATGATTAAATGATGTTGGGCCTCAGAATAAGACCATGTATAGGCTTGGGCCTAATTTGGAAAATTGGGCCATATGTTGGGCTTTGGACCATTACTTGACTTTTGGGCCATCGGTGTGTGAGTTAGAATTAGGGCTTAGAACCAATTATTAACTGGGTATTGTTTGATGTTGACAGTTCGGGAAGCTGTCAACCCGCAACTGGAGTTTTACCTACGGGACTTTAGCAGTTCCAGGTCAATTCTCCTCGGTATATCAGCATGGTCTAAGGCACCAATGCCGGCCCTTATCGGATTTGTATTCGAGTTCATTGCATGATATGCTTATTGATTTGTATCCTGGTAATTAGGATGGCGATATGTTTAATGACCGGTAGTTAGAGTGTTGTTATGCTGTTATGCTGTTATGCTCTGCTAGATTGGTAACCTGGTGGTTTGGGTGTTGTCATGCTATTATGATCTGTTAGATTAGTATCCTAGTTATAGTATGCTTGTATACTGTTATGATCTGTTAGATTGGTATCCTGGTAGATAGGATGTTGTATGCTATTATGATCTGCTAGATCGGTATCCTGGTAATAGGATGTTGTTATGCTATTATGATCTTTATATCGGTATCCTGGTATATAGGATGATGCTATGTTAGTGAGCTGGTTAGGTCGGTATCCTAGTTATAGGATGTTGCTATGATTGGTGATTTGTTAGATTGGCATGACTTTTATATATATGCAAGTGTATGATTTTATGTACACATGTTTGTTTGATTTGGTGTTGTGTTGAGGCGGTCCTGCTTTGTGCTGGAGGCCAACATACCTAGGGCGGTCCTGATAAACTAAATGCCCTGCAAAGGGATTCAGTTAGACCGAAGGCCCGATGAGGGGTCCAGATAGGCTGTAGGCCCTGCGAGGTGGTCCAGACGTGCCGAAGGCTCGGAGAGTAGTCCAGATAGACTGAAGTCCTGTGAAGCGGTCCAGTCAGGTTGACGACTCATTATGCATGTTGTTCTGTATTAGTTATATGATATGGATATGTTTGTACGACGTTGGTATTTTGGGGAAACTCACTAAGCTTCGGGCTTACAGTTGTTGATTTTGTTTCAGGCACTTCTGATGATTACGGAAAGGCAAAGGCGTGATCGTGCACCTCCTGATATTTTCATGATTGATTCTGGGAATACTCTGATGTCTAAAGTCTTTTGAAAACAAATTGTAATAACATAATGGTTTTAAAATGTATTGAAAAGTTTAAATTTGGCTTGAATTTTATGGGTGTTACACATGACCTAAAAATTGTACTTCTCTAATCCCAAATTCACATTTAGAGAATTTGGCGTACAACTTTTCTTTTCTTAGTAGGTCCAAAATCATTTGCAAGTGTTGACCATGTTCTTCCATGGTTCGTGAATATATAAATATATCATCAATAAATACAATCACAAATTTATCCAAGTATGGTTTGGAAACACGATTCATGAGATCCATTAACACTGCTGGGGCGTTGGTCAATCCAAAAGACCTAACGAAGAACTCATAATGACCATAACGAGTTCTGAATGTTGTTTTCGGAATATCGTCTTCTTGTACGCTAAGTTGATGGTATCCTGATCTGAGATCTATCTTTGAATAGTAGTTAGATCGTTGTAGTTGATCGAATAGATGATCAATTCTTGGAAGCGGGTAACGATTGTTGATCGTTAATTTGTTCAACTCCCTATAATCGATACACATTCGAAAGGATCTGTCCTTCTTCTTAACAAACAAAATTGGTGCTCCCCAAGGTGAAAGACTTGGTCTAATAAAGCATTTGTCAAGAAGTTCTTGTACTTGGATAGACAATTCTTGCATTTCGGATGGAGCCATCCTATAAGGAGATTTTTCTACTAGTGTTGCTCCTGGGATTAAGTCAGTTTGAAATTCGAATTGTTTGACAGGTGGTATTCCAGGTAGATCTTCAGGAAACACATATGGGTAGTCACATACTTGAGGTATGTCGTTGATTCCTTTCGTTTTTCTTTTCATATCTACAATGTGAACCAACAATGCGCTACACTTCTTATGTAGATATTTTTGGGTCTTGGTGCAAGAAATGACTTTGAGGTTCTTCCCAGATTTATCACCATAGATAATTAAAGCTTCGCCGTTGGGTAAGGGTAGTCATATAGCTTTCTCAAAGCATACGATTTCAGTGTGATGTAAAGACAGCCAATCCATGCCGATAATAACATCAAAACTACCAATAGACATTGGCATGAGGTTGATGTGAAAAAGGTAGTTGTTTAGAGTTAATAGACAATTTTCTAGAATTTCATGTGTTCTTTTGGTTTGACCGTTAGCGATTTCTACTTCATAGATTTCTTTTAATTTGCTAGACTCATGAGTTAAGAATTTTCTAAACGTCGAAGTCATAAAACTTCTATCAGCTCCAGAGTTGAAAATTATAGTAGCATATAAATTATCTATGAGAAACGTACCAGATGCTACTAAAGGGTCTTGGATAGCTTCCTTGATTCCAATTACAAATGCCCTTCCACGCCCTGCACCACCTTGATGGCTCAGCTTTGGACATTCTCTCTTGATGTGTCCAATCTCGCTACACTAAAAACACTTTCTTACTTCACAATTGCCTGATCCAACATTTGTTCTCCGATTAACTGCTGCAAGTGTTGTGCTCTTGTAGTATCCAACAATATTCCCCTTCTTCTTGCACTTCATGCAAACAAAACAATCACCTGGATGTTGACGGTTACACTGATTGCACCATGGAAATTTTCCGTCATTCCTATTTGGTTGTATGGGTTGTGCTGTTGTAGCTGCAAAATTACTTGCCACATCTTGTCTCTTCTCAGATGATTGTCTGGGATTCTTCCCATCAAAATTATGCTTGCACATTCCAGTTTGGGAGGTTCGGCTTTAGAGACCATAAATTTCCCTTGTATCTCCGCGTTAGTTAGCTGATGAGCTATTCGTGTGGTATAACCGTAGGTTGTAGGTTTTCATGCGATCATCATCCCTTTTATCTGTGGTGCTAAACCCCAGATATATCACTCAATCTTCTTATATTCGGGAGTTACTAGTGCTAGACACATTATTGCAAGCTTGTTGAATCTAGCATTATAAGTACTTATCTCGGAACCTTTCATTGTTAGGTTCCACAACTCTTGTTCCAGCTTATGTATTTCCTCTCGAGGACAATACTCCTCTACTAGTATCCTCTTTAACTCCTCCCATTTCATGGACTTTGTAGCATCAATCCCCATTGTATTAACATGATTGTTCCACCATGTTAAAGCCGCATTAGCGAAGGTGCACGCAGCAAATAGAACCTTATAGTCGTTCGGATAGAAGCTTATCTGAAATACAGATTCTGCCTTCTTAATCCACCGGGTTAAGTTAACAACCCATTCCGTTCCATGGAAGCTCTTAGGTTTGCATTTATTGAAGTCCTTATAAGTACATATTTTGGCATTGGCTTCACTTCTTAGTCCTCCTGTTGTTTGATGAGATAAAGTTGTAGCGATCCGCTGAGCTATAATTTCTTCTAGTTCTGATGCAGTTATTGGAGTGTTTTTTTTCTAGTGGTGGTGGTTGTTGTTGTGGTTCTGGTTGCTGATTAATGTTTCATCGAGCGTTACTCCTTCTTTGTTTCTAGTGATGGTGGTTGTTGTTGTTGTGGTTATGGTTGCTGATTAATGTTTAATCGAGCGCTACTCCTTCTAGGAATTTTGTTTTAGTGCCTATTATAAATGTTTAGAAATATTATGAGTTTTGTGAAGTATTTTAAACACTTTAAATATTCTTTAAAGTGTTAAACATAGGGGATAACACAATAATTACTATAATATATGCTTCATATTATCTGTAGCACCTAGTTCCTGGTACGTACTCCTTGTGTATAATATTTTAATTTTGTGCATTTTTGCCTTGGACTCGGCGAGTTGAAGGACCAACTCGCCAAGTAGGAGCGGGATAAGGCGCGGGGTTTGAACTTTGGACTCGGTGAGTCGGTCCCCAGACTCGGCGAGTAGACCCTGTTTGGAAAAAAACCCTAATTCGGGTGTTTGTACCCTATTTAAACGCTCTAACATGGCTTCCTTCGTCCCTAACACTTCCAGAGAGCTGTAGAAAGAAACCCTAGCCCCATATTGTTCTTGAGAGTGATTTTGGCTTTGTGGAGAAGGTTTGGAGCTTAGAGGAAGGAAGAGGAGGTTGAAGTGTGCAAGAAGGGGAAATAGATCCGGAATCTACACTGTGAGGAGCATCCATTCAGGTAGAAAAGTTCTTACCTTGATTTCTAGTTCATTAGATCCGCTTTTTGTCCCAAAGTAGTGGTTTTCAAGTCGTAAAACCTCAAACTCCATGTATTATGCTCTAAGTTCTGAAAGGACTTCGGATTGGGATCTTATGGACATCTTAGAAGTATAAAGTCTCTGTGGTTGGAGTTATTGAGGTCCCTATTGAGTGTATGACCTCTTATAGAGCTTGCATTTGCATTCTTGATCTTATAAGGCCATGCATGCACGTAAAGTTTGCAACTTTACGTGATAAGCATGCCTTCAGAGCATCGATCTATGGTTTCGAAGCGTTGCATATCTCAGATTTGGTCTGTATGGGAAGTGGGTCGAAGGGACTCGACGAGTCCCAAAGTGGAACTCGGCGAGTTCCATGAAGATAGTCTTAGACTCGGCGAGTTGGATGAACAACTCGGCGAGTCCTATGAAGATTGTCTAGAACTCGACGAGTTGTTCTTCAAACTCGGTAAGTCATATGAACTTTCACTGAGAAAGAGGGGTTTAAGTGTTGAAGGTCCAACCCTTCATATCTGCACAGGAAATTAGCAATTTAACGTGTAGCAATAGTCCCAGAACTCCAAATCCTCTTAAGGGATGCTCTAATGAGGATTTGGAAGCGAGTAGGAGGTCTGCTTGTGGGACTCGACGAGTTGTTCTTGGACACGACGAGTCGGACCACGAGTCGGTTCTATAAGTCCCGAGTGGTGAGTTAAGAGTGACTCGGTGAGTGGGAAGAGGGACCTGGCGAGTAGGATCGGGTTAGTAGGAGAAGGACTCGGTGAGTCTATGCCACGACTCGGCGAGTCCAGTCAACTGGAAGTTGACTTTGACCAAGGAGTTGACTTGGACCTGGGTTTGGTCAGTCAATTGACCAAGGGTATTTATCAGTGGCTAATCTATGTTTATGGATTTGTAGCCAGAGGATTACCGGTGCAGCTGCCAGACGTCTAGCAGTCAGACTTTTGGTAGCTACTTTTCGAGGTGAGTTACCTTCCAGTAGCGGTGGGTCTAGGGCAACAATGCCGGCCAACTACTAGGAGTTGTAGGTTAGATGATTGTCTTTGTGATATCATCTAGGTTTGCTACTACCTGATATGTTATATGCTGCCATGATATGTATATGTGATAGTACTAGAGTTCGGTTGTTAGGACCGAAGGGTAGGTCAGATACCCCAGTTATGTCTGACAGTATGTGATGATATGTTTATATGCTATATTATGATATATGTGATAGGAGCAGTAGGGGGTGAAATAGTCCTCGAGGATCGGTTGTTAGGACCGATGGGTAGTCAGCACCCCAGAATGGCTTGACATGGGTACTGAGCACCCCAGAACGGCTTGACACGGGTAGGTCGGCACTCTAGAATGGCCGTACCAGGTAGGTCGAGCACCCCAGAATTGCCCGATAGTATGTACGATAAGCGATTGTATGGTATGTGGTTTGATGGCGGAACTCACTAAGCTTCGTGCTTACAGTTTTCAGTTTTGATTTCAGGTACCTCTTCTTCGAAGGGGAAGGAGCTGGCGCGGTAGCGGCACATCACACACACGCTTTGTATTCCGCACTATGAGATCTTCCTGGGGATTTTTACTCTGACGTTGTTAGGTTTTTTTATAAACTGGTTTCCTGACACGCACATCTTTGATGGAATGATATGATCGGTGAATGTTTTATTTCTAATGTTTTGCTAATTATGTGTTTTAAAAATGAATTTTTTGGCTCGTATTTTTGGGACGTTACAAGTTGGTATCAGAGCCCTGGTTTGAGGGATTCAGACACACCTTCGGGGGTGTTTGAACTCAAATTGAGGGATTTAAAAGATTTTGAAAAAAAAATGTTTTCTAAAAGGCTAAGTAAAGGGTTTTAAGAAAGAACGAAGTGTGGTGGGCGCGACCGGCCGAGCTCAAGTAAGCATTTCCCAAAGTACCCATACCAGCTTATGTTATGTTTATCAGTTTCAGTAGAACATCATGGTAGAATAGGACTAAGGATCTAGGAGTGATGCCTTGTGTTCTTGCCTTATGTGCTTCAGTGTATGAAAATTGCATGCTAGGATTGAGTAGACAGAAGTAGGATAGCCTGTCTAGGTTATACCTGATAGCATGAGCTTAGGATTGTAAGCTAGTACAGTTTCCCATTATGAGGATGGAATTGCTTGAGTAGTCTCCTATGTCAGAATGCTGCTTTATTTGTGCTTTGTGGGACTCTAAGTGATGGGAGTTAGTCATTAGGTGAATGCGTCACGTCACATGCGAATAGGGTTGAACAATCTCAGAGTGCTAGAATTGGCCCTATTGTGCAGCTCTTGTCTGAGTCTAACCGTGGTAGGGACGAGACTTTTACTTGAAGGATTATCTGAGCCTTGCCGCATGTGATGGTGTTCAGGTGATGGCTAATTGGCATCACAAGGAGGACTTCAACAGTTGAGGACTAGGTCGGGTATAGTCAGAGGATTCCCTAGGGCAAGCCTAGGATGGGAGTAGTAGAAATTATTAGCAGTAATAGTGACTTAGTGGAGTCAAGGCAGTACTTGAGGAAAGTACGAATATATGTGGAAGGTAGCATGGGCCCGTACTATTGGAAGCAGAGGATCTGTACTCGAATCAAGGAAAGCTGAGATGAGACCAAGAAACTTGTGGTAGTAGTGATTCCTCGAGATATATTAGTGTTCCTGACGTTTTTTTTAATGTTGTGTTTCAGAATGGTGGTATTGCGCCCTAGACCAGCAGTTGGCAGTTCAGGAGAGGGATCAGGTGCGGGATCAGGTTCCGAGCCGGTGGATGAGGGGCTACACGATTTCATCGCGTCCGAGATCACCAGAGGCATCCTTGAGTCGACCCCCATTATCTTTGGGTCGATCAAGGAAGGGATATTGGAGTTGATGGAGGATCGCCTTAGGGCATTCAGGAGCGACATGGCATCTGGCCAGTCGGGATCTCGTACTCTGTCCTTCAAGGACTTCTGGGGCAGTGGTGCGCTGGATTTTCACGGAGCGAAGGACCCCATAGCAGCCACATGATAGATTACAGATATTGAGTCTGCACAGATGATTAGCTTTTGCCCGGAGGGGTCGAAGGTGAGGTTTGCGGTAGGGTGTTTACGAGATCGAGCTAGGGATTGGTGGGAGTCTGTGGGTGACTCGTTGGGAGCCTCGGCTGTCGAGGCTATGACTCGGTCGGACTTCGCGACTAGGTTTAGGGTAGAGTTCGCGCCGGCTGTCGAGCTTCAGCAGCTGGCCAGGGAGTTCTTGGATATGAGACAGACGGCGGAGACTGTGGCGGAGATCACCGCCAAGTTCCGAGAGAGGGCGTTGCTGGTGCCCCAGTACGCGAGAGATGAGGGCATGAGGAGGACCGGCTACCATGACATGCTCTGCGCTGATATTCCAGAGCATGTCAGTTTTTCAGCTTGCCCTACCTTGGACTCTATGATTGCTAGGGCGAGGGAGAGAGAGATAGATTTGGAGCACATCTGGAAGAGGAAGACAGAGGAGGGACAGGAAGGAGGGGCTTTAGGGAAGAATCCCAAAGGACCAGAGGGTAGACCGAAAGGCCAGTCAGGACCGAGCCACTGCAAGAAATGCGGCAGGCCTCATGAGGGGGCATGTAGGCTGGGATCGTCGGGCTGCTATAAGTGCGGTAGGACGGGGCATTTCAGCAGGGATTGTACCGCCCCTGCACCTGTGATAAAGACGTATGAGTTGCTGTGCTTTCAGTGCAACCAGAGGGGCAACAAGAAGGCCAATTGCCCCCAGTTGACAACATTTGCGCCAGTTAAGGCGCCAGCTCCAACTACCCTGCGGATTACAGATGGCCGACAGGGCAAGGCAGAGGCTCCAGCAGTGAGGAGTCGGGCGTTTCAGCTGACTACAGAGGAGGCTCGTGCCGCACCCGATGTGATGACGGGTATGACTCTTTCCCTCTATCTTATTTTTTTATGATGTTATGATATTGATATGTGCTCTGTGTATATGCATTAGGATCGTTCCATGTGAACGATATTACTATTCAGGTGTGGTTTGACTCGGGTGCCACCCGATCATTTGTTTCCCTTGCGCTTAGCAAGAGGTTTACGGAGTCTTCGGGCATCCCTTTAGAGGTAGAGATTGCCGATGATAGTTCGGTGCGAGCGTCGGCAGTATTCAGGGATTGTGTCCTAAGGTTATTTGAGGAGCGTTATTTGGTGGATTTGGTTCCCATCCCTTTGCGGGGGAACATGGTGATTATAGGCATGGATTGGTTGAGCCCTAATGGGGAGGTGATAGATTGCGCACAGCAGTTAGTGCGGGTCAGGACCCCAAGTGGGGGAGAGTTGGTGATCCACGGCAAGAGGCCATAGCATGGACCCACAGTATGTTCAGCAGCGAGAGCTAGGCGCTACCTTCAACAGGGTTGCACGGGATATTTCGCATACGTTATGGATACCCGGGAGCTGAATAAGGCGATGGTGAAGAACCGTTACCCACTCCCGAGGATTGATGACCTCTTTGATCAGTTACAGGGGGCATCTTGGTTCTCCGAGATCGATTTGCGTTCAGGTTATCATCATATGAGGGTCAGAGAGGAGGATGTACAGAAGACCGCATTTCGGACACGTTATGGCCATTATGAGTTCGTGGTAATGCCGTTTGGACTCACCAATGCCCCTGTCGTGTTCATGGACCTCATGAACCGCGTATGTAGACCGATGTTGGATCGGTCTGTGATAGTTTTCATTGATGACATCTTGGTTTATTCCAAGATGCAGGAGGAGTATGAGGAGCACCTGAGAGAGGTTTTGGAGACCTTGAGGAGGGAGAGCTTGTACGCCAAGTTCTCCAAATGTGAGTTTTGGTTGCGCGAGGTGCAATTTCTTGGGCACCTCGTCAACCAGAACGAGTTTCAGTGGACCCGGCAAGGTGGAGGCCGTGATGAGATGGGAGGTTCCGAAGTCTCCATCTGAGATTTGGAGTTTCCTCGGATTAGCAGGCTACTATCGGAGATTCATTCAAGATTTATCCAAGATAGCCGTACCCCTGACACGGTTGACTAGGAAAGCCGTGGTCTTTCGATGGGGGCCTGAGCAGCAGGCAACGTTCGAGATTCTGAGGCAGAGATTGTGCGAGGCACCAATCTTAGCTCTGCCTGACGGTGTAGAGGATTTTGTGGTATTCTGCGATGCGTCTATCTCAGGCTTAGGGGCAATATTGATGCAGAGGGGACACGTCATTGCTTATGCCTCGAGGCAGCTGAAACCTCACGAGGCGAATTACGCGTCACATGATTTAGAGTTAGGGGCGGTGGTCTTCGCCCTCAAGATTTGGCGGCATTACCTCTACGGGGTTCGATGTACCATTTACACAAACCACAATAGTTTGAGGTACCTCATGGATCAGCCGAATCTAAACATGAGGCAGCGTCGGTGGTCGGACGTGGTGAAGGATTATGATTGAGAGATCCTTTATCACCCGGGGAAGGCCAACGTGGTGGCCGATGCGCTTAGCCGTAAGGCAGCACTGATCAGGGATATGTGTACGAGGATAACGGTGGTGACTCCACTGTTAGAGCAGATTCGGGAAGCTCAGCAGGAGGCTATGAAGGAGGAGCATTGGAAAAGTGAGCGAATAGTGGGTCAAGTCACCTCCTTCGATTATGATAGTCGAGGGTTATTGAGACTACACCATAGGGTGTGGGTGCCGTATCACGGAGGCATGCGCCAGATCTTGATGGAGGAGGCGCACAAATCCCGATTCTCTATTCATCCAGGGGCGACGAAGATGTATCGAGATCTTCGTCTAGACTATTGGTGGCCCTGCATGAAGCAGGATGCGGCGTGGTACGTCGAGCGGTGTTTGACCTACAGGAAGGTCAAGGCCTAGCATCAGAGACCGCACGACAAGATGCAGCCGTTGGATATCCCGTTATGGAAATGGGAGGATATTATCACAAAGCTTCCCAGGACGGCACGTGGAGTAGATTCGATTTGGGTCATCGTGGATCGGTTGACCAAGAGTGCCCATTTTATTCCGATTCAGGAGAGTATCTCGGCCGAGAAGTTGGCCGATATCTACATCAGGGAGATAGTGGCGCGGCACGGGGTGCCAGTTTCAGTGATATTAGATCGAGATGTGCGGTTCACTTCCAGGTTTTGGAAGAAGTTTCATGATGAGTTCGGCACTCGTCTGCATTTTAGCACCGCCTTTCACCCGCAGATGGATGGTCAGAGCGAGCGGACCATCTAGACATTGGAGGATATGTTGCGGGCTTGCGTGCTAGACTTTGGTGGTAGTTAGGATACCTATCTTCCCTTGGCTGAGTTCTCGTACAAAAACAGCTACCACACGAGTATTGACCGTCCCCCATTCGAGATGTTGTACGGAAGGAAGTGCAGGACCCCCATATGTTGTGGTGAAGTTGTCCAGAGGGTCATGGGGAGCACCGAGGTGGTGCTCAAGACAACCGAGAAAATCCAGCAGGTTCGAAGCAGGCTTCAAACTGCACAGAGTCAGCAGAAAAGTTACGCTGACAAGCGTCGATCAGACCTGGAGTTCCAAGTCGGGGATATGGTTCTCCTGAAATTGTTGCCTTGGAAAGGCGTCATTTGATTCAAGAAGCGGGGCAAGTTGGGCCCAAGATTCGTTGGTCTGTTCAGGGTTATGGCCTGGGTGGGCAAGGTGGCATATAGGCTGGATCTACTAGCCGAGGTCAGTCAGATCCATAGCACCTTCCATGTCTCCCAACTGCAGAAGTGCCTAGTGGATGATTCGGCAGTGGTGCCGCTGGAGGATATACAGGTTGACGACAGCCTGAATTACATCGAGCGGCCTGTGGCAATCCTCGACAGGAAGTCGAAGGATATAAGGAACAAGAGGGTGGAACTTGTAAAGGTGCAATGGCAGCACCGGAAGGGATCAGAGTGGACTTGGAAGCCGGTGGAAGAGATGATGGAGCACTACCCCGAGTTGTTCCAGGATCGAGCAACATACTTCGAGGACGAAGTCTAAAATAAGTGGGGGAGATTTGTAGCACCTGGTTCCTGGTACGTACTCCTTGTGTATAATATTTTAATTTTGTGCATTTTTGCCATGGACTCGGCGAGTTGAAGGACCAACTCGCCGAGTAGGAGCGGGATAAGGCGCAGGGTTTGACTTTAGACTCGGCAAGTCGGTCCCCGGACTTGGCGAGTAGACCCTGTTTGGACAAAAACCCTAATTCGGGTGTCTGCACCTTATTTAAATGCTCTAACTTGGCCTCCTTTGTCCCTAACACTTCCAGAGAGCTGTAGAAAGAAACCATAGCCCCCGTATTGTTCTTGAGAGTGATTTTGGCTTTGTGGCAAAGGTTTGGAGCTTAGAGGAAGGAAGAGGAGGTTGAAGTGTGCAAGAAGGGGAAGTAGATCCGAAATCTACATTGTGAGGAGCATCCATTCAGGTAGAAAAGTTATTACCTTGATCTCTAGTTCATTAGATCCCCTTTTTGTCCCAAATTAGTGGTTCTCAAGCCTTAAAACCTCAAGTTCCATGTATTATGCTCTAAGTTCTGAAAGGACTTCGGATTGGGATCTTATGGACATCTTAGAAGTATAAAGTCTCTATGGTTGGAGTTATTGAGGTCCCTTTTGAGTGTATGACCTCTTAAAGAGCTTGGATTTGCCTTCTTGATCTTATAGGGCCATGCATGCACGTAAAGTTTTCAACTTTACGTGATAAGCATGCCCTAGGAGCATGGATCTATGGTTTTGAAGCGTTGCATGTCTCAAATTTGGTCTGTATGGGAAGTGGGTTGAAGGGACTCGGCGAGTCCCAAAGTGGAACTTGGCGAGTTCCATGAAGATGGTCTTAGACTCGGCGAGTTGGATCAACAACTCGGCGAGTCCTATGAAGATTGCCTGGAACTCGACGAATTGTTCTTCAAACTTGGCGAGTCATATGAACTTTCACTGAGAAAGAGGGGTTTAAGTGTTGAAGGTCCAACCCTTCGTATCTGCACGCGAAATTAGCAATTTAACGTGTAGCAATAGTCCCAGAACTCCAAATCCTCTTAAGGGATGCTCTGATGATGATTTGGAAGCGAGTAGGAGGTCTGCTCGTGGGACTCGGCGAGTCGGACCACGAGTCGGTTCTATAAGTCCTAAGTGGTGAGTTAAGAGTGACTCGGTGAGTGGGAAGAGGGACATGGCGAGTAGGATCGGGTTAGTATTAGAAGGAGTCGACGAGTCTGTGCCACGACTCGGCGAGTCTAGTCAACTGGAAGTTGACTTTGACCAAGGAGTTGACTTGGACCTGGGTTGGGTCAGTCAATTGACCAAGGGTATTTATCAGTGGCTAATCTATGTTTATGGATTTGTAGCCAGAGGATTACCGGTGCAGCAGCCAGACGTCTAGTAGTCAGACTTTTCGTAGCTACTTTTCGAGGTGAGTTACCTTCCAGTAGCGGTGGGTCTACGGCTACAATGCCGGCCAACTACTAGGAGTTATAGGTTAGATGATTGTCTTTGTGATATCATCTAGGTTTGCTACTACCTGATATGTTAAATGCTGGCATGATATGTATATGTGATGGTACTAGAGTTCGGTTGTTAGGACCGAAGGGTAGGTCAGATACCCCAGTTATGTCTGATAGTATGTGATGATATGTTTATATGCTATATTATGATATATGTGATAGGAGCAGTAGGGGGTGAAATAGTCCCCGAGGATCGGTTGTTAGGACCGATGGGTAGTCAGCACCCCAGAATGGCTTGACATGGGTAGTGAGCACCCCACAACGGCTTGACACGGGTAGGTCGGCACCCCAGAATGGCCGTACCAGGTAGGTCGAGCACCCCAAAATTGCCCGACAGTATGTATGATATGCGATTGTATGGTATGTGGTTTGATGGCGGAACTCACTAAGCTTCGTGCTTACAGTTTTTAGTTTTGGTTTCAGGTACCTCTTCTTCGAAGGGGAAGGAGCTAGCGCGGTAGCGACACATCACACACACGCTTTGTATTCCGCACTATGAGATCTTCCTGGGGATTTGTACTTTGACGTTATTATGTTTTTTTTATAAACTGGTTTCCAGACACGCACATCTTTGATGGAATAATATGATCGGTGAATGTTTTATTTCTAATGTTTTGCTAATTATGTGTTTTAAAAATGAAATTTTTGGCTCGTATTTTTGGGACATTACATTATCATCGGCGGTTACATCAGTTTATTTAGGCTTATGAGAGAAAAGTTTCTACAAATATTGTAAAACTTGCAAGGTTTATTACACCCTTGCTCTAAACTTTACTCTTTCTGCCTTATTAAGTCTGATTTCCTCTTTTTACACAACCACTAGTTCCCCTTTCATCTACCATGTGACAACCCGAAATTTCCATTATGTACAAACTATATCACTTCAATAGAAGTTATAGCAGTCACAGTTAATTTTCAGACTTTTCGCGTAAGTTTGAGTAATTCAGGGTTTACACTTCAGGAAATATCAGGAGAGTGGGTGCACTAGGGTTTTGTGCAACACTATTATTCCAAAACTCTATTATATTAGAGATCATTTTAGGAATAAAAATATTTTCTGCCAAAAATATTTCAGGACTATAAATAGATTTCTGAACCAAATTGATTCATTATTCACATTTCCAACTAGAGAAAAGCCATTTTCTCTCTCACAGATCTTCGGGTTTTTATACCAAAACGTGAGTAACTCTTTCTAGTAGTGTTAGAATGCTCATTATGTGCTTATAACATGATTTAGATGGTTAATCATTAGATCTAGGAGTTTACTCCCCAAGGTGTTCTTGGGCGGTAAACTCTCGAAACAAAGCCAAAACCGACCTTTGTGTTATACAACTGCCTTAGACTCATATGTATGTGTGTTAGGGACAAGAAAACAACCATAAATCACCCATGTTTGGGAGTTCACGACCCAAGAGTTGCTTAGGCCGTAAACTCCCTTTTTGAACTCAAAATGATGTTTTAAGGCCACTAAAGCTTTAAGACTTTTATCAAGACTAGTTCCCATTAAATCTAAGGCCTTAAGTACATTAAAGAACACAAACAAATGAGAGTTTACGGCCCAAGTGTTTCTTATGCCGTAAACTTCATAGAAATGGACTAAAGGGTGTTATTAAGACACCTAAAGCCCTAGACCTTTACATGGAATTGTTCCCCACTTAATCTAAGGACCAAAGCACATCAAAATCACATTTCAAAGTGATTTTACGGCCATGACATGGTTCATGGGCCGTAAACTCATTAAAGGGGCACTAAAGTGTGTCAATGGTCTTCATATGCTTGGAATAAAAGTCTAGAACCTATACCACAAGTGCAAGAGACTTGAAAGCATCAAAAATACACCATACTTAGAGTTTACGGCCGTCAACTCTAAGGGGAATGGCCTTAGGGCTGTAAACTCCCAATTGGAGTATTTCTAGACCTTAAACCCTTCCAAGAATTTAACCACCAAGTTAGAATAATTCTAGGAATTATTTGGAACTTCAAAACACACAAAACACCCATGGTTGGGAGTTTACGGCCGTAAACTCAAGAGTTTACAATCGTAAACTCCATGTGTGTTGGTATATGAGGAGTAAACTCATATATGGGGTCCTTTGGAACCCTAAACACAAGTTCCTTGTCCCACAATAGCTTAGATGCAATCCTCAGGGCTTAAAACACTTGTATAAAGTGTTTATAATATCTAGGATGTCTTAGCTTTATCAATTAGTAACTTAAGACTAATTGAGTGCATATATGTGTGATTATATGTTCATTAGGATCGTAGTGTGTGTACAAGTCCTCGCTTGACACCTAGCAATCCTATACCGTTCAGTTCATCCCAATCACCAAGTACAGGTGAGTTCATACCCCTTAATCAATGTTTTAAATGATTTTAAATGCTTTAATGGGGGGGGGGGAATACAAGTAGAAAATAGTATGTTATTAAATCAATCTTATGTATTTTATAACTGTGTTTTCACTCAGTAGATTTCACATATTTCAAAAGGTGTCACATGAAATGGTTTCTATCTTAAAATACTTTGAGAACAAAAATATTAGTTTTGAAATGTTTAATGACATCAAGTCACTCTAAATTATTGTTCAAAACTCCTAGACATCTTACAAAACCATTGTTTTACCTTCTTGAATCAAACTATACTTATGCACATATGTTCATTTTTATGTTAGAGATTATAGTTTTCATCCTTCGTTCAGTTTCCCACACCCTGGTGCTTCGAGGGTGCATAAATCTACTTGAAAAGCCAGTTACTTTCCAGTTAATTATCATAGCGATAGTTAGAAGAAACAGAACATTATTCCTATTACAAGGAATCACACAAGAGTCAGTTCATTCATGAGTCTATACCAGTACATTACCTGATACATGAGTACATTACAGTTGATTACATGATACCTGAGTACGTTTACATATACTTACTTGATACATGATTACGCTTACATGAACACATTACATGAATACTATACAGGAATACTGTTACTTAGGTGCATTATCTTGTATTTACTTACCTGGATACTTGTACTTAGAACTATGAGGATGATTTATTAGTATTTACTGTGTAAATTACCTTTCCTATCCCAGTTCAATGGGATGATTTGGCGGGACTTACCATTCCGAACCCTACTGATTAGCACCAGTGGTCGATAAATGTCTACGAATGTTTAAGGTTGTTACTTACTTAGTAGTCAGTGACGGGACTAACCATCCCTCTGTCCACTGTTGCAACAGTGGATGAGATGTGAATCTTCGGAGGATCATTAGGTTGACGATCTGCATCAAGAGATCGATACAGGGACTAACCCTCCTTCCATCCTGCTGCTACAGAGGATGAGGGGACACTCTTTGGATGTTCCATAGGGTCTATCTTTCGCTTCAGCGATGTCGTGTTTGTCCTGGTAATCCAAGACAATAACACTTACATGATTATATTTTCCTGTTTACTTTATTTTGTGATACTTTCACATAAATGAGGAGTTAGACTAAGTACTCTAGTACTAGTCAATAGAAAGGAAAAGCTATCATAATACTTAAAAAACATTCGGGTCTTGGTAGAAGACTACACTTCATACTTACAAAACATTCGGGTCTTGGTAGAAGACTACATTTCATACTTACACAACATTCGGGTCTTGGTAGAAGACTACACTTCATACTTACAAAACATTCGGGTCTTGGTAGAAGACTACACTTCATACTTATAGAACATTCGAGTCTTGGTAGAAGACTACATAGTCATAACAAAACATTTGGGTCTTGGTAGAAGACTACACTTCATACTTATAGAAAATAAGGGTTTTTCTAGGGTTTTTCATACTTACATCAACATTTTCACTTAAAGGTCTGCATGGCCTCCATGATAGATTTTCATAAGCATGACAATGACACTTAAATACTTATGAATTCACCAGCTTTAAAGCTGATACTCGCTTTCAAAATAACTTGTATTCTCAGGTCAACAGTAGACGGGTACAATGGCCAGGTTTTGAGAAGACGGAGCAGACAAGACTTGTCTTCTATTTTGATTGTATTATTTTGGTGTCTTACTACATTGAAAGAACACACATGTATTAAAATTCTACTTGTAATGCAATGGATGATGTTGTGGCTTGTTTATTATATTACACTGTTGTGATACTGTATATGACGTCCTCCACCCCTGAACGTTTCCGCCGTTCGTGGTTTTGGGGTGTGACATACCAACACCCTAAATGATGACCCAGCACATCAGTGATGTGAACCACATGTTCCTCAAGTGCATGTTGTCTCTGTTCAAGCTCTCTAGTGCACTCTTCATTTCTTGAAGTTTGATTTTATAGCTCTATCTTTGCAATCCTTGCATCGTGAGTGATCATGTCATTGTAAGCGAAGTTGAATTGGTGATGAACATCCATCACTGAATCTTGATCTCGCGTTCTTTGGCCTTCTAGACTTCGCACCCTTCCTGAGATGTAGGTAGACTTTTCTTCAATGATTTCAATTTTATCTTCTAGTCTCACACTTTTCTCAAATAATTGAGACAAGGTGCCGTATTCAGAAGAATGTGGGGGATGTGGTCGGGATGATTGACCAGTCTTATACATTTGAGTAGCTCTTTCTTCTACCACCCACCGGTAAACCGCTTGTACTATCCTCGTAGGTTCATCTTGAACTCTATGACTCTATTAAGATGTCCCTCTTTGACTCTTCTTAATCTTCATCCATCTTGGTATGGATTTACGAGCTGTTCGTTTCATCTTCGCTCCTCCTGGAACTTGACAATAAAGAGTATTCATTGATGGTAAGGAAGATGCCACAGATTCTGTCTCTTCCATAGGCTCGCTCTCTTCCATCGGCTTTCTCCCTTCACATTCATTGGAAGGTAAAGGAGCTTCATCATCTGAGGGTATCAGGTTGAAATTAGTTGGATTTATGGGGTAGTAAGGATCGACTACTAACATCGGGAATGAGACTTCATCTTCATCCGTATCTTCTATGATTATCCACTCTCTTGGATAAGACATGAAGAACTCCTATACGGTTTGCAATACCAAGTGTTTAGTCTGTCAAATATTACTTTCAAATTAAATATTCCATATGATCTGATTATAATAAAATGTAGTTGCGCACCTACACCTAGTTGTGATAGGATCTATGCACATATAAACTTTAAGTTGGAATATTTGATCTAAATCCTTGAGATCAAAATTATTCCGAGTGTTCAGGTGTATTCGCATCGCAGGTCTGAGTCTTCATATATCACTCTATGCTAAGGGATATACCTAAACCTAATAGAGTAAGCCCTAAACTATAGTCGTTCTTTCGTAAGAAAGTACTAGTTCACTATAGTTAATAGCTCTGATACCAATCTGTCACACCCCGGTCGGCGACGGAAACACCGGGCGATGTAACGTCATTTCTCGTATCACAGTTATAAAACATACATTGAATTGTACAAAAGAATTTCATGGAATACACACCTTTATTGATATTTGAAAGTTACATTATTATAGTTTTCCTAGTATCTATTACATGACATCCGACTACGACATACGTCTTAACAAACAGAAAGATTAATAGTAAAACTTCTTTTATACGATTTACATATCAGCTAGTCTAGTTCCTAAAAACATATGCATTTTAAAATACATCAACATAAAGTTGGTAAGTTCACAGGTGTTGACTCCATATAAAGTAAAACTCTTCCTCTAGTTAAAAAGTATAGTTTTTAAAGTATCATTTGACTCTCCAATATTAGGTATAATAGTTTACTTATTAGATGAGTGATATAACTAAATAATATTTGAATCTAAGGTATAAGTATGGGGAAAATTATACTTAACATTATTACTTGTATAACGACGATGTATAATGCTTCTAACAAATTGCTACCATGAGTATGTATCCGCTGCTTGACAACAAAGCCACTGACAACCACTCATGCTATTCATGAGAATTTCCACACACATACACACAGTACTGCGTGCTTGATCGACATCGGAACAATAACAGATAAAAGGAACAGATCATCACTCGCTTATGTTTGGTTGTAATTAGAAACCACGAGTGGGCTTCTCAACCCGTATCTTATTCATACATGACTTCCTCGCTCACACGGGATTAACGGTTATAGGTCAGAGGACTTCCATTAAGATCCCTAATGATAGATGATGAATATAGTAACTCATGTGGACATTGACGGCATTCTATAGTCCAAACAACAAAAGCATTTTCATGTCTAAAACCTAATGTTACTAGACTATGCTTTTAAACATTACTCCAAATTTCATAACATTTAGGCAGTATAACAACTATAACTTGAGGTAAAATCAGGTTTTATCTTGACATAAAACCAATAGTAATAGCATATAACATAATTAACAAGTGATATATATATATATATATATATATATATATATATATATATATATATAACATCCAAGTATAACTCTGGGTCTATAACACAACGTAGTATATATAGAACCCCGAAGTATAACTCATAAGCTACATCACACATATATATAGAATTTCCGAGTATAATCGTAGATAAATATTCGATTACATCTATATGAATAACATGCTAAGAAGTTTAACATAGTTAAGTGATTTCAAAATATCATATATATTTTAGGTATATATGAGACAAACAATTATATCTCAGTTAATATAACTATATATGTTGATAGAAACAAAGTATCATATAAACATAATATTAGCTTTTATTCAATATTTAGCATGCGTTTTCCCCCAAAAATATTTCAAAGTGGGGCCATGAAACTCACTTTAATATCATGATTTGACATAATCTAATCTGAAAACGTTCAGTGATTCGCAATCATCGGGCTTGGGATGCAAGATGGCTTCAGCAAAAGAGAGAGGAGAAAGAAGTTCTAGTGTAAGAATGGCTGAGGTTGAACCTGCTATTTATAGAGAGATTTTTTTCCTCTCATGTTGTGACCCATATAGTCTCACGTCGTGAGCCATGGTTGGTCATCTTCGTTGACTTGTCATTTGCGTCCCTAGCTTCGGAAGGTGTTCGTATGACTCCTCATGTCATGAGAAATCCTTGCTCACTTAGTGAGCTTAGAACTTATCCCTTCCATAGACTCGCCATGCGTACTCTAGCTTCGAAGAGTGGCTTTTTGACTCCTCACGTTGTGAGTCAACTTTCTCATGTCGTGAGCCTTGGCAGATTGGGGTTTCTGCCACGTGTCATGCTCTAAGACAGCTGTAACTTCGGAAGGTCGTAACTGTTGCATATGAACCCTGTTTTTGAGGTTCTTTATATTCACACGTAGAAATTTAAGAATATTATAACTCTATTTTAGATTCCAATAACTAATTCTAAGTCTGTTTTAAATTCCTCTTGTTATAAAGATCTATAGCATTAGAATTTATCATAACTTCATGCGAAGTCAGATTTAGACGTTCTCTATATTTTTGGAATTGTATTTATATTATAAAGTATATATGAAAGACCATATTTGTATAATAAGTTATCATGAAATACATAGTGATTTTACTACATTATTTATCTAACAAAATCACATTACTTGATTGACATAATCACATAAAATTCTAATCATTATATCACAGTGCTTAAAGCACTTTTTGAAAAATTATAATATGAGAATATTATAGCATATGTGAATGAGACTATATTTGATGCATATTGGAATCGACTTATTATTATATGTTCCAGGATTTAATATTTGTTCATTTTCTTGCTATAATACTTCCATATTGAATCTCGTTTATTGAAATATTTCAACATTGTATCCATATATGTCTTTCACTAAGTTCTATTAAACTATACAATCTAAATCTATTTCTTCAAATCAAAGTATGAGTGCTCTCTCCCCAAGGTTTACTATAGCGAAACATTTTCCAAACTTTGCAATTAGAAAAAACAGAGACATTGTGATTATGCTCCTACAAGCTTTGATATGTACCTAGAAATAAACTTGACTTCTAGAAAAAAATGGCCTTTGACTTAGAATTGCATATTCCTATTATGTGATGCTTCGTTAAGTCTCTAACTAGACATCTCAAGCTTATACACCTTAGATGGATAGCGTGTGTATGTATGTATGTGTGTTTAAACCCTTCAAGATTGATAGATATATCTCTTGAATGTTCGAACAGTTCTTTGCCAACTTTTACAATTTGAACTATAAATAGGATGAAGTATTCATATTGTGAATTTGAGAATGCAAATAACACAACCAATGTCCATATAGACCTTTATTAGATCTTTAAAATCCATCATCAAAAGTATTTCCTCATAGCCATATTCATGAATTAGAGCAAAACCTTTTTCCACTTGGATTTGAAGGTAAATACATTCCCATCAACGTGGATCTATATTTTCAACCAACAGCCATAAGACAGGGTTTAGGAAAAACGAAAATCAAAATCAGTTTTTCTTCATGAACTAAACATCATTCTTCTGAATATCTTGCTTTCCGGCAGCTCAAAGGCCTACCAGTGCTTCCGTGGTGTTAGGAGCTCACCCACAGTGATTAGTGTACTTTCACTGACAAACGCTCTTTGCTTCTTCGTAGAAATAAAAATCATTTTCAACTTACACGAAGGTGAATAAAAATAAGAATGTGTTAACCACAATAGGTTTTCAACCTCGTGTCACGTGTTAGTGATAAATAAAATGATCATTGGTGGCTGACTCTTGCAACTCTTAAGATCACTACAACTCCCACTGAATTCTTGACATATGAGTTTTTTCTTAAGGAATATTCCTTGAACAGCTAAAATAAATATTCAAAAGTTCATGCAGATTTGTCACACCCCAAAACCGGAACGGCGGAAACATTTGGGGGTGGAGGACATCATGTACAATATCATAACAATGCAAAGTCGTAAACAAGCAACAACATCATCCATTGTATTAATAGTATAATTTCATACAAGTGTATTCTTTGAATGTAATAAGACACCAAAACATGAATCAAAATCAAAGACGAGTCTTGAACATTCTTCGTCTTCTCAAAACCTGGTCGATTGTACCTGTCTACTGATAACCTGAGCATACAAGTTATTTAGAAAATGTAGATTAGCATTTAAGTTGGTGAGTTGATAAGTATTTAGTGTCAACATTTGTACAAGTTTGAATAAAAATGTTTGTAGATGTCCAATTTAAATGTTTGTATATGTTTGAAAACTCCTAGAAAATCCCATATTTCCTACTAGTATAAAAAGTAGTCTTCTACCAAGACCCGACTATTTTGTATGTTCGTTTCTCTGTAAAAGTGAATGTTTTTCCCAAGTATAACTATCATTACCAAAATATAGTTTTTATATTACCCTTTATGTGAGAAGATCACAATTTGAATATAATGGGAAATTGTATGTGTACTATTGTATTGTATATTGTGCCTACTGTACTAATAACTACCTTAAAATGAATGGTTTAATTAAGGTAAAATGTGATGAGTTTGTTACCATACTAAACCGACTATAACACGAAGATGAAAGACGTCGAAAGAAATGACATTTGGCACCCGTAGACTTGCAAGTCCCACTGTAGCAAACATCAAAGGTGTAGGATAGTCAATCAAGTATAGATCTATATGCAAACTCACGCTCTCCCTCCAGGAGATTCTGGTTAAAAAACGCAACACAACGAAATGGTCATTTGTGTCATGATGTAGTATCTCACATTATGTTATCTTTGAATCTTGTTATAGTATACTTGTTATAGTAATAGTATTCTATGTATAGTATTCCTTGAATAGTATTCTCTGTATGTACTTGTATATGATAGTATTCTCTGTATGTACTTGTATATGATAGTATTCTCTGTATGTACTTTTATGTGATAGTATTCTCTGTATGTACTTGTATATGATAGTATTCTTCTAAACTATACCTATTATATCTTACTAGTGATTTATCTAGTTTGAATGAATGAAAGGATGCTTTTGCTACCGAAAGGTACTGAACTGATTGATAGAACTTTTATGTCTACATATGTATACATAATATATAACTAATATTTAGACAGCATTCAGACAAATAACCGATACCCTAAGGCCACATCCAAACAAGGGAAAGGAAATAAAGCGAGTTATCAATCCTAAGTCCTTTAAACATTACTTACATAACTATACACATATAGGCATGCATTTGACAATGTATAAGTTTAAAAAGGAAGTTTTGTAAAACATTTGAAGAGTTTAATAATAAATATTTATGACTTGATGTGAATTTATAAAACAATTTAAAAGCAGTTTGTTTGATAACACAGTTTAAAGTAAATGAAATCCTTTGTTTAAAACAAAGTTTGAAGTATATGAAATTCTTTGTTTGAAACACAGTTATAAATCACATGTGAATGATTATATAACTAGTATGATTTCAACTTGTATCCCCTCCCCATAAAAGAATTTAAAATCATTTAATAGTTAAGTTAAGGGGGTATGAACTCACCTGTTGTGAGTAACTCGAATGAAAGATCGATATAGGAAGTTGAGTGTCAATTGATGACTTGAACACAAATGAATCCTATTAACCATATAATGACACATATGTGTATACAATTAGTGTATATAACAACTAATTATTGATTTGGAACCACCTTAAGGACTAGGAAACACTTATATCGAAGTGTTACAATCACATACGATTGCATATAAAGGGTATATGACCACACATTGGAGTGTAACGCCCGATTGCTATGTCTGATGTGAGTGTACGGCCAGAGTGTATGACCCAAGTGGGTGTGCGGCCACACACTCATGGTGAAATGTGCCAAAGTGTGTCTTAAATCCTTATTAAGCATCTAGGAAGTGTGCTTTGACCATTTCTTAGCTTATAGGAAAGTTGGTTACCATTTTAGACCCTAAAAAGGGTGTGTACGGCCATATAAGAGTGTATGGTCGTACACCCTTGATAAACATGTAAAATTATCAAAAGTGTATTTTAAGTCTCTATCTTGCATTCACTAAGTGATCTTGATCAAACACTAGCATAAAACATGAGTTTTATGGCCATTAAGCACCAAAAGTACGGGTGTACGGCCACCTGGGGTGTGTACGGTCGTACACTCCTTATTGTTCATATTTTAGACGTTTTCTAAGGAGTAAAATCAGTAAGTAACAAGCATGAGGAGTGGTACTTATGAGATAGAAGCTTTTAGGGGTGTTTGAGGTCCACAAACCTAGTAGGTGTTCTTGGTGTTCTTAGTGAAAACTTGAAGATCTAAGCAAAATGAATGATTTCATGGATGAAATGGTTGATCCTTACTAGAGAGTGTAAAGAATCATCAAATTGATGGAAGAAAACACTTGCAATTTGAAGATGTTGAAGTAAAATTGGATGATACTTGAGAGAGAAGTTGATTTTCGGCTTAAGGGGTGAAGAGAGATGAAAGGAGGCTAACACTCTCATTTATACATGAGAGTGTACAGCCAGAAGGGGGTGTACGGTCATACACTCCATGTGTACGACCGTACACTGTGACAACCCTAAATCTATTCCCGTTACAAATCTCATTTTCACTAACGAAATGCGTTAACGTACATTATTTTATGTTATATTTGGAATCGTCAATACCCGAATATCTAATTACATACATGCCTTAAGATCATTGTAAGTAATATCACTCTTACGTGTTAACACTAGTTTGACCTAATTGAGTGGTGTCACTATTTCAACCACTTCACCCGGGTAAAAAGTTTCAACCCCGTTAAACTTTAGCATCGGGTAGTCGTGTATCGGGTACAATACCTGAGACATATAAAAACACATGACTACTACAATTGAACTCTTTTACCACCATTTCACCTCTCTCTCACTACTTTCTCTCTCTAGACCCGAAATCGACTCCAAATCCGCATATTTCCGACTTCCAAACGTAAGGATTCATCCCCTGACTTAATCTAATCATACTTTACTGCTTGTAGTGTTCAAAATCATGAAAATCAAGGACCATAAAGGAGTTTACGGCCTAAGAAGCTCCTTAGGCCGCAAACTCCCAAAATCACCCCAAAAGCCTTGTTTTTCCTTCTTTTAAGCTTATGGACTAGTTAGGGCATAAACCTAGGGGACTTTGGACACTAAAGCACAAGAAATTAAGGCCTAAAAAGGAGTTTATGGCCCAAGCACATGCTTAGGCCGTAAACACCATAAACACCCCACAAACACTTGTTTAAGGTCCCTAAAACTCATCTAGGGTGTTTGGCAAATTAGACTTGACAATAAGGAACACTTGGATGCATCAAACAACTCCATTTTGAGGGCAAATGAAGAGTTTACGGCCAAGGCTAAGCTTGGGCCGTAAACACCCAAAAAGTGGTGTCAAACAAGCCCCTAAACCACCCAAATGCATGTAAGGATTTAAGATAAGGCCTTTGGAAGTGTGTTGTACAAATAAACATCACATTTGGACACCAAATGAAGAGTTTACGGCCAAGGAAGTTCTTGGGCCGTAAACTCCCCAAAAACATGTGTCAAATTGTCCCAAACTCACTATATGGCCTTCTAGGATTTATCTAAGGTGTATGAGACTTTGTTGTACAAATAAAACATACATCTTGAAGGATTTTCAAGAGTTTACGGCCCAAGAACAACTCTTGGCCGTAAACTCCCCAAAATGTCACCAATTATGTTATTTAAGCCCCTAAAATGGTCCAAGACACATACCACTAAATCAAGGAAGTGAAACAAGACCCTAAACATGCACCTTGGAGAACCATTAGAGTTTACGGCCAAGCCTAAGGGGTTTACGGCCGTAAACTCCCAAAGTATGGCTTTTGGGCCATAAACTCCAAAAGAGTGAACTCTAAAGCCCTCCCGTAAATCATTCTTAGCTTGTACCACTCCCAGGAACCCCATTTAGGCCTTAAAACCCCGAAAACAATGCTAGAATGCCCAAATACTATAATGAAAGCTTTAAGATGATTAACTTCTTGTAAAATACATATTTTATATGACATTAGGGTCCTAAAAGGTGCTCAAGTGGTTATTGGGTACCAAACGCTCAGTCGACACTTTTACCCGATTCACCCGATTTCCACGATTTCAGGTGAGTTCATACCCCTTAATTGAACCTTTCAAATGTTTTATATGTTTTAGGGGGGGGGGAGATACAAGTTGAATATACGTGTTTATGAAAAGTTTACAAGAATATCTTTCCGAATACAGAATTAAGCACATGTGATTCACACCCTGTAGTTCAAATCACATGTGATTAATCACTATGCCTTATAAATAAATCAATGGTTTTCAAAACTACTTGGGATTAATTAACAAGTTTTAAATGTTCATTTCATACAATACTTTTGTTAAATAAAACTCTTTATAAGAATGTAATCATACTAATATATTTATATAAGTAAGACTTGAAAGACTTAGGACCGATAGCTCGCCTTATTTCCTGTTTCTTGTTTGATTGTGGACTTAGGGTAGTAGTTATCCATCCGACTGTCATTGATTTCTTAATTATATATCTCATATATTAGTACAGATTATGAGTACTTCTTAATTCACTAATTACCAGAATCACTACTTGAATAGAACCACATACACTAAATTAACTATAATAGGTATAGTTAAGGACTCTATCCCTAGTTTCCACTATTACTCTACACTACTATAATTCTCCATATTATGAAGCAATACACTAATAAGAGAATACAATACAAGTTATACGAAAGATTACTACACTATAATACAAGAGGATGCACTAATCATGAGATAACTCGCTAATCCACTACGGGATACTCTATACGCTATTCACTATGCCCGAAGTTTTCCAACAGGAAGACGACACTATATGTATAGATCTATACGGGGCAGACGCTATTACATCCCGACTGATAACTTCAGTCCGAGTCTCGGCCCAGGGATGTTGTTACACTACTACACTATGCATGACTGGGAAGGTCATGGGGGTTCGCTATTACTCACACTATTGGGAATATACTAGAAAGACACTATAACCGCACTAAAATACTAAAAGAGAAATGAAGTAATATCCCGAAGTAAATAAGTACCTAATACTAAAGGATGATGTACCACTATTATATACTCTAAGAATAACTCACTATACTACGTTACATAATGATGAGTCACTATTACACTTCTAAGATAAATGACATTCAAAGATGGAAACAACATATTTCTTAAAGATTTTCACTTACTATACAGTTCTGGAAAATATGGGATTTTCTAGGTTTTACCACTATATATGATTTCAAACTTCAGTTTTCATACTAATGACTCTAATACTTTTATACAAGTACTCACACTAAACACTCTTATGAACTCACCAGCTTTATGCTGATATTCTTTTCAAAATAACTTGTATCTTCAGGTCAAAGATAGACAGGTACAGCAGCAGTATTTTTGGAGAAGATGGAGGATGCAAGACCCATCTCTTATTTTTGTTTACTTTTGGTGTTTGTCAAACATTACGAAACACACTTGTAAATACACTTACTATATAAATGAAATGGTTGTATGTTTCTTGCTTTTACTATTATGCAATTGTGATGATACTGTACACTACGTCATCCACCCCGAAACGTATTCCGCCGTTATCGGTTTTGGGGTGTGACAGATTGGTATCAGAGCATTGTTTATAGTGAATCAAGTATATCAACCTATAAAAGATATACGAACTATAAACACTTCGGGACTAAAACACTCTAACCAAGAATATATACTGTTAAGTATCTAAAAGATTTAACTAAGTATATATACACACATCACTATAAAACACAGAAGTCAGTATCGTCCTAGAACAAAACAAAAGTATTAAGATTGTTGGATAGCACAATTGAGCTTAGAGACATATAGTCACATTTAGGGGAATGTAGCCTGATCAACTACGTTTTCCTGGGAGTGACTAGCTTGTGCCTAAGTTTGGTTGTGGTATTGCAACAAGTCTAAAACTTACCAACCCTACCACAATAACGTTAACATTAGAATACTATAGGAGTATTCTGTACCTCTAAAAACATACATATGTGAGAACTAAAAAGGGTAGTTACAGTTGGAGCAATAGTCGCTAAATGGATACTTCCCGGTTACATGTGACTAGGGCGTTATAGACTTAGAATCTGTGATCTTTGCTTTACTTCCTGTTCCTTGTTTGGTTGTGGATTTAGAGTTAGGGTCGCTTGTTCGACGGACTATCCTGCCCCAATCACATGTAATTAGTATGCATTATGCAAGTATTGGTCCAACTCGTGACGACTGTCTTATAAGTAATTTAGAGTAGCACGCCTATTAACCTTCTTTTCCCCTTTTCTCGCATAGATACCATGGCTGGCTTCCACCCTCCAGGCGACCCGTACTACCCAAACCAGGGTAATAGGGGATGGCTCAGTGAAGAGTCGGACGATGATCACCCAATCCCCTTGGATGATCACCGAGCAGAAGGCTTTCCAGATAACTCCGACTCCGAGCCAGAAGTTAATAACCTACCCCCTGGAGTCCCAAATCCCAACCCCCGTCTGACATTTCAGGGTCCCACTCCTATGTGGGCCATATCCTTGCACAGATGGAGTGAAGAGCAGGGTCAGCCCATACCATACAATGGAGACCGAAGTTTCTACAACATAATCGAAGGAGGATCAGCAGATCAGGTTCTGCCCATCATGATCCGAAGGATTGCCAGGAATGTCGAGCAAGGACAAGTTGCAATAGGTCGAGTGGTGGAAGTGAATGCCAACTCCAATCTCAACACAGTTCGCATCCGCCAGCTCGAAGAAGCCATGGACAGGACAAGGAGGACTAACGAGGCTCTGCAGCACCAGCTGGCTGCATCCCGAGCTGAAATTAGAGAACTCCGTGCACGCCAAAGGACTCATGATCAACGCCTTCAAGAAGTTATGCGTCAGCTAGCAGAACTGAGGATCCACTCGACAAGTAACCGTCACCAATAAAAGATGTCTAGTTATGTAACAACCCGAAATCTTCATGTCATTATTTCATAACTCAATTCGCGTAACCAACCGTCGTTCCGATTTCAAATTCCGATCCTTCATTTAATTAAGTCATTATCTAGTACGCATTTAAAATGACTTATTGGGTGTCTTAATACATTTAGAAAACATTCCAACACCCAACTTTAATAATCGGAATATTTCCAGTATTTACCGTATCGGGTTACGGTAACTCAATCGGGTACGACCAAAAACCCCGTCTAACACCGGTATCGGGTAGAATTTCACCGTGTCCAAAACTTAAGCACTATATAAACATGATTAGGACTCCATTTGAAGCCTTTGGCAAAATTCTTATCACACACTTACAACCTCTCTCCTCCAAGCTTGATTTTAGGTCAAAAATCACAAGTTAAGGCTTCAAATCTTTGAGGTAACTTCACAAACATGATATTCAACACCTTTAGCATGTAAATTGATGAAATTAGAGAGTTTGAGGTCCAAGAATATGAGTTTACGGCCAAGGAACATTCTTGGGCCGTAAACTCCATGTAAAGGGGTTTTAAGCCCTTAAACTCCTTCCTTGACTCCTTTGGACCTTAGATATGCTTATGGGACATTAAGATATGGAATTGGATCAATTAAAACACCACTTTTATGTGACTTAGAAGAGTTTACGGCCAAGGAACATTCTTGGGCCGTAAACTCCTCAAATGAGGGTTTTCATGCCTTAAAACACTTCCAATACCTAGTTAGGGTTTTGATATGAACCTTGGACTTGTTATTCTGGACTTGGAACACTTTAAACTTGAATTTTGAGTAACAAAGAAGAGTTTACGGCCAAGACACCTTCTTGGGCCGTAAACTCCTCTAAAATGGTGATTTAAGACCTTTTCACATGTCGAAATGCTTCCAAACTCAAACTATGGCTTTGTGATAAAATCTAGTTACATCTAAAAATGGTTTAAGGGATTTAAACACCACAAAAGTGTGAGTTATGAGAGTTTACGGCCTAAGAGCATACTCTTTGGCCGTAAACTCATAAAACAAGGTCAATGATGCTTTAAACACACTCAAATGGTTTGTACAAAAATCTAGAATCACATGTGATTACCTTTAGCACCAAAAACTACCCTTTTCTTATGTAAAAGAGAGTTTACGGCCCTAGAACTTTCCTCTAGGCTGTAAACTCATAAAAGAGTCTTAATTGATGACTTAAGAACATACAAATGCTTAGAAAATTGATTTGAATCACATGTGATTACTCTACGTGGCTTAAAACAATTTTTCAAGGAACATTGAGAGTTTACGGCCGTAAACTCCAAGAGTGTGGCCGTAAACTCTTGTCTCATGTGTTTTTAATCCTTTCCAAGTGTTCCAAGGTGTTTTGATAATAAGTTCTAACCATCCCTAAGTCCATTTAAGCCCTAAAAGCACCAAAACCTCACCCACATGAGTTTACGGCCGTAAACTCATGTATGTGGGTGTTTCTATGTTGTAAACTCCTTGAAATGTTTACTAATGGAGAGTAAACTCAAGTCCCAAGTCCCTAGTGCCATTACAAATCAATAGATGTCACCCGGGTCACTCCGAACACTCATTTTGAGGTGTATAACCTCACTGGAGTGCAATGTTCCATATAATTAGTGAATGTATCTCTAATTGTATATATATGGACATTATATCATCTTACATAGCATCCTCGCGAGTAATCAAACCCAGAACCGACATCTAGCATTCCAAACCGACAAGTTTCCGAGTCCGGTGAGTTCATACCCCTACCCTTTTTCACTGTTTTTACTGTTTTCAGGGGGGGAACACAAGCATAGTACAAGGGAATTTCTTGTACTCATAACATATTTTCAAATGTATATTTTATACTCTTATGCTTTTGAAACTGATAATCATGACTGACAACAGATCAAACATACAAATCACACAACATATATTTGTGAAATAAGGTTCTAAACTAGTATGTTTTACATGTATTTCACAAGTGATTTTCCATATTTTATCAGTTAAAAGCATGACAATAAGACATTTGAATTCAATACTTATACACTGTTTTATCCTCGGTAACACTCTTTACATTTTATACAAGTGGAGGATTTTCAGATTATTACTAGTAAATTTGTTATTCCGTATAATTGGAGACACGTCCTCGGAGAACACTCCACCTGGATTACGCGAGTGGAGGACTACACCCATAACCAGAATCTCTGGTATTTAGAGAGCGTGACTTGAGTGTATAGATCTATACGGGGCTGACTACCCCGCACCTGGCTGCTAGCTACAGCCGAACCGAAATGGTTCAAGGGTGACGAAAGTCATAAGTATGTGGACGACTTATTGCCACATGTGGAAGACTTATTGCCACAGGTTTTAGTCTATTGTATGGTTATGGCACTCGCAATTAGGATAACAGAGATTTACTAACAGTAATAATGGATAACATTATACATCGTTTACATCTTTTACATCTTTTACTTACTGGAACCAACATTCAGGAAGGTACGGGACCTTCCTGGGGAACACATGGAACTTAACTACAATTACATCTTTTACATCTTTTACATTGTTTACAAGAAATACATACATACAGGAAAGCGCGGGGCTTTCCTGGGTAACACTTACAGAGTCACAGAATGAATAACATTACATCTTTCACAATTTGTACATACATTCAGGAAAGTACGGGACTTTCCTGGTTACACACAATAAGTAAACATGTTTTCAGTATACATACATATCATACTTCACATTTGTGAAACCATAACCAACTTTTAAGAAAATACGAGATTTTCTTGGTATACATAACATTTCAGAAACAGAAAGGAAACCGAAACATTTTCACAAACAAAAACCGCTTATGAACTCACCAGCTTTATGCTGATTTTCAAACCGCTTGTGTTCTCAGGTCAACGTTAGAACAGGTACCCGAAGATCCTTTTGCTTGAAGAAGGTGTTCATGAAGACCCGTTACCTTTTGTCTATATATACTATGTAGCGCAACTGTACAAACTATGCTTTTGAAACACTTGTAAAACTGTTATTATGTAATGTAATGCTTGTTTTACTTTACTTACTATGTACATTGGAATTGATACTCAACGTGGAAGTCCACCCCGGGAATGTATTCCGCCTTCGGTTTTCGGGGTGTGACAAGTTATCCCTATCTTTTGTCTTATGGATTAACCTATCCACTCTATGTCTCGTAGATCTATTATCTGTAAACATTCCTAGCTTGAAAGTACTCTAGTTAAACCTCTAAACTGCCAAACCCTTTTCTCTATGGTATAATGTAAAGACCTATTGCTAGGTCAAATTTTCATGAACTTGTGTTGCAGCATGAATACCAATATATTGGCAGTTGATTTCTCTATTGCTATAACTCTCATCTTGATCTTGGATTATGTTGATTTAGTCCACAAAACACTCTATTTACGTTTGCAATAGACCCTTACCAAACCTTACATGGTATAAAACTATAAACACTAAAGGGCCTAAGTGCTCTGAATTAAAAGTATCTTCAAATTATAAGTATTTTCAAAAGTAAACAAGTATACCGAACCGTCGTCATCCGTAACCTCAAGTAGAACAGAACATAAGTAAATGGGTGTTGTGTACTGTGGTTAAACCTGGGCAGTTATGTAGTCGTGTCTAGGATCAATATGGCCTGGCCAACTATATTCATTCGAGACACGGCCAACATGTGCCTGGGAGTGACTGTGGTATATGGCATGCCTAAGACTTACCCTAATATTCCAAACATTGAATCGTGGTCGTAAACAATTCATGAAACACTATGGGAGTATTTCCCATACTCGATCCTCTGTAGTAATTCTTATTCGAGTAGTTCTTTATGATCACTCTTAACGATAAACTATCTGTTCGATAACTCTTTCCTGCTTTGTCGCTTACTCAAATCATATAACTGTCATATCTATCGATTCAATAGAGGACTTACCATCCTCTTTTCCTTGGTCTTATTAGATCAAGATGCCTCCCAAAAAGAGACCTAACTCAAAGAGCAACAACAATCCTTCTTCGCCTCCACCTCCTCCTCAGTTTGACCTAGCATCAGTTCAGGCAATGATGACTGCTGCGATGGTAGCAGCTATGTCCCAAATGAACCCTAGTGGTTCAGGCGGTGATATTCAATCTCAAAACCCTGAGGGTAGTCAGGGACACCAAAGAGGTGGTTCCTATAAGGATTTTATGAATGCGAAACCAACATCTTTCAATGGCACAGGAGGTGTCATTTCTCTGTCTCGATGGTTCGAGAAAATTGAGTCCATATTCGAAATCTGTGCTTCCGCGGAGTCCGATAAAGTCAAATTTGCAGCATGTACCTTCGCGGATAAGGCCTTGACTTGGTGGAATGGCCGAGTCAAATCTCTGACCCTACCCGTAGCCAATGCCATGGGCTGGGAAGCCATGAAGGAACTCCTCATTTCTGAATACTGTCCCCGTGGTGAAATGCAGAAATTAGAGCATGAGCTCTGGAACCTGAAGATGAAAGGTTCCGACATTGCTGCATATACTTCCCGATTTGATGATCTTGCACTTCTCTGCCCGGGGTTAGTCACTCCAGAAAACAAGAAGATTGAAAGGTTCGTTTGGGGACTATCTCAACCAATTAAGAGTCATGTTTTGGTTGCTCATCCAGATACCTATGATAGTGTAACACCCCAAAGTTTGGAGAGCCAAGAAAAGAAAGAAAACCTCAAGTTTAGGGTAGACTCGGCGAGTCCATGGAGGGACTCGGCGAGTCCGAGCGGGATCCGGGTGTGGTGAAAGCGACCGACTCGGCGAGTCGGCCAAGGGGACTCGGCGAGTCTGGTCTGTGCGAGGAAAAACCTAATTCTGGGTGTTGTATCCTATATTTAAGGGAGTTATGTCCCTCCCTCAGCCCCCATATCATCCTAGAGAAGCTGTAAACCTTAGATTCGTGGGAGCCTCCATCATTTGATATAAAAATAGCTTTGGAGGAAGGAAATCTTGGAAGGGACTTGGAGATCGGTGAAGTTGCTACAAAGGAGAGGCGTAGATCCGAGATCTACTTCAGTTGGTATTCTTCTTGGAGGTATTAAGCTGTCATTTTCCCTTCCTTGCATCTAGATCTAGTTGTTATGATATTTGGGGGATTTTATGGTTGTTTGAGACCCATTTCGAGTTGGGAGCTTAGATCTGAAGTTGCTACTTCAGATCTAAGTGTGTTTTGGCTTAGAAACTCGGAAAGCATCAATTGTTGGGTTGATTGTTGAGCTCCTTTGTCTTAAACCCTAGTTTAAAGTGTTTTGAGCCTAGATCTCTTAATCTACACGTAAAGTTTGCCACTTTACGTGGGGAATAGTCCCTAGAAGTATGGATCTATGAGTTGGAAACTCTGCTTGGCTCGAAAAGCCGCTGCATGAATTGGAGACTGGATAGACTCGGCGAGTCCTTCGAGTGGACTCGGCGAGTAGCTTGAAGATGAGGAGGGACTCGACGAGTAGGATGAACAACTCGTCGAGTCGGATGAAGTTAGGCATGGACTCGGGGAGTTTGATGAACAAACTCGACGAGTTGGTTGGAGATTGTCTAGGACTCGGTGAGTCTGTTTTTGGACTCGGCGAGTCAGATCGCGAAACCGTGACCCCTCGGGTCGAGACCCGAATCAGTGAGTCGGATGGTGACTCAGCGAGTTGGACAGGACAGGACTTGGATTTGGTTGGACTCGGCGAGTCATGGATTGACTCGGCGAGTCGAGTCGCGAATAAGAAGGACCCTGAGCTTATGAACTCGGCGAGTCAGTAGATAGACTCGACGAGTAGGGTTGACCTGGAAGGTTGACTTTGACCAGGATTTTGACCTTGACCCGAATTGACCTAGTAGTCTTTAGAGGTCAGTTGGACTAAGTATTATATTGATATTGGTAGCTTGAGGAGTTAGTGGAGCAGCAGTCGAAGTCAGAGGTCGGGTAGCAGTCAAAAGGATTAGCAGCAGCATCAGGTGAGTTTCCTTCCAGTAGGGACGGGTCTAAGGCCACAATGCCGGCCCGTCCAGTTAGCAGTAGTTTCCAGACTTTGGTCCGATGCAGTAGTTAGTATGTTTGATGCCTTCGTGGCTCGGACAGGATTTATGTGCTATGCTTTATGTGTTATGTGTTATGTGTTCCGGGCCACGGCCCGATGTAGTATGCAGTATATGTGTTCATGCTAGTGATATGTTATGCTATGCTATGTTCAGTCAATTAGTCCGGACTTCGGTCCGATGCAGGGGACAAGGTCCCAGTTAGCCGGACTTCGGTCCGATGCAGGGGGCAAGGCCCCAGATAGTCCGGACTTCGGTCCGATGCAGGGGACAAGGTCCCAGTTAGCCGGACTTCGGTCCGATGCAGGGGGCAAGGCCCCAGTTAGCCCGGACTTCGGTCCGATGCAGGGGACAAGGTCCCAGTTAGCCCGGACTTCGGTCCGATGCAGGGGGCAAGGCCCCAGTTAGTCCGGACTTCGGTCCGAAGCAGTGGGCAAGGCCCAATATGTGTTTTATATGATTTTGTGTGGTATGTGGTAGATTGGGGGAGCTCACTAAGCTTCGTGCTTACGGTTGTCAGTTTTGGTTTCAGGTACTCAGTTTTCAAAAGAGGAGCTCGGGGAGATTGCAGTGCACACACCGTAGTCAGTTAGCCTGGGAATGTTTGACTCTGATAATGATATTATGTTTCGAATTAATACTCGATAATTTATGTTATGACTTATGATACAGTTTTTATAAATATGATTCTAGTAATGCTTTTAAAGAAATTTTTGGGTCGTGATTTTTGGGGCGTTACAAGTTGGTATCAGAGCCCTGGTTTGAGGGATTCGGATACACTTCCGGGTGTATCTGAACTCAAACTGAGGGAAATAAAAGATTTTAATAAAATGAAAATGTTTTACAAAAAGAATTTTGAAAACACTTAGAAAGAAGGAACTGTTTTTAAAGATAGAGGTGTGTGCATGCAGTCAGCCGAGCTCAAGTAAGTACTCCCAATTTACCCATACAAGTTATGTTATTATTCTCAATATCAGTTCAGTATCCATTTCAGTTCAGTTTCAGTTTCCAGCTTCAGTAGAACAGCATGCTAGAATAGGACTAAGGATCTAGGATGATGCCTTATGTGCCTGCTTTATGTGTTCCAGCTTGATGAGAATTGCATGCTAGTAATGAGTAGACAGTAGTAGGATAGCCTGTGTAGGTTATGCCTGAAAGTATGAGCTTAGCATTATATGCTAGTGCAGTTTCTTTATATGAGAATTGTTTCGCCTGAGTATGTTTCCCGTATCCGAATGCTGCTTGCTTTGTGCTTGGTGGGACTTCGAGTGATGGGAGTTAGCCATTAGGTGAATACGTCACATTACATGTGATCAGGGTTGAATAAACTCAGAGTGCTGGATTTGGCCCTACTGCGCAGCTCTTGTTTGAGTCTAACCGTTGTAGGGACGAGTCTTTTACTTGAAGGATTATCTGAGCCTCGTCACATGTGATGGTATTCAGGTGGTGACTAATTGGCATTACTAGGAGGCCTTCAGCAGCTGAGGACTGTGTGGGTAGAGTCAGAGGTTCCCTAGGGCAAGCCTAGGATGAGAGTAGCAGAGATCAGTAAGAAAGTAAAGGGGACTGGGTGGAGTTGAGGTAACTCTTGAGGAAAGTACGGATAGATGTGGAAGGTAGTAGGGTCCTATACTACTGAAAGCAGAGGATTCGTACTCGATTCAAGAGGGGCCGAGGCGAAACCAAGGAACTAGTAGAGTAGGTGAGAGATCCCTCAGCAGTAGCATGTAATTGATCAGGGATTGTTATATTTTCAGCATGGTGACGTTGCGCGAGATATCAGTTGGCAGTTCAGGTGCAGGGGAGGGGTCCGGCTCGGGCTTTGGAGCCGGGCAGCTTGATGATCGGATGAGGGATTTCATTTCCGCAGAGATTATGCGCAGCATCATCGATCAGACTCCAGTGATTTTCGGTTCAGTTAGAGGGGCTATTATGGAGCTCATGGACAGTCTTCTTGAGGCCTTTAGGGCCGGGTTAGTTTCAGGACAGATTGGGGCTCGTCTAGGTCCCGAATCTTATGGAGTTCTGGGATCCATCAGGGAGGGAGATCCCATTTCTAGTTTCTGCTATCAGGGAGCAGGGGTGTGTGGGGCATTCTGTTTCCAAGGGAAACCAGTGCATGATTGGATAGTTGAGGAAGTTTCGCGAGCCATTCGCGAGGTTCTGCCAGACATGGTCGTGATGATCACTGATAGATTGATAGCGAGGCTTCAGGATTAGACATCTGTCGTTCAGCCATCAGGCGTTGCCATTGGGGTAGCGCAGGAGCGAGAGTCGGGCAGGGAGTCGGAAGGGAAGAGGAAAATGGATGAGACTCAGGTTGCCACAGGTTCAAGTAAGAGACCCAAGAGTTCAGATTGGAGGACGAGGAACTATCAGAGCCGCAGTCGATGCGGGAAGTGCGGGAGGTTGCACATGGGTGTGTGTAGACGTAGAAGTGGTGGCGATGCTGGGTGTTTCAGGTGCGGCCAGATTGGTCATTTTAGCAGAGACTGTGTTGTTGCCATCGCCTAGGGACTTGATCCGTTGTGTTTCCACTGCAGTCAGAGGGGCCACAAAAAGGCCCATTGTCCGAGTTTGTATTCAGCAGGGCAGGCGCCAGCTCCTGCCCTTGGAACTTCGAGTACCATCAGTGGTTGTCAAGGACGGGCAAGGGTGCCTACGGCTCGGAGCCGAGTTTCTCCGGTGGATTTCAGCAGGGATTCGAGCAGCACTGAGTAATGGAGGTATGTAACTTTGTTTTGTTAGCTTATGTTATGATTATATTGTTGGTATCTGCATCAATTGTGGTATAAGTGTTGTGTTATGGAGTGGATTGCTTGTGATTATGTCATATGCCATCAGCATACCTTGGATTTTTGGTTAGTAGTCAAGGGCTGGGTTTTATCGAAGAGGTTACTTAGGGTGCAGTAAGTGTAGCATGCCTTGGAGGGACTCGGTATGCATTGCCAGTTCGGAGCCGTATAAGTTTTAGAATGGATAGGTTAGATCCCCAGCTATGGTAAGCCTGGGATTCATCATCAAATTGATTTTGGAATGGTAGTAAGGATTGGGACTTCTCTCTTCTGAGCATCGAGGTGTAAGCAGGATCGAAGTGGGGGAGAATTCCCCGAGTGTACAAGGGTAAGAGCACGCAAATCTAGAACGAGTACCTGATTTCTGAGAAGGAAAGGAAGTGGTTCAGCATTTGATGGATGGAATAGTTCATGGTTGGGAGTTTGAGGAACTCCCCATCAGTCCGTGCGTGTAAAGGGTAATGGTGAGAATGTGGTTCGGATTCCGGTAAAGGGCCGCCTGTAAGACTCGTGAGAGTCGGAAAGGAGGATCTTGGGAACGGTTAGCAAGAGATGTTTCTGTGTTAGTAGTCAGTGGTAGAGGCAACATGTGAGGTTGTGTGTATTCAGGAGTTGGAAGTTTGGAAACTTCCCAATGTTAGTTTCATGTTTCTGGATTAGTAGACGATTGGTTTGGGAACCAAGTCGAAGAATTCCTCGACAGGACGCTAATGTCATCAAGGATATAAGAAGTCAAGGTTGATATAGCATCTGATGATCGAGGACTGATTTTGGGAAATTGGGATGAGGAATCACTAGCGGGAATAGGGATAGTCAGGATGTCCTCGGGATAGTAGTAGAGTGTTGTAAGTCTGCGGGGGTAGCCGTAGCATTCACTAGCAGCCAGATAGTAGTAGAGTGTTGTAAGTCTGCGGGGGTAGCCGTAGCATTCACTAGCAGCCAGATAGTAGTAGAGTGTTGTAAGTCTGCGGGGGTAGCCGTAGCATTCACTAGCAGCCAAATAGTAGTAGAGTGTTGTAAGTCTGCGGGGGTAGCCGTAGCATTCACTAGCATCCAGATAGTAGTAGAGTGTTGTAAGTCTGCGGGGGTAGCCGTAGCGTTCATTAGTAGCCAGTTAATGTTTGAGAATTGAGAATCCGCGGGTGTAGCCGTGGATTTTATCAGATTGGTAGCAGCATGAGCGTGTTGTTGCACGCGGGAACGTAGTAATTCCCACCCGTTCGGGTGCCGCAGTGGGAATATGGGAATCCACGGGCTAGATTCGGATTTCCCAAATGGGTCAGTTATGGCTAAGGCAGCAAATTTTGGCTATAGATCGTCACATCAGTTATGAGATCAGAGTAGCAGTGGACCGTTGGGGTTCGGGTATGTTAAGGGCTACCGTCAGTCTGGGAACCATCATGTTGTTAGCCATGGAATGGATGATGTCAGGATGGGATGTATGGACCCGATCGGTTGGATTGGAAGGTGTTAGAGCCACAACGACAGGATAACTAGTGGAAACTAGTCCTAGAGGAAGATTTCGTTCAGATTCGTGGAAGCGACTAAGTGCGGATCCCTTGACTCTACAGTAGGGTTCGAGTTTAGTGTTTCAGGCAGCTCAGTGCTTCAGCCAGATCAGCGTTTCAGGCAGTTTAGTGTTTCGGGCAGGTTCAGTATTGCAGACAATTCAGTGTTTGGATGGTTTCAGGATGTTGGGTCAGTATTGTATTTGCGTGGGAATGCAAGTGTTGGCGGTATAATTGGTTGATTTGGAAATGGCAAGTCACTCTCAGTAGGATCAGCTGAGCCTTCGGCCGAGTATAGTGGTATGTAAAGATAGCTAGGCAGGTAGCTTTTCTTCCAGGATGGAAGGCTCGAGTTAGTAGGAGTTGAGTAATCAGATGGGATATAAGCAAGCTATTTCCAGCAACATGGTTTCAGTATGAGCGGGAGAATGGATAGAACAGTTATTGATAGTCGAAGTACTTTCAGGAGTCGCAGGAAGCGACTAGGAGATTGCGATGGAGTATAGTGACCAGTGGGAGTCCGGTAACTCGGATATCGGTAGAATAGTTGGATCAAAGTGGTCTCAGTGCATCCAGAAGGCAGATGAGGGGTGCAGATTAGCCAGTTAGAGGAAGTAACGCTAAGAAAATCGAGGAAAGGAGAATGGATTGAGTAGGTATCAACGATAATGATCGGCAAGGTGAGTGGCTGGAGTAATGGACAAAAAGGGCGTTAGATTTTGCAGACTGAGAGTCGGAGGCAGTTCGAAGGCAGTCGATCATAGCAAACTTCGAGGACGAAGTTTAGTTTAAGTGGGGGAGAGTTGTAACACCCCAAAGTTTGGAGAGCCAAGAAAAGAAAGAAAACCTCAAGTTTAGGGTAGACTCGGCGAGTCCATGGAGGGACTCGGCGAGTCCGAGCGGGATCCGGGTGTGGTGAAAGCGACCGACTCGGCGAGTCGGCCAAGGGGACTCGGCGAGTCTGGTCTGTGCGAGGAAAACCCTAATTTTGGGTGTTGTATCCTATATTTAAGGGAGTTATGTCCCTCCCTCAGCCCCCATATCATCCTAGAGAAGCTGTAAACCTTAGATTCCTGGGAGCCTCCATCATTTGATCTAAAAATAGCTTTGGAGGAAGGAAATCTTGGAAGGGACTTGGAGATCGGTGAAGTTGCTACAAAGGAGAGGTGTAGATCCGAGATCTACTTCAGTTGGTATTCTTCTTGGAGGTATTAAGCTGTCATTTTCCCTTCCTTGCATCTAGATCTAGTTGTTATGATATTTGGGGGATTTTATGGTTGTTTGAGACCCATTTCGAGTTGGGAGCTTAGATCTGAAGTTGCTACTTCAGATCTAAGTGTGTTTTGGCTTAGAAACTCGGAAAGCATCAATTGTTGGGTTGATTGTTGAGCTCCTTTGTCTTAAACCCTAGTTTAAAGTGTTTTGAGCCTAGATCTCTTAATCTACACGTAAATTTTGCCACTTTACGTGGGGAATAGTCCCTAGAAGTATGGATCTATGAGTTGGAAACTCTGCTTGGCTCGAAAAGCCGCTGCATGAATTGGAGACTGGATAGACTCGGCGAGTCCTTCGAGTGGACTCGGCGAGTAGCTTGAAGATGAGGAGGGACTCGACGAGTAGGATGAACAACTCGTCGAGTCGGATGAAGTTAGGCATGGACTCGGCGAGTTTGATGAACAAACTCTACGAGTTGGTTGGAGACTGTCTAGGACTCGGTGAGTCTGTTTTTGGACTCGGCGAGTCAGATCGCGAAACCGTGACCCCTCGGGTCAAGACCCGAATCAGTGAGTCGGATAGTGACTCAGCGAGTTGGACAGGATAGGACTTGGATTTGGTTGGACTCGGCGAGTCATGGATTGACTCGGCGAGTCGAGTCGCGAATAAGAAGGACCCTGAGCTTATGAACTCGGCGAGTCAGTAGATAGACTCGACGAGTAGGGTTGACCTGGAAGGTTGACTTTGACCAGGATTTTGACCTTGACCCGAATTGACCTAGTAGTCTTTAGAGGTCAGTTGGACTAAGTATTATATTGATATTGGTAGCTTGAGGAGTTAGTGGAGCAGCAGTCGAAGTCAGAGGTCGGGTAGCAGTCAAAAGGATTAGCAGCAGCAGTTCAGCAGCATCAGGTGAGTTTCCTTCCAGTAGGGACGGGTCTAAGGCCACAATGCCGGCCCGTCCAGTTAGCAGTAGTTTCCAGACTTTGGTCCGATGCAGTAGTTAGTATGTTTGATGCCTTCGTGGCTCAGACAGGATTTATGTGCTATGCTTTATGTGTTGTGTGTTATGTGTTCCGGGCCACGGCCCGATGTAGTATGCAGTATATGTGTTCATGCTAGTGATATGTTATGCTATGCTATGTTCAGTCAATTAGTCCGGACTTCGGTCCGATGCAGGGGAAAAGGTCCCAGTTAGCCGGACTTCGGTCCGATGCAGGGGGCAAGGCCCCAGATAGTCCAGACTTCGGTCCGATGCAGGGGACAAGGTCCCAGTTAGCCGGACTTCGGTCTGATGCAGGGGGCAAGGCCCCAGTTAGCCCGGACTTCGGTCCGATGCAGGGGACAAGGTCCCAGTTAGCCCGGACTTCGGTCCGATGCAGGGGGCAAGGCCCCAGTTAGTCCGGACTTCGGTCCGAAGCAGTGGGCAAGGCCCAATATGTGTTTTATATGTTTTTGTGTGGTATGTGGTAGATTGGGGGAGCTCACTAAGCTTCGTGCTTACGGTTGTCAGTTTTGGTTTCAGGTACTCAGTTTTCAAAAGAGGAGCTCGGGGAGATTGCAGTGCACACACCGTAGTCAGTTAGCCTGGGAATGTTTGACTCTGATAATGATATTATGTTTCGAATTAATACTCGATAATTTATGTTATGACTTATGATACAGTTTTTATAAATATGATTCTAGTAATGCTTTTAAAGAAATTTTTGGGTCGTGATTTTTGGGGCGTTACAGATAGTGCCAAGACCTTAGCACAAATTCTGATTGATCACAATGACGACGTCAAAGAAATCACTACCACTTCTGAGCCGACTCAAAGGAGTGGGGAGAAGAGAAAATTCTGGAAGAAGAAGAAGGGTCAATCTTCTCAAGGATCCTCCAAGAAACAACAGACGGTAGCAGTCCATGCTGCTACTACTACTCCTGTTGTTGCTGTTTCTGCCATAGGATCCACTGCCTCAACTCCTACTAGTAAATATGCTGGTAACCTTCCTCAGTGTGACAAGTGTAAATACCATCATCATCCCGGCCCTTGTCGAGAAATGTCTTGTACCAACTGTGGTAAGAAAGGGCACACAGTTCGGTACTGCAGAACTCCTACACAGTCAGCTAATCAATCATCGGGAGCTGGTGTTAGTCAATCCTGCTACAACTGTGGTGAAGTGGGACACTTTAAAAGGGATTGTCCTAAGAAGTCAACTGCTGGTAACACTGGAAGAGTCCTAGCCATGGGACGGGAGGAAGCAGTTGCTGATCCCACTGTTGTTTCGGGTACGTTCCTTCTCGACAACTCATATGCTAGTATTCTTTTCGATTCGGGTGCTGAAAGGAGTTTTGTTAGTCATTCATTCAAACATAATCTAAAACCAAATCCTTAACCACTAACCGAAACATTTACCGTCGAGATGGCTAACGGTGAGAAAGAAAGTGCTAACAATGTATTCATAGGCTGTACACTTACTCTGAACGATCACTCATTTCCTATAGACCTCCTACCTGTTTCCATCAAGAGCTTTGATGTTATCATTGGCATGGATTGGTTGAGTCCCAATCATGCTGACATTCTTTGTTACGAAAAAGCTATCCGCCTCAATCTTCCTTCGGATCAAACCCTCATAATCTATGGCGATAAACCCAGTTCCAAGCTTCATATCATTTCTTGCATCAAAGCTCGAAAACTCCTTCGAAAGGAGTGTGTTGCATTCTTAGCTCATGTGATTAACGAGAAACAAGAAGTTAGAGACCTCGCGAGCATCCCCGAAGTTTGTAACTTTCCCGATGTGTTTCCCGAAGAACTCCCAGGAATTCCTCCCGAACGTCAGGTCGAGTTTCGTATTGACCTAATTCCTGGAGCTACTCCCGTAGCAAAATCTCCATATCGTTTAGCTCCCGCAGAAATGCAGGAGTTATCCAGTCAACTCAATGAGTTTCTCAGTAAAGGATTCATTAGACCGAGTTCCTCACCCTGGGGAGCTCCGATTCTATTTGTCAAAAAGAAAGATGGATCCTTTCGCATGTGTATCGACTATCGTGAGCTGAACAAATTAACCGTTAAGAACCGATATCCTCTTCCAAGAATAGACGACCTCTTTGATCAACTCCAGGGAGCCAGCTACTTTTCTAAGATAGACCTTCGGTCAGGGTACCATCAGTTACGAGTCCAGGAGGATGACGTTTCCAAGACAGCTTTTAGGACTCGGTATGGACACTACGAGTTTGTAGTGATGCCCTTCGGTCTAACCAATGCACCGGCTGTATTCATGGACTTGATGAACCGGGTGTGCCGTCCCTTCTTAGACAAATTCGTTATCGTATTCATTGATGACATCCTCGTCTACTCCAAAAGCGAAGAAGACCACAAAGAACACTTGAAGCTAGTTTTGGAAACTCTTAGATCCGAAAAGCTCTATGCGAAATTCTCCAAGTGTGAATTCTGGTTACGGAAGGTAACTTTCCTCGGTCACGTCGTAAGCGAGGAAGGTATTCATGTAGATCCTTCCAAGATTAAAGCAATAGAGAGTTGGTCGGCACCGAAAACGCCCACGGAAATTCGTCAATTCTTAGGTCTCGCCGGCTACTATCGTCGATTCATTCAGAACTTTTCCAAAATCGCCAAACCCTTAACCACTCTAACACAGAAAGGTGTCCCCTTTTGTTGGAGTGATAAACAAGAGACTGCATTCCAAACGCTAAAGAGAGCCTTATGTAGCGCGCCTGTTCTGTCCTTGCCAGAAGGAACAGAGGATTTTGTTGTCTACTGCGATGCGTCAAATCAAGGCTTAGGCTGTGTGCTTATGCAAAGAGGAAAGGTGATTGCCTATGCCTCTAGACAGCTGAAAGCACACGAGATCAACTATACCACACACGACTTGGAGTTAGGAGTAGTAATCTTCGCATTGAAGATTTGGAGACATTATCTCTACAGAACCAAGTGCACAATCTTCACTGATCACAAGAGTCTGCAGCACATCTTAAATCAGAAAGACTTAAACATGAGGCAACGGCGATGGGTAGAATTACTCAGTGATTATGAGTGTGAAATCCGTTACCACCCCGACAAGGCCAATGTGGTAGCAGATGCCCTTAGCCGGAAGGATAGTGCAACCCACAAAGTGAGAAACCAGACGATGACCATCCATTCCAACTTACCCATGCAAATCCGAGAAGCTCAGTATACAGCCCTCAAACCCAAGAACGTGCCAAGTGAAGCCTTGAGAGGAATGGAGAAGAAACTTGAAATCAGAGGTGACGGAGTTCAATGTTTCATGAATCGGATCTGGATTCCCAAATCCGGTGGATTCAGGGAAATAGTCATGGAGGAAGCTCATAGAACCAAATACTCTGTTCACCCAGGTTCGGACAAGATGTACCTGAATCTCAAAAAAGCAATACTGGTGGCCAAATATGAAAGCTGAGATAGCTACATTTGTGGGCAAGTGTCTGACTTGTGCCAAAGTCAAAGTTGAACATCAGAAACCTTCAGGTCTGCTCCAACAACCCGAGATTCCCGAGTGGAAATGGGAAATGATTACAATGGACTTCATTACCAAACTACCCAAGTGTTCTAGTGGGTACGATACCATCTGGGTAATTGTCGATCGTCTGACAAAGTCCGCTCACTTCATCCCGATCAAAGAATCATACAAGATGGAGAGACTCGCGCGAATCTACATCCAGGAGGTAGTACGTCTTCATGGTGTACCTGTTTCCATTATCTCTGATCGAGATAGCAGGTTTACCTCCAGATTCTGGCAATCTCTTCAGCAAGCTCTTGGAACCAAACTAGATATGAGCACGGCATATCATCCTCAGACCGATGGACAGAGTGAGAGAACAATTCAGACCCTGGAAGACATGCTTCGGGCATGTGCCATTGACTTTGGAAAGTCATGGGATACACACCTATCCTTGATCGAATTCTCGTACAACAACAGTTACCACACCAGTATCAGGGTTGCTCCCTTCGAAGCCTTATATGGCCGTAAGTGCAGATCCCCTCTGTGCTGGGCCGAGGTAGGGGATACACAGCTAGCAAAGAGTCAAGTCCCTGATAGTGCTCTCACTGGTCCTGAAATCATCCGTGAAACCACCGAAAAGATCGTTCAAATCCGTAATCGCCTGAAAGCCTCACGTGATCGTCAAAAGAGTTACGCTGATAATCGTCGGAAACCACTAGAATTCCAGGTTGGAGACCGTGTCCTGTTGAAAGTCTCGCCCTGGAAAGGCACTGTGCGCTTTGGCAAGCGTGGGAAACTTAATCCGAGGTACATTGGACCCTTTGAGATCCTCTCCAGGATTGGTCCAGTTGCCTATAAACTTCATTTACCTCACGAACTCAATAACATTCATCCTGTCTTTCTCGTCTCAAATCTCAAAAAGTGCCTGTCCGATGAAACCCTAACAATTCCTTTAGACGAGATCGAGATCAATGAAAACCTCAACTTTGTGGAGGAACCGATCGAAATCATGGATCGAGAAGTCAAACGTACAAAACAAAGTCGCATCCCGTTAGTGAAGGTTCGCTGGAATGCCAAGCGGGGACCGGAATTCAATTGGGAACGGGAAGACTCAATGAAACAGAAGTATCCACAACTCTTTTCTTATCCATGATTTGTATCTTGTCTTATGTTCTAAACTCGAATTTCGGGACGAAATTCCCTTTAACGGGGGGATAATGTAACAACCCGAAATCTTCATGTCATTATTTCATAACTCAATTCGCGTAACCAACCGTCGTTCCGATTTCAAATTCCGATCCTTCATTTAATTAAGTCATTATCTAGTACGCATTTAAAATGACTTATTGGGTGTCTTAATTCATTTAGAAAACATTCCAACACCCAACTTTAATAATCGGAATATTTCCAGTATTTACCGTATCGGGTTACGGTAACTCAATCGGGTACGACCAAAAACCCCATCTAACACCGGTATCGGGTAGAATTTCACCGTGTCCAAAACTTAAGCACTATATAAACATGATTTGGACTACATTTGAAGCCTTTGGCAAAATTCTTATCACACACTTACAACCTCTCTCCTCCAAGCTTGATTTTAGGTCAAAAATCACAAGTTAAGGCTTCAAATCTTTGAGGTAACTTCACAAACATGATATTCAACACCTTTAGCATGTAAATTGATGAAATTAGAGAGTTTGAGGTCCAAGAACATGAGTTTACGGCCAAGGAACATTCTTGGGCCGTAAACTCCATGTAAAGGGGTTTTAAGCCCTTAAACTCCTTCCTTGACTCCTTTGGACCTTAGATATGCTTATGGGACATTAAGATATGGACTTGGATCAATTAAAACACCACTTTTATGTGACTTAGAAGAGTTTACGGCCAAGGAACATTCTTGGGCCGTAAACTCCTCAAATGAGGGTTTTCATGCCTTAAAACACTTCCAATACCTAGTTAGGGTTTTGATATGAACCTTGGACTTGTTATTCTGGACTTGGAACACTTTAAACTTGAATTTTGAGTAACAAAGAAGAGTTTACGGCCAAGACACCTTCTTGGGCCGTAAACTCCTCTAAAATGGTGATTTAAGACCTTTTCACATGTCCAAATGCTTCCAAACTCAAACTATGGCTTTGTGATAAAATCTAGTTACATCTAAAAATGGTTTAAGGGATTTAAACACCACAAAAGTGTGAGTTATGAGAGTTTACGGCCTAAGAGCATACTCTTTGGCCGTAAACTCATAAAACAAGGTCAATGATGCTTTAAACACACTCAAATGGTTTGTACAAAAATCTAGAATCACATGTGATTACCTTTAGCACCAAAAACTACCCTTTTCTTATGTAAAAGAGAGTTTACGGCCCTAGAACTTTCCTTTAGGCCGTAAACTCATAAAAGAGTCTTAATTGATGACTTAAGAACATACGAATGCTTAGAAAATTGATTTGAATCACATGTGATTACTCTACGTGGCTTAAAACAATTTTTCAAGGAACATTGAGAGTTTACGGCCGTAAACTCCAAGAGTGTGGCCGTAAACTCTTGTCTCATGTGTTTTTAATCCTTTCCAAGTGTTCCAAGGTGTTTTGATAATAAGTTCTAACCATCCCTAAGTCCATTTAAGCCCTAAAAGCACCAAAACCTCACCCACATGAGTTTACGGCTGTAAACTCATGTATGTGGGTGTTTCTATGTTGTAAACTCCTTGAAATGTTTACTAATGGAGAGTAAACTCAAGTCCCAAGTCCCTAGTGCCATTACAAATCAATAGATGTCACCCGGGTCACTCCGAACACTCATTTTGAGGTGTATAACCTCACTGGAGTGCAATGTTCCATATAATTAGTGAATGTATCTCTAATTGTATATATATATGGACACTATATCATCTTACATAGGATCCTCGCGAGTAATCAAACCCAGAACCGACATCTAGCATTCCAAACCGACAAGTTTCCGAGTCCGGTGAGTTCATACCCCTACCCTTTTTCACTGTTTTTACTGTTTTCAGGGGGGGAACACAAGCATAGTACAAGGGAATTTCATGTACTCATAACATATTTTCAAATGTATATTTTATACTCTTATGCTTTTGAAACTGATAATCATGACTGACAACAGATCAAACATACAAATCACACAACATATATTTGTGAAATAAGGTTCTAAACTAGTATGTTTTACATGTATTTCACAAGTGATTTTCCATATTTTATCAGTTAAAAGCATGACAATAAGACATTTGAATTCAATACTTATCCACTGTTTTATCCTCGGTAACACTCTTTACATTTTATACAAGTGGAGGATTTTCAGATTATTACTAGTAAATTTGTTATTCCGTATAATTGGAGACACGTCCTCGGAGAACACTCCACCTGGATTACGCGAGTGGAGGACTACACCCATAACCAGAATCTCTGGTATTTAGAGAGCGTGACTTGAGTGTATAGATCTATACGGGGCTGACTACCCCGCACCTGGCTGCTAGCTACAGCCGAACCGAAATGGTTCAAGGGTGACGAAAGTCATAAGTATGTGGACGACTTATTGCCACATGTGGACGACTTATTGCCACATGTTTTAGTCTATTGTATGGTTATGGCACTCGCAATTAGGATAACAGAGATTTACTAACACTAATAATGGATAACATTATACATCGTTTACATCGTTTACATCTTTTACATCTTTTACTTACTGGAACCAACATTCAGGAAGGTACGGGACCTTCCTGGGGAACACATGGAACTTAACTACAATTACATCTTTTACATCTTTTACATTGTTTACAAGAAATACATACATACAGGAAAGCGCGGGGCTTTCCTGGGTAACACTTACAGAGTCACAGAATGAATAACATTACATCTTTCACAATTTGTACATACATTCAGGAAAGTACGGGACTTTCCTGGTTACACACAATAAGTAAACATGTTTTCAGTATACATACATATCATACTTCACATTTGTGAAACCATAACCAACTTTTAAGAAAATACAAGATTTTTTTGGTATACATAACATTTCAGAAACAGAAAGGAAACCGAAACATTTTCACAAGCAAAAACCGCTTATGAACTCACCAGCTTTATGCTTATTTTCAAACCGCTTGTGTTCTCAGGTCAACGTTAGAACAGGTACCCGAAGATCCTTTTGCTTGAAGACGGTGTTCATGAAGACCCGTTACCTTTTGTCTATATATACTATGTATCGCAACTGTACAAACTATGCTTTTGAAACACTTGTAAAATTGTTATTATGTAATGTAATGCTTGTTTTACTTTACTTACTATGTACATTGGAATTGATACTCAACGTGGAAGTCCACCCCGGGAATGTATTCCGCCTTCGGTTTTCGGGGTGTGACAAGTTATCCCTATCTTTTGTCTTATGGATTAACCTATCCACTCTATGTCTCGTAGATCTATTATCTGTAAACATTCCTAGCTTGAAAGTACTCTAGTTAAACCTCTAAACTGCCAAACCCTTTTCTCTATGGTATAATGTAAAGACCTATTGCTAGGTCAAATTTTCATGAACTTGTGTTGCAGCATGAATACCAATATATTGGCAGTTGATTTCTCTATTGCTATAACTCTCATCTTGATCTTGGATTATGTTGATTTAGTCCACAAAACACTCTATTTACGTTTGCAATAGACCCTTACCATTGCTATCATTATTATACTTCTTCCAGTAAAGGATGCCTCCACGAAAGCGTCCTGCCAGAGGAAGACCTACAACTCAAACCCCTACTCCACCACCCCCTCCTCCACAGATCGATCCGGTGTTATTTCAAACAGCGGTAACTGCGGCCGTGATAGCATCCATGGCCCAAATGAATTCTGGGGACGCGAGCGGTGGTAACTCTAGGTTCGGTGAAGTCCATCATCGAGTGCAGGGATGTACTTATAAGGATTTCATGAACTGTAAACCTACCTTCTTCGATGGTACTGGAGGAATTCTGACATTATCCCGATGGTTCGAAAGAACCGAAGCCGTGTTCGAGATGTGCTCTTGTCCCGAGGAGAGCAAAATCAAGTTCGCTACTGCTACCCTTACTAACAGAGCATTAACATGGTGGAACGGCCATGTTAGTTCACTTTCCTTGGTCACAGCCAATGCTATGGGCTGGGACACTCTGAAAGACCTCATGAGAGGAGAGTACTGCCCTAGGGGCGAAATTCAGAAACTTGAGGAAGAACTCTGGAACCTCAAGATGAAGGGGACCGATATAACAGCTTATACGGCCAGGTTCTGCGACTTGGCAGCTATGTGCCCCAATATGATCGCTACAGAGAACAAGAAGATTGAACGGTACATCTGGGGTTTAGTGCCCCCGTACCAAGGAAATGTCCTAGCTTCACGCCCTACAACTTTTGATAGCGCCAAGGAATTGGCCCAGAGCCTGATCAACCACGAAATCCCCACCACACGGGCGACAACAACCACAACAACCACTGCACCGCCCGTTTCATCTGACAGAAAGAGGAAGCGATGGGATAAAATGAAAGGTAAGAAAACTCAAACCTCCTCAAGGGACCAACAAATTGTGGCGGTCCATGCTGCCACCACCCCGACTACTCCAGCTGTTCCAACTCCGCCAAAAGCTTACAGTGGAAACCTACCCAAATGTCCTAAGTGCCCTTTCCACCACAACGGCCCCTGCCGTGAACTGCAGTGTTCCAACTGCGGTCGAAAGGGCCACACTATCCGATTCTGTAAGGCCCCTCCCAAACCTATCACACAGGTTCCTGGTACGGGAGTGACCCCAACTTGTTATGGTTGCGGAGATGCGGGTCATTTTAAGAGAAACTGTCCGAAGACCACAAATGCTGGAGGAACTGGAAGGCTACTGGCTATCGGTCACAATGAAGCGGTAGCAGATCCCACAGTAGTCACGGGTACGTTTCTTCTCAACAACTCCTATGCATGTGTCTTATTTGATAGTGGTGCAGAAAGAAGCTTCGTAAATCATAACTTTAAACACTTACTCAAACAAACCCCTCAATCACTAAAAGAAACATTCGTCGTAGAAATGGCTAATGGGAAAACAGAAAGCTCTAGCGAAATCTACATAGGATGCACTCTTATGTTAGACGATCACTCATTCCAAATCGATCTTATGCCAGTCTCAATCAAAAATTTCGACGTCATTGTTGGTATGGATCGGTTGAGTCTCCATTGCGCCGATATCCTATGTTCCGACAAAGCCATTCATTTGAACCTTCCAAATCACGAAACCCTTTTGATATATGGAGATAAGCCGAGTACGAGCCTTCGTATCATCTCCAGTGTTCAGGCTCAGAAATACTTACGCAAGGAATATCGCGCCTTTCTTGCACATGTCGTCGACACTAACCAGAAATCGAAAGATCCGAAGGACATTCCCGTAGTATGCGATTTCCCTGATGTCTTTCCGGAGGATCTTCCCGGCCTACCTCCCAAACGTCAAATTGAGTTCAGAATCGACCTAATTCCAGGAGCTACCCCCGTAGCTAAATCGCCCTACCGTCTAGCGCCCACCGAAATGCAAGAACTATCCGGCCAACTCAACGAACTGCTCAGCAAGGGCTTTATAAGACCGAGTTTCTTGCCTTGGGGAGCTCCGGTCTTGTTCGTGAAAAAGAAAGACGGATCGTTTCGGATGTGCATCGATTATAGAGAACTCAATAAACTCACGGTTAAAAATCGCTACCCTCTCCCTCGTATCGACGATCTGTTTGATCAACTACAAGGAGCAAGTTACTTCTCCAAGATTGACCTTAGATCTGGGTATCATCAGTTACGGGTACTCGAGGAAGATGTCCCGAGGACAGCTTTCCGAACCCGCTACGGACACTTTGAGTTTGTAGTGATGCCCTTTGGACTGACCAACGCCCCCGCAGTATTCATGGACTTGATGAATAGAGTGTGTCGCCCATACCTGGATCAGTTCGTCATCGTCTTCATTGACGATATCCTCGTTTACTCTCGAAACGAGGAAGAACACAAGGATCACTTACGACGAGTCTTGGAAACGTTGCGATCCGAAAAGTTATATGCGAAGTTCTCTAAGTGTGAGTTCTGGATCCGAAGAGTTGAATTCTTAGGTCACGTGGTTAGCGAAAAAGGAATTCATGTGGATCCCTCCAAGATTAAAGCTATTGAGAACTGGTCAGCACCGAAGATGCCTACGGAAATTCGTCAATTTCTAGGCCTCGCTGGCTACTACAGTAGATTCATTCAAAACTTTTCTCGGATTGCGAAACCTCTCACTATGCTGACACAGAAAGGAGTACCATTCGACTGGGAAGAAAGACAGGAGAAGGCATTCCAAACCCTGAAGCGAGCCCTATGCACCGCACCAGTATTATCCCTTCCCGAAGGGACAGAAGATTTTGTTGTATACTGTGATGCATCCAATCAGGGGCTCAGTTGCGTCTTGATGCAACGGGGTAAGGTTATCGCGTATGCCTCGAGACAGCTAAAGAACCATGAGGCGAACTACACTACGCACGACCTCGAGTTAGGAGCGGTTGTTTTTGCACTAAAAATATGGAGGCACTACTTATATGGGACGAAGAGTGTGGTGTACACTGATCATAAAAGCCTCCAACACATAATGAACCAAAAAGAACTCAACATGCGGCAGCGTCGATGGGTCGAGCTACTTAACGATTACGACTGTGAAATTAGATATCACCCGGGAAGAGCCAATGTAGTAGCAGATGCATTGAGCAGGAAGGAATATACTGGTCGAAGGATCAAATCATTGACGATGACTATCCACTCGCACCTCTCCATGCAGATCAAAGAGGCTCAGCTGGAAGCCTTAAAGCCCGAGAATGTGTTGGGAGAATCTCTGCGTGGAATGGATAAAAACTTGGTAGTAAAGGATGACGGAGCCTACTACTTCATGGACCGGATCTGGACTCCACGCCATGGAGGTTTTAGAGATTTGGTTATGAAGGAAGCACATAACACTCGCTACTCCATTCACCCAGGTTCAGATAAGATGTATCTGGATCTTAAAAAGCTATACTGGTGGCCAAACATGAAAACGGAGATCGCTACCTTTGTGAGTAAGTGCCTTACTTGCGCAAAGGTCAAAGTCGAATATCAAAAGCCATCAGGACTTCTTCAACAACCTGAGATACCAGAATGGAAGTGGGAGCGGATCACAATGGACTTTATAACCAAACTTCCCAAGACAACGGGTGGATTAGATACTATTTGGGTCATTGTCGATAGGCTGACTAAGTCCGTACATTTCCTACCCATTAAGGAAACGGACAAGATGGAGAAACTCACTAGAACATATGTTAAAGAAATAGTACGACTACATGGCGTCCCTATATCTATTATCTCGGACAGAGATAGTAGATTCACCTCTAGGTTCTGGCAATCATTGCAAGAAGCACTAGGGACGAGGCTGGACATGAGTACAGCCTACCACCCGCAGACCGACGGACAGAGTGAGAGAACGATTCAAACACTAGAGGATATGCTGCGAGCTTGTGTGATTGACTTCGGTAAATCATGGGACACACACTTACCCCTTGTGGAATTCTCTTATAATAATAGTTATCATACGAGCATCAAGGCGGCTCCATTCGAAGCCCTCTACGGCCGCAAGTGTAGATCCCCTCTATGCTGGGCTGAGGTGGGTGACACTCAACTAGCTAAAGGGAGAGTTCCTGATAGCTCTCTCACTGGCCCGGAGATCATTCGGGAAACGACCGAGAAGATTGTACAGATACGCGAACGACTAAAAGCCGCTAGGGATCGACAGAAAAGTTACGCCAACAAACGAAGAAAACCCTTGGAATTCCAGGTGGGAGATCGAGTCCTGTTGAAGGTCTCACCCTGGAAGGGCACGATGCACTTTGGGAAGCGTGGAAAGCTGAACCCAAGGTACATAGGGCCTTTTGAGATTCTCGCTAGAATCGGCCCCGTAGCTTATAAACTCAACCTACCTCACGAACTAAGCAACATACACCCTACCTTTCACGTCTCTAACTTGAAGAAATGCCTGTCAGACGAGACACTCGTGATTCCCCTTGACGAGATTGAGGTCAATGAGAGCCTCAACTTCGTGGAAGAGCCCGTTGAGATTATGGATCGAGAAGTAAAACGAACGAAGCAAAGCCGTATCCCAAATGTGAAGGTTCGGTGGAACGCCAAACGAGGACCGGAGTTCACTTGGGAGCGTGAGGATCAAATGAAACTCAGATACCCCCATCTCTTTACTTAGTAATGATGTATTAACGTGTATGTTGTGTTCTAAATTTCGGGACGAAATTCCCCTAACGGGGGGAAGATGTGACAACCCTAAATCTATTCCCGTTACAAATCTCATTTTCACTAATGAAATGCGTTAACGTACATTATTTTATGTTATATTTGGAATCGTCAATATCCGAATATCTAATTACATACATGCCTTAAGATCATTGTAAGTAATATCACTCTTACGTGTTAACACTAGTTTGACCTAATTGAGTGGTGTCACTATTTCAACCACTTCACCCGGGTAAAAAGTTTCAACCCCGTTAAACTTTAGCATCGGGTAGTCGTGTATCGGGTACAATACCTGAGACATATAAAAACACATGACTACTACAATTGAACTCTTTTACCACCATTTCACCTCTCTCTCTAGACCCGAAATCGACTCCAAATCTGCGTATTTCCGACTTCCAAACGTAAGGATTCATCCCCTAACTTAATCTAATCATACTTTACTGCTTGTAGTGTTCAAAATCATGAAAATCAAGGACCATAAAGGAGTTTACGGCCTAAGAAGCTCCTTAGGCCGCAAACTCCCAAAATCACCCCAAAAGCCTTGTTTTTCCTTCTTTTAAGCTTATGGACTAGTTAGGGCATAAACCTAGGGGACTTTGGACACTAAAGCACAAGAAATTAAGGCCTAAAAAGGAGTTTACGGCCCAAGCACATGCTTAGGCCGTAAACACCATAAACACCCCACAAACACTTGTTTAAGGTCCCTAAAACTCATCTAGGGTGTTTGGCAAATTAGACTTGACAATAAGGAACACTTGGATGCATCAAACAACTCCATTTTGAGGTCAAATGAAGATTTTACGGCCGAGGCTAAGCTTGGGCCGTAAACACCCAAAAAGTGGTGTCAAACAAGCCCCTAAACCACCCAAATGCATGTAAGGATTTAAGATAAGGCCTTTGGAAGTGTGTTGTACAAATAAACATCACATTTGGACACCAAATGAAGAGTTTACGGCCAAGGAAGTTCTTGGGCCGTAAACTCCCCAAAAACATGTGCCAAATTGTCCCAAACTCACTATATGGCCTTCTAGGATTTATCTAAGGTGTATGAGACTTTGTTGTACAAATAAAACATACATCTTGAAGGATTTTCAAGAGTTTACGGCCCAAGAACAACTCTTGGCCGTAAACTCCCCAAAATGTCACCAATTATGTTATTTAAGCCCCTAAAATGGTCCAAGACAGATACCACTAAATCAAGGAAGTGAAACAAGACCCTAAACATGCACCTTGGAGAACCATTAGAGTTTACGGCCAAGCCTAAGGGGTTTACGGCCGTAAACTCCCAAAGTATGGCTTTTGGGCCATAAACTCCAAAAGAGTGAACTCTAAAGCCCTCCCGTAAATCATTCTTAGCTTGTACCACTCCCAGGAACCCCATTTAGGCCTTAAAACCCCGAAAACAATGCTAGAATGCCCAAATACTATAATGAAAGCTTTAAGATGATTAACTTCTTGTAAAATACATATTTTATATGACATTAGGGTCCTAAAAGGTGCTCAAGTGGTTATTGGGTACCAAACGCTCAGTCGACACTTTTACCCGATTCACCCGATTTCCGCGATTTCAGGTGAGTTCATACCCCTTAATTGAACCTTTCAAATGTTTTATATGTTTTAGGGGGGGGGGTAGATACAAGTTGAATATACGTGTTTATGAAAAGTTTACAAGAATATCTTTCTGAATACAGAATTAAGCACATGTGATTCACACCCTGTAGTTCAAATCACATGTGATTAATCACTATGCCTTATAAATAAATCAATGGTTTTCAAAACTACTTGGGATTAATAAACAAGTTTTAAATGTTCATTTCATACAATACTTTTGTTAAATAAAACTCTTTATAAGAATGTAATCATACTAATATATTTATATAAGTAAGACTTGAAAGACTTAGGACCGATAGCTCGCCTTGTTTCCTCTTTCTTGTTTGATTGTGGACTTAGGGTAGTAGTTATCCATCCGACTGTCATTGATTTCTTAATTATATATCTCATATATTAGTACAGATTATGAGTACTTCTTAATTCACTAATTACCTGAATCACTACTTGAATAGAACCACATACACTAAATTAACTATAATAGGTATAGTTAAGGACTTTATCCCTAGTTTCCACTATTACTCTACACTACTATAATTCTCCATATTATGAAGCAATACACTAATAAGAGAATACAATACAAGTTATACAAAAGATTACTACACTCTAATACAAGAGGATGCACTAATCATGAGATAACTCGATAATCCACTATGGGATACTCTATACCCTATTCACTATGCCCGAAGTTTTCCAACAGGAAGACGACACTATATGTATAGATCTATACGGGGCAGACGCTATTACATCCCGACTGATAACTTCAGTCCGAGCCTCGGCCCAGGGATGTTGTTACACTACTACACTATGCATGACTGGGAAGGTCATGGGGGTTCGCTATTACTCACACTATTGGGAATATACTAGAAAGACACTATAACCGCACTAAAATACTAAAAGAGAAATGAAGTAATATCCCGAAGTAAATAAGTACCTAATACTAAAGGATGATGTACCACTATTATATACTCTAAGAATAACTCACTATACTACGTTACATAATGATGAGTCACTATTACACTTCTAAGATAAATGACATTCAAAGATGGAAACAACATATTTCTTAAAGATTTTCACTTACTATACAGTTCTGGAAAATATGGGATTTTCTAGGTTTTACCACTATATATGATTTCAAACTTCCGTTTTCATACTAATGACTCTAATACTTTTATACAAGTACTCACACTAAAAACTCTTATGAACTCACCAGCTTTATGCTGATATTCTTTTCAAAATAACTTGCATCTTCAGGTCAAAGATAGACAGGTACAGCAGCAGTATTTTTGGAGAAGATGGAGGATGCAAGACCCATCTCTTATTTTTGTTTACTTTTGGTGTTTGTCAAACATTACGAAACACACTTGTAAATACACTTACTATATAAATGAAATGGTTGTATGTTTCTTGCTTTTACTATTATGCAATTGTGATGATACTGTACACTACGTCATCCACCCCGAAACGTATTCCGCCGTTATCGGTTTTGGGGTGTGACATACACTCCTTAAGTTGAAGTGTTTGGCCAATTTTTGAAGTATTGAACTCGTGGGACATATTTCTAAACCCTAAGTTTGAAGGTATAAGGTTTAGAACACTATAATTGTCTCTAGACAATGATAGAAGATGGCATAAACAAGTCTGAACTTCACTGAATTGATTGACTGAATAAGATAGAAAATTTTGGGTTGTCACATCATCCCCCCGTTAGAGAGAATTTAGTCCCAAAATTAGAGTTTAAGCAGGAATTGGTAACTATGCTCAAGATAGCAGTTTCAGTTCCATCTGACCCGTGTGCTCCCAAGTGAATTCAGGTCCTCTCTTAGCATTCCAGTGAACCTTTCACTATCGGGATACGACTTTGCTTCTTTTGTTTGACTTCACTGGGATGATAATTCTCCCTGGTTTAATGTGTGGTTAATGTTTTTGTGGTCTATGAATATAGTACTCTTTGTACCATACATATAGTGTCTTTGGATCTTCAAAGCAAATACCACTGCCCTTAACTGAAGTTCGTGTGTCGTGTAGATGACTTCGTGTGTCTTAAGCTGATGGGAGGCATAGGAAATGACCTTTCCTCTTTGCATAAGAACACAACCAAGCCCTTGGTTGGAAGCATCGCAATACACAAAGAAATCTTCTATCCTTTCGGGGAGCGATAGTATCGGTGTGGTGCACAAGGATTGTTTCAGTGTATGGAACGCCTTCTATTGTTTCTCTTCCTAATTAAAGGCCACGCCTTACTGGGTCAGTGTAGTAAGTGGTTTCGCGATGCTAGTGAAATTCTGTATGAACCTGCGCTAGTAGCGAACAAGACCTAGAAATTGACAAATTTCTGTAGGTGTGTCTTTGGTGCTGACCAGTTCTCAATGGGCTTGATTTTGGAAGGGTCCATGTGAATTCCCTCTTTACTAACGATGTGGCCCAAGAATTCGACTCTTCGAATCCAAAACTCACACCTTAGAGAACTTCACACAAAGCTTCTCTGATCTTAATGTTTCTAAGAATTTTCATAGATGTTGACTATGTTCCTCCTTACTTTGGGAGTAGATAAGTATGTCATCGATGAAGACGATAACGAACAGATCCAAGGATGGCACACCCTATTCATTAGATCCATGAATACAGCTGGTGTGTTGGTTAATCCGAACGGCATCACTACAAACTCGTAGTGTCCATAACGAGTTCGGAAGGCTGTCTTGGGGACATCCTCCTCTAGCACTCATAACTGGTGATACCTGGATCTTAGCTCTATCTTCGAGAAGTAGTTCGATCCTTGAAGTTGATCAAATAAGTCATCAATGTGGGGTAAAGGATAACGATTCTTGACGGTAAGTTTGATCAACTCTCTGTAGTCGATGCACATACGAAACAATTCGTGTATCTTCTTCACGAACAAGACCGGTGCTCCCCATGGTGAGAAGCTTGGCCTAATGAATCCCTTCCTGAGAAGTTCGTTAACCTGATAGGAAAGTTCCTGCTTCTCTGCTGGTGCCAGACAATAAGGCGATTTGGCTACTGGGGTAGCCCCTGGAACTAAGTTGATTCGGAATTCGACTTGACGATGTGGTGGTAATCCCGGTAGTTCTTCTGGAAAGATGTCGGGAAAGTCGCATACTTTTGGGATGTTCTGAATGTCTTTCACTTCTTGGATCGTATCGACTATGTGTGCAAGGAATGCATGATATTCCTTTCGTAAACACTTCTGTTCCATCTGTGTCTCTTTTCCTGATTGGCAGGAAAGGCATTGCTTTTGCTTCTAAGTTTATTCGCATGGCAACACGATCACTCGTAGTCTTGAGCAGTCTCCGTCCTGAAGTTCATAATAGAACTCATACCTGGTTCATCAATCACAATCTCGGGTATACGAGTCGTATATAATTAAGATTGAAAACGCAGTTGAATAAATGATTCTTCTCTAAGTTCACATCCAAACAAGGAAAAGAAGTTAAAGAGGAATCATCAATTCTAAGCCTGTAGAACCTTTGTCACACCCCAAAACCAAGAACGGCGGAAACGTTCATGGATGGAGGACGTCATGTGAAGTATCATAACTATGTAAAGTAGTAAACAAGCAACAACATCATCCATTGCATTAAAAGTAAAGTTTTAATACATGTGTGTTCTTTGATAGTAAAATGACACCAAAATATCTAATCAAAATAAAAGATGAGTCTTGTCTGTGCTTTGTCTTCTCAAAACCTGGCCATCGTACCTGTCTACTGGTGACCTGCGAATACAAGTTATTTTGAAAGCGAGTATCAGCATAAAGCTGGTGAATTCATAAGTATTTAAGTGTGATTGCCTTGTTTTGGAAAGCTGTTATGAATGCCATGTAAATCTTTGAATGAAACATTTGATATAAGTATGAAAACCCTAGAAAATCCCATATTTCCTATTAGTATAAGAGTAGTCTTCTACCAAGACCCGAATGTTTTGAAAGTAGTCTTCTACCAATACCTGTATGTTTGAAAGTAGTCTTCTACCAAGACCTGTATGTTTGAAAGTAGTCTTCTACCAAGACCTGTATGTTTTTCTATAACAAAGATAGTTTTTCCTCTTTTTGACAACTACTAATCATACCTAGTCTGCCTCATTGTTTATGTGAATGTATCACAAAATAAAGTAATAGGAAAAATATAGCCATGTAAGTGTTATCCTTTTGTATTAGGATCAACTCGAATTGCGACTGCTGAAATGTATAACCTTGAACATCCGTAGATTGTTCATTTTCCTTTGTAGCTGGCAGCAGGTTTAAGGAATGGTTAGTCCCGTAAAGGTACTCCTAATATAAGTATTAACCGTAGGCATCCGTAGATGTTCATTATGTTGGATTAATGTCTAAGTCCATAACTATAATTGGTAAGACTTGACCCGACCCGGCATGGTCCATTTGGGTTGAATACCATAATGCACTTGGATAGATTATAATGAGAGAAATAAGACACTTATGGTTATTAATATATTATAAGTTCTAGTATATTAATAAGAAGAATAATAAGATTATTTAATTAGTATTGATCAAGAATTAATCTAGGATTAATTAAGTGATCAAAAGAAGACTAATTAAATATATGGGTTGATTGTGTAAATCATCCATACTTGTATAGTGGGCTAATGCTCCATGGATAATCAAGTTGGGCTAAAACCCATAAGATGGTCAATGGATGCTCCATGGTGTATTTGTACCCATGGATCATGGAAATGAAAGGCCATGTAAATTAGGGTTTACATGGTGTAACCCTAGCTATATAAGCATCTTATTCTTGACCAAAATCGGCCACTAGTGTGTGAAGTGAAAGGGCTAGCTGATTTCATGAGTTGTAGAATTCTCTCAAGTTATTCTAAGTGTTTTGGTGATTGCGATTCCATTTGAGGCTTCCACACTATTGGGGCTAGGCACTCAAGCTTCATGAAGACTTTCTACATCAAGAGGTATGTATTCTATCTTGTTACATTCATTGTTTTTGTATGCTAGATTAGGATAATACCTTGGAAGTTCTTATTTGCATGTATAATAGAGAAAACATAGATCCAAGGTATTTAGGGTTGCATGTACACTTAGGAGTGTTAGAATGCTCAAAAACCCAACAGTGGTAGCAAAGACTGGTTTTGTTTTCTATTATACTTGATGCAAATTGCTGAAAAATGCTGAAAAACTCGATTTTCTGGCTTTCTGGGCACTGGACTCGCCGAGTCCACTGATGAACTCGCCGAGTCCATGAGTAAAATCATCCTACTCGCCGAGTAGGTTCATGCACTCGCCAAGTAGGAGCCCCAGACAGCATATTTTTGAGGTTTTTGGCTAGAAATGGACTAGGAACATTACCCTAAGTTGTTTTTGAACTTATAAACTTGTTTTTGATGTGGTAATGTTCATGCTAATCCATTTTCAAAGATAATTGTCAATAGATTCATGTTTTGTATTAGTTTAAGGTTTAGACTAATTACATGAAAAAGTTTGATTTGAATTATCTTGTTCTTATGAGTTGTTTAGATTAATAGAAAAGTTAATTGAAATAGTTGTTTTCAATCCATTTTAATCTAAGAGTTGAGTATAAAATGTGTTTGTGTAACTTGTCCTCAAGTTACATGAAGAGTTACATTAAAGACTCATAAAACTCATAAAAGTTGGCAATGGTTACAAAATGAAGAGTCTTGTGTCATTGAATAATTTTTTATGACTCCATAACTTGTCCTCAAGTTGTGGAAGTTCAAGAAGTCACTTCATTAAAGACTAAATATGTAACCATAATTAAATCCATAAGTTATAAAATAAAGAAAAGTTAGTTATTTTATTAGTTTAAAGTCTTCCATAACTTGTCCTCAAGTTATGGAACTTGAAGAGTTTTTGGATTAAAACTACTTTAAACACATAAGTTATGGAATTAATTAGTTTTGAATAGTTTCAAAACTTACTTTAATTCCAAGTTAGCCCTTAGAATTTTAAAAGTTAAAATTCAACCCTTATACTTTATAATATTATAAGTTAATAATAATAATAATAATATATATATATATATATATATATATATATATATATATATATATATATATGTATAAGAGTAAAGTCAGTCTTACCGCTAGTACGCCTCATTCACGAAGCCGGTCTATAAGGTGGGTATAAGGTTGTTGTCTATAAAATGGCAACTTAATGGGTGTCCACTCTCACCCACCGCTTGCTTGACTGGTGGAGGGTCGTTAGCCGAACGGGTTTGACAGGACTATAATTCTCCCTTCATTAAAAGTATTAATGATAAATACTAAGTAACTAAACTCTTAATAATACCCAATCTTAGTTACTTAGGAAAAATGTGAATAAGGTGCTAATCCATGAAATTACACTTTGCACTTTGTTTATGTCGGTTAGTGGAGCGTGTGTGGTTAACCGGCACACTAACGCGTATTTAACAAGGGTACCAAGTAATTTGCATGGTTACTTCACACCTTGTTCTGTGATCCTCGGCATCCCAGTCACAAAACCTGAAGGGCACACTCGAGATTGAAACATGACTTTGAACAGTTCAATGAATCTCAAAGATCTTGAAGTTTCAAATCCAATTAAAACCTAATAATACATTTCGTTTATCTTGGTGGAAATTGGTGAATCGTCATTCACCTACCTTCAAATATTTTATAGCTTAGATTACAGCATACCTCTTCTAAGTTATAAAATAGTTTGTTGGGTTCTAGCCTTAATATTTCATATTGGGTGTCATATTAAGGAATTTAAAAATCAACTTTCTTGAATATCTCCCAAAATCATGTCTGGTTTAGACATTTATGATCTTCCCAAATCTCTTGAAACAAGCTTTCCTAAATGAAGATGATGTCCCTTGGAAATCATACTTCATTCACCTTCTCCAATTAGTAAGTTTAAGGTCACTCAATCCCTATTGGCAAGGCAAGGTCTCGGTGTGATAACATCTTGGAGATGTAGTCACATATTGACAAGCCGGGAGACTTGGGTGTCAAAGTCTTGAGAAAGTTGGTGGTTCAATCACTTTCTAAGTCACATAGTGAGTTCCTTTGGGACACCTATGAAACAGACTATGACAAGACCCTTAATGATCTTATCTATTTGTTAAGATCAACTTCTTTAAAACTTGATGGAATGTTGACAATAGTGACACAGGAAATCTAGAAAAGCATTCTCTTCCCAATGGAAAGGGATCGGCCATAGTCAACTCGGTTGACCAAATGGTAAAGAGAAAGCTAAGTCTGTGATAGTCCCGTGTACCATTATCAAAGGGTCCATATGTTTATATTGCCAAAGGAAGGGGCATTGGTTGCGAAGCTGCCAAATTTACCTAAGGATGTTAAAGTCAATAAGTTTGACTCGACTTCAGGTAAAGTCCACTATCTAACTCTGTTAAGTTTCTATTATGAGATTCTTGATACATGATGTGACCGGGTCGCATGGTGGTGTTTTAAGAATCACAGAAAAGTGAAGAAACTTAAAGAAAGAATATGCTAAATCTGATCACGTAGATGGATTTCTATCGCATAATTTGAAGATCGGATTCTTGAGCTACTTCTTAGGAGTTATGAGATATTGCTTAGGAATAGGTAACAACAAGTTTTTCATATGGATTGTAAGGATAAGTTTTCCGCAAAGTTTAAAATAAAAGGAAAATTTTGATTTTATTTATTTTTAAAATATCCTTACAATGGCATTTGAGGAAAAATTGTTGCTTATATGATTCCATTAATAGCAAGAGTGGAAGTATGAAATTGATTCTTTCATTTGTGGTAATGTCTAGATTTACCAAATAAGGAAAGATTCTCATCACCCAAGTTTCAATTGGACCGGAACTTGGAATCATGCAAGTTGTATAGCATGATGAATGAGAACTTTCATGTATTGGAAAATTAAGACTAATTATTTGTTCACATGAATGTGTGAGTCAAGTGAAGGACAAAGGGATCGAGTACACATTCTTGTGCACTGGTCAAGTCCACCACAAAAAGATTGATAAAACTATTCGTCATAGTTTACTAAAGCACAGTAAATATGATTAGACTTACAAGCTTAAGTGTAATTCTGAGACATTGGAAAAGGGTTCCAATGTAAGGCAGAGCGAATAAGAAGAATCAAATTAGGCAGAAGGATAAAAGTTTCTCAAATCTGAAAAGATGGGAGAGTACTTTAGTATCAGTTTTTGTGATCATCTTAATGATTACGAAACTATAGCACAATTAGTTCTCTAAGGAAGTCTTAGTGCATTCTTATGACTAAGAAGAGGGATCTTGAATTGTTGAAATGGTTAAATCAAGAAGATGAGTCATACTTCGTTCCAATACAAGTCTTAGAGTCATACTCCAAGATTGTCATTTGAGTGACATGTCTTAAAGAAGGTTTAAAACACTTGTCAAATGTAAGAATAAAAGTTTTCTACTCTTGTACATTTGAAATTGGTAAGTTGTGATGTTTTGGATAAAACAAAGACCAACTTAGGCCAAATGTGTGAAGTGTTTGTCTTGATTAGAATCCACACTATCTCTTGGATGTTTGACAAGGGAGTCTTATAGGTCAAGAGGACAGTGGAAGTCTTAAAGGTCTTGAAAGTCTCAAGAACTAATCAAGAATAAAACTTGAAGTTCTTCTCTAGCACACGACTTGAGGTTTATAACCCATCATGTTGACATATTCTGTGCCCATTCCAGTTAAAGTTGGCTTTGCATATGAGTTCTTAGAGTTCTCAATTGGTAGCACAACAACTTGGAAGCAATCGCAGGCCCTTGAGCTGCCAGGTGGCAAGAAATTAAGATTGAGTTCAATCCATATGGTTTTGGATTTGTCATTATATGTGTCTTGTGATTATGGTTTTGACAAATTCATATGGGTAGGAACTCATACACCAAATAAATCTAAGTGTCATAAGGTTTCTCTCCGATTCATGAAAATGATGGTGAGGAAACACTTTCACTAAGTAGATTTTATCTAGATAGCAATTATGATATTTGCATTCTCAAAGTCGTTAGTGGAGCGTGTGTGGTTTACCGGCACACTAACCTGGACTTGTGAGAAGTGGCAAAAAGGTCTAACCATTATGACTACGACATACCTCTTCATAACTGTTTAGACACACAAGTGTGTTATCTAAGGGAAGGTGTACATTTTTTGATAAAGTTTTATCAAAACAATCTAGTATCAGAAATTTGAACTTTGGTAAGAAAGTCAATGAAGTATTGATTTCTAGAAGTCCAGCTGATTTCTGAGTACATGTCAAAGCTAGTGGGAGCATAAGTGTTATGCTAATAATCATCATGTTAGTGGGAGCATGATAATTATGATAAGTATTGCAAGTTAGCAATGTGAATTATAGAAAACAAAAAGTTTCAATTCGTGAGGTTGTAGGGGTTGGAAAAGTTGTTTTGCTATAATTAAGGGAGAGGAAATTATACTTCATCTCAAATCTATAAGCTTAGATCATAAGGTTTTAATCATTTAGTCAAGGATATATATGAATTTCATGTTGGAATGGCTCAACATAAGGAAATTCTATATATGGATCCATTATTTGCATTCTAAAATTCGATTATGATTACGGCATCCCTTTTCATAATCTAAATTATGAGAACATGGCAAATAAAAATGGAAATGTTATAGCAAAAGACTGGTTTAGTCTTTATGTGAGACATCATTAATCGATTCCCATATGCTTCGGATATGGATCGATTACATGTGCTATATTCATCCTTTCTAAAATTTTCCAAATGCCTAGGGCATTAAGAAGGGAAAAGGTTTAGAACTGGATATGACTAAAAGGATTAAACAATTGTCAAGGACAATCTAAGGTTTACCAAAGATTGGTTGCTCAAGGACAGTTAGAAGTATAGTGATAATTCTGGAAGGACGATATTGACATAATCTGTAAGGAGGCAACTCTTGTTCAGAAGTGATAGTCAAAATGGAATCTGGAAATGTTTCAAAGTTAGAATTTTCAATCTGTGTAAGATTAAGGAAACTTAATGCAAGAAGGATGTTTCCAAGGAGTTGATCTCCTTTGGAATGCTTTGTAATGATTGTTGTCAAGTCTTTCTGATTTTGTATATAATCATTACAAGAAGATCAATGCATATAAGTTTAGAATCTAACAGATTTCAGTAAATGGCATGAATTTGGAATTCTTGCATTTGCAGTAAGGATTTGGGAGTGTGAAAAGAGAATCATTGAAGTTATGTTCAATTGATCTAGTTCACAAAGTAAATATCATAGACAAACATAGTATGCACACTTGGTGTATGGCATGACTAGTGTTTAGAAAACATAGTGTACATGCTTGGAGCATGGGACAACTATTGTTTTAAATTCAAGAATAAAGTTGATAGCTGAAACAGTATACAATGAATAATGTGTAATCATATGGTGATAAATAAAAGGTGTTTTATTTATGTTCAAAGGGTTGATACCATATTGGATTCAATTAATATTGTGTTTCATTTTGCATGTTTTGACTTCCCGAATAAACTGGGTTATTCATCCGGAATGACTAAGTTATTCAAACCATCCACAGTCGGTCATATGTTGGAAGTAGATATGAATTAAGACTGTCATGGGTTGGCTTGTAGAGGTCTAAGGTGTTGGACAATGTGACAACCCGATATTTCAACTCTTTGTAATGACCTAATAGGTCAAGTATTGTAACCACTTATGAGTAATAAAATGTATAAAAAAGTTCTACTTAATTTCTCTCTATGATTTAATGTCTTTGAACCATGATCGTGCGTAAAAAGATCGCCCAAATCCGACTTCAGATAGCGAAGTTATGAGTTTTTAAAGAAATTCCTTAAAAACGATGGATTGGTATTAAATAATAAAAACAATAATAAAAATAATTTCGGAATTTGCCGACGGAATCTAAACGAAAGTTGTAGATCGTAGTCTCACCTTCGCGGGGATATAAAGAACGTCGAAAACGGAGTTCGTATGAAAGAGATATGAATTTTTGAAGTTTGATAAATAATTTAAATATAAATTTTATTAAAAGTTCAGTATTATCCGAGGGAGGAGTCAGCCTTGGGCCGAGGTACGCACCGCGTACGCTCGAACGCCCCGCGTACTCGAATGGAGGGTCTCGGATCGACCACGTCGCCCTATGCGAAGCTACCGACCCGTCCCATCCGACCCGCGAACCCAGGAACCCGTCCCGTCCGAAGTGCGTAAGCGATGACGTACGGGTACGCGCTGCGTACGCCCGTACGCCCCGCGTTCGGAGGCGGTTCAGCAACCCTATAAAAGGGATACGAGCTTTTCCGAAAATGTTGTTCATTTCCTCTCTTTCTCTCCCGATCTTGCCTCGATTTCCGTGCCCGTTCAAACCCGAAGCTCTGGTCTTTTTGCTCAAGTCCCGAGGGTCGATTTTACTCCCGAGATTCCCGAGAATCCCGAGAAAAATCCGTTTCGCGAGACGAAACTCTGCCCGGTTTTCGAGCTCGCTATCTTCGAATTTCCAAGTGAGTTTCATACCCCTTAATCAACCGTTTTAATTATTCTAAATACTTTTAAATGCTTTATGGGGGGGAATACAAGTTAAACACTTATAGTTATTGTTTCAGTCACATGTGACGGCGTTAATCACATGTGATTAATAACTAAGAAACCAATGATTTTATCACTGTGCAAACGGTTTTACTCCAAAATGTTTTACAAACTCTTTTATTTATCAAATGCTTTATTGTAAACTTGGTTTTACTACTTATAAATTTGCATGCCTATATATGTATAGCTGTATAAATAATGTTTAAAGGGCTTAGGAAAGCCACCTATCCTATTTCCTTTTCCTCGATTTGGATGTGGTCTGGTGGAATTTCGGGTGACTATCCGAGGGTCGTTTCAATATTTGTTATATATCGTATATACGTGTATAGACATAAAGGTACTTCCATATACATGCTTATCAAACACATCATTAGTAAGTTACCATCGGGGTAACACGGGATCATACTACTACGATTTCTAGATCAACGAGTCAGTTCATTCATGAGTCATTATTCATTACTAAGAGAACATATACAACGATACTAGAACAAGTAATATTTTATTACAAACACACGAATACTTTAACAATTGTGATCCACTGTATGGGTTCATGTCTTAATTGTCATGACCCGGGTTGTAGCCAGAGTCTCTTGGAGGGAGAGCGTTGAGTTTGCGTATAGATCTATACTGGATTGACTATCCTACACCTTTCTGTTAGCTACAGTGGGATCGGCAGGTCTACGGGTGCCAAACGTCATAACCTATTTTTCGACTATACGTTGTCGATGTTACCAGTTAATAGTATGGTGCAACTTATCACACGATACCTTAATAAAAAAAAACCCGGTTTAAGGTAGTTAGTACCACAGTAGTTCATATAAAACGAAACTACCGTACTACAAGAATTTACCCATTGCATTTTTAGTGATAGCCTCACCTAAACTTAAATGTACAAACTATATTTGGTTAAATGATAGTTACACTTGGGAAATTTCACACTTTTACATCAAACGAGCATACAAACTATTAAGCCTTGGTAAAAGGGGCTACTTTTATACTTTAAACAGAAAATATAGGTTTTTCTGAGAGATTCAAACATTTACAAACACTTACATACATTTACAACTCATACTTGCAACAGGTTCAAAACGTTTTGATAAACGAACCACGACACTAAAATACTTATGAACTCACCAGCTTAATGCTGACAAACTCTTTCAAAATAACTTGTATTCTCAGGTCATCAGTAGACAGGTACCGATGCTAGCTTTTGAGAAGATGGAGCGCATTCAAGTCTCATCATACTATTTTGATATACATTATATTTTTGGTGTCTAAAACTGTACGGAACACACTTGTATTAAAATGTTTATATTTAATGCAATGGATGATGTTGTTTGCTTATTTACAATTACTGTGTTGTGATACTACACATGACGTCCTCCGCCCCAAAATGTTTCTGCCATTCTTGGTTTTGGGGTGTGACAGATTGGTCCGTTCCATGTCTTCTTCAAGACGGCGGATGCGGACTGTGTTGACACCTGAGTTGGCATCAATTTCCATGACTCATTACATCAGTAATACCAGTATTATTGAAATCTATCTAAATTGTGGGAAAAATCTATACATTTGTGTTTTCCTACTAACATTTTTTTTTTGTGATTTCAAACACTCATACAACTGTTGGGCTATGGTTATTTAGTCCATGTATCACTCTCACGTTGCTTACAAATTGATTCTTACCGTTTTCTTACCTTTATAAACTTATAGCTGAAGGATGCCTCCTCGCAAATCTCCCAGGAATAAACCTGCACCACCACCTCCACCGCCTCCGGTCATCGATACTGCAGCCCTAAATGCTACCGTAGCTGCAGCAGTGGCAACTGCCATGGCCCAGTATCACTCTTCTGATGCCAGCAGAGGTGGAACCCTGGTGGAATCAATTCCAGTTGAAACTCCTGTGCGCTCGAGAGAGTGCTCTTACAAGGAATTCACCAACTGCAAGCCGAAGTCCTTTCATGGGACCGGCGGAGTCATTGCTCTCTCGCAATGGTTCGAGAAGACTGAAGCGGTCTTCGAAATATGTTCATGCCCTGCTGCGAGCAAAGTGAAATACGCCGCATGCACTTTTGAAGGAAAAGCCCTAACGTGGTGGAACGGCCACGTTAAATCTCTAACTCTTGTCGTAGCCAACGACATAGGCTGGGAAACGATGAAAGACCTCATGATTGAGGAATATTGCCCGAGGGGCGAGATCCAGAAACTAGAGCAGGAACTGTGGAGCCTGACCATGAAGGGCACCAATATTGTTGCTTACACCGCCAGATTCAGCGAACTGGTGGCCCTCTGCCCCAACATGGTTCCCACTGAGGGGAAAAAAATCGAAAGGTACATATGGGGGCTTGTACCTCCATATCAGGGGAATGTCCTAGCATCAAACCCCGCTACCTTCGACAGTGCCAAACGGTTGGCACAACGACTCATTGACCATGGAGTCAAAACCCCTGAAATCACAACCACCCTAGCCATCCCGGAACTCTCCAAACCCGCTGATACGAAACGGAAATACTGGGATGAAAAGAAGAAACAACAGGCGGCCAGGAAGCAGCAAATTGTGGCGATACATGCCGCAATAACCCCTGCTGCTACAACTACTCCGGTGAGTGGGTATGCTGGAAGATCGCCCAAGTGCAACAAATGCAACTACCAGCACAATGGCCCCTGCCAGGAAATGCAGTGCTCTAACTGCCACAGCAGAGGACACACAATCCGTTTCTGTAAATCTCAGGCGAGACCGATCGCCCAAGTTCCCGGCTCTGGCGCGAGCCCGACATGCTATGGATGTGGCAAAACAGGCCACTATAAAAGGGACTGCCCCAAGACGAAAAATGCTGGCGGAACAGGGAGGGTACTAGCGATAGGCCACGGAGAGGCAGTAGCTGACCCGACAGTAGTGACTGGTACGTTCCTCCTCGATGACTCCTATGCATGCTTTCTATTCGATAGTGGAGCGGAGCGAAGTTTCGTAAACCATAAATTCACTCGCATGCTTGCTCAACCACCACACGCGCTCAAAGAACTATTCACGGTGGAAATGGCTAATGGAAAAACCGAAAGTACGAGTAGCATATACCTAGGTTGTACCCTAACTTTAGATAACCATTCATTCCCAATCGACCTCATGCCAGTCTCAATAAAAAGTTTCGACGTTATCATTGGCATGGATTGGTTAAGCCTTCATCGCGCCGACATCATGTGCTATGAGAAAGCAGTCCGTCTAAACCTCCCGTCAAATGAAACTCTTATAGTCTACGGTGACAAACCTAGTACGAGTCTTCGCATTATATCAAGTATTCAAGCATAGAAATATCTGCGCAAAGAATACCATGCATTCCTTGCTCACGTCGTCGACACAAGCCTTGAAACGAAAGAACTAAAGAACATCCCGGTAGTGAGCGACTTTCCCGATATTTTTCCAGAAGAACTACCCGGGTTACCTCCGCAACGACAGGTCGAGTTCAGAATCGACTTGGTCCCAGGAGCTACTCCAGTAGCCAAGTCGCCCTACCGTTTAGCACCAGCTGAGATGCAGGAACTCTCTGGTCAACTTAACGAACTGCTCAGCAAAGGCTTTATAAGACCAAGTTTCTCACCTTGGGGAGCACCGGTCTTGTTCGTTAAGAAGAAAGACGAATCATTCCGCATGTGTATTGACTACAGAGAACTCAATAAACTGACGGTCAAGAATCGTTACCCGCTGCCTCGCATAGACGACCTATTCGACCAACTGCAAGGAGCGAACTATTTTTCCAAGATTGATCTGAGGTCCGGATATCACCAGTTACGAGTACGAGAGGAGGATGTTCCAAAGACAGCCTTCCAAACCCGTTACGGACACTACGAGTTCGTGGTGATGCCCTTCGGATTGACCAACGCGCCAGCAGTCTTCATGGATCTGATGAATAGAGTATGCCGACCTTATTTGGATCAGTTCGTCATCGTTTTCATTGACGACATCCTGATATACTCCAGAAGTAAGAAAGAGCTTGGTGATCACCTGCGACAAGTTCTAGAGACGTTACGAAAAGAGAAGCTTTATGCGAAGTTCTCGAAATGTGAATTTTGGATTCGAAGGGTCGAATTCTTAGGACACGTGGTGAGCGAAAAAGGAATCCACGTAGACCCATCCAAAATTAGAGCTATTGAGAACTGGTCAGCACCTAAGACACCGACAGAAATTCGTCAATTTCTAGGTCTTGCTGGCTACTACCGCAGATTCATTCAAAACTTCTCCCGAATAGCGAAACCTCTTACAACCCTGACCCAGAAAGGCATGACCTTTGACTGGGAAGAGAAACAAGAAGAAGCGTTCCAAACACTCAAACGAGCCTTGTGCACTGCACCAATACTATCCCTGCCTGAAGGAATAGAAGACTTCGTAGTCTATTGCGATGCATCGAATCAAGGGCTCGGATGTGTCCTGATGCAGCGAGGTAAGGTCATCGCCTATGCCTCGAGACAGTTGAAGACACACGAGGTTAACTACACGACCCATGACCTTGAACTAGGAGCAGTGGTGTTTGCTCTGAAGATTTGGAGACATTACTTATATGGAACGAAGAGCACTATCTTTACCGACCACAAGAGTTTACAACACATTTTCGATCAAAAGGAGCTCAATATGAGACAACGAAGGTGGTTCGAGCTACTCAGTGATTACGAATGCGATATTCGTTATCATCCGGGTAAAGCCAACGTAGTAGCAGACGCCCTGAGTCGGAAGGAATATTCTGGTCGAAAAATCAAGTCATTGTCAATAACCATCCATTCATACTTGTCTAAACAAATTCAGACGGCCCAACTCAAAGCCATGAAACCTGAAAATGTGACGAGTGAATCCCTCAGAGGAATGGACAAGAATCTAGAAGCCAAGGGTGATGGAACCTTATATTTCATGGATCGGATCTGGACACCGAAACACGGTGGTTTCCGAGACTTGGTCATGACCGAGGCGCACAACACTCGGTATTCCGTCCACCCAGGTTCAGATAAGATGTATCTGGATCTTAAAAAGCTATACTGGTGGCCTAATATGAAATCAGAGATTGCTACCTTCGTGAGTAAATGCCTTACTTGCGCAAAGGTTAAGGTCGAGTATCAGAAACCCTCCGGTTTATTGCAACAACCCGAGATCCGGGAATGGAAGTGGGAGCGGATCACTATGGATTTCATAACCAAGTTGCCCAAGACAACGGGTGGACTTGACACCATATGGGTCATCGTCGATAGATTGACCAAGTCTGCACACTTCCTACCTATCAAAGAAACCGATAAGATGGAGAAGCTGACCAGGACATACATTAGGGAAATCGTACGGCTACATGGTGTGCCTATATCTATTATCTCCGATAGAGATAGTAGGTTTACCTCAAGATTTTGGCAATCACTACAACATTCCCTGGGAACAAGGCTAGACATGAGTACAGCCTACCATCCTCAGACCGACGGACAGAGTGAGAGAACCATCCAAACTCTGGAAGATATGTTGCGAGCCTGCGTGATTGACTTTGGGAAAGCATGGGATACTCATTTACCCCTTGTCGAGTTTTCCTATAATAACAGTTATCACACGAGCATCAAGGCTGCTCCGTTTGAAGCCCTCTACGGCCGAAAGTGCAGATCCCCTCTGTGCTGGGCTGAGGTTGGTGATACCCAACTAGCAAAGGGGCAAGCTTCCGACGTTACTCTTACCGGTCCGGAAATCATCCGGGAAACGACAGAGAAAATCGTTCAAATCCGTGAACGATTGAAAGCCTCTAGAGACCGACAGAAGAGCTACGCAGATAAACGAAGGAAACCTTTGGAATTTCAGGTGGGAGACCGAGTCCTTCTCAAGGTCTCACCCTGGAAGGGCTTGATACGCTTCGGAAAGCGTGGGAAGCTAAATCCGAGGTACATAGGGCCTTTCGAGATTCTTGCAAGAGTCGGCCCTGTAGCTTACAAACTCGATCTACCAGGCGTACTTCGTAACGTACATTCTACATTCCACGTATCTAACTTGAAAAAGTGTATATCCGATGAGACTCTCGTAATTCCACTCGACGAAATCGAGATCAACGAGAGCCTCAATTTTGTGGAGGAACCAGTGGAAATCATGGACCGTGAGGTCAAGAGAACAAAACAAAGTCGCATACCCATCGTGAAGGTTCGCTGGAACGCTAAGCGGGGACCTGAATTCACATGGGAACGCGAAGATCAGATGCAACGCAAGTACCCACATCTGTTTCCCTAGTCCACGAGTGTTCCCTTACTTTGAATTTCGGGACGAAATTCCCTCTAACGGGGGGATGATGTGACAACCCGATATTTCAACTCTTTGTAATGACCTAATAGGTCAAGTATTGTAACCACTTATGAGTAATAAAATGTATAAATAAGTTCTACTTAATTTCTCTCTATGATTTAATGTCTTTGAACCATGATCGTGCGTAAAAAGATCACCCAAATCCGACTTCAGATAGCGAAGTTATGAGTTTTTAAAGAAATTCCTTAAAAACGATGGATTGGTATTAAATAATAAAAACAATAATAAAAATAATTTCGGAATTTGCCGACGGAATCTAAACGAAAGTTGTAGATCGTAATCTCACCTTCGCGGGGATATAAAGAACGTCGAAAACGGAGTTCGTATGAAAGAGATATGAATTTTTGAAGTTTGATTAATAATTTAAATATAAATTTTATTAAAAGTTCGGTATTATCCAAGGGAGGAGTCAGCCTTGGGCCGAGGTACGCGCCGCGTACGCTCGAACGCCCCGCGTACTCGAATGGAGGGTCTCGGATCGACCACGTCGCCCTATGCGAAGCTACCGACCCGTCCCATCCGACCCGCGAACCCAGGAACCCGTCCCGTCCGAAGTGCGTAAGCGATGATGTACGGGTACGCGCTGCGTACGCCCGTACGCCCCGCGTTCGGAGGCGGTTCAGCAACCCTATAAAAGGGATACGAGCTTTTCCGAAAATGTTGTTCATTTCCTCTCTTTCTCTCCCGATCTTGCCTCGATTTCCGTGCCCGTTCAAACCCGAAGCTCTGGTCTTTTTGCTCAAGTCCCGAGGGTCGATTTTACTCCCGAGATTCCCGAGAATCCTGAGAAAAATCCGTTTCGCGAGACGAAACTCTGCCCGGTTTTCGAGCTCGCTATCTTCGAATTTCCAAGTGAGTTTCATACCCCTTAATCAACCGTTTTAATTATTCTAAATACTTTTAAATGCTTTATGGGGGGGAATACAAGTTAAACACTTATAGTTATTGTTTCAGTCACATGTGACGGCGTTAATCACATGTGATTAATAACTAAGAAACCAATGATTTTATCACTATGCAAACGGTTTTACTCCAAAATGTTTTACAAACTCTTTTATTTATCAAATGCTTTATTGTAAACTTGGTTTTACTACTTATAAATTTGCATGCCTATATATGTATAGCTGTATAAATAATGTTTAAAGGGCTTAGGAAAGCCACCTATCCTATTTCCTTTTCCTCGATTTGGATGTGGTCTGGTGGAATTTCGGGTGACTATCCGAGGGTCGTTTCAATATTTGTTATATATCGTATATACGTGTATAGACATAAAGGTACTTCCATATACATGCTTATCAAACACATCATTAGTAAGTTACCATCGGGGTAACACGGGATCATACTACTACGATTTCTAGATCAACGGGTCAGTTCATTCATGAGTCATTATTCATTACTAAGAGAACATATACAACGATACTAGAACAAGTAATATTTTATTACAAACACACGAATACTTTAACAATTGTGATCCACTGTATGGGTTCATGTCTTAATTGTCATGACCCGGGTTGTAGCCAGAGTCTCTTGGAGGGAGAGCGTTGAGTTTGCGTATAGATCTATACTGGATTGACTATCCTACACCTTTCTGTTAGCTACAGTGGGACCGGCAGGTCTACGGGTGCCAAACGTCATAACCTATTTTTCGACTATACGTTGTCGATGTTACCAGTCAATAGTATGGTGCAACTTATCACACGATACCTTAATAAAAAAAACCCGGTTTAAGGTAGTTAGTACCACAGTAGTTCATATAAAACGAAACTACCGTACTACAAGAATTTACCCATTGCATTTTTAGTGATAGCCTCACCTAAACTTAAATGTACAAACTATATTTGGTTAAATGATAGTTACACTTGGGAAATTTCACACTTTTACATCAAACGAGCATACAAACTATTAAGCCTTGGTAAAAGGGGCTACTTTTATACTTTAAACAGAAAATATAGGTTTTTCTGAGAGATTCAAACATTTAAAAACACTTACATACATTTACAACTCATACTTGCAACAGGTTCAAAACGTTTTGATAAACGAACCACGACACTAAAATACTTATGAACTCACCAGCTTAATGCTGACAAACTCTTTCAAAATAACTTGTATTCTCAGGTCATCAGTAGACAGGTACCGATGCTAGCTTTTGAGAAGATGGAGCGCATTCAAGTCTCATCATACTATTTTGATATACATTATATTTTTGGTGTCTAAAACTGTACGGAACACACTTGTATTAAAATATTTATATTTAATGCAATGGATGATGTTGTTTGCTTATTTACAATTACTGTGTTGTGATACTACACATGACGTCCTCCGCCCCAAAATGTTTCCGCCATTCTTGGTTTTGGGGTGTGACAGACAAAGGGCTACAACACTCATGAGTGCTCATAAGTTCTGAGTATTGGATTCAACCCGCGCTCATTGGAATCACTTCATGGATTTTATCACGAGTGATCATGAGACGATAATATCTTATATTCTTCAAACCTCGAGATACGAGTTGTTACTATGAGCTGATAGTACATTGATTGCACAAAAACACATTTGGTAACTCGGTGCTATAAAACGTGCCTTTGTGTATGATTCAACAAGTAGTAGAACAAGCCATATGAGTCAAAGTTTATCCATTCCTTTTACCTTCGGGATAAAAGCGATATCTGTGGGCCCCTCGATGATTTGATGATGACAAATGGAAGTGCTCGGCCGGGCCAGGACTGATTTGATTTGTTCAATTAGTCAGTCGTCATAAATCGGAAATCGGGAAACAACAAATGGACAGAGAGAATGATTATAATCCATGTCTCAGTCCATATGATATCTAGAATGGAGGAATATATGATCCCTTATCTAATGGACAAGTCATTGACAAAGGTCAGAGTTCATCTACAAGGTCAGAGTTCGACAGAAGCTTTTAAGAGCTACGATTGCCAGTTGGTTCCTGAAGTCATACGCAATAATAGTTTTAGACTTATCCAAGTGGGAGACTGTTGGATTAATGTCTAAGTCCATAACTATATTTGGTAAGACTTGACCCGACCCGGCATGGTCCATTTGGGTTACATACCATCATGCACTTGGATAGACTATAATAAGAGAAATAAGACACTTATGGTTATTAATATATTATAAGTTCTAGTATATTAATAATAAGAATAATAAGATTATTTAATTAGTATTGATCAAGAATTAATCTGGGATTAATTAAGTGATCAAAAGAAGACTAATTAAATATATGGGTTGATTGTGTAAATCATCCATACTTGTATAGTGGGCTAATGCTCCATGGATAATCAAGTTGGGCTAAAACCCATAGGATGGTTCATGGATGCTCCATGGTGTATTTGTACCCATGGATCATGGAAATGAAAGGCCATGTCAATTAGGGTTTACATGGTGTAACCCTAACTATATAAGCATCTTATTCTTGACCAAAATCGGCCACTAGTGTGTGAAGTGAAAGGGCTAGCCGATTTCATGAGTTGTAGAATTCTCTCAAGTTATTCTAAGTGTTTTGGTGATTGTGATTCCATTTGAGGCTTCCACACTATTGGGGCTAGGCACTCAAGCTTCATGAAGACTTTCTACATCAAGAGGTATGTATTCTATCTTGTTACATTCATTGTTTTTGTATGCTAGATTAGGATAATACCTTGAAGTTCTTATTTGCATGTATAATAGAGAAAACATAGATCCAAGGTATTTAGGGTTGCATGTACACTTAGGAGTGTTAGAATGCTCAAAACCCAACACATTATCCTCTGTATCTAATAGCAAGGTGTAGGAATGGTTAGTCCCGTAAAGGTACTCCTAGTATAAGTATCAATTGTAGGCATCCGTAGATGTTTATTACCTTTATTGCTAACCGGTAGGTGCCGGAATGGTTAGTCCCATCTAGTTATCCTTTAGCACTAGGATAGGCAGAACAAATTTACACGTATGGTATGCACTAGTAACTCATCATATAGAATCTAGGTACAAGCATCTATTTAAGTGTATACAAGTAAATGTATTTATGTAAATCTATTCATGTAAGCGTATCTATGTAGACGCATTCACGTAACATGTAATGTATAGTATAGACTCATGAATGAACTGACTCTGGTGTAATTCCTTGAAATAGGAATACGGTTTTGTATCTCCTCACTATCCCTATAATAGTTTACTGGAAGGTAATTGATGTCCAAGAAGTTTTATACACCCTTGCTACACAAGAATGTGGGAACTGAATGAAGGATGAAAGCTATCATATCAATACATATATAAGAACAATAGTGTATAGATATAGTTTTGATCAAGAATATGAAAATGGTTTTGTAAGACATTTAAGAGTTTTGAACAATAATTAACAATGACTTGATGTCATTTTAATAAACATTTCAGAAATAATACATTTGATAACAAAGTATTTTTAAGATAGAAAACCATTTCATGCATCATATTAGAAGTATGTGAAATCTGCTGGATGAAAACACAGTTATAAATCACATATGATTGATTCGTTAATATTCTATTTTCTACTTGTATTCCCCATATTAAAGCATTTAAAATCATTTAAAACATTGATTAAGGGGTGTGAACTCACCTGTAGAGGGTGGTTTAGATGAACTGAACGATGTAGGATTGCTAAGTGTCAAGTGAAAACTTGTACACACCCAAAGATCCTAGTTAACATATAGTCACATATATATGTAGCCAATTAGTCTTAAACTTTAATTGAAAATGTTAAGACATCCTAGAACATGCTAAGCACCTTATATAAGTGTTATAAGCCCTAAGGGTTGCATCTAAGTTTTTGTAGGACAAGGCTAGTGGGTTTAGGGTTCCAAAGCACCCCATTCATGAGTTTACTCCCCATGAATCATAACACAAGGAGTTTACAGTCATAAACCCTTGAGTTTATGGCTGTAATCTCTTAAGCCCTTGATTATTTGATTGTTTGAAGCCTTACATGTCCCTTAGAAGTATTTCTACTTGATGGTTTAATCCTTGGAAGAGATTAGGGTACCCTTTAACTCCTTTGAGGAGTTCATGGCCCTAGAACCAAATCCCTTAGAGATTGCGGCCATAATCTCTCATGGATATGGTGTTTTTGTGTATTCAATTCCTACACACATTAGGGTACGAGTCTAGGCTAGTTTCACAAGGTAAGGAAGGGACTAGGGCACACCTTTGTCCCTTAAAGAAGGGTTTACGGTCCAAGGTGTTCTTGGGCCATAAACTCTTTGATCTTGTTATTTTCTTATGATTTCTTGGTTATTAGACACATATCAAGCCCTATAATACACTTAGATAGAAGTACTCACGATTTGGGACGAAACGCCGAAGATCCGTGAGAGAGAATTTGGCTTTTATCTAGTTGGAAATGGAACAAATGAATAAATATGGCTAAGGACCATATATATACCCCTAGGGTTTTGGACCGCAAACTCCAAGTTTGGGTCATAAATTTCCAATTTCTTGTAGTATTAAAGTTTATTGTTGCACAATAACCCTAAGAGCATCCCTTCTCCTGGCATCTCCTAAAGTGTTAATCATAAAATGTTCAAACTTATCCCAAATCGTTTGTAAATTAACAGTAACTGTTCTGACTTCTATTGGCTTGATATGTTGTACAGAATGGAAATTTCAGGTTGTCACAACCTTGATTATGTGCCACCCTTACGTATACATTCCTCAGCGATAGATTAAGCGTTAGGGTCTTCGGATTGAACTTGACGTACTATACGAGTGGTATTCCGGGGAGGTTTGCTGAGCTTACTTCAGGAAAACTACGAAGCATAAGGAAATCTATGCATGAGTGCCTCGGAGTTTTATTGCGGCGGCTTCAGTAGAAAGTCAATTACAGGGAAAAGAATTTCCGCACGAAACCGGCACTGTGAGGATCTAATCGACTCAAGTCAAATGACCATGTCGGACTAATCGGAATAACTGGGGTTCGACTAGTTTAGAATGGTTTTACAAGAACACTGCGGTACAACTTATGATAGAGTTTAATACTTTAGTTTTACCTCTAATAATACTGCTTTGAACAAGCGATACTGCGAAAAGCATGTACAAGCAGCACGAGAGTCCCTAGAACTGAATGGATCTCGCAAAATGACATGACCCGAGTTGCATTAGTTCTTAAAAGTTGATAAGTCTAACATTATCGCTACGGAACATACCAGTTTTTCAACGTGGGACCGGAGTAGTCTCTCATGCAGTGGTGATCCTTAGTATCTTCCCATCTGCGCTAGAGTTTTTTGTTATCGGACAATCCTCGTTGAGATGTCCTATATCACCGCATATATGACATATATGGCTTGCACCAGCATCGGTGGTTGAAGTGATGTGCGGAGTTATGTGGACACCAACACTTGCATTGTTCCCCATTTTTGGACAATTCCTATTATAGTGTCCGGTTTCACCACAACTATAGCAAGTGTGGCTGGCTATGATGCCAGTGATTTGGGAGGTGGTTCGTGCCGACGTTCTACAGAGATGAGTAGTGTGCCCCGTTCTGTTGCAATTGGTGCATTGCAATTCACGGAAAACTCCATTATGATGAAAGTTACACTTGTTACACTTCGGGAGTCTTCCCTCATATCGTTTGATCGGTGCTAAAGTGGTAGGGGTTGCCACTTGTTGCTATTGCATGGCAAGTCTTTGAGATCGCTTGCACTCCTTTTAGGCTTGACGCTTTCGTTTCTTAAACTCGGATTTGTGTCTTTGGGTGTTAATGACTGTTATCATTTCTTGATTTCCCGGATTGTTACAATGATTTGAATTGTCGACTCCATTTTCATCTTTTTTCACGTTACTAGCGTGAAATTGTGCTAGGACATCTGTCACGACAGCTGTTACCGCAGCATGGAAAGTAGTGGCATCTATGTGCAGAATTGGGATTTCCTTGGCAGCACGGTTATTTCCACGCGAAGGCATGGTTTTGACGTACGAAAGGAAAATGAATTCGTAACTTAATTACAGAAATCGATAGATATGATGACTCTTAGTGAAACTCTGTGACCCAATGCTTACAAGTTGTAATTTTAAAGACTTCAAGCCTACCACATAGTGGGAGTATTGTACTCACTAACCTACTAGGTTGTATCGATCTATTAGCTATGTTACCATAGTTCAATGATTTGACAAGAGTGGAACCTCGATAAATTCTAACGATAGTAAAATGGAAGTATTTGGACAAGTATTGTCATAGGGATTAGCCGACTGTCAATATCATTGATATTTAAGATGTAATAAGTTCGGTGAGAATGACCTTAGAGTAGGTCTTACATCATATTAGGAGTAGGAAAACATTGACAGAATAAAGTCCAAGTGAAATAGTACCTAGAGTACTAGAATGGTTACATTGAAAAGTGCTACTTAGAGCATAGACAAGAAACTATTCCTTTAATCAAACTAGAAAGGATAAGTAGAATATCTTCTACTGACGACGGGCATCATTCGGATGAACTCTCACTTCAGCCGCCGACGCTCCACCTCAAGTAGGTGTCTTTCGTACACCCTCTGGCCTACTCGGAGTTCTATGACTTCAACTCTTGCTTCGACTAGTGCTTGCAGCAGGGTTTCATTGTCTCTCCTATGATCAAGTTCAAGATTGCGAATTCTATCCATATTGGAATTTGTGTCAGCTTCTATCTCCACTCTTTGTTGAATGGCTGCCACATTTAGATCCACATTTCGAGCTATTCGGCGAACCAAAATGGGAATACTCTGTCCGCAGGTGCTCCTTCACTTATGTTGTTGAAGCTTCGATCTCTACCATAGGGTAAGGGTTGGCCTTATTCATGGCTCCACTTACCCAAGTACTCAGCCCACATAGGCATCGGGCCTTGAAATGTCAGACGAAGTTCACGATTTGGGATTTGAGCTTCCCGAGGTAGATTCTCATATTCTGGCTCGAGATCCAGATTCTCTAGAAAGTCTTCTGCCAGATCATCATCTAAGGGGACTTCAGGTTCTCCTTCTGGTTCTGCATTTAGCCCTCCTCCGTTTTCGTGGTCGGGAAAGTAAGAGTTGCCAGGGAGGTGGAATCCAACCATTTATGCAGATGAGAAATAAGGGTAAGGAATTTATTTAACAATTCTAAAATAAAGCGATAAACAAATAAAAAGTTTCCATAAAAGAAACTTCCTCTAATCCTAATAAGTTTGTTCTTTGAATGAATAGTGCCTAAAGCGCTCCTATAGTATTTTACTTTATGTTTTGTTCTCATGTTCTTCTATATATTAAGATGTATATGGATAATTTGGAAAGTTTTAGGTTTGTTGCAACACCCCAATCGCTCCTCAACACACGTTCACCGTACCTCAAATAAATATAGTTGATCAGGCTATATTCATCCCAGATACGATTACATAACTGCCCAGGTTTGACTGTTGCGTCCAACAAATAAATACTTTTGTTATGTTCTAGTATGACACTGTTCTATAGTAAGTATGTAGGTATGTAGTTAGGTATCCTTTTAGTTAAGTATTTTAGTACTTAAAGGTATAAACTCTTGGTAAGAGTATTTTAATCCCTATGTGTTTATAGTTTGTATATCATTTATGGGTTGATATACCTAATTCACTATAAACAATGCTCTGATACCAATTTGTCACACACGAGTCTTAAACATGCTTCGTCTATACAAAACCTGGTCGACTGTACATGTCTACTAATGACCTAAGAATACAAGTTATTTTGAAAGCGTAGATCAGCATTTAAGATGGTGAGTTCATCAGTATTTAGTGTCAATGTTTGTATAAGTTTGAATAAAAAATTTTGTTGATGTCCAATGTAAATGTTTGTATATGTTTGAAAACTCCTAGAAAATCCCATATTTCCAAGTAGTATAAAAAGTAGTCTTCTACCAAGACCCGACTGTTTTGTATGTTTGTTTCTCTATAACAGTGAATCTTTTTCCCAAGTATAACTATCATTACCAAAATATAGTTTTTATATTACCCTTTATGTGAGAAGATCACAATTTGAATATAATGGGAAATCGTATGTGTACTATTGTACTGTATATTGTTCCTACTATAGTAATAAGTACCTTAGAACCAATGGTTTAATTAAGGTAAAATGTGATGAGTTTGTTACCATACTAAACCGACTATAACACGACGATGAAAGACGTCGGAAGAAATGACATTTGGCACCCGTAGACATGCAAGTCCCACCGTAGCAAACAACAAAGGTGTAGTATAGTCAATACAGTATAGATCTATACGCAAACTCACGCTCTCCCTCCAGGAGATTCTGGTTACAAAATATGACAACCCGAAATTTCCATTTTGTACGAACATTATCAAGTCAATAGAAGTTATAACAGTCACAGTAAATTTTCAGACTTTTTGTATAAGTTTGAGTATTTCAGGGTTTACACTTAAGGAGATATCAGGAGAGAGGATACACTAGGGTTTTGTGCAACTTTGTCATTCCAAAACTCTATTATATTAGAGTTCATTTCGGGAATGAAATATTTTCTGCCAAAAATCCCAGGACTATATATAGAATTCCGAACCATATTCATTTGTTATTTACATTTCCAACTAGAGAAAAGCCATTTTCTCTCTCACGGGTCTTCGGGTTTTCATCCCAAATCGTGAGTACCTCTCTCTAGTTGTATTATATAGCTAGTAATGTGCTTGATAACATCAATTTCATAAGAAAACAACTAGATTCGAGAGTTTACCGCCCAAGAACACCTTGGGGAGTAAACTCTTAAAACGACGCCTAGTCCTTCCCCCGTGATATGTAACTACCTTAGGCTTGTATGCTAGTGTGTATATGACGAGAAATCACCCCAAGATTACCAAGGTTTAGGTGTTCACGGCCCAAGAAGTTCTTGGACCGTGAACTCCAAACTCAAGGCCAAAGAGTGCCTTAACCACTCCTAAAGCCTTGGACAATTACCTAGATTTACTCCTAGTTAATTTAAGCACTTTAAAACATCAAAAACCCCTCCCAAAGAGAGATTACGGCCCTAATATGGTTCTTGGGCTGTGAACATCAAGGAAGGGTACCAATGTGTACCTAAGGCCTTCATTAGCCTTTGATAGTTGTCTAGAACCTATCCTACATGAGCTTGGGACTTAAAAGCATAAAAACACCCCTTCCATATGAGTTTACGGCAGTAAACTCAAAAGGAATTGGCCTTGGGGCCGTAAACTCCTCAAAGGAGTGTATTGGTGCCCTAAACCCTTCCAAGAATTAATCCACCAAGTTGGAATGCTTATAGGGATCATTTAGAACCTCAAAACACCAAAGGAAATTAAGCCTAGGAGTTCACGGCCATAAACTCAAGGGTTTACGACTGTAAACTCCTTGTGTGGATTTTAATGGAGAGTAAACTCAAATATGGGATCCTTTGGAACCCTAAATTCATTAGTCGGGTCCTACAACAAATTAGATGAAGTCCTTAAGGCTAATAACACTTATGTAAAGTGTTTATCATGTTCTAGGATGTCTTAACATTTACAATTAGTAGTTTATGACTATATGGGTGCATATATGTGTGATTATATGTTCATTAGGATCATAGTGTGTGTACAAGTCCTCACTTGACCCCTAACAATCCGAAACCGTTCAATACATCCAAACCACCATCTACAGGTGAGTTCATACCCCTTAACCAATGTTTAAATGATTTTAAATGCTTTAATAGGGGGGAATACAAGTAGAAAACAGCATGTTATCAAATCTTTCATATGTATTTATAACTATGTTTTCATCTAGCAGATTTCACATACTAAAAAATGTGATGCATGAAATGGTTTTCTATCTTAAAAGTACTTTGTTATCTAACGTATTAGTTTTGAAATGTTTATTAAAATGACATCAAGTCATTGTTACTTATTGTTCAAAACTCTTAGATGTTTTACAAAACCATTTTTAACCTACTTGAACAACCAATTACCTTCCAGTTAACTATTATAGGGATAGTTAGAAGATACAAAACATTATTCCTATTACAAGGAATGACATCAGAGTCAGTTCATTCATGAGTCTATACAATACACTACATGAGTACCTTACATGAATACATTACATGAGTACCTTACATGAATACATTACATGAGTACCTTACATGAATACATTACATGAATACCTTACATGAATACATTACCTGAGTACCTTACATGAATACATTACATGAGTACTTTACATGAATACATTACATGAGTACCTTACATGAATACATTACATGAGTGCCTTTACGTAGATACATTTTCCTGTATACATTTACATGGATACTTGTACCTCGATTCATTAGGATGATTTATTAGTACCTTCTGTGTAAATTGTCCTGCCTATCCCAGTTCAACGGGATATCTAGACAGGACTAACCATTCCGAATCCCAGCTGTTAGCACCAGTGGTTGATGAACATCTACGGATGCCTACGGTTATTACTTATACTAGGAGTACCTCTACGGGACTAACCATTCCTCGGGCCTACTATTCGCTACAGAAGTCGATGAACATCTACGGATGGCTACGGTTAATACTTATATTAGGAGTACCTTTATGGGACTAACCCTTCCTCTGCCCTGGTGCAGCTACAGAGGACAATTGAACAATCTACGGATGTTCAAAGGTTATAAATTTCGCTAATCGCGATGTCGTGTTAATCCTCGTACAAAAGGATAACAATTACATTAGTACATTTTTCCTATTACTTTATTTGGTGATACATTCACATAAACGAGAAGTTAGACTAAGTACTTTAAGTATTAGTCAATAGCAAGGAAAAACTATCACTATACTTACAAAACATTCGGGTCTTGGTAGAAGACTACATTTCATACTAGTAGGAAATAAGGGATTTTCTAGGGTTTTTCATTACTTACATCAACTGTTTCATTTAAAGATTTACAGAGCATTCATAAGAGTTTTCCCAAAACAAGACAATGACACTTAAATACTTATGAATTCACCAACTTTAGGCTGATACTCGCTTTCAAAATAACTTGTATTCTTAGGTCACCAGTAGACAGGTACGATGGCCAGGTTTTGAGAAGACGGAACACAGACAAGACTCGTCTTTTATTTTCATTGTATTTTTGGTGTCTTATTACATTGAAAGAACACACATGTATTAAAACTTTACTTTTAATGCAATGGATGATGTTGTCACTTTTTTACTACTTTACATTGTTTGTGATACTGTATATGACGTCCTCCACCCCGGAACGTTTCCGCCGTTCTTGGTTTTGGGGTGTGACACAAAACATGACACAACGAAATGGTCGTTTACGTGATGAAGTAGTATCTCACATCATGTTATAATTGAATCTTGTTACAATGTACTTGTTATAGCAATAGTATTCTACGTATAGTATTCTTTGAATAGTATTCTCTGTATGTACTTGTATATGATAGTATTCTCTTTATGTACTTGTATCTGATAGTATCCTCTGCATGTACTTGTATATGATAGTATTCTCTGTATGTACTTGTATATGATAATATTCTCTATATGTTCTTGTATATGATAGTATTCTCTGTATGTACTTGTATACGATAGTATTCTCCTAAACTATATATATTATAGCTTACTAGTAATTTATGTAGTTTGAATGAATGAAAGTATGCCTTTGATACCCAAAGGTACTGAACTGATTGATAGAAATTTTATGTCTACACATGTATATATATAATATATAACTAATATTTAGACGACATTCGGACAAATAACCGATACCCTAAGGCCATATCCAAATTGTAACAGCCCGGATTTCCAGGTATTTTATTGTTTTGTTTTTTTGGTGTTTTGAGAGGGGACTCTGCGAGTTGGAGCTCAGACTCGCCGAGTAGGGTCGCGTTTCTGGACGCGGGATTCGTCTGGACTCGGCGAGTCCAGGATATGGACTCGGCGAGTCCACGCTGTTTAATGAAACCCTAATTTCTCGGGTTTGGGACCTATTTAAAGGGCCTTATGGCCGTCATTTGCACCCAACAGTCCATAGAGAGAAACCCTAGAGTGCCTTAGCGATTTGAGAGAGAAAGGAAGCATTTCTTGACAATTGTGTGTTGTTTAGCAAAGAAGAGGGAGGTTCTAGCCAAGAGGAGGCAAAGGAGACTGCTATTCGGTGGATTTGAAGCTTAGCCCTTCAATCTAAAGGTATGATTTCGGCTCATCTCCTGTTTTGTGAAGTATATTTGATTTTAGGGTTTCTTGTGACCTTGTTGAGTTGATTTGATGGCCAAATAGTCCCTTGCTAGTGATGAGACTTCGGATCTGGATCCATAGAGGTCCAGAGAGCCTCATTCATCAAGCTTTATAGAGAACAATGGAGGTTATAACCTTGAGTAGTAAGGTTTGTTGATAATTCTTCATATATGGTCATATAGAGGTTGTTTATGCATCAAGTCAGGGGCTTTACGTGGTGAATCAGTCTAGGAAGGCCAGATCTATGAATTGTTGGAATAGATCTGACCTTAGAAGCAAGTTTGAGTGATTGCATGGCATGGATCCGCCGAGTCCGATGAGCAGACTCGGCGAGTAGCTTGAAGATTGCCTTGGACCGGCCAGTGAGTGGTCCAGTCGAGTCATGGGTTGACTCAGTGAGTCAGGGCGAGTTAGAAAGGGTTGTCAAGTGGACTGAGTCCAGCTGGGACTTACCGAGTCGTTCTTGAGACTCGGCGAGTTGAGTCGGGGTGGCCCCACGATTTCTGCCAGGTGAAACTCGTCGAGTCAGGGGGAGTACTCGACGTGTAGAAAGGGAATCCTAGAGAGTTGGTAAGAACGTCTAGACTCGCCGAGTTGCCGTGTGCACTCGCCGAGTCCGGTCAAAGTTGACCGTTGACCTGTGTTGACTTCTTAGGGATAGTCAACCTTAGAGATAAAAAGTGTTAATTAGAGTCATGTGATGTTATAGGAGGATTAGAGCTCGGAGGATCGAGCACGAGGGATTTCCAGGATTCGTGAGATACCGAGACACGCGAGGTGAGTCTTCTCACTATACTTTACCTTGAGTAGGTAATCAGAGCTATGTGTTAGTGTATGTATGTTATGTGTATGCTATGTGTTGTACTGCATTATTTCTATGTGATTTATGCTGTGCATGATTTCAGAGTTGGAACCGGAAGGTTCCTAGAGTTAGAACCTGAGGGTTCATAGAGTTGGGTGCACTGACCCATAGAGTTATAGCCTCGAGTGGCTAATATGTGTTTTGTATGTGGTATTTTGGGGAACTCACTAAGCTTCGTGCTTACAGTGTTAGTGTTGTTGTTTCAGGTACTAGCGATGACCGTGGGAAGGTGCCGGCTTGATCTGTACACACGTAGGGGACTTTTGATATATTTATGTGATCTTTGTAATTGTATGATACAGATTGGAATTTGAAACTTAATGTTTTTATGAAATTAAATGAAAAATGTTTTTATTATATTGCGAAAAATATTTTTTTTTTTTGAAATTTACGGTGTTACAAGTTCGTATCAGAGCCTTGGTTTGAGGGATTCGAGTACACCTTCGGGCGTATTTGAACTCAAACCGAGGATTTGAAATGTATTTTCAAAAAGAGTAAAAGATTTTTGAAAAACGTAGAGCAAGAGATGTGTGTACGATCAGTCAGCGCCCGAACGGTGATTTCCCAAAATACCTTTATATATTATGTGATATTGACATTGATATGATGTATTCGCATGCTAGAGTAGGCTAGGTATTGCTATTAGGACTAGAGTGGCCTGATTTGTGATGCCTTAGCCTAGGAAGAGGTGAGCTGCTATGAGATGCTTGAGAGTGAGTAGGTAGCAGCGAGGGACTTATGAGAGATCTATTAGAGAGTGGTCTATGCATGATAGAGTACTTGAGACCTGGGATCCAAAGAGAAGGACTTAGAGTGTATTCTTGAGCGGTGCAGACAGTAGTATTGGGCCCGTACTACTGGAAGCACCGGAGCGGTGTGCAGCCCAAGTTAGAATCTTTGGAATGCCAAGAATCAAGGAGGAAAGAGTTGACGAGTGTAAGCATACTCGTGTGGATTCTAATTTATCGTATGTTGTATTTCAGAGGTAGATCATGGTGCGGACACGTTTGATGCCCGAGAGCAGTGGTACTAGTGAGGAGGAGATCCGCCGAATCATTCAGGAGGAGGTGGCTGCGGCCATCAGGGCAGAGATACCGGAGATGTTTGGGTCTATAAAGACCACATTGATTGAGACGTTTGATGAGCGTTATGCCGCTCTTTCTGAGGCTGCTGCTGCAGCAGCTACCGCAGCGATTGCTGCTGCGAGGCCGCAGGGTGGGGATGCGTTGCTGTTCCGTGAGTTCAGCAACACAAAACCACAAGAGTTTGATGGTACACAGGATCCGGTGGCAGCTATGAGGTGGATATCTGATATTGAGGGGTGTTTCTTCACTTGCTCGTCTCCTGAGCATTTGAAGGTCCGGTTCGCGCTGAACCAGCTTCGCTTGGGAGCGAAGGACTGGTGGAAGTTTGTGACGGCGCATTATACGCCTGCTGAGCTTTCTGCGGTGACCTGGGAGAGGTTCACCACCATGTTCCGGGATGAGTACGTTCCCCAGGTGGAGAGGGAGCATTTAGCACAGGAGTTTTTGACCCTTAAGCAGGGTACTGAGTCTGTTACAGCGATCACGAGGATGTTCCACGAGAGGGCGATGTTTTTCCCTGAGCACGTGTCCACTGAGCAGGCACGTATGAGCCGCTACTTGAGCATCTTGAGGCGGGATATTCGGGAGTTCGCTGCGAACTCCTCGTACCGGACGTTTGCCGAGGTTCAGGCAAATGCCCGGAAGAGAGAGATTGAGCTTGAGACTCAGGCCAGGGAGGAGGCGGAGTCTCAGGGGAGGGATCGGCGACCGACACAGTCGCAGCCGGCCGCCAAGCGGGCCAAGCCTGCTGATCCCAGACCAGGGAGCCAGAAGGGCCGCACTTGTGGAAAGTGCGGCAAGGGTCATGACGGAGTTTGTCGAGCGGGGTCTTGCTACAAATGTGGCAAGGAGGGGCATATGGCCAAGGACTGCCCCAAGGGGTTTGCAGTGTGCTTTCACTGCAACCAGACCGGACACCGGAAGGCCGAGTGTCCGCAGTTGCGCGGAGCATCTCAGGGGTCTGCTCCTGCCACCATCAGAGCTACAGAGAGTCGGCCTGTGAAGGTCGATGCGCCGAGAGCTCGAGGGAGAACCTTCCAGCTGACTGCGGAGGAGGTCCGCGCTGCGCCCGATGTTGTGGCTGGTATGTTTCCTTTCGTGTATTTATTTCTTTTTGATATTGAGATATCATGCTTATATTATATTATGTGTAGGTACCTTTCTTGTGAACTCTGTACCTGCTTTAGTGTTATTTGACTCGAGTGCGAGTCGGTCTTTTGTATCTTTGGCCTTTAGTCAGCATATCAGTGTTAGTCGTGAGGCATTGAGTCGGCCTCTGAGAGTTTCCATAGCTGATGATAGAGTGATTTGTGCCACGGAGGTTTTACGGGGATGTGTGTTAGAGATTTTCGGGGTTGAGTTTCCGATTGACCTGATTCCTATTGCGATGGGTGATGTCTGTGTCATTGTGGGCATGGATTGGTTGAGTCGATTCGGCGCAGTCATCGACTGCGAGCGTCAGCTAGTGACTATACGAGACCCTAGTGGGGGAGTTCTTTCGGTGTACGGCGAGGGTACACGTTCGGGATCAGCCTTTTGTTCGGCCGCTAGGGCGAGGCAGTGTCTACAGCAGGGCTGTAGGGGTTTTGTGGCGTATGTGATGGATACGCGAGCGACTTCCGAGAGACCGAGTTCAGTTGAGGAGGTACCGGTGGTGCATGAGTTTCCAGATGTCTTTCCCGAGGAGCTGCCGGGAGTACCTCCTGTGAGGCAAGTGGAGTTTGGTATTGATTTGGTTCCGGGGGCCGCGCCTATAGCTAAGGTGCCTTATCGTATTGCATCTCCAGAGATGCAAGAGTTATCCTCGCAGCTTCAGGAGTTGCTGGGGAAGGGATTTATTCGGCCGAGCAGCTCGCCGTGGGGAGCACCTATTCTGTTCGTCAAGAAGAAGGATGGTTCACACCGGATGTGTATCGATTACTGGGAGTTGAACAAGTTGACGGTCAAGAACCGTTACCCGTTGCCGAGGATCGACGATTTATTTGATCAGTTGCAGGGAGCATCTTGGTTTTCCAAGATCGACTTGAGGTCGGGATATCATCAGGTGAGAGTGCGGGATGAGGACGTCCAGAAGACAGCATTCAGGACGCGATATGGGCATTATGAGTTTGTGGTGATGCCTTTTGGACGCACCAATGCCCCGTCGGTGTTCATGGATCTCATGAACAGGGTATGCAGGCCGATGTTGGATCGGTCGGTGATTGTATTTATCGATGATATTCTGGTGTATTCGAGATCTAGAGAGCAGCATGAGGAGCATTTGAGGGAGGTCCTTGGGGTATTGAGATCCGAGAAGCTTTATGCAAAGTTCTCCAAGTGTGAATTCTGGTTACGGGAGGTCCAGTTCCTAGGACATCTCGTTAACCAGGAAGGGATTCTGGTCGATCCGGCCAAGGTTGAGGCGGTGATGAGTTGGGAGGTGCCAAAGTCACCCTCTGAGATCAGGAGTTTCCTTGGATTAGCAGGGTATTATCGGAGATTTATCAAGGATTTCTCCAAGATCGCAGTGCCGCTCACCAGATTGACCCGGAAGGGTGTCGCATTCTCATGGGGTGCCAAGCAACAGACCTCTTTTGAGACACTTCGCCAAAGGTTGTGCGAAGCCCTGGTATTAGCTCTCCTGGAAGGGATGGAAGATTTTCTAGTATATTGTGATGCATCGATTTTGGGGCTGGGTGCGGTGTTGATGCAGAGGGGTCATGTGATAGCATATGCATCGAGGCAGCTGAAGCCTCATGAGGCGAGATATCCCACGCATGATCTAAAGTTGGGGGCAGTAGTATTCGCCCTCAAGATTTGGCGTCATTACTTATATGGGGTTCGGTGTACGATATACACGGACCATAAGAGCTTGAAGTACTTGATGGATCAGCCCAATCTAAATATGCGTCATATTAGGTGGTTAGATGTGGTCAAGGATTATGATTGTGAGATCCTGTACCACCCGGGCAAGGCCAACGTGGTGGCCGATGCGTTGAGCCGCAGGGCAGAGAGCACTCCATTGCGAAATGTATGTTTGATATTGACCATAATAGCTCCGGTACTGGATGCCATTCGTGGGGCGCAGGCCGAGGCTTTGCAGCCGGAGATGCAGAAGAGGGAACGGGTCGTTGGTCTGGTTTCAGAGTTCGTTACGGATGGTCGAGGGCTTATGACTTTTCAGGGTCGGATTTGGGTACCGTTTGTGGGTGGTACGCGCACTTCCTTGATGGAGGAGGCTCATCGGTCGAAATTTTCGATCCATCCGGGGGCTACGAAGATGTATTTGGATTTGAGGAAAGAGTATTGGTGGCCCTGTATGAAGAGGGACGTCGCATGGTTCGTTGAGAGGTGCTTGACCGGCCGTAGGGTTAAGGCCAAGCACCAGAGACCGCATGGCAAGTTGCAGCCATTGGAGGTTCCCGAATGGAAGTGGGAACAGATCACTATGGATTTCATCACCAAATTGCCGAGAACTGCCAGAGGAGTTGATGCAATTTGGGTGATTGTGGATAGGTTGACGAAGAGCGCTCACTTCCTTGCCATCAGTGAGAGTTCTTCAGCAGAGAAGTTGGCAGAGTTATATGTGAGAGAGGTTTGTATCTCGGCATGGGGTGCTGATCTCGATTGTTTCAGACCGTGATGTGCGCTTTACTTCCAGATTCTGGGAGAAATTTCATGAGGAGTTGGGTACTAGATTGCATTTTAGTACCGCATATCATCCCCAGACAGACGGTCAGAGTGAGCGGACGATTCAGACGCTTGACGACATGCTTCAAGCATGTGTGTTGGATTTCGGGGGTAGCTGGGATGCATATTTACCCTTGGCAGAGTTTTCCTACAACAACAGCTATCATTCGAGCATTGGTATGCCACCCTTTGAGCTGTTGTATGGTAGGAGGTGTCGGACCCCCATTTGCTGGGGAGAGGTTGGGCAGAGAGTGATGGGCGGTACAGAGATCGTGCTTCAGACGACAGAGCAGATTCAGCAGGTCAGACAGAGGTTATTGACTGCCCAGAGCCGACAGAAGAGTTATGCAGACAGACGCCGGTCCGAGCTTGAGTTTCAGGTCGGCAACTTCGTTCTCCTGAAGGTCTCTCCTTGGAAAGGAGTGATTCGATTCAGGAAGAGGGGCAAGTTGGGGCCCCGGTATATTGGGCCATTTCGTGTGACTGCGTGGGTAGGCCGGGTAGCCTATCGTTTGGAATTGCCAGCAGAGTTGGGGCAAATCCACGACACCTTTCATGTGTCGCAATTGAGGAAATGTATTGCCGATGAGTCGGCAGTGGTTCCATTAGAGGATATTCAGGTGGATGCGAGCTTGAATTATGCCGAGAGACCAGTAGCCATCAGAGATCGGAAGATCAAGGTTCTGAGGAACAAGGAGGTACCTCTGGTGTTGGTTTAGTGGCAACACCGGAAGGGATCAGAGATGACCTGGGAGCCGGAGCGCGAGATGCGGGAGCAGCATCCGGAGCTATTTTCAGAGCGAGACTTCGAGGGCGAAGTCTAGTTCTAGTGGGGGAGAGTTGTAACAGCCCGGATTTCCAGGTATTTTATTGTTTTGTTTTTTTGGTGTTTTGAGAGGGGACTCGGCGAGTTGGAGCTCAGACTTGCTGAGTAGGGTCGCGTTTCTGGACGCGGGATTCGTCTGGACTCGGCGAGTCCAGGATATGGACTCGGCGAGTCCAGGATATGGACTCGGCGAGTCCATGCTGTTTAATGAAACCCTAATTTCTCGGGTTTGGGACCTATTTAAAGGGCCTTATGGCCGTCATTTGCACCCAACAGTCCATAGAGAGAAACCCTAGAGTGCCTTAGCGATTTGAGAGAGAAAGGAAGCATTTCTTGACATTTGTGTGTTGTTTAGCAAAGAAGAGGGAGGTTCTAGCCAAGAGGAGGCAAAGGAGACTGCTATTCGGTGGATTTGAAGCTTAGCCCTTCAATCTAAAGGTATGATTTCGGCTCATCTCCTGTTTTGTGAAGTATATTTGATTTTAGGGTTTCTTGTGACCTTGTTGAGTTGATTTGACGGCCAAATAGTCCCTTGCTAGTGATGAGACTTCGGATCTGGATCCATAGAGGTCCAGAGAGCCTCATTCATCAAGCTTTATAGAGAACAATGGAGGTTATGACCTTGAGTAGTAAGGTTTGTTGATAATTCTTCATATATGGTCATATAGAGGTTGTTTATGCATCAAGTCAGGGGCTTTATGTGGTGAATCAGTCTAGGAAGGCCAGATCTATGAATTGTTGGAATAGATCTGACCTTAGAAGCAAGTTTAAGTGATTGCATGGCATGGACTCGCCGAGTTCGATGAGCAGACTCGGCGAGTAGCTTGAAGATTGCCTTGGACCGGCCAGTGAGTGGTCCAGTCGAGTCATGGGTTGACTCAGTGAGTCAGGGCGAGTTAGAGAGGGTTGTCAAGTGGACTGAGTCGAGCTGGGACTCGCTGAGTCGTTCTTGAGACTCGGCGAGTTGAGTCGGGGTGGCCCTGCGATTTCTGCCAGGTGAAACTCGTCGAGTCAGGGGGAGTACTCGACGTGTAGAAAGGGAATCCTAGAGAGTTGGTAAGAACGTCTAGACTCGCCGAGTTGCCGTGTGCACTCGCCGAGTCCGGTCAAAGTTGACCGTTGACCGTTGACCGTTGACCTGTGTTGACTTCTTAGGGATAGTCAACCTTAGAGATAAAAAGTGTTAACTAGAGTCATGTGATGTTATAGGAGGATTAGAGCTCGGAGGATCGAGCACGAGGGATTTCCAGGATTCGTGAGATACCGAGACACGCGAGGTGAGTCTTCTCACTATACTTTACCTTGAGTAGGTAATCAGAGCTATGTGTTAGTGTATGTATGTTATGTGTATGCTATGTGTTGTACTGCATTATTTCTATGTGATTTATGTTGTGCATGATTTCAGAGTTGGAACTGGAAGGTTCCTAGAGTTAGAACCTGAGGGTTCACAGAGTTGGGTGCACGGACCCATAGAGTTATAGCCTCGAGTGGCTAATATGTGTTTTGTGTGTGGTATTTTGGGGAACTCACTAAGCTTCGTGCTTACAATGTTAGTGTTGTTGTTTCAGGTACTAGCGATGACAGTCGGAAGGCGCCGGCTTGATCTGTACACACGCAGGGGACTTTTGATATATTTATGTGATCTTGGGAATTGTATGATACAGATTGGAATTTGAAACTTAATGTTTTTATGAAATTAAATGAGAAATGTTTTTATTATATTGCGAAAAATATTTTTTTTTTGAAATTTACGGTGTTACACAAATAAGGAAATGCAAATAAAGCGAGTTATCAGTCCTAAGTCCTTTAAACAAAACTTACATAACTATACATATAGAGGGATGCATTTGACAATATATAAGTTTAAAAACGAAGTTTTGTAGAACATTTGAAGAGTTTAATAATAAATATTGATGAGTTGATGTCAATTTATAAAACGACTTAAAAGTAGTTTGTTTGATAACACAATTTAAACTAAATGAAATCCTTTGTTTGAAACACAGTTTGAAGTATATTTGAAACACAGTTATAGATCACATGTGATTGATTATATAACTAATATGTTTCTACTTCTACCCCCCACCCCCCCCCACGTAAAATCATTTAAAAGATAAGTTATGGGGGTATGAACTCACATGTTGTTAGTAACTCGAATGAAAGATCGATATAGGAAGTTGAGTGTCAATTGAAGTCTTGAGCACAAATGAATCCTATTAACCATATAATGACACATATGTGTGTACCATTAGTGTATGTAACAACTATTATTGATTTGGAACCACCTTTGGGACTAGGAAACACTTATATTGAAGTGTTACAATCACATACGATTGCATATAAAGGGTATATGACCACACATTGGATTGTAAGGCCCGAATGGTATGTCTTATGTGAATGTACGACCAGAGTGTACAGCCAGAGTGGGTGTGTGGCCGCACACTCATGGTGAAATGTGCCAAAGTGCGTCTTAAAGCCTTATTAAGCATTTAGGAAGTGTGTTTTGACCATTTCTTAGCTTATAGGAAAGTTGGTTATCATTTTAGACCCTAAAAAGGGTGTGTACGGCCATAAAAGGAGTGTATGGCGGTACACCCTTGATAATCATGTAAAATGAACAAAAGTGTATTTCAAGTCTCTATCTTGCATTTACTAAGTGATCTTGATCAAGCACTAGCAAAAAACATGAGTTTTATAGCCATTAAGCACCAAAAGAAAGGGTGTATGGCCACCTGGGGTGTGTATGGCCATACACTCCTTATTGATCATAAAATCAGTAAGTAACAAGCATGAGGAGTGGTAATTACGATATAGATTCCTTTAGGGGTGTTTGAGGTCCAAAAACTTAGTAGGTGTTCTTGGTGTTCTTGTTGAACACTTGAAGATCTAAACAAAATGAGTGATTTCATGGATGAAATCGTAGATCCTTACTAGACAGTATAAAGAATCATCCAATTTATGGAAGAAAACACTTACAACTTGAAGATCTTGAAGCAAAATCAAATGATACTTGAGAGAGAAGTTGATTTTCGGCTTAAGGGGGGTGAAAAAAGATGAAAGGAGGCTAACACTCTCATTTATACATGAAAGTGTGCGGCCAGAAGGGGGTGTATGGTCGTACACTCCATGTGTACGGCCGTAACCTCCTTAAGTTGAAGTGTTTGACCAATTTTTGAAGTATTGAACTCGTGGGACATATTTCTAAACCCTAACTTTGAAGGTACAAGGTTTAGAACACTCTAATTGACTCCAAACAATGCTAGAAGATAGCATAAACAAGTCTGAACTTGATTAAATTGAATGACTGAACAAGATAGAAAATTTCGGGTTGTCACAAGATTCCCGACAAGAAAAAACACTTCAAAGAATTTGTCTTAGTTTATCTTTTGTTTCTCGATCAATGAAAACATCAGAACTCCAATTCTAAATGTTTTATAGTAAGGAGTGCATTATTACTCCACACATTATGAGGTGTTATCAACCTTCTTAGTTTGAAATGAGTTTCTAGATACAATTTATAGTTATTAGAGAACAAGTCTTAAACTTAATTGGGAGCAAAATATGATTCATCTTTTGATCGAACCATTTTCGTCAACGTTTCATTTCCCTTCTTATTCATACAATCTAACTAGAATGCTTTTTGAGGAGTAAATTCTGATATAATTCCACAATTACCAATATGATCATAAAACATGATTCTAAAGTATTCCCTTTCCTTTTCAGATTGGAAAATCATTAATCTTTCCGCCTAATAGATTCTTCTCTTCGTTCTGGTACTCTTTTAACTTTTCAAAAGTATCAGAATTCTATTTAATCTTATTAAAAATATCATATTTTCCGAAGCAACAATAAATCATGACTTATAGAGTTATCATCGCATGTGGTGGATTTAAAAGGTCTATATTAACATGTATCAGATCCATCAACCTTTCATTTGCCTCACATAAACATGTAAACAATGATTTAGTCATAACTTTCCAATTAACAAGATTTTCATGTATCATTCAATTCCAATTGTACGACTCCAAGTATCTATACAATTGATGAGGAGATTTCTTTTCACTTAGTCAATTATGACAGTACTACAAGCTTGCACTACTAGAAAAACAACCTTTTAAGACACTCATTGCGTGTCGTAAAAGGCACAGACGACGCGCAAATGCGCGTCAAGGAAGGCCCTGTCATAAAGAGAGACGACGCGTATTTACGACGCTCATTTACGACGCGCAATTACGACGCGCGTTTACGACACGCAATGCGTATCAAGGGAGGCCCTGTCATCAAGGAAGACGACACGCGTGTTAATGACACGCAATGCGTATCAGGAAAGCCCCTGTCAAGAAAGACCATGTCATAAAACAACATGACACACATTTTTGCGTATCATAATTTTAAATGTTTAAAAAAAATATTATTTATACATTTACTAATTTTCAAATTAAATTTGTATTTAATGTCTCATAATAGAAAATAAAATATCATATACAAAAAATACAATCAATTGAATAAAATTTAATGTCATACAAATAATTGTTCCATGGAAAGATAAAACAAATCAATAGTTATAACAAAAATTTACAAACTAATTAGATACAAGAAATATAAAAAAATATACCCTCAAATTCTTTTCAAAGTCTAATCTCCATGTCAGCTCGTCAACTCACTTCTCCAGTTTGTTCTTAGGTTCTCTAAGGGCTCCAGCATCTCTTGCAGTTTCATAGGCACAAAGAAGAACAAAACTCCTCTTACCATTCTCTAATCAATTTTCAGTTTTATGTTATTGACGGCTGGCGTCCCAGGGAAAGTTTCGGTGTTTGTATCTGCCATTCTCTAATCAATTTTTGGTTTTATGTTATAGGATTGGGAGTCGTGTTAGTGTTAATGTTGTTATTATTGTTGTTGCTTTTAGGAGCACCATCAGATGTGTTGGTGTTGTTGTTGGCTCCTTGCACCCATGCTTGGATTGGAGTGATTGCTGTAGAACTTGCACTGTCATTTTGAGCAGCTGAAAAATGAAACAAAGTAAATGAATATCTCACCATTTTGCCATAGTATAAATAACTAATTCTAGGGTTAAACACAACAAAGTACAAGGATTTAATAGAATGAGATAAAATAGGATGCTATAATACACTTGTAAAAGAAAGTATGATGTTGTTTCTTGCATTCAACAATAAATAATAAGTGTAGTAAATTATCGACCATGGAGATTGTTTTTTCCATCATGAACAAAATGCCCTCGAGCTATTTCCTAACATCTTCTTCAGGGTGAGAGCTTAACCGAGCAAATAGTTGAGGAGTTACTTCCTGCAGAAAGGAAACTAAAGTTACTAGTTAGAACAGAACTGATTAGGTTACTGTGATAGAAAACTGGCGAGAGGGGCCCACCCACCTGCCATGGCAATAAAGGAACTGTTGAAAGTGTAGCACTACAAGAAAAATACCCTTTTACGACGCGCAAACCACGACACTCATTGATTGATGTTACGCAATAGAGAGTGACATTAAAAAAGTGTCATCTCTTAAAAAATTTTAAGGATTTATGTCACGCATTATTGTGTGCCCTTAAATTAGTGTCTAAAAAGGAACACGGACGGCACCTATAATAAAATGCGTGTCGTCTAAGGATGTCGCTTTATAAATTTTAATGGAATGCGCGTTCCATTGTTTAATAACCAGGGGGGAAAATGAAATCCTTAAAAATTAAAAACCGCCTTCCTTTTTTCTCCTTTCCGTCTTGCCCTAATTATCTACGCTCCTTCTTTCCCCCTCCCAACATTGACTGCCGCTACTTCTTCTTCCCTCGCACTTCTTTAGGACTTACGGATTTTCGGCTCTTCACGCAGACAAAGACGAGGATAGAATTAAGGGAAGGAATATTGGAGAGATTCCAGCAGATACACATTCACATCCCTATTATGCGATTTTATTAGCAAAAAATCAAGTCCACAATCGAATTAGGCCGTCCAAGGTTTTCTAACCCTATATTTTTGTGAAATTTCAAGCACATCTCTCTAAACAGGGATGAGTATGGAAAAAGACAGGTTGATCTAACCACTTGAACATTCAGGTTACGTTTTGACTCTTCATGATCTCTCTCTCTCTCTCTCTCTCTCTCTCTCTCTCTCTTCCCTGATATTGTCACCGCTATCGCCACCCCCTCTATCGCTCAGATTATACCTTCTTTCAAGATGAGAAACCTTAACTCTATCATGTCATCACCATCAACGCCAACAAATATGTTTCTACCTTATATATCAAGCCGCACATCGATTGAAGCTTAGTCATCTGAGAAGTTGACTAGATTAAAGAAATGTTTTTTGTTTTGAGGATACTTCTAAATTATAGGTACGAATTTGTTTCATGATTATTGAATCGTTTTTAGTGCATTGTTGGTTCTGTTCAATGACTTTCTTATTAACTGGAATTTTATTTCATTTTGCACGCCATGTGTTCGATGAAATGTTCGATTACAAAGGTACATGAAGCGATGCTTGCTATATGTTTTTTATTCATTTCAATAGGGTTTGATTATTTGATAATGCCCTTCATGAGTGATGATCAGACCCAAGTGAGGCTGAAATATTTGGTTATTAATGTAATAAATTTTAAAATTAATTGTTATGGCAAGATGAATACTGATCAACTTAGTCAAAAGTTGAAGGTGTTGTTAGAGTTGCAGTTGAAACTGAAGTTCTACGTGATCCTAATAAACTTTAGAAGGTTTGTGTCCCATTATTGGTGTTTGATCATCTACACGTGCCCCATTAAAGTTGAAGGTGTTGTTAGAGTTGCAGTTGAAATTGACGTTCTATCTAGGTTTTTTAAATCCATACTGTGGGCATATATATATGCATTCACCTCTCTTCATTATTGGTGTTTGATCATCTACCCGTGCCCCATTAAATTTCTCTATAATAGGCGGCTTAGACGTGCCCAATTGCTATTAAACTTATAGCCATCTCTATCAACAAATTCTGGTCATATGATTCAGAAGCCTCCTTAATGTTTCTTTCAACATATATAATGGGATGGCTTGCATAACTCGATATGTACTTCGCCAAGTCCACAGATGTAGCTTCATTTGAAAATGTTGAGAACATATGCATTTGATATATAAATTGATGACTCACCACCAAAATCACATCCATGTACTATGTTTCTTTCAAATTTTTTGTAAGTACTACAATCTGTTTCATTACAACTTTTTGCTATAAGAGACACCCCTTTTCCCACGATCTTCAAGAATCTTTTCTTTATTTGAGGGAACCAAGAAATTTTTAATAATGACCTTTCTTTATTGTTATGTATTTGTGTGTTTTTACTTAGTCTCTATGATTTTTTTTCTTTGCAATGCAGGTTAGTAGTGTGAATAACCTGACCAAGTTGCTGATAAGTGGTTATTTTGTGGTAAGTTTATGCTTCTAGCATCAGGTATGCATCCTGATTTTTATTATTGCTAATGTATGTGGTAAAATTAAAGGGATTGAATATGAATGGTATACTTTGATCTATCTGTTAGATTTTTAATCCTTCCTTTATGATTGGCATGTAGTTTTTATGCCTTATGATTACTTATTACTTAAAATTACTTCTCTGAATAACTGTCTATTATTGGTTGTTCAGAGTAAAGCTATCCAAAAAACCACAATATAAATAAAGCTTTATGAGCTTTTGGTCCTTAGCAAGATTGAGGAATGGTGTTATGTAAATTTTCTCATTTATTATTCTATACTATTTACCATATTCAAGGATCCTTTTCTTTATCTCTTTATTATTTTCATTTTCTAAAATAGCTTCCTATTGATGTTCCTTCGTTTTTTTTTGGTGGGTGGGGGGGGGGGGGGGGCATTCAAGTTTTTAATTTAGTTTTTTTTCTTAAAATAAGGAAACAATGAAGCTAATAAATTTATGACATGTAAGTGTAATTACTTTAATCATATTTTTCTTCTATTTACTTTGGTAAAAAAAAACATTTATGATCTGTAAGTTTTGTTGCAATTTTCTACCAATTATGTAATTTTGATTTATCATTATTAAAAAGGTTTGAGGAAACCAGGGAGCAAATCTCGATAGCCTTGCAACAACTATAATTCAATGTGGTTGCTTGAGAATTCTATAGCAGTCGAATAATCAGTATAACTGAAACCATCCATCATAATTCTTTTGAATATATTTTGCATCTACCACTTTTTGGATTAAATGCATAACAAAGCATCATACATTCATTTTTGTGCATCATAGAACCCTAATTTTATTTTTATACTACTATAAATTCATGGATTTGATATGAAATGTTACAGATCTCCTATAACATGTTTGCATTGTGCTTGCAGCGATTGCTGTTGTAGATGCTCAAGTAGTGAAAATGCCTTTTAGTGATATCATGTGTGCCTTTCTGCTACTGCTAAAGACTTCACTTTTTGCACAAATACTCATCCATACTATACTAAAAGAGGTACATGATGTTGTGCTTTGCATTGCATGATAAATGATTTTAATATTTGTAGTCTTATTTTTTTTCATGTATATCTATAATAACCACCAAAGTCACCTAAGAAAAAGAAAATATTGACATCGAAATAGTAATACATGTTTTTGGGTTAAATGAAAACAATGCGATGTACTTTCATATTTGTTTATCAAGAGCTTGGCTTTTTCTGCAGTAACTAATTTCATAATTTTACATTAAATCTTTATTTACAACACATGTTAATGGCATTAATAGACCTTGATAAGAGGCAGAACTTCAATGGAATTGTTGAAAATAGCAAATATGAGGACATTGGATGACAACTTGAAGAGACCATGCTTAATATGCTTTTTCTATATCCATTTTCATATTTCTGGTTAATTCATTTTGAGTTTTTATAAATTTATTCAAACAAAAACCTTCATTTTTATACAAAAACATTAGACTGTTTTTTAAAGGCATAGATACATGCACTTCCAATGACAAAATGTATTTAATGCATTATATTGGCAAGGTACAAGTTTGTTTTGATAGGTTCTTTTTTACTATTATGGTACCTAAAACATAGATTTCACCTGAATTTAGCCCCAAATTTTAAAAAAGTGGCTTTTAGAAAATATAAGATTGTTAATCGTAATTATTATTATTATTATTACTTTCTTTGATATTTTTTCAATATCGATGTCATGTAGGCAATTGGTGTATGTTTATGGAAGTTTGCTTATCGACACATATAATAAGATATAATAAGTCAATAATGGTAGAGAATAATTTTTCATGCTATTAAACTTGATGAATAGACTGTAGACCTCAACCGAATTACCAATGAGATATTTGTTAAACCCATTATGTGGACTTTGCTTTTTTATGTATGTCGATTGCATTGCATAAAAAGGTAATGAACGTCTTCTCATTTTATGAATCCGGGTTGTAGCAAGTTTTTGCCAACATTATGAATAGAGATATACCATGGCCAATGATCCCCGAGGAGATGAGCTATGAAGCATATGACTTGATTAACAAGTAAGTTTCTATTTGTTTATTAATCAATTCAATCATATCACATATTCATACATGATACATAATTTTGTTTATGTTTATTTCAGGTTGCTAACAGAAAATCCAGCTCAACGCCTTGGCGTGATAGGGGCTGTACAGGTAACATTTTCTATCTCTCTCTCTCTCTCTCTATATATATATATATATATATATATATATATATATATATATATATATATATCAAACAATAAAATGAGAGAAGGCAAAGAGGTACGAAGTTAACTGATAAATAATGTGCGTCGACATTGATTCTCTTAATTCTTCTATTCATTCCATTATTCTGTTCTTAAATGAACCATTATTTGTGTCTGGGTTTACGAAAAGCAAAGTTGCTACTGTGTTTTCTTATTAGTGACTGGGTTTAAGAAAAGCAAAGGTGCAGTCATTAATTAAGAAATCTCGTATTTGATAAGTGGGTGAAAGGGCGAAAGGGATAGAAAGATATTCGATATGTTTTTTAAATGAGTATAAAAATGAAATATTAGTCCCTCCACTCCCACAATATTTGCTTCTTTTAAGATACTATCCTCGTTTGTTTATTTTTTAAAAGCCAAAACATGAGGTAAGCCATATTCTAGTATTACTCAAGGACACTATTTTTCTTGTAATATGTTGATGTATATTTTGGGCTAAATGCTACTTTCATTTTTTAGGAGGGAAAAAGATAAAGACCTGACGTTGCAGGTAGTAACCACTAAAAGCCAGGCTGCCATGAAATTGGTATGTAACTTAACATAGTTGGTTCTAATCCTTTTATTACAAGAAAATGTATATTTTTATGATTTAGTTAGAAGGTTTGTTACTTTATTTTGGAGTATTTGTGGGCAAAACAAAGGGAAGATGGGATACATGGATTGGAATTGAGATTAAGGTTTCATGAGGCTGCAGTAAAGAGGCTTGAGGGTGTGGACAAAGTGAGAGAACTTGAAGGAAACCCTGATTTTTCCAACAAGGATGTCGGGTGAACTCAACAACCACCAATGGTTGCAGAAGTGAGTTGAAGAGCTGACATGGATATTAGACTTTGAAAAACATTTGAGGGTATATTTTTTTATATTTCTTGTATCTAGTTAGTTTGTAAATTTTTGTTACAACTTTTATTGATTTGTTTTATCATTCCATGGAACGATTATTTGTATGACATTAAATTTATGCAATGGATTTTATTTTTTGTATATGATATTTTATTTTCTATTATGAAACATTAAATACAAATTTAATTTAAAAATAAGTAAATTTATAAATAATATTTTTTTTAAACATTTAAAATTATGATACGCAAAAATGTGTGTCATCTTCATTTATGACATGGCCTTTCTTGACAGAGGCTTTCTTGATACACATTGCGTGTCATTATCACGCGTGTCGTAAGGTTACGACACGCGAATGCGTGTCGTCTTCCTTTATGACAGGGCCTTCCTTGATACGCATTGCGTGTCGTAAACGTGCGTCGTAATTGCGCGTCGTAAATGCGCGTCGTTTATAGACGACGCGCAAAAGCACGTCGTCTCTCTTTATGACAGGGCCTTCCTTGACGCGCATTTGCACGTCGTCTGAGCCTTTTACGACGTGCAATGAGTGTCGTAAAAGGCTGTTTTTCTAGTAGTGTAGGTTCAAGTGGCAAAGTCGTACATTACTATTTCTTGACATCAAAAGTACATTACTATTTCACAAGTGTGGCATAATGTAGGTTTCTATTTCTTGATGTCTATTACTGCATGCTTCAATGGTTGTACATTTTCTTTGTTTCTTTAGAAATAGTGATGATGAAAGTAGAGAGGCCTGAAAGTTAAAGGAGATAATTGCCAAACCTAATCATTACAATATCTTTATTAAGCAAATATACAGTTATTTTAGTGGACAAACTATAATTTATAGTAATATTAACATGATGAATAAACATTTTAATGATGTGAATAAAAGCGACATAATTTCAAACGAAGCAAGTAAAGTGGAATTGGAGCCACCACAGTCGAACCGAGACAACCAATTATTAGCATGCAGAAAGTAATTCTATAATCTGTTGTCATGGGTGATTACCTAATAATTTTTTACCATTGATTGAATAGAAACATTTGCTTTTTTTTCTATTCATGTTGTCATGGGTGATTACCTAATAATTTTTTAAGAGACAAAGTCATTTGTAGCTAATGAGTCCCCAATAATAGGGCATTTTCCGTAATCCTGGTTAAAAAAAGAGCAAAGAATATGAAACAATAAACATCTGTAACCTACTCCTTTCCTAACGTGAAACCTAACATTTAAAAAAAATTGATACAAAATCTTCGTCGCCCGACTTCCTTAATCCTACATAGTATTATAAATTTTCCCTTTTAAGTCCTCACATTTTTACAAATGTTCCCTTATTTATTTCTGGGTCAAATGTTACTTTTATTTCTTTTAATAACGTTGGCATCCAATTACAAACTATGAAGCATTTTCCTTAATACGAAAATAGAAGTGCATATATTAAGGAAAACTATTAACAAATTATATATAAACAAAGTAATAAAGCGATGACTATTACCCCTTAGTAATAGAATGCAGCAACAATAAAGTTTTGCTACTTTATAAGCTCCTGATATAGAGGTCGCCTCATTAGATATATCTCACTAGAACATGAAGAGCAAGACTTGTCTTTCCTGAAGCTTCTTTTTTTTGCAAAAGCAAGAAATCAACGGTAAATGTTCCAAAACATGCTTTTATAGAAATTTGAGAAATCAGGAAAAAAAACCAAGAATGAAGAGAGAAATAGAAATATTAAGATAACTTACAGATAGATGAGTGAGGCAAAGAATATGAGTAGGACAAGCCTTTTCCTTGAGCCATCTTGAATGAACAGGAAAATAATAGTTACCATAGTTGCTCTTGTTGTTGCTGCCCCTGCCCCTGCCCGACCTCCTCACCCCTTGTCCCACCTTCAGTAGGACTTTGTCCCCTTCTACATTTACACACAAATCAACACATTTACACACAAAACAATTCGAGAACTACATATATCCGGCTAACGCTTTGTTCAGTAATATGATTAATTACTATGGAAATGACTGCTAAAATCATTTGTAACAGTAATATGATTAATTACTATGGAAATGACTGCTGAAATCAAGAATCTTGACACTGACTTGCAAATGTTAGTTTCTGGACTCAGGCTAACGCTTTGTTCAGAAAAAATTTGACCTTTCAGGTTTACCTTTTTTATTTTATTTTATTTTTTTAAAGTTTATGCATTTAGATCTCATGTCGTTACAAATGCTTGTTTTAAAAGCTTGTTATTCCATTTTTCTTCAAACCAGAGAAGGAATTTCAAGACAAATGCCAGGCTCATATTATTCCTAGTGTTCCTCTGTTTGTTAGTTGTAGCACTACAACATTTAGTGAACATTGAACTAGATAAATCCTCTTTAAAATTATAATTACTAACATTCGAATTCATTCTTGTAGGTAGAGTTGTACCATACTATCACATTATAATTACTGACATTTGAATTCATGAAATCATAGCCTGTGGAAATGTTTGAATAAAAAAATAAAATTAATTAAAGCTTAGATCATTTACTTAGCAAGCAAACAAACAATGTGTGGATCCACCAACCTGCTAGTATCTCATTTATTTTCTTCTCCGAGTTTCCCTTCTTGTATCCCGCATACAACTCATTGTTAATATCAGAAGACCTGTCGCGCCATAAATGTTGAGCTTGGACACATCTAATTTCTACATTAAAAATACAAGATCAGTTAGAAAATAAGCTGTTAGCAACAAACCATTTTTGTCTCTTGTTCATAATCTAAGCTCCTAGAAATACAAGTATCGTTAGGATTCAACACACACAACAAAAATAAGATGCGAACAAAAGAAAGAACTCACACCAATTAAGACCATCGAAATAATTCATACCTTTCTCTACTTTCGTGGACCCCACTGGGACTGAAATAGAAAAGGTGGAGTTGGCTTGGCACTGAGATTGCACATAGTAGATTGGAAGACTCGAGAAGAAAGCAGGTTCAAGAATGTTGGATACTGGAGTCTCCGAAGCTGACCCCTGATATGTTACAAAGAAATCATAAATTCTTAATATAATATTCATTACACACATATGAATGATTGTGCTTGCAAGATGTGATGATAGGTAGTAACTAACCAATACAACATCAGCCAGACCATTGGATGAGTTAAAATTGGATGACCTGGGAACATATTTCTAGCCAAATCTATCAAATTAATATACATCAGCAGAAATTTATATTGATCAGGATGTATATACAGAACATTGAGATGAATAAGGGTATGCAAGAGATAGAGTCAACATACTCTCTCCAAGGGATTGGTTATTTCCAGTAATAAATACAGTTGTAGGGCAGGAACCTGTACTTGTGCAGCAGTCATTAGGCAAATCTCCAAATGAAAGCAAACGATCACTTCTCACTGCTCGATACTGTGGAGCTGGTACTTGTAATAATGGAGGCCATTCAAGTGGACTAGGAATGGAACACGTACCCACTTGGTCCAAATCTGAGTATTCAATCCCACACACTCTCTCGCATTCACCATCACCATCTTGATCAATACAAGTGCAACCACATTTTAAAGAGGGTTTATCTAGTTCTATGCTCACTAAATGTTTTAGTGCTACAAGTAACAAACAGAGGAACACTGGGAATAATATGAGCCTGGCATTTGTCTTGAAATTCTTTCTCTGGTTTGAAGAAAAATGGAATAACAAGCTTTTAAAACAAGCATTTATAATGACATGAGATCAAAATGAATAAACTTTAGAAAACTAAAATAAAATAAAAAAGGTAAACCTGAAAGGTCAAATTTTTTCTGAACAAAGCGTTAGCCTGAGTCTCTGAAGGAGATGCTCCAAAATTTGGTGTTTAAGGTTAAGGGCCAATTTAATTTCATAAAATTTGGTGTCTAGGGTTATGGGCCAATTTGATAGAAATATCTTCCAAAAACAAAGCAATTTGGTATCTTTGTAAATACAATCTTGAAAAAAAAACATCATATTTTGATATTTTGATGTTGTAATGTTTTTGGTTGCTGACAACTGGCATTTAGAACCACCAAATGGATACAACTACACTGCAAACGGAAAACACAATTTGGTCTTCTTAATGCCTGGAATCAAGAAATTCTCAAGAAGATTAATCAAATGTGAAACATACATGGATTCGGTTACAGATGTTTTAAACAGAGTCGCTTCATACCCACATATTCTCGAAATTGATGATGAATACGGAGAAATTGAAATGAAATTAGAAGAAGAAGAAGAGGATTTGTTACCTTCAACCTCGTGCCCCGAGTCTCGTGAAGCTTTTATTCAACTTTACAGTTTTTGATACGAGTCTAACCGGAAAGATTGTGAACATGAGAGAAATCGAACCCTGAGATTTGGATTCGGTTACAGATGTTTTAAACAGGGTCGCTTCACACCCACATTCAAGATTTGTGAAATTCTAGGGCACACGAGGCTACATGTCGCCTGAATTTCAGTCTACCGGAGTTCCGACACATAAGTCCGACTTGTACGCTTTCGGAGTTGTACTTCTTGAGATATTGTCAAGCGAAGAAGGAAAGTGAGGAACAAAGGAAGGAGTGTCGATAACTAGGCAAGGCGGTAGTCGAATGTATGGAGGGGGGAAGAAAGGATCGTAATTAGGGCAAGAAGGAAAGTGGAGGATAAAAAAGAAGGCGGGTGTTCAAAATTTTAGGGATTTCATTTCCCCCCGTCTATTAAACGCGCTTTTCATTAAAATTATATAGCGACACTCATAGAGGACGCCCATTTAAGATACAGCGCCCTCCGTATTTTTTATTTTTATTAAGCGACACTCATAGAGGACGCCCATTTAAGATACAGCGCCCTCCGTGTTTTTAATTTTTTTCTCGTATGACGCTAATTTAATGGCATGCAATAATGCGTGACCTAAATCCTTAAATTTTTTGAGGAGATAACACTTTTTTAACGTTACTCTCTTTTGCGTAACATAAATCAAGGAGTGTCATGGTTTGCGCGTTGTAAAAGGCTATTTTTCTTGTAGTGTTGATATCATAAGAATCAGATCCACAATTAATATTGCTATTATTATAAACATAATCAACACATTCATTATTTACATTCTAAGGAAATATAAAATAAGGCAACCACATGATCCAAAACATCACTTTTATTGCTAAAGAAAATTGGAACTTGTCCTTACAATGCATAAAATGAAAAACTATGTTTATAGACATCTTTGAAAAGTAATAACAAACTATTAAAAATATCATAAATCCTTATTAGTAGCTCCAAATTTTGATCATCAACCTTGAAACAAAAATCCATTTCCCATGATCAAATTTATCTTCCTTTGTTGAAGCTTCCTTCTTTCTCTTAGATCATGCAATACCTTCAAAATGTGATCATCACTTCAAGTATTAGTAGTCTATGAATACGAACTTATTAAAATGATGGAGTTATATAATGCTTGTACCTGAAGTAGAGTCATATGACATGACTTTACCATCACTAAGATCCTTTAGGTATTTTGGGCTGCTTCGCTTCAAATGTCCTTTCAATTGGCAATAGAAACAAATGAACTCATTTGGGGTCAACATATGGAAAGATCCTAGAATGAACCTTTCTCTTTATCATACAATCAAATAGTTTGACCTTGGTCGATCCTTTTCGATTAGGAAGAGGAATCTTTTCTAGATCACCAATATTACGATTGCCAATGTCCGTGGAACTCTTAGGATTAGATATCTCTTAAGCATTTCTACTTTAGTTGTACTTTGAAGCATTTCTAATTCATCAGTTATCAACATACGGGTCAAAGTTGTAACATTTGGATTTTCAGGTACATTATTTAATTATCATTTTTGGAGATTTTGAGAGAGACTCGGTGAGTTGATGCTTAGACTCGCCGAGTAGAGTCGCGAATTTTCATCTGAGTTAATGACCAGACTCAGCGAGTCGACTAGTGGACTCGACGAGTCCGTTCTATTTAATGAAACCCTAATTTCCAAGGTTTGAGACCTATTTAAAGGCCCTGCTGGCATTTATTCGCGGCTACCAGTTGCTAGAGAGAGACCCCAAAGTGTGTGAGTGTTTTGAGAGAGAAAGGAAGCCATTTTTGATCCTTGTGTGGGTGATTTTGCAAGAAGAAGGTGACCAAGGCAAGAGGAAGCTAAAGAGGGAGCTAATCTGTGGATTTCAGAACTTAAGGACTTCATCTTGAGGTACATATTCGATCCTTCTTCAGTTTGGGGTGTTAATCCTTGAGAGTTACGGTCTCTAGCCCATTTAGAGTATGATTGTTAGTGCATTTGGTCCCTTCTTGTGTTGAGGATTCGAAAATCGATCCAAAGAGGTCCAGAGACCTTAAATCCTTGATCTTTATCGAGTGTCTTGGAGAGATATGAGTTTTGGATGGCATATTGAGGCCATTTCTTCAAATAGAGCCATGGGGTCCTTGCATGGGCATCAAGATCCAAACTTTACATGTTTTTATTGCTTTAGGAGGCCAGATCTATGAGTTAGAGGAACGGATCTGACCTCAGGAGCTCATTTGAGCTCGAGCATGGCATAAACTCGTCGAGTCCCAAGAACATACTCGTCAAGTAGGGCTAGGGTTTCCCGTAAGTCATTCAGTGAGTAACTTGTCGAGTTAGGGGAATGACTCGGTGAGTTAGAAGGGGGTAGAGGATTACAGGTGGAACTCGCCGAGTCCATAATTGAACTCGATGAGTTGAGTCGGGGTGGCCCCGCGATTCATGCCACGTGTAACCCGTCGAGTAGGGGGAAGACTCAACGTGTCACGAGAGGCTAGAGAGATAGTGGACATGTGTAGACTCGCCGAGTTGCCCAAGTGCACTCGACGAGTCAGGTCAAAGTTTGACCGTTGACTTTGTTGACTTTTAGGGATTGGTCAACAATGGGGCCTTTGAGTCAAGAGAGGGGTAAAATGGTCTTTTACCCATCTGAGAGTACTAAGAGAGGGTTGGGTCTAGTCTCGAGAGTTATATTTATGAGCGTATTTTACTTTATGTGATTAGGAGGAGGTTAGACTATACTGCTACCGAGTCAGGGATTTACCGAGACATCTGAGGTGAGTCTTCTCACTAACGTTACCATGAGTGGTAGTTATGTGTGACCGGAGGGTCTTATGTTATTACATTGAGTATTATGATATATGTGATATGCTATGCATCATGTCTTTGTGATTAATGCTATGCGGAGTTTATAGACCGGACCGGAGGGTCCAACGATATAAACCGGAGTGGAGGGTACAACGATATAGATCGGACTGGAGGGTTCCACTGAGACACACTGACCAGAGGGTCATATTGTATCCTTGAGTAGCGTATGTGTTCTATGTGGTATTTTGGGGAACTCACTAAGCTTCTTGCTTACAGTGTTTTGTGCTTTGTGTTTCAGGTTTTCTCAGGATCACGGGACGGCACCGGCTCGATTGTACACACCAGAGAAAGAGTTATGTTTTTAGAGGATCCTGGATCACTATTTATTTGATTATGGAGTTATGTTTTTGTAATTTAAACAAAAATGAGATTTTTACAAAAAGTGTTTTAAGATCAAAGCGAATTTAAATGAAATTTTAGTTCTGAAAATTTTTGGTGTTACAGAAGTAGTTAGGGTTACATCGAGATTCCTCATATGAACGTTCTTAACAAGTTAACCATATGACTTTAGAAGAAAAAGAAATACCAAATCATTGGCTTGCTCCTTCAGGAATATGACACTCATTCTTTCCATCATGGCAATGTATGATTTCATTTTTAGAACATACGCACATACATATTCTCTGTCTTCGTGTTTACAAGCCAATAGGGCTTGTGTAGTTTGATATCTTTCAACTTGAGGAAAACATGACAATACGAGATTTATATGAGGAGGAAGTGGAAGAGTTGAAGAGAGGTGATGTCTAGAAGATTGAGGCAAAACATTTCCATAAGAACGATGAAGACCATTTATATCTTGATTATACATCTAAAAGGTGGGAAAATAGAGAATTCAAGTAACTTGATTTTAATCCTTAGTTATTAACTCAAATTTTAAATTAAGGCTATGGTTCATAGTTTCATTTCGTAATATGAAGAGGGATGTCGTAGTCATATCACGAAACTACTTGAGGTAGGGAGAAACATATTACCAATATTCATCACGCAAAACACCTAGATCTTTTGAGGTTTTAATTAAAACATCAATGAAAAGATTAATCTTGGATTATGCTCTTACCCATTGTGATTGGCATGTTTAGGATCACAATTAAGAAGAGAATGCAAACCTGCTTAAACACCGTTGATCAATTTATAATTTCCCATTGATGTGTTGGTTAACCACACACGCTCCATCAACAATTATAAACACCAGTTTTTTCCTCATTTCATCTTTATGGTCCCACATTAGTGTGTCGATTAACCACACACGCTCCATTAACGACTCATAAATAAATGATGTGATTTTTCAAGGATTAGCATACATTTTAACATTTTTTTCGCTAAAGTAACTAGATTGGAATTTTAGAAGGTTCTAGTACTTTATAGCATTATAATTTTAATGTGATTATGTCTAATTGAATCTGTTCAGCTAAAGACCCTCCACATATAAATGTGTGGTGGGTGAAAATGACAACCATTCAACGGTCATTTTTTACTCCATTTCCTTATACCCCTTTCATATTACTGCTTTGTAAATGAGACTTACGTTTGATTCGACTGACTTTTCTCATACATATAGTAATTAAACATTTTATATATTTATAGGGTGTATTTTTAACATTTAAATGACTTTAAGGTTTAAAATCTAATTTTAAATTTACTATTAGTTAATTAATATTTTTAAACCAATTAATGGTTTATCTTTATCCGTTAATTAAACTACTATTTGAATTATTTAATCATTTAAATAATTTATGGATTAATCATGTATCTTTTGATTATCATTAGTTAAATCAAATATTAAAGTCCTCAATGATAATCATACAATTATCTTAAAACTAGATTATGTTTTCATGTTTATATCCTTATATTCAACATTAGGGTTATTAATCATATATGCCAAATAAAATTCGGATTTTAACAGAACCAAAATAGATCATTGCTAATTAACAACCTACTAATTAGATAAGGGAGAAAAATCCCAAAAATCAGAATCCATACATATGTCACGTCACAGAAGAATATATGCCACGTCGTCACTAAAGAAAATGTCAGATTTTTTTTTGTTCGATTAATCACTTACACAATAAATGTAAAACAATTAAACTCTGATACCACTGATGAGTTTTATTGGTTACAAAAACTATATACTAGCAGAAGTTCTCTTAACATCTAAGGGTACATGCAACCTAAGGATATATGTCTTTACATTTAATAATAATATATTATGAATGTTTGACAAACCCTAGGTATAATTGAATTAACTATTTCTGGTTAGATTATATATCTTGAATTATTATTGAAAACAATTCCTTGAGTGCTTCTTGATCTTGGAAGGCTACCACAAAAGTATGATTCCTCTAATAGCTCGCACCAAAAACCCTAAAAACTATAGAATGAGGAGGAAACAGAGGAATAAGAAGGAAATTTTGTTCATATGCTTCCTAGAAAGTTTGTACACAAAAATAATAAGCCAATGGGCCATATTTATAGTTTAGGTAATTAGAGACAAAACTAAATTTGAATTGATAAATAATAGATTTAATCTCAATCCAAATCCTTTCTTTATCTGCAAGCAGGTGGTTTCTGTAAACTCTAAATATCTCCATAAAATCTTCTTTTCCATGGACCATTCTAGAATTGCCTCTTTTGTTCAACTATTGAACAATTACAATTTACCCCTTGCACCTGTAGTTAATTCCAATTAATCTCAAATTAATATTAGGTTAATTCCAATTAAGAATTAATTATTTCCTATTGATTTCAAAGTAATTTATTAATCATATAAATTAACAAGTCGATTATTTAACTAATGATCTCATATGAATTTATTAATCACATAATAAATTAACATATCAATTATCTATTTGTAATTAACATATAATATATTAACAAATCATTTCTTCTCTCTCTCTCTCTCTCTCTCTCTCTCTCTCTCCTAATATCATTTTTAGCTATTTATGGTCATGAGAGCAACCTAAAAGGAACTTTGCTTTTAGTTACAAGAATATACCAATTTTTTATGAGCATAGACACCTTTATCCAACAAAAGTGTCATATTTTCGTACCACTCCAATTTACCTTGAAAATCATAACAAAAGTGAGTAGTACAGGGCATTCTATCAAGATAAAAAGAAATCTGAATTTCATAGTAATTTAAGAGACATAGTTTGCAAATTATAAGAAAATACTAAAAAAAGTGTTAAAAAATGCATGTAAAATGCATCTGAAAATGTTCATAAGTCAGTGCTAGAGCCAAGGTGGCTGCTTGTGTGCACTGTGTGTATGATTTTATATATGGTATACGGGGGAACTTACTAAGATTTATGCTTACATTTGTGGATTTAATGTTTTGTGGATTGTTCGTGAGAAAAGCTTGGCGGGACCGTACTCATGCATCGAAGATATAGATTTCAGTTACTTTTTATGAATGGACTCTAATAACACTTTGGTTTTGATCAAATGAATGTTACTTAACGTTTTTAACTTAAAAGCTTTAACTGGTTGATCTAATTTTTAAAAGAAAAACCTCTTTGTAATTTTTGGAACATTACAAGTTGGTATCAGAGCTTTGGTTTGAGGGATCCAGACAGACTCATAGTATGAATCTCTAGACTCAAACTAAGGAATGATAAAATCTTTTACAAGGAAACGATTTTCTAAAAAGGTTTTATAATGAAAAAGAAGGTCGTGATATGAAATGTTAGCTGGAGATCGGGAAGTAAGTGATTCCTGATATACCCATATGATTGTGTATTTGCGCTACGAATTTCTATGCATGCAAGGTTGTAAACTATGAGTATGTTCATGAAACTGCATGCTACAACTACTTGATTTACGTAAGATGCATCGTATCTGTGGTGCACAATAATTGTAGTATGTGTTTTGGAATGTTTGTATGATATTGTTAAACTGTTAATCGAATGCCATAGGGGTTATACATAAGTAAAGTCTTAATAGCCTTATAATTTCCATTTTGGCCTTATTACCTATTCCTTGTCTGGTTGTAGTTTTCTGGTAAAAAAATTTATTCCAATGTATTTCGTTCAGGATTATATATAATTCCACATTTGTAAGTCATTTCTTATGTGTTAGTAGAGGCTTGTTTAGTGTGTGGGTTTGTGGGAATGAAGAATCCTAAAAATTGAAAAAGAATAGGAAGTGTACTATTATGCATATGTTTATACATATACATACATGCTAGGAGTTTATAGGAGTGATGCGATGTGACTTGGGAGTTTTGGAATAGTCCTTAGAACAAGTATGGATAGGTTTAGAAGGTAGTATTGGGCCCATACTACTGAAAGCATAGGATCCATACATTGCTAAGGGGTGTTTCAGGAATACCAAGGATCTTGTAGGTGGCTATGTCTTGTGTGGCTTTGCATTATACACTAATTTTAATGTGTTCCCATTATCTTTTAGATTTAGGACGGTGACCTTTCGTGCTAGAGATTACGAACTGAGTGAGAGGGATATCTGCAACATCATTATTGCAAAGATTTCAAGGTTCATGAGAGAAGCTTTGCCTCATTTGAATAGCATAATCAAATAGGAGTTGATTTCAGTGACGAACGAGTGACTTAGGACTCTTCAGGGTGATTTGGAGGCCGGTCGACTGAGCACTCGTGGGGTTACTTTCAAGGAGTTTGATGCCTATAAAGCTCCTCATTTCCTTGGGAGTAAGGAGCCAATCACCAACATGTGTTACATTGCTAATGTAAATAGTGCCTTTCGTGCCAACCTTTGCCCAATAGAGGCCAAGGTGAAATTTGCAGAGTGTCTTTTGTACACTGGAGTTAGGAATTGGTAGTGCGAGGTTTTTTGGAGCCTCGAACCTAAAGTGGTTGAGTCTACGACATGGGAGGATTTTCTCACCAGATTTAAGAGAGTGTTTGTGCTGACAATTGAGGTATATCATTTAACCTAGGAGTATTTGTCACTTAAGCATACTAAAGAAATGGAAGCTAAGCTCACCACCGTATTCAGAGAGAGAGAAAGAGAGCATTGCTTTTCCCCCAGTAAACGACTATAGAAGAGCATTTCTACCATGGTATATTGAGGATAGAGATTCAAAAGTACGTGAGCATCTCTATTCATGTGACACTTTCGGTTTAGTAGAGGCAGCCATGAAAAAAGAGATGGAGTTTGAAACCCAACAACGAAAATGGAAGCAAGATCAGGTTCTCGATGGAAAGGGAAACAAGATGTACACGAAGGCTGCCATTCGGAGAAGTTAAGTAGTTAGCAAAACAAAAAAGAGAATATGGAGAGGGGAGCAAGATATACACGAAGGCTACCAGAAATAAGGTGGGAGAGAGAGCATCTAAAGGTCTCCGGTTCGATGAACATTTGAGGTGAGCACTTCGTTCGGGATATTTTCCGGAGAGATTTTGCGGATTTATTCTTCTAGTAGAAATATTTGTTAGGGTTTTGAATTTTCTCAAAGAATTTAAAAGTTTTATATTTGATTAGTTATTGGTTTTTATAGAGTTTTTAACAAGTTTCCCAATTTATTTGGTGCTCTTATATTGATATTTCTAGAATTTGTAACTTGTAAGATTAGGTTTCTGTTTTTTTAAGTTAATTCAATGTATATACATGTATATAAACATATTAGTACATCAAAAAGATGGGTGGGGGGGGGGGGCATTTCCTCCCTTGACCCCTTAGAGATTCATGCCATCTACTCATGTTATTTTAAACTGGATGACTAAGTTGTAGATTGTGTAATATCCTACCAACTATATGACAATTTACTAATGATAAAAACCTTTTAAACGGTTTTAACTTTTATATTAATTTTTTTCCTTTATAACGAGTTTCCATACCTTGTATGAGCATCACCATTCTTCCTCAATTTAAAACTTTCTCAAACTAAGGTGTAATACTTATCTTTTACAAAAATTCTTAATTTACTCAATATTCAAGAATGACTCAATATGAATAAAATACCCTTTTAGGTAGAACCACTTTAATTAGAATGTTACACAACCTTTGATACATAAACATGTATATTTTACACTATTATTATTATCACAAATTACAATTTGCTTAATAAAATTCAAGTGTCACAAGTAGTTAGTAGATACATGGAGAAGCCAATGTAAGATCATTGCATTACAAATAAAAGAATTTTGAAATATATATATATGGTATGATGAACCATGGTTTGTTTTACACGTACTCTCAAGGAGAAAAATTGGTCGGATGAAAGTAAGAGTACTTAAGGATATGCATTTCATATTGTGTTGGATTAAGATATCTAAGCCAATAACTAAATTTAGATATTTGTGAATTAGAAGCAAATTCATTTTTAGGTTTCCCTCATAACCAGTAACTAAATAAAATGAGTTTTGGAGGAAAAGGTTGATTTGTTAATTTATTATATAAATAATCAATTAATTAGAAATTAAAATAAATGATCTGTTAATATATTATATGATTAATATATTACTTTGAAGTATAAAAAATTAACTAAGAATTAATCAAAAATTAATTGGGACTAATTTCAAGTTAATTAGAATTAATTCAAAGTGTAGGGGCTAAGCTATAATTGTTCAATCGTTGAGCAAAATAGGGTTTCTAGAACCTTCTATGCTTGGCCGATTTTGGCAAGGCATTTTAGTGTTTCTAGGTTAATCCTATTAGATAATTATGGAATTCGATAATAACCTAATTTAAGATATTATTATTATATATTTAAATTGGGGTCATGAAAGGCATCCTAATCAGCTATAAATAGGACTTCTAAGGGCCCATAATTTTGTCCACCCCTACACACTCTCAAGAGCTGAAATTTTTATCTAGCCTCCCCTATCCTCGATTCTTCTTATTTCTAGGGTTTTGGGGTACAAACCGTTAGAGGCATCAAAGCTTTTGGTTCTTGCTTTCCGGTGAATTCAAGGAATATTTTGGTTAATTGTTTGTTATATTAATCGAAAGGTATGTAACCCTAATCCTTATTTTAATTTTTATTATATTAGGTTGCATCTGAACTGAAGGGTTTAAGTGTTTTTCCGCCACATGAAATTTTATAACCTAAGAAATCCATATGTGGCATCCGAGCCTTAGTTTTCTAATTGATTGTGCATAAAAGCAAATTGATCACAATTAGGTTTTATGAAAATTAAACCCAAAAGGCTTAAAATTTTGAAAATAGCTAGAGTTCTTGAATCCCTAGCCTCGACCCCTTAGATTTCGAAAAAGTTAGGGTTTTCCTTAGGATTTCAGGTTTCCTTAAATTACTATTTAAATGCCTTAAATTTTGAATAATTAAATCCTAGTAACCTTTATCCCTTATGTTAAAAAATTAGAAAGGTTAGAAGATTAGGATTAAATTCAAATTATTCATTAATTGTTTTATTGAAGATAATTATTTAATCCCCATGATTTAAATTTGAATTATTTTATAAATTGTTTAATATATAAATTTTTTAAATTGCTAATGATTTGAATTAATTTAATTGGTTTATTAAAGGAGAATTGGTAAATCGTTAACTACTTAAGATTAATTAATTATTAAAATTTTAATTCAAATTGATTTAATATTTTGAAAAAATTTGAAATACACCAAATACTATATGTGACAACCCGGAATTTTCATTCGGTCAAAGCCAAAAACTCAATCACTTCATATTATAAGTCAAGTTCACTTTTACTTTTTTTTGGGAAAAATAAGTTCATTTGATTATTTTAATAATTAATCTTTAAACGAACGGGTGAAAGAAAGTGTCGTCTCGGGTTTTGAAATTTAAAAACCGCAAACACCTCGTGTCTTAGAAGTTCACGACCAACTTTTATGTTTGGGTCGAAAAATCATCCAAAAACGTTAACTCATGCCTTAATCATGAGTTTACTCCCCAAAAACTAGTCATTTGTGTTTACTCCCCATTTACCAAAAGAGTAAACTCCAAAAATCCTCTCAAGTATCATCCATGTTTTGTTCAAATATCTTCAATCTAGTAAGTGTTTCTAGCCCTTTCAAGTTAGTATATCACTTAATCTAGTGATTGTACGTCCTTTAATCCATTCATTTATGTGTTTTGACTAGTTTTTCCAAAACACCAAGAACACACATTAGTGTTCTTGGACTTTAAGTTCATTTCAAGCTTCCACAATGTAAGTACTTCTATCCTGGAGTCATTTAAAGCTTGCTATACATGTTTATATTAAAGAAAAGTCCCAAGAACAGCAAAATAAAGGTGTTCACGGTTTTGGGAGGTCTCAAAACCGTAAACACCAAGAATAGGGCCAAAGTGGTGTGTTAGGGTGCCTAGATGTTTCACCATGCCTTAGGGACTTGTTTAGATTCATCCTTGATGAGTTTATCACACAAAAAGCACCAAAACCTTACATTTTTATGTGTTTACGGTTTAGGGATCTCCCAAAACCGTAAACACCCCAAAAGTGTGTAAAAGTCCCATGGTTATTCCTTATGTCTAAATCTAACCTAGTCTAGTGCCATGATTGAGCTAAGGACTTGAAAACTCCCAAAATACCAAACTTATGAGTTTAAGGTAGTAAACTCATGAGTTTAAGGTAGTAAACTCATGTAGAAATGGTCCTTAGACCATAAACTCCATTTAGGAGTGTTTTGATGCCACACAACACTTCCTAAGGCTTAAACATGATGTAGGAATGTCTGGAATAGCTTAGAAGACTTCAAAACAACAAAAGGTCAAAAGGTTAGGAGTTTACAACCGTAAACTCAAGAGTTTACGACCATAAACTCAAGGAGTGTTGGTCTTTAGGGAATAAACTCATTTTAGGAGTGTTCCTTGAACCCCAAACACACTAGCCTTTCCCTACAACACTTAGATGCACTCCTTAGCACTTATAAGACTTATACAAAGTGTTTGTCATGTCCTAAAGTGTCTTGACTAGTTTATTAGTTTTTTAAAGACTAATTGTTTATATACATATGTCCTCATATGTAATTAGGATCTTTGTGCGTGTCTAAGTCTTCACTTGACACCAAGCACTTATCCGACACTTCCTTTCGATCCACTCGCAACAGGTGAGTTCATACCCTTTAATCAATGTTTAAATGTTTTTAAATGCTTTATGGGGGGATACAAGTAGAATCATGCTACTTATTATATCAATCACATGTGATTAATAAGCAGCATTCAAATGATTGGCTACTCATTAGCCGTTTTACCAAACAGTTTCCTTCAAATGTTTTTCATAAACACTTTATATGTTAAAACTCCTTATTAAACTGTACATTTTTACTCTGTATGTTTCATTTCAAACTCATTTACAATTGTGTTTCAAACAAATGTTTCCTTCTACTTAAACTGTTTTATCAAACCCATGCTTTCAAACCATTTTATAGATTGACATCAAGTCGATCTTTTCTTAGATAATAAAACTTATTTTATGCTTTTATATTATCAATTGCATGCCTATATATGTATAGTTATATAAGAAATGTTTAAAAGACTTAGGAAGGCTATCCACCCTATTTCCTTCTCGCGCTTGAGATTTGGTCTGGTGGGACATCGGTATCCGTCCGAAGGTTGTTTAAATATTAGTTATATATCATATGTACATATACATTCATAAAGGTCCTTCCAATTCATCCAATGCCCTTGGGTAGCAAGGGTATACATCCATGTTCATACGTACCAGTTAAATTACTAGTAAGCTACCATATGGGTAGTTTAGGAAGATACTAGAACTATTACTAGAACGCGATATCATACAATTAGTCAGTTCATTCATGAGTCAATACTTGCTAGATAGAGAGAACATACATTACAGCTAGTACACACAGTACATTACTATACATGCTAGATAGATGAAGAACACACATTACAGCTAGCACACGTAGAACATTACAGTACATTACTATACTATTACATAGATATGTTTACATGATTACATTTACATAGATACATCTAGAAAGAGAACATATACAACTATACTAGAAGAACAACATATACAACTATACTAGAAGAAGAACATATACAACTATACTAGAAAGAGAACATATACAACTATACTAGAAAGAGAACATTTCCAACTATACTAGAAAGAGAACATATACAACGATACTAGAACGATTAACAATACATTACATATACATAAATACGTTAACATAATTGTGATCCACTGTATCGGAGCATGCCTTCAATGTCATGGCCTGAGTTGTAACCAGAGTGTCTTGGAGGGAGAGCATGAGTTTGCGTATAGATCTATACTGGATTGACTATCCTACACCTTGCTGCTAGCTACAGCCGGACCTGCAGGTCTGTGGGTTCCAAACGTCATACCTTTTTACGACCTACATCGTCGTGTTACCTAGTCAATAGTATGGTACAATTAATCACATAATACCTTAATATAAATCCGGTTTAAGGTAGTTAGTATAGTAGTAGTTCCTATAATACAACACTACAGTACTACATTAATTTACCCTTTACATATATTTAGTGATCATTTCACTTAAACATTAATGTACAAACTATATTTTGTTAATGATAGTTACACTTGGGAAAATTACACACTTTTACAAGAAACGAACATATAAAATAGTTAAGTCTTGGTAGAAGATTACATTTAGAACAGTTAGGTCTTGGTACAAGACTCCCTTTTATTATAGTAGGAATCATAGGGATATTGTACATGACGTCCTCCGCCCCAGAACGTTTCCGCCGTTCTTGGTTTTGGGGTGTGACACTATATATGATTAAGTTTTAATATATTATACGTAGAAGACCAATTAGTCAATCCACAGTAGGCCTCATTCAAAAAGTCATGCTATAAGGAGGGTATAAGAAAACAAACTATAAAATGACCGTTGAATGCGTGCAAATCTAACCTAGTGCTCCCTTGCGTAGCGAAGGGTAGTTAGTCGAACGGGGTGATGGGGCATAACCTCTTAAAAGTATGACAGTATTAAAGTACTAGAACCTTTAATATCTAGTTACTTTAGGACAAAATGTGAAGTATATGCTAATCCATGAAAACGAACATCAATCTTTATATGTCGTTAGTGGAGCATGTGTGGTTAACCGAAACACTAATTTGAGACTATAAAATTGAGTGATGGACAAAGAGAAATTTATCATTGTTAATGGAGCGTAAATGGTTTACCAACACATTAATTTGACATGATAAATGACATCGAGGTTGTCAAGCGTGTTTTCATGGTTATCCAGATCTTATTGGTGATCCTCGGCATCTTAGTCACAAATTGAAGAGCATAATCTGGTACTAAACCTGTCATTGATAAGATTCAATAAATCCCAATTGATATAGGAGTTTCAAATTAGATTAAAATTGGTAAATTTGTACTACCTATCTTAATAAATTCATAATTGGATTACGACATCCCTTTTCTTTGTTGTGAATGATATTTTGGATCCTAGCCTTGAATATTAACTTTGGGTTAAAATACTAAGGATTTATATCACTAACTAAAACTATGTCTCTTTACATATATATATATATATATATATGTGTGTGTGTGTGTGTGTGTGTGTGTGTGTGTCTGGAAATGGTAATGTCGCTAATACTCAATTAAACCCTTCCAGCATAAACTTCTCCGTAGTCTCGATTATGTCAAGAGAGAAGCTCATTATTGCTCCTAACTATATGGACTGGATGTGAAACTTAAAGATGACTCTTCGATATTAGGGCAACGAATACGTCCTCGAAAACCCTCTTGTTGATATCAATTACTCCACTGCTACTCCTGCGGAAATATTTTCCTACAACATACACTCCGATGATGCCATTAAGCTCACTTGCATCATGGTAGCCACTATGGCACTATAACTGGCCATGTTATATGAGGACTACTGGCCATATGATATGAGCCTCATCCTTGCTGGAAAATTCCACAAGAAGGCAAGACAGAGCACTATGAAGTGGTCAAGTATCTTTTTCCATGCAAGATTAAGGAAGGAGAATTTTTTTGTGCTCATGTACAAAAGATGCAAAGATACTTGGAGAAACTGCAATGACTCAATTTTTCATTTGACGAGGAGTTGGCTCTTGACATGGATCTTAACTCTTTGCCTCCTAGTTATGATCAGTTTTCTCTAACTTATCATTTGAACAATAAGAAGACGATATTGACGTAACTCCACAACTTTTGCAAATGGTTGAGTCAAGGATGAAGAAAAATCATGCTGCTTCTACAACAAGTGCTCATGTCTTAGACATTGAATATTGCAAAGGGAAAAAAAGGAAGGCTCATTCGCAATCCAAAAGGAAAGGGAAGGTCAATGCTAGAGAGTCTAGCAGTGGGTCCAAAATGAAGCCATAATTTGATGTCCCTGCGATCAATGATCCCAAGGAGGCCACTTGCTTTAATTTTGACGAAAAAGGTCATTGAAGAAGAAGCTACCCTAAATACTTGTAGGAGTTATAGGATGGGAAAATCAAGGCATCCTCGTTAGGTATTTATGTCATCCAAGTTAGTAAGACACAACTTCGTCATTTCTGGATCCTTGACATCTGATGTGGCCTCCACATTTCCTCTGATTTGTAGGGTCTAAGCAAAAGTGACGAGGTAGAGCATTGGAAGCTCAATCTGATCATGGAGAATATGAAATCTTCACATGTTACCAAGATTGCAACATATGGGCTTATGCTTACTAGTAACGTTAGGGTTGATTTTTTGAATTGTTGTTATTAGTCAGACATGACGCAAAACATTACTTCATTTTATGCATTATTCAAACAAGGTTTTAAATACTCTTTTGATAATGATATTGGTTGAATTTCTGCTTTCAAAATTGTTGTTTTCATGTTTGAATTATTACATTGTAATGAAGTGTATGAAAATGTGACTTGTGTTGATAACTTAGCTAATAGTGTATACCATATTGATTTATCTAATACTATGGACAATGAATGCTTATGGCAATGTCATATTAGGCACATAAACAAGAAACATATCGCCCAACTATAAAAGGACGGAGTGTTAGAATCATTTAATATTAGGACAGATGATGAATGTGAATCTTCTTTATTAGGAAAGACGAATAAGTCACCTAGTGAAGGATTGTTGGAAATGTTCCATATGGATGTGTGTGGCCCATTAGGATCCACCACAAGAGATGTTATTCGATATTACGTTACATTTACAGAATATTACAGTAGATACGGTTATATATATATATATATATATATATATATATATATATATATATATACATTTAATCAAATTTAATTCGGAAACCTTTGAAAAGTTTACAAAGTTGAAGCACGAAATTGAGAATCAATTGGGCATAAAGATAAAGTTGCTCAGATTTAATAATGGTGGTGAGTATCTTAGTATCAATTTCCACAACTATCTTAAGTAATGTGGAGTTGTTTCACAATTGAATTCTCCTCGATGCACCTCGGTTAAGTGATGTGGCTGAGAGGCGTAATTAAACCTTGATATATCTGGTTCCTTCCATTATGAGTCGAACTTCTCTTCTAATTCATTTATGGGGGTATGCGTTAGAGATACCCACCAATATCATGAATGTTGTTCCATCTATGAAGGTTTCCAAAACACCTCCAGATGTGGACATGTAAAGTTCCGTCGCTTGGATATATCAAGGTCTGGGGTTATGAAGCACCGGTAAGATGAGATATTCACGAAAAACTGAAACCCAACACCAAGAAGTGTTTTTTTTTCATTGGCTACCCAAAGAAGTCCTTTGGATACTTGTTCTACAACCTAGTGAGAACAAGGTCTTCGTAGCTCAATGAGGGGTCTTTCACGAGAGATAGCTCATATTCAAATAAGACAGTGCGAGTGCAATTGATCTTGAAGAAATGAAAGAGTCATCCAATGAAGGAACCCCAAAGAACACTAGGACTCAACCTGAGGAAGAGATTCCATTTGACCCAGTTTACAACTCATTACGCCTTCGTCATTCTTCTAGGGTTAGAATGCCTTCTAATTTCTATGGTTTCCATATTACTACGTTTATCAGGGATTGTACACTGCTAAATTTGGATGAACCTACTAAATTCAAGGAAACAATGGAAGGCCTTAAAGATGCTAAACGGAAGGAGACAATGGACGGTGAGATTCCATCCATATATGATAACCAAGGTTGGAACCGGGTTGATTATATACTTAGTCCAAATACAGTCGGGTGCAAATGGATCTTCAAGAAGAAGACCGACATGGATGGGAAAGTACACACCTATAAAGCTAGGTTGGTTGCGAAGGTCTTTGTTTCCACGATGAAGTCAAACAGATAGAAATAACTTTTTTTCAAAGTCTAGCTAGGTGGTCTTATTGAACAAAGTAACATTTACATGGAAAAGTTCCATGCACCACACGGTGGCTGATCTCACCTGTGAGTTAGGGTACATTGCCACGAGTGAAGCATCAAAGGAAGCGGCTTAGCTGAAAAACTTTATCAGAGATCTTGGAGTTGTTCCAACTATTCGAGAACCAATAGAACTATTATGTGATAAGGAAAGTGTGGTTGCTTTGACAACAGAACTAAAGTATCATGGCAAATCCAAGCATATCGACAGAAAGTACCATTATATTAAGGGCACCTTCAGGTAAAGAGAGTATCATCAAAGGACAATGTTGTAGATCCTTTTACAAATTCTCTGAGTAGAGTCAAACGCTACCATTATGCTTGGAGCATAGGCTTAAGAGACTATATTGGTTTTAGTAGTTAGGTGATATTTTTGAAACTTGTAAATAAATAAATGTAATTGATTTGTTGAATGAATAATCGTGAATTATTTATGAGTATTGTACTACCTTATTCAATTATTCATTATTGTGTTTCTTTTTGCATGTTTATACTTCTTGATTAATTTGAATTATTCAAACTTCCATAATCACTCATACTTTTAGAAGTAAGTAGTGAATTTAGACTGTCATGAATTAAATATAGATTGTCAATTGAGGTTGATACATTGCAATTAGATTTGTTACAATATTCATGAGTACTTTTAAATATAGGGATTTTTAAGCATTGGATAAACCCACGCTTGGAGATTACATCATGGATCTTGTCACGAACAATTCTAAGTTGATAATATCTACAATTTTCAAATGAAGATACACAAGTTCTAATTTATGAATTGATTGTGTATTAGCATTATGTAAATACATTAGTAACCTGATGTTATAAAACATAGTGTAATATATGATTTGGTGTGTAAATGTTACAATTATATAGTCTAAGTTTATTTGTTCCTTTTGCCATAATAGGAAAACCGATATCATTAGGCCCCTCAATGATTTGATGTTGACATTATAAGTGTTGGGCCTAGACAGGAATAATTGATATGTTTAATTTCATGTCCAAGAAAGTATTTACAAATCAAGAAATAAGAAAATGAAATCGTGGACAATGATATTGATTCGCATCCATCTCTCATGTCCATACGATATCTTGAAGAAAGAAGGAATATTTGATGACTTATGTTAGAACCGACGACTGACATGAATTAGAGTTTGGTAGTGGCTTTAGAAGGCACACTTTGCTGTTTACTTCACTGTATATACTTGCAACCATAGTTATAGAATTATCCAAGTAGGAGGTTGTTGGATTACGGTGTCTAAGCCAATAATAACTTGTTATATAATTAATTTAGATGTAAATTCCTTATTGGATTTCCCTCATAACTAGTAACTTGCTAAAATGAATTTTGGAGGAAGTTGCCTATTTGTTAACTTATTATATGATTAATAAATTAATTAGGAATTGAAATAAATGATTTTTTAATATATTAAATGAACAATATATTAATTTGAAATAATAATATTTAATTAAGAATTATTCAAAAATTAATTATGATTAATTTCAAGTTAATTTAAATTAATTGGAAGTGTAAGGGCTAAGCTGTAATTGTTTAATGGTTGAGAAAAATAGGGTTTCTTGAACCTTCTATGCATGGCCAAGTTTGGCTAAGCATTTTAGGTTTCTAGATTAATATTATTAGATAGTTATGGAGTTGTATAATTACCTTATTCAAGATATTAATATTATATTCAAATTTAGGTTATCTAAGGCTTCCTTATTAGCTATAAATAAGACCTCTAAGGGTTCATAATTTTTTTCATTCCTACACACTCTCAAGAGCCAAAATTTTTCTCTATTTTTACTTTCCCTCGAGTTTTCTAGTTGTTAGGGTTTTGGGTATAAGTCATTAGAGGCATACAAGATTTTGGTGGGTGCTTTCCAAGGAAAGCAAGGAAGATTTTGGTTGATTAATTGCTATATTAAGTATGAGGTATGTAACTCTAATCCTTATTTGAAAATTCAATAATATTAGGGTTTCCTAGGGTTTCTTGATATTCAAAGCTTATAACTATCAATAGAGAAAATATAGACCATTTTTAGGTTGTATGTGAACTTAACGGTTAAAGTGTTTTTCCACCACATGAAATTTTATAACCTAGAAATCCCATCAATTGGTTCAAAAAAAATTTCATGGTCATCAAAGAAGCAACAAACTCTTGCTCTTTTAAATTGTGAATCGAAGATATATCATGCATATGTCAAGCTGCAACGACCCAAAAATCTAGGATAAAAAAATTTTCATTTTTATTATAATTGAAACACTTTTTTAACCTTTTTTAGAACATTGAAAGGCATTTCAAATAAGACAACTATCAGAGTTCAATCCCAATGATTACATATTGCAAAAAACACGGGCATATGCGCTGCGATCGCTCGAGCTCTTTCATTTGAAAACCGAAGTACCTGAAACAAAAACTGAAAACTGTAAGCATGAAGCTTAGTGAGTTCCCCAAATATCACATACCAAAACACATAATCACATAAAGTGGTCCCCGCCCAATCATCGGGCCCCGCCCGGCATCGGACATACTCCAGCATCGGGCCAAACCCAGCATCAGATATAGTCTGGTACTAGCCCTGCCTGACATCGATTTGAAATCGAAATACATATATCATATATAAAATTAACACACATACACATACAATAATCACTTAGATGAGAAGCATACAACTAGTCATCGGGCACCGCCCAACATCGAACCTCAGTCCGCAAGCATACAAGTTCTGACACATGCAAGAGTCACAAAGACACAAAGCATACAACTATTCCTTGGGCCTCGCTTGGAATCGGACCATAATCTGGAGAACGTATAATCATAAACACGGGCCGACATTGGTGCCTTCGACCCATTCAGTTCAGGAGGAAACTCACCTCAAATGTTGAAGTTCACTGGAAGAATCGCTAGCTTCTGCTTAACAATCTCCCAAACTAACAATTACCAACACCATACCCAAATAGCAACTGAATTCCAAACCATGATCCATAATCCAAACATGGGGTAAAATGAACATTTACCCCTGACCAAACAAGGCTCACAACGAAGGCCCATGCCCAAAACCCACAAGGCCTAGAACTGTGAATTCCATAAAAGCCCATTAATGGCCTAATTTTCCAAATTGGGCCCAACCCCATATGGCCTTACCCAAAATCCAACAATTCATGTTCAAATAATAATTCTCCGTTGGTTCAAAGGTCCAAACCCATTGGGTCCACTAAAGCCCAAATCCATTGGGCCTACAAAGGCCCAATACCAAATCCTAGGCCCATATAGACATGACCAAACAAGAGTCTGAGACTCTAAGATTCCCTTGGCTAAAAGCCCAACGCACAAAACTCAAACCCAAGCCTGAGACCCAAACCTGAAACAAGCCTATAAGCCCACAGATGCGCGTACACGGGGCATACCCCTACAGGTACGCTCAGTGAACTCGATGGTGAAGATCGGGGGCCCAGGTCGGTATGCGGGGCGTACAAAGAGAATATGGAGAGGGGAGCAAGATATACACGAAGGCTACCAGAGAAATAAGGTGGGAGAGAGAGCATATAAAGGTCTCCAGTTCGATGAACATTTGAGGTGAGCACTTCGTTCGGGATATTTTCCGGAGAGATTTTGCGGATTTCTTCTTCTAGTAAAAATATTTGTTAGGGTTTTGAATTTTCTCAAAGAATTTAAAAGTTTTATATTTGATTAGTTATTGGTTTTTATAGAGTTTTTACCAAGTTTCCCAATTTATTTGGTGCTCTTATATTGATATTTCTAGAATTTGTAACTTGTAAGATTAGGTTTCTGTTTTTTTAAGTTAATTCAATGTATATACATGTATATAAACATATTAGTACATCAAAAAGATGGGGGGCATTTCCTCCCCTGACCTCTTAGAGATCCATGCCTTCTACTCATGTTATTTTAAACTGGATGACTAAGTTGTAGATTGTGTAATATCCTACCAACTATATGATAATTTACTCATGATAAAAACCTTTTAAACGGTTTTAACTTTTATATTAATTTTTTTCCTTTATAACGAGTTTCCATACCTTGTATGAGCATCACCGTTCTTCCTCAATTTCAAACTTTCTCAAACTAAGGTGTAATACTTATCTTTTACAAAAATTCTTAATTTATTCAATATTCAAGAATGACTCAAAATGAATAAAATACCCTTTTAGGCAGAACCACTTTAATTACAATGTTACACAACCTTTGATACATAAACATGTATATTTTACACTATTATTATTATCACAAATTACAATTTGCTTAATAAAATTCAAGTGTCACAAGTAGTTAGTAGATACATGGAGAAGCCAATGTAAGATCATTGCATTACAAATAAAAGAATTTTGAAATATATAAATGGTATGATGAACCATGGTTTGTTTTACACGTACTCTCAAGGAGAAAAATTGGTCGGATGAAAGTAAGAGTACTTAAGGATATGCATTTCATATTGTGTTGGATTAAGATATCTAAGCCAATAACTAAATTTAGATATTTGTGAATTAGAAGCAAATTCATTTTTAGGTTTCCCTCATAACCAGTAACTAAATAAAATGAGTTTTGGAGGAAAAGGTTGATTTGTTAATTTATTATATAATTAATCAATTAATTAGAAATTGACATAAATGATCTGTTAATATATTATATGATTAATATATTAATTTGAAGTATAAAAAATTAACTAAGAATTAATCAAAAATTAATTGGGATTAATTTCAAGTTAATTAGAATTAATTCAAAGTGTATGGGCTAAGCTATACTTGTTCAATAGTTGAGCAAAATAGGGTTTCTAGAACCTTCTATGCTTGGCCGATTTTGGCAAGGCATTTTAGTGTTTCTAGATTAATCCTATTAGATAATTATGGAATTCGATAATAACCTAATTTAAGAGATTATTATTATATATTTAAATTGGGGTCATCAAAGGCATCCTAATCAGCTATAAATAGGACTTCTAAGGGCCCATAATTTTTTCCACCCCTACACACTCTCAAGAGCTGAAATTTTTATCTAGCCTCCCCTATCCTCGATTCTTCTTATTTCTAGGGTTTTGGGGTACAAACCGTTAGAGGCATCAAGGCTTTTGGTTCTTGCTTTCCGGTGAATTCAAGGAATATTTTGGTTAATTGGTTGTTAAATTAATCGAAAGGTATGTAACCCTAATCCTTATTTTAATTTTTATTATATTAGGTTGCATCTGAACTGAAGGGTTTAAGTGTTTTTCCGCCACATGAAATTTTATAACCTAAGAAATCCATATGTGGCATCAGAGCCTTAGTTTTCTAATTGATTGTGCATAAAAGTAAATTGATCACAATTAGGTTTTATGAAAATTAAACCCAAAAGGCTTAAAATTTTGAAAATAGCTAGAGTTCTTGAATCCCTAGCCTCGACCCCTTAGATTTCGAAAAAGTTAGGGTTTTCCTTAGGATTTCAGGTTTCCTTAAATTACTATTTTAAATGCCTTAAATTTTGAATAATTAAATCCTAGTAACCTTTATCCCTTATGTTAAAAAATTAGATACGTTAGAAGATTATGATTAAATTCAAATTATTCATTAATTTTTTTACTGAAGATAATTATTTAATCCCCATGATTTAAATTTGAATTATTTTATAAGTTGTTTAATATATAAATTTTTTAAATTGCTAATGATTTGAATTAATTTAATTGGTTTATTAAAGGAGAATTGGTAAATCGTTAACTACTTAAGATTAATTAATTATTAAAATTTTAATTCAAATTGATTTTAAACCTTAATATTTTGAAAAAATTTGAAATACACCAAATACTATATGTGACAACCCGGAATTTTCATTCGGTTAAACCCTAAAAGTCAATCACTTCATAATATAAGTCAAGTTCACTTTTACTTGTTTTTGGGAAAAATAAGTTCATTTGATTATTTTAATAATTAATCTTTAAACGAACGGGTGAAAGAAAGTGTCATCTCAGGTTTTGAAATTTAAAAACCGCAAACACCTCGTGTCTTAGAAGTTCACGACCAAACTTTTATGTTTGGGTCGCAAAATCATCCAAAAACGTTAACTCATGCCTTAAGCATGAGTTTACTCCCCAAAAACTAGTCATTTGTCTTTACTCCCCATTTACCAAAAGAGTAAACTCCAAAAATCCTCTCAAGTATCATCCATGTTTTGTTCAAATATCTTCAATCTAGTAAGTGTTTCTAGCCCTTTCAAGCTAGTACATCACTTAATCTAGTGATTGTACATCCTTTAATCCATTCATTTATGTGTTTTGACTAGTTTTTCCAAAACACCAAGAACACCCAGAACACACACTAGTGTTCTTGGACTTTAAGTTCATTTCAAGCTTCCACAATGTAAGTACTTCTATCCTAGAGTCATTTAAAGCTTGCTATACATGTTTATATTAAATAAAAGTCCCAAGAACACCAAAATAAAGGTGTTCATGGTTTTGGGAGGTCCCAAAACTGTAAACACCAAGAATAGGGCCAAAGTGGTGTGTTAGGGTGCGTAGATGTTTCACCATGCCTTAGGGACTTATCTAGATTCATCCTTGATGAGTTTATCACAAAAAAAGCACCAAAACCTTACATTTTTATGTTTTTATGGTTTGGGGATCTCCTAAAACCGTAAACACCCCAAAAGTGTGTAAAAGTCTGTCACACCCCAAAACCAAGAATGGCGGAAACATTTTGGGGCGGAGGACGTCATGTGTAGTATCACAACACAGTAATTGTAAATAAGCAAACAACATCATCCATTGCATTAAATATAAACATTTTAATACAAGTGTGTTCCGTACAGTTTTAGACACCAAAAATATAATGTATATCAAAATAGTATGATGAGACTTGAATGCGCTCCATCTTTTCAAAATCTAGCATCGGTACCTGTCTACTGATGACCTGAGAATACAAGTTATTTTGAAAGAGTTTGTCAGATTAAGCTGGTGAGTTCATAAGTATTTTAGTGTCGTGGTTCGTTTATCAAAATGTTTTGAACCTGTTGCAAGTATGAGTTGTAAATGTATGTAAGTGTTTGTAAATGTTTGAATCTCTCAGAAAAACCTATATTTTCTGTTTAAAGTATAAAAGTAGCCCCTTTTACCAAGGCTTAATAGTTTGTATGCTCGTTTGATGTAAAAGTGTGAAATTTCCCAAGTGTAACTATCATTTAACCAAATACAGTTTGTACATTTAAGTTTAGGTGAGGCTATCACTAAAAATGCAATGGGTAAATTCTTGTAGTACGGTAGTTTCGTTTTATATGAACTACTGTGGTACTAACTACCTTAAACCGGGTTTTTTTTTATTAAGGTATCGTGTGATAAGTTGCACCATACTATTGACTGGTAACATCGACAACGTATAGTCGAAAAATAGGTTATGACGTTTGGCACCCGTAGACCTGCCGGTCCCACTGTAGCTAACAGAAAGGTGTAGGATAGTCAATCCAGTATAGATCTATACGCAAACTCAACGCTCTCCCTCCAAGAGACTCTGGCTACAACCCGGGTCATGACAATTAAGACATGAACCCATACAGTGGATCACAATTGTTAAAGTATTCGTGTGTTTGTAATAAAATATTACTTGTTCTAGTATCGTTGTATATGTTCTCTTAGTAATGAATAATGACTCATGAATGAACTGACTCGTTGATCTAGAAATCGTAGTAGTATGATCCCGTGTTACCCCGATGGTAACTTACTAATGATGTGTTTGATAAGCATGTATATGGAAGTACCTTTATGTCTATACACGTATATACGATATATAACAAATATTGAAACGACCCTCGGATAGTCACCCGAAATTCCACCAGACCACATCCTAAGCCCTTTAAACATTATTTATACAGCTATACATATATAGGCATGCAAATTTATAAGTAGTAAAACCAAGTTTACAATAAAGCATTTGATAAATAAAAGAGTTTGTAAAACATTTTGGAGTAAAACCGTTTGAACAGTGATAAAATCATTGGTTTCTTAGTTATTAATCACATGTGATTAACGCCGTCACATGTGACCGAAACAATAACTATAAGTGTTTAACTTGTATTCCCCCCCATAAAGCATTTAAAAGTATTTAGAATAATTAAAAACAGTTGATTAAGGGGTATGAAACTCACTTGGAAATTCGAAGATAGCGAGCTCGAAAACCGGGCAGAGTTTCGTCTCGCGAAACGGATTTTTCTCGGGATTCTCGGGAATCTCGGGAGTAAAATCGACCCTCGGGACTTGAGCAAAAAGACCAGAGCTTCGGGTTTGAACGGGCACGGAAATCGAGGCAAGATCGGGAGAGAAAGAGAGGAAATGAACAACATTTTCGGAAAAGCTCGTATCCCTTTTATAGGGTTGCTGAACCGCCTCCGAACGCGGGGCGTACGGGCGTACGCAGCATGTACCCGTACGTCATCGCTTACGCACTTCGGACGGGACGGGTTCCTGGGTTCGCGGGTCGGATGGGACGGGTCGGTAGCTTCGCATAGGGCGACGTGGTCGATCCGAGACCCTCCATTCGAGTACACGGGGCGTTCGAGCGTACGCGGCGCGTACCTCGGCCCAAGGCTGACTCCTCCCTCGGATAATACCGAACTTTTAATAAAATTTATATTTAAATTATTTATCAAACTTCAAAAATTCATATCTCTTTCATACGAACTCCGTTTTCGACGTTCTTTATATCCCCGCGAAGGTGAGACTACGATCTACAACTTTCGTTTAGATTCCGTCGGCAAATTCCGAAATTATTTTTATTATTGTTTTTATTATTTAATACCAATCCATCGTTTTTAAGGAATTTCTTTAAAAACTCATAACTTCGCTATCTGAAGTCGGATTTGGGCGATCTTTTTACGCACGATCATGGTTCAAAGACATTAAATCATAGAGAGAAATTAAGTAGAACTTATTTATACATTTTATTACTCATAAGTGGTTACAATACTTGACCTATTAGGTCATTACAAAGAGTTGAAATATCGGGTTGTCACAAAGTCCCATAAAAGTCCCATGGTTATTCCGTATGTCTAAATCTAACCTAATCTAGTGCCATGATTGAGCTAAGGACTTGAAAACCCCCAAAATACCAAACTTATGAGTTTAAGGTAGTAAACTAATGAGTTTAAGGTAGTAAACTCATGGAGAAATGGTTCTTAGACTGTAAACTCCATTTAGGAGTGTTTTGATGCCACACAACACTTCCTAAGGCTTAAACATGATGTAGGAACGATTGGAATAGCTTAGAAGACTTCAAAACAACAAAAGGTCAAAAGGTTAGGAGTTTAAGACCGTAAACTCAAGAGTTTACGACCGTAAACTCAAGTAGTGTTGGTCTTTAGGGAGTAAACTCATTTTAGGAGTGTTCCTTGAACCCCAAACACACTAGCCTTTCCCTACAAGACTTAGATGCACTCCTTAGCACTTATAACACTTATACAAAGTGTTTGTCATATCCTAGAGTGTCTTGACTAGTTTATTAGTTGTTTAAAGACTAATTGTTTATATACATATGTCCTCATATGTAATTAGGATCTTTGTGCGTGTCTAAGTCTTCACTTGACACCAAGCACTTATCCGACACTTCCTTTCGATCCACTCGCAACAGGTGAGTTCATACCCTTTAATCAATGTTTAAATGTTTTTAAATGCTTTATGGGGGGATACAAGTAGAATCATGCTACTTATTATATCAATCACATGTGATTAATAAGCAGCATTCAAATGATTGGCTACTCATTAGCCGTTTTACCAAACAGTTTCCTTCAAATGTTTTTCATAAACACTTTATATGTTAAAACTCCTTATTAAACTGTACATTTTACTCTGTATGTTTCATTTCAAACTCATTTACAATTGTGTTTCAAATAAATGTTTCCTTATACTTAAACTGTTTTATGAAACCCATGCTTTCAAACCGTTTTATAGATTGACATCAAGTCGATCTTTTCTTAGATAATAAAACTTATTTTATGCTTTTATATTATCAATTGCATGCCTATATATGTGTAGTTATATAAGAAATGTTTAAAAGACTTAGGAAGGCTATCCACCCTATTTCCTTTTCGCGCTTGAGATTTGGTCTGGTGGGACATCGGGTATCCGTCCGAAGGTTGTTTAAATATTAGTTATATATCATATGTAAATATATAGTCATAAAGGTCCTTCCAATTCATCCAATGCCCTTGGGTAGCAAGGGTATACATCCATGTTCATACGTACCAGTTAAATTACTAGTAAGCTACCATATGGGTAGTTTATGATGATACTAGAAATATTACTAGAACGCGATATCATACAATGAGTCAGTTCATTCATGAGTCAATACTTGCTAGATAGAGAGAACATACATTACAGCTAGTACACACAGTACATTACTATACATACTAGATAGATAAAGAACACACATTACAGCTAGCACACATAGAACATTACAGTACATTACTATACTATTACATAGATATGTTTACATGATTACATTTACATAGATACATCTAGAGAGAGAACATATACAACTATACTAGAAGAACAACATATACAACTATACTAGAAGATGAACATATACAACTATACTAGAAAGAGAACATATACAACTATACTAGAAAGAGAACATTTCCAACTATACTAGAAAGAGAACATATACAACGATACTAGAACGATTAACAATACATTACATATACATGAATACGTTAACATAATTGTGATCCACTGTATCGGAGCATGCCTTCAATGTCATGGCCTGAGTTGTAACCATAGTCTCTTGGAGGGAGAGCGTGAGTTTCCGTATAGATCTATACTGGATTGACCATCCTACACCTTGCTTCTAGCTACAGCCGGACCTGCAGGTTTGCGGGTGCCAAACGTCATACCTTTTTACGACCTACATCGTCGTGTTACCTTGTCGATAGTATGGTACAATTAATCACATAATACCTAAATATAAATCCGGTTTAAGGTAGTTAGTATAGCAGTATTTCCTATAATACAACACTACAGTACTACATTAATTTACCCTTTACATATATTTAGTGATCGTTTCACTTAAACATTAATGTACCAACTATATTTTGTTAATGATAATTACACTTAGGAAAATTACACACTTTTACAAGAAACGAACATATAAAATAGTTAAGTCTTGGTAGAAGATTACATTTAGAACAGTTAGGTCTTGGTACAAGACTCCCTTTTATTATAGTAGGAATCATAGGGATTTCTAGGGTTTTTCAAACGTTTGCAGTTGTTTTACAAACATTCTCATACTTAAACGAACTCTCTTTCAAAACATTTTCCAGTCTTTCATTGCATGTCAAACAAATACTTACATACAAATTAAGACACATTAATACTTATGATCTCACAAGCTTTAAAGCTGATACTCTCTTTCAAAATAACTTGTATCCTCAGGTCAACAGTAGACAGGTACCGATGCAAGGTTTAGAGAAGATGGAGCTCGTTCAAGACTCATCTTTCATTTTGTTTATACTTTAGTGTCTATTATAATTTGACAGAACACTTGTATTAAAATTATATTGTTAATGCAATGGATGATGTTGTTGCTTGTTTACTACTTTTCATTGTTGTGATACTGTACATGACGTCCTCCGCCCCAAAACGTTTCCGCCGTTCTTGGTTTTGGGGTGTGACACTATATATGATTAAGTTTTAATATATTATACGTAGAAGACCAGTTAGTCAATCCACAGTAGGCCTCATTCAAAAAGTCATGCTATAAGGAGGGTATAAGAAAACAAACTATAAAATGACCGTTGAATGGGTGCAAATCTAACCTACTGCTCCCTTGCGTGGCGAAGGGTAGTTAGTCGAACGGGGTGATGCGGCATAACCTCTTAAAAGTATGACGCTATTAAAGTACTAAAACCTTTAATATCTAGTTACTTTAGGACAAAATGTGAAGTATATGCTAATCCATGAAAACGAACATCAATCTTTATATGTCGTTAGTGGAGCATGTGTGGTTAACCGAAACACTAATTTGAGACTATAAAGTTGAGTGATGGACAAAGAGAAATTTATCATTGTTAATGGAGCGTAAATGGTTTACCAGCACATTAATTTGAGATGATAAATGACATCGAGGTTGTCAAGCGCGTTTTCATGGTTATCCAGATCTTATTTGTGATCCTCGGCATCTTAGTCACAAATTGAAGAGCATAATCTGGTACTAAAACTGCCATTGATAAGATTCAATAAATCCCAATTGATATAGGAGTTTCAAATTAGATTAAAATTGGTAAATTTGTAGTACCTATCTTAATAAATTCATAATTGGATTACGACATCCCTTTTCTTTGTTGTGAATGATATTTTGGATCCTAGCCTTGAATATTAACTTTGGGTTAAAATATTAAGGATTTATATCACTAACTAAAACTATGTCTCTTTATATATATATATATATATATATATATATATGTGTGTGTGTGTGTGTGTGTGTGTGTGTGTGCGTGTCTGGAAATGGTAATGTCGCTAATACTCAATTAAACCCTTCCAACATAAACTTCTCCCTAGTCTCAATTATGTCAAGAGAGAAGCTCATTATTGCTCCTAACTATATGGACTGGATGTGAAACTTAAAGATGACTCTTCGATATGAGGGCAACGAATATGTCCTCGAAAACCCTCTTGTTGGTATCAATTACTCCACCGCTACTCCTGCGGAAATATTTTCCTACAACATACACTTCGATGATGCCATCAAGGTCACTTGCATCATGGTAGCCACTATGGCACTATAACTGGCTATGTTATATGAGGACTACTGGCCATATGATATGAGCCTCATCCTTGCTGGAAAATTCCACAAGAAGGCAAGACAGAGCACTATGAAGTGGTCAAGTATCTTTTTCCATGCAAGATTAAGGAAGGAGAATTTTTTTTTGTGCTCATGTACAAAAGATGCAAAGATACTTGGAGAAACTGCAACGACTCAATTTTTCATTTGACGAGGAGTTGGCTCTTGACATGGTTCTTAACTCTTTGCCTCCTAGTGATGATCAGTTTTCTCTAACTTATCATTTGAACAATAAGAAGACGATATTGACCTAACTCCACAACTTTTGCAAATGGTTGAGTCAAGGATGAAGAAAAATCATGTTGCTTCTACAACAAGTGCTCATGTCTTAGACATTGAATATTGCAAAGGGAAAAAGAGGAAGGCTCATTCCCAATCCAATAGGAAAGGGAAGGTCAATGCTGGAGAGTCTAGCAGTGGGTCCAAAACGAAGCCATAATTTGATGTCCCTGCGATCAATGATCTCAAAGAGGCCACTTGCTTTCATTTTGACGAAAAGGGTCATTGAAGAAGAAGCTACCCTAAATACTTGTAGGAGTTACAGGATGGGAAAATCAAGGCATCCTCGTCAGGTATTTATGTCATCCAAGTTAGGAACACACAACTTCCTTATTTCTGGATCCTTGACATATGATGTGGCTTCCACATTTCCTCTGATTTGTAAGGTCTAAGCAAAAGTGACGAGGTGGAGCATGGGAAGCTCAATCTGATCATGGAGAATATGCAATCTTCACATGTTACCGAGATTGCAACATATGGGCTTATGCTTGCTAGTAACATTAGGATTGATTTTTTGAATTGTTGTTGTTAGTCAGACATGACGCAAAACATTACTTCATTTTATGCATTATTCAAACAAGGTTTTAAATACTCTTTTGATAATGATATTGGTTGAACTTCTGCTTTCAAAATTTTTGTTTTCATGTTGGAATTATTACATTGTAATGAAGTGTATGAAAATGTGACTTGTGTTGATAACTTAGGTAATAGTGTATATCATATTGATTTATCTAATACTATAGACAATGAATGCTTATGGCAATGTCATATTAGGCACATAAACAAGAAACGTATCGCCTAACTATAAAAGGACGGAGTGTTAGAATCATTTAATATTAGGACAGATGATGAATTTGAATCTTCTTTATTAGGAAAGACGAATAAGTCACCTTTCACAATAGGTGTAGGATTGTTGGAAATGTTCCATATGGATGTGTGTGGCCCATTAGGATCCACCACAAGAGATGTTATTCGATATTACGTTACATTTACAGAATATTACAGTAGATACGGTTATATATATATATATATATATATATATATATATACATTTAATCAAATTTAATTCGGAAACCTTTGAAAAGTTTACAAAGTTGAAGCACGAAATTGAGAATCAATTGGGCATAAAGATAAAGTTGCTCAGATTTAATAATGGTGGTGAGTATCTTAGTATCAATTTCCACAACTATCTTAAGTAATGTGGAATTGTTTCACAATTGAATTCTCCCCGAAGCACCTCGGTTAAGTGATGTGGCTGAGAGGCGTAATTAAACCTTGATATATCTGGTTCCTTCCATGATGAGTTGACCTTCTCTTCGAATTCATTTATGGGGGTATGCGTTAGAGATACCCACCAATATAATGAATGGTGTTCCATATATGAAGGTTTCCAAAACACCTCCAGATGTGGACATGTAAAGTTCCGTCGCTTGCATATATCAAGGTCTGGGGTTATGAAGCACCGGTAAGATGAGATATTCACGAAAAACTGAAACCCAGCACCAAGAAGTGTTTTTTTTCATTGGCTTCCCAAACAAGGTCTTCGTAGCTCAATGAGGGGTCTTTCACGAGAGATAGCTCATATTCAAATAAGACAGTGCGAGTGCAATTGATCTTGAAGAAATGAAAGAGTCATCCAATGAAGGAACCCCAAAGAACACTAGGACTCAACCTGAGGAAGAGATTCCATTTGACCCAGTTTACAACTCATTACGCCTTCGTCATTCTTCTAGGGTTAGAATGCCTTCTAATTTCTATGGTTTCCATATTACTACGTTTATCAGGGATTGTACACTGCTAAATTTGGATGAACCTACTAAATTCAAGGAAACAATGGAAGGCCTTAAAGATGCTAAACGGAAGGAGACAATGGACGGTGAGATTCCATCCATATATGATAACCAAGGTTGGAACCTGGTTGATTATATACTTAGTCCAAATACAGTCGGGTGCAAATGGATCTTCAAGAAGAAGACCGACATGGATGGGAAAGTACACACCTATAAAGCTAGGTTGGTTGCGAAGGTCTTTGTTTCCACGATGAAGTCAAACAGATAGAAATAACTTTTTTTCAAAGTCTAGCTAGGTGGTCTTATTGAACAAAGTAACATTTACATGGAAAAGTTCCATGCAACACACAGTGGCTGATCTCACCTGTGAGTTAGGGTACATTGCCACGAGTGAAGCATCAAAGGAAGCGGCTTAGCTGAAAAACTTTATCGGAGATCTTGGAGTTGTTCCAACTATTCGAGAACCAATAGAACTATTATGTGATAAGGAAAGTGTGGTTGCTTTGACAATAGAACTAAAGTATCATGGCAAATCCAAGCATATCGACAGAAAGTACCATTATATTAAGGGCACCTTCAGGTAAAGAGAGTATCATCAAAGGACAATGTTGTAGATCCTTTTACAAATTCTCTGAGCAGAGTCAAATGCTACCATTATGCTTGGAGCATAGGCTTAAGAGACTATATTGGTTTTAGTAGTTAGGTGATATTTTTGAAACTTGTAAATAAATAAATGTAATTGATTTGTTGAATGAATAATCGTGAATTATTTATGAGTATTGTACTACCTTATTCAATTATTCATTATTGTGTTTCTTTTTGCATGTTTATACTTCTTGATTAATTTGAATTATTCAAACTTCCATAATCACTCATACTTTTAGAAGTAAGTAGTGAATTTAGACTATTATGAATTAAATATAGATTGTCCATTGAGGTTGATACATTGCAATTAGATTTGTTACAATATTCATGAATACTTTTAAATATAGGGATTTTTATGCATTGGATAAACCCACGCTTAGAGATTACATCATGGATCTTGTCACGAACAATTCTAAGTTGATAATATCTACAATTTTCAAACGAAGATACACAAGTTCTAATTTATGAATTGATTGTGTATTAGCATTATGTAAATACATTAGTAACCTGATGTTATAAAACATAGTGTAATATATGATTTGGTGTGTAAATGTTACGATTATATAGTCTAAGTTTATTCGTTCCTTTTGCCATAATAGGAAAACCGATATCATTAGGCCCCTCAATGATTTGATGTTGACATTATAAGTGTTGGGCCTAGACAGGAATAATTTATATGTTTAATTTCATGTCCAAGAAAGTATTTGCGAATCAAGAAATAAGAAAATGAAATCTAGGACAATGATATTGATTCAGATTCATCTCTCGTGTCCGTACAATATCTTGAAGAAAGAAGGAATATTTGATGACTTATGTTAGAACCGACGACTGACATGAATTAGAGTTTGGTAGTGGCTTTAGAAGGCACACTTTGTTGTTTACTTCAAGGTATATACTTGCAACCATAGTTATAGAATTATCCAAGTAGGAGGTTGTTGGATTACGGTGTCTAAGCCAATAAGTAACTTGTTATATAATTAATTTAGATGTAAAGTCCTTATTGGATTTCCCACATAACTAGTAACTGGATAAAATGAATTTTGGAGGAAGTTGCCTATTTGTTAACTTATTATATGATTAATAAATTAATTAGAAATTGAAATAAATGATTTTTTAATATATTAAATGAATAATATATTAATTTGAAATAGTAATATTTAATTAAGAATTATTCAAAAATTAATTATGATTAATTTCAAGTTAATTTAAATTAATTGGAAGTGTAGGGGCTAAGCTGTAATTGTTCAATGGTTGAGAAAAATAGGGTTTCTTGAACCTTCTATGCATGGCCGAGTTTGGCTAAGCATTTTGGGTTTCTAGATTAATATTATTAGATAGTTATGGAGTTGTATAATTACCTTATTCAAGATATTAATATTATATTCAAATTTAGGTTATCTAAGGCTTCCTTATTAGCTATAATTAAGACCTCTAAGGGTTCATAATTTTTTTCATTCCTACACACTCTCAAGAGCCAAAATTTTTCTCTATTTTTCCTTTCCCTCGAGTTTTCTAGTTGTTAGGGTTTTGGGTATAAGTCATTAGAGGCATACAAGATTTTGGTGGGTGCTATCCAAGGAAAGCAAGGAAGATTTTGGTTGATTAATTGCTATATTAAGTATGAGGTATGTAACTCTAATCCTTATTTGAAAATTCAATAATATTAGGGTTTCCTAGGGTTTCTTGATATTCAAAGCTTATAACTATCAATAGAGAAAATATAGACCATTTTTAGGTTGTATGTGAACTTAAGGGTTAAAGTGTTTTTCCACCACATGAAATTTAATAGCCTATAAATCCCATCAATTCGTTCAAAAAAAATTTCATGGTCATCAAAGAAGCAACAAACTCTTGATCTTTTAACTTGTGAATCGAAGATATGGAAGATGTATCATGCATATGTCAAGCTGCAACGACCCAAAAATCTAGGATAAAAAAAATTTTCATGTTTATTATAATTGAAACACTTTTGTAACTTTGTTTAGAACATTGAAAAGCATTTCAAATAAGACAACTATCAGAGTTCAATCCCAATGATTACATATTGCGGAAAACACGGGCGTATGCGCTGCGATCGCTCGAGCTCTTTCATTTGAAAACCGGAGTACCTGAAACAAAAACTGAAAAGTGTAAGCACGAAGCTTAGTGAGTTCCCCAAATACCACATACCAAAACACATAATCACATAAAGTGGTCCCCGCCCGGCATCGGACATAGTCCAGCATCGGGCCGAACCCGGCATCAGATATAGTCTGGTACTGGCCCTGCCTGACATCGATTTGAACTCGAAATACATATATCATATATAAAATTAACACACATACACATACAATAATCACATAGATGCGAAGCATACAAATAGTCATCGGGCACCGCCCGACATCGGACCTCAATCCGCAAGCATACAAGTTCTAACACATGCAAGAGTCACAAAGACACAAAGCATACAAATATTCTTTGGGCCTCGTTTGGAATCGGACCATAATCTAGAAAACATATAAACATAAACACGGGCCGACATTGGTGCCTTTGACCCATTCAGTTCAGGAGGAAACTCACCTCAAATGTTGAAGCTCACTGGAAGAATCGCTAGCTTCTGCTTAACAATCTCCCAAACTAACAATTACCAACACCATACCCAATTAGCAACTGAATTCCAAACCATGATCCATAATCCAAACTTGGGGTAAAATGACCATTTACCCCTGACCAAACAAGGCTCACAACCAAGGCCCATGCCCAAAACCCACAAGGCCTAGAACTGTGAAATCCATAAAAGCCCATTAATGGCCTAATTTTCCAAATTGGGCCCAACCCCATATGGCCTTACCCAAAAGCCAACAATTCATGTTCAAATAATAATTCTCCGTTGGCCTAAAGGTCCAAACCCATTGGGTCCACTAAAGCCCAAATCCGTTGGGCCTACAAAGGCCCAATACCAAATCCTAGGCCCATATAGACATGACCAAACAAGAGTCCGAGACTCTAAGATTCCCCTGGTTAAAAGCCCAACGCACAAAACTCAAACCCAAGCCTGAGACCGAAACCTGAAACAAGCCTATAAGCCCATAGATGCGCGTACACGGGGCGTACCCCTATAGGTACGCTCAGTGAACTCGATGGTGAAGATCAGGGGCTCTGGTCGGTACGCGGGGCGTACAAAGACTTACGCGGGGCGTACCCGCAGATCCTCTAAACTCCATTTGTGACTTAACCAATTAAGCACTTTGCATCCAAACTTCAAGAAAATTCAAAATAAAGCTCTTAATGCATAAAGTTGGAACCTTTATGCATTTTCATGACTCAAAGGGACCTAATGACCAACTTAACCTAATAATAACCATCTCAATCCATCTAGAACATGCATGGACCATTTCTAAGCATCAAGCAAGCATTTTTATAAACATATAACTCAGATCTACTAAGAGTGGCAACTGGAGGCTTCTGGAGTTGTGTCCAACTTTGAGATCTTGCTCATGAGGTCAAAATGAGACCAAAAACCCACATACTCATAGATATCAACTTCTAATGGTTAAGCTAAGAACTTAATACCTTCTATGAGCTGAAAATGTAGCAAGAAGTCCAGATCCACAAGCCCTTCCTTGAACCATCACCTTGTACCAAGCTTCCAATTCTTGAAATGCACTAGAATCCATAAAAATGCACAAACAAGGCTCACAACACTCTTGTATGAAGCTAGAGCTCGAGATTTAGGGATTGAGACACTGGAGGAAGAAAGAGAGGCTCACACCTGGAACTTAAGGTGCTTAAATAGTGAGCCAACCCTAAAGATTAGAGTTTTGGGGATCTTGAGCGTACAGTAGGCGTACAACTCCGAAGCCCACATTCCACTTTTCCAGTCTTACATTGGGCGTACTCACATGCATGCCACCTTTGCATGCATGGGCTAAAATGCAAGCTTTTTCCACCAAGGAACAAATCTGCCAATAACTTCAAATACCATAACTCCCTATCATCCTAGATCCGTTTATGACGATCCTTATATCCACGAAAAGGTGGTGAGAAGCCCTACGCTCCTAACAACACGCCAAACCCATAATACCTCCCGAAAAAAACCCTATATCCATAAAAGACTGAGATATCAATTTATAATCATACCATGATAAATACATCCAAAACAGGCCAAAGTCCTTCCTTGCGGAAACCCTAAACATCATGAAAACTGATGATTGGGTCGCATCCCCAAGCAACGAAACAATTTTGAAACCGAGTGTTCCACAAGCTATATGGCTAAAGAATATTTCGATTGGATTATATTTGAAAGTTGAAGATCTGACTAAAGTATATGTTGATAACAAATCTATTCTCTTACATTCAAAGGATCTTACGTTACACAGTCGAAGCAAGCATCTCAACATAAAGTACCATTTCATTCATAATTATGTGAAAGATAGAGTGGTCGCACTAAAGAGCAACTAGTTGATATTTTTAGAAAGCTTTTGAAGATAGATAGTTTTTTGAAAATGGTGAAGATGTTTGAAATTCGTAGCAGGATTTGAAGGGGAGTGATAAAATTCAAATTAAATTCGAAGAAAAAAAGGGATATGGATAATAATTAAAACTAAGGACTAGAATGAAATGTGGCAAGCTTATACGATGACTAAGTAACTAGCATTAATTATCATGCATAGTCATTTAGTTTAGAGTAAATTACATAAATGATCATTATGGTTTGATTAGATTCAAAGGTTTGGCCAACCTTTGAAAAATGGATAGGTTACATCCCTGTAGATTCAATAAATCACACTATTTGTCCTTCCACATTTAATTATGACAATGAAGTTGTTATGTTTTTATATAATGACCATTTTAACCTCAAAATAAATCAAATAACACTTTACTATAGGGACCAAAATAAGAAAAACAGTAACTATTGGCACTAAATGAAGAAAGACTTTAACCTAAATTCTTCTTCTCATATCACCAGTTACCCACACCCTGCCTTCATCCTTGCAACTTCCTTCACTCCACCTCCATCATTAACGATTTCCATCCTACCTTTCACTTGCACATGCTTACCAACATTCAGTATTCTTCATCAGTGTTAAATTCTAGACGTATATCAGTAAGAGAGACAATGAATGGGTGGAAATCACCTCGTCAGTCCTCTACCACCTGCTACGTCAACCGCCTTATCTCCTTATTTCCAGAAACAAATCCTTTCACGTTAATGAATTTCAAGAAATTTAGATTTTGTAGGGGTGAACCATGCCTGATTCCTCCATCGTCCGACTACCTCCCTCACCCACTATCTCCCTCATCCGGTGGTCGTTGCTCTCTTCAGGCGACGGTAGTTCTCTCACGTAGCGTTAAACATCTCAGCACCTACCTTTTCATATTTTTTCATCCTTCGTGCTCGCCTCTTTCTTCCTGTCATTGGGTTTGAGGATTGTAGGAAAAAGGGTCTCCATATTACTGCCAAATTGGGATGCTTTCTATCAAGAAAAAAAATCATTATCCTTATCCTACTCTAACTTTTAATCTGACGAACCCAATTATATGAAAGTAGAGGTTTATTGGTCGATGGACTAGAAGCTCATCCTATCTAGCTCAAATCGCCATTGGAAACGCATCTTACTCTACTATAATTTTACTTTGTTTCTATTGCAACCATGGTGAAGGTGTTGGTTGTGGGTTTTACCAAATTGTGTGAGGTGACCCGATTATGACGACGAATGCGGAATAGTAATGATCAATGTGAATCAAACTTAATGGAAGAACACATAATGTAAATAAAAATGGTTGAAGCTCAACTAGAATAAAAGAGATTACAAACTGGGTCTTGTAATGGTTTCTCTATCTAAACTAAATATCACATGAATAGTTCTTACATAAAATGGGAGCCACTCATTTCCGATTTATTGGAAAGGCTGCACCCATTACACTTCCAAAAAGGGTAATCCACATCCAAGGAGAACTTTGCACTCTGAAATTCTCCCCCTCAAAGATAGGATTGGATGTCCCGACTTCAATATCCAAACAAGCTCCAAGAGATCAAGATCAACTCCCCCTTGAAGTAATGTTGGTCTTCATATCCTCTCTTAAAAAGAATATCCAATAATCTTTAAATACCCATTTCAACATTCTCCCCGTTTTATTATCAAAAAATGGTTATAACACCCACAAGGGTATGAGAAACGCTTGCGGCATAAGCCATATGAAACTCCTGTAACGACGTGATTTTTCAAACAATTTTTCATTTTTAAAACATAATATAACTCATAATTTAATTTCAAGACCCAATGTATCACATGTTATATCAATAAAACAAATCCCAGAATCTCAATTACATAAATCTTTATCAGTGTGTACAGATCATGTCTGCGCGTTCCTGCGATCCTTGGTGGTACCTGAAACACATATCACATAACACGGTAATCATAAATGCTTAGTGATTTCCCCAAAATACCACATACAACACATACGCCACTCTAGGCTATAGCAAGACCTTCCGGTCAATGTGACTCAGGGGACTTCCGTCCCACAATCCTGGTAGACCTTTTGGTCCTCCTCTGTCGACCTTCCGGTCCATAGCATCTTGACCTTCAGGTCCATATCATGATAACCTTCCGGTCTATACCATACTACTCATTACATAACATAGCCCATATATATCATATAACAGCATAAATCACATACTCCAGAAATCACATAAGACCTTCCGGTCACACATATTACCACTCTAGGTAAAGTATAGTGAGAAGACTCACCTCACATGAAGTCGGATAAACTCTCGTGCTCGATAACCCGACCTAGCCTCCTCTTCCTATCAAAATGATAACATCTCTAATCAATACTTTCTCTTGTCCTTATCTTTATAGAATGGGTAGATAACCATTCTAACCCCCCCCCCCCCCCCCCCCCCGAGCTTTTTTGAATCAGTTTGACCCAAAACCCTAAGGTCAACTGAAGTCAACTCTAGTCAACGGTCAAACTTTGACCAGAATCGTCGAGTGCACTCGGGTGACTCGGCGAGTCCATACGTGTCCTCTGAATCCACCTAAGGCCTCACTCGACTCGTCAAGTTAGCCTTTCACTCAATGGGTTACCATTAGTCATGAATCGTAGGGCAGCCCGACTCGACTCGTCGAGTCCTCTTATGGACTTGGCGAGTTTCGTCCATGGCAACACTCAAACGATCTTCTAAGGTCAGATCTGTTTCTCTATCTTATTGGTCTGACCTTCTAACACCCAATAATCACGCAAAGGTCCAATCTTTAAGCTCATGCAACACTCATAAGGTCTTATTTGATGAAATAGCTCCTAAAATGGCAACCAAGGTTCACAACTCCAATGGAACAGAATAAAGTTGAAACAGTGGGGCTCTCTGGACCTCTCAAGGTTCAGATCTGAGGTTCCCACCTCAGACCATGACTCTCTTAAATCATAATCACAAAAGAAGGGGATTTAAACCCTAAAACTCCTAAGATCTTGAGGTCTAACCAAAAATAGGTGAAAAGGATGCAAGATTATACCTCGTATAGCAGTCCCATGAGAAGAATTGCTAGATCCACAGCCCCCAACTCGTTCCTTGCCTGAATCATGCTCCATTCCTTCAATAAAACTCACCAAATTACTTGATTTCATCATAAGAACTCTCACATGGCTCCAATGGTGATTTAGGGTTTCTCATAGGAGAAATGAGGTGCATCCTATGTCATAAGTTCCTTTAAATAGGGTCCAACCCTGGAACCTAGGGTTTTCTCTGCCCAGTACCTACTCGGCGAGTCCATACTTGGACTCGTCGAGTCCTCTCATTAAATCGCCGTGATCAACTCGGCGTGACTTGACGAGTCAGACCCTCGACTCGTCGAGTCCCTCCTAAATCTTCAAATTGAAACTCGAACTAACATACCCGAAATACCAGATGTTACAAATCTCCCCCACTTAATTTGATTTCGCCCTCGAAATCGCTCCTCAAACAACATAGAAAGAAACCAAACACTCGAAAAGCACCCCTGAAAGTATCTCACACCAAAATGATATCTTCCTCCATGGATACCTAGACCCGACCAGGAACCCCTGAATTCGGAACAAACTGGCCCTCTGCCGCTAAAACATCCCTCCTGACTTGCCAACCATAAAACCAACAATCGGATACAGATCATCCATTCCATACGTACCAAACAATCCTTAATACACTTCTATAGACGAAAGATGTACATTACACCAAAGAATCGTCTCCTGCTCTGAAATCGAACCCCACCGGTTCAATGAATTCTCAACACCCTGTCGTCAGATATAAGAAAGTAATCATTCTCCCTCAAGATGTCCTCCGACATCTATAATCATAAACCCCCAACTTACTCTTAATGATCCCTACTCCATACTGGGTACTAGGTCATCTCTCAACCAACCATTAACTTCCAAAGGTTACACATAACATGTTCCAAGCGTCTAACTGACTTCCTTCTCACTTCAACTATCTCGGCCCAGTGACACACAAGTCACAAAATTCTCTTTACCCCCATACGAATACTACATTCCCAACTGAATTTGTCTCACCCTCGACGTTTGCCGAATTAATACTCATTTTCCTCATGCACCTAATGGTATTTCCCATACCAATGAACTGACCCCAATAAAGTCTAAGATATCGGTTGGAAACAATACCCCCCTCTTTAATAACACGAAATCCATCTCTAAATCCAGAAACTCATCCTACCTACTCAACACATCACCAGAGCCAAATCAACTCGAGAGTTTGGTCCGACCCAGAGTTGGAACCACTAGTCCCAATGAAACACTTAACTCATGACCCATGACTGCAACTCATGCGTACATCACTAATCCAATTTCTTCTAACTGTGATAACCACAATCCACCCAGAATATGACGATTCCCAACAAATATGGAGACCCCAGTCCCGCCCCTGGTTTGACCACCGGGATCCCAGATTGTCAAATGATGAGGCTACTTAAGCCTAGGAACTTTTCTGAGTTGTGCCCTGCCTAGAAAATACTATGTCTTCCCGCATTATCATCGCACCCTCTTACTGACTGGTGAGTACTACGGCTCCCTGCAGTATTCACCACACCCTCCTCACTAACTGGTGAGTAGTACGACTTCCCATAGTACCACCACACCCTTCTCACTGACTGGTGAGTACTACGGCTTCCCGTAGTACCACCACACCCTTCTCACTGCTGGTGAGTACTACAGCTTCCTGTAGCATCACCAAACCCTTTCTCTGACTAGTAAGTACTATGGCTCCTCGTAGCATAACAACACCCTCTCTCTTATATCCCCACAATATCATTCTCACGTCAACACCACACTGCGTCTACTAATTCATGCTCCGCGGACTAACATAGATAGGTGCCCACACTCATCAAAATTATGCATCACTATTTCTGACGACAATTGCCATAAAAAAAACCTTTCTTTGCTGCAATCCACATTCTTAAATAATCCCTCTTAATGTCAATACCCGAAGGGCCCCCGCTAGAACCGTAGACACCATATACACCACTTGCCGTCTCAAACTGGAGACTCTAAAAATAATTCGGAATTCAGGGCATAATACTCGGATTCCTCAAAATAACATTACAGAACATCACGTTATCCTGCCTCAGACAGACACTGATTTTCTACTTACGGCATCATACACCGATACATCAATGCATTCCCTCAGAATCTCATAACTAATCTTCATTTCACACAACGCGCAACTTCGGAGTATCCCAACTCTCAAGTGAAACACAGAGGAATCATCAATGACTCAGAACATATTGACGAAAATCCGAAACATCCTGCTATATTGCTCAAAACTCATGCAAGAATACTCATAACGACCCTAAAGTCTTTTGCCTAATTAACTTCCGGCCCTTCCCAAACTACATATCACAGCCCATACATTGAACCAGAATTCTCTCCACTGCTGGACTAATCTTATGAGTCAACCACCTCGAGCTCACCATTATAACCTCGAAGAATTCCTAACCACCATAAGGTCTCCAACCAATGGTCACTTGCCATGGAGACACTCGTCCATTCTCGAACATGTACCACAATCATTATCTTGCTCTACACCTTGCCTCGACCATCAATAACCATGGTCTCATGAATCTGTGCCGCAGATTTCTATATCCAGCTCTCTAGCCACTTTTGAACAAAGCTCTGATCCTCTCAATAAAATACCCAATTCTCCACCACTTAGGATTCAAACCATCACCAATCTGCGCACTAACAATTTATTCCACAAACTGTTTCCACCAGTAACATCGCACCTACTCCTGGAAGGTGGAACGCAACGCTCGATGATCTCCCTGATAGGGATAAAGCAACTCCAATACCCTGAATTTCAGATGAAATCTTCAGAAACTTTTCATCATGACTGCCTCTTAGTCATTCAGAATCTCATACTATTCCACTACCATAAATCCCAATCGTCCAGTAAGAACCCTGACTCTCAGTCCAAAAATAATTAATCATCATACTCCTCATCCTCGACTTCTCAACCAACGTTCCATCACATGAATCATCACAAGAACAGGGACTCCATTCCCACACTTGATACCCATCATAAACAAAAGGCCTCCACCCCGATATACTCTTCTTGATTATCTGATGCTACAACTAACACACAGCCTAATATACTAAAATAGGGTGCATCCTGGTCCTTGACCATCTCAGTCCCCACTGACAACCTGCTCATGCTATATCATTACCTCACGACAGATATACCACCCGATACTCTGGTGGAAGATCACCATCAATGTCAACCCACAAGGTTTACTCCTAAACCCAAAAACCAAAATCTCAACGCCTCTTATGTTTCCCATGGGAAACGGAAACAACACCACTCAGGTCATAGAAGGTGACATCTCTTCTATAGGCTGATTGCTCAACTCAGGCCACAATCCTCCATAAGCACCATCTCTACTCATCGTTGAGTCTTGCGACTACATCTGACATCTAACCAAAAATCCTTGAAATTATCTCAACCTCCCTCCAAAGGGATGCTTCTTTGAAACTTAATCAACATGGCCCTCTGGCCGGATACCCTATCACATCCGATCTCCACCTAATCAATCATGACGGAATAACCAGAAAAGGTACGAAAATTATTTGCTACGAATCATGTTACTCGAACCATGCCACCACCTCTCAATCTACCACCAACCATGGTACTTGAACCATGACATCACCTCTCGATCTGCTACCAATCATGGTACTCGAACCATGACACCACCTCTCAATCTGCCACCAACCATGGTACTCAAACCATGACATCACCTCTTGTGGCTATCAGATCATGTGTTCTGTCAAACTTCGGTGGCTTCGTGTTGCTGAACTCTCGGTACAGCAATGAGTCATCCCCCTGCGGCCTAGTAGCTGCGACAGCTGCGGTGGATGCAGCAACAGCAACCCCCGCAATAACAGTGTGTCGCTCATCGAACGTCTCAATCAACGTGGTCTCAATAGACCCAAACATCTCAGGTATGATCTCTCGTATGGCTGTGGCCACCTGATCATGAATCTTCCTGCGAATCTTGTCATTGCTAACTCCGCTGCTCTCTGGTGTGTGACATGTACCCACCATGATGTCTCTGAAACACAACTCAAAAGATACCAGAGACTTGTTCGAGTATGCTCGCACTCAATCACCCAAACCTACTTGTTCCTTAGTACCTGAAAGATTCTTACTTGGACTGCTCACTGATCCGGTGTTTCCAGTAGCACGGGCCCTATACTATCGTCCACACCATATCCGTATTCACCCCAAGCCCTCCTCCTAGTATCCCAAATTAAAAGTACTCTACTTCTTATCACACATAGGCCACTTCCAGTAGACCTCTCGTAAGCTCTTCTCTGCTACCTACTCACTCTCGAAGCACCTCATAGCAACAGCAATTTCTTAGGCTAAGGCATCACAAATCAGACCACTCTAGTCCTAACATGAATACTTAGCCTACCCTAGCATACATAGCATATCACATAACATCTCATAACACATAATTTAAGGGTATTTTGGATATCACCATTCGGTCACTGACTGATCGTACACACCGTTCCTTCTGCTTTTCTCAAAATCTTTCACTTCTTTTAGAAAAATTGTTTCTTTTATGAAAAACTTCCTTAAATCCTCAGTTTGAGTTCAGTTACACCCGAAGGTGCATCCAAATCCCTCAAACCAAGGCTATGATACCAACTTGTAACGACGTGATTTTTCAAACAATTTTTCATTTTTAAAACATAATATAACTCATAATTTAATTTCAAGACCCAATGTACTGCATGTTATCTCAATAAAACAAATCCCAGAATCTCAATTACATAAATCTCTATCAGTGTGTACAGATCATGTCAGCGCATTCCCGCGATCCTTGCTGGTACCTGAAACACATATCACATAACACGGTAATCATAAATGCTTAGTGATTTCCCCAAAATACCACATACAACACATACGCCACTCTAGGCTATAGCAAGACCTTCCGGTCAATGTATCTCAGGGGACTTCCTTTCCACAATCCTGGTAGACCTTCCGGTCCTACCCGTAATGACCTTTCGGTCCTCCTCTGTCGACCTTTCGGTCCATAGCATCTTGACCTTCCGGTCCATACCATACTACTCATAACATAACATAGCCCATACATATCATATAACAACATACATCACATACTCCACAAATTACATAAGACCTTCCGGTCACACATACTACCACTCTAGGTAAAGTATAATGAGAAGACTCACCTCACATGACGTCGGATAAACTCCTGTGCTCGATAACCCGACCTACCCTCCTCCTCCTATCTAAATGATAACATCTCTAATCAATACTTTCTCTTGTCCTCATCTTTATAGAATGGGTAGATGACCATTCTACCCCCCCCCCCCCTGACCCTTTTTGAATCAATTTGACCCAAAACCCTAAGGTCAACTGAAGTCAACTCTAGTCAACGGTCAAAATTTGACCAGACTCGTCGAGTGCACTCGGGTGACTCGGCGAGTCCATACGTGTCCTCTGAATCCACCTAAGGCCTCACTCGACTCATCGAGTTAGACTTTCACTCAACGGGTGACCATTGGTCACGAATCACGGGGCAGCCCGACTCGACTCGTCGAGTCGTCTTATGGACTCGGCGAGTTTTCTCCATGGCAACACTGAAACGATCTTCTAAGGTCAGATCTATTTCTCTATCTTATAGATGTAACCTTCTAACACCCAATAATCACGTAAAGGTCCAATATTTAAGCTCATGCAACACTCATAGGGTCTTATTTGATGAAATAGATCCTAAAATGTCAACCTAGGTTCACAACTCCAATGGAAAAGAATAAAGTTGAAAGAGTGGGGCTCTCTGGACCTCTCAAGGTTCAGATCTAAGGTTCCCACCTCAGACCATGACTCTCTTAACTCATAATCACAAAAGAAGGGGAGTTAAACCCTAAAACTCCCTAGATCTTGATGTCTAACCAAAAATAGCCGAAAAGGAAGCAAGATTATACCTCCTATAGCAGTCCCATGAGAAGAATTGCTAGATCCACATCCCCCAACTAGTTCCTTGCCTGAATCATGCTCCTTTCCTTCCATAAAACCCACCGAATTACTTGATTTCATAATAAGAACTCTCCAATGGCTCCAATGGCGATTTAGGGTTTTTCACAGGTGAAATGAGGCGCATCCAAGGTCAGAAGTTCCTTTAAATAGGCTCTAACCCCGGAACTTAGGGTTTTCTCTGCCCAGTACCTACTTGGCAAGTCCATACTTGGACTCGTCGAGACCTTTCATTAAATCCCCGTGATCAACTCGACGTGACTCGGTGAGTCGGACCCTGGACTCGTCGAGTCCCTCCTAAATCCTCAAAATTGAAACTCGAACTAACATACCCGAAATCCCAGATGTTACAACTCCCCCTCAATGTGTGACAAAAATGAAACTCTTCAATACGAGAAAATCCAAAAAAATATGCCGATGTATTAAAATCATTGACTTCCCAGCCTCGAAAATGAGCACACAATGTTCATAAACCATGTAAAATCTTGCACCAAAAACAATCATGAAATGTCGAGAAAGATGTTCAAGAGCTGTAAGAAGTTCGACTTTTAGGTGAGAGTTGCAAGAAATTTGAAAACTGAGTGCAAACTAAAAATTTCGCAAAAACTGCAGGTACCTGTTGCGAAAATTGTGTCATCAGCTTCCCAAGTTACTCCAAATGCGAAACTTTACCCCAATTGCGAAATTGGTCATAAAGTGTCAATTTCGAATATTCTTCAGGAACAACTTTGAAAAATCTTCCCACATTACAAAAATATACCCCTAATTTGAAAATAGGCATAAACTGTCAAATATCTTAAATTGGAGGGACTAAAGAGTAAGTTCTGGAGCTAAGATGAAAAGAAATTGTCATGGAGGGGCTATATGGTAACTTTTGGGGCTTGAATTGTTATAAATCTTAGATGATGGGGGCTAATTTTTGTAACTTTTATCCTTAATTTGAAAAAGATTTCATGAGGAGCGGCCAAATATGTAAAATGTGTATAGGTTGTTATGGAGTGGAACTTAAATCTGACTCCCTTCTTTCCCCCGTCACCTTCTTCCCATTCTTTTAAAAACACTTAACAAACCCTCGCCTTACTCGAATAGTGTAGACTCCGCCTTACTTCTAAACACCAACCGCCACCTCGTTCAATCACTGCAGTCGCCACCCTCGTCGCCGTCGTAGCACACTGGAGCGTCCATCGTCAACCACTGAAGGCACCACCGCAAACCTTGTTGCCGATGAGGATGTTCAGCATTTTCATTCAATTTTTGAAGATTGTTCAAATGCCTTTCGCCATCGGATTAGTGTGCCAATGCCGCCACGAGCAGTCACCGTATCTCTCGATGCTGTGACCGCCGAAACCCATCCACCGTCGTTCCTATGACCATTGAAGACGAAGAATGTCTGAGGGACATTAGGGATGTCTTCCAGTTGAAGAACAACCCCTTTTCCCATTCTGTTTCGTCGGTGCCACATCCCAGCTCGACCGTCGTCGCCTGTGCGATCTTTCTTCTACTCCGGTCAACATCTACCACCCCAAGGGTGGTCGTTGTGCGCATGTTCAGCCCGTTTGTCGCAAGTTGTGTATGTTTTGGGTTGCTGACCATAATGGGGATGCTTTCTTCTAGCCGGAAACGTCACGGCGACCACAATGGCGGACCATCATGGTGTACGTTATCTCATCGTCGCTGTGCACCACCATAAGGTGAGTGATTGTGTGCGTTTTTCCAAGAAAAAAATGGATTTGTGCATTGCCATTGAACCTGATATGCATATGTGTGTGTGTTTTGCATCAGAAACCAAGAAGAACAACCACCATGGCCGCCATCCATGGTGGTTGCCACCCCGTGCCACCACCGGCCACCACTAGGGTAGTTGTGTATGTGTGTGTGTTGTATTAGTGTGTGTGTGTGTGTTATTTTGGTTTTAGCATTGTAATTGTAACTAAAAGTGGAATAATGAAAATAAAAACTCAAACCACCATCATAGAGAGGTGGTTGCCGCCACCAACGCCGTGACGGGTGGCGGTGTGCCTTGTTAGTGTTCAGACTCATTCGGGATGTTTGGACAAAATGGGCCCAAAGAAACCCTAGTGGGAGCAATGAAACCTTAGTGGGCCCAAAGAACCCTAATGGGCCCAATGAAGCCCTAATGGACCAAAAAGCCCAACCATTTGATTAATAGGCAAGTAATTAGGTTGGAAACCCTAATTAGGGTTTGGAAAACCCTAATGCCATGAAACCCTAATTTTGGGAATTATCAAGACCCGCACTTGAATTAATTACTAAACTTAAAATGTTAATTAATAATCATTTCAAATTATCCTAAGATAATATTGGACTTAATGGATTAAGTCCTTAATGGTTTAAGTAGGAGCACTTAACCCTAATTTTCATTTCATGTGAAAACCCTAATTTCACTTGGGCCTCGAGTTGGGCCTTTCTTTTGGACTTTGATAATTGGTCTATTGATGGGCTTTCGAAGAACAAGTAAATAGACTAAAATATTTGTATGGATTATAGGATAAGGCCCACATGAGAGACTTTGGCCCAATCTGGAAAATTAGGCCATAGATGGGCCATAATTGATCCGTTATGATTATGTGATATTGGGCCATGGGAATACAAAGAGTTGGACTAGAATAATTGGATGGGCCTTAAGGAAAGACCATGTAGAGGTACGGGCCCAATTTGGAAAATTGGGCCATATGTTGGGCTTTGGCCCATTATTTGACTTTTGGGATTTTATGTGTGAGTTGGACCTTAGGCTTAGAACCTAATTATTAATTGGGTATTGTTTGATGTTGGCAGTTCGGGAATCTGTCAACCAACAGCTGGAGTTTCATCCGCAGGACTTCACAAGTTCCAGGTGAGTTATCCTCATTATATCAACATGGTCTACGGTTCCAAGGCCGATCCCTTTAGGATTTGTATCCGGGTTTATTGTATGATGTTCTTATTGTTTGACATCCTGGTAATTAGGATGATGATATGCTTAGTAACTTGGTTAGGTTGGTATCCTGATAAATAGGATAATGCTATGTTAGTGACCGGTTAGGTCTGTATCCTGGTTACAGGATGTTGTTATGCTATTTGATTTGTTAGAACGGTTTGATTGTTATGAATGCTAGCGTATGATACTTATGTGCACATGTTTATTTGATTGGGGGTTAGGTTGAGGCGGTCCTAATGTGTGTTGTAGGCCAAGATACCCAGGGCGGTCCAGATAGACTACAGACCCAAGAGGGTACATTAGTCAGACCGAAGGCCCAATGAGCGTTGCGGACAGGCTGTAGGCCTTAAGAGGCGGTCCAGACATACCGAAGGCTCGGGAGCGGTTCAGATAGGCTGTAGTCCCCAGTGAGGAGGGTCCAGTCAGGCTGAAGGCTCACTATGAATGTTGTCTCATTATATGACATGACGAGCAATCCAGATAAGCTGTAGGCCTAGCGAGGCGGTCCAGACGTGCCAAAGGCTCGGAGAGCGATCTAGATAGACTGAAGGCCTACGAGGCGCTCCATTCAGGCTGAAGGCTCATTATGCATGTTGTTTTCTTGTTGTTTATATGATATTGTTATATCTGTCTGGCATTGGTATTTTTGGGGTAACTCACTAAGCCTTCGAGCTTACATTGATCGATTATTGTTTCAAGTACTTCTGATGATCGCTGGAAGGCAAAGACATGATCGTACTACTCCTCATATTTCGTGATTTCATGATTTGATTTTGGAAATACTCTGATGCTTAAACTATTTTGAAAATAAACTTTAATAACTTAGTAGTTTTAAATATTTCAAAAAGTTTTAAATTGGCTTGAATTTTATGCCTGTTATAAGTTGGTATCAGAGCCTTGGTTTGAGTTAATTGGAGGAACACTCGTGTGAATCCAGTATCAAATCAAGGAAACTATTTTCAAAATAATTTTTAAATGGTTTTCAAAATACTAAAGGAGGATGCAGTGTGTACGATCAGTCGGAGCCGGTAAGTAGACCCCAAAATACCATACGGTTATTTGATATTGGGATATGTTAGAACAGCATGCTAGTACTAGGCTAGGGATCTTCAGCAACTGCATGGTAGAATTTCCTGATTAGATGATGCCTGATAGCCTAGAGTTTTCATTACATGAAATTGACTTCATTACTTTAGTTGCTTGAATATGTGTCACGACTGTAAATAATTAAGATCTTATAGCCTGAGAATGTTTGGTTTAGCCTTATTTCATGTTCTTGTTTGATGAAGGGCTTTGGGTAGGATCAGGTATTCAAAAGTCTATACGGTCCAGCGTTATGTATGGCTAGCATACATGAGTGTTGCAGGGTTGGTGGAAGTTTCATGGGTGGGTTGTGAGAGACCGGGAGGCTAGTTATGAGATATCTAGCATTCCTCTAGGAGTGAGGATTAAGAGCTTGCTATGTTTATGTATATTCATAGGGCGTTGTGGTGATACTTGAGACAAATATTGGTAGGTGTGGAATGTAGTATGCCCGTACTAATGAAAGCACAGGACGCATACACGTAGCAAGGAAATCACAACCCCTAGGGTTGGTTGGGAGTTGGTTTCCTTTCATTATAAGGGTTATCAGAGATCTTTCTGTTGTATTACCAGAATAGTGGTTACCAGACGTCTGGGACCCGATCCGGGTTAGGATCGGAAGCTGGTAACCTGTCACACCCCGAAACCGATGGCGGAAACGTTCCGGGGTTGAGGACGTCATGTAAGTATCACAACCAATGTACATAGTAAGCATAGTAAACACGAAACATTACATTATATGAATAATTACATTTGTTTGAAAGTGAGGTGATACATGTTTATCTATACAAAAGTTTGAACAAAAGTAAGACGAGTCTTCTAAAACGCTCCGTCTTCTCCAAAAGATTTCGGGTACCTGTCTAATGTGGACCTGAGAATACAAGCAGTTTGAAATTCAGGATAAAGCTAGTGAGTTCATAAACTATTTGTTTATGTAAAAAGATCATGTTTCCTTTGGTTTTCTAAAAAGTTGTTATCAAGAAAATCCCATATTTTCTTATAAAGACAGTTTGGTTAAATATCTGAATTTCCGTTCAATACAACAGTAGATATTTTAATACAATAAACTATATATTGAAAGATCCCTGGGAATACCATCCAGGACAACAGTACGTAGTTTTAATATATAAAACTATAGATTTAAACCACTGGGAATACCATCTAGTAGAACTATAGATTAAGAGAAGATATAGATTCCTTGAATAAACTTATATTTTCATATTAATACGTATTGTGAGTCGGATAACCATACTAATATGACAACGAGACCTCCTTGACGTTCTTCAGGCGTCGGACGGTATCCAAAATTTGTCACCCCAGGCGTGCCCGCCTAACTGTACCTAGCAGTTTAGGTGTGGGATTGTCAGTCCCGAATAGATCTATTCACAAATTCCACGCTCTCCCTCTAGGAGACTCTGGTTATACTTCCGGGGAGGATTTACTGATGACTTGAAGGGTTTAATGAAGATAAATCTCACAAGCTAGTATTAAATTATTTACGGTATACTCAGTGGTTATCAAACATCATACAGTAAAACAGTTTAATACAATGAAACTATCTGGCATGATATTCTAAATTAAACAGAGATAAACTGAATCAGACATAGTTTATCTATTAACATTGCATGAAATCTGTGTCCGTAAAACAAGAACTAAAGATCCCAAATTATTCCCATAATAATTTGATTGGTTTGATTGTTTCCTTTACTGTGATTGAAATCCACGTGACTATATTCGATAAAACATCCCTTATGCTCCACATAATACATAAGGGGTAAAGATATCCAAAAGCTTGCCAGATATTTATAGAATTTCATCAGTTTTAAGTTTCGAAAACATTTATAGTTTGCTTGTATCCCCCCCCCCCTGAACATTGAAAACACGGAAAAGGCGTAGGGGTATGAACTCACCAGTCAAGAAACGAGTCGGTTTGGATGCTAAGTGTCAGTTCGGGGCTTGATAACGCGCGAGGTTCCTATGTAATATGAAATGATACATAATTGTATCTAATTAGACTTCGAACCACTAATTGGATAAGAGTAAACACTTTTAGATGAGAAAACACTTCAATTCAAGTGTTTGGAGTGACCCGGGTCGCATCTATGGACGTGTATGGCTTGGATATGGAGTTTACTCTTCAAGAGTAAACTCCCAATGGAGTTTTAGGCCCAATGACCAACTCCCCATGAGTTTACAGTCGTAAAATCATGGTGGGGGTGGTCTTGGTTGCTAAATGGCCTTATAACACTTGAGGGGTGATGCTAGTCTTGGTTTCAAGGCATTGGAATGAGATTTGAACATCCTAAGGACCATTTGAGGAGTTTACGGCAGTAAACTATGAGTTTACGGTCTATGAAGATGTTCTTGCTGAGTTTACTACCGTAAACACATAAGTTTATGGCAGTAAACTCATGTTTGTCCATGATTCATGTGATTTGGTGGTTGAAGGTTAAGCATGCTAAGTTCTAGACCCATTTTTAAGCCATACAAGGTGTTAAGGGCAGTTTAACACCCATTGGAGGAGTTTAAGGTCTAAGAAGGGGTGTTTACGGTCCAAGAATGTTCTTGGGCCGTAAACTCAAGTTTGACCCATTTGTGTATGTTTTGGTGCATCTCTTGAAGGATTATAAGGTTCTATACTCTCATGGAAGCTATTGGAGGTGTTTAGGGGGCAAACTAACACCTTAAAAGGTGTTTATGGTCCATGAATGAGCTTTTACGGTCCAAGCATGTTCTTGGGCTGTAAACTCAAGTTTACCCTCTAAATGGTAAGATTTTGGTCCTCTAAGTCCATTCCTGCAAGTCCAAAGGTCTTAACTAAGCACCAGAAGTGATTTAGAAGGGTTTTGGGGCTCCAAAACACCATTTATAGGTGCTCACAGTTTGGGGAGGTTCCTAGACCATAAACACAAGTTCTTGGTCCTATTTCATGATTTGAACATGAATTTGAAAGCCAAACATGTTATACTATGAGCTAGGATGGATTTCTTACCAAATTGGAGCTTGAAATGGATGATTTTGGATCAAAGTCGAGTTTTAGAGAGAGTAGTGAGAGAAAGTGTTTTAAGAGACTGAAAAAGCTTCAAAATGTGGTCACTCAATTCCTTATATAGGGGTTGAGTTTATGGCCCGGAGGAATCTACCCGATACTGACGTTAAACAGGGCTTTTGATCGTACCCAATTAAGTTGTCGTAACCCGACATGGTTGAAACTATAAATTTTTCCAAATAAATATTTGGGATGTTTTCACACATTACTAATGTGTTCCGACACTTATGATGTCAAAATAAGAAGTCTCAATTTTATTAATTTAAAACAAGTTAACGGAAAAATTGGAACGTAACGGCTTTATTAACAGAAATGGGTTACAGTGACAGAATAAATTACGGGTTGTCACATAACCAGGATAGCCCTGTATTGTCATAGGATCGTGTCGGTGAGATCAACCAGGAGGACGTCATCGAGATTGTCCGGAAATAGTTTCTGGAGATGTTTGGGTCTATCAAGACTGCCATGGTTGAGTATTTCGACGAGCGCTATGTAGGCATTTCCGAGACAGTTGTCGAGGCAACTACAATAGCTGTAATGGCGGCAAGGGGAGCAGTTAGTCAAGCTCTTTAGTACCGTGACATGTTAGTGGGACGTATTCTGATGATCAGAGGGTTGCAGTTACTTAGGATCAGGGAGATGTTTTGTACTCGATACATTTCGTGGGATGAGTGGGAGCGGTTGGTATAGGAGTTTCTGGATTTGAGGCTTCAAGGGTTTTGTCTGAGGCCGGGATTCGTGTCGCAGGGACTCCGGAAGGCAGTGACGATTATGTTCAGCTAGGGTTTTCTGTTGCAAGTAGGATGGTTAATTGATGGATATGAATTTCGTTTTGTAGAAGAAGGATTGTGTCCTTTCAAATTTTCGAGCTCGAAAGAATGAGCAGGCTTGCGACCCTAGGATCAGGTTGTGTTTCCAACTCGGGGTCAGTTGGTCATTGGGATTGGTGACAGTAGTTCAGCGCTGGTGAGCGCGGGAGGGTCGATGTGGCATAAGTATTTTTTGAGGTCCGGTTCACCTTGGATCTCTTGTATCGGGAGGAAAGGAGTGATTGTACGATCTATTGCACTTTGGGGATTAGAGACTATGTCTTGGGAATAGCCCGGTATAGGGCAGAGGTTGCTTCAGCTACTGCAGTTCAGCTGTGGATGATCGAGCTGGTGAGTGAGTCAAGGTGTCGCACCCTAAATGATATTATTTCTAGAGCCGAGGGTGGGAGATTTGTTGGATCACTATTGGAAGAAGGGTATTATGTGGGAGTTATGCAGACAGGGTCCCACAGAATGGTTACTCAGCATTGTCATGATACAGTTGTTCAGTAACCGTTATTGATTGGTGGAGGGAAGCGCCAAAGGAAGTAACTTGTTGCTGAGATGTTAGTTGGAGCATCTACCTTTTGGACTTCAACATTTGAGTGGGGGATCATTAAAGTATTAGGTACTGTCAGTTTCAGTAGGATTCAGGAAGTTTTCAGCTAGTTCTTAGAAGTGTGTGATCACTTGTGATTCGCTAGTTATAGAGCATTAGTTGGAAAGATTTGGTTGTCATCAGATCCATTGCTGGAAAGAGACAAGGATTGGGAATTCTAACATTTTCATGTATTGTGAAGACTTAGTCGAATCTAAGTGTGAAAGAATCGTCACGATACATAGAAGCAGGAGCGGTTTTGAAATTGGGATTAGTTTTGCATCGTTGTCAGGAAGGAAGACAACCCAAGTGGCTATTTAATTTGAGGGTGATGTGAGTCGGGAGTTTGGTAAAACTCCCCAGCATGTGTATTGCATCTTCTTGGTGCTTGATAGCAGAGTCTGGGAAATCAAGTTGGGGTTCTAGTCATGAGTTGAGTTCAGTTCGGGTGTTCGGTCGAGTGTGTGCTCAACTCTGAGGGTATTGAACTTATAGATTGAGGGTAAGGCATCGGGTTGTGGTTGTGTTGTGAGGGAAGTGTTAGGAGACTTCGGAGTAGCCGTAGCATTCCCGAATTCTTTCAGATAATTAGGTCAAGGTAAGCCAGTTCTCAGGATTGTAGGTAGACCACAACATGATTGGGATCAAGAAACGGTAGGTCGTTGGAGACCGGGCATGATGTAAGACTACAACTATTGTTGTAGTGTTCACTCTTAGTATTTGAGTCGTTGGCGACAGTTGGTCAGGCTGTTATGATCAGAATGATTGATGGAGCCATGAGTGGTTATACAGCTGGGGCAGTTATGCTAGTCGAAGTTTCCTTCGGGAATCGTGTAGAGCGACTATAAGATCACTCGTTGGTTTAGCTATCGGGCGGGAATCCGATATTCCAGATGAGTTCTCTGTCAAGTATAAGTGTATTGAAGGGAAATTTGGTATGTGACTATGTCTTCTACTAAGAACCTCACGTTATCAGAGGTGAGTAACCAATTGGGAGTTAAGTACACTGAATTCGATAATGGTTCAATGTGGGCATTCTGTTAGGGAGCCAAACCATATCGAGACATCATATTTCATATTGAGTAATGTGATTATAATGCGGGGAATTCGTCAATTTTATGGTTTTAAAAAAAAACCTTGTTATGGTTGGTTTGATCGCATTGGGAAGGTTGGATTATGCACATGATTGTGACCATGTAGTTTAAGTTGTCTGACGTGTAAGGAATGATAAGAAACAATTTCGAGGACGAAATCAAATTTAAGTGGGGGAGAGTTGTAACATCCCGTTTAAAATAGAATAATTAAATAATAAGCCCGGAAACCCCCAGACATAATAATTATTATTATTTTATATTATTATAGTCCAAAATCAAATAATAAATAGTTGGGGAGTTGGTTTCGGAAAGCCAAATGACAAGATTTGAATCTCCGAGGGTTAAAGTGAAATTTTGAGACTTAATTTGTAAATATTTTCATAAGTAAAGGGGTGTTTGGTATTATTTGGACTTAATATGTAAGGATTTATGGAAGCAGGGACTAAAGAGTAAGTTTTGGACCTAATATGAAAAAGAAATTTTCATGGAGGGGCTATATGGTAACTTTTGGGGCTTGAATTGTTATAAATATTGGATGATGGGGGCTGATTTGTAACTTTTAGCCTTAATTTGAAAAAGATTTCATGAGGAGAGGCCAAATATGTAAAATCTGTATAGGTTGTTATGGAGCGGGACTTAAACCCGGCTCCCTTCTTTCCCCCGTCACCTTCTTCCCATTCATTTAAAAACACTTAACAAATCCTAACCCTACTCGAATGTTGTAGCCGCCACCACACTTCTAAACACCAGTTGCCACCTCCTACACTCCCTCCAGCCGCCACCCTCGTTGTCGTCGTAGTACATTGGAGCCTCCTCCATCGTCAACCATCGAAGTGATGTTGGGTCAATATTATGGTTTATACTTTGCTTTACTAGGAAATAGTATTTTTTATGTAATATCTTATGTGTTTACGGTCAAGTTTATGGCCAAGGGGGTGTTTACGGCCGTAAACAGGTTTACGGCCATAAACCCTGTTTATGGCCCATATTTCCCGTGTGTATATATATAGGGGTGAGGGGTGTGAGGAAAAGAGTGATGAACACCCAAGGAGCTTAATTGTGTGTATTCTAAGGTGTTCTAGAGAGAGAGAACAAGTGTGTGTTAGTGTGTGTGAGTCATTGTATCCGGATCTTCATTCGTATCAATACATACAAGATTCATCATCACCTTCTTCTCCTTCGCTTCTATTTGATCTGACACCATCCGTTTGATTGGGATTCCGCACCATCAAAAGAATCTGATTGATACACAAACATTTTTAAACTTCACACCTTCAGACATCTTTTCAACCTTCTCTTTGTTCTTTGAGTTTGAACTTTCAGCTTCAGGCTTACTATTCTTCACAGTTGATGCCTCACCACTAGAGGTGTGGGCACTTGGTGTAGCCATGGAACCAGAAATTTGATTCAGGTATGCATGTGTCATCTTTTCCACAAGTTCAGATATCATAGGGGTAGAGGGTGTTGCTTTGGATGCCAACTCGAGGGGCAGTTTTGAAATTTGATCACGCAGGGGTTTAGGCATAGATTTAAGAAATTCAGGCAACACATTTGGAATTGGTCCAAAAGGGATCTGGGGTTGTGATGTTCTCAGGGGGAACGTTGTTGGTGTTTGTGTTGGAGTTAGGGTTGGGGTTTGGGTCCCAGATGATCCACCATTGCTGCCATTTTCAAGCTTGATAGTGATCCTTAAAGGGTTCAGAGACTGTCCAACAACATCACGAAGATCATCATCATTGTGACAACTGCCAATTCAGGTCATTCTTGGACTCATGCATCTTTATAATAACCATTCATGCACAACATGTCATGACCTAGTAGTATAAATTAGGTCAAAAATCTTGCATAAACTAGGATCCAACTAAGGTCTAGGACTAATATACTTGATACTTACAATTCTAGTAAGTTGCTTAGCTACAATAGGAAATGCCAATACTATAATTAGAATAAAGCTTCAAGCTTTGTTATAATTGAAATAGGGTATAAAACTCTAAAAATAAATTAAAACATTCTAATTATACTTCAACATGTTGTTGAATATCAAACAATATTCCAAAAACCCTAAAGAGCCAAAAATCCAAATTTATAAATCTTAAAGCTTAAAAACTTTATAAAATTTGGCTATAAACTTCCTAATATCAAATTGTTATTAATCAAATTAAGAATTATAGTCAATGAAATAGAAACTAAATTACCAAGTATTAATCATAATTTAATTGTTGAAAACAAGATTTTAAATAAATCCAAAATTACTTAATAAGCACTTTTATAAAATTTGGGTTTTTATAAAATATAGGAGGGAATGTTTATAAAGTTTAAAGATTAGGAGAGAGTAGGCCTAACCCACTCAAAAATCTGGCCATCTCCTCTCCCCATGCACTCTCTCTTCCCCAAAACTCAATCATTAAGTCAAAACCCTCACTCCACCTCTTCTCTCTTCACTCTCTTACACTCCACCCTTCACACACTTCACTCTCTTCTTCTCTCTCTCTAAACTCACGAAATTTCTCTCATTTCTCTGCCAAATTTCGAGACTTTGAAGACCTTGAAGTGTTCTTACTTCTCTCAAGATCATAACCAAGGTAAACAACATCATCTTCTTCCATAGTTTCATGATTCTACTTCTTTTCCTTCTTAGTTTTCTCTTCTTTTCGGATTCTATGCCTTTCCATGGCTAGAAATCTTTATTCTTCCCTTGTGGTTTGTAGATTCTCACCATAACACAATGCATGTGTTTGAAATGGTGAAAATCCGGGATCAAACCCATGCAAGGAGTGAAAAAGATGCACATATGATCATGTGACATCAAAATCTAATATTTCATGTTCTTCTCCATCTCTTTTATGTTCATGCATGACCAAAAGCATTTAAACCATTTCTAGTACATATTGAATCCTCATTCATTCCATGCATGTGTTAGAAATCGGATCTTACCAAAGACATGCATGATGTTCTTGTTGAAATACCCTAATAATGCACACAAGCAAACATGCAATCTGCCAGATTACTTTGTTCGACTTTGAACAGTCATAACTCAGTCATTTCTTAACCAAATCATGATATTCTTTTTGTATTGGTTAGTTCCACGAGTTAACTTTCTAACCCAACTGGTCTTACTGTAAAATATTAAATATCCGATTTTTGGCAGATTTTACAAAAAGGTTGCGCATACAGCTCTTTTTCTGTGATCACTATTTTTATCTTGCTTAAACAATGGTCTTAAACCCAACCATAAATCTTAGGAAAAATACCTTAGAAACTTAACATATCTAGTGAGTTATGGTTGAAATTTCGTGGCTTAAAACCTCACTGAATGGGCTACAAAAATTCATGAACCTCAGCCACATCTACACTTCATGCATTATTGCATGCAACTTTTCTTAAATTGTTTGGAATCATTACCCTCATTTCTCTTCTGAATACATTCTTAACATTTTTACTTTTGAAAGCCCTTGCATGCATGAGATAATCTGGAAAATTTCAAGAGCTTTTGTTATTTATTTGATTTATTAGAATTATTGCTAAAACCAAGGGCATAAATCATATAAAATACTTCCAGAGGTCAATAAATCCTAAATAAATTCATGGATGATACTTATGGGGAATAATGACCCCTCACCAAATTTCAGCAATTTTTGTTACTGTTTCATATGATCTCTAATTTTCTTTTATTTAGGACATGATAAATTACAAAACCACTTTTTAGGATGTGAAAATTGTATCTAACAATTTTCGCATACCTTACTTGTGATGGGTGACTCAAGAAAATAATTTCAAGATTTTCCATCATGTCTAGCTATTTTTCCCAATTTTTGGTAATTATAATGGCTTAAAATGGGAAAAATAGTTCTGATTATCCAAAATTCATGAAAATTTGCCAGGATATCATATTATATAGTAGGAGGTTACATAAAAATTTTGAATATTTTTCTCCACTGTAAACTATTTTTCCCTTATTTTCTAAAGTTAATTGCACTAAAATTCACTTAAATATACATAAATACCCAAAACCAGTTTATACATTATGAAAACCACTTTTGATATTTTTCCCAAGATATTTATACTGTAAATGATGTTACAAAAATTTATGGTAATTTATTTTAACTGTTTAATAATATTTCTTTAATTAATGACTATTTAAAGGAATAAAACAAGGAAAAATACAAATAACCACTGAAAAATATATTTTATATTTTTCCCAGCCTATTTATGTATAATAACAATTAAATAAAAAGTTTGGGTAATTTTGGAAACTGTTTACTATTTATTTCAATTTTTATTGAAATAAATGCTCAAAAATTATAAAATATAATTAAACAGCTTGGAAATCCATTTTTATAATTTTCCCAGCTTAGTATTGTGTATTAACAGTTAAATAAAAAGTTTGAGAATTTTTATCCCTCGAATGCTATTTTTCGTGAATTTATGTTGTTATTGAGACTTAAAATTTGGAAAATTAACCTTCCAAGGTTGTAATTAATCGCACGACTTGTAAAATTTCAATACATCAGAAAAAGTGTAACAAAATGATATAAATCCAATACTAAAACATAAATTGGCATTTCCCTATATGTAGAGTTTAGTATATTAGCATTAGATATCGACATGGAAACTCACTAGTGCGTGTGTTTGGTGGCGTAGGATCCCGGTAGTAAGACGTTGGTGCATCCCGAAGTACCGCTTGTGTCTACACAAAACATCGTGAGTATTCACGCACTCCCCTATTTTCGTTTTTTATGTTTTGGGGTGGAAAAGCATGTCCAGAAAAACTATTGTTTGCATGTTGTACTTAAATTGAATTGTATCAAACATGATTGCTATTGTATTGCTATGTTTCTTTATGTATGTCTATGCAACACGGAACATGAGAACTTATCGTACAAAGGCCCTTCCCTTATCTCTAACCATTAACTCTTTGAGCCAATGGTCGTTATGGATAGCGCTATTAGGAATTGACAACTCCTCACTCGCCCGAATCGCTGGAGTGCATGATACCATATTCATCTATGGAACGATAAGCATAGATCTCGATAGGGCTTCAGTCATAGGTTTGGTTGAGACTCATTGTTTGCTCATACACATACAAACGCGTTTCTCGTTATAGCAATAAACTTGTATTCATTAATAGCAATCAACTTGTTTATCATTGAAGCAATGTACTTGTATTTACGAAAAGCCTTATTGTACGCTCGATTTTATAAACTTGTGATACTCACCAACTATTTTCATAGTTGACGCTCGTTTTACATGCTTTTTCAGGAAATAATTAGTAAGTGGATGTAAAGATTCATCATCATAGAGCATGCTGCATCGTGTTGAAGCTATTATGAAGCTATATTTTGAACAATGTTATTTTGAAAAACTTGTATTTTGTTCTTTTGAAGCTATGGGTTGTAAACTTTTAAATACTGCTATGGTGATGTATCTTTATCTTTTGCAATGAAACCGTTATCGCTGTCATACCTTGCGTTTCCGCTTTAGCGGGGTGTGACAGAAGTGGTATCAGAGCTAAAGTTATAGAGAACATTGGTTTTTCTTTAAGAAAACACAACCTATAACTAAAACTTACAAAGAAATTCTTTTTACATCAAACATATTACTAGTATAATTAGGTCGGGAGTTGTATTATTGGACCTTGATTAAACATAGCCTGATCACCTATGTTTAATTAAGAAAAGATTTATACAAAGCTTGAGCTAATTATAATGGGAATATGTTCAACAAAAATATTTGAGAGAACCTTATTTAAAAATTTCAAAAGGTTAATTTTGGTGTGTGTAAGCATTGCATATTATAGGCATGCATTGTCATTTATTTCATATCTCATTGAAACTATGTCACAGTCTACTATGTCAAGATCGTCATCTTCCCGCGCTACCGCCTCAGCCGATGAATCCGGCTACGTCACTGTTATCCCTCGACGTAATCCCCCCGCCTCGATAGAAGAAGACCCATCAGAGGATACGGAAGATACTGGGAACTCGGTGGAGATCAGCAATGACAACGCCCCGAGTCAACGACGCGAGGCATCACCGACATCGGTGTTACCACAGCCACCGCTCTATGGACTTCGCATTCGGAGGACAGCGAGGAAGAGTGTTCCCATTCCAGGAAGGATACCCGCCAGCACAGCAGGACATGGCACGGCAGGACCTAGCAGGGTAGGACCCAGCGATGCAGGACCAAGAGCACCCTCACCTCAGCAAGTTATAGGGATACCTGTCAGACAGCCAGGTATGACCCCGGAGGAGTCCTGGAGATTGCAGTCGATAGCAGCGGGCCAACGTCACAGTCTCGCTGTGATAGCTGGGCATCGAGAAGTTTTGGATGAAGTCTTGGCAGGAATGGAAATCCTGTATCAGCATTCGATGGAGACTGCTGACACTGCTAGTGCTGCTAGACGAGAGGTAGGTCATGCGATGACAGCATATTATGTGTTTGGTGGGCTGTTCCTGATTGTGATGTGATAAGGATGGGAGCATTGACAAAGGAAAGCTCTAGTAGCAAGAGGAAGCCAGCAGATCAGGGAGAGAAGAAGTATGGAGGCAAGTCAGGGAGGAAGTAGAAAGTCTCAAGAAAATTTATGTTAAGAGCCCAGGAGCAAGAACCAGTGAAAACTCAAGGACAAGAAGTGCAGGAGCAAAAGCAGTACTCAGGGCCGCTTCCGAAGTGCAATAAGTGTAACTTCCATCACAAGGGAGCTTGCCCGGTGTGCCAAAACTGTAAGCAAACAGGCCATTACTCGAAGTATTGTAAGGTGAATAAGGAGGGAAAAAGGACATGTTACGAGTGCGGGAGTAATGATCATCTCCGTAGAGCATGTCCTAAACTGAACAATGGACCTGGTAACCATGGACAAGGCCAAGCCAGGCAAAACTTTCAAGGAAATCAAGTTAGACAACCAAGAGGTGTAGCCTTTGTGATTGGTGCAGAAGAAGCTCGTCAGAACCCTGAAGTGATAACAGGTACGTTCCTCCTGAACAACCACTTTGCATCAGTAATATTCGATGCGGGAGCAGATAGGAGTTTTGTTTCTTTAGCATTTAGACCGTTAATTGGCTTGAAATCGGTAAAGATGAGGATTGCATATGCTATTGAACTTGCTGATGGGTATGAAATTAGGGCTAGTGATATAATTCCTGGTTGTACTCTGAATTTAGCTGATAAACTCTTTAGCATTGACCTAATTTCCTATAGAGCTAGGTAGTTTTGATGTGATAGTAGGGATGGATTGGTTATCCAAAAATAGAGCGGACATTGGTTGTTATGAGAAAGTCATCAGAGTGCCTCTCCCTAATGGAGAAACCCTTATCATACACGGTGAGAAGCCAGGAAGAAGTTTAAACATAGTATCAAGCGTGAAGGTTCACAAGTACCTGAAGAGGAATTGTATTGCATTCATGGCCCACGTGCTAGAAAGAGAACTAGAAGCTAAGCAACTCAAGGAGATTCCAGTGGTTCAAAACTATCCCGAAGTATTTCCGGAGGAATTGCCCGGTCTACCCCCTTATAGACAGGTCGAATTTCGGATAGACTTAGTTCCCGGAGCGGCACCGGTAGCAAAAGCACCATATCGCCTTGCACCATCCGAGATGCAAGAACTATCCGGACAACTTCAAGAACTTCTAGACAAAGGGTTTATTCGACCAAGTTCTTCACCTTGGGGAGCCCCAGTGTTATTCGTCAAAAAGAAAGATGGTTCGTTCCGAATGTGCATTGATTACAGAGAATTGAACAAGTTGACAATCAAGAATCGATATCCCCTCCCTAGAATAGATGACTTGTTCGATCAGTTGCAGGGCGCTTCCTACTTCTCAAAAATCGACCTTCGGTCAGGGTATCATCAGCTAAGAATTCACGAAGAGGACATTCACAAGACAGCGTTTAGAACCCGTTATGGACATTATGAATTCTTAGTCATGCCTTTTGGACTAACGAACGCACCCGCTGTATTCATGGATTTGATGAATAGGGTCTGTAGACCATACCTAGACAGGTTTATAATTGTCTTTATCGATGACATACTTGTTTACTCGCGGACCAAAGAAGATCACAATAGACATCTAAAGCTAGTGTTGGAGCTGTTGAAGGAACAAAAATTGTATGCCAAGTTCACTAAGTGTGAATTTTGGATTCGGGAAGTACATTTTCTTGGTCATGTGATCGGTGAAAGAGGAATCCATGTAGATCCAGCTAAGATAGAGGCAATCAAGAAATGGGAGGCCCCCAAAACCCCGACAGAAATACGACAATTCCTAGGATTAGCTGGGTACTACAGACGCTTCATTGAGAATTTCTCTAGGATTGCTCAACCATTAACATCTTTGACCCAAAAGGATAGAAAATTTCTCTGGGAAGAGAAACACGAAGAGGCGTTTCAAATCCTGAAAAACAAGCTGTGCAATGCACCAATTCTGGCTTTACCAGAAGGATCAGAGAACTTTGTGGTGTATTGTGATGCGTCTCATCAAGGATTAGGATGTGTGCTAATGCAAAAAGATAGGGTCATTGCATATGCTTCCAGACAACTCAAACCGCACGAGAAGAATTATACCACCCATGATCTAGAACTAGGAGCAATAGTTTTCGCCCTTAAGATATGGAGGCATTATTTGTACGGAACCAAATGCACCATTTATACCGATCACAAAAGCCTTCAGCATATCCTGGATCAGAAAATGTTAAACATGCGGCAGAGAAGATGGGTAGAGTTGTTTAGTGATTATGATTGTGAGATACGATACCACCCAGGAAAGGCTAACGTAGTAGCCGACGCTCTTAGTAGGAAAGTAAGAGTGAAACCTTCCCGTGTGAGAGCTTTGGGAATGGTAATTCAGACAAGCTTGAAATCTCAAATCATTAATGCCCAGGAGAAAGCGTTTTGCAAGGAAAATCTTCCAGGCGAAACTTTACATGGTTTGGAAGAAAGATTTGAAACCAAACCTGATGGAGTTCGTTATTTTAAAGACAGGGTCTGGATTCCAAGGGTTAACAACCTGAGAGACATGGTATTAGAAGAGTCTCATCGATCTAAATACTCCATCCACCCTGGAGCAGATAAGATGTACAAGGATCTTAAAGAGTACTATTGGTGGCCTGGAATGAAAAAGGATATTGCCTTGTACGTCGGGAAGTGTTTGACATGCTCAATAGTCAAAGCTGAACATCAGAAACCTTCCGGGTTGTTGCAACAACCTGAAATTCCCCAATGGAAATGGGAGCAAATATCTATGGATTTCGTTACCAAACTCCCTAGAACTGCTAGAGGTCACGACTCAATTTGGGTCATAGTGGATCGACTGACGAAATCCGCTCACTTTCTCCCTATTCGAGAAGATTTCAAGATGGAAAAATTGGCCCAAATCTACATCGACAAAATTGTTTCTCTGCATGGTGTACCCCTATCTATCATTTCTGATAGAGATAGTCGTTTTACATCTCGATTTTGGTGGATGTTACAGAGGGCACTAGGAACCAAGATAGATTTGAGCACAGCTTACCACCCTCAGACAGATGGGCAAACAGAGAGAACAATACAAACATTGGAAGACATGCTACGAGCGTGTGTCATTGAGTTCAAAGGAAATTGGGATACTCATTTGCCCCTAATTGAGTTTTCCTACAATAACAGTTACCACACGAGTATCCAATGTGCTCCATATGAAGCATTGTATGGACGCAAGTGTCGTTCGCCCTTATGCTGGACAGAAATCGGTGACAGACAGTTGACTAGAGTCGAACTTATCCAGGAAACATCTGACAAGATTACTATCATCAAAGATAAGCTTAAAGCTGCTAGAGATCGTCAGAAAAGTTATGCGGATAATCGTCGAAAACCATTAGAATTCCAAGTAGGAGACAAGGTACTTTTAAAAGTGTCGCCTTGGAAAGGGCTTGTGCGTTTTGGTAAGAAAGGAAAACTAAGCCCGAGATATGTTGGACCCTTTGAAATCCTTGAAAGGATTGGTCCGGTAGCGTATAAACTCCAATTGCCCCAAGAGTTAAGCGCCATTCACGACACATTCCACGTCTCCAACCTTAAGAAAAGTCTAGCCGACGAAACATTAATAGTACCCCTGGAGGAAATTAAGATCAATGATAAGCTGAGCTTCGTTGAGGAACCGATAGAAATCCTTGACAGGGAGGTAAAACAACTTAAGCGGAGTAAGATCCCGATTGTGAAAGTTCGATGGAACTCAAAACGCGGGACGGAGTACACCTGGGAGCGCGAGGATTACATAAAGGAAAAGTATCCGCAACTATTCCCATGCGATGACAAGCGATGATATAGAATGAATTTCGGGACGAAATTCTTTTTAAGTGGGGGATACTGTGACAACTGCCAATTCAGGTCATTCTTGGACTCATGCATCTTTATAATAACCATTCATGCACAACATGTCATGACCTAGTAGTATAAATTAGGTCAAAAATCTTGCATAAACTAGGATCCAACTAAGGTCTAGGACTAATATACTTGATACTTACAATTCTAGTAAGTTGCTTAGCTACAATAGGAAATGCCAATACTATAATTAGAATAAAGCTTCAAGCTTTGTTATAATTGAAATAGGGTATAAAACTCTAAAAATAAATTAAAACATTCTAATTATACTTCAACATGTTGTTGAATATCAAACAATATTCCAAAAACCCTAAAGAGCCAAAAATCCAAATTTATAAATCTTAAAGCTTAAAAACTTTATAAAATTTGGCTATAAACTTCCTAATATCAAATTGTTATTAATCAAATTAAGAATTATAGTCAATGAAATAGAAACTAAATTACCAAGTATTAATCATAATTTAATTGTTGAAAACAAGATTTTAAATAAATCCAAAATTACTTAATAAGCACTTTTATAAAATTTGGGTTTTTATAAAATATAGGAGGGAATGTTTATAAAGTTTAAAGATTAGGAGAGAGTAGGCCTAACCCACTCAAAAATCTGGCCATCTCCTCTCCCCATGCACTCTCTCTTCCCCAAAACTCAATCATTAAGTCAAAACCCTCACTCCACCTCTTCTCTCTTCACTCTCTTACACTCCACCCTTCACACACTTCACTCTCTTCTTCTCTCTCTCTAAACTCACGAAATTTCTCTCATTTCTCTGCCAAATTTCGAGACTTTGAAGACCTTGAAGTGTTCTTACTTCTCTCAAGATCATAACCAAGGTAAACAACATCATCTTCTTCCATAGTTTCATGATTCTACTTCTTTTCCTTCTTAGTTTTCTCTTCTTTTCGGATTCTATGCCTTTCCATGGCTAGAAATCTTTATTCTTCCCTTGTGGTTTGTAGATTCTCACCATAACACAATGCATGTGTTTGAAATGGTGAAAATCCGGGATCAAACCCATGCAAGGAGTGAAAAAGATGCACATATGATCATGTGACATCAAAATCTAATATTTCATGTTCTTCTCCATCTCTTTTATGTTCATGCATGACCAAAAGCATTTAAACCATTTCTAGTACATATTGAATCCTCATTCATTCCATGCATGTGTTAGAAATCGGATCTTACCAAAGACATGCATGATGTTCTTGTTGAAATACCCTAATAATGCACACAAGCAAACATGCAATCTGCCAGATTACTTTGTTCGACTTTGAACAGTCATAACTCAGTCATTTCTTAACCAAATCATGATATTCTTTTTGTATTGGTTAGTTCCACGAGTTAACTTTCTAACCCAACTGGTCTTACTGTAAAATATTAAATATCCGATTTTTGGCAGATTTTACAAAAAGGTTGCGCATACAGCTCTTTTTCTGTGATCACTATTTTTATCTTGCTTAAACAATGGTCTTAAACCCAACCATAAATCTTAGGAAAAATACCTTAGAAACTTAACATATCTAGTGAGTTATGGTTGAAATTTCGTGGCTTAAAACCTCACTGAATGGGCTACAAAAATTCATGAACCTCAGCCACATCTACACTTCATGCATTATTGCATGCAACTTTTCTTAAATTGTTTGGAATCATTACCCTCATTTCTCTTCTGAATACATTCTTAACATTTTTACTTTTGAAAGCCCTTGCATGCATGAGATAATCTGGAAAATTTCAAGAGCTTTTGTTATTTATTTGATTTATTAGAATTATTGCTAAAACCAAGGGCATAAATCATATAAAATACTTCCAGAGGTCAATAAATCCTAAATAAATTCATGGATGATACTTATGGGGAATAATGACCCCTCACCAAATTTCAGCAATTTTTGTTACTGTTTCATATGATCTCTAATTTTCTTTTATTTAGGACATGATAAATTACAAAACCACTTTTTAGGATGTGAAAATTGTATCTAACAATTTTCGCATACCTTACTTGTGATGGGTGACTCAAGAAAATAATTTCAAGATTTTCCATCATGTCTAGCTATTTTTCCCAATTTTTGGTAATTATAATGGCTTAAAATGGGAAAAATAGTTCTGATTATCCAAAATTCATGAAAATTTGCCAGGATATCATATTATATAGTAGGAGGTTACATAAAAATTTTGAATATTTTTCTCCACTGTAAACTATTTTTCCCTTATTTTCTAAAGTTAATTGCACTAAAATTCACTTAAATATACATAAATACCCAAAACCAGTTTATACATTATGAAAACCACTTTTGATATTTTTCCCAAGATATTTATACTGTAAATGATGTTACAAAAATTTATGGTAATTTATTTTAACTGTTTAATAATATTTCTTTAATTAATGACTATTTAAAGGAATAAAACAAGGAAAAATACAAATAACCACTGAAAAATATATTTTATATTTTTCCCAGCCTATTTATGTATAATAACAATTAAATAAAAAGTTTGGGTAATTTTGGAAACTGTTTACTATTTATTTCAATTTTTATTGAAATAAATGCTCAAAAATTATAAAATATAATTAAACAGCTTGGAAATCCATTTTTATAATTTTCCCAGCTTAGTATTGTGTATTAACAGTTAAATAAAAAGTTTGAGAATTTTTATCCCTCGAATGCTATTTTTCGTGAATTTATGTTGTTATTGAGACTTAAAATTTGGAAAATTAACCTTCCAAGGTTGTAATTAATCGCACGACTTGTAAAATTTCAATACATCAGAAAAAGTGTAACAAAATGATATAAATCCAATACTAAAACATAAATTGGCATTTCCCTATATGTAGAGTTTAGTATATTAGCATTAGATATCGACATGGAAACTCACTAGTGCGTGTGTTTGGTGGCGTAGGATCCCGGTAGTAAGACGTTGGTGCATCCCGAAGTACCGCTTGTGTCTACACAAAACATCGTGAGTATTCACGCACTCCCCTATTTTCGTTTTTTATGTTTTGGGGTGGAAAAGCATGTCCAGAAAAACTATTGTTTGCATGTTGTACTTAAATTGAATTGTATCAAACATGATTGCTATTGTATTGCTATGTTTCTTTATGTATGTCTATGCAACACGGAACATGAGAACTTATCGTACAAAGGCCCTTCCCTTATCTCTAACCATTAACTCTTTGAGCCAATGGTCGTTATGGATAGCGCTATTAGGAATTGACAACTCCTCACTCGCCCGAATCGCTGGAGTGCATGATACCATATTCATCTATGGAACGATAAGCATAGATCTCGATAGGGCTTCAGTCATAGGTTTGGTTGAGACTCATTGTTTGCTCATACACATACAAACGCGTTTCTCGTTATAGCAATAAACTTGTATTCATTAATAGCAATCAACTTGTTTATCATTGAAGCAATGTACTTGTATTTACGAAAAGCCTTATTGTACGCTCGATTTTATAAACTTGTGATACTCACCAACTATTTTCATAGTTGACGCTCGTTTTACATGCTTTTTCAGGAAATAATTAGTAAGTGGATGTAAAGATTCATCATCATAGAGCATGCTGCATCGTGTTGAAGCTATTATGAAGCTATATTTTGAACAATGTTATTTTGAAAAACTTGTATTTTGTTCTTTTGAAGCTATGGGTTGTAAACTTTTAAATACTGCTATGGTGATGTATCTTTATCTTTTGCAATGAAACCGTTATCGCTGTCATACCTTGTGTTTCCGCTTTAGCGGGGTGTGACAATCATCAGCAAGAGTGACTGCATATCCATCTTCATCAACGTATGTGAAAGTAAAGTCAACATCGGGATTGAAGTTGAAGAGACTACGTATCTTTTCCCTCAAAGCAACAGTGTCAAGAGCAAGATTATTGTCATTGATGGATGCACTGAAGCACCTAAGAGTTTTAACGAACTTAACCCTGATCATGATCGACGAAGAAGCCATGTGAGAGACTGAAGTGGTAACAACCCTTGAATGAAACATAAACAACGCTTGCGAAAACGAAGATAAAATAGCTCTGATTGATTATTAACGATAAGAAAGAAAACCCAGTTAGATTGGATGATAGAAAATTGATCGAAACGCGAAGCCGTGAGCCGCGAAGAGAGAAGCGATTATTTCCCGTGTGTATATATATAGGGGTGAGGGGTGTGAGGAAAAGAGTGATGAACACCCAAGGAGCTTAAGTGTGTGTATTCTAAAGTGTTCTAAAGAGAGAGAGAGAGAGAGAGAGAGAACAAGTGTGTGTTAGTGTGTGTGAGTCTTTGTATCCGGATCTTCATTCGTATCAATACATACAAGATTCATCATCATCTTCTTCTCCTTCTCTTCTATTTGATCCGACATCATCCGTTTGATTGGGATTCCGCACCATCAAACAGATCTAATTGATACACAAACATTTTTAGGGACTTACAAGCGACCACTGCAAACCTTGCTGCCGACGAGGATGTTCATCATTGTCATTCCATTTTTGAAGACTATTCTACCGCCTTTTGTCATCGGATTAGTCTGCCAATACCGCCATGAGCAGTCACCATTTCTCTCGATGCTGTGATTGTCGAAACCTATCCGTCGTTGTTCCTATGACCATTGAAGACGAAGACTGTCTAGGGGACGTTACGGTTGTTGTCGAACTGAAGAACCATCCCGTTTCCCCTTCTGTTTCATCGTGTTTTCGTCGGTGCAATGTCCCAGCTTGACCGCCGCCGCCTGTGCGATCTTTCTTCTACTCCAGTCAACATCCGCCACCCCAAGGGTGGCTATTGTGGGCATGTTCAACCCATATGTCGCAAGTTACGTGTGTTTTGGGTTGCTGACCATAATGGGGTAGCTTTCTTCTGTCCGGAAACATCACGGGGACCACCATGGCGACCCGCCATGGTGGTTGTTATCTCACCGTCGTTGTGCACCACCGTAAGGTGGGTGATTGTGTGCATTTTTCCAAGCAAAAAATAGATGTGTGCATTGCTGTTGAACGTGATATGCGTATGTGTGTGTGTTTTGGGCCAGAAACCAAGAACAAGAACCACCATGGCCACCAACCATGGTGGCTGCCACCCTTGCCACCACTAGCCAGCAATAGGGTGGTTGTGTGTGTGTTGTATTAGTGTGTGTGTGTGTGTGTTATTTTGGGTTTAGCATTGTAATTGTAACTACAAGTGGAATAATGAAAATAAAAACTCAAACCACCACGATAGGGTGGTGGCTGCCACTTCCTGCCGACATTGGCCGCCATGACGGGTGGCGATGTGCCTTGTTAGTGTTTTGACTCGTTCGGGATGTTCGGAAAAAATGGGCCAAAAGAAACCTTAGGGGGCCCAATGAGACCTTAAAGGGCCTGAAGTACCCTAATGGGCCCAATGAAGCCCTAATGGACCTAAAAGACCAACCATTTTATTAATGGGCAAGTAACTGGGTTGGAAACCCTAATTAGGGGTTGGAAAACCCTAATGCCATGAAACCCTAATTTTGGGAATTATCGGGACCCGCACTTGAACTAATTACTAAACTTAAAATATTAATTATTCATCATTTAAAATTAACCTAAGATAGTATTGGACTTAATGGATTAAGTCCTTAATGGGTTAAGTAGGAACACTTAACCCTAATTGTCATTTCATGTGAAAACCCTAATTTCACTTGGGCCTTGAATTGGTCCTTTATGTTGGACATTGATGATTGATCTATTGATGGGCTTTCCAAGAAAAAGTAAATGGACTAAAATATTTGTATGGGTTTTAGGATAAAGCCCATGTGAGAGAATTGGGCCCAATTCAGAAAATTAGGTCATATATGGGCCATAATTGGCCCTTTATGATTACGTGATATTGGGCCATGGGAATATAAAGAGTTGGACTAGGATAATTGGATGGGCCTTAAGGAAAGACCACGTAGAGGTCTAGGCCCAATTTGAAAAGTTGAGCCATATGTTGGGTTTTGGCCCATTATTTGACTTTTTGGCTTTGGTGTGTGAGTTGGACCTTAGGCTTAGAACCCAATTATTAATTGGGGTATTGTTTGATGTTGGCAGTTCGGGAATCTGTCAACCAGCAGCTGGAGTTTCATCCGCTGGACTTCAGCAGTGCCAGGTGAGTTATCCTCACTATATCAACAAGGTCTACGGTTCTCAAGCCAGTCCCTTTCGGATTCGTTTCCAAGTTTATTCTATGATATGCTTATTGTTTGACATCCTGGTAATTTGGATGGTGATATGCTTAGTGACCTAGTTAGGTCGGTATCCTAATATATAGGATAATGCTATGTGAGTGACCAGTTAGGTCTGTTTCCTGGTTATAGGATGTTGTTATGCTATTTGATCTGTTAGAGCGGTGTGACTGTTATGAATGATAGTGTATGATACTTATGTGCACATCTTGTTTGATTGGGGGTTGGCTTGAGGCGGTCATGCTGTGTGTTGTAGGCCAACATACACAGGGTGGTCCGGATAGACTACATACCCAAGAGGGTACGCCAGTCAGACTGAAGGCCCAGCGAGCGGTCCGGACAGGCTATAGGCCCTGCGAGGCGGTCCAGACATGTCGAAGGCTCGGGAGTGGTTCAGATAGGTTGTAGGCCCCGGTGAGGGCGGTCCAGTTAGGCTGAAGGCTCACTATGGATGTTGTTTCGTTATATGATATGAGGAGCGGTCCGGATAGGCTGTAGGCCTAGTGAGGCAGTCCAGACGTGCTGAAGACTCGGGGAGCGGTCCCGATAGACTGAAGGCCTGCGAGGCAGTCTAATCGGGCTGAACGGTCATTATACATGATGTTTGCTTGTTTTTTACATGATATAGTTATATATGTATGGCAATGGGGGTAACTCACTAAGCCTTCGGGCTTACATTTATCGATTATTGTTTCAGGTACTTCTGCTGATCGCAGGAAGGAAAAGGCGTGATCATACTGCTCCTCATATTTCGTGATTTCACGATTTGATTCTGGGAATACTCTGTTGCTTAAGCTATTTTGAAAACAAACTATAATAACTTAGTGGTTTTAACTATTTCAAAAGGTTTTAAATTGGCTTGAATTTTATCGGTGTTACATTGATGCCTTAGCTATTTGATTTCGACTCTCAACAATGTGGCTTTCGACTAGTGACCTAAAAATAGTTTCGAACCAAGCACTTGATTTCAATATTTCGATCCACGAATAGACTTTTGATTCCATGTCATTTGTATTTTCGAATCACAAGCTTCATTGAGCGTTCGACTCCAACAATTTCAATACTAGTCGATCTAACATTCTCCACAAAATTGAGAATCCAGTTCTCTCGATTCGAAACAGGTTTCAACTTACGATCAAACAGCTAATCGAAATCGAATCAAAAGCATGTATGATTCCATTAATCTCAACTTTTGATTCCAAGCATTGACTTTCGACAATTAAACTTCAAAATACGTTCGATTCAGACTCAGTTTTGCATCACAATCGAATTCATCTTTAAGCATTTGATTATTGAACGTTTGACTATCAAGTGAATCTCTTTTGATTGTAAAGCTCGATTTCAAACATATCATGGTAAAAATTTCAACGTTCAACTATGGAACACAAAACTTTGACTTTCATTCCTCACAACCAAACTTTCGATTCCACAGTTGAAATCACAACTTTTAATCCTTGAACTGTATTTCACTCCTTATAAGACTTCTAACGCCTATCAAGAATCCAAGTTCGACTTATCAAGTAGATTTCAATACCTAAAGCCCATTTTCGATACCTAAGACTTCGCTTTACTCAACATTCGATTCACAAGCTTTCATCTTCAATACCAAATAATTTTTTTGATCTGTAAACTTGATTTTCGATTCTCAGCAACGAGTTTCGATTCATAATAAATTTTTATTCCTAACCAAAAGAGAGATTCAATAGTATCTGATTGAGAAACTCATCAAATTAATTTCTCTAGAAGTATAGGAACGAAGAACATAGCATCGATACATTTTTCATATGTGTTCTCTTCATTTGATATCAAAGCAATAACCGAACTAAAAATCCAGAATCAATTATCAAAATCTAAAATCCAGAACTAAGAATTGAAATCCACTTCTTCATTTGATCATACTCCAATCCCAACAATTCGACCCTCGTCCAACCCCAAATGAAGCGATAGAAATGATTGGAGAAGAAATCAAGTTCTATTTGGGCTTAAATCATGTACAATATCCAAACTAACTTTAGGGTTCAAGTTAATTGATCAATGAACAGTAATAATTCAAAGAGGGGCTCGAAAATTGAAAGAAAATGAGATTGGTTTCAAATTTTGAGCAAACTTGGATCGTTCATCTTCGAATCTTAAAAAAATGAGGTATCAAATTCAATAAGAATTTTTCGGAATCCATTTGAGAATTTGTGAAACCTCGTTGAAAATCGTTTTTCCATTTGTAATATATGAATCGAACATGGATGATCTAGGTCCTTGGTTGGAATTAGGAAATATCCAATTTGCAAATTGTACCACCCATGATTCACATTGTACCATCGATAAAACTTTTTCTCATTTTTCCAAGATCTAACTTCCTCATCGTGTTGAATTTGAGAATCTTCAACAATTTTGGGTTTGGAATTCAATTCCATAATAGAATTTGATGATTTTTGCTGTGGAACCCAAATTGTCTTCATAGATTTAGGCTTCAAACCAACATTTAAAGAAATTTTCTTAGCAACCAAAATTTTCTTGTTTTTGATCTTCTTCTTCTTCTTCTTCTTCTTCTTATTGGATCTTGAAGATTTGAAATCAACAACATCATCTTTCTTGAAAACTTCTACTTTGCAATTTTGAATCAAATCTTTTGGAGTTTGGTACATTTAAACATCTTGGATTAAAGGCTTTCTATATGACACAATTCCGTCAAACGAATCACAAAAATAAAAACATCATCGGTTTGAACTCTAATTGAACAGAAGACTTTCACAATTTCATGAGGATCACATTGAATTCCCTTGTGTTGAACATCATAAACATCATGAACATGATGAACTTTTTCAAGAACATTTTCAATAAATTCAAGAGCATGAAGATCACTTGGATCTTCAATTAGCGAAACATATTGCTTTCTAAACAATTCTCTTCCTTCCTTTTTATTTCCATCACAAACTAACATATTCATTGTTTTATCAATCATATTTTCGATCTTACAAAGAGGTTGAAAAATCAATTTTCTAGAATCATCTTTCTTTTTCTCATAAGAAATCAAAGTATTCCATGTAATCAATCCACATTTCAACAATAATCCATAATATTGTTCTTCATTGACTTTGTACTTGACAACTTCAATCATCACAATCCAAGAATCATAGTATAAACACATCATCTTTGATCAATTATCAAAAATATTAGAACTTGGATATTTCCAAAGAGAGAGAAAGTAAATTTGAAAGATACTTCTAGAGAGACAAAAGCAAAATACGAATGAAAGCAAAAATTGATCAAAATTCTAGAGAGAGAAAGTGATTTCGACATGAATTCTAAAGATAGAAAGCGAAAATGACATGAATTCTAGAGAGGGAAAATCTATTGTGAATCAAGATCAAAGAATTAACTCAATTTCTATAACCAAAAACACTCTCAAATGAAAGAAAACTTACAACATGAAGTTTGATTAATGATTCACCCAATCAAAAATGTTATCATGGATCAATTTCTTTAAAACTTCAAGCACCCACTTTGATACCAATTGTAGTGACCCAATTATGATGACAAATGCAAAAGTAATGATCAATGTGAATAAAACATAATGGAAGAACGTGCAATGTAAACAAAGACAGTTTAAGCTCGATTAGAATAGAAAGAGATTACAAAGTGGGTCTTGTAATGGCTTCTCACTCTAAACTTTTACACAAATGAGTTATTACATAAAATGGGAGCCACTCACTTCCTATTTATAGGAAAGGCTAAATCCATTACACATCCAAAGAGGGTAAGCCACATCCAAAGAGAAATTTTCAACCTAACATTTTGGATGTAGTTGTGAATCTAGAATGATCTTGAACCAAAGATGAAGATGGTGAAACAGATGGTGGTTGTGGGTTTAATGATCCTTGGACAAAGTTGAAGATGGTGCACATGCCATACTCAATTTTTGGGTTTAATATGCTTTTAATTTTGAGTATGAATTTGTAATTAACAAGGAAGATAATAAGTGTTTTTTTTCATATAGTATTGATTTTGTGAATTTGCATCGATGTTTGTTTTTTGATTTTGCATAGAATTTTGATTTTGTAAATTTGGACCATTATTTGTGGTTGATTGATTTTGTACCTTCTTTTGATCTGGTAAATATGTTTGAGAAGATTAGCGGATGGGAAGGAAGGGACGGTGGTGGCCTTGTGGTTTGTGGTGATTGATAGTCGACAGAGATATGCTAGAGAACGATAAAAAGGAAGGAGGATAAAAGGGAAGGAGGGCGACGGTTTATGATCGGTGGTGAGGTGTTGGTGCCATTTATTACATAATAAATTATTAAAAAAAAATTAAAAACAATAATACAATGACAAAGTAATAAATGATAGAATACCAAAATTAAGGAAAGTGGTCATTCTACACGAATTTAATGGAGTTTTCTAATGGAGTTACACGGAAGGATCTATAGTGTAATTTTTTAATACCACAGGGACGTTAGTTATCAGTTTTTCGAAGATTGGACAAAACTTATGAATCTGATCATAGCTTATGATTCTGATCATATCATAGGGAGCACTTTTGTAATTTACTCTTAAGATTACTTAGTTCTTAAGTATTTTTTTAGAAATAAATATGTGTTATGTTTTTAGTAAATTTAAGAGAGACATATGGGTAAAAGTGAAGCAACTTTAGTCAACGTCGTTGTTTCTTTTTATAATTACAAATAAAATTGTCATGTTGTTCCAAACCTATAAATTAAACTGCTGATGAGGGATCACTTAGCTAACTTCTTTTAAAAAAAATATAATGAATATCATCACGAGAAAGGAGTATTTATTCACACATTGATTAAGTGATTATTTGTCCGAAATTCATGCATAATCCACTTTTCAAACCTCTCAGTTTCATTCCAATAGCAAAATCTGATAAAGGGGAAAAAAGAGAAAAGCTAACGAATACCGATTTCAAGTATGCTCTGAAATGCGGTTGATTCAACATTACACGTCGCATTGTCATCATGTTGCTGCAGGCGATAGTTTTTGTGTGTGGGATCCCAGCGACTCTCAAGCTGAAATGTTCCTTTCCGGTTAACCATGAAATTGAGTTGAGTCAACTTAGAGATAGAAACACTTTGAGACAACGGAGGATATTACTGAAGCATAATTATCAAAGAGGTGTTGAGCAATTCCCTTTTTACGGCAATTCTGATCAACTTGTTGTAGGGTAAACGGACTTCCTTAAATTTTTGTTTTTCATTTTAAATTTTCTAGAATTACAGACTTGTGATCATCAACTTCCTTTCGGAGTTAATTTAATTGGGTTAAAAGATAAGTGCCAAGACCTTTTTACCCCTGTGTTAATATTGGTGAGACACTACTAGAAAACTGGGTGAATTCCTACGGAAATTAATGACGGGATTTTTCCGTCGGAAATTAGTGTCGAAATTCCGACGAAATTGTGACAAAAATAAAAACACTAATTTTAGTGACAGAATAATGAAAAAATTGCGACAGAAATAAATTCCGACGGAAAGCCGTCGATGATTACTAACGTAATACCAACGGAATGTAAATGAAACACCAGACTTTGGCCATTCGTTGGTACTCCGTCGTTAATCACCAAAGGATTTCCGACGAAATTGTTTTTTTAGAGAATAAATTAGCTTTTTTTATAAAATATTCTAAAATTATTTATATTATTATTATTATTATTATTATTATTATTAATAATTGTGTAATTCTTTTTTTATAATTATATATATATATATATATATATATATATATATATATATATATATATATATATATATTCAATTTACAAATTATTATACTATAAGTAATTTTATTATTACTTATAATTATTATGAAAATTATAAATTATCAATGTAAATGTTGTTTTAGGTAATAAGTAAATTTTCTTTTATTAGTATTATTATAAAAAAATCAATTATTATTAATAATACTAATTAACTATTAAGTTTTTGTGATTAAAATATTATAATTATCAACCTAATAAATTCACTTTTTTATTATTATTATGATATAATAATAGTTTGATTACTTGCTAATACTTAAACAATTATTTATTATTTTAATTAAAATAATATAGTAATTATTATTAATTACTATTTATTATAACTATTAATATTAGGAAATAAATAATTATGTCATTTGTTAATGAACAAAAGTAATTAGTATTATTAATAATTAATATTTATCTAGTTATTGGTATTAATAAATAATATTAATACTAATAAAAACACTTACAATAATAATAATAATAATGATATAAAAATAATAATAATAATAATAATAATAATAATAATAACAAATAACAAATAACTATAAAATATATTAATGATGTATAATAAAGGTGTGAGGAAGATAAAGCAATAAAATATTGTTTACAATTCGAAAATTTGAAAATTAGAATTCAAACCTAAGTCCTAAAGGTGTACGTATGTGTATCTTAGCTATAATTTATAAAATATGTAGTTATTGATATATTATGTGTCTGAGGAAAACAAATCGGAGAAAATTATGTATGGTGTTCGAAATGTCGAAAATTAGAATAGGTCTGTTGGAAATCCATCGGAAATTCCGTCGGTATTCTGACACAAATAATTACCCAAAAGGCTTTTTATGAATCTGATCATAGCATAGGGAGCACTTGATCATAGCATAGGGAGCACTTCTGTAATTTACTCTTAAGATTACTTAGTTCTTAAGTATTTTTTTAAATAAAAATATGTGTAATGTTTTAGGTAAATATAAGAGAGACGTATGAGTAAAAGTGAAGCAACTTTAGTCTACGTCGTTGTTTCTTTTTATAACCACCAATAAAAATATCATGTTGTTCCAAGCCTCTAAATTAAACTACTGATGAGGGAACACTATGCTAACTTCTTTAAAAAAATATAAGGAATATCAACATGAGAAAGGAGTATTTATTCACACATTGATTAAGTTATTATTTGTTCGAAATTCAAGCGTAATCCACTTTTCAAACCTCTCCGGTTTCATTCAAATAGCAAAATACGATAAAGGGGAAAAAAGAGAAGAGATAACGAACGCCGATTTCAACTATGCTCCACAATGCAGTTGCTTCAACATTACACATCGCCATTGTCATCATGTTGCTGCAGGCGGTAGTTTTTGTATATGGGATCCCAACGACTCTCAAGCTGAAAAGTTCTTCTCCGGTGAACGATGAAATTGAGTTGAGTTAACTTAGAGAGAAAGATACTTTGAGACACCGGAGGATATTACTAAAGCATGGTTCTCAAAGAGGTGTTGTGCAATTCCCTTTTTACAGCAATTATGATCAACATGTTGCAGGGTAAACGAACTTCCTTAACTTTTTGTTTTTTCATTTGAAATTTTCTAGAATTGCAGACATGTGATCATCAACTTCCTTTTTTGAGTTAATTTCATTGGTTTAAAAGATAAGTGTCAGGAACTTTTTACCCCTCTTAGTTAATATTGGTGAGACAACTTGAAAAGGGGGGGAATTCCTACGAAAATTAGTAACGTAATTTTTCCGTCGGAAATTAGTGACGAAATTCCGACGGAATTGTGACAAACATAAAAACCTAATTTTAGTGACGGAATACTGACAAAATAGAGACAGAAATAACTTTCGTTGGAAATTCGTAGGTGATTACCAATGGAATACCGATGGAATGTAAAGGAAATACTAGACTTGGGCCATCCATTGGTATTTTGTCGTTAATCACCGACGGATTTCTGATGAAATTGTTTTTTTAGAATATAAATGAATTATTTATACTAATATTCAAAAATTATTTCAATTATTATTATTATTATTAATTTTGTAATTCCTTCTTTATATATATATATATATATATATATATATATATATATATATATATATATATATTATAAGTAATTTTGTTATTACTTATAATTATTATGAAAATTATAAATTGTCAACGTAAATGTTATTTTAGGAAATAAATAAACTTTTTTTTATTAGTACTATTATAAAAATAACTCAATTATTTTTAATAATAGTAATTAATTATTGTCTTTTTCATAATTAAATAATTATAATTATCAACCAAATAAATCCACTTTTTTATTAGTATTAGTATATAATAATAGTTTAATTACTTATAAATATTACTCGTACTTACATAATTATTTATTATTTTAATTAAAATAATATGATTATTTTTATTAATTACTATTTGTCGTAACTATTAGTATTAGTAAATAAATAATTATTTTCTTTTTTTAAGAAAATAAAAGTAATTATTACTATTAGTTACTATTTATCTAGTTATTTCAATTAATAAATAATAATAATAATAATAATAATAATAATAATAATAATAATAATGATACTAATAAAAATACATAAAATAATAATAATAATGATATAACAATAATAATAATAATAATAATAATAATAATAAAGGAGATGAAAGGGAAGCAGGGTGATGGCATATGATCGGCGGTGAGGTGTTGGTGCCATTTATTACATATAAATGATTAAAAATATTTAACACAATAATATAATGATATGTTAATAAATGCTAAAATAATAAAATTAACGTAATGTTGTCATTCTACATGTATTTAACGGAGTTTTCTAATGGAGTTAGACGGAAGGATCTATAGTGTAATACATAATAATATATATGAGATTCCGATGGTGTATACGAACATCAATATACGAATATTGATGCACACTATTGGAGCCCCACTAAATATCTTATGCTTTAGCATTCTAATACATATTAATATATGAGATCCCGAAGCTGTATACGCTTGTATGTACTAAATTTACTATAATTTGTTCAATGTGTATTAATTAGTGTATGACAAAGGTGTAAGAAAAGATATACACTTGTATCTGTCATTGACGATTCCGTCGGATTAGGTAATCCGTTACTTATTGTTCCATAGATAATACGTCACAAATGGTTTCGTCGGGAATCCGTCACTAAAACTATATGTCGGTAATTATGGTTCTGTCGGTAATAAGTGACTAAAACTATTCGTCGGTAATCCGTTACCAAGAAGTTACCGTCGGTAATCCATAGAAACGTTAGTTATTTGTTTTTCGAAGATTGGCCCAAACTTATGAATCTGAATAGCATAGGGAATCGTCGGTGATTACCAACGTAATGTCGACAGAATGTAAACGAAATACTAGACTTGGGCCATCCGTTGGTATTCCATCGTTAATCACCAATGGATTTCCGACGAAATTGTTTTTAAGAAGATAAGTCGGCTTTTTTATACTAATATTCTCAAATTATTTCAATTATTATTATTATTATTAATGTAGTTAATTGTGTAATTCTTTTTTATAATTATATATATATAATTATATATATATATATATATATATATATATATATATATATATATATATATAGTATAAGTAATTTTGTTATTACATATAGTTATTATAAAAATTATAAATTATCGATGTAAATGTTGTTTTAGGAAAGAAGTAAACTTTTTTTATTAGTATTATTATAAAAATAACTCAATTATTATTAATAATAATAATTAACTATTAAATTTTTATAATTAAAATATTATAATTATCAACCTAATAAATTCACTTTTTTTTATTATAAGTATATAATAATAGTTTGGTTACATATAATATTACTAGTATTTAAATGATTATTTATTATTTTAATTAAAATAATATAATAATTTTTATTAACTACTATTTATCGTAACTATTAATATTAGTAAATAAATAATTATTTACTTTGTTAACAAAAAAAAAGTAATTATTATTATTATTAATTATTATTTATGTAGTTATTGGTATTAATAAATAATATTAATACTAATAAAAATAATTTCAATAATAATAATAATAATAATAATAATAATAATAATAATAATAATAATAATAATAATAAATAACAATAAAATATATTAATGATGTATAATAAAGGTGTGAGGAAGATAAAGTAATAAAAATATTGTTTACAATTCAAAAAATTGAAAATTAGAATTAAAACCAAAGTCCTAAAGGTGTACATTGGTGTACGTATGTGTATCTTAGCTATAATTTATAAAATACGTAGTTATTGATATATTATGTGCGTGAGAAAATGAAATCGGAGAAAATTATGTATGGTGCTCGAAATGTCGAAAATCTAGGTCCGTAGTAAATCCATCGGAAATTCCGTCGGTATTCCTTCACATATAATTATCCACAGGGCTTTTTACGACAGACCGAATTCCGTCGAAAGGGAGGGACGGTGGTGGGCTCGTGCCTTGTGGCGATTGATAGTCGACAGAGATGTGCTTGAGAACGATAAAAAGGAAGGAGGATAAAAGAGAAGGAAGGTGATGGTTTATCATCGGCGGTGAGGTGTTGATGCTATTTTTTTACATATAAATGATTAAAAAATTTAAATAGAATGATACAATGATAAAGTAATAAATGGTAAAATAATAAAATTAAGGTAATGTGGTCATTCTACAAGTATTTAACGGAGTTTTCTAATGGAGTTAGGCTGAAGGATCTATAGTGTAATTTTTTAAACCACAGGGACATTAGTTATCAGTTTTTTGAAGATTGGACCAAACTTATGAATCTGATCATAGGATAGGGAGCACTACTGTAATTTACTCTTAAGATTATTTAGTTCTTAAGTATTTTTTTAAATAAAAATGTTTAATGTTTTTAGTAAATATAAGGTAGACGTATGAGTAAAAGTGAAGCAACTTTAGTCTACGTCGTTGTTTTTTTATAACCACCAATAAAAATATCATGTTGTTCCAAGCCTATAAATTAAACTAATGATGAGAGAACACTTAGCTAACGTCTATAACAAAATATAAGGAATATCAACATGAGAAAGGCGTATTTATTCACACGTTGATTAAGTGATTATTTGTCCGAAATTCCAGCATAATCCACTTTTCAAACTACTCCGGTTTCATTCAAATAGCAAAATCCGATAAAGGGGAAAAAAGAGAAGAGATAAGGAATGCCGATTTCAACTATGCTCCACAATGCGGTTGCTTCAACATTACACATCGCCATTGTCATCATGTTGCTACAGGCGGTAATTTTTGTGTCTGGGATCCCAGCGACTCTCAAGTTGAAAAGTTCTTTTATGGCGAACCATTATATTGAGTTGAGTTAACTTAGAGATAAAGATACTTTGAGATACCGTAGGATATTACTAAAGCATAGTCCTCAAAGAGGTATTGTTTAATTCCCTTTTTACGACAATTATGATCAACATGTTGCAGGGTAAACGAACTTCCTTAACTTTTTGTTTTTCACTTGAAATTTTCTAGAATTACAAACTTGTGATGATCAACTTCCTTCTTTGAGTTAATTTTGTTGGTTTAAAAGATAAGTGTCAGGACCTTTTTGCCCGTGTTAGTTAATATTGGTGAGACACTACTAGAAAACTAGGTGAATTCCTACGGAAATTAGTGATGAAATTTTTCCGTCATAAATTAGTGACGAATTTTCGACGGAATTGTGAAAAACATGAAAACCCTAATTTTAGTGACGGAATACTGAAAAAATAGTGACGGAAATAAATTCCGTCGGAAATCCGTAGGTGATTACGGACGTAAGACCGACGAAATGTAAATGAAATACTAGACTTGGGCCATCCATTGGTATTCCGTCATTAATCACCGACGGATTTCCGACGTATTTTTTTTTTAGAAAATAAATGAATTTTTTTTATAATAATATTCTAAAATTATTTCAATTATTATTATTATTATTATTATTATTATTTGTGTAATTCTTTCTCTTTATAAGTATATATATATATATATATATATATTATAAGTATTTCTGTTATTACTTATAATTATTATGAAAAATATAAAATATCAACGTAAATGTTATTTTTATTAATAATAGTAATTAACTATTAACTTTTTATAATTAAAATATTATAATTATCAACCAAATAAATCAAATTTTTTATTAGTATTATTATATAATAATAGTTTAATTACTTATAATATTATTCGTACTCACATAATTATTTATTATTTTAATTAAAATAATATAATTATTGTTATTAATTACTACTTATCGTAACTACTAGTATTAGTAAATAAATAATTATTTACTTTTTCACCAAAATAAAAGTAATTATTATTATTAATTACTATTTATCTAGTTATTTCTATTAATAAATAATAATAATGCTAATAAAAATAAATAATAATAATAATAACACTAATTATAATAATAATAATAATAATAATAATAATAATAATAATGAAATGGAAGGAGGATAAAAAGGAAGGAGGGTGATGGTATATGATCGTCGGTGAGGTGTTGGTGCCATTTATTACTGATTAAAATTTTTAAACAGAATAATGTGATGATAAAGTAATAAATGCTAAAATAATAAAATTATGGTAATGTTGTCATTCTACACGTATTTGATGGAGTTTTCTAAAGAGTTAGACGGAAGGATCTATAACGTAATACATTAGTATGAGATCCCGATGGTGTTTTCTAACAGAAATTGTTTTTTTAGAAGGTAAATCAACTTTTTTTTATACTAATATTCTAAAATTATTTCAATTATTATTATTAATATAATTAGTTGTGTAATTTTTATTATATAAATATATATATATATATATATATATATATATATATATATATATATATAATAATTCAATTTACTAATTATTATACTATAATTAATTTTGTTATTACGTATAATTATTATGAAAATTATAAATTATCAACGTAAATGTTGTTTTAGAAAATATGTAAACTTTTTTTATTGGTATTATTATAAAAATAACTCAATTATTATTAATAATAGTAATTAACTGTTAACTTTTTATAATTAACATATTATAATTATCAACCTAAAAATTTTAACACAATAATGTAATGATAAAGTAATAAATGCTAAAATAATAAAATTAAGGTAACGTTGTCATTCTACACGTATTTAACGGAGTTTTCTAATGGAGTTAGACGGAAGGATCTACAGTGTAATACATATTAATACATATTAATATATGAGATCTCAATGCACACTATTGGAGCCTAGCTAAATATGTTATGCTTTGACATTCTGATACATATTAATATATGAGATCCCGATGGTGTATACGCTTATATGTACTAAATTTACTAAAATTTGTTCATTGTTTATTAATTAGTGTATAACCAAAAGGCTTTTTATGAATCTGATCATAGCATAGGGAGCACTTCAGTAATTTACTGTTAAGATTACTTAGTTCATAAGCATTTTTTTAAATAAAAATATGTGTTATGTTTTTAGTAAGTATAAGAGAGACGTATGATTAAAAGTGAAGCAACTTTATCTACGTCATTGTTTCTTTTTATTACCACCAACAAAAATATCTTGTTGTTCCAAGCCTCTAAATTAAGCTACTGATGAGGGATCACTTAGATAACTTCTTTAAAAAAATATAAGGAATATCAACATGAGAAAGGAGTTTTTATTCATACGTTGATGAAGTGATTCTTTGTCCAAAATTCAAGCATAATCCACTTTTCAAACCTCTTCGGTTTCATTCAAATAGCATAATCTGATAAAGGGGAAAAAAGAGAAGAGATAAGGAATGCCGATTTCAACTATGCTTCGAAATGCGGTAGCTTTAACATTGCACGTCGCCATTGTCATCGTGTTGCTAAAGGCCCCAACGACTCTCAAGCTGAAAAGTTCTTTTCTGGTGAACGATGAAACTGAGTTGAGTTAACTTAGAGATAAAGATACTTTGAGACACCGGAGGATATTACTAAAGCATAGTTCTTAAAGAGGTGTTGTGTAATTCCCTTTTTACGAAAATTATGATTAACATGTTGGAGGGTAAATGAACTTCCTTAACTTTTTGTTTTTCATTTGAAATTTTCTAGAATTATAGACTTGTGATCATTACCTTCCTTCTTGGATTTAATTTCGTTGGGTTAAAAGATAAGTATCAGGACCTTATTACCCCTCTCAGTTAATATTGGTGAATGCCTACGGAAATTAGTGACAGAATTTTTCCGTCGAAAATTTGTGGCAAAATTCTGACGGAATTGTGACAAACATAAAAACCCTAATTTTAGTGACGGAATACTGACAAAATAGCAACGGAAATAAATTCCGTCAGAAGTCCGTAGGTGATTACCGACATATGGTTCTGTCCGATTAGGTAATCTGTCACTTATGGTTATGTCGGGAATCTGTCACTCTGAACTATTCGTCGGTAATCCGTTACAAAAAAGTTTCCGTCGGTAATCCATCACAATAATATCTGTCGGGACTTCGTCGGCATCATGTCGTTATTTGGTCAAACAGGTCTGACAAATTGTCGTAGTTGTCCGTTGAAAATCCGTCGGGATTTCCGTCGGTATTCGGTCACAAATAATAATAATAATAATAATAATAATAATAATAATAATAATAATAATAATAATAATTACCGAATTCCGTCGGAAATCTTGTTTAGCGACAGATATGGCCGTCGGAAATCCCCTGCTTTTCTACTAGTAAGATAGAGAAAGATCCTGAGTTTAAGGATTCCTCCTTGAAGATATAGAAGTTACCGATTCTTATTCCACAATGCATTAATAGGGATGACAAAAAGCCTCATACCCGATGGGGAACCCGAAACCCGCACCCGTTTTGACCGGGGAATCCCCAAGTTGACCGGGGATGGGGACGGGGATGGGGAATCCCCGAATAAAAAAAGTGAGGAGGGGGATGGGGATGGGGACACCCCTAATCCCCGACCATGGACCCGACCCCGATATATATTAATATATAAAAGTAATACAAAACATATATTTATAGTACAATTTACAATACATAAAATTTTATCCAAGTAACCTAACTCATTAGTAATTTTTGGTTGAAATTATACTTTGTTTTTCTTTTTATTTTATTTAAACTTATGTATGATTTTTTTTTGTATTTTGTTCATTTATTTTACCTCAAATATCACTCTGATAATTTTTTCTACTTGATTTCTCATGTATATATTTAAATATGGTAGAAAATTTATTTATATTTTTTATGCAATCTATATATTTTTTTATATTTTGTAAAATCTTTAAACTTATGTTGGTAAAATTGAAATTTAGATGTTTTCTTTACATAAATTTTTTCATATTAAAAGAGAAAAAGAAATCCCCGATTCCCCGTTGGGGATCCCCGATCCCCGTTGGGGGTGGGGATGGGGTTTTATTTATATTCCCCGGTGGGGATGGGGATTGGAATGAGGATTCGGGGATGGGGATGGGGATTAGGGTTCCCTGTAAAACCCGCCCCGTTGCCATCTCTATGCATTAACCTTCTATTCTCCATTTCCGTTCATAATTATTTCATAGTCATTTGTTAATCAAAAGAAATATTTGTTGCTTCTTCATCTCACACATACACATGCACACACTGTTCTTATGTTTTTTTTCTTTTCTATTTCATTTGAGTCAAGAACTCTTGATTATATCCTCCTTATTCGTCAAATTAGTGCTAGTTGTGCAAGTTTAACTGCCTAAGAGTTCACGAACAGGGGCTGTAAATGAAACAAAAACTTATAATCTTGATAAGCCATAAATTTTCCATTCCGTTATACACACACACACACTTATCTACTATTTCTCTTTCCTTCTTTTCTTCTCATTTGACGCCATGCAGGTGCTGGCAAGTGACACGTAAACATACACCTTTTTTTTCTTTTCTTTTTGACCTTTCTATTTCTATTTGGCCAAGTGATTTCTGGTTGATAGTTCATATTTAAGTTATTAATCACATGTGATTTAAGGTTTTGTTAAAATTGCATTAATTCTTTTAATTAACGACAAGACACACATGAAATAAAGTAAGAGTGTGCTAAATATGACATAATGTTTATGTAGGAAGCAAAGAAGAAATACTATAACAAGAATAGCAACCTATCATCTCTCATAGTGACCACCATATTGAATGAATTTTGTCGAGCCCACATTGTCCTTCCGTTAAAGTAACACAATTTTCATGATTGACCAGCAAAGCATTTAGACAATTATGACCCTTCTATCGATCAAACATCATCACACTGAATAATTTATTGCTCAAACACATTGAACTAGAATAACTAGAAACACCGGAAGCAGCTACAACAGGGTAAACCGTCCATTGGTAGATCATTTTGAGTGTATTATGTGTCAAAAACATATAAAATGTCACATTATATATAAACTGAACTTGAAAATTTTGGTTTCCTCAGTTTACTTGGAAAAAGTGGTAAGATTGTTTTTTCTTAATAAATTCTTTGAACATAAGATTTAATGCAAGATTTATTTTAGAAAAGTAAGTGAACAATCTTTTTCTTTTTCAAAGTAAGTGATCACGATATCTTGTAAAGGTGTAAAAAAAGATATACACTTATATTCGTCATTTACGATTCCGTCAGATTAGGTAATCTGTTACTTATTGTTCCGTCGGTAATACGTCACTTATGGTTCCGTCGGAAATCCGTCACTAAAACTATCCGTCGGTAATTATGGTTCTGTCGGTAATAAGTGACTAAAACTATTCGTCGGTAATCCGTTACAAAGAAGTTTCCGTCGGTAATCCACAAAGATGTTAGTTATCAGTTTTTCATAGATTGGACCAAACTTATGAATCTGATCATAGCATAGGGAGCCGTCAGTGATTACCAACGTAATGCCGACGGAATGTAAACGAAATACTAGACTTGGGCCATCCGTTGGTATTCCGTCGTTAGTCACCAACGGAATTGTTTTTTTAGAAGGTAAATCAACTTTTTTTATACTAATATTCTAAAATTATTTCAATTATTATTATTATTAATATAATTAGCTGTGTAATTTATTATATATATATATATATATATATATATATATATATATATATATATATATGCACCTAATAATTCAATTTACTAATTATTATAGTATAATTAATTTTGTTATTACGTATAATTATTATGAAAATTATAAATTATCAACGTAAATGTTGTTTTAGAAAATATGTAAACTTTTTTTATTGGTATTATTATAAAAATAACTCAATTATTATTAATAACTGTAATTAACTGTTAACTTTTTATAATTAAAATATTATAATTATCAACCTAATAAATTCCCCTTTTTATAATTAACTGTTAACTTTTTATAATTAAAATATTATAATTATCAACCTAATAAATTCCCCTTTTTATTACTATTTGTATATGATAGTAGTTTGATTACTGATAATATTACTAGATAATATTACTAGTACTTAAATAATTATTTATTATTTTAATTAAAATAATATAATAATTATTATTAATTACTATTTATTGTAACTATTAGTATTAATAGATAAATAATTATTTACCTTGTTAATGAAAAAAATTAATTATTAATATTATTATTAATTACTATTTACCTTGTTATTGGTATTAATAAGTAATATTAATACAAATAAAAATAATTACAATAATAATAATAATAATAATAATAACAATAATAATAATAATAATAATAATTAACAAAAAAATATTAATGATGTTTAATAAAGGTGTGAGGAAGATAAAGTAATAAAAATATTGTTTACAATTCGAAAAATTGAAATTTTGAATTGAAACCAAAGTCCTAAAGGTGTACACGGATGTACGTATGGGTATCTTTGCTATAATTTATAAATATGTAGTTATTGATATATTATGTGTGTGAGAAAATAAAATCGGAGAAAATTATGTATGGTGCTCGAAATGTTGAAAATAAGAATAGGTCTGTCGAAAGTCCTTCGGAAATTTCGTCGGTATTCCGTCACAAATAATTACCCATAGGGCTTTTTTTGATAGACCGAATTCTGTCGGAAGGGAGGGACGATGGTGGGCTCGTGCCTTATGGTGATTGATAGTCGACAGAGATGTGCTTTAGAACGATAAAAAGGAAGGAAGATAAAAGGGAAGGAAGGTGATGGTTTATCATCGGCGGTGAGGTGTTGGTGCTATTTATTACATATAAATGATTAAATTTTTTAAAAACAATAGCACAATGATAAAGTAATAAATGATAAAATAATAAAATTAAGGTAATGTGGTCATTCTACACGTATTTAACGGAGTTTTCTAATGGAGTTAGACCGAAGGATCTATAGCGTAATTTTTTAAAACCACAGGGACGTTAGTTATCAGTTTTTCGAAGATTGTACCAAATTATGAATCTGATCATAGCATAGGGAGCACTTCTATAATTTACTCTTAATATTACTTAGTTCTTAAGTATTTTTTTAAATTAAAATATGTGTAATATTTTTAGTAAATATAAGAGAGACGTATGAGTAAAAGTGAAGCAACTTTGGTCTACGTCGTTGTTTCTTTTTATAACCACCATTAAAAAAATCATGCGGTTCCAAGCCTATAAATTAAACTGGAACACTTAGCTAACTTCTTTAAAAAAATATATATAAGGAATATCAACATGAGAAAAGAGTATTTATTCACACGTTGATTAAGAGATTATTTGTCCGAAATTCAAGCGTAATCCACTTTTCATACCTTACCGGTTTCATCAAATAGCAAAATCCGATAAAGGGGAAAAAAGGAAGAGATAAGGAATGCCGATTTGAACTATGCTCCACAATGCGGTTGCTTCAACATTACACGTCACCATTGTTATCATGTTGCTGCAAACGGTAGTTTTTGTGTCTGGGATCCCAGCGACTCTCAAGCTGAAAAGTTCTTTTTCGGTGAACCATGAAATTGAGTTGAATTAACTTAGAGATAAAGATACTTTGAGACACCGAAGGATAATACTAAACCATAGTTCTCAAAGAGGTGTTGCGCAATTCTCTTTTTACGGCAATTATGATCAACATTTTGCAGGGTAGACGAACTTCCTTAACTTTTTGTTTTTCATTTAAAATTTTCTAGAATTTCAGACTTGTGATGATCAACTTCCTTCTTTGAGTTAATTTTGTTGGTTTAAAAGATAAGTGTCAGGACCTTTTTACACCTCTTAGTTAATATTGGTGAGACACTTCTAGAAAACTAGGTGAATTCCTATGGAAATTAATGACGTAATTTTTCCGTCGAAAATTAGTGACGAAATTCCAATGGAATTGTGAAAAACATAAAAAGCCTAATTTTAGTGATGGAATACTGAGAAATAGCGACGGAAATAAATTCCGTCGGAAATCCGTACGTGATTACCCATAGAATGTAAACGAAATACTAGACTTGGGCCATCCATTGGTATTCGGTCGTTAATCACCGACGGATTTCCGACAAAAATGTTTTTTTAGAAAATAAATGATTTTTTTATACTAATGTTCTAAAATTATTTCAATTATTATTATTATTATTATTATTATTATTAGTATTATTAACTGTGTAATTCTTTGTTTTTCTATATATATATATATATATATATATATATATATATATATATATATATATATATATAAATATATTATTAGTAATTTTGTTATTACTTATAATTATTATGAAAATTATAAATTATCAACGTAAATGTTGTTTTAGGAAATAAGTTAACTTTTTTTTATTAGTATTATTATAAAAATAACACAATTATTATTAATAATAGTAATTAACTATTACCTTTTTTATAATTAAAATATTTTAATTATCAACCAAATAAATCCACTTTTTTTATTAGTGTTAGTATATAATAATAGTTTGATCATAACGGGATATGAGTAAGTTATTTAAAAATTTTATAATACCAAAGAAAATTTTAAAATATTTAAAAGAGTCAGGCGGGCTAGGCAAGTCAATGAGTAAGACGCCCTAAAACAACACTGTGATTATAAAAACAGGGCTAAAACACGACTTTGCCTTTTTCTCCAGACTTTTTTTTTTTACTCATATTTGATTATGATTTGCTGATCATGTAACATGGATATTTAGATTATTTATTAATATCACATAGTATCCTTAAATCCACTTTTTTTTTTTATTAGTGTTAGTATATAATAATAGTTTAATTACTTATAATATTACTCGTACTTAAACAATTATTTATTACTTTAATTAAAATAATATAATAATTATTATTAATTAATATTTATCGTAACTATTAGTATTAGTAAATAAATAAATATTTACTTTTGTAATGAAAAAAGTAATTATTATTATTAATTACTATTTATTTAGTTATTGGTATTAATAAATAACAATAATACTAATAAAAATAAAAATAAATAATTATGGTAATAATAATAATAATAATAATAATAATAATAATAATAATAGTTATTATTATTATAAAAAGGAAGGAGGATAAAAGGGAAGGAGGGTGCTCGTATATGATCCGCGGTGAGGTGTTGGTGCCATTTATTACATATAAATGATTAAAAATTTTAACACAATAATGTAATAATAAAGTAATAAATGCTAAAGTAATAAAATTAAGGTAATGTTGTCATTCTACACGTATTTAACGAAGTTTTCTAATGGAGTTAGACGGAAGGATCTATAATGTAATACATATTAATATATGAGATCTCGATGGTGTATACGAACATCAATATATGAATATCAATGCACACTGATGGAGCCCCGCTAAATATCCTATGCTTTGACATTCTAATACATATTAATATATGAGATCCTGATGGTGTATACGCTTATATGTACTAAATTTACTATAATTTGTTCAATGTTTATTAATTAGTGTATAACCAAAAGGCTTTTTATGAATCTGATCATAACATAAGGAGCACTTCTGTAATTTACTGTTAAGATTACTTAGTTCATAAGCATTTTTTTAAATAAAAATATGTGTTATGTTTTTAGTAAGTATAAGAGAGACGTATGATTAAAAGTGAAGCAACTTTATCTACGTCATTGTTTCTTTTTATTACCACCAATAAAAATATCTTGTTGTTCCAAGCCTCTAAATTAAGCTACTGATGAGGGATCACTTAGATAACTTCTTTGAAAAAATATAAGGAATATCAACATGAGAAAAGAGTATTTATTCATACGTTGATGAAGTGATTATTTGTCCAAAATTCAAGCATAATCCACTTTTCAAACCTCTCCGGTTTCATTCAAATAGCATAATCTGATAAAGGGGAAAAAAGAGAAGAGATAAGGAATGCTGATTTCAACTATGCTTCGAAATGCGGTTGCTTCAACATTACACATCGCCATTGTCATCATGTTGCTAAAGGCCCCAACGACTCTCAAGCTGAAAAGTTCTTTTCTGGTGAACGATGAAACTGAGTTGAGTTAACTTAGAGATAAAGATACTTTGAGACACCGGAGAATATTACTAAAGCATAGTTCTTAAAGAGGTGTTGTGTAATTCCCTTTTTACGAAAACTATGATCAACATGTTGGAGGGTAAATGAACTTCCTTAACTTTTTGTTTTTCATTTGAAATTTTCTAGAATTATAGACTTGTGATCATTACCTTCCTTCTTGGATTTAATTTCGTTGGGTTAAAAGAAAAGTATCAGGACCTTATTACCCCTCTGAGTTAATATTGGTGAATGCCTTAGTGACGGAATTTTTCCGTCGGAAAATTGTGCGGAAATTCTGACGGAATTGAGACAAACACAAAAACCCTAATTTTAGTGACGGAATACTGACAAAATAGCGACGGAAATAAATTCCGTCGGAAATCCGTGAGTGATTACCGACATATGGTTTTGTCCGATTAGGTAATCCGTCATTTATGGTTCTGTCGGGAATCCGTCACTCTGTAATTATAGTTCTGTCAGTAATCCGTGACTAAAACTATTCGTCGGTAATCCGTGACAAAAAAGTTTCCGTCGGTAATCCATCACAATAATATATGTCGGGACTCCGTCGGCATTGTGTCGTTATTTGGTCAAACAGGTCTGACAAATTGTCGTAGTTGTCCGTTGAAAATCCGTCGGAATTTTCGTCGGTATTCGGTCACAAATAATAATAATAATAATAATAATAATAATAATAATTACCGAATTCCGTCGGAAATCTTGTTTAGCGACGGATATGGCCGTCGGAAATCCCCTGCTTTTCTACTAGTGAGATAGAGAAAGATCCTGAGTTTAAGGATTCCTCCTTGAGTATATAGAAGTTACCGATTCTTATTCCACAATGCATTAACCTTCTATTCTCCATTTCCGTTCATAATTATTTCATAGTCATTTGTTAATCAAAAGAAATATTTGTTGCTTCTTCATCTCACACATACACATGCACACACTGTTATGTTTTTTTCTTTTCTATTTCATTTGAGTCAAGAACTCTTGATGATATCCTCCTTATTCGTCAAATTAGTGCTAGTTGTGCAAGTTTAACTGCCTAAGAGTTCACGAAAAGGGGCTGTAAATGAAACAAAAACTTATAATCTTGATAAGCCATAAATTTTCCATTCCGTTATACACACACACTTATCTACTATTTCTCTTTCCTTCTTTTCTTCTAATTTGATGCCATGCAGGTGCTCGCAAGTGACACGTAAACATACACCTTTTTTTTCTTTTCTTTTTGACCTTTCTATTTCTATTTGGGCAAGTGATTTCTGCCTGATAGTTCATATTTAAGTTATTAATCACATGTGATTTAAGGTTTTATTAAAATTGCATTAATTATTTTTATTAACGACAAGAACTATAGGCTGGACAAAAATGCAATCTTACAATTGGTACACAACCAAGACACACATGAAATAAAGTAAGAGTGTGCTAAATATGACATAATGTTTATGTAGGAAGCAAAGAAGAAATACTATAACAAGAATAGCAACCTATCATCTCTCATAGTGACCACCATATTGAATGAATTTTGTCGAGCCCACATTGTCCTTCCGTTAAAGTAGCACAATTTTCATGATTGACCAGCAAAGTATTTAGACAATTATGACCCTTCTATCGATCAAACATCATCACACTGAATAATTTATTGCTCGAACACATTGAACTAGAATAACTAGAAACACCGGAAGCAGCTACATCAGGGTAAAACCGTCCATTGGTAGATCATTTTCAATGTATTATGTGTCAAAAACATATAAAATGTCACATTATATATAAAATGAACTTGAAAATTTTGGTTTCCTCGGTTTACTTGGAAAAAGTGGTAAGATTGTTTTTTCTTAATAAATTCTTTGAACATAAGATTTAATGCAAGATTTATTTTAGAAAAGTAAGTGAACAATCTTTTTCTTTTTCAAAGTAAGTGATCACGATATCTTGTAAAAAAATAAGTGAATAATGTGTTTATGAAGTATCTCTCTTTCTCACACACCGATATTAAATAGACAACATTTTTGTATCTTTTCAATATTAACTCAAGAGTAAAAGGGTTCAAAATTTTAAATTTTTAAGTGGAAGAATAAAAATATTAAGTGGAAATATCAAAACCCTAATTCCATTACTTTATATGCAGATACCCAAAAACAGAAAGATTATTGCTTTCATTGCTTGTGTTTTAATATTCCTTTTAGAACCCAATCTTTTACTAACTATTTCTTTTAAACTAATATCTTAAAGATTGTGAATTGTGAGTTATATAGGAACATTGATATATTGTAATTTGGTTATCTCGTAGGATTTACTTCACAACAGTGACCCAGGGATCTCCAGCAAAAGACTACTACGTACAAATTGACACCGGAAGTGACGCATTATGGGTCGGTTGCAAACCTTGTAATGATTGCCCTACATCAAGCGGATTTAATGTATGTTCATCGTTTCTTATAATTCATTTTTTTATAAGGTGTCACTTTTGTGAATCAACTAGTATTTGTACTATGTTATGATTTTTTCTTTCTTTGAATAGATTTCTCTTACACTCTATGACCATTCAAACTCATCAACATCTTCTCCTGTCTCATGTTCACACCAAATATGTTCTCTTAAACTTATGAATTGGACGGTTGTTCACATATCACTGCACTTATAATATCCAATGTGGAGATGGTAGTGCAACATCAAGCCATCATGTATCCGAAATAATTCATTTAGAAACATTTTTACAGATACGAAATCATCAAATACTTCAGCTTCTATTGTATTTGGGTAAGTTATCAATTTCTTATACAATTCACTTCTGCTTTCGTCTTTTCCATAGTTACAAAATCATTTAAAACTCTTTAAAAAGACCGTTTATTTTGTCAATTATGCAACAGTTGTAGCACAATGAAAACTGGGGTCTTAACTAAATCCGATAGAGCAGTTGATGGAATTCTGGCGTAGCGAGGTTTACCTATCATACCCCAACTTTCTTCGCAGGGGATTGCTCCTAATTCGTTCGCTCATTATTTTTACTGATGGAGGTGGGTTTATGGTTCTTGGTCAACCAATGGTGCCATATATCGTCTTTACTCCACGGTCAAATCACAGTAAGTTTTCTATTCACTACTAGAAAACAAAGGGTTTTGCCACAGAAAATAACTACGGAAAATTTTCGTAGGTAATTACCTACATAATACCAACGGAATTCCTATGGAAGGGGACGCTCTAAATTAGTAACGGAATAGCTACAAAATAGCTATGTAATAACAATGGACGCACATTTGTAGGTATTTCATTGGTAATTACCTACAAAATAACTACAGAATAATGACGGAAGTAAGCATATAGGTATTCCATAGGTAATTAGCTATAGAATAGCTACAGACTACCCACATAAGAAAATAGCTACAGAATAACTACGAAATACCAACGACTTTAAATTATTATTATTATTATTATTATTATTATCATTATTATTATTCCCATTATTATTATTATTATTCAATAATCAAGTCTTAATTTTTTTTTTGATCCTTTTGCTTTGAATATTTAAAAAACAAAAAATTTAAAATTAGAATAATAGTACTATTAATAATAATAATTATAAACATCATGATAATATATAATAATCTCAATGAATGTGTTTAACACACAAGCAAATGAACAAACGAAAAAAACGACTTTAACACATCATTAAGGTAAAATAATATACATTTAATATATGAATAATCAAAAACGATGATAATTAGGGGATATATATATATATATATATATATATATATATATATATATATTTATAAGTAAGTGTATGTATGTATTTATTTATGTATGTATGTATCTGAGTATATGTATATATATTTATGTATGTGTATGTATGTATATCTGTGCTTATATATATGTATGTGTGTGTGTATATATATATATATATATATATATATGTATGTATGTACGTATTTGAGTATGTATATGTATGTGTATGTATGTGTGTATGTGTATCTATGCGTATACACGGTTTTATGTATATTTATATGGTGTATAACTTCGTGAAAAGAAAGTAATCAAAGTATAATGATGTTGTGAAAAAAATGAAAAGAAGAAAAAAACAAATTATACCTTAAAAAATAGAAAAAAAAACGTAGGTAAATACCTACAGATTACCTACGAAAAACCTTTGTCCGTTGGTATTTACCTACGGATTATCTACAGTTTTTTTTATTTTCTATTTTTCAAGGGTCTAATGTCATTTTTATCGTTACATTTTTTCACAACATCATTATATTTTGATTGTTTTGTTTTCACCAACTTATACATAACATAAACTTACATACACAGGTATGAATCGTTAGAACCCATTACTCATTTACAAATTTATTATTCTTTTTTTATATAATATAAATGAAACTTATTTTTCTATATACAAATATAAATAAATACACACATTTACATACAAAAGATACGTACGTATTATGTTCAATATATCACGTATTTGTTTAATGAGGTTAATTGTGGCTCAAGAACAAACATAAATAGGTTTTTATATCATATATACTAATGAGTTCTAATGATTCACATTCTTATGCATACGTTTATATGATGTATAACTTTGTTAAGACAAAGTAATCAAAGTATAATGATGTTCTGAAAAAAATAAAACGAAAAAAAACGACATTACACCTTCAAAAATAGAAAAAAAAAACCGTAGGTAATCCGTAGGTAAATACCTACCGATTACCTATGGGTAACCTTTATCCGTAGGTATTTACCTACGGATTACCTACAGTTTTTTTCTCTATTTTTCAAGTGTCTAATGTCATTTTTATCGTTAAATTTTTTCACAACATCATTATACTTTGATTGTTTTGTTTTCACCAACATATGCATAATATAAACTTACATACACAGGTATGGATCTTTAGAACCCACTACTCATTTACAACTTTATTTTTTTTTATATATATAGTATAAATGAAAGTTATTTTCTATACACAAATACAAATAAATACACACATTTACATACAAACGATATGTACGTATTATGTTCAGTATGTCACATATTTGTTTAATGAGGTTAACTGTGGCTCAAGAACAAACATAAATTCTAATGATTCACATTCTTTTACATACGTTTATATGATGTATAACTTTGTGAAAACAAAGCAATCAAAGTATAATGATGTTGTGAAAAAAATGAAACGAAAAAAAACGACATTACACCTTCAAAATTTGGAAAAAAAAAACATAGGTAATCCGTAGGTAAATACCTACAGATTACCTACGGATAGCCTTTATCCGTAGGTATGTACCTAAGGATTACCTACAGTTTTTTTTTTTTTTTTTTTTTTTTTTTTCTATTTTTCAAGGGTCTAATGTCATTTTTATCGTTACATTTTTTTCACAACATCATTATACTTCATTGTTTTGTTTTCACCAACTTATACATAACATAAACTTATATACACAGGTATGGATCGTTAGAACCCACTACTCATTTACAACTTTATTATTCATTTTTTTTATATAATATAAATGAAAGTTATTTTCTATACAGAAATACAAATAAATAGACACATTTACATACAAACGATATGTAGGTATTATGTTCAGTATATCACGTATTTGTTTAATGAGGTTAATTGTGGCTCAAGAACAAACATAAATAGTTTTTTATATCATATATAGTAATGAGTTCTAATGATTCATATTCTTCTACATACGTTTATATGATGTATAACTTTGTGAAAACAAAGCAATCAAAGTATAATGATGTTGTGAAAGTAATGAAACGAAAAAAAACGACATTACACCTTAAAAAATAGAAAAAAAAAACCGGTAGGTAATCTGTAGGTAAATACCTACAGATTACCTACGGATAGCCTTTATCCGTAGGGTATCCGTAGGTACATTTTTTTTTTCTATTTTTCAAGGGTCTAATGTCATTTTTATCGTTACATTTTTTTCACAACATCATTATACTTTGATTGTTTTGTTTTCACCAACTTATACCTAACCTAAACTTATATACATAGGTATGGATCGTTAGAACCCACTACTCATTTACAGCTTTATTATTCTTTTTTTTTTATATAATATAAATGAAAGTTATTTTCTATACACAAATACAAATAAATACACACATTTACATACAAACGATGTGTACGTATTATGTTCAGTATATCACGTATTTGTTTAATGAGGTTAATTGTGGCTCAAGAACAAACATAAATAGTTTTTTGTATCATATATAGTAATGAGTTCTAATGATTCACATTCTTCTACATACGTTTATATGATGTATAACTTTGTGAAAACAAAGCAATCGAAGTATAATGATGTTGTGAAAAAAATGGAACGAAAAAAAAACGACATTACACCTTCAAAAATAGAAAATAATAAAAACAAAGGTAATCCGTAGGTAAATACCTACAGATTTCCTACGGATAGCCTTTATCCATAGGTAATCCGTATGTATTTACCTAAGGATTACCTAAAGTTTTTTTTTTCAATTTTCTATTTTTCAAGGGTCTAATGTCATTTTTATCGTTACATTTTTTTCACAACATTATCATACTTTGATTGTTTTGTTTTCACCAACTTATACATAACATAAACTTACATACACAAGTATGGATCGTTAGAACACACTACTCATTTGCAACTTTATTATTCTTTTTTTTTTGTATCATATATAGTAATGAGTTCTAATGATTCACATTCTTCTACATACGCTTATATGATGTATAACTTTTTGAAAACAAAGCAATCAAAATATAATGATGTTGTGAAAAAAAATTGAAACAAAAAAAAACAATATTACACCGTTAAAAATAGAAAATAACAAAAATTGTAGGTAATATGTAGGTAAATACCTATAGATTATGTAACATCTTGTTTAAAACGGGATAATTAATGATAAACCTGGAACCTCGAGAAGTAATTTTATTATTATTATTATTGTCCAAAACCAAATAATAATTAGTTGGGAGTTGGTTCGGGAAGCCAAATGACAAGATTTATATCTCTACGGGTTAAAGTGTGACTGTGGGACTTAATTTGTAAATATTTTCATAAGTCAAGGGCTGATTGATAACATTTTGGACTTGAATTGTAAGGATTTTCAGAAGGAGGGGTTAATGGTAATTTACGGATCTTAATTGAGAATATTTTATAGAGAAAGGGGTTGTTTTGTAAATGTTGGACTTGTAATGAAAAGGATTATTGAAATCAAGTGTGTAAAGGGTAAATTAGGGTTTTGTTTTGAAAGAAAAAGGAAGAGAGGGACTACATGTGTTAATATGGGAACTAGTTTAAGGATCCGGGTATATAACCCTTTCCTTCCCGTCCACACCCTAACCTTAAACCTAATGAGGCATTCATCCACCACCATTGCTCTCTCAACTTCCGGTGCCGCTACCTTCCTCCACCGAGTCGCGCATCACCACAGTTGGAGACCCAAACCACCGGAGCAACCACCTCGTGTCCATCCTAGCACCAGGGAATGAAGTTGGGTGCGTGTTGTCGTCGTTCTCTTGGAAGACCGCCATTCAAGCATTCATTCACAACCTGGCGACCATCCAGCCATCTGCTGGGGACAAGAAACGATGGTGGGAAATGCATCCGCTGCCTCCGCCATCCGTTCGTTGGCGACTAATGGCCAACCCTAGTCGTCGCAGTTGATATCGCCTCTAGACGCCTTAGTTGCTGCTAGTACTGTTTCGCAGTTGCATTCGTTGCCCCAACACCACCATCAACGACACCCGCGGGTATGTATTGTGATTTCAGTTTGCTCAAACTTTTGCGAAACTTCAAATTTTCAGTGTATTATTAACTTGATTTAAGGAATGAATTATTGACTTTTAATTGGATTGTTTAATAGACAACATACAACAACATACAGTTACAGGGAAACACACAAACACACAAATTGTATTATTTAGAAGCTGATGTGTATTTCACTAGCCATAGAAGTATATTAACACAAAAAAATTTATAGACAAAAACAGACCGAATTGCCCCTGTCCCAAATTGACTTAAATACAAGAGTTCATTATGTGGCCTTTCTTCCTGTGATTTCAATTGTGCTTTCCATACTTGTAACATGTCGATTTATGTGCTTTCCCTGCCTCGCTTGTTGCTTAGAATCATCCAGTAAAGTAGGAGGAGGAGTTCCATCAAACACATGCTTGGTCTCCATGTTTCCATTGCTTAGAACCATTTTGAATGTATATATTTTTTTTTATCCTAATTCACATTTCACAGTTTTATTTGACACAATAGTTTTCATAGTTTTATTTGACACCAACCTCCAAAAATGTAGATAAATTCAGCAACTATCAAATGAATAAAGATTTCAGCTATTAGTTATTCAATATTTATTTGTTAATTTATGAAATATTGAAAATGAATAAAGATTTCAAAGTGAATTAGTTATTTTTAACCATTTATTTGTTAACAAAATCTCAACCAAAAGAACTATGGAGTGTTTATGTTTATGGTACTAATTGTGAAAATTATTATTAATATTATTAGCTGATGAAAAAGTTGCATAGTTAATTTAAATTTATGTATATGTTTTAATGTAATTATAAAATAATCTGCTTTTTCATATTTTTTACATGATTGTTAATAAAAGTATTTATATAATTTGATCTGTATATTTTCCAAACAAATACGAAACAATTTTTTCAACTTAAAAAATATTCTATGACATAAAAATGATTTGTCATATTTATTTAACCATATATTAAAATGTCATTACATGTATTTTCCTTTACCACTCATTAATTAGGAATTAATATCAGTATGTTAATTTTTTTATAACATTTTTATTTGTTAATTGTAAAGCATATTTATTTTTCGTATAACATCTTTTATTTTTTACTTAATTTGAATCATTTTTTATAAAGTTAATCGGGTAAATATCTAAATTAATAACTGCTTCAAAAAAAGGCATTAATGATTATGATTTTGAACTATCAATATTCATTTAATTTGTCACATTTGTGGTATGTTATTAAGCATATTAAAAGTTATTATTATGAATATTAAAAACAATGTACATTGTTATTATCAATAGTATGTTTTATATTGAATTAAAAGTAAAGTACATTGCTATCATTGTTTAAAGTTGAATTACATTTACTAATTGCATGTGTTTGTCTTGTTATATTTAGGTAAATGAGTTGCGACAACAAATGTCAAACATGGAACAAGCCATGGAAGAAAAGCAAAGTGAAATGAATTTGCAAATGCAACAAATGCGAAATGAAATGGAATTGCAAGTGTAACGACAATTGGCAACCTTTATGAAACAAATCAATCTGTCCGGTAATCCACCAAGTAGTTCTTAGTTTTTGTTTTATAACACTAAATTAATGTTATGTTATTGACTAGTTCTTAGTTTTTGTAATGATATTGTAATGGTATTTTGAGTATTTGAATGTATGAATGGTATGTTAGTGACTATTTTAATGGTAATGAATGTAATGGTATTTGACTATTATTTTAATTATTTATTTGGTTTTTTTAGCAAAAAATTTGGATATTTTTTAAATTATAAATTTAATATAGCAATAGATTTTTGACTGAATTGTAGGAAATAAATATTTTGTAGGAATTATAAATTTAATATTGCAATAAAAACTGGTAAAAAATTCATAGAAAATTTGTAGGAAATAAATATTCACTAGGTATTTTGTAGGAAATAAAATCCAATAAAATCTGTAGGTATTCCGTAGGAAAAGATGTTGGTATGTAATATGTAGGTAAAGTAGGTGGTAGGTATTCTATAGGAAAATCAGTTGGTAGTTATTCCATAGGAAAAGGTGTTGGTAGGTAATCTGTAGGTAAAGTAGTTGGTAGGTATTCTGTAGGAAAATAATTTCGTAGGTATTCCGTAGGAAAATGTTCCGTATGTATTTTGTAGGAGTTTCGTAGCTAAATAACCCGTAGGTAATCTGTAGGTATTCCGTAGTTAATGTGTTCCATAGGTATTCTGTAGTTAAATTTGTAACAGAATATTTCGTAGGAAATGCATAGGAACGTCTGTATCTAATTTGTAGGAAAAAATTACCCACGAGGGTTTTTCTTACAACCCGTTTTTTGTAGGAAGTTTGTAGGTAACGCCTTCTTCCTACAGATTTACTACCAATTCTACTGTAGTTAATTACTTAGTTTTCTAGTACTCCTGTATTCTTTGACTCAAGGGCCAATGGATCATTTGTACATCCTAGGCTCAACAAAATTTTTGATGTTAACCTAGGAGAGTTTGATCACCCTTTGGTGGTAGAGATTTCCAACGATTTTACTATGAGTGCTTCAAGGTTCTATCATGGTTGTGTCTTGGAGACGTTTCAGGAGAGGTTTATGATCGATCTCATCTTCATTCCTTTGGGAAAGATGATGGTCATCAAAGGTATAGACTGGATTAGTCGATTTAAATCTTTCATTGATTTCGAGCGCTAGTTGGTGAGAGTACATACTCTAAGTGGGGAGAACTGACTATTCATAGTAGGGGCATAGTAAGGGCGCCTAGAGCAGGCCAATTATTTGTTCAGTTGTAAGGGCTAGGAGGTACTTACATCATGGATGCTTGTGATATTTGGCGTATATTGTGAATAATTCAGGTTGGGAGGAAAAAGTCAATCGATGATGTACTGATTATTCGTGATTTCTTGGATGTGTTTCCCGAGGATTTTCCGAGAGTGCCAACTAAGAGGCAGCTGGAGTTTCAGATTAATCTAACCTTGATTGCGGCTCCAATAGTCATGGAACCTTATCATCTTACACCTCTTGAGATGTGAGAGTTGCCATACAACTTCAAGAGTTGTTGGACAAGGAGTTTATCAAACTTAATAGTTCCCTTTGGGGAGCACCGATACTATTTGTGAATAATAAAGATGGATCTGATTGTATGTGTATCGACTATAGGGAGTTGAATAAGCTTGCGGTGAAGAACCATTATCCACTTATGAGGAATGAATATTTATTTGATCAGCTTCATGGGACATCTTGGTTCTCCAAAATGGATTCGAGATCGGATTATCATCATATGAGGTTTATTATTTTGTTCAAAAAAAGCAAATAACAATTTATTATTTTGTTCTTTTTAATATATATCTTTAATAGTTTATAAATTTACTAAATTATAATTTTAGTTGACTAAATTTATTCATCTATTGTAATACTTTGATATGTACTTTGTATAAAAAAAGTTGTCTATAAAGTAGTAAACTATAATATATTTTTCTTGATAGTTATTTATAAATTTAATTCACAACAAATTAATCAATATTATTTAGTTTATATTATTAGAGTTAGTTAATACTACAATTATACAATTATTAAAATGTCATAATTCTTGAAAACCGAATTGAGAAAACCGATCCAACCGAATAATAATTTTTTTTTGGTTCTGTAACGCCCCGACTCTCAGGTATGGAATTTCAATATTTAATTCATAATTCTAAGGTTTACTCGATGAGTCGGATGCCTTGACTCGTCGAGTAGGAGCATGTCCTGGCCACGTGTTAAGTGACCAACTCGCCGAGTCGGAGGAAGGACTCGACGAGTTGGAGTTGGAGGATGAAACCCTAATTTTCGAGGGTTTTGCACCCTATATAAAGGATCATTTGCCCTTAGCCTCCCCTTATAGCCTTTGAGAGTCCAGAAAAACCTAATACGTGTGTGTGCTCCATTCTTGGGTGATTTTCAAGTTTGGAAGGTGTTTTTCAAAGAGAAGACTTGAACTTTCAGAGGAATAGCGCAAATGGAGCTTATGGATCTGACCCTTTTGGTTCTTGACATCAGTTTGGAGGTAACAAGAAGTTACCTTGACCCTTTCTCTTTGTAGATCTCATTAGGATAAGATTAGGGCTTTCTTACATGTTTATGCTGGCCATTTTGAGTATGGGTTGTGATCTAAAGTTGTAACTTCAGATCTGAACTTACCTTGGTCCCTATGTCTATAAAGTCTTCATCCTTAGAAAGTTTGGACCCTTCCTTGTGAGTTAAACCCCATTGCAAGCTTGGATTTGACATTCTAAGCGTTTAGAGCATTGCATGTGCATAAATTTTGCACCTTTACATAAGAAGTATGCCTTAGGAGCCTAGATCTGCAATATGGGGCTTTAGTTTGGTCTGAAAACGTCTGAATAAGATGGGACTGTAGAGACTCCACGAGTTGCATGACCAACTCGGCGAGTCCGATGAAGATTAGCCTTGAAGGTTCCGCATGGAGTCAGCGAGTTAGAAGGATGACTCAAGGAGTCAGATGGGGTTTTCCCAACTGATTGGACATGCTAGCACTCGACGAGTTTAGAGAGACTCGGCGAGTCAACCCGAGGATTTTTCGGAGTTTTGGGAGTTTCAAGGGAACTCGACGAGTCGGCTCCTGCAATCGGCGAGTTGGGTCAACATGGACTGTTGACCTGGACTTTGACTTTGACCTTGACTAAGGGTTGATTAGTTGACTTTTGTGGGTATTTTTGTAAGATTGGTAATTTATGGAAATGGTTTCATGGTATACATAGCTGGTGAATTTCGTGGGAGTGGTACGAGGGTTTGAGTTGTCACTTTGATTCGACAGTTGAGAGGTGAGTTATTCTCACTATATCAACAGGATCTAAGGCACCAATGCCGACCCTTCGGATTTGTATTCAGGTTTATTGCATGCTATGCTTATTGATTTACATCCGGGTAGTTAGATTGGTATCCTGGTTATAAGATGGTTGCCATGATTAGTGATTTGTTAGATCTGCATGCTTACTCGTTTATATGTATGTGCATATGTTGGTATTTTGGGGGTAACTCACTAAGCCTTCGAGCTTACATTTATCGATTATTGTTTCAGGTACTTCTGATGATCGCGGGAAGGCGTAGGCGTGATCGTACCGCTCCTCATATTTCGTGATATTATGATTTGGTTCTAGGGGATACTTTGATGAATACACTATTTTGAAAATAAACTATAATGACTTAAATGTTTTTAATGTTTTAAAAAGTTTAAAATTGGCCCAAATTTTATGGATGTTACAGGTTCGGATAAGATTTGAATTTAGTTTGGACTATTTGGATCAACTTTTTGAAAACCGAAAGTAATTTTGATTAACTTGATCGGATCGGATTAAATTGATCCATTCAAACGAACACCCCTAGTAACTAACTACCGATGGACTTGTCTTAACTTTCAACTTTTAAGCACTGTACGTTGTTTTTCCGCTTTGTTTTTCTCACACATTTATTATACATCAATTAGTATATATTTACGAAATTTTAGCTAATATACATATACGAACATCCGTGCACACGATTGGATCCTCGCTAAAAATTTGATGCTTTAACATTCAAATACGCATTAATATATGAGATCCCGATGGTGTATACGCTTGTATGTACTAAAATTACTATAATTTGTTCAATGTGTATTAATTTGTATATAACAAAGGTGCAAGAAAAGATATACGATTGTATCCGTCACTTACGATTCCGTCGGTAATCCGTCACTTATGGTTCTGTCAATCAATCACTAAAATTATTCGTCGGTAATTATGGTTCCATCGGTAATCTATGACTAAAACTATCCGTCGGTAATCCGTTACAATGAAGTTTCCATCGGTAATCCATCACAAATTGTATCCGTCGATATTGCGTCGCGGGGCTTTTTACGACAGACCGAATTCCGTCGGAAATCTTGTTTAACGACGGATTTCCAACGGATATGGCCGTCGGAAATCGCCCCTTTTTCTATTAGTGAGATAGAGAAAGATCCTGAGTTTAAGGATTCCTCCTTGAAGATATAGAAATTGCCGATTCTTATTCCAAAATGCGTTAACCTTATATTCGCCATTTCCGTTCATCATTGTTTCATAGTCGTTTGTTATCAAAAGAAATATTTGTTGCTTCTTCATCACACACACATACACACACATTGTTCTATTTTTTTTCTTTTCTATTTCATTTGAGTAAAAAACTATTGAATATATCCTAAGAGTATCACTTATTCGTCCAATTAGTTCTACTTGTCCAAGTTTAACTGCCTAAGAGTATCACGTTAATTGGAAAAAGAAGATGGTAAACAAGAGTAGGGTAACGCTTTTTTTTTAGTTTCAGTGGGATATTTACCAAATTGCCCTAGATATTTAAAAAATAAATAAAGAAAATCGAATTTCAGTAACGGATTTCCGACAAAATTTCAAATTTGTTGACTTCCGTCAATAAACCGTCAGTACACTGTAACGGATTACCAACCAATTTTATTCTGTTACTAAACCATCATAAAAGCGTTGTGAATATCCTAATAATTTGTTTGTCCGAAATCCGTCTTTTTTTTTTTTCCGACGATTGTTTTCCGTCACCATTGCACTGTTTTGTAGTAGTGAAAACTTATAATCTTGATAAGCCATTAATTTTCCATTCCGTTATACACACACTTATCTACTATTTCTCTTTCCTTCTTTTATTCTTATTTGACGCCATGCAGGTGCTACCAAATGCCACGTAAACATATATCTTCCTTTTCTTTTCTTTTTGGCCTTTCTATTTGTATTTGGCCAAGTGATTTCTACCCAATAGTTCTTGTTTAAGTTATTAATCATATGTGACTTAAGGTTCTAATAAAATTGCATTAATTCTTTTTTTTTTAAACGACAAGAAACGTAGGCTGGACAAAAATGAAATGTTACAATTGGTACACAACCAAGACAAACATGAAATAAAGTAAGAGTGTGCTAAATATGGCAGGCACAATGTTTATGTAGGAAGCCTAGAAGAAATACTATAACAAGAATTGCAACCTATAATAGAGCATCTCTCATAGTGACCACCATATTGAATGAATTTTGTCGAGCCCACATTGCCCTTCGGTTAAAGTAACACAATTTTCATGATTGACCAGCAAAGCATTTAGACAATTATGACCCTTCTATTGATCAAACATCATCACACTGAATAATATATTGCTCGGACACATTGAACTAGAATAACTAGAAAATATTGGAGGCAGCTAGCTAGAGGGTAAAACCGTCAGCTGGTAGATCCTTTTGAGTTTTGAGTGTATTATGTGTTAAAAACATATAAAATGTCACATAATATATAAACTGAACTTGAAAATTTTGGTTTCCTGGGTTTATTTGGAAAAAGTTGTAAGATTGTTTTTCTTAATAAATTCTTTTAACATAAGATTTAATGCAACATTTATTTTAGAAAAATATGAGTGAACAATCTTTTTCTTTTTTTAAAGTAAGTGACCACGATATGTTGGAAAAAAATAAGTGAATAATGTGTTTATGAAGTATCTTTCTCTTTTTCACACTCCAGTATTAAATAGATAACCTTTTTCCATCTTTCAATATTAACTCACTAGGTTATAACCCGTGGATACCACAGATGAAGTAGATAAAAAATTTAATTTTAATTAAATTATAAGGTAAAGTCGTTAGATTTTATGATACAATATAGATTTGATCGATGGATATAGTAAAAATATTAATGTATTTTCTATTATCCATATAGGGGTTATTTAATTATATCTTTCTTTTTAGACTTACATGATGCCATGATAAATTTTTAATACGAAAGATAAAAATTAGTTTATAAATTGTTATAATAATCGATACATAATAAACACTGCAAATTAAATGAAAAATAAAATAAACGAAATATGTATAGTTTAATTAGTGACTATAGATAAAAATACAATGGCATGTTTATAAAGTAAAGAAACAACAATGATTATACATAATTTTATGCAAAACCACAACTCCTAAAATTCCATTTTCGCCTCCCTCTTACATTGCCATCTCCACCCCTCATCCATCGCCGTCATGGCCTCCCTTGTCCACCGTCATCGCCGACACGAACCTTCACCGTCGCACCCCTCAATCTTCCATCTCCATCTCCTCTCGCCCATCGTCTCCTATGTCTATGTCTGGTCGTCTCCCATATGTAGTCGTCTCCCTTCTCCGGCCATCACAGGATTGTTTAGGGTTTAGGGGTTATTTCAAGTTGTATAAAAAAACCAGATTGTGATTGTGTCATATCATTTACAAGTTTGAAGTCGAAACACTTGTCAACTTGAAGAAGAAAGGCTTCTGAAAGCAAGGAACAGCAAAGCAATTATAGACATATCCGCCTCACGAAGTCAGAAATGATACCAGAGGAGATTTTTCAGGTGAGAAAGTTATTTTCATAAATATGAACATAAAAACTTTCGATTTTTTAGGTTATAAGAAAACGATGCATATAAAAATTGTGCTTTTTATATCCATAATTTAAGGGATTCCTTAAAGATTACAGAGTTATATAAATTATTTGTTTTGAAAATTTTATGGATTGTGAATAGTCTTGTTTAGCTTCTAGGTACTAATTTCATGTATGTATTTAAATTGTTCCCTTGCTTCTTTTTATCAACAGATTTGGAGTTAAAATTAAGGTTAAATGATTCTTTATGTAGCAGTGTTTCAGAAGTGTCGATTCTTTTTCATTTTGCACAACAATGTTGACTTATTTTTTCAACCAATTTATGCAACTGGCATGAACTTTGCAACATGTTTCAACTGTTTGATCGTCTTACAGGTCAATGGTAAATGGTTTCATATTTTTTACAAAATACCTGATTGTTTCATAAATTGGGGAAAAAATGTGAAATCTGCATAAAGAAGCATTTAAGCCTTAGAAAGTAGAAACAAATAAGTGTGTGTGTATATATATATATATATATATATATATATATATATATATATATATATATAATGTTGTTTATATCTTCAAACAACATTTTATATATTAATTTAAATTAACGTTTATAGTTACGAAAAAAAAACCTGGGTTAGTGATTATGTTTTCAAAGTTCAATCATGTTTTACATTGTCAACCATCTAGGACACGGATTATTACCTACTTAACTCGGATCAAGCTTGGTGGACTATTTTTGCGTTATACACTCCACATAAAAACCTTCATATCCAAAATTGTATATATGCATTGTGTTTAATATTTGCATGGTATAAAATTTTCCAGAGTATATAAAAATTCAAAGTACATTGCTTTAATAGGAAAAAATTAAGAAAAGTTTGAAAATTTATTTTTTAGGCAACATATATTAATGGAGATAAAGAGAAATTCTTAACCCGGTACATGTTTGGTAGACTAATTATACGGTATACACTCTTTATATAAAACGTTCACATGACAAATTTTATATATGTATTGTGTTTAATATCTACATGGAATAAAAGTTCACATAATATCTGAAAAATTGAAAACACAATGGTTAAATAGAAAAAAACTCATAAAAGGTTTAAAAGTACAACGGTATAATCATAAGATTTAAATGGTTTAAAATGAAAGAAAGTAGGATTCATCAACATGATGAAAAAAGTTATCAAGTAAATAGAAAAAAAGGGTTTTAAAGTATATTGTCATTAAAGGGAATGTTCCCTTCTAAAACATGCTAATAAAAATGTTAAATAATCTTATGCAATAAAAATGTTAAAAATTCTTATGCAATAAATCTGTTATAAAGTACAAAGCTATATTTTGCATATTAGAGTATCATTTTTAATTTCATTTTTATATAAAAATGCATAAAAAGGAAACGAAATACAATAGAAATGTGAATTATTAGAAATTAAAATTTTATAAAAGCAAATTATTATAAGTTACAATTCTATATATTCTGTATATTCTATAAATTTTAATTGTTTTTCTTCAATTTTATTTAAAGCTGAAATGTGACTTTTGTAAAGCAATTTGTAGAGTAAGGGCAAAATATTCCAAATTTGTTGCCATATTTATATTCCATTACGACACATGGACACACATGAAAACAATGTACTTTTAAAAATGGACCATGTAATCCGGCATAAAAAAATACTACGGAAAGTATAATTCTATTTATTACATAATTTTGAAGTTTTTTCTATTTTTTTTATATGTTTTTTTTGGTAAAGGATGTAGAATTTCAGGAGAAAATCTGTGACACAGCAAAATAACATACTATCTTATGGAACATTGTTAAAAATAAATTTGTATAAAGTACAATCCTATATGATGCATATTCTTAAAAGTTTCATTGTTTAATTAAAATATTATATATAAAATGCAGAAAAAGACATTATACGTTCAAAAATGGACCATGTAATCTGGCATAAAAAATATTAACGAAAGTACAATGCCATTTATTGCATACTTTTGAAGGTTTTTTGTTTTTTTTTTCCTGTAAAAGATGTAGAATTTTAGGGGCAAATGATGCAATAAATTACATATGACATAAATGTCTTATTATAAAGTAGTTGTTTTTAGTAGAGGCAAAACAATCAAAATTGTCCTCTCATTTGTATTTTTTATAACATCATACTTTTAATTAGATTTGAAGAAAAAGAAAGATAACATTGCAGAATTTTTATTATCGAAGTACAATGCTATTTTTTTTTTTGCATAAATTTAAAGTTTCTTTTTACTTTTTTTTTTCTGCATATAACATTTAGAATGATGTATTACAATGTTAATAATAAAAGTGGTTATAATGAAACAAACATGACATGGAATGGAGTCTTGGATTCCTATTCCGGTTTTCCATGATCCATTCCAATTACATTGAAAAAAATAAGTTTCTTTTCCCTCGTTTAATGGAATGAGCCGCTACTTCTGAAGGAAACAATTCCTTCTAGTTTGTCAGTTTCCATTTTAGTAGTCAAATGGTCTTTTTTTTTCTATAAAAGTAAGATGATATTAGAAACTCAAATCCTCGAAAAAAGTACAGAAGGAGAAGAAAAATGGTAACAAAAAGAGAAGAAAAAAGGAATAAAGTAAATAACATATTGCAAATCACATAAACATAAAACAATCAACAATTATTTGTTGTAGACTAACCGGATGGATTGAAAATAATGACATACCTTCATTAGTTTTGTAGTTTACAGAGATGCAGAAAAATTCTTGAATGACTGGTTTGAAGACGCCAATGAAGAAGAAAATAAGAGAGAATCGATATTTCTAAGTTGGAGGTTTATGATTAGCTGATTTTAAGGGATTGCATATCTTTATTTAAGTTTGAAAGTTGTGTTTACATATATAAAACATATTTTGAATTTTGAATGTAGTTTAATTTTGGATATTAAAACTAATTTTCTTAATCTTAAGGGGTGATAATTGATAATCGAAGCAATGTAAAGGTGGGAAAATCAGTCAATAATTTTCTATGAAGGTGACACGTGGCATAGTGGTTGTGTAATAGAGTGCCATGTGGCATCTTAGAGAGCTTTTTATTAGGAAGTGAGAAGAGTAAAAGAGTCCAAAAAATTATTTTTTAAGTGGAAGAATATTAAGGGGAAATATTAAAACCTTAATTCCATTACTTTATATGCATTTACCCAAAACCGAAAGATTATTGCTTGTTTTAAAAATCCTTGTAGAAACCAATCTTTTACAAAATGTTTTCTTTTAAACTAGTATCTTAATGATTATGAATTGTGAGTCATATAGGAACATTGATATATTGTAATTAGGTTACCTTGTAGGCTTTACTTCACAACAGTCGGACTGGGATCTCCGCCAAAAGACTATTACGTACAAATTGACACCGGAAGTGACGCGTTATGGTTCGGTTGCAGACCTTGCAATGATTTCCCTACATCAAGCGGATTTATTGTATGTTCATCGTTTCTATTAATATATTTTTTATAACGTGTCACTTTTGTGAGTTAACTAGTATTTGTACTATAGTATGATTTTTTTCTTTCTTTGAATAGATTCCGCTTGTCAATCTTATGAATCGGCCATTTGTTCACATAATCACTGCACTTACAATATCCGATATGGAGATGGTAGTGCAACATCAGGCCATTTTGTATCTGAATTAATTCATTTAGAAACATTTCTTATAGATACGAAATCGTCAAATACTTTAGCTTCTATTGTATTTGGGTAAGTTGTCGATTTTTTATACAATTCACTTTTGCTTCCCTCTATTCAACCGTTACTAAATCATTTAACACTCTTTCAATAAGACCGTTGATTTTTTGAAACATGCAACAGTTGTAGCACAATGGAAATCAGGGTCTTAACTAAATCTGATAGAGTGGTTGATGGGATTTTTGGATTGGGTCATGGGTTTATCTCTCATATCCCAACTTTCTTCGCAAGAGATTGCTCCTAATTCATTCGATCATTGTCTTAATGATAGAGGGGGTTTTTTGGTTCTTGGTCAACCAGTGGTGTGATATATCGTCTTTACTCCACTTGTCAAATCATAGTAAGTTTTCTACTGTTAAGTCAAAATAAACACAACCTATGTTTAATAACAAGGATTTCCATTTACACCCCTTTTGTAGATGTTGGAAGTACAATATTAAAATTTTATCAACAAACCTTTATAAAATTACATTTTTTTTTCTTAATGTGTCATCGTTGAGAGATTTTTAGATCTTTGACTAATGGTCAAACATATTCTTGTATTACTTTTGTTGGTGGAGATCACACAATTGGTTTCATTGTCTTTGCCTACATCAAATGGAAATCCTTGTTATTCAACTAATTCAAGGTTTGCAACCTTCAAAATAATGCTTATATTCCTTCATTTTTTGTCCTTACTCCATCATCCCATCTTTAGTTCTTGACACCGTTTTTAGGCTTTAAATAGTAAAAAATGTCATATATAGTCTCATATTTCAAATCTAGTTATTTAGACTAAACGAATGTTAATGCTATGTTTTATTGTTGCATGTTTTTAATTTTTTAAAAATTGGCTTTTATCATTATTTCAATGTCTCAAACATATTTCCAACCGTACGGTTGAACTTTGTCGGTGGTGCTTTTATGTATTTAAAACCTCAAGACTACCTTTTGCAACAAGGCTCCAAGGTATGTTATACACCATTGTGAAAAAAGTAGACCTAGATAACTTGTGTAAAAAATGCAGCCTAATTGCCTTGTATTGAATCTTAATCTTGTTGCTGCAATACATTAGGGTGGGGCTGAGGTGCGGTGTATGGGCTAGAAAGGAATTACTATTTTTGGAGGTATACATTATAATCATAGAACATGAAAACCCTATAACTTGATACATATTTTCTTTTTGATTTTTACTTTTTCACTTGTTTATTGATCAGACCTTGTTCTTAAAGACAAATTTATTGTCTATGATTTGGATGCTCAACGGATTGGATGGGCACATTATGACTGTGAGTATATATATATATATATATATATATATATATATATATATATATAGAGAGAGAGAGAGAGAGAGAGAGAGAAAGAGAGTTAGGTTCAAATGTTTCTACTATCTATTGTGTGAATGTATGATTGATTTTGGACGAATCATTTTAGTTATTTTAAGAAAGTAATTAGTTAATATTAAATGCTGAAGATGTAATTAATACTCATTATATCTTCAACATTAAATATGCATTAATTACTTTCTTAAAATAACTAAAATGATTGGTCCAGAATAAATCATACATTCACACAATAGATAGTTAAAACAAAATAACCTAACCTTATATATATATATATATATATATATATATATATATATATAGATGAGGTTGAATAGAGAACCATAATTAACCAATGAACCAATCTTTTTTTCAACTTTTAGAACTTATTTTTTATCGAAAAAAACTAAAAATACAGAAATTTATAACTTTTTATCCTTTTTCCAATGATATAAAATTCGATTTTTTTTTTGTTTTTTTTTTACGTCAAATTCACAAAGTGAATCTTCGAAAATTCACAATGTGAATCCGGATTCACTCGGTGAATCCGAAAAATATTTTTCACATTCACAATGTTAATATATGAATTTAGATATTTTTAGATTTTTTTTTGTGATAAACAATAAGCTCTAGAAATTGAAAAAAAGATTTGGTTCCTTGAAGAACTCATAATTATGGTTCTCTATTGAACTTTTCTTTCTCTCTCTCTCTCTCTCTCTATATATATATATATATATATATATATATATATATATATATATATATAAGTTGTATTTAATAGACATGACAATAAAATATTGAATTGTGTTGTTGAATGTGTTTTTAGGTTTTTCAATTGTAGAAGTCTTCTCCAACTCAAGTGGTGGTAGCAATGGCTATGTAAATATTGGTCATTTTTATTGCCGCCATAGTACACTGGCAATGACGTTTCTTGATTTACAAGCAACTGGAATGTCCCCATAGTTTAATATGTATTTTTTTTTTATTATTTTACAAGCTAGTGGATACGAAATAACATTGTACTTGAATTGGTAAAAGAAAATACATGTTTGTGTGAAAGAAACATCCAACCATTACTTGATTCCTAAAGTGTAGGGTGTAAATGATCATCCACAATGTTGGTATTACCCACTCATATGTAGATGTGGTAAATGGTGTGTTATTCATGTCTTGTATGCAACTCGATATACCGAAGAATATACATAAACTTAACACTTTGTGACTGTTGCACATCACATTTAACCATCACCATGCCGCAATGGCATGCCCTCAAGGTATATCACATTTTCTCTATTTCCTACATGTACAACTAATATGATGGATATCAATAACAATACTCCTTGTAGAATATTATACACCAAAAATATTGATGCAAGTGTGTGTTTCCTCCCAAGTTAAAGATTTGTTCGTTCTCTTATGAATCACCATGTTTTGCATAAGTTGTTAGTGTAACCAACATGGCTCCTGATAATAATATTTTTCATTATTTTCATTTAACGTAGAGAAGTAGTTATGTATTTTTCGGTAACAATTATAGAGGTATATATATTTATTTACCTCCATGGTCACTACATTTAGCATACATGTGTTGTATAGTCTTACATATGACTTCAATGATGGAAGTTACCAGTAAATCGCCGTGCAACTGCCATTAATAATTTGTTTTCATTAGGAATACCAATATCCATTATATTCAAATGGATGTTAGGGAATAAATCCCTTGACCATTTTCCTGATCAATATTGTCAAGCAAGAATCGTCTATTACCTTATTAGAATTCTCGATTACACAATTAAGTCTACCTAACTTCACATATAAAAAAAAATTATATAGGATTCGCATGTCTACTTAAACAAACATTCCACTAGGAAACTACGGCTAAGGCTAGTCTATAAATTGTTATATAAACTTTGATAATAATACCCTTTGTCCGAATTTTGGAAGACAAGAGTGAGGAAATATCTATGAAAGAATATTTTTGTTTAATGAAAGCAACTTACTTAACGCCCGTAAGATATTCTCTCAGCCTCACCAAGAACCAAGAACAAGAATAGACGTTATGTGTGACACTAAGCCCAAACATTATGGGTAGGTGTAACATCTCAAAATTCTAACTATAAAATTTTGAAATCAGAGTGTAAATTTCTTTAAAAAGGTTTAATTTATAACTATTAACAACTCATAAAATCATCATTTTAGGTTATATTAATATATTTACGGTAGGAATGTCGAAGCTAAAACATGTTTTGAAAACCATTACTTTACATAGAGTGGATACAACGGATCTCATGCCCCTCCAAGAGTGTCCAAATATCTCAATCATGCAAACTCCATGCCCTTTGACCGTGAAGGACCTGTAACTAAACTTATAAAGTAGCAAGTGTAAGTTGAATGGTTATTGAGTAATCGCAACACTCACCCATTATATAGATCATATGCAATATACATAATACATAGAAACATCAAGTAATAAATCACATATTACTTAACTTTTATCAAATATAATTAAACATATTAGTATGCTAGCATGCTAATCACCGGTCATAAGTATATTTTCTATTAAAGGCTTTTTTGAGAGGCTAATCTCTAGTTGTATCGATTCCCCCAACCACACTTCCTTACGAGAGGCTATTTGTGGTCGATACATAACATAATCACATATTCCACATAATAAGTAAGTGCATGAGAACTCACCTGAAGTAGAAAAACACAATATAAGACCAATGAAGTGGCTATGATGAATTGTGTAGCTTCCTAAACACCTACAACCCAAAAATAGTCTCTACTTAGCTCAAAATTCAAGTATTATTTTAGACTACTTATATTATACTTTATTGTTAATTTTATTATTGATAAAATGCTTAGTTCATGGTCAATTCAACCCCCCATATCTCTAACTCCTTGAAAGGTTGATATTAATCTTTATATTAAATTCCTTTAGTTTTTCATGTATTTAATTTGATTTACTTGATAATAATTAAACCTAGTACCACGTCTAATACTTACGATTAGTATGTAACCTGTTAATTATCACAATAATATTAATAATGTTTTAATTAATTACTAACTTACAGAGTCAATCTTTCGTCCACTCCACATACGAAATGTCAACTTTACTAATATGATGCTTAAGCCCATCAACTCTAGTGATATTAATGTTAGCCTATTTAGGAAGATATCATGGAAAATAAAAACCTAAACTGAAATTAAAAAATTCAACAATGTGTACCTCCCAACAACATTAATGTCGCAGGACCATCGTTATCCTTCTGCTCAGATTTCCCTTCAAATTTAGATATCAACTCCTTCGGCGACACATTCTTTTGGAAGCAATGCAGCCCATTGATATCAACACTTCTTGCATGTACCAAACCAACCAAATTTGTATATTTAGTTCTCCTTTCATCCTCCCTTCTCCCCATTTGGAATGATATTGGAGCTTCACCATTGGAGACGATAGTGAAACAAAAAATTAAAAGGAAAGCTCAACGGTGTTGTAACACACTGTTTCTAGTTATAAATCTTATGCTTTGTAATGTTGTGGTTTTGGGATTTCCCGACACCATGATGTGGTAGGGTATGGGCCACAACACGTGAGTCATTTAATAACCATGATGTGGTTAACTCCTTGCTATAGCGTGGTGGCAGTCGGGGCTCAAAACCTTAGATCTCAGGCTTTAGGCCATATATAAAGGATACAATAGATAGGGTTTCTCCCACACTCATCCTCCATCACCTCCAAGTGTATATAACCAAAATCTAAACTCTTTGTGATCATTTTGATCTTATTTTAGTGTTCCTAGTGGCTATTAAAAGGAAGAAGAAGAGCATTATGGTGAAAGGAACCAATTAAATTTTGTATGTCTTCAAAGCCATCAATTTTGTGATTTTTTCGTTGTAGATCTAAGTTTTGAAGCTAGTTCTTCATGTTTGGAAGATTTGAGTTATTTATCTTAGTAAAGGTTGCACATTTATTGATGATTGAGGTCCATATGAGTATCGTCATATGGTTCTGACTTGTACTTCTATGTTGATTAGGTGCCATGCATGGGGTTTTGACCCTATTTCACTCATTTTGACCTAATTTGGTGTATGACATGCATTGGGTTTTGACCTCATATAGTTCGGATTTTTATGGATCTTTAGGGTACCATGCAACCTTCTAGAAAGTTTGAATAGAGGACTTAATGGATCAAGGACTTAACAAGGTTTTGGATTATCTATCATCACCAAGATATGGTAAAGTGTTTACCACGGTATGGAGGGCAGATCAATGAAGTTTTCTGTCTTAGTAGAGATCACGAAATGGCAAAGGTCTTGGCATGACGTGGTGGTCTGGGAGGTTGAATTTGACCATTGACCATTGACTTTTTGACAAGGTCGAATTTTGGTCGACCGAATAGTTTTAGATGGTAGACTAAGGTTTGAACTTTTAATAAATGTTAGGTGGGTGTATAACAAACCTTTATTTCCTTGCGAGCTTAGGTGTTAATCTACTACGTCTGTAAGTTGAGTCTTCTCACTATATTGTAGGATACTAGGCGTCACTATATGCTTGCTGTCTTTGTAACTCTTGCATGTATGTTATATGAATTATGCATGTTGGGTTGAAAACAGACTTGTTCGCTCAAATATACAATCGGTTAAAATTGATATATGGGCTGACACAAGATGTTGGTTTGAAATAGACTTGTAGGCTAAAATAGGTCATTGGGTTGGAACTGACACATGTACTGAAGTAAGTCCCTGGGTTAAAATAGGCCCGTTATTGTATGTATGGTTGTATGTTGTATTTTAGGTAACTCACTAAGCTATGTGCTTAAGCTTTCAATATTAAATGTTTTAGGTACTTCTTGTAGCAAGGGGAAGGGCACGACTTGATTCTATTGCATCTACTGGAGATTCTACACTTTTGTTTTTTTATTATTTCATTTTGATATTGTTTTGAAACTATGAATTATTACTCTGGTGATCTTTTGAGGAAATAAAATTGAATGGTTTTAGTTTCGTTAAAAATGAAATTTTACATAGTATTTCTGGGATGTTACAAGTTGGTATTTTTGGGAAATAGCATGGAGAGGGCTCCTGTAGTGAAGAGTCGACTGTCCCAGTTGAAGGTTAAGGAGGCCAGAGAAGCACTAGATGTTGTCACTGGTATGTATTCCTATTATATTTATATTTTCTTTCATTATTTATGCTTATGTCTTTTATACTTTTGATTAGGGATATTCCTAGTCAATGATATATTTGCTCTTGTATTCATTGATTCAAGGGCCAACCGATCATTTGTACATCTTACTGTAACATCCATAAAATCATGCTAATTTAAAACTTTTTAATCATTCAAAAACCTATATTTATTACAAATTTGTTTTCAAAATAGTTTCATAATAGAGTATTCCAAAAATCAAACCATAAATCATGAGGAGGTGCACGATCACGCCTTTGCCTTTCCGCGATCCGTAGAAGTACTTGAAACAATAATCGATAAATGTAAGCTCGAAGGCTTAGTGAGTTACCCCCAAAATACCCATACACACGATAGTATACACATAAATAAAAACATCCTACTATTGGTCCAATCAACCATCGGGTTGGAATACCCCAGGACCACAATCATCGGGTTAGAATGCCAGCATACTAAGGGTCCAGTCATCCTCGGGATGGAATACCCTTGGCCCACAACCATCGGATTGGAATGCCGACATACTACAAATCAAATCATGCTCGGGGTGGAATACTCATGGCCCACAACCATCGGGTTGGAATGCCCACATACTACGAGTCCAGTCATCCTCAGGAAGGAATACTCATGGCCCACAACCATCAGGTTGGAATGCCCAGGTCTGTTAGCTCTCGCACAAAGCAGATAACCCTCAACCACTAATGAAACATGTGCACATATATCAGATAATCATATATCAGTCTATAGACAACCAAACTGATCTAACAGATCATAGCAGCATAATAACATCCTATCTACCAGGATAACGATCTAACATATCATATGAGCATAACATCATCCTATCTACCAAGATACTGATCTAACATAACATATCAGGATAACAATCCAAAAAGGGCTGGCCTTGGTGCCTTAGACCCTTGAGTATAGTGAGGAGAACTCACCTCATAACTGTCGAATTGTAAAGATAAGATCACACTCTCGAATCACAGCCACGGACTCCACCACCTATAATCACCATAGGACCATTTCCATAAATTCCCAATTTACTAAAATACCCTCAGAAGTCAAGCTTGGTCAACCCTGGTCAAAATCAAAGTCAACGGTCAAGGTCAACACTCCATGTTAACCCAAATCGTCGAGTTCAGCTTACTGACTCGTCGAGTTCCTTCAGAGCTCTCAGAACCATGAAAATCCTAGTTGACTCACCGAGTGTCCAGACAACTCGTCGTGTTCATCTAATGTATGAATATCAGGAAAACCCTAACCGACTCGTCGAGTCATCTCACTAAGTCATCAAGTCATCTCACTGAATCGCCGAGTCTATGCAGTAACCAAACAATGGATCCTCATGGCAATCGACGACCTCGCGAATATACTCATCGGCCAGCTTATCGACTGATGAGCTCTCCTGGATGGGCAGAAAATGGGTGCTCTTGGTTAATCGATCCACGATGACCCACATAGCATCGAATCCCTTTGTTGTTCTCAGTAATTTATTGATGAAGTACATCGTGATCTGCTCCCATTTCCACATGGCAATCTCTAGAGGTTGCAGCTTGCCATGCGGCGTCTGATGCTCGTCCTTGACCATCCTGCAGGTCAAGCGTCTCTCGACATTCCAAGCGATTTCTCGTTTCATGCACGGCCACCAATAGTTCATCCTCAGATCCCGGTACATCTTGGTGGTCCCCGGGTGAATAGAAAGGCAAGACTTATGAGCCTCCTCAAAAATCATTTGTCTAACTCCATCGCTCATTGGAACCTAGGCCCGATTATATCGGGTCAATAATCCCTGGCTATCCCGCACAAACCAGGTGCTTTCACCCCTAATCCTCTCAAGCTTCCAATTTTCCTGTTGCAAACCCTCAGCTTGAGCTTCCCTGATCAAACCCAGTAATGGAGAATCAATTGATATCCTCATACATGTCACCGTAGTAGAAGATCCAACTAACTTGCAGCTTAGAGATTCCGCAACCATGTTCGCTTTACCGAGGTGGTAAAGGATCTCACAGTCATAGTCCTTCACTACATCCAGTCACCTGCGATGTCTCATGTTCAGGTTCGGCTGATCCATGATGTGACTCAAACTCTTGTGGTCAATGTAAATGGTATAGCGAACCCCATAGAGATAATGCCTCTAGATCTTGAGAGCGAATACCACCGCATACAACTCCAAATCATGCAGGGTATCTCGTCTCATGCAGCATTAGCTGCCGCGACGCACATGCTATAACACGACCCCTCTGCATGAGGATTGCTACCAATCCAGGGATGGATGAATCACAGAACACTACAAAATCTTCGACTCTCTCCGGTAGAGCCAAGACTCGCGCCTCGCAAAGTCGTTGTCTGAGGGTCTCAAATGCCCTCTGCTACTCAGGGCCCCACCGGAAATCCACCCCCTTCATCGTCAGACGAGTGAGGGGTACTGCAATCTAGGATAAGTCCTGTTTGAATCTCCGATAGTACCCTGCCAATCAGAAGAAGCTCCTGATATCCGAGGGAGCTTTCGGAACCTCCCACTGCATAACTGCCTCAATTTTGTCCTGATCGACCAAAATCCCTCCTAGTTAACGAGGTGTCCAAGAAACTAAACCTCTCGTAACCAAAACTCTCACTTCGAGAACTTAGCATAAAGCCATTCATGCCTTAAAACTCCCAATAACTCCTGAAGATGCTCCTCATGCTGATATCGTTCTTGGAGTACACCAAGATATCGTTTGTAAACACGATAACTGAGCGATCGAGGATCAGTCTATAGAGCCGATTCATCAAGTCCATGAATACTGCCAGTGCATTGGTGAGCCCAAATGGCATCACCACAAACTCGTAATGTCCATAACAAGTCCAAAACGCGGTCTTCTCCATGTCTTCCTCTCTAACACTGATCTGATGGTACCTGGACCTCAAGTCTATCTTGGAGAACCAATTTGCTCCTTGCAACTAATCGAAAAGATTGTATGACATCGAGAGTGGATAACGGTTCTTCATCATCAACTTCTTCAACTCCCAGTGGTGTGAACCATCTTTCTTCCGAACGAAGAGGATCGGGGCTCCCCATGGTGAACTGCTCGGACGAATGAACTGCTTGCCCAGCAGTTCCTGCAATTGTAATGACAACTGCAGCATCTCTGGTGGTGCCAATCGGTACGGCGCCTTGGCGATAGTGGCCACACCTGACACCAGGTCAATCCTAAACTCGACCTGCCTCTCCGTAGGTACTTCGAGCAACTCCTCCAGAAACACGTCAACAAGCTCCATGACGACTGGAACCTCTAAAACCGAAGTTTGATCCCTGACCCGCGTATCCACCACATACACTAGATAACCCGCATACCCGTGCTGAATATACTGTCGAGCCCTGGCGGCTAAGCGGAACCTTGAACCCAACCTGGTGCCCTTGTTGTAAACCACCAGCTCTCCCTACTTGGGTTTCAAACTACTACCCGTTGTCCCTCGCAGTTGATCATGGCAACGAAGCGACTCAGTCAATCCATCCCTACTATCACACAGACATCCCCCATGGGGACTGTAATCAAGTCTATCGGAAAAGACACCCCGAATATCTCCAACATGCAACCCCGATAGACAGAAGAAGCTGAAACCTCGTGTTCGTTAGCGATAGACACTCGCAGCGGACACTCTAGCTCTCCTACTGGCAACCCGAATTCCCTACTGAATGCCTGAGAAACAAACAACCAACTCGCCCTCGAGTCAAATAGTGCAAAGCAGGCAAGGAGTTCACTAAAAACGTTCCTAATCCCAGGTACAAGCATACAAGCATAAAACATATACAATTTGCAAGATAATGGATAGAAACATACCAGCAACCACATCTGGTGTTGCCCTGGCCTCCTCTAATGTAAGCTGGAAGGCGTGTCCTAGATTCCTCGGGGGCGCTGCTCTACCCTGACTCCCGTCAGTAATCCTCAGTGTAGCCGGCGTGGGAGCCTGCGCCGACTTGGCGGCTAGTAAGGCAGACTGGGCCTTCATATGGCCTACCTGCTCATAATGGTAACAAAGTTTAACTTTGGTAACTAGAGTCTACTGCCTGCAATCCTGGCATGATGACCCTGCTTGCCACACTTGTGGCAACCACTCCCCGATCAGCAAACCCCCGAATGAGCTTTCCTACACTTCTCATAAGTGCGACGTGTTTGACCTCCAGACCTAGTATCAGCAGTCTTAGACCGCTTCGGCGCCGACTGTGATTGTGTTAGGGCCTACCTCTGCTCCCGTAGATGTAGCTCAATCTCCAACTCACGCCGCCTAGCGGCCTCTTGTAACTCCAACAATGTGTCACATCGCTGGGTAGGAATAAACTGTCGGATATCAGTCTTGATCATGCTTACATAACACGTCATCTGAGCCTGCTCCAGGCAAAATATCACCCTCTCAGTGAACATACGGGTGATCTCCATCATCGACTCCGTACCCTATCTCAGATCCAAAAAGTCATGTGACAGCTGCTCGCGCTCGACCCGTGGAATATAGTGAGCGTGGAACATCTCCGTGAATTGATCCCAAGTAACCGGAACTCTCAGACCATCCGTATACGATCCAATCATCCACCTCCACTAGTCCTTTGTCCCGGACCTCAGCAAGTTTAGGGCACATATGACCTTTTAGTCAGCAGGACATGAGCATATGAAGAAAAATCCCTCCACATCGGACATCCACCTCATGGTTATGATCAAAACCTGAGGCCCGTCAAAAGTCGAGGGATTTGTGTTATCGAAGTCCCGGTACTGAAAAGACCCATTGGCTCTTCACCTTGCCGTTGTTACAGCCACTTTAGCTGTTGTAGCAACCGTCTCAGCTAAGGCTGTATATCTGTCATCAAAATACTCCAAAATGGCAGTCTTAATATACCAAAACATCTCTGAAATCTAACCCCGGACAATCTCTATTGCCTCCTCGCAGATGATTTCCCTGACATGATCCTCTGTGAACACTGGCCCACCCTGGCCGATAGCCTCGGGCGCTGTCTGGGCATCCTGACTTCCTTGTCCTAATCCCAATCAAGATTTAGTCTCAAAACTCCTCGTAACAACCACACTAAAAAATTTACCAGGAAGATATGATATAGTCCACATAAATAATAGAGAACCAACTCCCAGCAAAACCCCGGGGGTTGTGACTTCCTTGATACGCGTATAGTTCATGTGCTTTCAGTAGTACGAACCCATACTACCTTCCACACCTACCTATATTTGTCTCAAGTATCATCACAATGCCCTAACAATATACATAAACATGGAGAGCGCTCAATCCTCACTCATATAGGAATGCTAAATATCTCATACTAGCCTACCAACCTAGCACAAACCACCCATGAAACTTTCACCCACCCTGCAACACTTGTGTATGCTAGCCGTACATAACGTTGGACGCTATAGACTCTCGAATACTTGATCCAACCATAAGCCCTTCATCAAACAAGAATGGGAAATAAGGCCACACCAAACATTCTCAGGCTATAAGATCTTAATTATGTATGGCCGGGATGCGGACACTAAGCAGCTACAGTAATGATGTCAATTTCATATAAGGAAAGCCCTAGGCTATCAAGCATCATACAATCAGGCAATTCTATCATGCAATTCCTGAAAATCCCTAGCCTAGTACTAGCATGTTGTTCTATGATACCATAACATCAAATATCCGTACGGTATTTTGGGCTCTACTTACTGGCTCCGGCTGATCGTACACTTTGCACTCTCCTTTTGTATTTTTAAAACTGTTTTAAAATCATGTTTTTGAAAATCTTTCCCTTGATTTGAGACTGGATTCACACGAGTGTTCCTCCAATTCACTCAAACCATGACTCTGATACCAACTTGTAACATCCATAAAATCATGACAATTTAAAAGTTTTTAATCATTCAAAAGCCAATAGTTATTACAAATTTTTTTTTCAAAATAGTTTCATATTAGAGAATCCTAGTAATGAAAACATAAATCATGAGGAGGTGCACAATCACGCCTTCACCTTTCCGCGATCCGAAGAAGTACCTGAACCAATAATCGATAAATGTAAACTTGAAGGCTTAGTGACTTACCCTAAAATACCCATACACACAACAATATACACATAAATACAAACAACATACTATGGGTCCAATCAACCTTTGGGTCGGAATACATCAGGCCCACAACTATCGGGTTGGAATGCCAACATACTAAGGGTCTAATCATCATCGGGATGGAATACCCTCGGCCCACAACCATCGGGTTGGAATGCCCACATACTACGAGTCCAATCATTCTCGAGATGGAATACTCAAGGCCCACAATCATTGGGTTGGAATGCCCACATACTACAAGTCCAATCATCCTCAGGATGGAATACTCATGGCCCACAGCCATCAGGTTGGAATACCCAGGTCTATTGGATCTCGCACAAAGAATATATGCCTCAACCACTAATCAAACATGTGCACATATATTAGATAATCATATATCAGTTTATAGATAGGAAAACCAATCTAACAGATCATAGCAGCATAATAACATCCTATCTACCAGGATAACGATGTAACATATCATACAAGCATAACACCATGCTATCTACTAGGATACTAATATTACATAACATATCAGGATAACAATCCAAAAAGGGTCGGCGTTGGTGCCTTAGAACCTTGAGTATAGTGAGGAGAACTCACCTCGCAACTTTCGAACTGTAGATATAAGATCACACTCTCGAATCATAGCCACAAATTCCACCACCTATAATCTACTTAGGACCATTTCCGTAAATTCCCAATTTACTAAAATACCGTCAGAAGTCAATCTTGGTCAACGCTGGTCAAACTCAAAGTTAACGATCAAGGTCAACAGTCCATGTTGACCCAACTCATCGAGTTCAACTTGCTGACTCATCAATTTCCTTTAGAGCTCTTAGAACCATGAAAACCCGAGTCGACTCGCCGAGTTTCTAGACAACTCGTAGAGTTCATGCAATGTCCAAATATTAGGAAAACCCTAGCTGACTTGTCGAGTCATCTCATTGACTCGCCGAGTCCATGCAGATACCAAATAACAGGAAAACCTTTCCTAACTCGTCGAGTCGTCTTATCTGACTCGTAGAGTTTATGCAATCCATTTCTTGTCCAGGTGATTTTAAGCTACTCCAAAGCTCCACTTGGTAGATCTAGCCTCCTAGGGCCTGGTTACCACGTAAAGTTGAAAACTTTACGTGCATGCAAGGTTTCATGAAGCTAAAACACTCATAACTAGCTTAGAAGAAGGTTTTGGACATGAAGAAGTGCCAAAGCTTCATAAAGCTTGAAGCTTTATGTACTTTAGGGCCTGGAAGGGTCTGGATTTGAAGCTATGCCCTAGTGACAAACTCAAATTCGATGATGACTCCATTGCTGCACCAAAATGCTCATTTCCTGACATAAAAAGGGATCTAACAAATGGAAATCCGTGGTAGAGGAATTTTTAGCTTCAAGTGCAAGCCAAGACATAGTAGATATGGGATCTACAAGCCTCTTCTCATTCCAAGCTTCTAAAACTCTAAGCTTCTTCAAAAGTGCACCAAAAACACACTTTAATCCTTCACACACTCAAAGGTTGGGTTTAGATCATTAGGGGTTCTTCTGGCCGTCAAGGGGTGGTAAGGAGGCTGGAGTAGGGGCTTGAGGTGATGCAAACCCTAAAATTTAGGGTTTCCCGTTCCAGCCCCAACTCGTCGAGTTGGTCACTTGAGTCACGCGGCCATATCCGTGTAACAGACCGAAATCTCAGGTATTGTTTAATTATGTTTTTGGGGTGAGTTAAGAGGGGACTCGGCGAGTTGGAGCCTAGACTCGCCGAGTGGGATCGCAGACTTGGTCGCGGGTTCACGACTGGACTCGACGAGTCCAGATATGGACTCGGCGAGTCGACGCTGTTCAGCAGAAACCCTAACCGTTCGGTTTTGGATCGTATATAATGCTCTTATAGGCCGTCATTGTCCGTCTTTAGTCGATTGAGAGGAACCCTAAACGGCTGTGGGCATCTAGAGCAAGATTGGAGGATATTAGGGCTTGAAGAAATTGTTGGGCAAGGAGGAGAAGGGTTTTGGCTAAAGGAACAGCAAGGGATTCAAGTTCTGCGGTTTGGAGACACAGAGAGGGCATATTCCAGGTAATATTTCGGATTCCTTTCTGTTATTTTGATATGTATACGAATCTAGGGTTTATGAAACCCATTTAGTGATTAGATGGGTTATTATGTTATTACCCAGACGTTCATACCCCAGTAATAAGGTGTTTAGAAGTCCAGAAAGTCCCATGATTGTATATCTCGGGACCATACGTAATTCAGGAAGCAGTTGATCGTCTGCATGGCATGAACTCGCCGAGTTGTTCTTCAGACTCGGCGAGTAGCTTGAAGATTTACTGGGACTCGCCGAGTTGTTCTTCAGACTCGGCGAGTGGAGTCGGGGTGGCCCCGCGATTCTTCCAGGAGTAACTCGTCGGATCGAGGAGGATACTCGACGAGTAGATAAGGAATCTCAGAAAGTTGGAGGACGTCTAGACTCGCCGAGTCGCCATGGTACTCGCCGAGTCCGGTCGAGTTGACCGTTAACCGTTGACCAGAGTTGACCTAAGTCTGACTTCTTAGGGATAGTCACACTTAGAAGATATAAGTATTAATGAGATATGTGATGTTATAGGGAGGTCGTAGCTCGTCGGTTGTGCACGAGTCATTTCGGGATTTGCTAGCCTTCAGTTTTTACGAGGTGAGTCTTCTCACTATACTGTACCCGGAAGGGTTTGACTGTGTGACCGGAAGGTCGGATATGATATGTGATATGTATGTTATATGTGGTAAGTTATTTGTTATATGTGCTATGTATGTTATGGGCCGGAAGGCGATTATATTATGGGCCGGAAGGCAATATGTTATGGGCCGGAAGGCGATATGTTGTGTGATGGACCGGAAGGTCGGCGTGGGTAGGACCGGAAGGTTTACCCAGCAGGGACGGAAGTCCCCTGAGACACATGGACCGGAAGGTCGGGCCTGGAAAGGCGTATGTGCGTAAGTTGTATATTGGGGAACTCACTAAGCATTTATGCTTACAGTTGTTGTGCATGTATTTCAGGTACTAGCGAGGACCGTGGGAAGGCGCCGACGTGATCGATACACACTGAAGACTGCTTTTATGATCTTGGGATTTTGACTAATTGTATTTGATAGAATACTTAAACTATTTATGCCTTGTTATGAATGGAAATAAATATATTTTTAAAAAGAAAAATCAGAAAAAAATTTGTTTAAAAATTTGCGTTGTTACAATTGGTATCAGAGCCTTGGTTTGAGGGATTCGGGTGCACCTTCGGGAGTAGCTAAACTCAAACCGAGGATTTGAGGGAAACTTTTTAAATAAAGGCATAAACTTTTGTAAATGGTTTCGTGGTAAGCAAGAAAGAAGCAGTGTGTACGATCAGTCAGCACCCGAACGGTAAAGATCCCCAAAATACCTTACAATATTATAAGATATGAATTGTTATGCATGCTAGAAGACTAGGTATCCATGATAGGACTAGAGTGGCCTGATTTGTGATGCCTTAGTTTAGGGAAATTTGCCTATAGGAGATGCGTTGCTAGCATGCGGGTAGATAGTGCATATCAGCAGTAGAGTACTCACTATTCGGAGTTTGGGGAGGAGGACTTGGGATGAACATTGATGCGGTGTGGTCGGTAGTATTGGGCCCGTACTACCGAGGACACCGGGTCAGTGGGAGACCCAAGTAAGAATCCTTGGATATCGAGGACTGAGTAGGGTTGCGTATCGAGTACGATTATACTCGGAGGAGTCTCTGATAGTTTTATGTTGTATTTCAGAGACATCATGGTTAGACCACGCCATGGAGCGAGTACGAGCAGTGTGAGTGACGAGGATATTCGTCAGATGATTCACGAGGAGGTGGCGGCCGCGATCCGGGCTGAGATCCCGGAGATGTTTGGGTCTATTAAGACCACCCTGATGGAGACATTCGATGAGCGGTACGCCGCGTTGACTGAGGCTGCAACCGCTGCAGCTACCGCAGTTGTGGCCGCTGCCAGGCCACAGGGAGGTGACTCGTTGCTGTTCCGAGAGTTCAGCAACACGAAGCCACCGGAGTTCGATGGGACGCAGGATCCGATTGTTGCGATGAGGTGGATCGCGGACATAAAGGGGTGCTTCTACACGTGTTCATGCCCGGAGCACCTGAGGGTACGGTTCGCTTTGAACCAGCTCCGCCTGGGAGCGAAGGACTGGTGGAAGTTCGTGACGGTGAACTTCACCTTGGCAGAGACTACAGCGGTGACATGGGAGGGGTTTACTGCCATGTTCAGGGATGAGTACGTTCCTCCGGTGGAGAGGGAACGATTGGTGCAGGAGTTCTTAACCCTCAAACAGGGTACTGATTCTGTTGCGGTGATTACGCGGAAGTTTCATGAGAGGGCGATGTTCTGCCCCGAGCTGGTGTCCACTGATCAGGCTCGGATGAGCCGGTACTTGGGAGTGTTGAGGAGGGATATCCGGGAGTTTGTGCCGAACTCCACCTACCATACTTTTGCTGAGCTTCAGGCGAATGCCAGGAAGCGCGAGATCGAGTTGGAGACCCAGGCCAGGGAGGAGGCGGAGTCTCAGCGGGTGGACCGGCGACCGGCTCAGTTCCAGCCGGCAGCCAAGCGGACCAAGTCCGCCGATGCGAGGACGGGAGGTTCGAAGAGCCGCACTTGCGAAAAGTGCGGCAAGGGTCACAAGGGGGCGTGTCGATCTGGTGCTTGCTACAAGTGTGGCAAGGAGGGGCACATTGCTAGGGAGTGTCCCAAGGGATTTACGGTTTGCTTTCATTGCAACCAGACTGGCCATAGGAAGGCCGAGTGCCCTCAGCTTCTTCAGGGATCTGCACCTGCTGCCGGAGCTACTGCGACTCGACCGGTGAAGGCCGAGGCCCCGAGGGCTCGGGGGAGAGCCTTTCAGCTGACTGCGGAGGAGGTCCGCGCTGCGCCCGATGTTGTGGCAGGTATGTTGTAATTCATGTAATTATTTTAATGTTGAGATGTTATGCTTATGTTACTATATGCGTAGGTACGTTTCTTGTGAACTCTGTGCCTGCCTTAGTGTTATTTGACTCGGGTGCGAGTAGGTCCTTTGTGTCCTTAGCCTTTAGTCAGCATATCAGTGTTAGTCGTGAGTCGTTGAGTCGACCTTTGAGAGTTTCTATAGCTGACGAGAAAGTGATTTGTGCCACGGAGGTCCTTCGGGGATGTGTACTAGAGATTTTCGGGGTTGAATTCCCGATTGACCTGATCCCTATTGCGATGGGTGATGTCTGTGTCATCGTAGGCATGGACTGGTTGAGCCGATTCGGCGCTGTCATCGACTCTGAGCATCAGCTGGTGACCATACGAGACCATAGTGGGGGAGTCCTTTCGGTGTACGGCGAGGGTACCCGTTCGGGATCAGCTTTTTGTTCGGCCGCTAGGGCGAGGCAGTGTCTACAGCAGGGCTGTAAGGGTTTTGTGGCGTATGTGATGGATACGCGGGAGGTTCCCGAGAGACCGAAATCAGTTGAGGAGGTCCCTGTGGTGCGTGAGTTTCCAGATGTTTTCCCCGAGGAGCTGCCGGGAGTACCTCCTGTGAGGCAAGTAGAGTTTGGTATTGATCTGGTTCCGGGGGCCGCGCCTGTTGCTAAAGTGCCTTATCGTCTTGCACCTCCAGAGATGCAAGAGTTGTCCTCGCAGCTCCAGGAGCTGTTAGGGAAGGGATTCATTCGGCCGAGCAGCTCGCCGTGGGGAGCACCTATTCTGTTCGTCAAGAAGAAGGATGGTTCACACCGGATGTGTATTGATTACCGGGAGTTGAACAAGTTGACAGTCAAGAACCGTTACCCGTTGCCGAGGATCGATGATTTATTCGATCAGTTGCAGGGAGCAACTTGGTTTTCCAAGATCGATCTGAGGTCAGGGTACCATCAGGTGAGAGTGCGGGAGGAGGATGTCCAGAAGACAGCGTTTAGGACGCGATATGGGCATTATGAGTTTGTGGTGATGCCTTTCGGACTTACCAATGCCCCGGCGGTGTTCATGGATCTCATGAACAGGGTATGCAGACCGATGTTGGATCGGTCAGTGATTGTATTCATCGACGACATTCTGGTGTATTCTAGATCTAGAGAGCAGCACGAGGAGCATTTGAGGGAGGTCCTTGAGGTATTGAGGTCGGAGAAGCTTTATGCAAAGTTCTCCAAATGTGACTTCTGGCTGCGAGAGGTCCAATTTCTAGGACATGTTGTCAATCAGAATGGGATATTGGTCGATCCGGCCAAGGTTGAGGCGGTGATGAGTTGGGAGGTGCCGAAGTCACCCTCTGAGATCAGGAGCTTCCTAGGGTTGGCGGGGTATTATCGGAGATTCATCAAGGATTTCTCCAAGACCGCAGTGCCACTCACCAGATTGACCCGGAAGGGTGTTGCATTCTCGTGGGGGCCCGAGTAGCAGGCCTCCTTTGAGACACTTCGCCAGAGGTTGTGCGAAGCCCCGGTATTAGCTCTTCCAGAATGGATGGAGGGTTTTCTGGTATATTGCGACACATCGATTTCGGGACTGGGTGCAGTGTTGATGCAGAGGGGTCATGTGATAGCGTATGCGTCGAGGCAGCTGAAGCCTCATGAGGCGAGATATCCCACGCACGATTTAGAGTTGGGAGCAGTAGTGTTCGCTCTCAAGATTTGGCGTCACTACCTGTATGGGGTTCGATGTACGATATATACGGACCATAAGAGCTTGAAGTATTTGATGGATCAGCCCAACCTAAATATGCATCAGAGGAGGTGGTTGGATGTGGTCAAGGATTATGATTATGAGATCCTGTACCACCCAGGTAAGGCTAATGTGGTAGCCGACGCGTTGAGCCGCACGGCGGAGAGCACTCCATTGCGAGATGTCTGCTTGAGACTGACTGTGATGACTCCAGTATTGGATGCCATTCGTGGGGTGCAGGCCGAAGCTGTGCGACCAGAAATGTAGAAGAAAGAGCGGGTCGTGGGATTAATTTCAGAGTTCGTTAAGGATGGGCGAGGGCTTATGACGTTTCAGGGTCGGATTTGGGTACCGTTTGTGGGCGGTACGCGTATTACTTTGATGGAAGAGGCTCATAGATCGAAATTCTCGATCCATCCCGGTGCTACGAAGATGTATTTGGACCTGAGGAAAGAGTATTGGTGGCCCTGTATGAAGAGGGACGTTGCGTGGTTCGTCGAGCGGTGCTTGACCTGCCGTAGGGTTAAGGCTGAGCACCAGAGACCGCATGGCAAGTTACAGCCATTGGAGATCCCCGAGTGGAAGTGGGAGCAGATCACTATGGATTTCATCACCAAATTGCCGAGAACTGCCAGGGGAGTTGATGCAATTTGGGTGATTGTGGATGGGTTGACGAAGAGTGCACACTTCCTTGCCATCAGCGAGAGTTCTTCAGCGGAGAAGTTGGCAGAGATATATGTGAGAGAAGTGGTATCTCGGCATGGGGTGCCGATCTCGATTGTGTCAGACCGTGATGTGCGCTTCACTTCCAGGTTCTGGAAGAAATTCCATGAGGAGCTGGGTACTAAATTGCATTTTAGTACCGCATACCATCCCCAGACAGACGGTCAGAGCGAGCAGACGATTCAGACGCTGGAGGACATGCTCCGAGCGTGCGTGTTAGACTTCGGGGGTAGTTGGGATGCGTATTTACCATTGGCAGAGTTTTCCTACAACAACAGCCATCATTCGAGCATTGGTATGCCACCTTTTGAGCTGTTGTATGGTAGGAGGTGTCGGACCCCCATTTGCTGGGGAGAGGTAGGACAGAGAGTGATGGGCAGCACGGAGATCGTGCTCCAGACGACAGAGCAGATTCAGCAAGTGAGACAAAGGTTATTGACTGCCCAGAGCTGACAGAAGAGTTATGCAGACAGGCGCCGAGCCGAGCTTGAATTTCAGGTCGGCGACTTCGTTCTCCTGAAGGTCTCTCCTTGGAAAGGAGTGATTCGATTCAGGAAGAGGGGCAAATTGGGGCCCTGGTATATTGGGCCATTTCGTGTGATTGCAAGGATAGGCCGGGTAGCCTATCGGTTGGAGTTGCCAGCGGAGTTGGGTCAGATCCACGACACTTTTCATGGGTCAGATCCACGACACTTTTCAGAGGTCGGAAGATTAAGGTTCTGATGAACAAGGAGGTACCTCTGGTGTTGGTTCAATGGCAACACCGTAAGGGATCGGAAATGACTTGGGAACCGGAACGCGAGATGCGGGAGCAGCATCCGGAACTATTTGCAGAGTGAGACTTCGAGGGCGAAGTCTAATCCAAGTGGGAGAGAGTTGTAACAGCCCGAAATCTCAGGTATTGTTTAATTATGTTTTTGGGGTGAGTTAAGAGGGGACTCGGCGAGTTGGAGCCTAGACTCGCCGAGTGGGATCGCAGACTTGGTCGCGGGTCCGCGACTGGACTCGACGAGTCCAGATATGGACTTGGCGAGTCGACGCTGTTCAGCAGAAACCCTAACCGTTCGGTTTTGGATCGTATATAATGCTCTTATAGGCCGTCATTGTCCGTCTTTAGTCGATTGAGAGGAACCCTAAACGGCTGTGGGCATCTAGAGCAAGATTGGAGGATATTAGGGCTTGAAGAAATTGTTGGGCAAGGAGGAGAAGGGTTTTGGCTAAAGGAACAGCAAGGGATTCGAGTTCTGCGGTTTGGAGACACAGAGAGGGCATATTCCAGGTAATATTTCGGATTCCTTTCTGTTATTTTGATATGTATACGAATCTAGGGTTTATGAAACCCATTTAGTGATTAGATGGGTTATTATGTTATTACCCAGACGTTCATACCCCAGTAATAAGGTGTTTAGAAGTCCAGAAAGTCCCATGATTGTATATCTCGGGACCATACGTAATTCAGGAAGCAGTTGATCGTCTGCATGGCATGGACTCGCCGAGTTGTTCTTCAGACTCGGCGAGTAGCTTGAAGATTTACTGGGACTCGCCGAGTTGTTCTTCAGACTCGGCGAGTGGAGTCGGGGTGGCCCCACGATTCTTCTAAGAGTAACTCGTCAGATCGAGGAGGATACTCGACGAGTAGATAAGGAATCTCAGAAAGTTGGAGGACGTCTAGACTCGCCGAGTCGCCATGGTACTCGCCGAGTCCGGTCGAGTTGACCGTTGACCGTTGACCAGAGTTGACCTAAGTCTGACTTCTTAGGGATAGTCACACTTAGAAGATTTAAGTATTAATGAGATATGTGATGTTATAGGGAGGTCGTAGCTCGTCGGTTGTGCACGAGTCATTTCGGGATTTGCTAGCGTTCAGCTTTTACGAGGTGAGTCTTCTCACTATACTGTACCCGGAAGGGTTTGACTGTGTGACCGGAAGGTCGGATATGATATGTGATATGTATGCTATATGTGGTAAGTTATTTGTTATATGTGCTATGTATGTTATGGGCCGGAAGGCGATTATATTATGGGCCGGAAGGCAATATGTTATGGGCCGGAAGGCGATATGTTGTGTGATGGACCGGAAGGTCGGCGTGGGTAGGACCGGAAGGTTTACCCAGCAGGGACGGAAGTCCCTTGAGACACATGGACCGGAAGGTCGGGCCTGGAAAGGCGTATGTGCGTAAGTTGTATATTGGGGAACTCACTAAGCATTTATGCTTACAGTTGTTGTGCATGTATTTCAGGTACTAGCAAGGACCGTGGGAAGGCGCCGACGTGATCGATACACACTGAAGACTGCTTCTATGATCTTGGGATTTTGACTATTTGTATTTGATAGAATACTTAAACTATTTATGCCTTGTTATGAATGGAAATAAATATATTTGTTTAAAAATTTGCGTTGTTACAATCCGTTTCTAAACGATGAGTTGGGGCACCCAACTCGTCGAGTAGGTCTTTAAATTGGAACAAATAAAGTGGTAAAATAATATGTGGGATTCGGGATGTTACAATTACATTCAGCAAGAATTTCAATGTTGACCTTGGAGAGTTTGATCATCCTATGGTGGTGGAGATTTCCAACGATTATACTATGAGTGCTCCGAGGGTCAATCATGGTTGTGTCTTGGAGATGATTCAGGAGAGGTTTCCGATCGATCTCGTCTTCATTCCTTTGGGAGAAATTATGGTCATCATAGGTATAGACTGGCTCAGTCGATTTAAATATTTGACTAATTTTGAGTGCCAGTTGGTGAGAGTTCATACCCCGAATGGGGTAGAATTAACTATTAATTGTAGGGACGCCCGAAGCAGGCTAATTTTTGTTTGGTTGTGAGGGCTAGGAGGTATTTAGATCACAAATGCTCGTGATATTTGGCGTATATTGTTGTTATTCAGATAGAGGGGAAAAATTATATCGATGATGTACTGATTGTTTGGGATTTCTTGGATGTGTTTCAGAAGGATTTTTCGAGAGTGCCAACCGAGTAGCAACTAGTGTTTAAGATTGATCTAATCTTGAGTGCAACTCCAATAGTTAAGAAACCTTATCATTTTGTACCTCTTGAGATGTGAGTGTTGCCACACAACTTGAAGAGTTGTTGGACAAGGAATTTATCAGACCTTATAGTTCCGCCTGGGGAGCACTTATACTATTTTTGAAGAAAAAAGATGGATCTAATCGTATGTGTATTGACTATATGAGTTGAATAAGCTTATGGTGAAGAACCATTATACACTTATGAGGAATGAGGATTTATTTTATTAGCTCAATGGGGCATCTTGGTTCTCCAAAAATGATTTGACATCGGATTATCATCATATGAGGGTCTGGGACAAAGATTTTAAAAAAAAGACTAAACTGCACAAATGGTCCCTGTGGTTTGCTCAAAATTGCCACTTTGGTCCAAAAATGTTTGGACTAGCATCAGAGGTCCAAAGATTTCATTTTTTTTTTCTCTCTCTCTCTCTCTCTCCATCTCTCTTCATAAAACAAAATAACTCTCTCTCACTCTTTCTCTCTCCCCTACAAAACCCATCTTCAGCATTCTGATTTTCAGAAAAATGGAACATCACCACCACCATATGATGAAGAGTTGAACCAGATTCATACTCTCTCTCTGTCTATCTCTCTCTCTCTCTCTCTCTCTCTCTCTCTCTCTCTCTTTTCCTGATTCATACACATACAAACAAGGCTCGACAAGATGAATATTTAGGAACAAGATGAAGATGAAGAAATCAGGGGAAAGATGAAGATGAAGATCTTGCATTAATCTCATAGCTAGTACACAAATTTTCAGGGGAAAGAAATACATTTCTTTCCTTCAAACACAAACAGACGCATACACTTTAGAAATCAATATCTTGCCTTCAAATCTGGTTTCGTCTTCAAATCTCGATTGTCGAGTGATAGCTAATCCAGATCTTGAACAAAAGCCCTAATCGACAACTTAAATCAGGTCCTTCATTCTCCATCTTCATCATCTTCTTCTTTGCAAACCCACCATGACATTGCATTGTTTCAGTATGTAAATCAAGAATTGGAAGAATCTGGAGAAAGGGTTTCTAGGGTTAATGATTGCCAAGAAGATGACAACAAAGATGATGAATTGAATGTTCGAAGAGAAAGGGATAATCAACAACTATCGTTATTAGGTTGCTGCTTCTTGCAAGACCACAACTATAGAAGAGAAGCAAGATCTTTCTGCTATAGAGATTGGATGGCCCACTAATGTGCGCCATGTAGCGCATGTTACCTTCGATCGGTTTAATGGGTTCTTGGGTCTTCCTATTGAGTTTGAAAGACGAACACCCTTTCATCCTTTTCTCCCATATATTGAAATCAAAGACTTGAGTTTACATCCTTTTAGTATGCTTAAACCGAAGTCCAATTTTGAGAAGTTCATTCAAAACGTTGATTATCTTCAGAAATCAACAACCTTTCATTCATCCATTCATAAATGATCTGGAGAGAGAGAGAGATGTATTTTTTCTATTATAAAATTCTATAAAAATAAATTAGAAAGGATAGATTTTCTTTTTTATTTTTCTTTTAATTATAAAAGTATTTAAATAAACCAAAAATACTAGAAAAAGACAAAAGTTAGGGTAAAATCGTCAATATAAAAAAGTTCAAAGCAAATTGGACCAAACTCGCAAAAAAATGAAAAGTTTGGACTACTGGTGCTAGTTCAAATCTTTTTGGACTAAAGTGGCAATTTTTAGCTAACCACAGGGACCATTTGTGTAGTTTTGTCAAAAAAAAAAAAACTTTCAAAACACGTTATAGGAAATATGAGTTCGTGGTGTTGCATTTGGGCTCACCAACGAACTGGTGGAGTTTATAGATATCATGATCTAGGTCTGTAGATTGACATTAGACTGATATGTGATTGTGTTGATTATGGTATCTTGGTCTATTCTAGGATCGGTGAGTAGCATGAGGAGTACTTGTGGGAGGTTTCGATGTCTCCATTTGTGATTCACAGTTTCCTTGGGTTAGCAGGATACTACAGGAAATCTTTTGAGTACTTCTCCAAGATTAGAGATCTTTTGCCGTGATTAACAAAGAAGAATGTCACTTTTCGGTGGGGGCAGAAGCAATAGGCAACATTCTAGGTTTTGAGATAGAAGTAGTGTAAGGCACTGATATTGATCCTACCCGAGGATGTGGATGATTTTATGGCATACTATGATGTATTGATTTTGGGTTTGCGTGTTGGGCTTATGTAGAGGGTTCATGTTATCGTGTACGCTTAGAGGTAGTTATAGCCTCACATGGCAAATTATCCAACTCATGACTTGGAGCTAAGGGTAGTGGTTATTGGCCATAAGATTTGGTGGCACTACTTTTACGGGGTTCAGTGTACCATTTACACATACCACAAGACCTTGAGATACTTGACGGATCATCTGAACCTGAAAATGAGGCAGCACATGTGGCTCGATGTGGTGAAGGATTATGATTGTGAGATTTTGTATCATCTGGGGAAGGCCAACGTGAAGGTCTATGCTTTGAGTCATAAGAGGACTAGTGCTACTATCATAGATTCATGTTTGAGGATGACTATTGTTACTCCCATGTTACAGTTGATTCGTAAGGTGTAGATCGAGGTAGTGAAGAAGGAGCATCAAAAGAGTGATTGGATTGTTGCCCAAGCTTCACCTTTTAATTTTTCTGGTCATGGATTATTAACTCTTGATGGCAAGATTTGGGTTCCTTATTTGGGTGGGATCCAACAGACACTGATGGATGAGGCTTATAAATCAATGTTTCCGATTCATCCTGGTGTGACAAAGATGTAAAGAGATTTGAGACTTGACTACTTGTAACTCTACATGAATCAGGACATGTCTTGATATGTGGAGAGGTTCATGTCTTGTCGGAAACTCAAGGTTGAACATCAAAGACCTCATGGCAAATTACTGTCGTGCGATATTCCCATGTTGAAATAGGAGTAGATTACCATAGATGTCATCACCAAGCAACCGAGTGTTCATTTTATTCCCATTTAAGAGATTTCTTATGCCAAGAAGTTGGGTGATATCATCATCAGAGAGGTGATCGTACGACATGAGGTGTCGGCTTCTATGGTTTCTGACTGAGATGTTCATGTTACTTCCAAGTAATGGAAGAACATCCATGAAGATTTAGGTACTCGTTTGCACTTTAGTATTGTTTATCCCCCACAGAATGACGGTCAGAGTTTGCAGACTATTCATACTCATAAGGACATGTTGAGAGCATGTGTGTTGGATTGTGGTGGGAATTTGGATACCAACCCTCCTTTAGAAGATTTCTCTTACAACAACAACTATCACGCTAGTATCAACATGACGCGCTTTGAGATATTTTATGGGAGGAATTGTTAGGCCCTGATTTGACGGGGTAGGTAGGTCAATGAGTTTTGGGGAGCACAAAGTCTTACTCAAGAATATAAAGTTGATCCAACAGGTGTGTGGTAGGTAGCAGATTGATATGTACATATTTATTCATATATTTTATGCTTTATCTTAATATTTTTAGCTACAATTGTATTCATTTTAGGACAAAGTTGCTTAATATGTTTAAATTTTGTTCTTGTAGCAGCAAAGACATGCTTGAGATTACAAGGAAGCAAAAATGCAAAGTTAGAAGCTGGAAAATTGGACCAAATCAACCAAAGTTAAATAACTCAAGAATTCTGAAGCCCACAACATGGAGATCTACAGCCACACCGTGATAAAGAGAAGATTCGCGATCATAGAAGCCAACTTGTGCAATACACGTGATTGGAGATCGCCATGCCGTGGAGCCTATCATCCACGAAGTGGGATGCAATTTTTGGAAACTTTATATATTGCGGTCTTTCCTTTCACCCAAAGTTATGATTCAAGTTATTCCCAACTTTTCAAGATCAGAGACATGGCAGAAGATTGAGGGAGATCTTATTTCATTTAAATCTTAGTTTTGAAGATATTTGAAGGAAAAAAACTTCTAAGGCTTTGTTTACTTTGCTTTTCATTATGCTTATCATGTTGAACTTCGTTTCTGATTGTTTGTTTCAAATAGTTATGGGCTAGAATCCTTAACTTCTGTTCAGAGTAGATGATCTCTATGACTATTTGTTGACTGATTGGATCTTGGATTCTTGCTAGTTGCTTATTTGTTATGATAGCTTGTTTAACACCCTTTTTGTTAATGATAACTACTTATTTTGTTTATTACTGAGTTTATTGAATTTGGATGATCATTCTGATTTGGTAAGCTTGTTTCTTATGAATTTATGATCATCAAGGTTATAAGACTAGTGTTTTGATCATAAACCTTGGGGTAAATAGAAAAGTGGTTAAATTAATTTTAAAACTAATATATGATGATCATTCATATATTGAATTGATGTTATTATACATTAATATCAATCATTAGTTCAAGTCTAGTGTAAATCGATCTAAATACTAGTATACTTGTTTGTTTCTCCACTTGAACAATGAATGAAAGAACTTGTTTTAATAAAGGATTAGTATTTTGATCATAAATTTTAATCATCATAGGAATCGGTAAGCAACAACAACTAAATAATTGCACTTTCCAAGAAATCAACCATATCAGTAAAGTGAATCATATCTAAATGGAGGTCTATCTAAAATCTTGTTTAAAATCTTAATATAGATTGTTTTTGTTAGCTAATTTGTTTTTGTGATAATTCCTTTTAAGTAACCTGGCTTGCAAAACCAGAGAAAAACCCCTCATTACTTGCTTTAAAATTAGTGAACTTTTAGTAAAGAATTAGTTATTAATCATTCCCGTTCCTTTTTTGTTCGACAGATTACTTTCTTATTATATTATTTGTCGATTAGGTACACTTCCTACCACATTTAGCTAGCTTAGATTATTTGGATTATAAATTAAATACTATTATATAAATTGCTTATTAAGATTTTTGTGCCGTTTTTGGGGAACGGTTTCATTAATTAGATAAATTTATTATGGTATTTTTTATCGATCCTTTGTGTATAATGTATTGCATAAAAAGTAACTTTATTGTTTTTTTATCGAGATTTATTTTTTCTGTTTTTCCAGTTCACAATGCCTGTGATGTGAATGGTTTTCAATTAATTTATTTTTATTCATTTTACGTGTTTATTTTCTCTTTTTTTTTCCAGTGATATATGACTCGAGGATCAGGTTTTCCAATACTGCTACCACTTGAAGCTCCCGAATCCGCATTCCATAAGAAGAAGGAGAAAACGGTTGGCGAATCGAGTAGCGAATTTCTACCAGAAAAATTTTAAATCTTTGAGAAGACTCCTGATTAAAAAGGAATCCGGTACAAGCCAAAAATAGAAACAAAGGATGATTCAGAAGATGAAGTGAAGAGCGAACTAGAAGAGATGGCCAGCATAGCGGAGATGACTTTGGAAGAGTATAAGAAATGGATGCATGATGACAATGGGTCGGGTCTTATGCAATTGGAAATTACAACCGCCACTAAACTTCGAGCTTAAGGGGCACATTCTTACTACACTAAAAGAAAGCCCATTCTACGGTAAGGCTCATGAAGATGGCTACAAACACATTAATGAGGTGAACGACATATCAAAGTGTTTCAATGTGCCCAACATTTCACAAAAGATAGTGTTGTTGGGATTACTTCCAGTAACTTTTAAAGGAACGACGAAAGACCGTCTTAAGGCACTTCCACCTGGAGCTATCACAACATGTGAAAAACATTGTGAAGAGTGCATCCAACAATTCAACCAACCATAAAAATTTGTTAAATTAAAGAGGAACATTGCTAACTTTGAACAACTCGGTGGAGAATTGTAGAGACCCAATTTTATAATGAATGGTGAGTGCGGAAGAAGAATATCTCGAGATTAATCATGTTTTTAGATGTATGAACACCAAGAACATATTATGAGTTCATAAGAAAAGAAGTAAGAACTAAGAGAGAATATTCATAAGAACTTGGTGGGAGACAAACTCTCCCTGGGTGGGAGAACCCACCACTTTCTCTCTCTAGAGATTACATTTTGAGAATCGTAACTCTTACAAGAAGTTGAGAAAATGAGCTAGCTTAAGTAATAAGTGACCAACTCTCCATTTATATAGGAGGGAGAGTATTTACACCAACAATAGAAATAAAGGGAAAATTACAACCTAATAATCAATCATTATTTGTGGAGTATTTACATGCACCAACATTCTCTCCCTAAATGCTTACAAATGATGAGAGATATAATAAGTGATACAAGGCTATAATACAGTAATCCGAATAGCAAGTGTGGTAGTAAATGAAATCAATTGTTGAAACGTCTCTGAAACTCTGAAGTGTCTGTGAAGTCTGAAACTGGCCATGAATCTCTGAAATTAAGGTCTTCGGCTTCAAAGCACAACCAATGAAGCAGAAAAGATAAGATCCAAATCTTCAAACCAATCATAATCACCCGAAGAAGGAGGTCACCATGAGCAAGTAGAAGATTCAATAAAAGAAACACTTCGTCTTCAAAAGTCTGAAAAACATCTCGAGTTCTCGAATCATAATACACCGAAATTCTTCAAAGAATAACCTGCTAAAAATGTGAGGCATCCATAAAATGAAGTCCGGATAAAAATAATGTGAGTCCAAAAACATGGTCTAGCAATGCCGAAAATTTGATCCAAGGACCAAAAATAAGTTCCACGTCACATTGCCAAAATAATCTTCGTCTTCAATATATCACATATCCAAACTCGTGAAACCATAAGATCTGAACCGAATGCGAACACAAAATCATGCTGTGGTAGAGTCCGAATAATAAATAATCTGAATCGGAAAACATCGAGTAATGCCAAAAATTTGATCCGTAAAGACCAAAAATAAGTGCCACATCGCATCACTAAATAAATAATCGTCTTCAGAAGTCTTCAAAAATCCAAACTCAAATAATAATAACCATATCCGGATGATATTGTCTCCCTATTTTTGATAACCAATGACTAGATATCAAAAATCAACAAATCATCAGATGGAGAGTGTCGAATACCAAGAGCTAAGAGAAGCTCTCCCTAGATGTATGAAGGGTATCGATAAGAAACGAGAAAGAGTAAAATAAATACTCTTGCGGGCATGAGAAAGCGGGTGACAGTTGCTGAAGCTATGCTAAGAAAATCTGTTGTGCCAAAAAAATATATCCAAATATCCAAACTGAGGTGCCGGAACACTTGAAGTGGTCTTCAATAGAGAATAAAGTCCACATGCTCAAGATACATGATTCGTCAACCAAAAATCATAAGCAACAAGTCATAAAATCCCATAACGTGAAGAACGCGAAACAACTTTGGTGATCAATCGTCGTTGCGGTGCAAGCGTCACAAAGATAATATGAAGTATGACTACGGTAGGAATATTCTTCCAATAATAACCGGTATGAAATAACCAATGTTACAATCCATGGATGGGTTGCCAATAATTTGACCTGGTGGGTGGTCTCTTGTACATACATGAAGACTTGGCATCAGATTATCAGCAGCTGCGGTAGAAGGAATATCTTGGATGTGAGTGGAATCTGCGGTTGGAGAAGGCAGTTCCCCCTAGATTTGAGAGCATCCTGCTGAATCATCTTGATCTATTGGAGCAGAATTTATTTGAGGAATTCGCAGAGATTGAGGTTCCCCCTGGATTGCAGATGGGAATTCCTTTGGAACCTGAGAAGGTTCCTCCTGGAGTGTGGATGGGAGAGTGACAATTCTAGGATCGGATCTAGTGTCAATATTCTCTATGAGGTCGTCATCTGAGTCCTCCGAAGGTTCGTTTGATGGAGAAGCTTCACTTCGGGCAGTGTGACAACCCGATATTTCAAGACGATATGATGGAACGCAAGTCAAATTTAGGTCAAAGTTTAACTTTCCTAAAATCTTATTTGGGTTAAATAATGTAGAAGGAATCGTATCAAGGTTTCCAAGCATATAAAGAACACTAAAATCCAAGTTATAACGAAGAAGTTATGACCATTCTAAGTTTTTCCAACAGAAAAACGGCAATACGAAGTTATGTAAAAACTCGAATCGGAGATCGAGCGACTTTTGGATGGAATGACCTAAACTAGAATTGAAGGTCTCATCAATGGTATTTCAGCGGTAAAAAGTCTGGCAAAAACCGACGTCAGATAAAGATGTTATGAATTTTTAAAGAAATTCCTTAATCACGTCATTTTATTAAATAAATAATAAAAATTATTTCATAATTTGCCAACGGAATCTAAACGAAAGTTGTAGATCTTAGTCTCACCTTCGCGTGGATATAAAGAACGTCGAAAACGGAGTTCGTATGAAGGAGATATGAATTGAGTTTATTTAAAATAAATATAAATTTATATAAAAACTCCCGGTATTATCCGAAGGGGAGTCATCGGATAGGACCGGAGTACACCCTGCGTACCCTCGTACGCCCTGCATACTCAGATCGAAGGCCTCGGATCGTCCACGTCGCCCCTATGCGAAGCTATCCGACCCGTCCGACCCGCCGACCCATCCGACCCGCTCCATCCGAAATACGTAATCGATGACGTCTCGTACGCGCTGCGTACCCTCGTACGCCCAGCGTACCGAGGCGGTTCAGCACCCCTATAAAAGGGATGCGAGGCTTTCCGAAAAACTTGCTCATTTCTCTCCTTTCTCTCACGATCTTGCCTCGTTTTCCGTGCCCGTTCAAACCCGAAGCTCTGGCCTTTTTGCTCAAGTCCCGAGGGTCGATTTTACTCCCGAGATTCCCGAGAATCCCAAGAAAAATCCGTTTCTCGAGACGAAACTCTGCCCGGTTTTCCATCTCGCTATCTTCAAACTTTCAGGTGAGTTCATACCCCTATAATCCACACTTTTAAATGTCTTATAAATGTTTTTATATGCTTTTAAGGGGGGGGAATACAAGTAAAACACACGATGATTATCGTATGTTATATAAAGCTTCATTATACACTTTTTATCAACGGAATCACAGGTGATTTATAACTATTATAAATAAACTTTCGTATGCAAAATGTATCACGATAACATCATATCTTTTGAAATGAAAAGTGTTGCTATTTATATACAAATCAAACACTCTGCTTATACTGTAGGTATATGTGTCCACCTTCGATACCATAAACATACGATTATTTTGGCACGAAAAACATCAATATTTTGGGATACTTGTTGTTAATAAATCAATCATATGGGATTTATAACTAGTATACAAATGGATTTACTACAAGTTTAACAGTTTTACTAAACATATTACTTCAAATGACTTTCTTAAACGTTTTACATGATTATTGCTCATTATTAAACTGTCTTACACACTGTAAGGTTCCTTTCAAACTCGGTTACAAAGGTGTTTTCAAACAATGGTTTTCCGTGTACTTAAACTGTCTTATCAAACAAAATACTTTCAATCATTTTATAAACTGACATCAAGTCACAAATGCTTTATTAGACTTTTCAACAGATTTACAAAACTTCCTTATGCTTTTATATTATAAATTGCATGCCTCTATATGTATAGTTATATAAGAAATGTTTAAAAGACTTAGAAAGGCTATCCACCCTATTTCCTTTTCGCGCCTTGAGATGTGGTCTGGTGGGATATTGGGTATTCGTCCGAAAGTCATTTAAATATTAGTTATATATCATGTATACATATATGGTCATAAATGTTCCATCAGTTAATTTAGTTCCGATACTCTTGGGTAGCAAGAGTGTATAAACCTACTTGGACACTCATCAATTACATTCTAGTAAACTATTATAGAAATAGTTTAGAGTAAACAAAACATTATCCCTACTACAAGAAATTACACCAGAGTCAGTTCATTCATGAGTCCAGACTACATGTTATATGAAAGAATACTCTTACATGAATACTTATACATGAACACTTTTACATAGACATTATATGGCAAATTACTACTACACGTTATATAAAAGAATACTCTTACATGAATACTTATACATGAATACTTTTACATAGACATTATATGGCAAATTACTATTACCTGATATATGTCTAGATACGGTTATAACGTTCGCCTTTCTATCTTTACCTTGTGATTCAATCACATCATCGACGAGATAGATTGGGACTTTATTTCCTAGTACCACATGATACTTTGAGGGACTAACAATTCCGACAACCACTGTTAGCTGCAGAGGTAAATGAACAATCTACAGATGTTTTAGGTTGATACCATCGCGGGTATACATAAGGGACTAACTATTCCTAAACCCGGCTGTTAGCAACAGAGGTAAATGAACAATCTACGGATGTTTTAGGTTGATACCATTTCAGGTATACTTAAGGGACTACTAATAAGAGTTAAACAGGGAAAAACCGTCACATTTTCAAGAGATGCGTACTTTCAAAACAGTCAGGTCTAGGTAAAAGACTACTTTCAAAACATTCGAGTCTTGGTAGACGACTACTTTTATACTAGTAGGAAATATGGGATTGTCTAGAGCTTTTCATACTTATACTATATGTTTCATCATTCATTCACTAGTCTTTCATATCAACTAATCAAGGCAATGACATTAAATACTTATGAACTCACCAGCTTAAATGCTGATCTACTCTTTCAAAATAACTTGTATTCTCAGGTTACAAATAGACAGGTGTCGATGCAAGGTTTAGAGAAGACGGAGCAGTCAAGACTCGTCTTTTATTTTGATCAGTTATCATGCTGTCTTGTACTATGAAAGAAAACACCTGTAACTAAAATTATACTATTACTGCAATGGATGATGTTGTTGCTTGTTTACTACTTTACATTTGTTGTGATGCATACATGATGTCCTCCGCCCCATAACGTTTCCGCCGTTCGTGGTTTTGGGGTGTGACAGATTGGTATCAGAGCATTGTTTATAGTGAATTGAGTATATCAACCCATAAAAGATATACTAACTATAAATACAATGGGATTACAAATACTCTGATTTAGAGTTTATACTTTAAATAATAAAATATTTAAGTAAGTATACGTGCCTGCATTCATACTAAAATCAGTGTCACTAGGACAGTACAAAAGAATTACGATTGTTAGGCAACACAAGTGGGCTTAGAGACATATGGTCAAAACTGGGAAGATATAGCCTGATCGCCTATATTATCCGAGAGTTGACTAGCATGTGCCTAAGTTTAAGTGTGTGGTCGTAACAATGCTAAAATCTTACCAATGCTACCACAATGAGAACAATGGAACATAACATTAAAATTAAAATACTATAGGAGTATTTGGTGTTACTATAAGTACTTTATACTTGAGAATTAAAACGGGATCCTCATTACTAAGTTGGTAGTTGCTAAGTGGATACACTAAGGCTACATGTAATTAGGATGTTATAGACTTAGAATCAGTGATAATTTTGCCTTATCCCTATTCTGTGTGAATTTGGAAATAAGGTCACTTATTCGAAGGTCTATCCTGTTTAGATTACACATAGCGGGTATGCACTTCACAAATAGCGATGTAACTAATGAGGGTTTTCTAAATAATTATCTAGATAGTTCATCTAATAATTATCCACTTACCCTAAATTCTCGCATAGAAATCATAGTTGGACTCCATCCCCTTGACAACCAGTATCTTCCGAATGAAGTCATAGCTGGTTGGTTTGGAGAAGAACCAGAAAATGATCATCCTATCCCCTTGGATGATCACCGTGATGAAGACTTTTCGTATGATGCTAACTCCGAACCAGAGGTTGAGGACCTACCCCGAGCAACTCCCTTTCCAATTCCTAACCCTCGTCTTGCTTTTCATGGCTCGACGCCGGTGTCGGTGGAATGCTTGGTAACATGGAGCCAAGAACAAGATCAGCCCATGCCATTTATTGGCGACCGGAACTTTTACGACCTTAGCAATGGGGGCTCAGCATGCAGAATCTTGCCAATCTTGGTCCGCGGAGTGGCCCAAAATGAGATTCAAGGCAGGACAGCCCTACATCAGATTGCCGAAGTTGTCATCGATGCGAGAATGCATAACCTCCGCACCATTCATCTAGAAGATGCTCACGAGAGATCAAAGAGAAACCTTGAGAACCTGCTGCAAGCACTAGCTGAAAACCCAAGCCAAAGTCATAGAGCTCCAAGTACGCCAGAGAGTGTACGAGAGACACTTACTTGACATGGAACGTCAATTGGTTGAACTAAGAGTTCACCAGAGGAATGACCGTCACCAGTAGTAGACGCTTTACTTTATTTCCCTTATAAAAAGAGGAATCGTATTTTTCTGTCTATGCCTGATGTGGCATTTTCTATGAAGTTATCTTGTACCGTAAGTACTTTAGTTAGGTCTTTATGCTGTCAGGAACTATCTCCTGTGGATATGATGTAAGACCTTTACAAGGTCATTTCCTTCCTTCAAGTACTCTTATCATACTCTCATTGGAGTCTATCTGAAACCTGCTTTAGTTAAGTCATTGGACCATAGCAAGTTAGATACGGAGACATTTCCAAGTCTCTTTCAGTGGTTGGATTTTTGTTATTCACCAACCCACGATACCTCAACTTGTACAACAAACATCTTAAGACCATTCTACGAACTTACCTCTATTCATTACTAGGACTGCATCATAGGGATGTAGGTCAAACCTTCGCTAACATACTTTCATTCTGTACTAGGACTGCATCATAAGGATGTAGGTCAAACTTTCGAGAACATCGTCTTACTCTTTACATGAACAATCTAAGTACATCAGGGTCAACCAGAATCGCTCACAAAATCCTTACTTTTCGTGTTATATAATCATGTCGTCATGCAGAAGCAATAAGTCGATCAGCGAAACCCCCACTTTTCCTAGGGACGCCGCTACCTTTCAAACAACAGTTATAGCTGCCATGGTGGCTTCCGTAACCGCGGTCCTTGCACACCGTAGCACTAATAGCACAATCAATACAACTGATGGGAACAAAGTTTCCAATCGTGGTATCCATCCAGGAAGTCGTCAAATAGTATCAGTCACAGGCTCGCAAAGCCGGAAAACAGAAATCAAGAAACGAAAGCGTCAAGCCCGGAAGGAACGCAAGAGATCCCAAAAGCTGGCTATACAACAGCAGCAAGTGGAAACCCCTGCCATCCCAGTACCGAGCAGGCCATACGAGGGAAAACTCCCGAAGTGTGATAAGTGTAGTTTCCATCATCATGGGGCTTGCCATGAGATGCAGTGTAGCAATTGCCTAAACATAGGGTACCATGCTCGTAACTGTGGAGCACCGGTGCGACCCATCACTCAAGTCCCTTTCATCGGGACTAAACCTGCACACAAGATTTGTTATAGCACCAAACGATTTAAGAAGCAGTTTTCAAAGTGGAGTAACGAGGAAGGCACTCGTGTCCACATAACATTGGCTAAACACCGCAATCCCATCTCCAAGGCTAGTACTAGCCAGTCATGCCACCAATGCGGTGAGGTAGGACACTTCAAGAAAGATTGGCCGATAACAAAGAACTCTGGCGCATATGGGAAAATTCTCAGGATCACAGCTACAGGAGAGCCTACTCCGAAACCACGTTTAATGTAACTTAGGCGTGTCATTGTAACAGACTTATAAACCATCCAAAACTAGTGTAACCAGAGTCTTATCTTTTGCGGGATCCCGTCGGTATAGGGATGCTCGTGCTGCGTATACTTGCCCTTCGAAGCATACCTTATTCGCAGCAATAGTCTTGTAGAAGTCCAAAGTACCGTAACTCTGTTGATGTTTGCACGGTTGTGTTTTGTCTGTAAACACCTTTTGTTTAATTATAATGTCTTTAAAGTTTCTGTATGATTCCGACATTATCATACTACTTGATTTAATTATATTCTCACAAGATGCAGCTTCATACGTACATCTATTCCTCCAAAATCGTCTTTCTAGCAAAACCTTCATTCCAGAACAACAAAGTACTCGTACATAGAGCACCTCATGTTTCTCATCATCTCCAAAGAGAAACTTAGCAAACCGCCCGAAGTACCACTCGTACAATACGTCAAGTTCAATCCAAAGACCCACAGTTTCAAGCTTATTTATATAGGACTCGTATACCCGAGACTGCGATTGGTGAGCCTGGTATAGGTTCTACTATGAACTTCAGGACGGAGACTGCCCAAGATTTACGAGTGATTATGCTACCATGCGAATAAACTTAGAAGCCAACACGTGCCCTTTCTGTCGATTGGGACAAGAAAGTCAGATAGAACGAAAGTACCTATTCTTTTTCCTAAATTCATGAGTAATCATACTTACTTTTAGATCTTCATGTCATCTAATCAACCACAAGGTTCTGACTTCATAATCAGTATGAATTGGTTTTGTTCTTATACAAGAGGAAAGGTCACTGCCTATACCTCGAGACAGCTTAAGACACAGGAAGTTAGCTATACAGCACATAATCTTGAGTAAGGGACAGCGGTAATTGTATGGAAGATCTGGAGGCACTACTTGTAGGATACAAGATGTACTATCCTCACGGCCCACAAAAAAAAAACATTCAACATACGTTCGACCAAGAAGAGTTGTCATGGCAGTAAAGTCAAACAAAAGAAGCAGAGTCGTGCCCCGATAGGGACAGGTTCGCTAGAATGCCAAGCAAGTGTAACAGCTGAAATTTTCAAATAAATTTTTCATTAAAAACAAAACATCATTATTCGACAAAAGGTTTATTCCAAGTTTATTTCAAAAATATAAATAATAAATCTCCAGGATCTTCAACAGTGGCAGTGTGTACGTGTCACGCCGGCGCCTTTCCACGGTCATCACTAGTACCTGAAAAACATAAACACAACTAGTAAGCATAAATGCTTAGTGAGTTCCCCAGTATACGACTTACCCACATACGCCTTTCGGCCCGGACCTTTCGGTCCACATAACATTGCCTTCCGGCCTGTAACATAATCGCCTTCCGGCCCATAACATATCGCCTTCCGGCCCGTATTAAATTGCCTTCCGGCCCATAGTATTTTGCCTTCCGGCCCATAATAGTATAAAACATAACAGATGTAACATAACACACATAACACATAAGTCACACATCATACCGTCCTTTCTATCACATAAAGTCTCGCCTTCCGGCCCGTATTAGCATACATCACATATAAAACATCTACCTCTCTAGACATAGCATGAATATAACACATACGACCTTCCGGTCTCACAGTCAAACCCTTCCGGGTGAAGTATAGTGAGAAGACTCACCTCGTAGTATGCAAGCTATACACTCTTCGAGCTACTCGCACTCGATCCGTTAATCCGCAGGTTCCCTATAATACCACATACCTTTGTTAATGATCTTATCAAACAAGACAACTGACCCTACTAAATTACATACAGGTCAACGGTCAATCTTGACCGGACTCGTCGAGTGCAAAGGGTAACTCGACGAGTATAGACACCCTGACTCCACTCGCCGAGTCTGAAGAACGACTCGGCGAGTTCTAGTGAATCTTCAAGCTACTCGCCGAGTCTGAAGAACAACTCGGCGAGTTCTAGTGAATCTTCAAGCTACTCGCCGAGTCTGAAGAACAACTCGGCAAGTTCTAGTGAATCTTCAAGCTACTCGCCGAGTCTGATCATTGGACTCGGCGAGTCCTCGCCATGCAGTCAATCCGCTGCCTCCTGTATTTCGCATGATTTCGAAGTATATAGATATGGGGCTTCCTGGACTTTCACATATACTATTACAGGGGTTTTTTAAACACTTATAACAACACTATAATCTAACAATTCCCTAAATGGGTTTCCTAAACCCTAAATTCGCATACAACGTAAAAGCTACAGATTTTGATCCGAAGATTACCTGGAAACGTGTTCCCTGTGTCCCCAAACCTCCAGTACTCGATTCCTTTGATCACCACCTTGCTCCTCCTTGTCTAACAATCTCTTCAAGCCTCCTCAAGTCCTCTCTCTTGCTTCAGATGCTCACACACTCCCAAGGTATCTTCAATCGGCCAAAAGACGCGACATGACGGCCATAAAATCGTTATATACGATTCAGAAATGAAACGGCTAGGGTTCAGCTGAATCAGCATCGACTCGCCGAGTCCCTATTTGGACTCGTCGAGTCCAGTTGCGTATCTGCGACTGCGACCAAGACCATGGCCCTACTCGGCGAGTCATGCACCTACTCGCCGAGTCCCCTCTTAAATGTGCCCAAAAATAATTTAAAGAAATACCTGAAATTCCGGGCTGTTACAACTCTCCCCCACTAGAACTAGACTTCACCCTCGAAGTCTCTCATTCTGCGAATAACTCCGGATGTTGCTCCCGCATTTCTCTTTCCGGCTCCCAAGTCATCTCCGATCCTTTCCGATGTTGCCACTGAACCAACACCAGAGGTATCTCCTTGTTCCGTAGAACCTTGATCTTCCGATCCCTGATAGCTACTGGTCTCTCGGCGTAATTCAGGCTCGCATCCACCTGAATATCTTCTAACGGAACCACTGCTGCCTCATCGGCTATACACTTCCTCAACTGCGACACGTGGAAGGTATTGTGAATCTGACTCAGCTCCACTGGCAACTCCAACCGATAAGCTACCCGACCTACCCTTGCAATTACCCGAAATGGACCTATGAACCGGGGCCCCAATTTGCCCCTCTTCCTGAACCGAATTACCCCTTTCCAAGGAGAAACCTTTAGGAGAACGAAGTCGCCGACCTGGAATTCGAGCTCGGATCGGCGTCTGTCCGCATAACTCTTCTGTCGGCTCTGGGCGGTCAATAACCTCTGCCTCACTCGCTGAATCTGCTCGGTCATCTGAAGTACAATCTCTGTACTGCCCATCACTCTCTGTCCCACTTCTCCCCAGCAAATGGGAGTCCGACACCTCCTACCATACAACAACTCAAAAGGTGGCATACCAATGCTCGAATGATGGCTGTTGTTGTAGGAAAACTCAGCCAACGGCAGATGCGCATCCCAGCTACCCCCGAAGTCTAACACACACGCTCTAAGCATGTCTTCCAATGTCTGAATCGTCCGCTCGCTCTGACCGTCCGTCTGGGGATGGTATGCGGTACTAAAATGCAGCTTAGTACCCAACTCCTCATGGAATTTCTTCCAGAACCTGGAAGTGAAACGTACATCGCGGTCCGAAACAATCGAGGTCGGCACTCCATGCCGAGATACTATCTCTCTCACGTATAACTCTGCCAACTTCTCTGCTGATGAACTTTCGCTAATGGCAAGGAAGTGTGCACTCTTTGTTAGCCTATCCACAATCACCCAAATCGCATCGACTCCCCTGGCAGTTTTCGGCAATTTGGTGATGAAATCCATCGTGATCTGATCCCACTTCCACTCAGGAATCTCCAAGGGTTGCAACTTACCGTGCGGTATCTGGTGCTCGGCCTTAACTTTACGGCAGGTCAAACACCTCTCAACGAACCAGGCAACGTCTCTCTTCATGCAAGGCCACCAGTACTCCTTTTTCAAATCTAGATACATTTTCGTAGCACCGGGATGGATCGAGAATTTCGATCTGTGTGCCTCCTCCATCAAAGTAACACGCGTACCGCCCACGAATGGCACCCAGATCCGACCCTGAAATGTCAGAAGTCCCCGCCCATCCGTAACGAACTCTGAAATCAACCCGACGACCCGCTCCTGTTTCTGCATCCCAGACTTCACAACCTCGGCTTGTGCCCCACGAATAGCATCTAATACCGGAGTCATCACCGTCAATCTCAAACATACGTCCCGCAATGGAGTACTCTCCGCCCTACGACTCAATGCATCAGCTACCACATTAGCCTTGCCTGGGTGGTATAGGATCTCACAGTCATAATCCTTAACCACGTCTAACCATCTCCTCTGACGCATGTTTAGGTTGGGTTGATCCATCAAATACTTCAAACTCTTATGGTCCGTGTATATGGTACAACGAACCCCGTACAGGTAGTGACGCCAAATTTTGAGGGCGAACACTACTGCCCCCAACTCTAAGTCATGTGTGGGATATCTCGCTTCGTGAGGCTTCAACTGCCTCGATGCATAGGCTATCACATGGCCCCTCTGCATCAACACTGCACCCAGTCCTGAAATCGATGCGTCGCAATATACGACAAAGTCCTCCATCCCTTCCGGAAGAGCTAGTACTGGTGCTTCGCACAGTCTTTGACGAAGTGTCTCGAAGGAAGTCTGCTGCTCGGGTCCCCATGAGAGTGTGACACCCTTTCGGGTCAATTTGGTAAGTGGCACCGCGATCTTGGAGAAGTCCCTAATGAACCTTCGATAGTACCCCGCCAACCCAAGGAAACTCCTGATCTCCGAAGGTGACTTCGGTGCCTCCCAACTCATCACCGCTTCCACTTTGGCCGGATCGACCAATATCCCTGCCTGATTTACAACGTGCCCCAGAAATTGAACTTCCCGTAACCAGAAGTCACATTTGGAGAATTTTGCATATAGCTTCTCCGACCTCAGTACCTCAAGGACCTCCCTCAAATGTCCCTCATGCTGCTCCCTAGACCGCGAATACACCAGAATGTCGTCAATGAACACAATCACAGACCGATCCAGCATCGGCCTGCATACCCTGTTCATGAGATCCATGAACACTGCTGGGGCATTGGTGAGCCCAAAAGGCATCACCACGAACTCGTAATGCCCATACCGCGTCCTAAAGGCTGTCTTCTGGACGTCCTCATCCCGCACTCTTACCTGATGGTACCCTGATCTCAAATCAATCTTGGAAAACCAAGATGCCCCTTGCAACTGATCGAATAGATCATCGATCCTTGGTAACGGATAGCGGTTCTTAACTGTCACCTTGTTCAGTTCCCGGTAATCGATACACATCCGGTGTGAACCATCCTTCTTCTTGACGAACAGAATCGGTGCTCCCCACGGTGAGCTACTCGGCCGAATGAATCCCTTCCCCAACAACTCTTGAAGTTGCGAGGACAATTCTTGCATCTCTGGAGGTGCAAGACGATAAGGCACCCTCGCAATAGGCGCAGCCCCTGGAACTAGATCGATACCAAACTCCACTTGCCTCGTGGGAGGTATTCCTGGCAAATCCTCGGGAAAAACATCTGGGAACTCGCACACCACTGGAACCTCCTTCAATGTCTTCGGTCTCTCGGAACTCTCCCGCGTATCCATCACATACGCCACAAAACTGTTACATCCCCGCTGTAGGCATTGCCTTGCCCTAGCGGCCGAACAAAAAGTTGATCCCGAACGGGTACCCTCACCGTATACCGTAAGAACTCCCCCACTAGGGTCTCGTATAATCACCAGCTGACGCTCGCAGTCGATGACAGCGCTGAATCGGCTCAACCAGTCCATGCCTACGATGACACAGACATCACCCATCGCAATAGGAATTAAGTCAATCGGAAATGCGACCCCGAAGATCTCTAGCACACATCCCCTAAGAACCTCCGTAGCACAAATCACCCTCTCAGCCGCAATAGAAACGCTCAAGGGCCGACTTAACGGCTCACGACTAATGCCGATGTGCTGACTAAAAGCTAACGATACAAACGATCTACTCGCACCCGAATCAAATAATACTAGAGCAGGCATAGAGTTCACAAGGAAAGTACCTACACATACATTAACATAAGCATAACATTTCGACCTTTAATTAAATACGTGAATGATAACATACCTGCCACAACATCGGGCGCAGCGCGGACCTCCTCCGCAGTCAGCTGAAAGGCTCTCCCGCGAGCCCTCGGGGCCTCGACCTTCGCCGGTCGGGTCTCAGTAGTCCGGGTAGTAGGTGTAGCTCCCTGACGAAGTTGCGGGCACTCGGCCTTCCGATGGCCTGTCTGGTTGCAGTGAAAGCAAACCATAAACCCCTTAGGGCAATCCCTGGCAATATGTCCCTCCTTGCCACACTTGTAGCAACCACCAGCTCGACACGCCCCCTCGTGACTCTTGTCGCACTTCGCGCAAGTGCGACCCTTCGAACCACCCATCCTCGAATCAGAGGACTTAGTCCGCTTGGCTGCCGGCTGAGACTGGGCCGGCCGTCGATCCACCTGCCGAGACTCAGCCTCCTCCCTCGCTTGAGTCTCCAACTCAATCTCGCGCTTCCTGGCGTTCGCCTGAAGCTCAGTGAAAGTACGATAGGTGGAGTTTGACACAAACTCCCGGATCTCCCTCTTCAAAACACCCAAATAGCGGCTCATCCGCGACTGCTCCGTAGATACCAGCTCGGGGCAGAACATTGCCCTCTCATGAAACTTCCGTGTGATCACTGCCACGGAATCAGTACCCTGCTTAAGGGTCAAGAACTCCTTAATCAATCGCTCCCTCTCTACCGGGGGAACGTACTCGTCCCTGAACATCTCCGTAAACCTCTCCCATGTCACCGCCGAAATCTCTGCCTGAGTGAAGTTCGCCGTCACGAACTTCCACCAATCCTTCGCTCCCAGACGGAGCTGGTTCAAGGCGAACCGTACCCTCAAGTGCTCCGGGCATGAGCAAGTATAGAAACACCCCTCGATGTCGGCGATCCACCTCATAGCTGCAATCGGATCCTGCGTCCCATCAAATTCAGGGGGTTTCGTGTTGCTGAATTCCCTGAATAGTAATGAATCACCCCCTTGCGGCCTGGCAGCAGCCACCGCTGCGGTAGCGGCAGCAACTGCAGCTTCAGTAAGTGCGGCGTACCGCTCCTCAAACTCCTCCATCAACGTGGTCTTAATAGACCCAAACATCTCCGGGATCTCAGCCTGGACCGCCACAGCTACCTCTTCCTGAATAATCTGACGAATCTCCTCGTCACTCGCACCGCTCGAACTCGCCCCATTGCGTGTGATAACCATGATGTCTCTGAAATACAACATAAAATCATCAGAGACTCCACCAAGTACAATTGTACTCGATACGCGCCCTACCCAGTCTCCGATTTCCAGGGATTCTTATTTGAGTCTTCCACTGATCCGGTGCCTTCGATAGTACGGGCCCAATACTACCGACCACACCGTATCAGTATTCGTCCCAAATCTTCCTCCCCAAATCCCGAATAATGAGTACTCTACCTCTAGTATGCACTATCTACTTGCACGCTACCAAATATCTCATATAAGCAATCTCCCTAGACTAAGGCATCACAAAACAGGCAATTCTAGTCCTATCATGTATACCTAGTCTTCTAGCATGCATAACAATTCATAATTCAGTGCATAACATAACATCGTAAGGTATTCTGGGGATCTTTACCGTTCGGATGCTGGCTGCTCGTACACACTGTTCCACACTTGTTTTTACCGCCTTACCATCTATAAAATGTTATGTCCTTATTATTTAAAAAGGTTTTTCCTCAAATCCCCGGTCTGAGTTCAGTTGCACCCAAAAGTACACCCGAATCCCTCAAACCAAGGCTATGATACCAATTGTAACAGCTCAAATTTTCAAATAAATTTTTCATTAAAAACAAAACATCATTATTCGACAAAAGGTTTATTCCAAGTTTATTTCAAAAATATAAATAATAAATCTCCAGGATCTTCAACAGTGGCAGTGTGTACGTGTCACGCCGGCGCCTTTCCACGGTCATCACTAGTACCTGAAAAACATAAACACAACTAGTAAGCATAAATGCTTAGTGAGTTCCCCAGTATACGACTTACCCACATACGCCTTCCGGCCCGGACCTTTCGGTCCACATAACATTGCCTTCCGGCCTGTAACATAATCGCCTTCCGGCCCATAACATATCGCCTTCCGGCCCGTATTAAATTGCCTTCCGGCCCATAGTATTTTGCCTTCCGGCCCATAATAGTATAAAACATAACAGATGTAACATAACACACATAACACATAAGTCACACATCATACCGTCCTTTCTATCACATAAAGTCTCGCCTTCCGGCCCGTATTAGCATACATCACATATAAGCATACATCACATATAAAACATCTACCTCTCTAGACATAGCATGAATATAACACATACGACCTTCCGGTCTCACAGTCAAACCCTTCCGGGTGAAGTATAGTGAGAAGACTCACCTCGTAGTATGCAAGCTATACACTCTTCGAGCTACTCGCACTCGATCCGTTAATCCGCAGGTTCCCTATAATACCACATACCTTTGTTAATGATCTTATCAAACAAGACAACTGACCCTACTAAATTACATACAGGTCAACGGTCAATCTTGACCGGACTCGTCGAGTGCAAAGGGTAACTCGACGAGTATAGACACCCTGACTCCACTCGCCGAGTCTGAAGAACGACTCGGCGAGTTCTAGTGAATCTTCAAGCTACTCGCCGAGTCTGAAGAACAACTCGGCGAGTTCTAGTGAATCTTCAAGCTACTCGCCGAGTCTGAAGAACAACTCGGCGAGTTCTAGTGAATCTTCAAGCTACTCGCCGAGTCTGATCATTGGACTCGGCGAGTCCTCGCCATGCAGTCAATCCGCTGCCTCCTGTATTTCGCATGATTTCGAAGTATATAGATATGGGGCTTCCTGGACTTTCACATATACTATTACAGGGGTTTTTTAAACACTTATAACAACACTATAATCTAACAATTCCCTAAATGGGTTTCCTAAACCCTAAATTCGCATACAACGTAAAAGCTACAGATTTTGATCCGAAGATTACCTGGAAACGTGTTCCCTGTGTCCCTAAACCTCCAGTACTCGATTCCTTTGATCACCACCTTGCTCCTCCTTGTCTAACAATCTCTTCAAGCCTCCTCAAGTCCTCTCTCTTGCTTCAGATGCTCACACACTCCCAAGGTATCTTCAATCGGCCAAAAGACGCGACATGACGGCCATAAAATCGTTATATACGATTCAGAAATGAAACGGCTAGGGTTCAGCTGAATCAGCGTCGACTCGCCGAGTCCCTATTTGGACTCGTCGAGTCCAGTCGCGTATCTGCGACTGCGACCAAGACCATGGCCCTACTCGGCGAGTCATGCACCTACTCGCCGAGTCCCCTCTTAAATGTGCCCAAAAATAATTTAAAGAAATACCTGAAATTCCGGGCTGTTACAGCAAGGGACTGAGGTCACCTAAGAACATGAGAAACAAATAAAACTTCTATCCGTGGCATGTTTACCGGTTCTATTTAAACTCTAATTTCGGGACGAAATTCCCTCTAACGGGGGGATGATGTGACAACCCGATATTTCAAGACGATATGATGGAACGCAAGTCAAATTTAGGTCAAAATTTAACTTTCCTAAAATCTTATTTGGGTTAAATAAAGTAGAAGGAATCGTATCAAGGTTTCCAAGCATATAAAGAACACTAAAATCCGAGTTATAACGAAGAAGTTATGACCATTCTAAGTTTTTCCAACAGAAAAACGGCAATACGAAGTTACGTAAAAACTTGAATCGGAGATCGAGCGACTTTTGGCCGAAATGACCTAAACGAGAATTGAAGGTCTCATCAATGGTATTTCAGCGGTAAAAAGTCTGGCAAAAACCGACGTCAGATAAAGATGTTATGAATTTTTAAAGAAATTCCTTAATCACGTCATTTTATTAAATAAATAATAAAAATTATTTCATAATTTGCCAACGGAATCTAAATGAAAGTTGTAGATCTCAGTCTCACCTTCGCGTGGATATAAAGAACGTCGAAAACGGAGTTCGTATGAAGGAGATATGAATTTTTGAAGTTTATTTAAAATAAATATAAATTTATATAAAAACTCCCGGTATTATCCGAAGGGGAGTCATCGGATAGGACCGGAGTACGCCCTGCGTACCCTCGTACGCCCCGCGTACTCAGATCGAAGGCCTCGGATCGTCCACGTCGCCCCTATGCGAAGCTATCTGACCCGTCCGACCCGCCGTCCCATCCGACCCGCTCCATCCGAAATACGTAAGCGATGACGTCTCGTACGTGCTGCGTACCCTCGTACGCCCAGCGTACCGAGGCGGTTCAGCACCCCTATAAAAGGGATGCGAGGCTTTCTGAAAAACTTGCTCATTTCTCTCCTTTCTCTCACGATCTTGCCTCGTTTTCCGTGCCCGTTCAAACCCGAAGCTCTGGCCTTTTTGCTCAAGTCCCGAGGGTCGATTTTACTCCTGAGATTCCCGAGAATCCCGAGAAAAATCCGTTTCCCGAGACGAAACTCTGCCCGGTTTTCCATCTCGCTATCTTCAAACTTTCAGGTGAGTTCATACCCCTATAATCCACACTTTTAAATGTCTTATAAATGTTTTTATATGCTTTTAAAGGGGAAATACAAGTAAAACACACGATGATTATCGTATGTTATATAAAGTTTCATTATACACTTTTTATCAACGGAATCACAGGTAACTATTATAAATAAACTTTCGTATACAAAATGTATCACGATAACATCATATCTTTTGAAATGAAAAGTGTTGCTATTTATCTACAAATCAAACACTCTGCTTATACTGTAGGTATATGTGTCCACCTTCGATACCATAAACATACGATTATTTTGGCACGAAAAACATCAATATTTTGGGATACTTGTTGTTAATAAATCAATCATATGGGATTTATAACTAGTATACAAATGGATTTACTACAAGTTTAACAGTTTTACGAAACATATTACTTCAAATGACTTTCTTAAACGTTTTACATGATTATTGCTCGTTATTAAACTGTCTTACACACTGTAAGCTTCCTTTCAAACTCGGTTACAAAGGTGTTTTCAAACAATGGTTTTCCGTGTACTTAAACTGTCTTATCAAACAAAATACTTTCAATCATTTTATAAACTGACATCAAGTCACAAATGCTTTATTAGACTTTTCAACGGATTTACAAAACTTCCTTATGCTTTTATATTATAAATTGCATGCCTCTATATGTATAGTTATATAAGAAATGTTTAAAAGACTTAGAAAGGCTATCCACCCTATTTCCTTTTCGCGCCTTGAGATGTGGTCTGGTGGGATATTGGGTATCCGTCCGAAAGTCGTTTAAATATTAGTTATATATCATGTATACATATATGGTCATAAATGTTCCATCAGTTAATTTAGTTCCGATACTCTTGGGTAGCAAGAGTGTATAAACCTACTTGGACACTCATAAATTACATTCTAGTAAACTATTATAGGAATAGTTTAGAGTAAACAAAACATTATCCCTACTACAAGAAATTACACCAGAGTCAGTTCATTCATGAGTCCAGACTACATGTTATATGAAAGAATACTCTTACATGAATACTTATACATGAACACTTTTACATAGACATTATATGGCAAATTACTACTACACGTTATATAAAAGAATACTCTTACATGAATACTTTTACATAGACATTATATGGCAAATTACTATTACCTGATATATGTCTAGATACGGTTATAACGTTCGCCTTTCTATCTTTACCTTGTGATTCAATCACATCATCGACGAGATAGATTGGGACTTTATTTCCTAGTACCACATGATACTTTGAGGGACTAACAATTCCGACAACCACTGTTAGCTGCAGAGGTAAATGAACAATCTACAGATGTTTTAGGTTGATACCATCGCGGGTATACATAAGGGACTAACTATTCCTAAACCCGGCTGTTAGCAACAGAGGTAAATGAACAATCTACGGATGTTTTAGGTTGATACCATTTCAGGTATACTTAAGGGACTACTAATAAGAGTTAAACAGGGAAAAACCGTCACATTTTCAAGAGATGCGTACTTTCAAAACAGTCAGGTCTAGGTAAAAGACTACTTTCAAAACATTCGAGTCTTGGTAGAAGACTACTTTTATACTAGTAGGAAATATGGGATTTTCTAGAGCTTTTCATACTTATACTAAATGTTTCATCATTCATTCACCAGTCTTTCATATCAACTAATCAAGGCAATGACATTAAATACTTATGAACTCACCAGCTTAAATGTTGATCTACTCTTTCAAAATAACTTGTATTCTTAGGTTACAAATAGACAGGTGTCGATGCAAGGTTTAGAGAAGACGGAGCAGTCAAGACTCGTCTTTTATTTTGATCACTTATCATGCTGTCTTGTACTATGAAAGAAAACACCTGTAACTAAAATTATGCTGTTACTGCAATGGATGATGTTGTTGCTTGTTTACTACTTTACATTTGTTGTGATGCATACATGACGTCCTCCGCCCCAGAACGTTTCCGCCGTTCGTGGTGTTTTCTTAAATGATGCATGGTCCGAGGTTGCATGGACAGGTCTCTTGTCAACTTTTAGACCTAATCCTGGGTGTTTGTTCAGATTTGGATTATTACGAGGTTTCTGAAAAGTATGAGATTTCTGACTTTTATTTGATTTGTCATGAGGTAAAAACTTTTGACAGCTGCATTGACATTTACAAAAAGAGGGTTTATCACTGAATCTGACATTGTGCTTGGTCAGCGGTTTATGGAGTGAATTGGACTTGAAATTGGTCCGAGGTGGGTAACTTCTGAAAGATTTGACATTTGATTTCTGAAAAGTTTGTTTTGAACGAGGTTTCGCACGTGGAAATCTTTGAGTTCCTTTAGGTGGATATGGTAAAATTCCTTTCCACTTGTTTTGATGTGATTTTAAAAGTGTTGGAGTGGGTAAAATTCCTTTCCATTTCGGGTCATTTTGGGAATACACCTGAAAAATGTAGTTTCTTACAAATTTGACACCTTTTTGGGTTGTGTCAGAAGCGGCTTTGAAACTGAACTTTCCTTTTTGTTTGTTTTCATGAAAGAAGAATTTTTTGAAATGTAATTTGTGAAAACAAATTTTTCTGCACTCCTGGATTTTGGAATTCTCACATGTTTCTTATTTTTTGAAAAACTTTGTCTGATTTTGTTTTGAGATCTAATTTCTTCTTTGAAAGCTCTTTTTGCCAAAAATTTTGGTGAACCGCAGTCATTGTTATTCAACTGCGGTTTCCTAAGATTTTTTGAACACTTTTGAAAATGCGGACTAGAATCATCAGAACTTGAAGATTCTGGAATTTGAGAACATTGACCTACTTCAAAATTTTCGATAGGTAATTCGTGAAAAATCAGTTGAAGAGTTGTAGTTCCTTGAACCGAAGAGTTGCAGTTATTGTTGTTCAACTGCGATGAAGATGATTTGACTACCGCATAGTAGGTCTTAGTTGAGACTGCGGTGGGACACTTCTAGGACAATTGCCTATAGTGTGGAACACTATGGTCTGAGGACAAAGATGGAAAGTTCTTTGAGGCTTCGGTTATCAACAACAATTTCTTCATGAACTTTGGATGAAGTTTGAGAATTTGAGTGAGTGGTGCCACTGATGGGAGTTTGATCACATGTGTGACTAGAATCATTGGGCCCAATTTCCTCGATGACACAATTATTGCTCAAATTGAGCAGTATACCGAAGTGAGTTTGGATATCTTTAGGAAAAGTCTTGTCATTGACAGGGAAATGAAATTCTCTATCAGGAGGGACATACACTCTGTCTTTGTTGAACCGTGGTGAGGAATCCATTGCGATAGGATACCCATTTGACCAACCCCAATTATATGTATTGTCCATGGTTCCATTATTTACCAAATTTTCAATAGCCTCACTTTCATTAAACAATTTTCAATTAAGAGATTTAAACGTACAATTTCTCTCTGAGCTAAATCTCTCTGATTCAAAGTTATTTCTAATTGGGTTTCACTTAACATTCTAGCATCTTTCTCTAACTCTAGATCCTTTTCTAACATTGCCATCTTAAGTCTCTTGTTATCCAGTCTTCCTCTCACATGGAACATCTCTTGGGACACAATATTCTTCTCATCTAGGGCTTTGTTATAGTCTGTAAGGACGGCAGCACAAGTGTCATTAAGATCATCTAAGTAGGGTTGACAGTCATGCATGCTATAATTTAAAGTTTGGATCATGAGTTTTACCTATTCAACAATGTTTAGAGTCCCATCTTCCGCCATGTAGCAGTAGTTTTTGTTCTACATTGCTGACCCATCATCATCCGCAGTGGCCAGCATGTAGATTTTCCCTTTTCCCTTAACATTGCTGATGGTCTCTTCTTCATCCCCTGATGACCAAACTTGATGGTCTCTTTTAACTTGAGCTACATATGCCCTTGCCTTTTCTTTTTCTTCTAACTCTTGAGCCATTCTAAGATAGAATTCTCTGTCCTTGACTACGTTGGCCTTACAATCTTTTGCGAAGTGATTTCCTTTGTTGCATTTGTGACAAATCACAACATCAGTCTTGTCTTCTGATTGAGTACCAGAGTCATTGTTCTGAGGAGACTGCGGTACCTCCTTGGGTTGATTGTTCTGAGAGCCTTTAGGATACCGAGAGTGGTTGTTCTGGGGACCGAAGTTATGGTTGAATGAGGTTTGTTGAACTTTTGATTCTTGCGGAAAGAGGAAGGTGGTATGCGGTTGAACTGTTGGCTAACTAGAGCAATAGCCTTTTGAAATTCTTCTTCTTCATCATACTAAGAATCTTCTTCGTATGACTGTGGTGGCGTGTCATACGATGAAGAGTAAGGGGACTGCGGTGGAGCTTGTGCTATGAGAGCAAGTGGTCCTCCGAAGTCAGCACAGTCTTTGAGTACAGTGGATTCTTGTGCTTGAAGTTCTCCGTAGAGTTTGTAGAGTGATAAGGAGTGAATCTTCCTGTCACCTTGGACTATCATTTTGGCTGTAGTCCAATGTCGTCCTAAGCCATTAAGGAACTGGAGATTGGTTTCATGGTTGCTGCGGATGGCACCAGCGTTTGACAACTTTGTGACTATCAGGTTGAATCTTTTGAAGGAGTCTTCCAAACTTTCACCAACATGAGCTTTGAAGTTGTTGAAGTCGTTGAGTGCGGTAGTGAGCTTCTTATCTTGTGCTTGTTCTGAGACTTCGTACAAGTTTTTGAGTACATCCCAGATCTCTTTTGCTGACTTGCAGTTTATGATAATATCAAAGCTGTCAGGAGCGAAACCACAAGAAATTTCATAAAAAGCAATAAGATAATTTTCATTTTATCGAGATCATCCTTGGTAGGATGGCTCATAGTTGGTTGACCTCCTCCTAGTCTGGTTGCCGCGCCGTCAGTTTGAACTGGTGTGAGGACTGGAATGTGTGGTCCTTCTTCCACGGATCACCATACATCTCTACCCAATCTTCTTAAGTACCTCTCCATTCTTTGTGACTAGTGATGATACTCATTTGCTACTAGTATCGGAGCTCGTTTATTTTTATTTTTATTTATTATTATTTTTTTTGAGAAATGAGCTTTAGTGGTATAGAAGGCTTAATGAGAAAATCAGAGTTCCGATATCCAAAAAGCAACCACTTTGGCTTTGATACCAATTGTAGAGACCCAATTTTATAACGAACGGTGAGTGCGGAAGAAGAATATCTCGAGATTAATCGTGTTTTTGGAAGTATGAACACCAAGGACATATTATGAGTTCACAAGAAAAGAAGTAAAAACAAAGAGAGAATATTCATAAGAACTTGGTGGGAGAGAAACTCTCCCTGGGTGGGATAACCCACCAATTTCTCTATCTAGAGATTACATTTTGAGAATTGTAACTCTTACAAGAAGTTGAGAAAATGAGCTAGCTTAAGTAATAAGTGACCAACTCTCCCTTTATATAGGAGGGAGAGTATTTACACCAACAATACAAATTAAGGGAAAATTACAACCTAATAATCATTCATTATTTGTGGAGCATTTACATGCACCAACATTCTCTCCCTAAATGCTTACAAATGATGAGAGATACAATAAGTGATACAAGTATATTGCGGAATAGAGTTAATCTCAAAGGATCTAAAAGCTCAACAATAATATAGTTAGATAGTTAGATTGTTAGTTGCGAAAGTAAAGAAATATGAATGACAACAATTGTTATATCAAGAATAAACTTAAACTGATTCATAACAAGGAATGCATTCACTCCGAGTTAGTAAGTGAGATCAAGTTTAGTGATTAAGTCTAGAAGACTTGCTCCGAAGAGAGGTTATATTCCAGTAGCAGTTGTGAAGAGTAATAAGATAGAGAAATGAAGAAGATAACTTAGAGAAATATATTCAGAATAAGTTCATAAGTTAACAGTAAGGAGTAAGAAGTGAGAAGTAAGGAGTTGTAGTAAGAAATGTTAATGATACAAGAGAATGAGTCTATTTATAAAGACTATGAAACAAACTACTCTATAAGCAGCCGTGCAAGGCATGCTGGACAATAGAGTACATTATATAAGATAGTAAAGGAAATAACTAAGACTGCGGATGCTGAAGACTTGATGACTCCGGATGCTGAGATGGTTGCAGGAGCTGAACCGTTGCGGTAGTAAAGAGAAGATTGCAGTAGTTGAGTTCAAGAGGGTCACTTTTATGATTCAATAAGAAAACTTGTATTAAGCATGGGAAAGGTATGGGGGGTTGCTAAGGAATTTCTCGTAGCATGAACTTAATGTGCAACAAGAAGTGTCGATCATTTATGACGAGGTAAACGTGACAACTTGACAACTCCTTGACTCTCAAGGACTACAACTCATTTCATAGCACCATGTGGGCTTTAGTAGACATTAGAGAATCAAATCTGACACTTCGGGTTGGAGAAGATGCAATAACATTTGGTGTTGATCGAGCAATGAAACATTGAAAGATTATCAATGACAATGGAACGTCCCAAAAATAAGACCCAAAAATTTTCATTTTTACATTAATGAAATGGTAACCCATATCATTATTATAAAAACAAGGTAATACAATTCTATCATTACATCGTCATTATCAGAGTAAATCACAAAATGCAAAATCGTATGGTGTGTGCCCTGCAATCATCCTAAGTTCTTCCCGCTTAAACTGAAAATACTTGAAACATATATTGAAAACCGTAAGCACAAAGCTTAGGAGTTCCCCAAGATACGACATACCAAGCATATCAACATATATTGGGCCCCTCCCAGCCTCAGGCCCTGCCTTAAATCGAGCCCCGCCTAGCAATGAGCTCCAGTCGGTATACAAATCTGTCAGTGATTAGGCCCCTCCCGGTATACATATGAACATACAAACATATATACATAAAACACATGCCATAATCATAAAGATAAATAGCATACATACTAGTCATCGGGCCTCGGCCGACATCGGGTCATACTTGGTAATCATAAAGACACATACCAATAACTAACATACAAATTACTCATCAGGTCTTCCCTGGCATTGGGCCCCGCCTGGCATTAGATATCGTACATGTAGAGCCACACGGACAACTAGCAATCTAGACATAAATAACCATGGGCCGACATTGGTTCTTTAGACCTGCTAAACTCAGTGAGGAAACTTACCTTGCACTTATTAATCCTATAGATAAATATCTGCTTGCCGGACCGCTAAAATCCCCAGTAATGATTCATTAAAGACTCTCGGCATGCGAAATGGCATGTAACAATCCTAGTTAATATAACCCACAAAATAGAGAGAACCAACCCGGGATAATACTTACCGAAACCAAAGCAGAATAAATTTCTGATAAAGACCAAGACAAAGGCAAAAGATAACATACCCACAATTGCACCTGATGGCATCCTGGTCTCCCTAATCGACAATGCAATATTCGGCTCCTCCCAACTGGGGCTCCAAATAAGTTTCTTGCTCCTGGGTTACCCCGACCATCCATCATACGTGTAAACAGCCAAGGTCCAACGCATGAACTCGACGGTAAATCTATCCATGACACGCCCAATAATGTTGGTTAATTCCTCACGTAGGGCCCGTGAAACCCCCATGATAATCCAATCATGTAATCGACTTCCTTGAATACATGGTGCAAAACCCACCTCCAATCTCAAATGACAAGAACTACCAATAGGATCCTCTTTCCTAAAGGATTCTAGTTCTCCACAAGCATTGGGCTCCAAATGAGCCCTTAACTGCCCTATTAAAAAATCGGCCTGAAAGCTCCCGAGATGACCATCCAAGAGTTTCAAAATCGCTTCTTTGACTGAACCACGTATCACCGGAGTCTAGTCTGAAATACCGAATTTAGTCTCCGATGAGACGAACTCCCACATGCACTCAACAACCGGGTCAGCACCTACACCTGAGTCGGAACCAGAACCTGAATCCTCCTTCCTGAGTGTTCAATGCCATACAACTAGATAACATGAAAAAGATCATAACATACCTAAGCATCCTCATCCCACAGGCATCCTAGATTCTCCAAGACTCTCCCCGATTCGAGTACATCTCTTGTGCTTTTAGTAGTACCTGCCCAATACTACTTTCAAGACCTATCCATACTTTCCTCAAGAATCATCCCGAATCTTCCAAGTCACCTTCTCAAACTAATACCCCAAGAAATCACTAAACAACATAACAAAATCCAATGAATCATTCCCTAGGCTTTCTTAGGTTCCTGATATTTGCATAATTAGTCATATATTTAGCATACATTTTTATTCATTTTTAGCTAATTATGTGTATAATGTGGACAAAAGGTACTTAATAATGCTTAAATTTTGTTTTCAGTCCAAAGGCATGCTTGGAAGTGAATGGGAACAAGGAGAAGCAATTAGAGACCAAAGGTTGAAGAATGAAGGAATGACACACTCCTACTCGGCGAGTCTACGAGCTTACTCAGCGAGTACCCACGAAGGTTCCCGAAGATAAGCTAAGACTTCTGGCAATATAAGGATTGTACCTGTACTCGGCGAGTCCACGAGTCAACTCGCCGAGTAGCCATTGTTTTGTGATAACTATAAATATCGAACCTTTATCCGAATTAAAGACACTTCTGGCATTTTGGGAGCTGCACCTGCGATTGAAGAACCCTTAGGAGAGCTGAGAAACCCTAACCTTCAATCCTTTGAAGAATCAAGGAAATTTAGGTTAATCATTCCACTTAACCTTAGGAATTAAGCATGTTTAGCTTAGTTGAATTTGTTTTTGAGTTTGTTTTTGCTATGACTATGAACTAAATTCGTTTTGTTTCTGTTGGGGAAGACCAATTTACTCCTATGGTTTAATTATTACTTTTTGATTGATTGTTATTTGGTGGTTTATTAAATTAAGTTTGTTAAAGAACCTTATGCATTAATAACAACTATTTTCTGTTAATTGGAAGGCAATTAAGCTGCATGAACATCTCTTAGTTGTTAACCTCATATGTTATGTGAACACTTTATCATATGCCTAGGAATAATGAATATGAAACTAGGATTAATTAGAGAATGGGTAAATTAATGTGTGAGCTTGTTTGGGAAACCAACAAACAAGAGGTTAATTGAAACACCAACTTGATTAACCAATTACAAATCTTATTTAATCCAAATAATTGAACTAGGGAATTAATTAGTTTAAACAATTGGCCACTGCTTGAATTGATTAATTTTCTAAGGGTTAGGAGTAATGAACATGAACCTAAGCACTATAGTTGGTAACCAATAATAATTGATCTATCATTTAACTAACCATAGGAGTGAATTGGTTTAACCTAAACAGAAACCCTTTATTAAATTTGGTGAATTTGTCATTTGCTTTAATTGTTTAGTTAGTTAAGTGCTTAAGTCCTGTGTTTAAGTTTCTAGTCTTGTAAAACTAGAGAAAAACCCTTTTACTTTTATTACCTGCTTAGTTAAAATTAGTTATTAGCTTAATTTCCGTTCCCTGAGTTCGACACCCTACTTATCCAACTATACCACTAAAAGACAGTTTCACTACCTTTGTGTGCTTAATTTATTAACTAAAAGTAGGATTAAAACTAGCTCGTTTGACACACATCAAGTTTTTGGCGCCATTGCCAGGGAACGGTTTTAAATAGTTAATCTAATTCCTAATTTCTTCGATCCTTTGTGTGAGTTTACTGGCACAAAGTTAATTTATTGCAGTTTAGTAGTTAGTAATTAGTTTTTAGCATATGTTTTAGTTTTATTATTAAGCTTAGTTTTTTTTTTTTAAATTTCACTGCTACTCGTCGAGTGCATTCGCACCTACTCGACGAGTAGAGCAGTATTTCGCATTTAATTTTTGTTTTTTTAGTTGCATTTTTTTGTTCTTTTGACGTTTTTATCTTGTTTTATTTCAGGACTTTCATGACCAGAGGATCAAAGACGCCGCTGGTACCCCCGTTTGAAGATCCCGAATCCGCATTGAGAAGGAACAGAGGAAAGGACGTGGAGAGCTCGAATACACCTAAGAAGTCACCCTTGTCCAATTTGAAGACTGTTTTTGGGAAGAAAAAGAGTAGCAAAGTAGGTGCATCTAGCGCATCTTTAGCAAGTGAAGACCCGATCAAGGAAAACACCGAATACGACACCGAGGAGGAAGAAGAACCTACATACGGGCACGACTCCGATTCCGGCGACGAGTTAGCTCTTACCATGGCTAACATTGATGAAATCCCCATGGGAGAGTGGATGAAGAGGATCTGCAATGACACCGGCCCGGGACTTGTGCCACCTGCAATTCCCGCTACTGCTACTTTCGAGCTAAAGTGCCACATACTCGCTCAGCTAAAGGAAATTCCTTTCTATGGAAAATACCACGAATATGCCTACAAGCATTTGGATGACGTCAATGATGTAGCTGATTACTTTAATGTTCCAAATGTGCCTCGCGAGACTCAACTACTTTGCATGCTTCCAGTGACATTCAAAGGTGCTGCAAAAGGCTGGCTCAAGACACTTCCCGGATCAGTCACCACATGGGCCAAGATGAAAGAAGAATTCATTGGCCACTTTTTCCCACCTTCCAAGATAGCCAAGTTGAAGAAGGCCATTGCTAACTTTGAACAACAAGCTGGAGAGTCGCTATATGAAGCTTGGGAGAGGTACAAGAGTTTGATAAGAAATTGCCCACACCATGAGCTTAATAGCCAGCAAGAAGTCTCCATCTTCTATGATGGAGTCAATGTCACAACCAGGCAATTACTTGACTCGCAAGGCCCGCTCACAAAGAAGCCACCCCCGGTGATCAAGGAATTGATTAAAGAATTCTCTAAGCACTCTAGAGAATACCACAACCCAAGAAATGATGTTACTAGGGGAGCCACATATGCAGCTACTGAAGACTTGTCCGCGGTCATGGCTATGTTAAAAACCATGGATAGGAGGATGGATAAAATGGATCAAACGATCTATGCTATTCGGGTGGGTTGTGAAAACTGCAATGGGCCTCATCTTAGTAGAGACTGTGACTTGGATGAAAATGGCAACAAGAAGGTGCAAGTTTGTTACTCAAGTGGGGACCGATATGATGAAGATTGGCGAAAACCAAAGAAAGAGTGGCTCCCTTATGAAGAGTACAAGAAGGATAAGGAGCAGAAGTTCAGGCAGAAAGGAAGAGGTTTTTACCAAAAGGAGGAGCCTTCACAAGAAAGAAAACCAAGTTTGGAAGAAATGCTTACCAAATTTGTAGCTGCTTCAGAAAAGAGAGATAGTGATCATGATGTTGCAATTCAAGAAACAAGGACCATGCTTAGAAACCAACAAGAATCTATCCACAACATCGAAACACAGGTAGGCTAACTTGCTCAACAAATCAACCAAAGATCACCGGGCGAACTTCCTAGTAAAACCGAAAATAACCCACGAGGCGCGCATATATATATAGTCACAACAAGAAGTAGGAAGATAATCACTCCTCTGGCCCCTATTCAGAATGAAGCACCCAAAGAAATGCAGAAGGAAGATGAAGAAACTCATGGAAAAAGTCAAAATCCTCAATCTACAGAGTCTACTTGCCGAGTCCACAATATGGACTCGGCGAGCCCACCACCAAATTTGAAAAATCAGATTCCTGAAAAACCCTTTCAGCCTCCAATACCATATCCAGCTCGAGGTAAGAGAGAAAAACAGGAAGAAGAGTACCAGAAGTTTCTAGATCACATTAAAGCTCTTCAAATCAACATACCCTTCATTGAAGCTGTCGCACAAATGCCGAAATATGCGAAATTCCTTAAGGAACTTCTTACAAATAGAAGGAAGATGGAGGAAATGAAGAAGGTGGTACTTAATGAGGATTGCTCAGCTGCCATGCTTAACAAACTACCAAAGAAGAAGGGTGACCCGGAAAGCTTAACTTTACCTTGCCAATTTGGCAACTTGGCTACTACTCATGCCTTGGCTGATTCAGGAGCAAGTGTGAATTTAATGGCTTATTCATTCTTCAAGAAGCTGGATCTCCCGGAACCAAGACCAATTCGTATGGCGATTCGTCTAGCAAACAAGACAGTCACTTTCCCAAGAGGAATATGTGAAGACTTATTGGTCAAAGTGGACAAGTTTGTATTTCCCGCTGATTTCATAATTCTAGACATGGAGGCGGATCCTCAAGTCCCAATCATCCTTGGAAGACCCTTCCTCAACACGGCAAGTGCTATAGTAGACATGAGGGACTCGAAGCTCACTTCGCGGGTAGGAGAAGATTCAGTCACATTTGGGGTTGATCAAGCTATGAAGTATGCAAGGAACAGTGATGACACGACATTCTCAATTGACATGCTTGATGAATTATTGGAGGAATGCATAAGTGAAGAGTCCAACAAGTTCAAAATTTTTGATGAAGAACTTGATGCAGAAAAAGACTTAATGGAAATCGAGAGGTTGCTGGAAGAAGCTGAGTTTGAAGAATTGGTGAAGCAATCTGACACTTCAACTAGTAGAGTAGGGCCGAGCTACTTGCCGAGTTCATTCTTGGAAAAGATAGAAATCATAAATTCAGCTACCAACTCACCGAGTCCCTTACCTGCACTGGGTGAGTACAACAAACAGAACCCAAAAACTAAGCTCAAAAAGTTACCAGAACATTTGGAGTATGCCTTCATTGAAGATGGCCATCAAAATCTAGTCATTATAGCCTCTGACCTTTCCAAATCTGAAAAGGAAGAACTAGTGCAAGTTTTGAAGAAGCGAAAGCGGGCCATAGCATGGAGCATCACTGACATCAAGGGGATAAGCCCCTCATATTGCTCTCACAAGATTAACCTAGAAGAAGGAGCAAAGCCGGTTGTGTAGCACCAAAGAAGACTAAACCCAAATATGCAATAGGTGGTCAAGAAAGAAGTGGTCAAGCTTTTAGATGCGGGGATTATATATTCCATTTCCGACAGTCCGTGGGTGAGTCCGGTCCAAGTGGTGCGCAAGAAAGAGTGATGACGGTCATAAGTAACGAAAAGAATGAGCTTATTCCAACACGAACGGTAAACGGTTGGAGAGTGTGCATCGATTATCGAAAGCTAAACGATGCCACTCATAAAGACCATTTTCCCTTACCTTTTATTGATCAAATGTTAGAAAGATTATCGGGCCATAGTTATTATTGCTTTCTAGACGGAGTTTCGAGTTATTTCCAAATACCCATAGACCCAATGGACCAAGAAAAGACCACATTTACTTGCCCATGTGGGACTTTTGCTTATCGACGCATGCCCTTTGGGCTATGCAATGCACCCACGACATTTCAAAGGTGTATGACAGCCATATTCCACGACATGGTGGAAAATTTCATGGAAGTTTTTATGGACGAGTTTTCTGTTTTTGGATCTTCCTTCCATGATTGTCTCACAAATCTTGACTTAATACTTGCTAGGTGTGAAAAAACAGACTTGGTCCTCAACTGGGAGAAATGTTGCTTTATGGTCAAGGAGGGTATAGTTTTAGGCCACAAGGTTTCCAAAATGGGAATTGAAGTGGATCGGGCAAAGATTGACACCATTGCCAAATTACCCCCGCCAACTAATATGAAGGGCATTAGAAGTTTTCTTGGTCACGCGGGTTTTTACCGGCGTTTTATAAAAGATTTTTCTAAAATAACTAGACCTCTAACACAATTACTACTAAAAGATGCACCATTTAATTTTACTAAAGGGTGTTTAGAGGAATTTAAAATTTTAAAGGAAAACTTGACTAATGCCCCAATCATTATTGCACCAAATTGGAATTTACCATTTGAAATAATGTGTGATGCTAGTGACTTTGCATTAAGAGCTGTCCTTGGTCAAAGGGTTGATAAGCACTTTCGACCCATATATTATGCTAGTAAGACTATAAATTCGGCCCATGAAAATTATACCACCACGGAAAAGGAATTATTAGCTGTGGTGTACGCTTTTGATAAATTCCGCCCTTATTTAGTTTTATCTAAAACAACTGTTTTTACTGACCACTCTGCTATCAAGTATTTGTTTTCCAAACAGCATGCCAAGCCAATATTGATACGATGGGTTCTACTTCTTCAAGAGTTTGACATAGAGATACGCGACAAAAAGGGAATGGAGAATGTAGCGGCTGACGACTTGTCAAGGCTTGAAAACCCGTGATTGCAAGAAGATAGAGTTGGAGATGATTTTCCGGACGAGTATATTATGGTGACCGTGGGAGAAGAACCATGGTTTGCAAATATAGCTAATTACTTAGCTAGAAAATACATTCCAAAAGATCTCACAAGTCAACAAAAGAAGAAATTCTTTTCCGAGATAAAGTATTACTTTTGGGATGAACCATATCTTTTCCGAAGCTGCACAGATGGAATCATACGAAGATGCGTGTTCGAGAATGAAATCCGGAAAATATTGGAGCATTGTCATAGCGGGCCCACGGGTGGACATCATGGAGGACATTACACTTCTAAGAAGACCTTTGACATTGGGTTTTACTGGCCCACGATTTTTAAAGATACAACCCAATTTTTCAAAGAATGTGATGCATGTCAAAGAGCAGGAAACATTTCATCTCGAAATGAAATGCCACAACATAGTATCCAGATGTGCGAAGTATTTGATGTGTGGGGGATCGATTTCATGGGACCATTTCCCATGTCCAAAGGCAACAAATACATATTGGTGGTGGTGGATTATGTATCCAAGTGGGCGGAGGCACAAGCTTTGCCAACTAATGACGGTCGGGTGGTGGTGCGGTTTTTAAAGAAGTTATTTTCAAGATTTGGAGTCCCGAAAGCTCTTATAAGTGACCGAGGCAATCATTTTGCCAATGATTAACTAGAGAAGGTGCTAAGTAAATATGGGGTAACCTATAAATTTTCTACATCCTACCATCCGCAAACTAGTGGACAAACCGAAGTGACAAACGAGCTTTAAAAGAATCTTGGAGAAATCGGTGGGGAGCAATTGAAAAGAATGGTCGGATAAGCTAGACGATGCACTTTGGGCCTTCCGTACAACTTTCAAAACCCCTACTGGTACTACACCATATAGGTTAGTTTATAGAAAGCAATGTCATTTACCGGTGGAGATAGAGCATAAAGCTTTTTGGGCTTTAAAGATGTGCAATTTCAACATGGAGGAGCTCAAGAACAACCGGTTAATGCAAATGAATGCTCTTGAGGAACTTAGAAATGATGCCTACACTAGTTCTTTGATCTATAAAGAGAAAACTAAGAATTGGCATGACAAGAGGATCAAGGAAAATAAAGAATTTCATGAAGGGAAAAAGGTGTTGCTCTTTAATTCAAGGCTAAAACTCTTCTCGGGCAAACTCAAGTCAAGATGGGATGGTCCTTTTCTGGTGAAGAAGGTGTTTCCACATGGTGCTATAGAGCTATTGTCAAAAGATGGTACCCCTTTCAAGGTCAACGGACATAGAGTCAAAAAATATGAAGAAGGAATCCCAAGGAATGAAGGCATGGAAGAGTTGATGTTGCTGGAAGGGATTGCAGCCACTTAGAATGGGAGGAGTCCAGTTAATGACTCCTTAAAAAGAAGCGCTTCCGGGAGGCAACCCGAGTTTAGAGTTTTCATTTCTTTTTCCTTTAGATTCTTTTTAATTTCTTAGGATCTTTTTCATTCATCTTCTTCTGAAAATATGTTCTAAATGATTGCTTGAGGGCAAGCAATGCCTAGAGTGTGGGATCTTTTTCATTCATCTTTACTCACCGAGTAGGTACGTGTACTCGACGAGTACTTGTCTAAATAACCCAAAAAATGCGTAAATGCAGTTCTACTTGGCGAGTAGCCAACTTACACAGACGGTTTATAATCTATTAAATAAGGGTTTTCACCCATTTTACCCACACACTCACCGTGCACAGCCACCCTCAAGCGATTTCTACGATTTTTGGCTCAATCTTCGACTTCTTTGCTCTTATTTTGTCTAAAATCAGATTTGGGAGCTTCCTCATATTCTAGGGTTTTGATTTTACCACGAATTAGGAGGTGTTAGGAGAAATTTCTTTTGGATTAGTGGTTATTGGACTTACTACAGAAAACCCCTATGCAAAAATGGGTGTCTTAGATGTCCCATATATGTTCGGCAGGAATCTGGTCCCGATGTTCATCCTACTCGCCGAGTAGGACATGAACTCAATGAGTAGGAGGCTATACAGATCTGTTTTATTTGATTTTAATAGCTGGTTTTTGTTTGTTTGTGCTTTCTTAATGTTGTTATGAAGCTACCATGTCCAGAAGAGGTCAGGCTTCAAGAGGGGGAAGCCAAGGGGACATCCAGTGGCTCTCGTTTCGCCAAATCACATCCAAATCGTCTCAAGCCCGTGCCAAAAACAAGTTAGATGCTTTGAAACAGAAAGAGATTCATTTACCCAATGCAGTGGACTGGGATTGGATGGGGAAGGTTGGTTTGGAAGAAGAGCTGACACCACATTTGGTGAAAGAATGCAATTTGGGGGATTCAACCATCATATGTGATGGTTGGTTACATCTATTCAAAATTCAAGAGCCGGTCTACGCTGAATTATGTTGGGAGTTTTTTGCTACCATCTCATTCCGAGGTGGTATTGAGTATTACAATCCCAATGTAATTTCCTCTTCTCTTGGTGGGGAGCTGCGACAATGCAGCATGGCAGAATTTTCATGGAGGCTTGGAATCTATGAGCAAAGCACTATGTTGAATGAAGATTTTGAAGCTTTTTTTAGAGAATTGCCACAAAGATCTCCCCGAGGAAGTGGTTGCTTCTACCTGGTGGAATACTATTGCTAACCGGGTGTACATCCCATCTACCGCACAGGAGGGTCACATATGTTCATCAATCCACCGTCTCATTCATTGTTTCGTTGCCAGCACGATTAATATGCGGGAGGACTGGGACAAGGTCACAACCCTTGACATCTTCTATCTTTGGAGTTTTATTACTCCCGATGTTTTCTGCAATCTCCCTACTGCATAGCCAAGTATCTTGCGGAAGGGGCTGTTAAGGAGAAAGTGAACTCCAAGATCAACGGAGGGATGTTTGTGACGAGGCTTGCAAGGTCATTTGGGATATTAGATTTGCAAGAGGCAAGGGTGCTGACGGTCATTTATCCCCCTCCGTTCAACACAACATTATATAGGAGGGCAAGGATTGTGGAGAAGTTTGGAGATTCTTTTTCTATTCCACATGCGGATGAGCCGGCTATTCCCAAGGAGTCGGGAAGGCGAGTGAGGCAAAGAAGCGAGCGGGTACGGGAAGACCTACCGGTTATTCCGGTGGAAGAAGAGAACGATGGATGGAACCAACTTGAGTACCAGCACTACTTGGATGATATTGGAATAGGGGTCAACTATAATAATCAATCATTTAAATACCTCTTCCAACAAATGAACATCGCACCGAGACCCGGACCCGGCTATCCCTACATTATGAGTTGGGAGGAAAGGATGAGGAGAGGCAATGAAGGGGGAGGAAGTGGAGCTGGAGGAACCGACATGGATGAAGAAGAATGAAGATTGGAAGATTAGGAATCATATTAAAGTGTTAAGGGTCAAGGTTCAAGTAAGGGAGTGAGGAATGTTCAAGTAAGAGTGTGAAGTTTTGTCCTTAGGATTGAGTCCGTTAGAGTTGAGAGTGATGGAGGGTGTTACTTCTGAAAGGTTTAGAGAAAGGGTCAGTGAATTATTTAAATTTAAAACCTTAATCAAGAAGAACATAAGCCGGATCAGTTTTGGCAATACAGCGCCTACTCGCCGAGTGCACAAGTTCTACTCGGCGAGTACATGGGTAATTACACGTAATAACTGCAAGTTAAGAGATACTTGTCGAGTACACAATATTACTCACTGAGTAGATTGACATATTTCAAGTTCCAGGGCTGTGTTGAGCACTTTCACTATAGTACTTGTCCATTTTTCGTGAAGAGTTGTTACTGGAGATTTCCAACAAGTTTTTTTTCCTTGATATTTTCGAGCTGTCAACCACATGAGACGAATGACACCCAAGACATGGATGAGTTGTTCCCATGTCTAAAGTCAATTGAAGATGGAGCTGAAGAGAAGAGTTATCAACCTATCGACTGCTACCCCAGGGGAGTTTGTTCCAATTCTCTCTATAATTAGTGTTTTTATTTTTGCATGATATGCAATGAGGGCATTCCATAAAATAAGTGTGGGGTAAGAGATTGGTCACATATTAGTAAATTTAGAATCTTAATTTAGGCTAATTTTAAAAAATTGTTGCAGAATTAATTTAGAAAATTTTGGTAAAAAGTAATTAGGATTCCATGTTAGAGTTATGTTGATGATTGCATGAAGACCCAAATGTTTAGTTGAGCCTATATACGTTCTAGTGCATTTGTGGCTTCCTTATTCTAGTGAAATCATGGGACAAAACCACGACCTCGCTCAGCCTGAGGGATGCAATATGTTTAGCATCATGTACTAGAAATGTATCCAGGAAAATTGTTATCTTTAACCAATAAAGGTTGAAGTTGAGCGCCCCCTGCTTAAGCATGTAGGGATTAGAGTGAAAAAAAGTGATTTACATGTTAAAAAAAAGAGAGGGAATTACAAGAAAAGTTTGAAGAATTTTTGGAGCATTAAAGTCAAATATGAAATTAGAAGATCAAAAATTCCAAAGAAATTCAAAAAGTTGAGGATACCAAAAATCAAACAACAAAGTGGTGAATTCAAAGAGATCAAAGATCAAATGCCAAAGAAATGAAGAATTCCAAAAGAGCTCCAATGTGGTATCATAAATTGTAATTATCTAGATTATGTATGCTCTGGTTGCTAAACCAAAAATACCTTGAGGTTAAGAGGTTTCTGAGGATGGATTCGGAGGGATGCATAAAATGAGCATAGCTCGGGGTGAGTGGGCGAATGTTTATGAGGATTGTGAGTATTTAGAGTATGGGGGTATTTAGGAAAATTTTAGACACAAATGCATGCGTTGCGGTCTTGGCATAATGGCTGGGTTAGATTGGAGTTGTCATATGTGGTTCTAATGTGTAAAAATTCAGTTTTGCTGGGAGCAAGCAAAAGTCAAGTGTGGGGTATTTTGATATTTGCATAATTAGTCATATATTTAGCATACATTTTTATTCATTTTTAGCTAATTATGTGTATAATGTTGACAAAAGGTACTTAATAATGCTTAAATTTTGTTTTCAGTCCAAAAGGCATGCTTGGAAGTGAAAGGGAACAAGGAGAAGCAATTAGAGACCAAAGGTTGAAGAATGAAGGAATGACATGCTCCTACTCGGCGAGTCTGCGAGCTTACTCAGTGAGTACCCACGAAGGTTCCCGAATATAAGCTAAGACTCGTGGCAATATAAGGATTGTACCTGTACTCAGCGAGTCCACGAGTCTACTCGCCGAGTAGCCCCTATTTTGTGATAACTATAAATATCGAACCTTTATCCGAATTAGAGAGACTTTTGGCGTTTTGGGAGCTGCACCTACAATTGAAGAACCCTTGGGAGAGCTGAGAAACCCTAACCTTCAATCCTTTGAAGAATCAAGGAAATTTAGGTTAATCATTCCACTTAACCTTAGGAATTAAGCATGTTTAGCTTAGTTGAATTTGTTTTTGAGTTTGTTTGTGCTATGACTATGAACTAAATTCATTTTGTTTCTATTGGGGAAGACCAAGCTACTCCTATGGTTTAATTATTACTTTTTGATTGATTGTTATTTGGTGATTTTATTAAATTAAGTTTGTTAAAGAACCTTATGCATTAATAACAACTATTTTCTGTTAATTGGAAGGCAATTAAGCTGCATGAACATCTCTTAGTTGTTAACCTCATATGTTATGTGAACACTTTATCATATGCGTAGGAATAATGAATATGAAACTAGGATTAATTAGAGAATGGATAAATTAATGTGTGAGCTTGTTTGAGAAACCAACAAACAAGAGGTTAATTGAAACACCAACTTGATTAACCAATTACAAATCTTATTTAATCCAAATAATTGAACTAGGGAATTAATTAGTTTAAACGATTGGCCACTGCTTGAATTGATTAATTGTCTAAGGGTTAGGAGTAATGAACATGAACCTAACCACTATAGTTGGTAACCAGTAATAATTGATCTATCATTTAAATAACCATAGGAGTGAATTGGTTGAACCTAAATAGAAACCCTTTATTAAATTTGGTGAATTTGTCATTTGCTTTAATTGTTTAGTTAGTTAAGTGCTTAAGTGTTGTGTTTAAGTTTCTAGTCTTGTAAAACTAGAGAAAACCCCTTTTACTTTTAGTACTTGCTTAGTTAAAATTAGTTATTAGATTAATTTCCGTTCCCTGAGTTCGACACCCTACTTATCCAACTATACCAGTAAAAGACAGGTTCACTGCCTTTGTGTGCTTAATTTATTAACTAAAAGTAGGATTAAAACTAGCTCATTCAACACCCTACTTACCCAACACAGCCTCGGGCCCAGCCCGACATCAGGTGCCCACCCAGCCTCAGGCCCTACCTGACATCGGGCCCCTGCTATGCATCGGGCTCTAGTCAGCATTGACCCTGCTCGGTATATAACTTTGTCATACATTGGGCCTCGCATAGCATCGGGTCCCGTTGAGTATACATATGAACATACAAACGTATAAACATACAACACATGCCATAATCACAGAGATAAATAGCATACAGACTAGCAATCGGGCCTCGCCCGACATCGGGTCATACCTGATAATCATAAAGATACATACCAATTACTAACATACAAAGTACTCATGTGGTCCTGCTTGGCATCGGGCCACGCCCAACATTAGATATCATACATGAAGAGTCACGCAGATAGCTAGCATTCTAAATATAAATAACCATGGGCCATCATTGGCGCCTTAGACCCGCTAAACCCAGTGAGTCAACCCGCCTTGCGCTTCTGAATTCCATGCTATAATCACAAAACATAATCCAATTAATACTTGGATCCCAACTTACACTAAGAGTCTAAACTAGCGTAAAAGACCTTTTTACCCTCTCCATAACATGGCCCAAAGCCAAGGCTCAATCCAACAATCCAAAGGCCTAAATCCTAGTTAGCCACCCACAACCCAAATCATGACACAATAATATAAATTGGGCCCAAATCCCATAGTATGCCTTCTCAAAATAAATTATCAACCCAAAACTTGATGGCCCAATAGGGCCTAAAACAACTAAGCCCAAATGATGGACCAAACCGAATCCCACAAACTAAAATCCATTCCTGTTTAGTACGCAGGGCGTAATCAGTTGTACACTAAGCATACACGCCAAATGGTTTGTACATGGCGCGTCTAGACTTGTACGCCTAGTTTACTACCCCATTCAACCAATACTCACTTTTAACACTTAATCCATTAAGACATTGCTCCAAAATGCAGATCTGACTTCCTTGAGCAGGATTATCATGTAAAGTTGATAACTTTACGTTCATGCATGGCTAAATGAAGCTCTTAATCTTAAAAAGGACTTAATAGGTGACTTAATGTATGCATGAGATCCAATACCCTATAAAGTTGGCACATTTATGCTTAATGAACTCCTAATCAGCTCAGATCCAAGATAATAAGTCCTTCGAACGACTTAACTTAAAAACAAAACTAAAAAGGAACTGGAAAACATAACAAATCAAGCCATAAGGAGATCTAAGCATCTACGAGCCAAGGTATGAACTTGATACCTCCAATGTCTAGCAAAAATGGTGATAATTATGGATCTATGAACTCCTCACTAAGCAAAGCACCCTCAATCTTCTTCACTTCCTTCATAAAGGAAAAAATAACCATCAAATCCTTCTCAAAAGCTCAAGAACACCAATATGAAGGATAAGGGTCGATTTTTAGGGTTTATAAGGTATATAGATTGGAAAGGAGGCCAACCCTAAAGACTTAAGGTGCTTATATAGGCTACAACACCCTAAATTAGGGTTTCACTAAATATCATGTACACCCCACGTACATGAACACATGCCCTGTGTAGGTGCTCGAAGACACGATCCTGCCTCACATTAGTACGCCCCGATTAGACCATTGTATGCCCCGCACACTTGTCTTAGTACTAGTGTAATGCCTGCAGATTTATACTAACCAATTTAGAGATAATAAGCGTTAAAAACGACTTTTTGATGTAAGACTATTTAACATAAATAATCATAACCAAAGTATAGTATATGTCAAAAGGAATCCGTACAAATAAAGAATGCTGAAATCCAACTTATATGGAAGAAGTTATGACCCACCGAAGTTTTGCGACAAAACCAACACAGCTTCGCATATCGTTAAAAGTAAATTTTTGACAAATTACTTTTTTGCCTTAGCGATCTAAATGAAAGTCATAGTATATGTTAAATTGAGAGTGTGCATATAGTGAACGTCCAAATCTGACTTCATTTGAGGAAGTTATGAATTTTCTAAGTTTTTGCATAGCAATATACAGCCCGGGAATCGAATTTTAGATCAACCGATTTTTAGCCGACACAACCTAAATAAGAATCAAAGATCTTGTTAATAGGATCTCAACGATTTAAAGACAGTAAAAAATAGACGTCGGATGACAAAGTTATAAATTTTTAACGAACTTTAACTTTCTAAACCTATTAAAATATAACTTTCAAAATAAGGTCTGAATTAGCTCACGATGTCTAAATGAAAGTTGTTGCTGTCATCGATATCTAAACATGGATATAAATAATGTCTAAAACGGAGCTTGTATGCGAAAGTTACAGATTTTAGAAGACAATTAATTTTGGGCTATATCTGTGAGTGACACGTGGCACGATCTGGGTTGCACCTTCTTCCCTACAGCTTGGAACGAGATGGTGACACGTGGCATGTGAATACCCAATGCTCAGCTCTTGAAACCCCCGTGTTTGGCCTTCATACATTCTATAAATAAAAGGCGCAAATCACTTCATTCTTCACACCTTTCTCGCCCATTCTCTCCCAAACACCCCCAAACCCTCTAAGCCTTTCCCTAGCACCTCCTAGGTGTTAGTAGGAAGTCACAGAGTGCCAGAAGGCTGCGAGAAAAAGAGCTTTCGGATAAGAATTTCTGCCCACGCAGAGCCCGGTTCCTCGCTAAACTCCTTTGTAAGTGAGTTATGCTTACCATACTTTAAGTATAACTTACGTTTAAGTTCATTATTGTTATTACGATCCTATAAACAATATTTATCAATGATTCCAAGTCGTTATACTGATTGATCTACTTATGGGGATGATGTCTAGGGTGTGATTTAGTGAGGTGTTTAATGTGTGATTTCCAAACAGTATACTCCGTATACCAAACAGACCCTACCTCCAATATGATCCTACCTGGTTGTTCCTAACTTGATAGATCATGAAAGTAGACCTTAAGTTAATGATGAATCTAGGCTAATAATCAGTCACAATAAATATTAGACTAAAACGTAGTGATAATAATAATAGGTTTCGTCAAAGGAAACGGAAATTGCAAGAATCGAAGTGTTGTCCGAGTTTCGAGTCATCACTTTATCAAGTGAGTGCATAGTCCCTTTCATGAACATGATTTTAATACACATATTAATTAAAGTATTAAATATATGTTTATGTGTGAAACATTTGATATTTCTTGAAATACGTGTTAAGAGCATATCTGACAATATATAATAACTAAGGATATAGAGTAAACTTAAATTAATTAAGAGGAACATTGGGTACTATCTTCTTATGAGTATGAGTGAGATATACACACAGGGTAGAACTTCAAAATTTGTCATTGATCTGAGAGCATGGATTAGACATACTCATTTGTCCCTAATCCGAGAGTATGGAGTGGGCATAATTATTCATCATTGATCCGAGAGCATAGATTCGACATACCTGATCCAGGAGTATGGATTAGGTAAAGTTGTTAAATTTAGACCCGAGAGTATGGATCGTGTCGTTGTGAGGACCAACGAGCATGGTAAACTTGCTTATATGAGGTGAAATTTCATATTACGAGTTCATATATATATATATATATATATATATATATATATATATATATATATATATATATATAATATCGTGGGATTGAAATCCCAATGTACTCACCGGGTTTCTCAACCAGACCCACTAAATTTATTGTATCCCAGGTAGCTATATGAAAGATATATTTTGTTGAGAGATTCAAGGAGTATTAAGCCACTAGTTTATTTACTATAAGGCTTGTAATATTTCGTTATGCTTATGCTTCTATATTGACGATGACATCTCAATGTTTTAATAATAATAAAATAATTTTTTTTCGTAAATGCTTGGATAACATGTTATGATGTTAATCCTTGAAGATCTATTAGATTCAAACAGATAAAATAAGAACAAAATGAAAATCAAAATGATGCTTAATGATTAAACATCACGCCTCAGAAGAACTCTATGAAGAATTGCTACTATAGAGGCGTGTTTAGGGTTACGAAGTAAAAGATAAGAGTTAACAAAATACGATGCATGCATGCACCTTAAATACCCTAACTCTAGAAATAATTACGAGTGGAGAAGCCCAATCGTGAATACAAAACAGACTAAACAATTAGCCCAATGACACAACATCCAATACTCAACAATCTCCCCCTTTGCATCAATTGAGGCCCGAACTCACTAGCCTTGAATTTGTTTTTGCACTTCATAAACTTTGGGAATAATGCCATATATAGCCTGTCGAACTTGAAAGTACCACAAAATCAAATCAGATAAACACTTGATGTCATCCTTACTATTGCCCTTGAATCGCTTCACCATATCCCGTACATGCTCAAGGAAGGAAGTAGTGTATAAGTGCTTGTCAGAAAGGAAGAAACATCCCCTCCGAAAGTCTGCACCAGTTCGTTCCTTAGCTTGATACACCACATACCATCCCTTGCTATAAATCTTTCCCAGTGTCAGCTTCTGAAAATCTTTTGGAGATTCAATAAGAACAGCAAAAGGCTTCTTTCGCAACACAGCTGCAACCTGTACATCTTTTTTCCCGATTTCTTCAATGTAGGACTTTATCATTATTTGGAGATGAGACATCACAAGCTCGTATTTCTCTTTCTCTTTCAGCAACATGTTGTAAAGAACGAACCAGTCATTAGGGTTGAGACAGGGTAAGTCTGCGAGAGTGAACTCCTAGCGCTGACTGGTTGAACCTCTTGCGACTTTGAATTTAGCAATCGAAAAGCGTTTAGTCTCGATTGGTCCAGTGACCTTCACACCAGTGATCTTGCTCAAGGTCCAAGTATCATATTAAGGATTCATGTGCTTTAGATAAAACGAAAACAACATATGATCAACACCACTGTTTGTGATAGGAACATTCGTAATTTTTACGAAAGCATGGAACTTGAAAGCCTTTGGAGTGATGGGTAGATCCAACTGCGAATCTTGAGAATTTTGAATGTCAAAAGATATAGTTGGCTCAAACAATAATGGCAAGGTAAATCGATTGCCTCATTCTAGATTCGCTTCATCGTCCATTCGGGAAACAGAAGCTTGTTGGTTTGAAGAGTACCCTGAGACACTTTCTCAACTCTTTCTTTTTCTTCAGCCTCTCGGATGATTCGTTGGTATTCATCCAATTCTGCTTCATGAGCCTTTTGCCTTTTGAGTTCTTCTTCATCCAAATCTTCTTCTTCTTCTTCATTATCAATAATGGGCTCTTCACTGAACAACTTTTCTTTGCTCTTTGATTCTTTCTTGACAATTGGTTGAATTGGAGAAACATGTTTAGCAGCAACTTTAGGTTCTTTTCTGGGAATTTTTGGATCAAATTGCTTTGAAGCCCCTTCTCCCCCTTGTTTCAGAATGAAGTCAGATTCTAGAACACCTTCTAACCTATCAAGTATTGCAAAAATTGGCCACACCTTCTCAAGCAAATGCTTACGAACTGTGATGGTGAGCATTGAATCCCTGGTCTCAAGAATATCAGAGAGCATGCCTGTAACATCAGTAATACAGCTTCGCATGACAACCTTCTTAGATAGCAAGTTGAGAAACCTAAAGTGTTAGCCCCCGTATCAGATACGTTGACTGAAACAAAAGGTGGGGCAGAGGTTGTGGAAGGAACTATTGAATCTGTGAACAATGGGATGGAGAGAGGAATACTGGTTTGCTGTTGTGTAGAAACTAGAGGCCATGGAGTGATTGTGATTGGGATAGAGGTTGTTTTAGGTGAAGGATGTGGAGAAGGAACAGAGTCATTAAAAGGTTGAGTTATCTCAGGATTGGATATGTTCTCTTTATTGTGAAGGATTTCATCCTCGTTGCGAAAATCTTCATTGTGAACCTCCTCATTAGGAATAGGACTGTCCTCCTTACTGAAAATGTCAGACTGAGTGTCAGACTCTGAACCTTCGCTTGCACTTGGTGTTGGGGTCGTTCACTTACGAGTAAGTTGTTTTCTCCTTTTGGGATGAGCTGCAGAAGGAGCAGTTTTCGCCTTTCACTTCTTTAGAGGCGCAGCTGGCTCGGAGGGACCCTCTGTCATTTGCTTTGGCTTACCCCGCCTTTTTTACTTTGTCAGCTTCATCAATAGGCAGGCGCATCTCATGAGTAATGGTGCGAGCTCCTAAATATGGAAACTTTTTGTACTCCTCCAAAATCTTGCTTGCAACTAGAACATAATGAAACATGGTCTCTGGAATGGAAACAACAAAAGCGAACTTCATGTTGACAGAAATAATGATTTTGGTTGTGTGAAAAGTAGCAATCGAAGAATTCAAGGAATCCTTCATGATCGGAATTTGATATTTGTTGATTGCCCTTTGAACAACAATAGTCCAAAAACGAGCATAGGAAGTCTCACTGTGTTGAGTTGTGGAGTGAGTACTTTGCACTAGTTGAGCCCACAGAACAGTGCCATAATCAAGGTTGATGTTGTAGTAGAGACGATACATCAAGGTCATGAACAACTTACTAGCACAGTCTAAACCTGTGAATCTTTCAGAAAAAGCTTTGAAGAGAATAGTGAATAGACCATTCCATTGAGGAGGCAAGTTGGGTCTCTTGAACTTAGAGATTGACATAATAATTTCCTTATACCCCATCTCATAGAACATCTCGAAAATAGCTTTAGTGGAGATCGAGTCTGGATTCCCCATGGAGTCATCAGAAGCAAGCCCTAGCAAAGAGCAGAACCATGACTTAGTGATCGAGGTTTTCTTGTCAGAGATGTCAAAGGTGATGCGTTCTTCTTCCTTGATGTACGATGCAGAGTAATAAGCCTTCAAGAGTAGAGACATTGGAATACACACAACTTTAGTTAGGGCAGTGACCAGAGGGGAATACTTCAGACATTCGATGATGGCAACATGTATCAGTCATACGTGAATGGAGATAAATCAAGAAGCAAGTTTTGATGCTGGTTGATGGCAAGAAATGAGGAGTGTGCGGTTTGATCTAGTACTAATGAAGAACCAGCCACTATTGCAAGTGGATAAAGAAGATGAAAAATAAAGAGAAATCCTAATTAGGGTTCTTTGAGAGAATTTGATAGTGGTAAAAGGTAAGGCAGTGAATCAAAAATCCTTTTATACGATTACGTAGGAGAGAGAATTTGAAACATCAATGGAGTGATTTCCATTGAAAGGACGCCTGAAAAAGCAGGATTTGACAACTGTAGCGCCGATAAAGGTGTTAGGCGGCGTCATAAGTGGAAGCGTTTCAAATTCCATGCCCCTAAATTTCGATCTTTTATCCACCAACAACCGTGTCATTATTATCTTGTTCTCATCCTTTCAAACTGCATTCGTTGCAATAAAAATCCATACAACCGTTAGCATTTAAGAGTGAGTATCATTGAATCTGTGAAACTAAAAATACCATAAGTACCACAAGCAGGACTTTAGGAAAATCAAAGAGATCTTTGTGCGAGAATGTTCCAAAGAAAAATAATTAAATCAAGATTTATCTATGGGATTTTAGTGATGTCTTAAAAGACATGAAACAATAGATCCTGGGCAGTGATCTCTTCCTTCAGAATCAAGAGAGATTAAGAAGTGTCTGTGTGGTTTCCCGTTTAAATACGATCAAATGTTTGACATGAAACATTGAAAGGCATCTTTTAATAAGGCTTAATGGGTGGCTTACTCTACAAACAAACAACGACTTGACATAAGAACGAATGTTGGATGAAGTACTCGTGTGACCAGTGTAGTCAGTTGAACGAGTAGGTGTGGAATTATGTTAGCAACAAGATTAAGAAAAAATAAAACGGGATCTTATGGGAAGAAGTATCTTGGATCCAGAACACTTCATCAAGATCCCGCAAAAGAAAAACAGATTCCTTGATACATACCACAAAAGTGGCTTTCGTTAATTCCATGGTGAAAATATAGAACAATTAAGTGTTAACCATCAATTCATGAAAGTGTGTTGGATTAAGGGGTTCACTTACTTCGTGGTGAACCAAACTAAGATCATTAACACAGATGTTATGCAACCATAAACCTCAGTGGTATAGCTGAGAGTCTTAAGAGTTACATTGATGAATATGAAGGCAATAGAGAACTGTGAAGATGGTTCCAGAGAAGCGAATGTACCTTTGCTAAACGAAAGTGACTAAGCAGATAACTCTTAACTCAAAGTGAGAAGAGTAAGGTAGCTCATGACTAATATGAATTTAACAGCAAAATTGGGAAGAAATGATTGGTAGAATCAATTCATTAAGGCTTCACATCGAGCCAATAGAGGCTTTAGACAACATACAATAACATGCTTTTAGGGACACTTAGCTAATACATAGAGAAGAATGTTATACATGCCCTATCACATGAATCTATGCCTCCATGATCTTCTTCTGTGGTGAAATATGTAAAAATAAAAGAAACAAAGATAAAAATAAAATATTTTTGGATTTTGAAATTTTCTGAAAAAAGATAAAAACAGAAAGAAAATATTTTTGAACAAAATAGAATAATGTACAAAAGAAAATAAAATAATATCAAACAAAACAAAAAAATAATAAAAAAAATGCGAATTAGGGAGAACTTTCGTGCCAATTCGTGTCCCGGAAAAATCGGAAACAAATTAAAGCGAGCGTTTGTGCCAATTCGCGTTAAGAATAAAAATGAAAAGATAAAAATTCTTTTTGGATTTTTTGGATTTTTCAAATATAAGATTTTTGAAACGGTTAAACATTATACATAAACTACAAAAAGGATATTGGTTAAACCAAACCACAAAAGAACAGTAGTCAGCGAGTCTTCGCGAAAGTTCGCATCAATGTGTGTCAACAACTTTATTAAAGAAAAGGTGGTTTTGGTATTGATTTAGCTGCCATCATTCCTAGGCCTTGAAGAATTCTGTTGAAGGTTGATTCAGGCAAGGCTTTTGTGAATATCAGCCAACTAATCAGCGGATGTCACGAAGTAAATTTCAACATTGTTGTCTCCTACGTGATCCTTGATGAAATGATACTTCAGTGCTATGTGTTTCGTCTTTGAGTGATGCACTGGGTTGTGACAAATGCGAATATCACTTTCAGAGTCACAATATAGTGGGATTCATTTCAAACTTAATCCATAGTCACGAAGCTGAATCTGAATCCAAATGACATGAGATGTACATGATGCAACAACTATATAACCAGCTTTAGTTGTTGAAAAGGACACACACGTTTGCTTCTTGGATTGCCAACTAACAAGTTTTCCATCTAGAAATTGGCATCCACCAGTAGTCAGCGAGTCTTTGCGAAAGTTCGCATCAATTTGTGTCAACAACTTTATTAAAGCAAAGGTGGTTTTGGTATTGATTTAGCTGCCATCATTCCTAGGCCTTGAAGAATTCTATTGAAGGTTGATTCAGGAAAGGCTTTTGTGAATATCAACCAACTGATCAGCGGATGTCACAAAGTAAATATCAACATTGTCGTCTCCTACGTGATCCTTGATGAAATGATACTTCAGTGCTATGTGTTTCGTCTTTGAGTGTTGCACTGGGTTGTGACAAATGTGAATATCACTTTTAGAGTCACAATATAGTGGGATTCATTTCATACTTAATCCATAGTCACGAAGCTGAATCTGAATCCAAATGACTTGAGATGTACATGATGCAGCAGCTATATAAACAGCTTCAGTTGTTGACAAGGACACACACGTTTGCTTCTTGGATTGCCAACTAACAAGTTTTCCATCTAGAAATTAGCATTCTCCAGTAGTCAGCAAGTCTTTGCAAAAGTTCGCATCAATTTGTGTCAACAACTTTATTAAAGCAAAGGTGGTTTTGGTATTGATTTAGATGCCATCATTCCTAGGCCTTGAAGAATTCTGTTGAAGGTTGATTCAGGCAAGGCTTTTGTGAATATCAACCAACTGATCAGCGGATGTCACAAAGTAAATTTCAACATTGTCGTCTCCTACGTGATCCTTGATGAAATGATACTTCAGTGCTATGTGTTTCGTCTTTGAGTGTTGCACTGGGTTGTGACAAATGTGAATATCACTTTTAGAGTCACAATATAGTGGGATTCATTTCATACTTAATCCATAGTCACGAAGCTGAATCTGAATCCAAATGACTTGAGGTGTACATTATGCAGCAACTATGTAACCAGCTTCAGCTGTTGACAAGGACACACGCGTTTGCTTCTTGGATTGCCAACTAACAAGTTTTCAATCTAGAAATTGGCATCCTCCAGTTGTGCTTTTTTTTTTGTCTAATCCACATCCCCCAAGGTCAGCTGTAACATCCGGATTCCAAGGTATATTATTTTATTCATTTATTTTTGGAGTTTGTGGAGGGACTCAGCGAGTTGGTGCTTAGACTCGCCGAGTAGGGTCGCGGATTCTTATCCGGGTTCATGAGTGGACGCGGTGAGTCCACGCTGTTTAATGAAACCCTAATTTCCTAGGTTTGGGACCTATTTAAATGCCCTTCGGGCCGTCAGTTGCAGCTACCAAACCCAGAGAGAAACCCTAAGAGATCTAGAGCGTTTGTGAGGAAGGAGAGGCCATATTTGATCATTTTGTTGGTGTGATTTCAAGAAGGAGGTGACCAAGGCAAGAGGAGGCTGAAGGAGGAGCGGTTTTGGTGATTTCAGAGTTCAGAGACTTCATCTTGAGGTATTTATTCGGACCTTATTCAGATTTGGTGTTGATTCTTAGAGTTAGGGTTTTCTAACCGCCTTTAGAGAATGGGTATGTGCAGCAACTGGTCACTTCTCGAGTTTATGCTTTGGATCTGGACTCAAAGAGGTCCAAAGACCTTAACCCTTGGAGCTTTATGAGTTATTTTGGGAGCCATGAACTTAGGATGTTATTTTTGGGCCTAAATCACCAAGTGGAACCTTTTAGACGTCCCATGAGTGTCAAGATTCGAGCTTTACGTGTTTATCAGGCTTGGAAAGGTAAGATCTATGGACCAAAGGAACATATCTGACCTCAGGAGGTCAAGTGAGTTTGTGCATGGCATGAACTCGCCGAGTCCAAGGGCAGACTCGGCGAGTAGGGTTAGGGTTTTCCGTAAATTAGTCAGCGAGTAGACCTGTCGAGTTGGGGGGAATAACTCAGTGATTCAGAGAGGGATTAGAGGACTGGAGTTCAAGGTGGAACTCGCCGAGTTGTTCTTGAGACTCGGCGAGTTGAGTCGGGGTAGCCCCACGATTCACGCCAGGTGTGACTCATCGAGCAAGGGGAGGGACTCGACATGCCAAGCGAGACTAGGGAGTTAGTGGACACGTGTAGACTCACCGAGTTGCTCAAGTGCACTCGACGAGTTGGGTCAAAGTTTGACCGTTGCCTTTGGTTGACTTTTAGGGTTTGGTCAACAATGAGGGCCTTTGAGCCAAAGGAGGGGTAAAACGGTCTTTTACCCTTCAGAGGGTGCCAAGAGATCGTTGAGTCTAGTCCTGAGAGTTATATTTATGAGAGTATTACTTTATGTGATTAGGTGGAGGCTAGATCTTATTTCTACCGAGTCAGAGATTTACTGAGACATCTGAGGTGAGTCTTCTCACTATACTTTACCTTGAGTGGTAATTAGAGTCATTGTGACAGAGTTATTGTATGCTATTTATGCGATGTGTTGCACTGCATTGTTTCAATGTGATTTATGCCATGTGTATATCCGAGTATATTAGAGTTAGAACCAAAGGGTTCACAGAGTTAGGACCAGAGGGTCCATAGAGTTAGCGCCCAAGGGGCCCACAGAGTTATAGCCTCGAGTGGCTAGTATGTGTTATATGCAGTATTTTGGGGAACTCACTAAGCTTTTTGCTTACAGTGTTATGTGTTATGTGTTTCACGTACCAGTGATGTTCGCGGGAAGGCGCCGACATGATTTGTACACACGCATGGGATTTATGTATTTTGATCTTGGGAAATATTTATGAAACATAGTAATGATACAATGGGATTTTGTTAATAAATATGTTTGGAAAATGTGTTTTAAAATGAGAAAATTTGCTTTAAATTTTACGATGTTACATCAGCATCCGAAAATACTTGTATAAAGATGTCTGATTTCGCAGGGTACAATATGCGAAGTGATGAAGTTTGTTTCAAGTATCTGAAGATATTCTTTACAACCACCATAAGAGGTTCGCGACGATTGGCTTGGAACCTAGCGCAATAGTAGACGAAAAACATAATGGTTGGTCTACTTGCTCTTAGATACATTAGAGAACCTATCATATGTCGGTAAAGGGTCATATCAGCGGCTGGTTTATCCAGAGATGGTGTTAGTCTTGTCCCAAATGCCATTGGAACTTTCGCTTTTGAATCTCCAACCATTCCAAACTTAGCAAGAAAAGTATTTGTATAAGCTTCCTGATTTATAAAAATGCCGTCCTATCCTTGTCTTATATTCAATCCAAGGAAAAAGTTAATTGGACCCATGGAGCTCATCTCAAATTTAGTTTCCATCAACTTTCGGAAGTAAGCTATTAAGCTGGTATTCATAGATCCGAAGATGATGTCATCAACATAAATTTGGACGATGATCAAGTGGTCACCCTCTTTCTTATGAAAGAAGGTTGGGTTAACCGAATGTTGTTTAAATTTGGGCATTTTAAGAAAACAAGTTAATGTTTCATACCAGGCTCTAGGAGCTTGCTTTAGACCATAGACTGCTTTGTTTAGAATATTGCATTGATTGGGATACTCATTGTTCACGAACCCAGGTGGTTGATCTACGTAAGCCATCTCTTCAAGTTCGCCATTTAAGAATGCATATTTAACATCCATTTGAAACACTTCCAAGTTCTTATGTGCATCATATGCCAAGAAGATGCGAACAAATTCCAACCTTGCAACGGGTGCGAAGGTCTCTTTGTAGTCAATACCTTCTTCCTGGCAATACTGTCACACCCCAAAACCAAGAACGGCGGAAACGTTCTGGGGCGGAGGACGTCATGTATAGTATCACAACACAGTAAATAGAAATAAGCAAACAACATCATCCATTGCATTAAATATATAATTTTAATACAAGTGTGTTCTCTACAGTTACAGACACCAAAAATAATGTAACACAAAATAATATGAGATGAGTCTTGAATGCACTCCATCTTCTCAAAAGCTGGCCTCGGTACCTGTCTACTAATGACCTGAGAATACAAGTTATTTTGAAAGAGTTTATCACCATTAAGCTGGTGAGTTCATAAGTATTTTAGTGTCAATGTTTCTTGTAAAAACGTTTGAACCTGTCTCAATGTATAAGTTTTTAAAAATGTAAGTAAATGTTTGAAAGTGTTTGTAAAAGTTTGAATCTCTCAGAAAAACCTATATTTTCTATTAAAGTAACCTTCTCCCAAGGCTAAACTGTTTTGTAACTTGTCTGTTGTAAAAGTGTGTAATTTCCTAAGTATAACTATCATTTGATAAAAATATAGTTTGTACATTAATGCTTAAGTGAGGTTATCACTAAAATATGTAATGGGTAAATCATTGTAGTACTGTAGCTTTGTATAATAACACTACTATGGTACTAAATACTATTGGATTAATGTATAAGTCCATAACTATATTTGGTAAGACTTGACCCGACCCGGCATGGTCCATTTGGGTTGCATACCATCATGCACTTGGATGAGAGAAATAAGACACTTATGGTTATTAATATATTATAAGTTCTAGTATATTAATAATAAGAATAATGAGATTATTTAATTAGTATTGATCAAGAATTAATCTAGGATTAATTAACTGATCAAAAGAAGACTAATTAAATATATGGGTTGATTGTGTAAATCATCCATACTTGTATAGTGGGCTGGTGGTTGTCGAGGCCAACACAAATAATAACCCTAAATGTTACACACTAAAATAGTGTATAGTGGTAAAGGGATCGAATCCACGGAGATTGGTTCAATTTCTAACTCTATGAAAAATCTCTTTGTAAAAATACTTGTAAAATAACAATAAAAATAAAATGGGGGGTTTTGGTGTTTTGAATACTTGATGCTAACTAGAATTAACTATGATTTAAATAGACAATTGCAACAAAAATAAGAATTTGATGTAAAATCAATAAGGGAAAGATGGTTGACTTAAAGTTTTCTCACTTTGACTTTTGATGAACATATCATTAGAGTTCAATGGTGCAATACTTGTTTTAAATCCTCAATTTGGCTATAGTAATCCAAGGAGCTTGAGATTACCTAGACTTTTCTTAATTGTTGAAATGGCTAGAGAAGCTCATAACAATTTCCTTAGTCAAAGTCACTAATTCCAAATAGCATGTAATTAGTGAAAGTCAACTAGCATTAAGAACCAAAAAGTCACCAAATCCAAGAGGGGTCAAATGCTTTCACCACCATGTTGGAGGAAATGTTTTTATGATTGTGTGAAGTAAAATCAACACAAAAATCATTTGTTGCTTGCTAATTTGAGGATCCTTTACTTAATCAAGAAATTAGCCAACTAATCACCACAAACACATTTAAACTCATGAACTAAAACATACAAGTAATGATAAGATGTTAAAACACAAAACATTTCCATAAAGATTCAAGAACATGTTCATGGACTCTTCAACATTCAACAAAAGTTCAAAGGATTAAACAAAAGTCAACCAAGATTAGTTTAGCCAAGCATGGCTAAACACAAAGAAACAAGGTTAGAGAAATTTGTACCAAACATTAAGCAAGAATCAAGAGGTAAAAATATGATGTTCTTCAAGGGTTCTTGGCCTTCAAAAGTCTCCAAAACTCCAGAGAGAATCTCCAAAAATCGGATGTGCAAGTGTATGCAAAAGATGGGCACCAACCTTCCTCAAATAGCCCAAAAGAAGGATTTCCGAAATTGCCCCTGCAGGGCCTTGCGCGACCCGCGTGCTGCTGCGCGGGTGGGTTGCGCGGGTGGCACCTGACATGGGCTCCTTTGAGATTTTGGGCCTCTAAAGCATATCCCACTAGCCCAGATCGAATCCAATCACCTCCTAGCCCATTTTCTTCAAGTTTTTCTTCATTTAAAGCCCAATTTGACCTCTCTAAATCCTCCAAAGCTCATGAACTCGCCCGATTAATAATTTTCATACGCTCGAATGTTCCCCCGCATCTTTCAAATTTAAAGCTCAATTCTTCCAAGCCTTCAAGCAATTGACAAGTCCACCCCATGAATCACCTTCATAGCCATCAAGCATGAAATCTCCAATTCCCTTCAAGCCCAATCGTCTCGTAAGAGTGCCGCCCCGCTAGTTTCCAAGAAAATCTGCAATAATGCTCAAGAAACTAGAAAGTACCCCGAAATGGTCATAAAAATAACAAAAGGGAAAATATGCATGAAAGTTAACTAAAATGCGAATGAAATGTACTAAAATAAACTATAAAAATAAGTAAATAAAATGAAGCTATCATGGGCCAATGCTCCATGGATAATCAAGTTGGGCTAAAACCCATAGGATGGTCCATGGATGGTCCATGGTGTATTTGAACCCATGGATCCAAGGAAATGGAAAGTCATGACAATTAGGGTTTGCCCTAATTGTAACACTATATAAGCATCATATTATTCACCAAAATCGACCACTAGTGGGTGTACTAGAAGGGCTAGCCGATTTCATGAAGTGTGGGTTTTCTCTCAAGTCATTCCATGTGTTTTGATGATTGTGATTCCATTTGAGGTGTCACACTTGGGGCACTAGGCACTCAAGCTTCATGAAGACTTTCTACATCACAGAGGTATGTATTCTATCTTGCTATAGTTATTGTTTTGTATGCTAGATTAGGATAATACCTTGGAAGTTCTTATTTGCATGTATAATAGAGAAAACATAGATCCAAGGTATTTAGGGTTGCATGTACACTTAGGAGTGTTAGAATGCTCAAAACCCAACAGTGGTATCAGAGCCTAGGCTTGTTTTCTTGTTATACCTGCAATAGAAGCTGAAAAAACGAATCTGGTGCTGTCTGGCCATCAGACTCGGCGAGTCCATCAGGAGACTCGACGAGTCCATGCCTAAAAAGTGATGAATTCGATCCAACTCGCCGAGTTTGTTCATGCACTCGACGAGTTGGACCCCCAGACAGCATATTTTCGAGTTTTTCGGCTAGAAATGGACTAGGAACATTACCCTAAGTTGTTTTTGATCTTATAAACTTATTTTTGATGTGGTAATGTTCATGCTAATCCATTTTCAAAGATAATTGTCAATAGATTCATGTTTTGTATTAGTTTAAGGTTTAGACTAATTACATGAAAAAGTTTGATTTGATTATCTTGTTCTTATGAGTTGCTTAGATTAATAGAAAAGTTAATTGAAATAGTTGTTTTCAATCCATTTTAATCTAAGAGTTGATTCTAAAATGTGTTTGTGTAACTTGTCCTCAAGTTATATGAAAAGTCACATTTAAGTTTCATAAAACTCATAAAAGTTGGCAATGGTTACAAAAGATGAAGAGTCTTGTCCTTAAGTTATGGAGGTTCAAGAGTCACTTCATTAAGTAATAAAATATGTAACCATAATTAATTTCATAAGTTATAAAATAAAGAAAAGTTAATTCTTTTATTAGTTTAAAGTCTTCCATAACTTGTCCTCAAGTTATGGAACTTGAAGAGTTTTTGGATTAAAACTACTTTAAACACATAAGTTATGGAATTAATTAGTTTTGAATAGTTTCAAAACTTGCCCTCAAGTTTTGGAATTTGAAAAGTTTTCAAGTACGAATACTTTAATTCCAAGTTAGCCCTTAGAATTTTAAAAGTTAAAATTCAACCCTTATACTTTATAATATTATAAGTTAATAATATATATATGTATTAGAGTAAAGTCAGTCTTACCGCTAGTACGCCTCATTCACGAAGCCGGTCTATAAGGTGGGTATAAGGTTGTTGCCTATAAAATGGCAACTTAATGGGTGTCTACTCTCACCCACCGCTTGATTGACTGGTGGAGGGTCGTTAGCCGAACGGGTTTGACAGGACTAGAATTCTCCCTTCATTAAAAGTATTAATGAAAATACTAAGTAACTAAACTCTTAATAATACCCAATCTTAGTTACTTATGAAAAATGTGAATAAGGTGCTAATCCATGAAATTACACTTTGCACTATGTTTAAGTCGCTAGTGGAGCGTGTGTGGTTAACCGGCACACTAACTTGGACTTAACATGGTAGGTAAAGGGTGACTTAATATTTATCATAGTATCGATGGAGCGTGTGTGGTTAACCGGCACATCGATTGAGGGGTAATTTATTAAGGGTACCAAGTGATTTCCATGGTTACTTCACACCTCGTTTTGTGATCCTCGGCATCCCAGTCACAAAACTTGGAGGGCACACTCGAGATTGAAACATGCCTTTGAACAGTTCAATGAATCTCAAATATCTAGGAGTTTCAAAACCAATTAAAACCTAATAATACATTTCGTTTATCTTGGTGAAAATTGGTGAATCGTCATTCACCTACCTTCAAATATTCTATAGCTTGGATTACGACATACCTCTTCTAAGTTATAAAATAGTTTGTTGGGTCCTAGCCTTAATATTTCATATTGGGTGTCATATTAAGGACTTAAGATCAACTATCTTGAATATCTCCCAAAAGATGTCTGTAATAGACACCTATGATCTTCCCATATCTCTTGAAACAAGGTTTCCTAATGAAGTTGATGTCCCATGGATACCATACTTATTTCTCCTTCTCCAATTATTCTCCCCAACCCACAAGTTCTTGAAAAAAAAGTTAAGGTCACTCAAGCCCTATTGGCAAGGCAAGGTCTAGGTGTGGACACATCTTGGAGATGTACTCACATATTGACAAGCCGGGAGAGTTGGGTGTCAAAGTCTTGAGAAAGTTGGTGGTTCAATCACTTTCTAAGTCACATAGTGAGTTCCTTTGGGACACCTATGAAACAGACTATGACAAGACCCTTAATGATCTTATCTATTTGCTAAGGTCAACTTCCTTAAAACTTGATGGACATTGACAATAGTGACACAGGAAATCCAGAAAAACGTTCTCTTCCCAGTAGAAAGGGATCGGCCATAGTCAACTCGGTTGACCAGATGGTAAAGAGAAAAGCTAAGTCTGTGATAGTCTCGTGTACCATTATCAAAGGGTCCATATGTTTGTATTGCCAAAGAAAGGGGAATTGGTTGCGAAGCTGCCAAAATTTACCTAAGGATGTTAAAGTCAATAAGTTTGACTCTACTTCAGGTAAAGTCCACTATCTAACTCTGTTAAGTTTCTATTCTGAGATTCTTGATACATGATGTGACTGGGTCACATGGTGATGTTTTAAGAATCAAAGAAAAAAAGTGAAGAAACTTAAAGAAAGAATATGCTGAATCTGATGGCGTAGATGGATTTCTATCGCATAGTTTGAAGATCGGATTCTTGAGCTACTTCTTAGGAGTTATGAGATATTGCTTAGGAATAGATAACAACAAGTTTTCATATGGATTGTAAGGATAAGTTTTTCCGCAAAGTTTTAAAATAAAAGGAAAATTTTTGATTTTATTTATTTTAAAATATCCTTACAATGGCATTTGATGAAAATTGTTGCTTATAAAATTCCATTAAGAGCAAGAGTGGAAATATGAAATTGATTCTTTCATTTGTGGTAATGTCTAGATTTACCAAATAAGGAAAGATTTTCATCACCCAAGTTTCAAGTGGACCGGAACATGGAATCATGCTAGTTGTATAGCATGATGAATGAGAACTTTCAAGTTTTGGAAAATTAAGACTAATTACTTGTTCACATGGATGTGTGAGTCAAGTAATGGACTAAGGGATCGAGTACATAGTCTTGTGCACTGATTAAGTCCACCACAAAAGATTGATAAGACTATTCGTCATAGTTTACTAAAGCTCAGTAAATATGATTATACTTACATGCTTAAGTGTAACTCTGAGACATTGGAAAAAAGGTTCCAATGTATGGAAGAGCGAATAAGAAGAATCAACTTAGGCAGAAGGATAAAAGTTTCTCAAATCTGAAAAGATGGGAGAGTACTTTAGTATCAATTTTGTGATCATCTTAATGATTAAGAAACCATATCACAATTAGTTCTCTAAGGAAATCTTAGTGCATTCTTATGACTAAGAAGAGGGATCCTGAATTGTTGAAATGGTTAAATCAAGTAGATGAGTCATACTTCATGCCAATACAAGTCTTAGAGTCATACTCCAAGATTGTAACTTGAGTGACATGTCTCAAAAGAAGGTTAAAACACTTGTCAAATGTAAGAGTAAAAGTTTTCTACTCTTGTACATTTGAAATTGGTAAGTTGTGATGTTTTGGATAAAACAAAGACCAACTTAGGCCAATTGTGCGAAGTGTTTGTCTTGATTAGAATCCACACTGTCTCTTGGATGTTTGACAAGGGAGTCTTATAGGTCAAGAGGACAGTGGGAGTCTTAAAGGTCTTGAAAGTCTCAAGAACTAATCAAGAATAAAACCTGAAGTTCTTCACTAGCACACGACTTGAGGTTTATAACCTATCGTGTTGACATATTCTGTGCCCATTCCAGTGAAAGTTGGCTTTGCATATGAGTTCTTAGAGTTCTCAATTGGTTGCACAACAACTTGGAAGCAATGGTAGGCCTTGAGCTGCCAGGAGGCAAGAAATTAAGATTGAGTTCAATCCATATGAGTTTGGGTTTGTCATTATCCTTGTCTTGTGACTATGATTTTGACCATTCACATGGATAAGAACACATACACCAGTAAATCTAAGTGTCATAAGGTTTCTCTCCGATTCATGGAAATGATGGTGAGGAAACACTTTCACTAAGTAGTTTTTAACTAGATAGCAATTGTGATATTTGCATTCTCAAAGTCGTTAGTGGAGCGCGTGTGGTTAACCGCACACTAACATGGACTTGTGAGAAGTGGCAAAAAGGTCTAAACATTATGATTACAGCATCCCTCTTCATAATTGTTTATACACACAAGTGTTCTAACTAAGGGAAGGTGTATGCTTTTGATAAAGTTTTATCAAAACAATCTAGTATCAGAAATCTGAACTTTGGTAAGAAAGTCAGCTGATTTCTGAGAACATGTCAAAGCTAGTGGGAGCATAAGTGTTATGCTAATAATCATCATGTTAGTGGGAGCATGATAATTATGATAAGTATTGCAAGTTAGCAATGTTAATTATAGAAAACAAAAGTTTCAATTGGGAAAAAGTTGTTTTACTATAATTAAGGGAGAGGAAATTATACTTCATCTCAAATCTATAAGCTTAGATCATGAGGTTTTAATCATTTAGTCAAGGATATATATATATATATATATATGAATTTCATGTTGGAATGCCTCAATATAAGGAAATTCTGTATATGGGTCCATTATTTGCGTTCTAAAATTCGATTATGATTACGGCATCCCTTTTCATAATCTGAATTATGAGAACTTGGCAAATTGAAATGCAAATGTTATAGCAAAAGACTGGTTTAGTCTTTATGTAAGACATCATGAGTCGTGTCCCATATGCTTCGGATATAGGATCGATTACATGTGCTATAATCATCCGTTCTAAAATTTTCCAAATGCCTGGGGCATTGAGAAGGGAAAAGGTTTAGAACTGGATATGACTAAAAGGATTAAACAATTGTCGAGGACAATCTAAGGTTTACCAAAGATTGGTTGCTCAAGGACAGTTGGAAGTATAGTGATAATTCTGGAAGGACCATATTGACGTAGTCTGTAAGGAGGCAACTCTTGTTCAGAAGTGATAGTCAAAATGGAATCTGGAAATGTTTCAAAGTTAGAATTTTCAATCTGTGTAAGATTAAGGAAACTTATTGCAAGAAGAATATTTCCAAGGAGTTGATCTCCTTTGGAATACTCTGTAATGATCGTTGCCAAGTCTTTGTAAGTTTGTGCATAATCGTTACAAGAGGATCAATGCATATAAGTTTAGAATCTAACAGATTTCAGTAAATGGCATGAATTTGGAATTCTTGCATTTGCGGTAAGGATTTGGGAGTGTGAAAAGAGAATCATTGAAGTTATGTTCAATTGATCTAGTTCACAAAGTAAAGATCATAGACAAACATAGTATGCATACTTGGTGTATGGCATGACTAGTGTTTGAGAAAAACATAGTGTACATGCTTGGAGCATGGGATAACTATTGTTTTAAATTCAAGATTAAAGTTGATAGCTGAAACAGTATACAATGAATAATGTGTAATCATATGGTGATAAATAAAAGGTGTTTTATTTATATTCATAAGTTCTGAGACCATATTGGATTCGATTATTATTGTGTTTCACTTTGCATGTTTTGACTTCCCGAATAAACTAGGTTATTCTTCCGGAATGACTAAGTTATTCAAACCATCCACAGTCGGTCATATTTTGGAAGTAGATATGAATTAAGACTGTCATGATGGGTTGTAGAGGTCTAAGGTGTTGGACAAGGCTACAACAATCACGAGTGCTCATAAGTTCTGAGTATTGGATTCAACCCGCGCTCATTGGAATCACTTCATGGATTTTATCACGAGTGATCATGAGACGATAATATCTTATATTCTTCAAACCTAGAGATATGAGTTGTTACTATGAGTTGATAGTACATTGATTGCATGAAACCGCATTTGGTAACTCTGTGCTATAAAACGTGCCTTTGTGTATGATTCAACAAGTAGTAGAACAAGCCATATGAGTCGAAGTTTATCCATTCCTTTTACCTTCGGGATAAAAGCGATATCTGTGGGCCCCTTGATGATTTGATGATGACAAATGGAAGTGCTCGGCCGGGCCAGGACTGATTTGATTTGTTCAACTAGTCAGTCGTCATAAATCGGAAATCGGGAAACAACAAATGGACAGAGAGAATGATTATAATCCATGTCTCAGTCCATATGATATCTAGAATGGAGGAATATATGATCCCTTATCTAATGGACAAGTCACTGACAAAGGTCAGAGTTCGACAGAAGCTTTTGAGAGCTACGATTGCCAGTCGGTTCTTGAAGTTATTCGCAATAATAGTTTTAGACTTATCCAAGTGGGAGACTGTTGGATTAATGTCTAAGTCCATAACTATATTTGGTAAGACTTGACCCGACCCGGCATGGTCCATTTGGGTTGCATACCATCATGCACTTGGATGAGAGAAATAAGACACTTATGGTTATTAATATATTATAAGTTCTAGTATATTAATAATAAGAATAATGAGATTATTTAATTAGTATTGATCAAGAATTAATCTAGGATTAATTAAGTGATCAAAAGAAGACTAATTAAATATATGGGTTGATTGTGTAAATCATCTATACTTGTATAGTGGGCTAATGCTCCATGAATAATCAAGTTGGGCTAAAACCCATAGGATGGTCCATGGATGGTCCATGGTGTATTTGAACCCATGGATCCAAGGAAATGGAAAGTCATGACAATTAGGGTTTGCCCTAATTGTAACACTATATAAGCATCATATTATTCACCAAAATCGACCACTAGTGGGTGTACTAGAAGGGCTAGCCGATTTCATGAAGTGTGGGTTTTCTCTCAAGTCATTCCATGTGTTTTGATGATTGTGATTCCATTTGAGGTGTCACACTTGGGGCACTAGGCACTCAAGCTTCATGAAGACTTTCTACATCAAATAGGTATGTATTCTATCTTGCTATAGTTATTGTTTTGTATGCTAGATTAGGATAATACCTTGGAAGTTCTTATTTGCATGTATAATAGAGAACATAGATCAAAGGTATTTAGGGTTGCATGTACACTTAGGAGTGTTAGAATGCTCAAAACCCAACAAATACTACTACCTTAAATCGGATTTATATTAAGGTATAATGTGATAAATTGCACCATGCTATCGACTGGTAACAACGACATAATGAATGGTCGTAATAAAAGAAATGACGTTTGGCACCCGCAGACCTGTAGGTCCGGCTGTAGCTAGCAGCAAGGTGTAGGATAGTCAATCCAGTATAGATCTATACGCAAACTCACGCTCTCCCTCCAAGAGAATTTTGGCTACAACTCGGGCCATGACATTTAAGGCATGCTCCGACACAGTGGATCACGATTATCGACGTATTTATGTATATGTAATGTTTCTCGTTCTAGTATAACTGTATATGTACTTGTTTCTAGTATATCTGTATATGTACTTGTTTCTAGTATATCTGTATATATGTACTTGTTTCTAGTATATCTGTATATGTATTGTTTCTAGTATATCTGTATATGCATTGTTTCTAGTATATCTGTATATGTACTTGTTTCTAGTATATCTGTATATGTATTGTTTCTAGTATATCTGTATATGCATTGTTTCTAGTATATCTGTATATATGTATGATCCTGTGTTACCCCGATGGTAACTAACTAATGATGTACTGATGAGTATGAATATGGAAGTACTTTTATGTCTATACATGTATATTTGATATATAAGTAATATGGAAACGACCTTCGGATGGTCACCCGAAATCCCACCAGACCACATCCAAATCGAGAAAAAGGAAATAGGGCGGATGGCCTTCCTAAGCCCTTTGAACATTATTTATATATCTATACATATATGGGCATTCAATTGGATATTTAAAAGCATAAATAAGTTTTCGTAAAACATTTGAAGCATAAATATAATTTCCAGAGGAGATCGACTTGATGTCGATCTATAAAACAATTTGAAGGCATAAGTTGACAAAACAATTTAAGTATAAGAAGCATTTGTTTGAATCACGTAAAACATTTCAAAGTAAAGCAGTTTGATAAACAGTTTGAACAGTGGCAAAAATCGTTGTTTTCCTAGTTATTAATCACATGTGATTAAATGCAATCACATGTGATTGAAACAATAACTATAAGTATTTGACTTGTATTCCCCCCCCCCCCCCATAAAGTGTTTTAAAACATTTAAAATCATTTCAAAGGTTGATTCAAGGGGTATGAACTCACTTGTGGTGAGTCGTTTGAATTGCAGTGTCGGATACCGTGCTAGGTGGCAAACGGAGACTGGTTTACACGCACGAGCCTAGTTATCATATAATAAGCATATATATAACTAATTAGACAAATAATAACTTAAATAAATAAGTTAAGACACTTAGAAAACATGTAAACACTTTTATGAGTGTTTAAGGTTCAAATGGTTGCATCTAAGTTGCTACGGGACAAGTCAAAAGGGTTTGAAACATCAAATGGCCTTGCATAGGAGTTCACCATCCAACAAACCCCACACCTTGGAGTTTACAGCCGTAAACTCATGGGTTTATGGCCGTGAACTCCTCACATGGTGGTTTTGGGTGTTTTGTGGTGCTATCTTGGTCCTAGAACACTCCTAGCTTTGTTGGAATAACACATGAAGTAGTTTAAGGCTCTAGAATACTCCATAGGGGAGTTTAAGGCCTAAATTCCATTCACCCTAGAGTTTACGGCCGTAAACTCCTATGGGGTGATGGCTTTTAATTGTTTTGAGGCTCTTAAACATCAAGGATGGCTTCCATGAATTTATCTAAGGCTAATGGGGACAAGAGGCACACTTGTGTGCCTTCACTTGGAGTTTACGGCCCAAGATATGTTCCTTGGCCGTAAACTCCTTTCAAGGAGTGATTATTATGTGCTTTACTCTCCAATCAAGTCCCATGTGTTCAAGGTAAATTGTCTTAAGGCCTATGGTGTGATTGTTGTGCATTTTACCCTTAGAAAAGGGGTTTACGGCCCAAGAGGGGTTCTTGGCCGTAAACTCCTAAAAATTTATGATTTTGAAGGGTTTTGATGTCTTAAATAAGCACAAGCATTCGAAGATTAAAGTCCTTAAGCATTTGGGGAAGTTTAGGGCACTAATTGCTCTTTAAAAGGGGTTTACGGCCCAAGGAAGTTCCTTGGCCGTAAACTCCAATAACTTGTGTTCCTTGGATGATTTCTAGCCTATAAAGATCATACACAATGTCCTTGATAAGTTGCCTAACATGGGGATGGGTCTAGAAAGCATTAAAGTTCCATTTTGGAGTTTACTCCCCAAGAACGTTCTTGGGCGGTAAACTCCCGGATCTTGTAATCTAAGCATGTTATTGATGTTAATAAGCACCTAAAAAGTATTGAAACACATATAGAAAAGTAAACTCACAATATGGGATGAAAACCCGAAGATCTGTCAGAGAGAATATGGCTTTTCTCTATTTGGAATTGTGAATAATGAATTAATTTAATTCAGAAAGCTATTTATAGTCCTGGAATATTTTGGCAGAAAATATTTTTATTCCTGATGTTGGACTGTAACATTATGAAACTTGAGATGCCCAAGTTTCACAAAACCAGGAGTATCCACTCTCCTGATATCATCTAAAGCCTAAACCCTAATGTACACAGACTTGTTCGGATAAGTATGAAAATCACTGAAACTGAACTAGCTTCTATTGAATAGATGAGGTTCGTACAAATGGAAATTTCGGGTTGTCACATCATCCCCCTGTTAGAGGGAATTTCGTCCCGAAATTAGAATTTAAGCAAATAAAAGTTACAAACAATTAAGTGAAAAGATGAGGGTATTTCGACTTCATCTGATCCTCGCGTTCCCAAGTGAATTCCGGTCCTCGCTTGGCGTTCCAGCGAACCTTCACGATAGGGATACGGATTTGTTTCGTCTGCTTGACCTCACGATCCATGATCTCTACAGGTTCTTCCACGAAGTTGAGGCTCTCGTTTATCTCGATCTCGTCGAGTGGGATTACGAGAGTCTCGTCGGACATACACTTTTTCAAGTTAGATACGTGGAATGTAGAATGTACGTTACGCAGTGTGTCGGGTAGGTCGAGTTTGTAAACTACGGGGCCGACTCTGGCAAGAATCTCGAAAGGCCCTATGTACCTCGGATTAAGCTTCCCACGCTTGCCGAAGCGTATCAAGCCTTTCCAGGGTGAGACCTTGAGAAGGACTCGGTCTCCCACCTGAAATTCCAAAGGTTTTCTTCGCTTATCGGCGTAGCTCTTCTGTCGGTCTCTAGAGGCTTTCAATCGTTCACGGATTTGAACGATTTTCTCTGTCGTTTCCCGAATGATTTCCGGACCGGTGAGAGTACTGTCGGAAGCTTGCCCTCCTGCTAATTGGGTATCACCCACCTCAGCCCAACACAGAGGGGATCTGCACTTTCGGCCGTAGAGAGCTTCGAATGGAGCAGCCTTGATGCTTGTGTGATAACTGTTATTATAGGAAAATTCGACAAGGGGTAAATGAGTATCCCATGCCTTCCCAAAATCAATCACACAGGCTCGCAACATATCTTCCAGTGTTTGGATGGTCCTCTCACTCTGTCCGTCGGTCTGTGGATGGTAGGCTGTGCTCATGTCCAGGCTTGTTCCTAGGGAATGTTGTAGTGATTGCCAAAATCTTGAGGTGAACCTACTATCTCTATCGGAGATAATGGAAATAGGTACACCATGCAACCGTACAATTTCCCTGATGTATGTTCTTGTAAGTTTCTCCATCTTGTCGGTTTCTTTGATAGGCAGGAAGTGTGCAAACTTGGTCAATCTATCAACGATGACCCATATGGTGTCAAGTCCACCCGTCGTCTTGGGCAACTTGGTTATGAAATCCATAGTGATCCGCTCCCACTTCCATTCCGGGATCTCTGGTTGTTGCAGTAAACCAGAGGGCTTCTGGTACTCGACCTTAACCTTCGCGCAAGTAAGGCATTTACTCACAAAGGTAGCAATCTCTGCTTTCATATTAGGCCACCAGTATAGCTTTTTAAGATCCAGATACATCTTATCTGAACCTGGGTGGACGGAATACCGAGTGTTGTGCGCCTTAGTCATGACCAAGTCTCGGAAACCACCGTGTTTCGGTGTCCAAATCCGGTTCATGAAATACAAAGCTCCGTCACCCTTGGCTTCGAAGTTCTTGTCCTTTCCCCTAAGGGATTCACTCGACAGATTTTCAGGTTTCATGGCCTCAAGTTGAGCCGCCTGAATTTGCTTAGTCAGGTGTGAATGGATGGTTATTGATAATGACTTGACCTTGCGACCAGAATATTCTTTCCGACTTAGGGCATCTGCTACTACGTTGGCTTTACCCGGATGATAACGAATATCGCATTCGTAGTCACTGAGTAGTTCGACCCACCGTCGTTGTCTCATGTTGAGCTCCTTCTGATCGAAAATATGTTGTAAACTCTTGTGGTCGGTAAAGATAGTGCTCTTCGTTCCATACAAGTAATGTCTCCATATCTTCAGAGCAAACACTACTGCTCCTAGTTCCAGATTGTGGGTCGTGTAGTTAACCTCATGTGTCTTCAACTGCCTCGAGGCGTAGGCGATGACCTTACCTCGCTGCATCAGAACACATCCGAGTCCTTGATTGGATGCATCGCAATAGACTACGAAGTCTTCTATTCCTTCTGGAAGGGATAGTATTGGTGCGGTGCACAAGGCTCGTTTGAGCGTTTGGAACGCTCTTTCTTGCTTCTCTTCCCAGTCAAAGGCCACACCTTTCTGGGTCAGGGTCGTAAGAGGCTTCGCTATTCGGGAGAAGTTCTGAATGAACCTGCGGTAGTAGCCAGCGAGACCTAGAAATTGACGAATTTCTGTAGGTGTCTTTGGTGCTGACCAGTTCTCAATGGCTTTTATTTTGGATGGGTCCACGTGGATTCCCTCTTCGCTTACCACGTGTCCTAAGAATTCGACTCTTCGGATCCAAAATTCACATTTCGAGAACTTCGCATAAAGTTTCCCCTTTCATAATGTCTCTAGAACTTGTCGTAGATGATCTCCATGCTCTTTCTTACTTCGGGAGTAGATCAGGATGTCGTCAATGAAAACGATGATGAACTGATCTAAGTAAGGTCGGCATACTCTATTCATCAAATCCATGAAGACTGCGGGCGCATTGGTCAATCCGAATGGCATCACCACGAACTCGTAGTGTCCGTAACGAGTTCGGAAGGCTGTCTTCGGTACATCCTCCTCTAGCACTCGTAATTGGTGATATCCGGATCTCAGATCAATCTTGGAAAAATAGTTCGCCCCTTGCAGTTGGTCGAATAGATCATCTATGCGTGGCAGAGGGTAACGATTTTTGATCGTCAATTTGTTGAGTTCTCTGTAGTTAATACACATACGAAATGATCCGTCTTTCTTCTTAACGAACAAGACCGGTGCTCCCCAAGGTGAGAAACTTGGTCTTATAAAGCCCTTGCTGAGCAGTTCATTAAGTTGACCAGAGAGTTCTTGCATCTCGGCTGGTGCTAAACGGTAAGGCGACTTGGCTACTGGGGTAGCTCCTGGGACTAAGTCGATTCTGAACTCGATTTGTCGTTGCGGAGGTAACCCGGGCAGTTCTTCTGGGAAAATGTCGGGGAAGTCGCTCACTACTGGGAGGTTCTTTAGTTCTTTCGTTTCTAGGTCTGTGTTGACGACGTGAGCAAGGAATGCGTGGTATTCTTTACGCAGATATTTCTGTGCTTGAATACTAGATATAATGCGAAGACTCGCACCAGGTTTGTCGCCGTAGACTATAAGGGTTTCGTTAGACGGGAGGTTTAGTCGGATTGCTTTCTCGTAGCACATGATGTCGGCGCGGTGAAGACTTAACCAATCCATGCTGATAATAACGTCGAAACTTTTTATTGAGACCGGCATAAGGTCGATTGGGAATGAATGGTTATCTAAGGTTAGAAGACAACCTAAGTATATACTATTAGTACTTTCAGTTTTCCCATTGGCCATTTTTACTATGAATTGTTCATTAAGTTCGTGTGGTTGTTGCTTAGGCATGCGAGCAAATTTGTGGTTTACGAAGCTTCGCTCCGCTCCACTATCGAACAGAATGCATGCATAGGAGTTATCAAGGAGGAACGTACCAGTCACCACTGTCGGGTCAACGACTGCTTCCCCGTGGCCTATTGCTAGTACCCTCCCTGCTCCTCCAGCATTCCTCGCCTTAGGGCAGTCCCTTTTAAAGTGGCCTGTTTCGCCACATCCATAGCAAGTTGGGCTCGCGCCTGAGTCAGGAACTTGGGAGATCGGTTGCGCCGGGAACTTACAGAATCGAACGGTGTGTCCTTTTTTGTGGCAGTTAGTACACTGCATTTCACGGCAGGCGCTGTTGTGGTGGAAGTTGCATTTGTTGCACTTCGGCAAACTTCCAGAATACTGCTTCCCCAGAGCAGTAACAGCAGTAGGGGTTACCGCAGCATGTACTGCCACGATTTGCTGTTTCTTCGAAGCTCGTTGCTTCTTCTTCTCATCCCAAAACTTCCGCTTGGTGCCAGCGGGTTTGGAGGGTTCTGGGATGGCTTGGGTGGTTGTGGTTGCAGGGGTCTTGACTCCATGGTCAATAAGTCTTTGTGCCAATCGCTTGGCACTATCGAAGGTAGCGGGGTTGGATGCTAAGACATTCCCCTGGTACGGAGGCCTTAGCCCCCATACATACCGTTCAATCTTCTTCCCTTCAGTGGGAACCATATTGGGGCATAGGGCCACCAGTTCGCTAAAGCGGGCAGTGTAAGCGATCACGTTGGTGCCCTTCATGGTCAGATTCCAGAGTTCATGTTCTAACTTCTGGACTTCGCCCCTCGAGTAGTATTCCTCAGTCATGAGGTCCTTCATCGTTTCCCAGCCCATGCTGTTAGCCACAATGAGAGTTAGGGCTTTGACGTGACCGTTCCACCACGTTAGGGCTTTATCCTCGAAGGTGCATGCGGCATATTTCACTTTAAATGCAGCAGGGCACGAACAGATTTCGAAGACTGATTCAGTCTTCTCGAACCATTGCGAGAGAGAAATGACTCCGCCGGTGCCATAGAAAGGCTTCGGCTTGCAGTTTGTGAAATCCTTGTAAGAGCACTCCCTTGAGCGCACCGGGATTTCGACTGGAATAGATTCAACAGGGGTTCCACCTCTGCTAGCATCTGATGAGTGATACTGAGCCATGGCAGTTGCCACTGCTGCAGCTACGGCAGCATTCATGGCTGCAGTATCGATGACCGCAGGTGGTGGAGGCGGTGGAGGTGCAGGATTATTCCTATTCCTGGGAGATTTGCGAGGAGGCATCCTTCAGCTATAAGTTTAGAAAGATAAGAAAGATGGTAAGAATCAATTTGTAAGCAACGCGAGAGTGACCCATGGACTAACTAACCATAGCCCAACAGTTTGAATGAGTGTTTGAAATCACAATAAGAAATATTAGTAAGAATACACAAGTGTACAAAAAATTTTCCCACAGATTAGATAGATTTCAATAGTATGGGTATTACTGATGTAATAAGTTCAAGGAAAATCGACCTAACAGTAGGTCTTACATCATACCATAAGGACAAGACTGATAGTCCTAGATTCCTAATTAGAGTATCGAAAGTTAGGAATATTTTACAGACAAGTGCTACTTAGAGCACATAAGTTCAAGGCTATCCCTAAATCAAAAGACAGAGATGTTCTAGACATCATCTAATGGCGATGGGAATTCCTCGGGCGAGTCCTGAGGTCGGACACTTGGTGAAACACCTCTTGAAGGTGTCGGTCCTGAGCTCTCTGACGAGCTCGAAGTTCTAAGACTTCAGCACGGGAGGCAGCCAACTGTTGCTGCAGAGTTTCGTTGGTTCTCCGGGTCCGTTCCATGTCTTCTTCAAGACGGCGAATGCGGACTATGTTGACACCTGAATTGGCATCAACCTCTATAACCCGGTCGATGGCTGCTCGACCTTGCTCGACATTACGAGCTATTCTGCGGATGATAACCGGCAGAGCTCTGTCAGCAGAGCCACCATTGCTGATGTTGTAAAAGGTTCGGTCCCCAAAGTATGGTAAGGGCTGACCCTGCTCATCACTCCAGCGATTTAAGTCATATGCCCACATGGGAGTAGGACCTGGAAATGCTGGTCGAGGGTTGTTGTTCGGGGCTTGACCTACAAGCGGTAGGTTGTTGACTTCAGGCTCGGAGTCAGATCCATCTGAAAAGCCTTCTGCGAGGTGATCATCCAAAGGGATTGGATGCTCATCTTCTGGCTCTTCATCGATCCACCCTGCATTGCCTTCATTGGGAAAGTACGGGTCGCCATGATGGAATCCAGCCATTTAGATCTACGCGAGAAGAGAGGTATAAGAATATAGTATACGTGTAACTAGTAGCACAAAATACACCTATAGTATTTTAAGTTTAAGTTCTACTGATCTTCTTGTGGTATTGTTGGTAAGTTTTTAGACTTGTTAACATATCACAACCATTCTAGGGCATATGCTAATCACTCCTAGGACCAGCATAGTTGATCAGGCTATGCCATTCCCAGGACTGACCATACATCCCCGAGCTCACTTGTGATATTCAACAATCGTAATACTTTTGTTCTTGTCATTGTGACACTGATTTTAGTATGAATGCAGACTAGTATACTTAATTAAATATTTTATTATTTAAAGTATAGACTCTTGGTCAGAGTGTTTTAATCCCATTTGGGTTTATAGATTAGTATATCTTTTATTGGTTGATATACTTGATTCACTATAAACAATGCTCTGATACCAATCTGTCACACCCCAAAACCAAGAACGGCGGAAACGTTCTGGGGCGGAGGACGTCATGTATAGTATCACAACACAGTAAATGTAAATAAGCAAACAACATCATCCATTGCATTAAATATATAATTTTAATACAAGTGTGTTCTGTACAGTTATAGACACCAAAAATAATGTAACACAAAATAATATGAGATGAGTCTTGAATGCACTCCATCTTCTCAAAAGCTGGCCTCGGTACCTGTCTACTGATGACCTGAGAATACAAGTTATTTTGAAAGAGTTTAACATCATTAAGCTGGTGAGTTCATAAGTATTTTAGTGTCAATGTTTCTTGTAAAAACGTTTGAACCTGTCTCAATGTATAAGTTTGTGAAAATGTAAGTAAATGTTTGAAAGTGTTTGTAAAAGTTTGAATCTCTCAGAAAAACCTATATTTTCTATTAAAGTAACCTTCTCCCAAGGCTAAACTGTTTTGTAACTTGTCTGTTGTAAAAGTGTGTAATTTCCCAAGTATAACTATCATTTGATAAAAATATAGTTTGTACATTAATGCTTAAGTGAGGTTATCACTAAAATATGTAATGGGTAAATCATTGTAGTACTGTAGCTTTGTATAATAAGACTACTATGGTACTAAATACTACTACCTTAAACCGTATTTATATTAAGGTATAATGTGATAAATTGCACCATGCTATCGACTGGTAACAACGACATAATGAATGGTCGTAATAAAAGAAATGACATTTGGCACCCACAGACCTGCAGGTCCGGCTGTAGCTAGCAGCAAGGTGTAGGATAGTCAATCCAGTATAGATCTATACGCAAACTCACGCTCTCCCTCCAAGAGAATTCTGGCTACAACTCGGGCCATGACATTTAAGGCATGCTCCAACACAGTGGATCACGATTATCGACGTATTTATGTATATGTAATGTTCCTCGTTCTAGTATAACTGTATATGTACTTGTTTCTAGTATATCTGTATATGTACTTGTTTCTAGTATATTTGTATATGTACTTGTTTCTAGTATATCTGTATATGTATTGTTTCTAGTATATCTGTATATGCATTGTTTCTAGTATATCTGTATATGTACTTGTTTCTAGTATATCTGTATATGCATTGTTTCTAGTATATCTGTATATGCATTGTTTCTAGTATATCTGTATATGTATGATCCTGTGTTACCCCGATGGTAACTAACTAATGATGTACTGATGAGTATGAATATGGAAGTACTTTTATGTCTATACATGTATATTTGATATATAAGTAATATGGAAACGACCTTCAGATGGTCACCCGAAATCCCACCAGACCACATCCAAATCGAGAAAAAGGAAATAGGGCGGATGGCCTTCCTAAGCCCTTTGAACATTATTTATATATCAATACATATATGGGCATGCAATTGGATATATAAAAGCATAAATAAGTTTTCATAATACATTTGAAGCATAAATATAATTTCCAGAGGAGATCGACTTGATGTCGATCTATAAAACAATTTGAAGGCATAAGTTGACAAAACAATTTATGTATAAGAAGCATTTGTTTGAATCACAGTCTATAAGTAAGTTTGGATAGTAAAACAGCTTGTAAAACATTTCAATGTAAAGCAGTTTGATAAACAGTTTGAACAGTGGTAAAAATCGTTGTTTTCCTAGTTATTAATAACATGTAATTAAATGCAATCACATGTGATTGAAACAATAACTATAAGTATTTGACTTGTATTCCCCCCCCCCCCATAAAGTGTTTTAAAACATTTAAAATCATTTCAAAGGTTGATTCAAGGGGTATGAACTCACTTGTGGTGAGTCGTTTGAATTGCAGTGTCGGATACCGTGCTAGGTGGCAAACGGAGACTGGTTTACACGCACGAGCCTAGTTATCATATAATAAGCATATATATAACTAATTAGACAAATAATAACTTAAATAAATAAGTTAAGACACTTACAAAACATGTAAACACTTTTATGAGTGTTTAAGGTTCAAATGGTTGCATCTAAGTTGCTACGGGACAAGGCAAAAGGGTTGAAACATCAAATGGCCTTGCATAGGAGTTCACCATCCAACAAACCCCACACCTTGGAGTTTATGGCCGTAAAATCATGGGTTTATGGCCATGAACTCCTCACATTGTGGTTTTGGGTGTTTTGTGGTGCTATCTTGGTCCTAGAACACTCCTAGCTTTGTTGGAATAACACATGAAGTAGTTTAAGGCTCTAGAATACTCCATAGGGGAGTTGACGGCCTAAAGTCCATTCACCCTATAGTTTACGGCCGTAAACTCCTATGGGGTGATGGCTTTTAATTGTTTTGAGGCTCTTAAACATCAAGGATGGCTTCCATGAATTTATCTAAGGCTAATGGGGACAAGAGGCACACTTTTGTGCCTTCACTTGGAGTTTACGGCCCAAGATATGTTCCTTGGCCATAAACTCCTTTCAAGGAGTGATTATTATGTGCTTTACTCTCCAATCAAGTCCCATGTGTTCAAGGTAAATTGTCTTAAGGCCTATGGTGTGATTGTTGTGCATTTTACCCTTAGAAAAGGGGTTTACGGCCCAAGAGGGGTTCTTGGCCGTAAACTCCTACAAATTTATGATTTTGAAGGGTTTTGATGTCTTAAATAAGCACAAGCATTCAAAGATTAAAGTCCTTAAGCATTTGGGGAAGTTTAGGGCACTAATTGCCCTTTAAAAGGGGTTTACGGCCCAAGGAAGTTCCTTGGCCGTAAACTCCAATAACTTGTGTTCCTTGGATGATTTCTAGCCTATAAAGATCATACACAATGTCCTTGATAAGTTGCCTAACATGGGGATGGGTCTAGAAAGCATTAAAGTTCCATTTTGGAGTTTACTCCCCAAGAACGTTCTTGGGCGGTAAACTCCCGGATCTTGTAATCTAAGCATGTTATTGATGTTAATAAGCACCTAACAAGTATTGAAACACATATAGAAAAGTAAACTCACAATATGGGATGAAAACCCGAAGATCCGTCAGAGAGAATATGGCTTTTCTCTATTTGGAATTGTGAATAATGAATTAATTTAATTCAGAAAGCTATTTATAGTCCTGGAATATTTTGGCAGAAAATATTTTTATTCCTGATGTTGGACTGTAACATTATGAAACTTGAGATGCCCAAGTTTCACAAAACCAGGAGTATCCACTCTCCTGATATCATCTAAAGCCTAAACCCTAATGTACACAGACTTGTTCAGATAAGTATGAAAATCACTAAAACTGAACTAGCTTCTATTGAATAGATGAGGTTCATACAAATGGAAATTTCGGGTTGTCACAAATACCCTTTAACCATAAGTCTAGCTTTGTTCCTGATAATGTTCCCTTCTTTATCCATCTTGTTGCAAAACACCCATTTCAAACCAACAACTAATGCATCTGGCGGAGTTGGAATCAGTCTCCAAACCTTGTTACGTTCGAACTCATTGAGTTCGTCTTGCATCACTTGCACCCAATCAGAATGATCAAGAACTGTGTTGATGGTTTTAGGCTCAATCTTGGATACGTAAGAATTAAACATGAAAACGTCTACTTTAGAGAATAAAGCAGTTTGCTTTGCTTTAAGTTGAGATCGTGTAAGGACACCTACATAAGATTCACCAATGACTTGGGCTTTCGAGTGATCTCTGCTCCATTTGGTCTGTGGAGGATAGTTAAGATCATAAGAAGGATCCAATTCAACATTCACCTCTTCGAATTCTGATTGAACATCTGAATCATCATTCGCTTCTTTATTCTCCCCCTCGAATGATGAGAACACCCCATCTTCAGGAATAAATTCGTCCTCTATGAATGACAGTTTGTGAGTTGATGTCGGAGGTGAAAATTCCCCACCCGAAGGAGGTTCATAAGTAAAGGTTGAAGTAAAACCCTCCCCGTATAGTGGAGTATTTGAACTTTGAGGTGTAGAATCCTCCCCTGGAAACGTGTATTAAACTCATAATTCTCCCTTCGGAATGTAGTGGTCGTGACTGGAGGGATGTTCACAGTTGATGGTTGTTACTGCATGTCTTTCGCGGCCTCGTAATTGATCTTCTATAATTCGTCAACTTTGTTGTCAGCTACTTTTGATTCAGATGTGATGGCTATCTCAGGCTTGTCAAAGAGCAACATTAATTCCTCATACAAATTTCAGATGGGAATTGTGGCAGGACTAGGCTTACGAAAGATTTCCTTCATGTGACTTTCATTCGACTGAATTCTCTTCAAGAAACTGTAATCAAATGTGACATAATAGGTTTCTTCTATTTTTTTGGATTGTTTATTAACAACACTATATGCCTTAGACGTCAGCGAATATCCCAAGAATATACCCTCGTCAGCTTTCCCATCGAACTTGTTTCGTAGTTCCTTGGATTTGAAGATGAAACACTTGGAACCAAATACATGGAAAAACTTAACATTAGGTTTACGATTATTTAAGATTTCATAAGGATTAGTGGAAAATCGCTTATTCAGGATGGATCTTTTTTGGGTATAGCAAGTTGTCGCAATGGCATTTGCCTAGAAATAGAAAGGTAGACATCCGAAATTCAGCATGGTTTGTGCAGCTTCACACAAGGAATGGTTTCTCATTTCGACTACCCCATTCTGTTGTGGAGTGTAAGGAGCAGAAAAATTGTCTTACTCCCTTTTCAGCAAGAAATTCTTCGAATGCTTGGTTTTGAATTCAAGCCATCATTGTTGTGTATATTGCAAACCAACTTTCGTAGTTGGAGCTCAATTTGCTTGATAAAATTTTTGAGTTTTGGTGTTGCTTCATATTTCTGTTTAAGAAAATACACCCAGGTGAAATGTGAAAAATCATCAACTATGACAAGAATGTACTTACTACCACCAACACTTTCGATTGCAGAAGGTTCACAAAGTTCAATGTGTACAAGTTCCAAAGGTTCAATGAATTTTGTGTTTACAATCGTTGGATGACTTTTCCTTCTTTTCTTCCCTATTTTGTAGGCTGCATAAATAATCCTTATCATACTTTAGGAGAGGAAGTCCTCACACATGAGGTGTGAAAGTCGTCTATGCCATAGCCAGCTATCAGCAGAGTGAGTTTTTGTAAGCAAGCATATGGTAGGCTTCCTTTTTATCGGGTTTAGATTCAAAGGATAAATTTCTCCCTTTCGTTGCGAATTTGAGAGAACTGCTTTCGTTTTCTTTTCTATTATCTCAGATGCTTCATCACCAAAGGATACTTTCAAGCTCGTCCCTACAACTAATTGTGAAACACTAATTAGGTTGTGTTGTAAGCCTTCCACATATGCGATTTTACGAATTGCAAAATCTCCATTCGTTATCATCCCATAGCCTTTGATCATTCCGAATGAATTGTTACCATATTTCAGATTTCCACTATCTTTGAAAGCTTGAAACTCTCGCAGTTCTGCATTTGTAATATCCGAAATTTCAAGTATTATATTTATTCACTTTTATTTCAAGTTTGTGAGAGGACTCGGTGAGTTGGTGCGTAGACTCGCTGAGTAGAGACGCGATTTCTCACCCGGATTAATGACTGGACTCGACGAGTTGCATTGGTGGACTCGGCGAGTCCACGCTATTTAATGAGACCCTAATTTCTTGGGTTTGGGGCCTATTTAAAGGGTCTTATGGCCGTCATTTGTGCTCACCAGCCCCCAGAGCGAAACCCTAGTGAGCTTGAGCGTTTGGAGTGAGAGAAAGAGCCATTGTTGACCTTGGTGGTGTTGTCTAGCAAAGGAAAGGAAGCTATAGCCAAGAGGAAGCAAGAAGGTTAACTTCCTGATGAGCTGAGGTCCAAAAAATCACGTTTGAGGTACTGTTTTCGAACCATTTTCTGTTGAGGTGATGTTCATGTTGATTTTGGGCTTATTGAGCCCTTTTGTGACTAGATCTAGTGCTCCCATGGTCCCTTAAGCGAGTGAGGTTCTGGATCTGGACCCATGGAGGTCCAGAGTGCCTCTTTGTCCAAGCTTTATATGAATCTATGGAGGTTTTGGTTTGGGATCATTATGTTTGAGGTTAAAAAACCATTTATGAGTCGATTGGTGTGAGATGATCCCCAAGACATAGACTTTACGTGATAAATAAGCTTGGAAAGACTAGATCTATGAGTGAGTGGAGCAGATCTGACCTCAGAAGGTCATTTGGGGTTGTTCATGGAATTCACTCGTCGAGTCCATTGGCAGACTCGACGAGTTGGAGCGAGTGGTTCCGTGTTTTCGGACCAGGGGTTGAGGAACCGAGTTGGGTGAGTGACTCGGTGAGTCGGCAGGGGATTCAGAGGAATCGGGTCCCCGCAGGGGTTGACCTTTGACCATTAACCAGAGTTGACCGATGTTGACTTGATAGGGTTAGTGAACCCTAGTTTGGAAAGTGTTAATTAGGGATGTATTTGTGTTATAGAAGGACTATAGCTCGGGTGATCGAGCACTAGTGATTTCAGGGATTTACGAGTTACCGAGATACGCGAGGTGAGTCTTCTCACTATACTTTACCTTGAGTAGGTAACCATAGTTATGTGACAGAGTATTTGTATTCTGTGTATGTTACATGTTGTACTGCATTAATTCTATGTGATTTATGCTGTGCATGTTTACAGAGTTAGAACCGGAAGGTTCCCAGAGTTAGAACTAAAAGGTTCACAGAGTTAGAACCGGAAGGTTGACAGAGTAGGGTCCACGGACCCACAGAGTTATAGCCTCGAGTGGCTAATATGTGTTATGTGTGGTATTTTGGGGAACTCACTAAGCTTCATGCTTACAGTGTTTTGTGTTATGTGTTTCAGGTTTCTCTCAGGATCACGGGACGGCACCGGCTCGATTGTACACACCAGAGAAAGACTCATGTTTTGAGGATCCTAGTTTATTATGCAAGTGAAAATGGAGTTATGTTTTGTAATCCGATTGTGAATGAGATTTTAAGTAAAGTGATTTTAAGAATTAAACGATTATTTTTAAATGAAAAATTGTTTTGGAATTTTCGGTGTTACAAGTTGGTATCAGAGTCTTGGTTTGAGGGATTCGGATGCGCCTTCGGGTAAATCTGGACTCAAACTGAGGAAGTAAGAAAAGTTTTCAAAGAAATAATTTTCTAAAGCAAATAAGAGTTCAAAGAGAAAGCGAGAAAGAGCAGTGTGTACAATCAGCCAGAGCCCGAACGGTGATTTCCCAAAATACCCTTACTTTTGTGTTATGAGATATTTATGATGCACTTTATGAGATATTATTGCATGCTAGAGACAGGCTAGGTATTCCATATCTTAGGACTAGAATGGCTTGATTTGTGATGCCTTAGCCTAGGAATTGTTGTTATATGCGATGTGCTTTTGAGTATGTGATGAGTGAGAGTATTTAGTTGGAATCCTTTAGGGGATTTGAGTAGAGGAGTAATCTAGGGGAGATACCTTGATAAGTACCGTGGTGCTTAGCGAAAGAATAGTTAGAACCCGCGAGGGGAAGAGTTGCAGAGTTCGGTGGTACTTTCGAGGATGAGCAGAGCAAGCGGAGTTATCACCCAGAGTGAGTCATATATATTCTTCGATGCTCGAATGTTGCTTGCTTCATGCTTTGTGGAACTATCGATGATGGGAGTCAGCTACCAAGCGAATATGACGATATTCAGGAGGTAGATGGCTGGCATCATTAGGAGCTCTTCAGCAGCTGATGGAAGAGAAGTGTGAGAATCTAGGAAGAGCCTAAGGAGTAACCTTAGCCAGATGAGTGCGCTGACAGAGTAGAGAATTTCGCTGGGGAGCGAGCGCGTGACGGAATTGGTGAACGAAAAGGTCGAGCAGCTACTTAGGAGCTCCGGGATAGTCCGTGTGGAAAGTATGGGTAGATATGGTAGGTAGTACGGGCCCGTACTACAGAAAGCAGAGGACCCATACTTGATACAGGGAGTATTCTGAAGGTTCTAATGAGCGGATGGAGGAGTGATGTTATGGTTCGAGTACCATACATCGGAGCGTCTTGAGGAGTGATGTTATGGTTCGAGTACCATACATCGGAGCAGATTGAGGAGTGATGTTATGGTTCGAGTACCATACATCGGAGCGGATGGAGGAGTGATATTATGGGAGTGGGTCCCTGTTCTTGAGATGATCCATGTGTTGGAACGTCGGTTGATGAGTCGAGGTGGGGGAGTATAATGATTTCGTGGTCCAGTCTACGAGTCAGTGATGTTATTGGACAGTTGAGTTGTTTGGTATTGGATTGGTACGAGACTTGGAACGACTAGAGGCAGTCGTGACGATAACTTCTTGAGGATTTCATCTGAGGTTCAGAGTTATGAGATCGATAGATTTCCTTAAAGGGGATTATCGGGCGTTGCGTAGCACTTTCCAGGGGCAAGTGCGTTGTTGCTGGTGAAAATAGTTTGTGAGGTTGTTGATGTGTCAGATAGTGATGGTTCAAACCCTAAGTGGGGGAGAACCGGGTGGTTTATTGAGAGAACCAGAGATTTGTGCAAGAGCGGTTAGGGGATGGATACAGAAACATGCGGCTTGAATTCTTGTGATCAGGGTCATTGGTGATTAAGGAAAGGTGCAGGGCGAGATAATGCATGTGGTATATGTCTGAGAGAAGGATGGGTGTCTCCACGGCGGGTGGTTAATGGTCAGGAATCTGGTGGTGGTCAGAGTCATTTCAAGTGGAAGGCTCGTAATGATGGTATGGGCAGTTGAGAACTTCTGGGTTGAAATATGGGTAGAAGATTGTCGAGTAGCCAACTTCCGGGTTGGGATGTGTATTCTTGCTTGGATTTTGAGCAGTAGTGGAAAGGGTTTCGGAGGATCATTAGTGTGTTCTGAAGAGTTGGTGCCTTCCTTGTATTCCACTTGAGTGTTTGGATGCACTGAAGTTACGCATTGAGTGAAAGAGGAAATGTATTGTTGTATGTTGATGGTGCTGGGAGTAAGGGAATCAGTGGTAGAGCCAGGATGTTGTGATGCTCTGTTAGGGTGTTCCGTGGTTTCCGCGTATAGCGTTCTGATTTCGGAGTTATTTAGAGTCTTGGGTTTAAGATGACTAGTGATGTATCATGTATTCACGATTCCAGTGGGATCCCTTCGTGTATTGTCATCAAGAGGGATTATTTAAGGAAGTGGATCTCTGCAGAGGTAGGTTTTGTGTTATGGAAGTTGCCGCCAGAGTCTATAATGCATATCGGGGCAAGTGTGTGTGTAACTATCTATGATAGTCTTCGGTGCATGAGTTAGTGATCATAGTGTGGCGTTGTAATGAAAATGAGAGTATAGGGTGAAGCTACGGGGAGCAGTAGTATTCACCAGTCAGAGGGTGTTGTGATGCTACAGGGAGCCGTAGTACTCACAAGTCAGAGAGAGAGAGAGAGAGAGAGTCGTGATGCTACGGGGAGCTGTAGTATTCGCCAGTTAGAGGGTGTTGTGATGCTACGGGGAGCCGTAGTACTCACAAGTCAGAGGGAGGGAGTCGTGGTACTACGGGGAGCCGCAGTACTTACTAGTTAGTTGGCATTGTGATACTACGGGGAGTCGTAGTACTCACTAGTCAGAGGCTGTCATAATGTTGCGGGAAGCCATAGTACCCACTAGACGGCAAAAGAGTGTGATGATGGAGTGTTCTCAGATAGGTGCATGATGCAGAAGAGTTTTAGGCTTGAGTAGCCCTGGTGCTGAGTTATTGGATCCTAGTGGTTAAACCGGGGCGAGACTGGGGTCTCTGTCTCTGTCAGGAGGGTCAGTGAGGCGCGCAGGAGAAAATGCGCAGCAGATGCCAGAGGTTAGAGCTGAGTCGATCTTCGATTGGATTGTATTTTTTATGAGGAAAAAGGGAATTTTGTGACTTGCGTGTCACTGGGACGTTATAGTGGCCACAGGGAGGAAGTTAGTGAGATATTTTGGATCATGTTATGTGTGACCTTTGGGGGTTCAGTTGTGGGGCCAAAAGTTGACCTGGTGCTCGGTATTGAAGATGAATATGAGAAATGAGCTAGAGTTTACCATGGTGATGTCTGTGGACACTTCAGAGTGAGCGAACGATTTAGACGCTCGAGGATATGTTTTGGGCATGTGTATTAGATTTCGGAGGGGAAAATTATGGCCCGTACTTGCCCTTGGCAGAGTTTTTCTACAACAACAGCCATCATTAGTGCATCAATATGCCACCCTTTGAGCTGTTGTAGGGAAGGGGTTATCAGACCCCATTTGTTGGGGAGAGGTAGAGCAATGTGTGATGGGAAGTACAGAGATCTTGCTTCAGGCGTCAGAGCAGTTACAGCAGGTTAGGCAGAGGGTGTTGACCGCTCGGAGTCGCCAGAAGAGTTATGCGGGCAGGTGCTGGTCCGAGCTCGAAATTTTTTGGTCGGTGACTTTGTACTCCTGAAGGTCTCTCCTTGGAAAGGAGTGATCCGATTCAGGAAGAGGGGGAATTTGGGGCCCCGATTGGAGCTACCTGCAGAGCTAGGTCAGATCCATGGCACTTTCCATGTGTCGCAGCTGTGAAAGTGTATAGCCGAGGAGTCGGCAGTAGTGCCATTAAAGGATATACAGGTGGATGTGGGCCTGAACTACGTTGAGAGACCGGTGGCTATTCAAGATTGAAAGATCAAGGTTCTGAGGAACAAGAGGTGCCTCTGGTACAGGTTCAATGGCAACATCGGAGAAGATCCGAGTTGACCTGGGAGCCAGAGCGTGAGATGCGGGAGCAACATCCGGAGCTATTTCAGGGATGAGACTTCGAGGGCGAAGTCAGATTCAAGTAGGGGAGAATTGTAACATCCGGAATTTCAAGTATTATATTTATTCATTTTTATTTCGAGTTTGTGAGAGGACTCGGCGAGTTGGTGTGTAGACTCGCAGAGTAGAGACGCGATTTCTCACCCGGATTAATGACTGGACTCGACGAGTTGCATTGGTGGGTTCGGCGAGTCCGCGCTATTTAATGAAACCCTAAGTTCTTGGGTTTGGGGCCTATTTAAAGGGCCTTATGGTCGTCATTTGTGCTCACCAGCCCCTAGAGCGAAACCCTAGTGAGCTTGAGCGTTTGGAGTGAGAGAAGGAGCCATTGTTGACCTTGGTGGTGTTGTCTAGCAAGGGAAAGGAAGCTATAGCCAAGAGGAAGAAAGAGGGTTAACTTCCTGAAGAGCTGAGGTCCAGAATATCACGTTTGAGGTACTGTTTTCGAAGCATTTTCTGTTGAGGTGATGTTCATGTTGATTTATGGCTTATTGAGCCCTTTTGTGACTAGATCTAGTGCTCCCATGGTCCCTTAAGCGAGTGAGGTTTTGGATCTGGACCCATGGAGGTCCAGAGTGTGTCTTTGTCCAACCCTTATATGAGTCTATGGAGGTTTTGGTTTGGGATCATTATGTTTGAGGTTAAAACACCATTTATGAGTCGATTGGTGTGATATGATCCCCAAGACATAGACTTTACGTGATAAATAAGCTTGGAAAGACTAGATATATTAGCTAGTGGAGCAGATCTGATCTCAGAAGGTCGTTTGGGGTTGTGCATGGGATGCACTCGTCGAGTCCATTGGCAGACTCGACGAGTCGGAGCGAGTGGTTCCGTGTTTTCGAACCAGGGGTTGAGGAACTGAGTTGGGTGAGTGACTTGGTGAGTTGGCAGGGGATTCAAAGGAATCAGGTCCCTGAAGGGACTCGGCGAGTTGGGTTGACCATTGACCGTTGACCAGAGTTGACCGATGTTGACTTGATAGGGTTCCTCTACCCTATTTTGGAAAGCGTTAATTTGGGATGTATTTGTGTTATAGGAGGACTATAGCTCGGGTGATCGAGCACTAGTGATTTCAGGGATTTACGAGTTACCAAGATACGCAAGGTGAGTCTTCTCACTATACTTTACCTTGAGTAGGTAACCAGAGTTATGTGACAGTGTATTTGTATGCTGTGTATGTTACGTGTTGTACTGCATTATTGCTATGTGATTTATGTTGTGCATGTTTACAGAGTTAGAACCGGAAGGTTCCCGGAGTTAGAACTAAAAGGTTCACAGAGTTAGAACCAGAAGGTTCACAGAGTAGGGTCCACGGACCCACAGAGTTATAGCCTAGAGTGGCTAATATGTGTTATGTGTGGTATTTTGGGGAACTCACTAAGCTTCGTGCTTACAGTGTTTTGTGTTTTGTGTTTCAGGTTTCTCCCAGGATCACGGGACGACACCGACTCGATTGTACACACCGGAGAAAGAGTCATGTTTTGAGGATCCTGCTTTATTATGCAAGTGAAAATGGAGTTATGTTTTGTAATTCGATTATGAATGAGATTTTAAGCAAAGTGTTTTTAAGAATTAAACGATTATTTTTAAATGAAAAATTGTTTTGGAATTTTCTGTGTTACAGCATTCCTCCTAGTCATGTGACGTGAGCAGCCACGGTTAATGTACCATTCAGTGTCAAACTACTTGTCACTAATAACATGCAAAGGTTAAGCAGATTTAGGAATCCAAAGTTTCTTGGGTCCTTGTGAGCCTTTTACAGAACGAGGAAAAGTAATTGCAAGATCAACCATATAAGTTCGTTTGATTAAGGTGGTTTCATCTTTATTAGTCATGGTGAAAACTTTTACTTTATTATCTTTCATTTTCGTCTCTTTTGAATCATATTTGTTTCGTTTATTTTTTATTTGATTTTGATGAATTCTTTCTCAACTCTGTTAGGGTTAGTTGTCGACTTCTTTGTTTGAGCTTCAGAATCCAAGACTAACTTTCCCTTTCCCTTGAAAACTTTTGGTGAAGCTTTGTAGATTGAGAATGATGAGATTTTGGTATCTCAATCTACTTCTCTATAAAAGAGGGTTTTGAAACAGAGTTCCTTGATGGTTTCTTTTGATTGCTGGAATGACAGTGCGAACACTGACCAGGATTCGCATGCTAACCAGGTTTCGCATTATGATTGGAAGATTTTTCTCTGTGAAAATAGTTGAAATTTTGGGATTGCCAAAATTGCTTCCTTTAATTGAGATTTCTCTAATATATCTGATTTCTTTGACATTTTTGCTCTACGAGTTGCTCAGTGGACTTTTGAATGTTCGTTTTAGGTTTTGCATTTCTTGCATGAGATTCACTCTTAACATTTTTGGGTTCACTTTGAACTTCCTTGGTATCACTTGGACAACCATTTTAAAAGCGTGAGGGCTTATTTATTGGTTCTATCGCATATTGGGCTTTTACTCTCCATGAGGTTCATTCTGACAAACCCTTCGTTTCGTCTGCATTATCAATTGAGGTAGACCAAAAGTACTCATCGCAACCATCTTTTTTGTCATTATCAACAATGTAGGTTAATTCAACAGTTTGTGTTTCGTCCACTCTAAAAGTTTTAAAGACTTGATTAGGTACGGTTTGGACTTTGGGAAAACTAGTTGCTGTTTCTTTCAAAATTTCGGGTTTGTTTTGAGACATACGTGCGAACTCCACTGAATTTTCAGAAATGAGATTTTTCATGGATGCAGATTCGTTTTTAACAAACTCTGAGTAATGCACCTCATCCTCCATAGAGATTTCACTCATATCACTGTCCTCATTGAATTCAGATGTACTTTCAACATCTATGTTGTTTTCTGAACTCAACTTGGCACTCAATCAGTGAAATTTCTGCATAGTATCGATCTTGATTTGCTTTTTGTCATTTTCATCCAAAATTTATTTCAACATGCTTTTATGGTCCTTCGATTCAATGTATGTTTCAATTCTTTCTAGTCTATATTTGTAAGCATCAGAGGTTTCTTCAGAAGAAATGATGCATTCACATTTATAGCAATCGACGTTGATTTCATCTTCCTTTAATTTAAGAAAAGGTAAAATTATTTTATGGATTTTCTTACCAATCTCACAATCAAGGTGTAACTGAGTAATATTGATATAAAGTAATTTAGCAATTAAACAAAAAATATTACGTTGTTTTAAAAGCATTAAATTGTCTCGCTGCAAATAAATTGATTCATCACTAGACTTAGACAAATCAGACTCAATCTTTAGAATCTACATGCACCTTTCATCACTTTTCAACGAAACCTTGCTCAATTGATCGTCTAGGTTAGAGTTTGTCAATCGAGTTCTTTTCAAACTATCACTAATGCTTGAGAAAGTGAGGTTTAGGTCGTTTAATTTAGTTTCATATCTAGAAACAGTTATATTGAGAGATTCAAGAATAGAATTTACCTTGTTAATTAGCTGTTCACACTCATTGATCTGCTCCGAAACTGGCTTTGCTGCGAAACAGCTGTCATTTCCTCTTCCACTTCTAGTAGCAATTCCCTATGTTTATGAACCTTCATTCGTCAACATCAAGCATCTACCCGAAAACCTCGAACATTCTTCTTTCACAACTAAGGCTTTCCCATGCATAGGCCTGCGAAACTCCTCGACTTCAGAGTCTATCGACCAGACTTCAACGCCACCAAATTCACAATTAACGAGGTTTTCCTACACAATTAAAACTGGCATAGAGTTATCATTATTTTTCTTCTTCTTGATTTCCTCTAACTTTTGCAGGTGGTAAGCTTCATCATACTCTCCTTCCTTTTTCTCGTTCAATCTCCTCATCGTACATTCCTTGGCTAGATGGTTTTTGTCATCACAATAATTGCATTCATAGCCGAAGTCGCATGTGAGCTTCTTTTCCTTCTTCTCTTCCTCCTTTTGCGGACCATTCTCATTTTCTTCTTTTGTGTTCTCAGAGGTTTAACTGCCCTGCCAGTTTCGGTTCTTCTTGGATGGGAATTTCTTCTTTGCAAATCGCCTAGGGTTTGAAACCATCAAGTGGTATTCTTCATTTGTAAGCTCAAATTCAGAATGATCTGAGTCCACCATCCTCTATAACAGTCTTAACCTTTGCAACAAGGGCTAGAGATCCCATTCCTGAAACAACTTTCACTTTCTTCGATACCTCACTTTCAGGTGCCTTAAGAATTCCAACAAGCTTGGCTAAAGTGTAACTTTTGAACTGCTCATGCTCTTTGACAATAGAAACCACTGCCATCCACTTAGATCTAAGCCCATTCATGAGAGTGAATTTTTGCTCGATCACCTCTCGTCTAATGCCATGCTTTATAATCTTGCTAAGAAGATGATTGTATCGATTGAATGTTTGGCTCATATTCTCTTCTGGCTTTTGCACGAGAGCACCAAACTACGAAAGCAGGAGGGTTTGAGTTGAATGCTCAAGAACTGCATCAGTGGAGTAAAGTTCCTTGAGCCTATCCCAGATGGCCTTCGCAGTATCACATGGTCTAACCAAACGTAAGGTATTTTCCTGCAAAGCGAATCTGATGATCCTCATAGCTTTAACGTTGCTAATAAGTTTCTGTTTCTCGTCCTAAGGCACATCCTTCACGTCAAGAAGCAGTTGGTTGTATTCTTTCTAAGTTTTGATGGTTCTTTTGGTCTCTATGTGAACAAATGGACCTGGAGTAATGGCTTCCTATATCAAATAACCATTATCGTTTGAACCGAGAACATAATCTTAAAAACAGAGTACCCAAACTTCATATTCATGAGGGAAGAGAATCAGGATCCTTTTCATTGATCCCATATTGCTTGAGATATTTAAAGAGATGATGTGTGAATTGTCGTGCTGCATGATGAGGTTTTCTTTGATACGTGTAAAGAATCAGACATGTAAACTGAGATTGTTTGTAGGGTAATATCAAGAACACTTTATGCCGTCAATATGACAATGAGCTGACTGAGTTAGCTCCTATATTAACGGAAACCCTAAAACTCTAGAAACAGAAGAGATGCATATAGATTACACAGTCTCCTGCTCTGATACCAATTGTTAGGGTGTTAATCCTTAAAGATCGATTTGATTCAAACAGGTAAAATAAGAACACAATGAAAATCAAACTGATGCTTAACGATTAAACATCACGCATCAGAATAACTCTATGAAGAACTACTACTATAGAGGTGTGTTTAGGGTAATAAAGTAGAAGATAAGAGTTAAAAAATACGATGCATGCATGTACCTTAAATACCCTAACCCTAGAAATAATTACGAGTGCACAGGCCCAACTCAGGAATACAAAACAGACTAAACAATAAGCCCAATGGCGCAACATCCAGTACTCAACGTAACATCTTTATCGTGTTTTTTAGGAACAAATGTAATACTCGGTTTTAGATATGCGTCATTATTCGGGGTTGCGGTTGAATCATCAGTTGTCATGAGTCTTAGGGCTTTGGGAAAGAAAGGATTTGGACCTTTTCGGATGTGGGTGTCATGGTTTAAGTGTCTCAAGTGTTCGATGTTTACATTGGAGGCCAAAAGTGTGTTATTTGCAGCACAAGGCTTCTCACCACTTTTCCGTGGATATAAGGTTCGTTGGAAATGAGCCTAAGATGAAGAAGTTATGGCAATTTGAAGATATTGGTAGAAATGACCCTTAATGGAAAAGGCTTGCATTTTAGTCCCATGGCTAATGGAACGTGCTTGGGTGAGTACGCCCAACGTAAGCTGGGGGTATGCACAACGTAATTAGCAGAGTGCCAAGCCCTAATTTTTAGTGTTCGGGCACTATATTAACACTTTTATGAGCTCAAGGCTCTTTCATTTTTCAGCCTTCATTTCCTTTTAGCCTCATTTAGGAAACCCTAATCTCATTTTGAGTGTTTGAGAGATCTAAGTGTGCATTTTGGTGTGTTTTTTCTCATTCTCAAGAAAAGGGTGCTTGGTGCTAGCTTGTGGTTCAAAGAAAGACATTTAGATCCGAAATTTTAGCTTCATTACCATCTCATTTAAGGTATAAAGTTCTTATCTTGACTTCTTAATATGCTAGTTTAAGTTTAGGGCAAGATTAATGGTTTTTATGGTGTATTAAGTTCTCCTTGTTAGTTTGAGCCACTCAAGGAGCTTGGAGTGATAGATCTTTTTGCTTCTGATGTTCCTAGTCCATAAAAATTCTTATTTGATGCTTAAGAATGGCCCATGTATGTTGTAGTTGGATTGAATGGGTCTTAATGGATTAAGATGGTTGTTGGGTTGCATAAAGTCAAGCAAATGCATAAAGTTGCCAAATTTATGCATTAAGAGTTTTATTTTAAGGTCCCCTGAAGTATGGGTGCAAGCATCTTAAGTGGTTAAGTCAGAAATCATGTTTTGGGATAAGCCAGGTTACCCCCCGCATAACTGGCTGTATGCCCAGCATACTGATTTGTAGTCGAGACCAAGGTTCATTGAGTACGCCCAGCGTAGCAGAGCGTACGCACCGTGTTTGGTGCGGGCTTTGGGCTCGTTGTATTTTCGGGACTCGCACCTTTGGGCTAAGTTTGGACTTATTCCCTGAATTTGGGTCGTTCATTAAAGTTTGAAGTAATTTATTGGGTTTGTATTTTGGGCTTAGGATAGGGTCCATATGGAGCTGGGCCAAATCTGGAAAATTGGGCCATTAGTGGGCCTTTATGGATCTTTTGGCTTTGGGCCTTTTTAGTTTTCGGGTTTAGGCCTCAGTTTAGTTCATGTTAGGCCAGGGGTAAAATGGTCGTTGAACCCCAAGTATGGATTATGGATCATAGTTTGGAACCCAATTGCTAATTGGGTGTTATTTTAGTATTGATAGCTCGAGAAGTCATCAGGGCGGCAATGTCACACCCCAAAACCAAGAACGGCGGAAACGTTCTGGGGCGGAGGACGTCATGTTTAATATCAACAACAATTTAAAGTAGTAAACAAGCAACAACATCATCCATTGCATTAATAAAATAATTATTATACAATTGTATTCTGTCAAATTTTGATAAACACTAAAGCATAAATCAAAATGAAAGATAAGTCTTGAATAAGCTTCATCTTCCTTTTTCCCTGCATCGGTACCTGTCTATGATGACCTGAGGATACAAGTAATTTTGAAAACGAGTATCAGCTTTAAAGCTGGTGAGATCATAAGCATTTAGTGTCTCAATTTGTATGTAAGTATTTGTAAGTGTATGTATTATAAGAATTTGTAAATGTATATGAATTGTAATTGTTTGAAAAACCCTAGAATCCCTATGATTCCTTCTAGTATGAGAAGGTGTCTTCTACCAAGACGTAACTGTTCTGTGTGTGTGTCTCTTGTAAGAGTATGTGTTTTTCCAAAGTATAACTTCATTATCAAAAAATATAGTTTGTACATTTATGTTTAACTGAGGTTATCACTGAAATATGTACTGGAAAAATTAACGTAGTACTAAATCGTAGCCCTAAAAGGGCTACTATTTATCAACAGGTAGTAACTACATTACCGTGCTTCCTATGAAAAATTCACGAAGTGAATGTAATGAGAAAGAGATGGTACTATGGTGTAGTGTCGAACTACAACTGTACCTATTACCTTAAGTCTAGGGTAATACTTCCAAGTACCATAGTATTTGGATATATATATATATATATATCAATACATCGATACTCAACTTGCCTTATTTGAGGGATAAGGTATAATGTGATGTCTAGATCCCAGGCTGTTTCGCTCCCCTATCAAAGGGATTTTAGGACCTACCCACGACCCCTGCATGAATGCAAGCCGTGAGCATCCACATTACTATGATCATGTATACTCGATATAACAATCACAATTGTAGTGTGATTTATCAGTCTAGTTAGATCCTGAACTGGTTCTGAGCTATAGCCCCTAGTGACATCTGTTCTATGTATATGTAAGCGTACTCATGTAAGTGTGATCATGTAATTGTACTCTTGTAAGTGTGATCATGTAATTGTACTATAATGGTGTACTGTAATGTTCTACGTGTGCTAGCTGTAATGTGTGTTCTCTCTATCTAGCAAGTATAGTAATGTAAGCGTTCTAGTATAATTGTATATGTTCTTGTCCTAGTATAGATGTATATGTAACGTACAGTAATGTTCTAGAAAGTATTGACTCATGAATGAACTGACTCATTGTATGATATCGCGTTCTAGTATCTTCCTGAACTACCCATATGGTAGCTTACTACTAATCTAAGTGGTTTGAATGGACTTGGATGTACACCCTTGCTTCCCAAGGGCATAGGATGAATTGGAAGAACCTTTTATGACTATATATGTACACATGATATATAACAAATCTTTAAACGACTTTCGGACGAATACCCAATGTCCCACCAGACCACATCTCAATGCGCGAAAAGGAAATAGGGTGGATAGTCTTCCTAAGTCTTTTAAACATTTCTTATATAACTATACATATAGAGGCATGCAATTTATAATATCAAAGCATAAATAAGTTTAGTAAAACATTTGAAATATAAATATTAGTCTAAGAAAAGATCGACTTGATGTTAATCTATAAGACAATTTGAAGGCATAAGTCTGATAAAACAATATATGTACAAGGAACATTTGTTTGATAAAACAATATAAGTACAAGGAACATTTGTTTGATAAAACAATATAAGTACAAGGAACATTTGTTTGAAAACACAGTTGTAAATAAGTTTGAAATATGATGACAAAGTAAGAAGTACAGTGTAATAAGTAGTTTGAAAACATATAAAATGTTTATAAAAACCATTTGAAGGAAACTATTCGGTGAAACGGCTAATGAGTAGCCAAATCTTTTGAATGCTGTATATTAATCACATGTGATTGATGTAATAAGTAATATAATCCCACTTACTAATCACATGTGATAGACATAAAAAGTAGCATGATTCTACTTGTATCCCGCCCCTATAAAACATTTAAAATAGTTTAAAACATTAGTTAAGGGGTATGAACTCACCTGCAGTATGTGACTGGAATTGAACGGCTGTTATCGTATGGAAGGATCGGAAAAGTGCTTGGTGTCAAGTGAAGACTTAGACACACACAATGATCCTAATTACATATATAAACATATGTATATAAATAATTAGTGATTATAACACTAATTATACGAGTAATAACATTTAAGCGCGAGGACAACACTTTTGGTCAAGTGCTAGGAGGCTAATGGGTTGCAACAAAGAAGTGCAATGCCCCTAATGGAAGTTTAAGGTCAAAAGACCATATTCATTAGAGTTTACGGCCCAGGGGAGTAAGCTCCTGGCCGTAAACTCTCAAACAAGCCATGAAATGGAGTTTAGAAGTACTACAACTTTAGAGGGGATTTGGTTCAAGGCTAGACAAGAGTTTAAGGTACCATATTGACTCCTAAGGGGAGTTTACGGCCCAAAGACCCTTTTCCCTTGGAGTTTACGGCCGAAAACTCCCTTGGGAGGGTTCTTATTGTCCTTTCAAGTCTCTAACAATTCTAGGAACAAGTCTAGGCTTCAACCATTTGCTTAAGGAAGGTTTAAGGCACTAAATGGGACCATTTGATGAAGTTTACAGCCATAGAACTCTTTGGGCCGTAAACTCCCTCACACATGAGGTCCTAAGAATTTTAACTAGTCCATATCACATCTAGGTACTTGCCCTAAAAGTTTCTTGGCCTAAGGAAGTGTCTAGGGTGCTCTTTGACCCCATTAAAGGAGTTTACGGCCCAAGAAATACTCTTGGCCGTAAACTCTCCAACACTTATGCTTTTCATGTGTTATTTAGGTCCTAAACACATTAAGGTACATGCCAAAGATGAATACTAAGCCTTAGGAAGAGTTTGAAGGCATTTTGGGACCTAAAACTTGGAGTTTACGGCCCAAGGAGTTTCTTGGCCGTAAACTCCCTTATAGAAATGATTTCTAAGGGTTTTGATGGCATAAATCATGAGTTTAAAGCTTCTAGGTTTTTGTTCTAAGGCTAGGGATCACAAGGCACTCATTTATGCCCTTTACTTGGAGTTTACGGCCCAAGAGGTGGTTCCTTGGCCGTAAACTCCTCAAACTACCTGCTTTTGATTTGTTTCTAGCCTCTAATCATCATACACTAAGTCCTTAGTTAGATGCCTAACACGGAAATGGGACTATGTGACCTTTAGGCTTGATTTTGGAGTTTACTCCCCAAGAACGTTCTTGGGCGGTAAACTCCCGGATCTTGTGTTTTGGACATGTAAACAATGTTATAAAGCATATAACAAGTATTAAAACACATTTAGGGAAGTAGACTCACAATCTGGGATGAAAACCCGAAGATCCGTGAGAGAGTATTTGGCTTTTCTCTAATTGGAATTCAAATAATGAACCAATTTGGTTCAGAGTTCTATTTATAGTCCAGAGATTTTTGGCAGAAAATATTTCTATTCTCGGAATGGATTCTAATGACCTAGAGTAATGGAATTACAGTGTTTCACAAAATCCTAGTGCACCCACTCTCTTAATAACTCCTTAGGTGTAAAACCCTAAAACTGCCAAACTTATTCCAAAAGTTTGAATTTTCACTGTAACTGCTCTATTACTATTGGATTGCAATGGTTTGATTTAGAACAGAAATTTCGGGTTGTCACAGGCAACTATGGATTTCTTTTAGTGAGGTTTTGCTTTCGAGGTGAGTCTCCTTACTATTCTATTTTGTCGAAGACACCAATATCGGCCCATTTGGTTTATGTGTCGTAAGAAGACCCGAGTTACTGGGGGTAACCCTTTGTAGTTTGTATGAAAGACCTGGAGGTCGTTTCTAGCAATCTGTATGCATGACCAGAGTCTGAACACTGGAAATTATTAGTTAAGTAGTTGTAGATTGTATTCTTGTTGTCTATGTGATGCTTTCATGGAACACCAGGAAGTGGCTCCTGGCACTTTCATGGAAATTTTTACCCTTGATTTCTGGGATGGCTTGATTAGAGTATGTCGGTTAGACTTTCCGTTTTCTTACTCCTATTTGCTTTGTGCTTTGTGGAACTCTTGGTAATGTGAATTTACTGTTAAGTGAATATGATTAGTTACATGTGGCATATGTTAAATAATCTTAGAGTAATGGATTTGACCCCATTACGCAACTCTTGTTTAAGTCCAACCGTTCTAGGGTTGAGTCTTTTACTCAAAGGATTATCTGAGCTTTGTTGCTTGTGACTATATTCATGAGGAAGCAAGTTGACATTAGTGAGAGTGCTTCAACAGTGAGGGCTGGGTGAGGTTGGGAACCTAGGATAGCCTAGGATATGCTTCAGCGGATTTAGTGAGTTTTGGTGCATTGGTTTGAGAAAGTGACTTAGAGGATTCGAGATGATCCTTGAGAAGGGTATGGATAGGTGTGGAAAGGAGTACTTGGTGTGTACTACTAAAAGCATAGGATCCATATTTGAATCGGGAGAATCTTGGAGAATCTAGGAAGCTTATAGGAGGAGGATTCTTGGGTGTGTTTTGATCTTTGGCATGTTGTATGTTCGTTTGAAGATGAGCACTCAACGATGTGGTTCTGTTTCAGGTTTTGGTTCGGGTTTCAGCTCAGATGCAGGTGCTAAGCCGATTAGCGATCAAATGCGGGAGTTCATCTCATCGGAGATTTCTCTTAGTATTTCAGAGATCTTGGATGAGCGCTTTGGTGCGTACCGTGCTGAGGCTATGACTATTGTTGGAGCTCTCACTCTTTCTTTCGTGATGATTTTATTCTCCGAGGAGGCGAAGGTTAGATATGCTTCTTGCCTATTGAAGGACAAGGAACGAGATTGGTGGGAAGAGGTTGGTATGGACATGGGTGATGATGGTGTTGATGCCCTATCATGGGATGCCTTATAGACTTGGTTCTGAGTTGAGTTTGCACCGGTGATCGAGGTGCAACAGTTCGCGTGAGAGTTTCTGGAACTCTGCCAGGCTATTGAGATTACGACAGAGATCACTGACAAGTTTTGGGGAGTGGGCTTTACTGGTTCCGCAGTATGCAATAGATGAGGAGAATAAGAAAGTGAGGTATCATTATATGTTGTGGGGTGATATTAGGGAGTTTCTGAGTATTTTAGGGTATGAGACCCTAAATGATATGATTTACAGAGACCGAGAGTGGCAAATCGATTTGTAGCACCTTAGGAAGAGGGGGTCAGATCAAGTGCATATAGTGGAGGGTCCCGAGAAGAGACCCAAGACTTCTTATCAACGTTTCAGAGGCTAGTAGGGTCGGGGTGAATGCAGCACATGGGGGAAACTGAACAATGGAGTTTAATGTTCCAGGGGTTTGGGCTACTATAAGTGTGGCATGGTTGGTCACGTTAGCAGGGATTATCCTCAGGGGGAAGCCCCTTATATTTTCATTGTGATCAGGTGGGACACAAGAAGGTCGACTGTTCGATGTTGAGGGGAGGAGTAGTGAGTGCATCTGCTCTGGCTACATTGACGATCACCGATGGACGAGAGGGTAGGACAGGAGCCCCAACAGAGAGGAGTCGCTTTGCAGTGTCAGGCAGAGGAGGTCAGGAGTCCAGCATGCGACATTGCGGGTATGTATCTTTTGCATTCTTTTCAGGTTTTTTTCAGTATTTATGTTGTTGGAATCTTGCATCGGTTTGGATAAGCGTATCTTTTGTTCATTTCTCTAATTATGTTTGGGTATATCTTCAAGAAATGTTATATGCCATTTGCATGTCATGAATCACTAGTAGTTTAGTGAGGGTTTTTTTTTTCTCTTATAGTGGGTTTCAAGTGTACGGTTTTTATTTTGGTTTGTATTCGAGATCCGTTCAGGGGCATTGTGAGGAAGGTTTATGGTCAGGATTCTGTGGGTTAATTCTCTAGTATCGCTAGGATTCAGTGGTTTTAGCAATTATGCTTGGATTGGCTTTTGGGGGTGCTGAGGGAAGTGGTATGTTGTTGAGGTTTTGGTTGGAGCATCTATTCTTTGGATGTCAAGTTTTGAGTGTCATATCATTTTAAAAGCATCTGGGGCTATTGGTTTTGCTGGGATTCGGGGTTGGTAAGTGATGGAACATTAGCATTAGTAGGAGCATGTTGTCAGCAGTTCAATCATTGGAGGGTAAGAAGGATTAGGAATCCCTCAAATCTTTTGTGTTGTAAGATACGAGTTGAATCAAAGTGGGGGAGAATCGTTTAGGTATTCAGGAATAGAAGCAGGTGTTAAACTAGGCTGAGTTTCGCATACCCATCGGGGAGGAATGCGGCCTAAGTGGTTGTCTAGATTCAGGATTGTGTGGGTTGGGAGTTCAGGAAACTTCCCAACATTTGGTGTGCGCCCTCTTGATGTCAGATAGCACGCCTTGGTGGACCCAGGTTGGGGTTCCAGTCATGACTCGAGTCCAACTTGGGTGTTTTATCGAGTGCATGCTCGACTCTGGATCTGTTTGGATTGATCGATTAGTGGTAAGGGAATTGGCGGTGGTTGTGCCAAGGTGGAAGTGTTGTAAGACTGCGGGGTGGCCTGTAGCATTCACTAGTTAGCAGTTGTATGGATGTTTTGTAAGACTATGGGGTGGCCCGTAGCACTCACTAGTGGTCAGTTAGCACGGGAAGTGTTGTAAGACTGTGGGGTAGCCTGTAGCATTCACCGGTCCCTATACATCGGTGAGATTGTGGCAAGTATGTGATTTGCCCACAAATTTCTTCAGATAGGGTAGGCCAAGTTCGGTATGTTCGCAAGGCTATAGGAAGGCCATAACACATTTGGAATCAGGAAATGATAAGTTGTGGGAGACCGGGTATGAGGTGAGACTACAGTTAGTCCTATAGCGTTCAGTTTAGCATCGGGTTTGGTGTCGAGATGGTGTGGGTAATTTTTTCTAGTCGAGGTCTTCTTTCAGAAGTCGCATGGGGTGACTGTGTGAGTGTCTTTTGGCTTAGCAACTAAGTAGGAACCCGGTAGTTTAGATAGTTGGCAAACAAGTTGGGACCAAGGAGGTCTCAGTTGCTTTTGGAAAGCAGCTAGGAGGCAGTGTGATGTTTCGAGCAGTAGTAATGATTAGGGATTCTTGTGTGTAAGCTAGCTTGTTGATCGGGAAATGCTAAGTCACTTGCAGTGGGATTAAATAATCTCAGAGTAATTGATTTGACCCTGTTACGTAGCTCTCGTTTGAGTCTAACCGTTGTAGGGATGGATCATCTACTCAAAGGTTTATCTGAACCTTCTCTTAAGTATAGGCGTTCTGCATTTCGTTTTGGTCAGTGAATTAGTTCTTTTGGTAGCATCAAGAGGATCAGGGTTGGAAGTGCTATATTTGGTCTGTGTCACACCCCAAAACCAGAATGGCGGAAACGTTCGGGGGTGGAGGACGTCATGTACAGTATCACAACAAACCATAGTAGTAAACAAGCACCAACATCATCTATTGCATTAATAATATAATTTATACAAGTATGTTCTGTGAAGTTTAAAAGACACTTAAAAATGTATATGAAAATAATATATGAGTCTTGAACGAGCTCCGTCTTCTCAAAACCTGGCATCGGTACCTATCTATTGACGACCTGAGAATACAAGTTATTTTGAAAGAGTTTATCAGCTTCAAAGCTGGTGAGTTCATAAGCATTTAAGTTTCATTGTTTGTATGAAAATGCATGTAAGTGTTTGATGTATAAGTTTGTAAATGGTTGTAGTAAATGTTTGTATCTCCTAGAAAATCCTATATTTTCTACTAATTGTAGCCTTCTACCAAGGCATCAAATGTTCTGTATGTTTGTTTCTTGTAAAAGTGTGTATTTTCCCAAGTGTGACTATCATTAACAAAAAATTTAGTTTCTACATTACCCTTTATGTGAGAAGATCACAATTTGAATGGGGAAATAATAATAGTACTGTAGTGTTGTATTATAGTAACTAATGTTATACTAACTACCTTAAACCAATTGTTATTTAAGGAATAATGTGATATGATTGCACCATACTATCGACTAATAACACGACGATGAAAGACGTCGGAAGAAATGACATTTGGCACCCATAGACCTGCAAGTCCCACTGTAGTGAACAACAAGGGGTAGGATAGTCAATCCAGTATAGATCTATACACAAATTCACGCTCTCCTTCTAGGAGACTCTGGATACAAAACGAGTCATGACAGGTGATGCTATGCTCCGAAACCATGGCTCACATTTATGTTATAGTATTGTTGTATATGTATTGTATGTACTAGTGTAATGTATGTTCTCTCTGTCTAGTATGTAGTATGTTCTCTTTGTTTCTCATCATAGTATGCTCTCTTGTATAGTTCATAGTATGTATTATTTCTCATAATAGTATGTTCTCTTAGTTTCTCAGAATAGTATGTTCTCTTTGTTTTTCATAATAGTATGTTCTCTTAGTTTCTCGTCATAGTATGTATTGACTCATGTATGAACTGACTCTTTGTATGATTCATTGTACTAGAAGTAATGAGTAGTATCTTCCTAAACTATACCTACTATAGTTTAGTAGTAGGGTTGTCTGTATAACTGAGTGTATTGAACTGAGATAAAATCCTTTACGTCTATACATATATACATAATATATAACTAAGGATCAAACAACACTCGGACAAATAACAGGGTACTCTAAGTCCACAACCAAACAAGGAACAGGAAATAAAGTGCGTTATCAGTCCTAAGTCCTTCCAACCTTACTTATATAACTATACATGCGTTAGATATGGTTTTGACAATATATAAGTTTAAAAGAGTTAAACGAAAAGGTTTGACATGTAATAACAATTTTGATAAAGAGTTTAACATGTAAACGAGTTTGATAAACATTTTGAAGTAGTTTGTTTTATAAAACAGCTAAAAGTATGCTAAATCCATTGTTTGAGAGTTATTAATCACATGCGATTGATACAATAACTAAAATGTTTCAACTTGTATCCCCCCCCCATAAAAGCATTTAAAATCATTGAAAAGATTAATAACGTGTATGAACTCACCTGTAGTGAGTGTTGCGGAAGTATGTTTGGAAATAAGATGTAGAGTGTCAGGTGAAACCTTGAGCACACAAAGGTCCTGATAAACATATAATGACATGTATGTGCATTTGATTAGTGTATAAACAACTAATTATAAGGGATAACACCCTAATAGACTAGGAAACTCTTAGATTGAAGGGGTACAATCACATATGATTGCATAACTAGGGTATATGGTCACCCTATTGAGTTTACTGTCCAAATGGCATGACCATAAGTGTTTACGGTCAAGATGGTTCACAGTACATGTGTTCACGGTCCAAGTGTTCACGGTCTAATGATCTTACAGTCATGGAGTTTACGGTCTAAGGAGATCCAACCGTAAACTCATCAAATCATTCACAAATGAAGGTTTCCAAGGGCTTCATTCAAGGCATTGGATTCGAGGGACCATGCTTAGCCTTAGGGAGGGTTTAAGGACCCTAAAGCACCTTTCATTAGAGTTTACGGTCTAAGGAGATTCACTTAGACCGTAAACACCTTGTTCTTGGCTAAAAATGATGTTTTCAAGGTAATTAGCTAGTGATTCAAGCATATATCAAGCTAAGGGTAGTGTACTTACTTCTTAAAAGCTTGTAAGGGTGATTAGGATCCAAGAACACTAGTGTGTGTTCTTGGTGTTCTTAGTGAAATGAAGAAAACTTGAAGATCTACCAAAATGAAGAGATTTCATGGATGAAATCACACATAATCACTAGATAAAGAGATGTAACAACAAATCAAAGGAAATAATTCATACATTTTTGGAAGATCAAGATGAAGATCTTATGATACATGAGAGAGAATTCAAGATTTTTTGCTTGGAAAGGAAGGAAATGATCAAAAGGATCATGAATTATGTATATATAGGGAGTTTACGGTCACCATAACCGTAAGCTCTAAGCTTCTGACCGTAAACTCCTTTTGAGGAGTTTTATAGTTTGCTAGATGGTTTGGAACATTATCTGATCCATCCAAACACTGATTCCTTTGATGCATTAGGCTCATAACGCTCAAACAAAATCTAAACAGTACTAGAAGTTAGCAGAAACAAGTCTGACTTTGATTGAAGTAAATGGTTGTACAAGATAGGAAATTCGGGCTTGTCAGACTGTTATTCGAATAGGACTTGGCATGGAGCTGTTTCAGCATGGGTGGTCTGCCGGGGAGTCAGACCAATGTAGATTTTAGGTTTCAAAAAAGTAGCAGTGGTTTCCCTTGGAGGATAAGGGTTTGTTTTTCTTCGGGATGGAACATTCGGTTTGGTTCCGGTTATCTTGGGAAGGTCGTGCTATGCGCATAATTTTCGGTTGTTTTCCTCAGGTTGTTTATTTTGATACGATTGATAGTAAGGAGCGTTTTCGAGGATGAAATCTAATTTAATTGGGGGATAGTTGTAAGACTCGGTTTTGGATTCGCTTCAATATTTAGGGTTGCGGCCCAATCATCAGTTGTTATGAGGCTTAGGTCCTTGGGAAAGAAAGGATTTGGCCCATTTCGGATGTGGGTGTCATGGTTTAAGTGATTCACGTGTTTGATGGTGTCTTTGGAGGCCAACGGTATAATCGTAAGTTGATAACACGGTATTTTATGGATTTTGAGTTTGGTGCGAGAGGTTTTAAGGCTTGGGTGTGTTGTTAGAAGCGTAGGGCTTCGTGGCATATTTCCATGGATATAAGTTTCATTGGAAATGGAGCTAAGATGAGGAAGTTATGGTAATTTGAAGATATTGGCAGAAAAGGACCTTAATGGAAAAGGCTTGCATTTCAGTCCCATGTGTGCATGGCTAAAGCAACATGACTGGGTGAGTACGCTCAACGTAAGCTAGAGGTATGCCCGACGTAATGAGCTGAGTGTCAAACCCAAATTTTTAGGGTTTGGGAACTATTTAAACACCTTTATGAGCTCAAGTCTCTTTCATTTCTCAGCCTCCATTTCCTTCTAACTTCTTTTTGGTAAGCCTAATCTCATTCTGAGTGTTTGAGAGATCTAAGTGTGCATTTTGGTGTGTTTTTGCTCATTCTGAAGAAAAGGGTTCTTGGTGCTAACTTGTGGTTTAAATGAAGACTTTTAGATCCATACCTTTGGCTTCATTTCCAGCTCATTCAAGGTATACAATTCTTATCTTGACTTCTTCTTATGCTAGTTTGAGTTTAGGGAAATATTAAGGGTTTTATGGTGTATTAAGTTCTCCTTGTGAGTTTGAGCCACTCCAGGAGCTTGAAGTTATAGATCCTCCCTCTTTTGACATTTTTAGTCCATAAAAATGCTTGCCTAATGTTTAAGATGGGTTCATGCATGTTCTAGTTGGATTTCAATGGATCTTAATGGATTAAGATGGTTTTTGGGTCCCATAGAGTAATGCAAATACATAAAGTTTTTGAATTTATGCATTAACAACTTTATTTTAAGGTTCCCTTAAGTTTCGGTGCAAGGGGCTTAAGTGGTTAAGTCAGAAATCAAGTTTTGGATTAAGCTAGGTTATGCCCAACGTAACTGGGGTAAAATGGTCATTTTACCCAAGGTATGGATTATGAATCATAGTTTGGAACCCGATTGCTATTTTAGTGTTATTTTGGTATTGATAGCTCGAGGAGTCGTCAGGGCAGCAATTAGGGATTTCTTTCCATCAGCTTCTGCATTCGAGGTAAGTCTCCTTACTATTCTATCTCTCGAAGGTACCAATACCGGCCCATTTGGTTTATGTGTCGTAGGAAGACCCAGGGGTAACCCTTCGCGGCTCTTAGCAATCTGTATACAGGACCAGAGTCTAAACTCTAGTAATTATTAGTTAAGTAGTTGTAGATTGTATCATAGTTGTCTTTGTGATGCTTCTATGGAAGACTGGGAGGTGGCTCCTGGCACTTGTTTGTAAGACTAAGGGTTTTGGCCACCGACCTAGCAAGAAACACCACGAGGCGGCTCATGGCAGAATGGCAAGAATGTGGTTGACACATAACTCTTTTATTGATTGATTGGATATGTATGACAAGTATGGCTCGTATGCTATGTATGTTATGTGGTATTTGGGGAACTCGCTATGCTTTGTGCTTATAGTTTGTGGTTTATGGTTTTAGGTACTTCCAGTTCGAAAGTGAAGGGCCCGCCTTGATTGCAGCACATATTCTCGTGTCTTCTGCAATACGTGATTTAGGGAATGAATTTTGATAATTGTTTTACTTTGAAATGATTTTAAATGTTTGGATAAAGTTATATTAGTGTTTTCATTATAATAAAAATGATATTTTTACCCTTGATTTTCGGGAAGTTACAACAAATTCTATAATACTATTCTTCAAAAACGACACTCTGATTTTAAAATAAGCATAAATAATTTTTTTAAAATGACGGTGAATTTGGGTATGTAACAACTAGTACGCCATGCGAACATGTGTATGCCCCGCGTACTGCTTAACCCTAAACCATGAATCTCCCGAAGGTCATAACTTTTTTGTTATAAATCCGTTTCTGACATTCCTTATATCCACGAACAGATAATGAAAAGCTCTACACTTCTATGAACTCATACATGCCTTAAAACTTCCTAGACAAAAATCCAATTTCCAAAAAAGCTCGAACTGACACTTTACCGAAATATCCCTTGCCTCCAAAACACAAATCGAACACCTAGATCATCCAAATTACATCACCCACACTAAAATGGGAAACGATTCAGTACATTTCATTACAGACATGGTCTTCTCGGTGGACATGTTCTGTTCATTCATAGAGAAAGAAATGCAAGAATGGAAGGAGTGTGACTTAAAGGGATATATGACTCTGAAGGAGGACGATTTCGTTGCCAAGCATAACCTCGAAGAACTGGAGAAGCTACTGGAAGAAAGCAATTATGAAGAGAATAAAATATTTTATGAAGAGAGTCCACGGCGTGGCCAACCATCTCCTACAACGTGGGAATTACAAAAATCACAACATCATGAGGAAAAACAAATCACCATAGTGTGGCAATTAGAAGCTCACACCTTAGCCACTGAATAGAGGCAAAAATCATATTTGAAGCCCTTACCCGATCATTTGGAGTACGCTTTCCTATAAGATAATGAACAGAATCCATTGATAATAGCATCAGATTTGAAGCCTACAAAGAAGGAGGGCTTAGCAAAGGTGTTGAAAAAACGAAAGAATGTCATCGCATGGAAGATTTCTGACATTAATGGGATAAGACCTTTGTATTGTTCACAAAAGATCATTTTTGAAGAAGTCATAAGTATTGAATCATAGATTGGTCCCGGGTCTTGATATGGAATTCCTTATATTTGATGAATGGGACACATTTTGGGCCTCACGGACCACTTTGAGATTGCTTGTGTGGGGGTCAGATGCAGGTAGCTTGATTGTTTCTAGGTGCGGAGGGATGTGGTTGGTCATGCCAATGTGTGCCAGCAAAGACTAGCCCGGTAAGGTATTTTGAAGACATTGAAGATATTGAAGACTCGCATCTTGGTTTTGGAGGGAGTATCCTTTAGTACTCCCGAGTCTCGTCCGAGCCTTGCTTAGTTAGATTCTCACCACCTTTTTAGGATAGGTTATCATTTTTCTAGGGGTCTAGAGTAGATAGTTAGATAGATTTTGTTTATCACTCCTTGCATTGAGGTGCTTGATGAACTTTGAAGTGGGCCCCCCAATTCACATCTTTTGGGACCAAGTCTTTTCGGTAACACCCATTTTTGAGTCACTCCCCACCCTTTTTAGTTGATATTGGCACATTGTCAATGATCATTAGGTGTTCATATTAGCCTCTATCTATCACTAAATTTTCACTATTGGAGTCCTATGTTACTTGGTGAAATTCCTTAGACCTTCCAAGAAGCAACACAAAGAATGAAGAAATTTGAAAAAGTGAAGACAATAAGAGCCTATTAAAGATGATTAAAGAAAAGCAACAAAAGAAAAGAATAAAAAAAATGAGGAAAAAAAAGCAACACAAAAAGAAGAACAAGATTCCAAGTTCAAGACTCATGTTATATATATGATTCGGAAAAAAAATGTCAAACAACAAATGTGATTGAAGACCCAATAACAGAAGTTCAAGATCGAAGATTTAGATTGTTAGGTTTAGATTTAGGATAAGTAGAGTTTTTATTATTTTATTTTATTTTATTTTTTGTGAGAAAATGCCCCGACGATGAGACGGTAGACTGTAAAGGACAGTACAAGGGAGAAGCCTCTGAAACCGAATGTTTGCCCGGAGGCCGTGCTGCAAAACCCTATTTCATTATTATACACTTTGGCCTAACAAATGTATGAATCATAGTGTGTGAAGAGGCGCCTTTCCTTCGTGCACTATGGTCTACATTGGTGATTTAAAGTGCCCCCCTTGGGTGTATCTCTGTTTCCTTTGTCTTAAACACCGCGACCGCATCCAGCCGTGATCTATTCGCCCATCAAGTGGTTAAGAAGGTGGTTTATGGTTCTAAAGCGGCGAACATTTTGAAGATGCGTATGGTCCGTTGAAGGACTAATTCTGACCATGTTGACTGATCTTGACCAAGTTCTATGGTATCTTTCTTTTTCCTTTTTAGATAGTTCACCCCGAGCTCATTTTTAGTCTTGTTCTAACTTGACGACTAGTTAGGTTTAAGCTTGTGGTGATTCGATAGCTTATGTTATTTCCTTATTTTTATTATTTTATTTTAGATTTTTAGATGTTTTTATCATTAATGCATTGTAATTTATTTATTTTTCTTTAGTATGGATCATACCGGGTGCTTGTTATCTTGCATGAGATATTTTGTAGGTTTTTCGGTGCTTGTTGTGGTTTCGGATTGATTGGAGACGGGCTTAGTGGGCTGCCGAGGCATTAATGGGCTTGGGGGAATCAAAGAAGAAGAATTGGGATTTGAAAGTTATTGGCTTGGATTATTTGGGCTTGTGAAGATGGATCATAAAATTCTAATTTTGGGCTTGGAGCATCCATTTGGTGGCTAAATGATGATTGGTGCATTTCAAATTACATGGAAAAGGGGGGGACCAAAGGAATCTTCGGTAGTGGATGGGTGGAGTGGTGGAATGAAGGACCAATAGCATTACAACAACATTTGCACGGGTGGAATTTTCATCGCGTGGTGTGACAACCCGACATTTTGAGTCAATATAACGAAACACCAGTCAAATTTAAGCCAAAATATAAATTTCCTAAAATCGTATTTGGGTTAAATAAAGTGGTAGGAATCGTATAAAGGTTTTCGTACATATAAAGAACACTAAAATCCGAGTTATAACGAAGAAGTTATGACCAATCTAAGATTCACGACGGAAGCCGGCACAACTGATAGACGTAAAACGCAAAGTTTCAATACAAAAATTTTTAGTCTTTTTTATCTAAACAAAAGTCATAGATATCATTAAACCGTGAAAATACATAAAAAGAATGCCCAAATCTGACTTCGTATGAGGAAGTTATGATTTTTCGATGTTTCTAACCTAGCAGTAGACAACTAAAACCTCGAAATCGAGATCGAGCGGTCTTTAGCCGACACAACCTAAACAAAATTTGGAGACCCCAACAATAGGAGTATAACAATAAAAAGTCTGACGAAAACGGACATCGGATGAAGAAGTTATGGATTTTTTTAACGAGGATATCGTGTCCCGACCTATTAATTAAAAATAAATTCAAAATTAGCCGACAGAGTCTAAATGAAAGTTGTAGAGTATTTTCTCACCTTCGCGTGGATATAAAGAACGTCAAAAACGGAGCTCGTATCCGAAAGTTACGCATTTTAGAAGTTCCTGGCACGCACTTCAAAGTCTTATCCGAAGGAGTACGCCCTGCGTACCCTCGTACGCCCAACGTACTCGGATACTAGGCTCCGGATCATCCACGTCGACCAGACACTTCGCCTGAGGATGCGGTCAGCAGTGATGCAAACGAACGCCCCGCGTACCTTCGGAGTACACCCCGCGTACGACGAACGCCCCGCGTAAGTCCGAAGTACGCCCAGCGTACCGAGGACCTCCAGCTCCTATAAATAGATTGCGAGGGTGCCAGCTGTTTTTACTAAAATCCTTCATTTCTCTCACATTTTCGCCTCGTTTTTCGTGCCGACAACATCCCGACTTCCCGGTTTCATATCTAAGCCCCGACGAAGGTCCGAAGCCCCGAGATTCCCGAGAATCTCATTACTTTCCGGTCGAGGGGCCACACGGGAAAATCTCGTTTTCTTCAAAATCACGCATTTTCTTTAGTGATTTCATACCCCTATAAACTACATTTTTTTTTAATGTGTTATCAATACTTTTTATATACACTTTTAAAGGAGGGGGGGATACAAGTAAACACACGATTATTATCGTGTGTAACCCAAGGTTTCACTAAATACTCATGTTTATCAAGTAAATCATATGTGATTCATAACCACTATATGGAATCCTTCGTACACAAAATATATCATGATATTATCTTATCTGTTGAAATTAAATATGTTGTTATACGTATACAAATCAAACACTTTATTTATACTTTGAGTATATGTGTTCATTTATGTCACCACAAAAAGTTACACAATAAGTGAGCATCACACTAGGGTTTACTATACAAACGAAACAAACTTTTGGAAAAACTATAATAGTTTATGACAAACATTTTTACATGTTAAAAACTCTTTATCAAACTGTCTTACATACTTTATGTTTCCTTTCAAACGCTGTTAGAATCGTATTTCAAACAAAGGTCTTCTTATACTTAAAATTGTTCTTATCAAACAAGCTACTTTCAAATCGTTTTATAAAACTGACATCAAGTCATCATTTCTTATTTATTAAACTTCTCAAAGGTTATACAAAAACTTCTTTTATATTTTTATTGTCAAATGCACGCCTATGCATGTGTAGTTATATATATATATATATATATATATATATATATATATATATATATATATATATATATATATATATATCATGTATACAGATATAAACATAAAAGTTTTCCATCAGTTGGTTCAGTACCTTTGGATGGTATAGGCATATTTCGGTTATACACATACACTACAAGTAACTATAATAAGTATAGTTAGGATATACTACTTACCAATCCAAATATAAGGAATAACACAAGAGTCAGTTTATATATAAGTCTATACTAATACATTACATACTATCTAACGAGATACGATTATATACAATTACAAGGCATACAAATTTCAAGACATACAATTACAAGAGATACGATTATATCAGATAGTGTACTAGATATACATAAAAATTTACATACTACAAGTACCATATCAAATAGATATTTTCATATACAAGAACAAATGGACATTTTCATACGTAAATCTGTTTTAAACTAGGTTTTGTGAGACATTTCACGTACTTTCGAGTATGCATTATTAAGTCCTGTATTATATACCATAATCCCTTGTAGGGGGAGCGTGATACTTGTGTATAGATTTATGCGGGATTGACAATCCCGCTCCTAAACTGTTAGCTACAGTTAGAACGGCAAGTCTGGGGTGACAAATGTCATAACATTCCAACGCCTGAAAAAAGTTGTTCCAGGCAGTCTGGGTCGTTAGCATGGTTATAAAACTCACATGGAGTATTAAAAACACGTTGATTTACGGGATTATCATATATCTTAGCGATTATAACTGTACACAAATCTACTATTTTAGACATGAAAGACATCATAGTAGTACATTTTTGGGACTTTTAAACTACCACCCACTTATAAACAAATATTGGATTTCTAAAGCAAACATTCAAAACAGTCGAGTCTTGGTAGAAGGCTACATTTTATACTAGTAGAGAATATGGGATTTTCTAGAGTTTTCAAACGTTTACAAATTACTTACAAACATGTTCGTTGGTACACTTTCCTTCAAAAACATTTACAGGTCTTTCTTTACAGCTTTACAAATCAAAGTCACATAAATACTTATCAATTCACCAGCATTATTGCTAATACTCGCTTTCAAAATAACTTGTATTCCCAGGATACGAATAGACAGGTACGACTACTAGGTTCTGTGAAGACGGAGCGATCAAGACTCGTCTTTTATTTTTGAATATTCATTTTTTTTAGAATTATACTATGAAAGAACTCAAATGTAATTAAAATTATACTATTAATGCAATGGATGATGTTGTTGCTTGTTTACTACTTTGCGTTGTTGTGATACATTACATGACCTCCTCCGCCCCAGAACGTTTCCGCCGTTCTTGGTTTTGGGGTGTGACACGCGGGTACTTGCGCAACTGCCCAGTTTGGGCATTTTGGTCATTTGGCTTGCCATAACTTGGGGGGATCAGATCTAGAGGCTCATTCACGATTTTCCACCATTGGAGACCTGCAAGAGGCAATTTTGGGAGCTAGAAACCATTTCCTTTCATCTTTCCAAATCTTAGGTAGTTTCTTTATGCAATTAGATTATTGTTCTTTTTACTTTGTTGCCATGAGTGGCTAATACTCTTATTTGGTTGACTTTTGTTGAAAACCGACGAATGTTTGTGGGTTTTGAAGGATTTATGTTGATTGTCAATTTATTCTATGTTTATGATTCTAGTTTACAATTCTTATGCTTATTTGATGCTTTGATCATGAGCTTAGTATTTGATTGAGCAATGGTTGATTTGTTTCATTGATTTTGCATTGGATCATTGAGTTTATCTAGAACAAAGGCTTTATGATGGTAGAAATAACCTCAACCTTATGAATCATAGCTCCTTTATGGATGCGTAAGCGTTTGACATCCTCTAGGAATGGGGGATTCCTTCATTCTTAAGGCTAATTGATTTCTTGGGATTAATTGCTTCAATTGACCCTTGATCTTAATTAAGAAGGTGTGTTGTGGGCTTCCCGAACCTCAATAGTACCTATGAGGAATCTTGGCATATCATGTTTCATGATTGCTATAACCAATTTGGGATGAAGGATACGCTTTGTATTAGATCTTAATGATAAACACACAAATGTTCATTGTGTTGAATTTCCTTAGTTAACCAGTTATTCTCAACCTTTGACCATCTCATCAACTTGCTTAATTGCAAGGTTTTTAGTTATTCAAGTATTTTAGTTTTCAAGTAATCAAACACCCCCCCCCCTTTAGTTTAATTGTAGTTAGGTAGTTTAAATTTCACTAGCTCTATTAGATTGCATTGGTGATAGAATACAACCATTTCCTCGAGGATCGATACCCCTTTTACCATTATATTACGTTTATTTAGAAATCAAAGGGTATAATTTGCTAGGTGGGCTTGACATCCCACCAAGTTTTGGCACTGTTGCCGGGAAAATTGGTTATTGTTATTTGATTGTTTATGCCTAGGTCTACAAGAACCGGTGAACTACTCTACAATCCGTAAATTGAAAGAGAAGCAAAAAGATTGAAAAAATTAGCCAAAAAAGCGAAGCAAAAACAACTCGTTCAAGCTTATTCCTCTTCTCCACTAATCAACATAGAAGATAAAGTTTATACTTCAAGTGATACCGACACCCAGCCGGATTCTCCAATTTGTGGTCAATCCTTTGAAGACATTCCATTTGAAAACCACATAGCCATGAGTCACACTCCACCTCACAATCCCAACCCAAACCCAAATAATCAAGATGCTAATACCACACCCCATCAACCAAGACAACAACCACAAGAACCTCTCATTGATATGCCACCTTGGAATGAAGCCCCTTCTCATAACCAACCCAATTATCAACCACCACCACCACAACCACAAAACCAACACTTCCACCAAAACAACCAACCTTAAAATAATGCTTTTCAAGTTCAACAAGTACATTACCCAAATCAACCCAATTACCAACACCCTCCAATGTACCAAAACCCAATGTACGCACAACAACAACCTCCTTACAACCAATACCCTAACTACCAACCTTATCCACCACCAATCTACAATCCCCAACAATACCCATACCCACCTTATCATCAACCACCCAATTACTTGCAACAATATCCCAATAACCCCAATCCACCTCAAGAGTAGACACTTAGAGAAATGATGGAAATGGATGTTACTCACACACCTCTTGCTATTGTTTATCCCGCAAACCGCCGAGGGATTGAATGGAAGTCAAGTTTCATCCATCAACTAACCAAATTCCATGGGTTGGATAGAGAAGATCCTCAAAAGCATTTGAAGTCCTTTCATATGATATGTGTTAGCATGTTACCCGACAATGTGGCATTGGATGATTTCAAGTTAACCGCATTCCCGCTCACCTTGGAAGACAAAGCTAGAGAGTGGTTATTCAACTTACCACCGGGATCAATTCACACATGGGAAGAGTTACTCAAGGCCTTCAATAGCAAATTCTATCGCACCTCTCGCATTTCAAGTCAAAGAAGTGACATTTTGGGGATTCGTCAAGGGGAAAATGAAACATTTCATGATTTTTGGGATTGCTTCAACAATTTGTGTACAAGTTGTCCTCAACACAATATACCCGAACAACTACTTCTTCAACAATTTTATGAGGGTATGAATAAAAAAGATCGGAGGATGATTGATGCTTCATGTGGTGGTGACATCTTCAACAAAACCCCTCACGAGATCCGATTACATTTTGGAACCATTTCTCAAAATCAAAGGAATTTTGGGACTCGAAATGACATGAAGAGGAATTCTACACAAGTGGTTGGTGAAGTTAGCAGCACTCAACACTTGGAATCAATGCTCTTGGATTTGACTAATGTGTTAAGTCAAATGGTGGTGGGAAGTGGTTAACAATTGATGGTATGTGGTATTTGTGCAATGACGTGCCATTATACGGATAAGTTTCCCACACTTGGAAGTGAACTGGAAGATGTGAATGCAATGGGAGGATATCAAGGTCAACCAAGACCCACAGGATTTCAAAACAATTTCAACCCAAATTAGAGGAATAACCAAAACAACCCTTATCCACCAAAGCAAAATCCACCAAATCTTTTGATGAGACCGCAACATCCACAATACCAATCCCAAAAACCTCCATATCCACAAAATTCTTATAACCCTCCAAATTACCAACAACCTCCACAACAAGGCCAATCAAGTGGTAGCCATCAAATAAGACTTCAAGAAACCAAGAATACTTTCTCCAACATTCAAGCACAAATTGGAGACTTGGCAACCGCTCTCAACAAGATAGAACAAAGGGGTAAACTTCCATCACAAACCAAGAAGAACCCCAATGTGAGTGCCATCACCTTGTGAAGTGGGAAAACACTTGGAGAAAGTCAACCTAAAAGAGTTTCAAGAGAAGAAGAAGACGAAGTGACCATTGTGGAACCCCCAAAAGTTGTAGTTCCTCCAAAGGAACCGGTTGTGCCAAATGTTGATCAACCCGATCCTTCCAAAAAACCCATCAAACCATTGGTCATACAACCACCTTTTCCATCCCGGTTGGCTTCCTCAAAGAAACAAGAAGAAGAGAAAGAGTTTCTTGAGACTTTCTGCAAGGTTCAACTCAACATTTCACTATTGGATGCCATTAAGCAAATCCCACGTTACGCCAAATTTCTTAAGGATTTGTGCACCAACAAGAGAAAATTCAAGACAAATGAGAGGATTCAAGTCAATGCAAATGTATCTGCAGTCATCCAAAAGAAGCTTCCATCCAAATGCAAAGACCCGGGAATGTTTGATATACATTGTACCATTGGTGATTTACATGTGGAAAGTGTCATGCTAGATCTTGGAGCCTCAATCAATGTCATGCCATACTCGGTTTTTCAATCTCTCAATGTTGGACCTTTGGAAGAAACTGGAGTCATCATTCAATTAGCGGACAAGTCAAGTGTATTTCCAAGAGGCGTGTTGGAGGATGTACTAGTTCAATTTAATCAACTAGTATTTCCCGAAGATTTCTATCTCATTGAACTTGAAGAAAAGACTCCTTCCAAGTCATCTATGATTCTCCTTGGAAGACCTTTCATGAATACCGGTCACACGATTATTGATGTCCACAATGGGATGATCACCATGGAGTTTGATGGAGATGCCACTCACTTCAATATCTTTGAAGCAATGAGATATCCTAGCAATATATCTCCATTGTATCGATTTGATGTGATTGAGCCAATCACCCAAAAATTATTCGAGTTATCAAATGGGGATCTTTTGAAGATGGTGCTTAACATGAGTCTTGAAGGTGAAAGTTTGAAGAATACCTTGGATTTGTATACATTGGATTCTGAAGTTGAAGATATTGTGAAGTCTTTAGAAATTACTAATTCCACAAAGAAGGATGTTTCTCAAGTTTCCTTATCTCATTCTCCAATCAAGATGCCACCTTCCATAATCCAACCACGCACACTTGAATTGAAAGTCTTACCTAGCCATTTGAAATATGTTTATCTAGGTCAAGATGAGACTCTACCGGTGATTATCTCTTCTCAACTGAAAGACTTTGAAGAAAACCAATTGATTGAAGTCTTGAAAGAGCATAAATAGGCCATGGGGTAGACCATAGCAGACATCAAGGGGATAAGTCCTAGTGCATGCACTCACAAGATACTCATGGAAGATGATTGCAAGCCTAGGAGGGAAGCACAAATACGATTAAACCCTCCCATGATGGAAGTTGTCAAGAAGGAGATAATCAAGCTACTTGATGCGAATATGATTTACCCAATTTCCAACTCCAAATGGGTTAGTCCGGTGCAAGTGGTTCCCAAGAAAAGGGGAATCACGGTTGTTGAAAATAACAAAGGCGTAATGGTACCCATTCGTGTTCAAAATGGATGGAGGATGTGCATTGATTATAGAAAGTTGAATTCAAGCACGCGGAAAGATCACTTCCCTCTTCCTTTCATTGATCAAATGCTCGAGCGATTGGCGGGGAAATCGCATTATTGTTACCTTGATGGATACTCGGGTTTTCACCAAATACCCGTTGCCCCCGAAGATCAGGACAAAATGACTTTTACATGCCCCTTTTGCACATTTGCTTACAAGCGGATGCCATTTGGATTATGCAATGCCTCCTCCACATTCCAAAGATGTGTGGTGAGTATCTTCTCGGAGTATGTTGAAAATATAATCGAAGTGTTCATGTATGATTTCACCGTGTATGGCAATTCGTTTGATGAATGCTTGGGTAACCTTAAGAAGATTTGGAAAAGGTGCATAGAGAAAAAGTTGGTGGTAAACTTTGAGAAATGTCACTTCATGGTTAATCAAGGAATCATTTTGGGACACATCGTCTCCAAAAAGGGCATTGAAGTTGATAAAGCCAAAATTGATGTCATCAAAACCCTTCCTTACCCAACGTGTGTAAGAGAAGTGAGATCTTTCTTGGGCCATGCGGGATTTTATAGAAGATTCATCAAAGATTTCTGCAAGATCATGCGACCAATGTGCCTTCTTCTTCAAAAAGATATCAATTTTGACTTCAATGTTGCATGCTAAGAATCCTTTAACAAACTTAAAGACTTGCTCACTTCCGCACCAATAATCCAACCTCCAAATTGGGAGCTTCCATTTGAAATAATGTGTGATGCAAGCAATTTTGCTGTTGGAGCGGTCTTAGGTCAAAAAGAGGGCAAAGCATCACATGTCATCTACTATTCCTCCAAAACCTTGGATAATGCTCAAGCCAATTACTCCGCTACCGAGAAGGAACTTCTAGCCATTGTATTTGCCTTGGAGAAATTCCGGTAATACCTTCTTGGGACAAAAGTAATTGTGTATTCCAACCATGCCGCATTAAAGTATCTCATGACCAAGAAAGATGCCAAGCCACGGTTGATTCGTTGGATTCTTCTTTTACAAGAATTCGATCTTGAGATAAAGGATAAAGTGGTGCCGAAAACCTAGTTGCGGATCACTTAAGTCGGTTGAATATTGGTGATTCTTCTTCACCTATCCTTGATGAATTCCAGGATAAACACCTCTTCTATATGTCAAATTCCATTCCATGGTACGCGGATATTGTGAATTACTTGGTGACTAAAGAAATTCCTCATGCGTTTACCAAGCACCAAAAGGCCAAGTTGAAGAGTGATTCCAAATATTACATATGGGACGATCCTTATCGTTGGAAACATTGTGCGGATCAACTCATAGGGAGGTGTGTTCATCAAAATGAGGTTGAGTCAATTTTGAAGTTTTGCCATGAGTATGCATGCGGAAGACATTTTGGTCAAAACAAAACCATGCGAAAGGTGCTCGAATGCGGACTCTATTGGCCAAGAATGTCAAGACATACCAATCTATTTTTCAAGAGTTGTGATAGATGTCAAAGAACGGGAACCATATCCATGAGGCATGAGATGATTCAAAGCCCTATCCTTATTTTTGAAATCTTTGATGTGTGGGGAATCGACTTCATGGGCCCCTTCCCCGTTTCTTTTGGTTATACCTATATACTCTTGGCGGTTGATTACGTTTCAAAGTGGGTTGAAGCAAAGGCTACACGGCATGATGATTCAAAAACTGTAATTGACTTCTTGTAGTCAAACATTTTCGCAAGATATGGTGTACCGAGAACCTTGGTGAGTGATAGGGGCACTCATTTTTGCAATAAAATGATGGAAGCAATGACAAAGAGATATGGTGTCACACACCGGATATCAACCGCTTATCATCCACAAACAAATGGCCAAGCCGAAGTGTCAAATAGAGAAGTCAAACAAATTCTTGAAAAGACCGTCAACACTACCCGAAAAGATTGGAGCTTGAAGTTAGAAGATGCTTTATGGGCGTATCGGACCGCCTACAAAACTCCAATTGGTATGTCTCCATTCCGCCTTGTCTATGGAAAGTCTTGTCATTTATCGGTGGAATTGGAACACAAGGCATATTGGGCGGTTAAAAAGTGCAATTTCAATCTTGAACAAAGTGGAAAGCACCAAAAAATGCAACTTCAAGAAATCGAGGAGTTGAGAAACGAGTCTTACGAAAATGCAAGCATCTACAAAGATAATACAAAAGCGTTTCATGTCAAGCACATCACTCAAAAGCACTTTATTCCGGGCAAAAAAGTTCTTATTTATCATTCACGCTTAAAGCTATTCCGAGGAAAGTTGCGATCTTGATGGCACGGACTTTTTATTGTTATAAAAGTGTTTGGAAACAAATCAAATATTCAAAGTGAATGGACACCGCTTGAAACCATTTTATGAAGGATTTGATACGGGAGAATTCGACAACATAACATTGGAAATCCCAAATTGCGAAAGTTGATGGAAGCAGGACTATGTCTTGGCAAAGATGTTAAATAAATGCAATGTGAATAAATAATGTCCGTTTGAAGTTTTGGGTGTTTCTACACTTGAAGTTGGCATAAAAATAAGCATATTGAAGTTTTCCAGTGATTTTGGTGAAGTTTGAAACTTTCCAAAAAATTGACTTTTGCACGGGTACCCGCGCAACCTCTGCGCGGCCAGCCCCAGCCGCACAAGTCCCGAGTTCCAAATTGCACCAACATGGGGTGCTCTCTGATTGTTTCGCGCGCCAGTCTCCACCCTCGCAGATGTTTTCGCGGCCAAGAACAAAAGTATTCCTTCTTTGTGCGGCCACCTCATTTAGCCCAAATTTCCAACCCCACCCGGTAGTCTGCTCCATACCTGCTTTAGACACGCTCCAGACCCGGTATCCGACCCATTTCTTACCCCCCCCCCCCCCCTTGTGCCTCCCGTCTGCAACGAACCACCATTACCCCGTACCTTCACCGACCGACGAAAGTCGCTGCGTCCGTCTTCCGCCACCGCTAACCTTGCCGTTTGTCACGCCGCCAGCGCTGATCTCCTCCGATCTCCTCCTTTCCAGCCGTCGGCAACCCGTTCTCGACCAAATCTCCTCGACATAAAAATTGCAAGTCAACAAATCCGCCTCAGCGCTGCTTGTTTCGCCAGTGCTCTTCCCCTGCTCTACTCCCCACCTAATTCCGACAGACCCACACCCATCTATTCTCCGAAAACAGCCGCCGGCGACCATCATCCTCGACCTCGCCGAAAAACCGAACAACACTCGATCCCGACGCCACCTCCCATCCAATTCCAAAAATTCTTGGTGCATTCTTAACCAAACACTCCACCAGACACCGATCTACTTTTAATTCGGGAAAATCTCGTCGCCGGAATCCAAGCTCCGCCGCCGGCCGCCGCCACTAATTTTGACCAAAAATTTAAAAATTTGTGTTTCTCATCGAAGATTCAAAAGACTTAATTTGTGGGCCAACATTCAAGCTTGGGGTGCGCATTTTTGCAGATTTGTTTCGGAATTCAACACACAAAGTTGGTAATTCCTTTTAATTTATTGCATTCAATTTCTAATTTTACTAAACTTGTGTTATGCATTAGGTTAAATAGAATTCGTCTTAGCTTGCCTTGAATTGATTGTGTTGATTTGCATTGTGCCAAAATACCAATTTGGAATATTGCCCGGTTTTAATTATTTGATTTAATTGGATTGGTGTGAGGCAAGTGTGAGGGATAATTTTGCCCAAGTTTTTTTCTTTGCTAGGTTTATTCATAGGTAGGCACGAGACAAGACCATTCACGCATCTCATGGTTCTTCTCGTGAAGCTCAATCCTCAGGGCCATCCAAGAAAATGTCCACCGACCATGTTGATCATGATGGGAATCTTACCCTCACGAGTGCCCAAAGCCGAGAACTCAAATCCAATCTTCAAAAGCGTGCAATCCGCGCCACAAAATATTACCACCAAGATTCTATGGATCACCTCGGCCTTGACAACCACTTGCGACAACTATTTTTCAACATTTGTTGTCACGAGTTTCTCGATCTTTCTGGATGCACCTACAAGCAGCCCACACTCGAATTCCTCTCCACTATGCCCGCAAGGACACGTCGAGGTACTCACTTTCAAACTCCAGGGTTGGCAGCACCGACTCAAGTACAAAAAACTCAACAAGATCATGGGCACATATTATTGGATATAGTGTCTAAGTCCATAACTATATTTGGTATGTACTTGACCCGACCCGGCATGGTCTATTTGGGTTGCACTTCACCCGAACAATTTATGGATAATATTTGAGAATAGTACAAGTTATGATTTATTAATATATTATAAGTTCTAATATATTAATATAAGATCATATTATTTAATTAGTAGTGATCTATAATTAATCTAGGATTAATTTAGTGATCAAAGGTATTACTAATTAAATATGGGCTTTTAGATTTATATAGTGTGGGCTTATGCTTATTTGGAATGGGCTAGGCTTGGATGGAGAAGTCCATGGATACTCCATGGAGCTTTAACCCATGGATCTCATGGAAATGAAGAGACATGGGTATTAGGGTTTACATGGATGTAACCCTAATCCACCACACTATATAAAGGAGGCTTTGGCTCTTGAAATCAATCTTGTGGATACTAGTTGACACTTGTTGAGGTGAGGACCGATTTCAAGAGAAGTGGTGACTATTCTCTCAAAGTTCCAAGTTTGTGGTGATTTGTGACTTTCATTTGAGGCATCCACACTATTGGTGCTAGGCTCAAAAACTCCAAGCAATCAACTACAACTTCAAGGTAAGTATTTCTACTAGCTTTATTTGATTCATGTTCCCCATGCCATGCTAGTTAGGATATAAGCCTTGGAAAAATAATTATTTGTATGTATTTAGACAAACATAGATCCAAGGTTTATTAGGGTTGCATGTACACTTAGGAAGTGTTAGAATGCTCAAAACCCAACAGTGGTATCAGAGACTAGGCTTGTTTGTTTGATACTTGTTGCAATATGCTTGAAAAAAGTCGAAAAATTGCTGTCTGACTGATGAACTCGCCGAGTCTATGGGGGGACTCGCTGAGTTCACTTGTATCTTCAACCTACTCGCCGAGTAGGTTCATGCACTCGGCGAGTAGGGTCGACAGAGTGCAGGTTTTCGACTTTAGTTGCTGGAAATGGATTTGAAACATTACCCTAAACTGTTTTGGTACTTGAAAACTTGTTTTAGATGGTGTAATGTCTTTTCTAACTCATTTACAACAACTAGTTATCAAAATTACAAAGATTAAGTGTGATTTTGATATATGAAAGTGTTCATGATCTTGTTCTTATGATGTTTAGATGATCATAGGAATTATTTGTAACCTATGTGGTAGATTAATTCATGATCATAATGTGATTTAATGGAGTCCATAACTTGTCCTCAAGTTATGGAAAACCAAAAGTCTCTTGGATTGAAAACCATTAAAAGAACACAAGAGTTAGAAAAGTGAAAAGTTTTGAAAGTTTACAAAACTTGCCCTCAAGTTTTGGAACAAGTAAAGTGAAGATTAAACTTTAGTTCCAACCCTTAGAATTTTAAAAGTTAAAATTCAACCCTTATACTTATATTATTATGATTTAATAATTATATATATATGTATAAGAACAAAGTCGTCTTACCGCTAGTACGCCTCATTCACGAAGTCGGTCTATAAGGTGGGTATAAGGTTGTTGCCTATAAAATGGTGACTTAATGGGTGTCCACTCTCACCCACCGCTTGCTTGACTGGTGGAGGGTCGTTAGCCGAACGGGTAAGACAAGGACTTATAAATTCTCATTTAAAGTATGATGAATATTATAAAGTAACTAAATGTTTTATTAAATTCCCAATCTTAGTTACTTTAGGAAAAATGTGAATAAGGTGCTAATCCATGAAATCACACTTTACACTTTGATTAAGTCGTTGGTGGAGCGCGTGTGGTTAACCAGCACACTAACTTGGACTTAACAAGGTAGGTAAAGGGTGACTTAGGGTTTATTATAGTATCGATGGAGCGTGTGTGGTTTACCAGCACATCGATTGAGTGATAAACCTTAAGGGTACCAAGTGATTTGCATGGTTACTTCACACCTCGTTTTGTGATCCTCGGCATCCTAGTCACAAAACCTAGAGGGCACACTCGAGATTGAAACATGCCTTTGAAAATTTCATTGAATCTCAAAGAATCTAGGAATTTATAAATCAAAAACCTAATATTTAAAATTTTTCGGTTTTTGTGGTGGAAATTGGTGAATCGTCATTCACCTACCTTTCAAATATGGTATAGCTTAGATTACGGCATACCTCTTCTAAGTTATATTATATTGTGATTGGATCCTAGCCTTAATATTACATTTGGGTGTTTTATTAAGGACTCTCTTATATCTAAACTAATCTTGTTCTCTTCTCTTCAGATGTCTTCCAATGCTGCTTCTGGCTCTAATCCTAATGGCTCCTTTACCCTTATGAACTTGTGTGGGAAAGTCACCTTTGATGGATCCAACTTCAATGAGTGGATCAGAAACATCAGGATGATTACCCGCTACGAGGACAAAGAATATGTCCTTGACAAGGAGCTTAAGGAGATTGATGAGACCACTGCAACTCCTCAGGAGATCGCTGAATTTCGGGCACATGAAAGGGATGCTACGAAAGTGTCTTGCATCATGATGGCCACGATGATAGCGGAACTCCAAAAGTCTTATGAGGATTTCTACCCTTATGAAATGCACCAAGATTTGATGGAAAGATACCATCAAAGTGCAAGACAAGAGAGGTATGAAATCATCTGCTCCATGATAACAACAATGATGAAGGACGGGGAATCCGTCATGAGCCACATGCAGAAAAGGCAAAGGTATGTGGATTGTTTGCTGAAGCTTAATGTGAACTTCCCTGAGGATCTTGCAATAGATATCATTTTGCACTCCTTACCATCATGCTATGATCAATTCCGCATGACATATGACATGAATAAGGAAGAGGTCACACTCAGCAAACTTCAGGGACTTCTCAAGACCGCAGAATCAGGTCTTAAGGGGAAGTCGGTTGCTATCACTCCTACTCCAAACTCAACTCCGGTTTTGGCAATTGGGAAAAATCGATGGAGTAAGAGAAAGAGATCCTCGAAGGGTACCAAGGCTCAGACCCTTGATGGCTCTTCTTCAAGTGGAACTAAGAAAGGTTTCGTCACTCCTTCTTTTGACCCAAAAGAGGCTGAATGCTTCTATTGTCATGAAAAATCTCATTGGAAGCGGAACTGCCCAAAATACCAGCAGGATGTGAAGGATGAGAAAGTCAACCCAACCATGCAGGTATTTACACTATCATTTCTAATAACTCACCCCATTCTAAATTTTGGGTCCTTGATACCGGTTGTGGTATTCATATTTGGTGTGACTTGCAGGGACTAAGAAGAAGTGAGAATGTGGAGCAAGGAAGAATAAACTTGATCATGGGGAATAGGAAAGTTTCACCTATCACCAAGATTGGAGTTTATACTTTATCGCTAAGTAGTGGGTTTAATTTAGAATTGAATAAATGTTGTTATTCGCCAGGAATGGCAAGAAATATTATTTCCTTTCATGCTTTGTACAAACAAGGGTTTACCTTTTCATTTAATAATGAAGTTGGTTCTATTGATGCTTTCTATAATAATGTCTTTTATTTTAAATCATTACCTTGTGATGGTGTGTATGAAGCTGTATCTGTTGTAGATAACTTAGGAAATAATGTTTTGTGTATTGATTCTACTAATAATAATAACTTCGATAAAGCATCATTATGGCATTGTCGTCTTGGACATATAAGCAAGAAACGCATAGGCCAACTCCAAAAGGATGGAGTCTTGGAGTCGTTTGACCTAAAGTCAGATGATAGTTGCGAATCATGCTTACTTGGAAAAATGACAAAGTCACCCTTCACAGGCTCGTGTGAGAGGGGTGAAGGTTTGTTGGACCTTATACACACGGATGTGTGTGGACCATTCAAACATGCCACAAGGGATGCTAATCGTTATTATTTGACTATTACTGATGATTACAGTAGATATGGATATGTCTACTTAATCAAGCATAAGTCAGAGACTTTCGAGAGGTTTAAGGAATTTAAACAGGAAGTCGAGAATCAATTGGGCAGGAACATTAAGATGCTTCGATCTGATCGAGGAGGTGAGTATCTTAGTTCAGAGTTCCTCGACTATCTTAGGGAATGTAGGATTGTCTCACAATTGACGCCTCCCAGGACACCACGGTTGAATGGTGTAGCTGAGAGGCGTAATCGAACCTTGTTGGACATGGTTCGTTCCATGATGAGTCGAGCTACGCTACCAATCTCATTCTGGGGGTATGCCTTAGAGACTGCCGCCCATATTCTTAATCTTGTCCCTACAAAGAAAGTTGCCAAAACTCCTCACGAGATGTGGAATGGTAAAGTACCTAAGCTAGACCACATCAAGATTTGGGGTTGCGAGGCTTTCGTGAGACGCGAGACTCATGATAAGCTCGAACCTCGAAGCGAGAGGTGTATTTTCATCGGCTACCCACAGCAATCCTTTGGTTACCTCTTCTACAGACCTAGTGATAATGTGGTCTTTGTAGCAAGAAGAGGAGTTTTTCGAGAGAGAGAATTTATAAGCCAAGGAAACAGTGGGAGGCAAATTGATCTTGAAGAAATTCAAGAGTCAAGTGGTGAAGGAACTTTAAACCCTAGCCCTCAACTTGAGGAGGAAACTCCTGTTGAGCCAGCTGATGTGCCTGTACCTCTTAGGCGTTCCACGAGAGTTAGGAATGCACCTGAGCATTATTATGGATTTCATATTACTGCGGAAGGTGAGACACTTATTAGTGATGAGACACTAGTAGGTCTGGATGAACCTAACAGCTACACGGAAGCCATGGCAGGCCCTGAGGCTGCTAAATGGAAAGAGGCCATGGATAGCGAGATACAATCCATGTATGACAATCAAGTTTAGAACTTGGTTGAGAATGTACCTGGTCGTAAGACTGTAGGGTGCAAATGGATCTTCAAGAAGAAGACCGACATGGATGGTAATGTACACACTTATAAGGCACGACTGGTTGCAAAAGGTTATTCTCAAACTCCGAGAGTTGATTATGATGAAACCTTTTTACGAGTGGCCAAGATAAAATCTATTAGGGTTCTGTTAGCCATAGCTGCGTTTCATGACTATGAAATATGGAAAATGGATGTCAAAACCGCTTTCCTTAATGGAAAGTTGGCTAAGGATGTTTACATGGTTCAGCAAGAGGGTTTTGTCAGTACAGAGTACCCTAATAGAGTGTGTAAACTCGAGAAATCCATTTATGGATTGAAACAGGCACCTCGCAGGTGGAATCTTTGCTTTGATGAGAAAGTCAAGGAATTTGGTTTTTCAAGGAGTGAAGATGAATCTTGCGTCTATATCAAGGCTAGTGGGAGGATAGTCAGTTTTTTGGTACTGTATGTGGATGACATACTACTCATAGGAAATGACATCCCAACCCTGCAGGAAGTTAAATCCTGGCTTGGGAAGTGTTTCGCTATGAAGGACCTTGGTGAAGCTGCCTATATCCTAGGGATAAAGATTTTGAGAAACAGGAGTAAAAGGCTAATTGGACTTAGTCAAAGTACCTACTTGGACTAAGTGTTGAAAAGATTCAACATGCATAACTCCAAGAAAGGAGAGTTACCCATTCAGTGTAACGCCAGATTGAGTAAGAGACAAAGCCCTAGTACTGAGGCTGAGATAGCAGAAATGAGTCGATTTCCATATGCTTCAACTGTAGGATCGATCATGTATGCTATGACGTGCACTCGACCTGATGTAGCCTTTGCTTTGAGCACGGTTAGCAGGTATCAGGCAAACCCTAGCAAGGAACACTGGACAGCGGTAAAAAATATCCTCAAGTACCTACAAAGGACTAAGGATTGGGTCCTTACCTTCGGTGGGAGTGATGACTTGAGAGTTGTAGGGTATTGTGATGCTAGCTTCCAGACTGATAGGGATAATTTCCGCTCTCAGTCAGGCTGGGTCTTTACCCTAAATGGAGGAGCAATCTCTTGGAAGAGTTCCAAGCAGGAGACAGTGGCTGATTCCACTTGTGAATCAGAGTATATAGCGGCAAGCGAGGCAGCAAAGGAGGCGATATGGCTAAAGAACTTCATCGGAGACCTTGGAGTTGTAGCAGCTATAAAAGAGCCAATGGAGATTTTCTGTGACAGCAATAGTGCGGTTGCCTTAGCCAAGGAACCAAGAGATCACGGGAGATCCAGACACATCGACAGAAAATACCATTTTATCAGACATCGAATCGAAGAAGGACTCCTCGTGGTGAAGAGGGTATCATCGGATGAGAACCCAGCAGATCCCCTCACGAAGGGACTGAGTAGGGTTAAGCATCTCCAGCATGCTCGGAGCATAGGGCTGAAGGATGATATAAGTTTTAGTAGTTAGATAACCCGGAAATTTGTAAAGTGTAATTGACATTTGATGATGAATAAAAGGTGTTTTATTTATGAGTAAAGTGTTACTATCTCTTGTCGATCTTTTACTATATTTCTTTTGCATGTTTTGACTTCCAGAATAATTTTTGTTTGGTGTAACATATTATTCAAACCTCCACAGTCGGTCATATGTCGGAAGTATGTATGAATCAAGACTGTCATGATGGGTTGTAGAGGTCTAAGGTGTTGGACAAGGCTACAACAATCATGAGTGCTCATAAGTTCTGAGCATTGGACTCAACCCACGCTCACTGGAATCACTTCATGGAATTTTATCTCGGGTGATCGTGAGACGGTAATATCATATAAGTCTTCAAACCTAGAGATATGATTTGTTACTTACGAGTTGGTTATGCATTGATTGTACGTAAACGCATTGGTAACTCGATGTTATAAAACGTGCCTTTGTGTGTAATTCAATGAGTGGTAGAACAAACATATGAGTCGAAATTTATCTGTTCCTTCTTGGATTAGAAGCTGATATCTGGGCCCCTCGATGATTTTGTTTTGACCTATGTACCGGGCCCGGTCAGAACTAAATTGATGTGTTCAGTTAAGTTCTATGTCAAACAAATCGGAAATCGGGAAACAAATGCTGGACAATAAGCAAGACAATGTTCCATGTGTTTGTCCGGCTGATATCTAGAACAGAGGATTATATGATCACTTATCTGAATGGCGCGTTCAAGTTCAACAGAGTTTAAAGAGCTACGAGTGCTGATCGGTTCCTGAAGTTATACTTGCAAATATAGTTACTAGACTTATCCAAGTGGGAGACTGTTGGATATAGTGTCTAAGTCCATAACTATATTTGGTATGTACTTGACCCGACCCGGCATGGTCCATTTGGGTTGCACTTCACCCGAACAATTTATGGATAATATTTGAGAATAGTACAAGTTATGATTTATTAATATATTATAAGTTCTAATATATTAATATAAGATCATATTATTTAATTAGTAGTGATCTATAATTAATCTAGGATTAATTTAGTGATCAAAGATATTACTAATTAAATATGGGCTTTTATATTTATATAGTGTGGGCTTATGCTTATTTGGAATGGGCTAGGCTTGGATGGAGAAGTCCATGGATACTCCATGGAGCTTTAACCCATGGATCTCATGGAAATGAAGAGACATGGGTATTAGGGTTTACATGGATGTAACCCTAATCCACCACACTATATAAAGGAGGCTTTGGCTCTTGAAATCAATCTAGTGGATACTAGTTGACACTTGTTGAGGTGAGGGCCGATTTCAAGAGAAGTGGTGACTATTCTCTCAAAGTTCCAAGTTTGTGGTGATTTGTGACTTTCATTTGAGGCATCCACACTATTGGTGCTAGGCTCAAAAACTCCAAGCAATCAACTACAACTTCAAGGTAAGTATTTATACTAGCTTTATTTGATTCATGTTCCCCATGTCATGCTAGTTAGGATATAAGCCTTGGAAAAATAATTATTTGCATGTATCTTAGACAAACATAGATCCAAGGTTTATTAGGGTTGCATGTACACTAAGGAAGTGTTAGAATGCTCAAAACCCAACACATATGACATCAACAACTACGACATTTACAGCTCCCAATGGACTCAATTCAAAAGCTTTCCCAAAGTAGACTTTTGGACCCAAATCACGAGCCTAGAGAAGTTCAATCCCAGTCGCCAAAAAGACCCCTTTATCATCCATCCTTGCTGGAGAATTGCCCACCGGATCCCATCCACTTCTGTCTTTGCTCGTCACGAGCCAGGACAAATCAACACCGTTGAGTTGTATTTTCTCTATTGCATGTCGAGCCAACATTGGTCTTTCCCCAATTTCGCCACCTTTTTTTTAGACAAATGTGACAGCCTCAGGACGAAGACCACTGGTGACATTTGTATTGGAGGTCTCATTACCCTCATTGGTTTGGGTATGGGCCTTCAATTTCCAGAATCTGAATATGTACGAGTGAATGATCCACCTCTCTACCTTCTCGATTGCATTACTCTCATCCGGATGGAATTACTGCTACCTCATCCTACTCTTCTTGGACATTTTTCTTGGCTCAACCATGTCAAGGACCCAGTTTACATCTTACCCAATCCAAGTATCTCCACCTTCACCACCGATGACCCTGAAACATGGTTTTTGCCTCAAGAGTTGCCAGACGATGATGATGCAGCCACAGATGATGACATGCAGGTGGACCCTGACAATGTTGTTAGCCCATTCGAGGCTGGAGACCATTATGATCTCCTGATCCGCCAGTTGCCTCCACCTCATCCAGGTCAAGCCTCCGGGTCACACTTTCAGCCCTCGGGAGAACACTTCCAGACACAACATGATTACCACTCATACTAGCAACACAATGAGCCCGACCCTGCACATGAGTTTCCTCTCGATATTTACAGCCAGCTTGCTTCCTTGCGCCTCGAGGGCAATAGGAACACCGCAGCCATCCACCACATAGAGGAACAACAAGCACGCACCCACACTTACATGGAGGACCTTGGTATCATTTACGACCCGAGGGCGGTTATCCTCCTTGCGGGCCTCCTCCATCTTGATCCCGGTTTGATCCTTCCTTATTTTCATCCTAAGCATTGAGGACAATGCTTAATTTTAAGCTTGGGGTGAGGTAATTTAATTTAAAAAAAAAACATATTGCATTTTTTTTCTTTCTTTTCTAATTTTCATACTTTTTAGATGCACTCTAGGTTAAGTTCATGCATTTTTGTTCTCTCTTGTCTTCTCATCCCTACAGATACCATAGGGCCGAGTCATAAGTATTGAATCATAGATTGGTCCCAGGTCTTGATATGGAATTCCTTGTATTTGATGAATCGGACACGTTTTGGGCCTCACAGACCACTTTGAGACTGCTTGTGTGGGGTCAGATGCAGGTAGCTTGATTGCATCTAGGTGCGGAGGGATGTGGTTGGTCATGCCAATGTGTGCGAGCAAAGACTAGCCCGGTAAGGTATTTTGAAGAGATTGAAGATATTGAAGACTCGCATCTTGGTTTTGGAGGGAGTACCCCTTAGTAATCCCGAGTCTCGTCCGAGCCTTGCTTAGTTAGATTCTCACCACCTTTTTAGGATAGGTTATCATTTTTCTAGGGGTCTAGAGTAGATAGTTATATAGATTTTGTTTATCACTCCTTGCATTGAGGTGCTTGATGAACTTTGAAGTGGGCCCCCCAATTCATATCTTTTGGGACCAAGTCTTTTCGGTAACACCCATTTTTGATTCATTCCCTACCCTTTTTAGTTGATCTTGGCACATTGTCAATGATCATTAGGTGTTCATATTAGCCTCTATCTATCACTCAAATTTCACTATTGGAGTCCTATGTTACTTGGTGAATTCCTTAGACCTTCCAAGAAGCAACAAAAAGAATGAAAATTTTTGAAAAAGTGAAGACAATAAGAGCCTATTAAAGATGATTCAAGAAAAGCAACAAAAGCAAAGAAGAGAAAAGAGCTACACAAAAAGAAGAACAAGATTCCAAGTTCAAGACTCATGTTATATATATGATTCGGAAAAAAAATGTCAAGCAGCAAATGTGATTGAAGACCCAATAACAGAAGTTCAAGATTGAAGATTTAGGTTGTTAGGTTTAGATTTAGGATAAGTAGTGTTTTTATTATTTCATTTTATTTTATTTTTGGTGAGAAAACTCCCCGATGATGAGACGGTAGACTGTAAAGGACAGTACAAGGGAAAAGCCTCTGAAACCGGATGTTTGCCTGGAGGCCGTGCTGCAAAACCCTATTTCATTATTATACATTTTGGCCTGACAAATGTTGGAATCATAGTGTGTGAAGAGGCTCCTTTCCTTCGTGCACTATGGTCTACATTGGTGATTTAAAGTTCCCCCACTGGGCGCATCTCTGTTTCCTTTGTCTTGCACCCCGCGACTACATCCAGTCGTGATCTATTCGCCCATCAAGTGGTTAAGAATGTGGTTTATGGTTCTAAAGCGGGGAACATTTTGAAGATGTGTAGGGGCCATTGAAGGACTAATTCTGATCATGTTGACTGATGTTGACCAAGTTCTATAGTATCTTTCTTTTTCCTTTTTAGATAGTTATCCTGAGCTCATTTTTAGTCTTGTTCTAACTTGAGGACAAGTTAGGTTTAAGCTTGGGGTGATTTCATAGCTTATTTTATTTCCTTATTTTTATTAGTTTATTTAGATTTTTAGATCTTTTTATCATTAATGCATTGTAATTTATTTATTTTTCTTTAGTATGGATTATACCGGATGCTTGTTATGTTGCATGAGATATTTTGTAGCTTTTTCGGTGGTTGTTGCGGTTGTAGGTTGATTGGAGACGGGCTTAGTGGGCTCCGGAGGCATTATTGGGCTTGGCGGAATCAAAGAAGAAGAATTGGGCTTTGAAAGTTATTGACTTGGATTATTTGGGCTTGTGAAGATAAATCATAAAATTCTAATTTTGGGCTTGGAGCATCCATTTGGTGGCTAAATGATGATTGGTGCATTTCAAATTACATGGACAAGGGGGGACCAAAGGAATATTTGGTATTGGAAGGGGTGGAGTGGTGGAATGAAGGACCAATAGCATTACAACAACATTTGCGCGGGTGAAATTTTGATCGCGCGGGTACCCGCGCAACTGCCCAGTTTGGGCATTTTCGTCATTTGGCTTGCCATAACCTGGGGGGATCAGATGTAGATGCTCATTCACGATTTTCCACCATTGGAGACCTTCAAGAGGCGATTTTGGGAGCTTGAAACCATTTCCTTTCATCTTTCCAAATCTTAGGTAATTTCTTTATGCAATTAGATTATTGTTCTTTTTACTTTGTTGCCATGAGTGGCTAATACTTTTATTTGGTTGACTTTGGCTGAAAACCAATGAATGTTTGTGTGTTTTGAAGGATTTATGTAGATTACCAATTTATTCCATGTTTATGATTCTAGTTTAGAATTCTTATGCTTATTTGATGGCTTTGATCATGAGCTTAATATTTGATTGAGCAATGGTTGATGATTTATTTCATTGATTTTGCATTGGATCATTGAATTTATCTAGAACAAAGGCTTTATGATGGTAGAAATCATCTGTAGCTTATGAATCATAGCTCCATTATGGATGTGTAAGCATTTGACATCATCTAGGAAATTGGGGATTCCTTCATTCTTAAGGCTAATTGATTTCTTGGGATTAATTGCTTCAATTGACCCTTGATCTTAATTAAGAAGGTGTGTTGTGGGCTTCCCCAACCTCCATACTACCTATGAGGAATCTTGGCATATCATGCTTCATGATTGCTATAACCAATTTGGGATGAAGGATAAGCTTTGTATTAGATCCTAATGATAAACACACAAATGTTCATTGTGTTGAATTGCCTTAGTTAACCAATTATTCTCAACCTTTGACCATCTCATCAACTTGCTTACTTGCAAGGTTTTTAGTTATTCAAGTATTTTAGTTTTAAAGTAATCAAACACCGCCCCCTCTTTTAGTTTAATTGTAGTTAGTTTAAATTTCATTAGTTCTATTAGATTGCATTGGTGATTGAATACTGTAACAACCCGAAATTTCATATCACTTCTTGTACCTCAACTTGTAATTCAATTTGATCAACCAAACGCCGTTTTCAAATTCGTTTCCGATTTCGCCATTTTATTAAGTGATTAGTTTATATCAACCTAAAATGACTTAATGGGTGTCCTAATACATTTAGAAATCATTTTAACACCCCACTTTAGTGATCGGAATAATTATAGAATCGACCATATCGAGTCACGACAATTTGGTCGGGTATGACCAAAAGCCCCACTTAACGTCGGTATCGGGTAGAATTCCGTCGTGTCCAATTCCCGAACACTATATAAAGTGTTTTAAGACTTCATTTGAAGCCTTTGGCCAATTTCCCATTAAACTCTCACAACCTCTCTCCTTAAGCTAGAATTAAGGTCCAAATCTCAAGTTTAAGGCTTCAAATCCTTGAGGTAACCTCCCTAGCATGTTATTCAACATCTTTAGCCTTCAATTTGATGAATTATTTGAGTTTTGGGACCAAGAACATGAGTTTACAGCCAAGGAGCAAGCTTGGGCCGTAAACTCCATTAAATGGGGTTTTTAAGCCAAATTACCCTTCCAAATCAAAGTTGGGACTTAGATATGACTATAAGGCTTGCAAATTTAGACTTAAATCAATTAAAACATGAATTATGAGGGACAAAAGAGAGTTTATGGCCAAGGTATGTTCTTGGGCCGTAAACTCCTCTTTAATGGGGATTTAGTGCCTTTAATCATGTCCAAATGCTTTCAAACTCAACCAATGGCCTTGTGGTAAATCCTAGATTCATCTAAAAATGATTTGGAGACCATAATCACAACAAATGCCCTACATAAGTGAGTTTACGGCCAAAGAACTCCTCCTAGGCCGTAAACTCCTATAAGTGTGTCAAATGATGTCTTAAACCACCCTAAAGGCTTGGAAAAATTTCTAGAATTACATATGAATGTTTTAAGAATCAAAAACTAATTTTTCAAGAGCATAAGAAGAGTTTACGGCCATAGAACATGCCTTTAGGCCGTAAAATCCTCAAAGTTTGTTAAATGGTAACCTAAATTCATAACAATGCTTAGAAAATTAGTTAGAATCACATGTGATTGTCCTTTGTAGTTCAAATTAATCATTCTTGGCCATGGGTGAGTTTACAGCCATAAACTCCAAGAGTGTGGCCGTAAACTCCCTTTTAAATGATGTTAATTCATTCCAAGTGTTCCAAAGCATTTTAGATATCCATTCTAGCAATCCCCATGTCTATTTATGCCATTAAACCCTCAAAATCACACCAACATGAGTTTACGGCCGTAAACTCATGTGTGTGTGTGTGTGTTTTGTGGTTGTAAACTCATCTAAATTTTTACTTATGGAGAGCAAACTCAAGTCCCAAGTCCGTAGTGCCATATTTCATCCGTAGATGTCACCCGGGTCACTCCAAACGCTTGTTTTGAGGTGTTTAACCTCGTTGGAGTGTAATGTCCTAAATAATTAGTGATTGTAAATCTAATTAGTATTATATGGACAATATTACATTTTACATAGGGACATCGCGAGTAAACAATCCCCGAACCAACGTCTAGTATCCAAAACAGACACATTTCCGAGTCCGATGAGTTCATACCCCTACCTTTTTCATTGTTTTTCACTATTTTCAGGGGGGACACAAGCAAAGTACAAGGGTTTTCTTGTACTCAAAACTTATTTTCATGTGTGTGTTTCACATTTCATATGCTTTTAATATTGATTACACAACTGATAACTAGTAGAATATACAAATCATTTAAACATTTATTTGTGAAATGGGTTTTATAAACTGTTATGTTTTATATATTTCACAAATGATTTCCACATTTTATTAGTTAAAAGCATGACTTTATAACACATGAACAATATATTTCGTACACTGTCTTGTCCTCGGTAACATTCCACAGAGATACGCGAATGGAGAATTATCCTATTATTACTAGTAAATTTGTTATTCTGTATGATTGGAGACATGTCCTCGGCGAACACTCCACAGAGATACACGAGTGGAGGACTACACCCGTAACCAGAATATGTGGAATTTAGAGAGCGTGACTTGAGTGTATAGATCTATACGGGGCTGACTACCCCACACCTGGCCACTAGCTACAGCCGAACCGAAATGGTTCAAGGGTGACGAAAGTCATAAGGATTGTGGACTACTTATTGCCACAAGGTTGTGGACTACTTATTGCCATAGGTTCAGTCTTTAGTATGGTTATGGAACTCGCAAAGAGGATAACAGAGATTTACTTATAGTAATAATGAAACACTTACTACATTTTTTAGATAACCAGGTTTCGGTTTACATCTTTTACATCCTTTACATCTTTTACATAAGATAACCAACATTCAGGAAGGTATGGGACCTTTTTGGGGAAAACTTTGTACATAACCAGGTTTAGCAGAATACATCTTTCACATTAAAAACCAACATACAGGAAAGCATGGTGCATTCCTGGGTAATATATACATAACCAGAAAAGTGTAACCAACTGAATAACATTACATCTTTTACAATAACTAACAATTCAGGAAAGTATGGGACTTTCCTCGGAATACACTGGTACATAAAAGGAATAGAAAAATGAAGTGGATAATCAAACTATACTTTACTTTTGTGATACGACAACTAACTTTTAAGAAAATATGGGATTTTCTTGGCGTGTGTTACATTTTCAGAAACAGAAAGGAAACATAAACATTTTCACAAAACAAAACTACTTATGAACTCACCAGCATTATGCTGATTTTCAAACTACTTGTGTTCTCAGGTCAACGATAGTACAAGTACCCAAAGACTTACTTGGTTCAGGATCGTGTGCGTGCAAGGCTCGTTCGTTTTGTTTATATCTATATTATGTATCACAACTGTATAAACTGTGACTTTTGAAACAAATTGTAAAACTTTTAATATGTAATGTAATGTTTGTTTCACTTTACTTACTATGTACATTGGATTTGATACTCAACGTGGAGTCAACCCCGGAAATGTTTCCGCCTTCGGTTTTCGGGGTGTGACAGATTGGTATCAGAGCCCTTGTTTATAGTGAATAAAGTATACCAAACCTTACATGGTATAAAACTATAAACACTAAAGGGCCTCAATGCTCTGAATTAAAAGTATTTTCAAACTACAAGTATTTTTAAAAGTATACAAGTATACCAAACCGTCGAGATCCGTAACTATAATTAGAACAAAACATAAGTAAATGGGTGTGGTGTACTGCGGTTAAACCTGAGCAGTTATGTAGTCGTGTCTAGGGTCAATATAGCCTGGCCAACTATATTCATTCGAGACATGGCTAACATGTGCTTGGGAGTGACTGTGGTATGCAGCATGCCTAAACTTACCCTAATACCACCAACATTGAGCCAGTATCATAGCGAATCATGAAATACTATGGAAGTATTTCTCGAATCATCGTACACGTATAGACCCCCGATCATTCCGTTAGCGATAGTTTACTTGCTTCAATAACTCTTTCCTGTTTTATCGCTTATTTGGAATAAATATCTGTCATATCTCTCGATTCAATTCAGAGGACTTATCATCCTCTCTTTCTAGATCTTATTAGATCAAGATGCCTCCCAGAAAGAGACCCAACTCAAAGACCAACAACCCTCCGCCACCACCTCCTCCTGAAATCGATCCCGTGTTATTTCAAACAACTGTTACCGCCGCGGTGGCAGCTGCCATGTCCCAGCTAAACACCGGTGGTTCCGGTGTTCAGGAGTCATTAATCAGAATCAAGATGGTAACCAGGAACGCCGTAAGGAGGGTTCTTACAAGGACTTCATGAATGCGAAGCCTTCTTTCTTCAATGACACTGGTGGTGTCATTTCCTTATCCTGATGGTTCGAGAGAATCGATTCCATCTTCGAAATCTGTGCCTGTGCTGAGTCCGATAAGGTCAAGTTCGCAGCTTGTACCTTCCTTGATAAAGCATTGACTTGGTGGAATGGCCGATTCAAATCCTTAACCCTCCCTGTAGCCAATGCCATGAGCTGGGAGGCTATGAAAGAACTCCTCCTTGCTGAATATTGTCCCCGAGGTGAAATGCAAAAGCTAGAGCACGAGCTCTGGAACCTGAAGATGAAAGGTTCCGACAATGCTGCCTATGCTTCCCGATTTGATGATCTTGCCCTTCTTTTCCCTGGTCTAGTCACCCCTGAAAGCAAAAAGATCGAGAGGTTTATTTGGGGGCTAACTAATCCGACAAAAGGTCGTGTCTTAGCTGCTCGCCCAGATACTTATGATAGTGCTAAGACTTTAGACCAAGCCATAATTCACCACAATGATGATGTTGAGGAATCCACCACTGCTACCCCTGAGTCGACCAAAAGCAGTGGTGAGAAAAGGAAATTCTGGAAGAAGAAGAAGGGTCAATCTTCCCAAGGCTCCTCCAAAAGACAACAAACAGTAGCAGTTCATGCTGCTACTACCCCCGTAGCTGTTGCCTCCATTGTGCGATCCACAGCTCCAATTCCTACCAGCCGATATGTTGGTAACCTCCCTCTTTGTGAAAAATGCAAGTATCACCACAACCCTGGTCCCTGTCGAGAACTATCCTGTACCAATTGTGGTAAGAAGGGGCACACTGTTCGATACTGCAAAGCTCCGACTCAATCAGCAAATCAATCCTCTGGAACAGGCGTTGGTCAAGCCTGTTATATCTGTGGTGAAGCCGGGCACTTTAAATGGAACTGCCCCAAGAAGACTACTGCTGGCAACAACGGAAGGGTCCTTGCTATGGGATGGGAAGAAGCGGTCGCCGATCCCAATGTTGTCTCGGGTACGTTCCTTCTCGACAACTCGTATGCTAATATTCTTTTCGATTCGGGTGCTGAAAGAAGTTTTATTAGTCATGCATTCAAACATAACCTAAAACATGATTCCCAACCTCTAACCGAAATATTTACCGTCGAGATGGCAAACGGAGAGAAAGAAAGTGCGAGTGAGGTATTCGTAGATTGCACTCTTACCTTGAACAACTATTCATTTCCTATCGATCTTATGTCAGTATCCATAAAGAGCTTTGATGTCATCATTAGCATGGATTGGTTGAGTCCCAATCATGCAGATATCCTTTGCTTCGAAAAAGCCATCCGTCTCAACCTTCCTTCGGGTCAAACCCTAGTGATCTATGGCGATAAACTCGGTTCCAACCTTCGTATCATTTCCTGCATCAAAGCTCAGAAACTCCTGCGAAAGGAGTGTGTTGCATTCTTGGCCCATGTAATCAACGAGAAACAAGAAGATAAAAACCTCGCGAGTATCCCCGAGGTCTGCAATTTTCCTGATGTGTTTCCCGAAGAGCTTCCAGGAATCCCTCCCGAGCGTCAGGTCGAGTTCCGTATTGACCTAATTCCAGGGGCTACTCCTGTAGCGAAGTCTCCATATCGCTTAGCTCCAGCAGAGATGCAGGAGTTATCCAGTCAACTTAACGACTTGCTTAGCAAAGGATTCATTAGACCGGGTTCCTCACCCTGGGGAGCTCCGGTTTTGTTTGTCAAGAAGAAGGATGGATCATTTCGTATGTATATCGATTATCGCAAGCTGAACAAGTTGACTATCAAAAACCAATATCCTCTTCCACGAATAGATGACCTTTTCGATCAACTCCAGGGAGCCAGTTACTTCTCTAAGATAGACCTTCGGTAAGGGTACCATCAGTTATGAGTTCATGAAAGTGATGTGTCCAAAACAGCTTTCAGGACTCGATATGGACACTACGAGTTCGTAGTAATGCCCTTTGGTCTAACCAACGCACCGGCAGTGTTCATGGACCTTATGAACCGGGTGTGTCGTCCTTATTTGGATAATTTTGTCATAGTGTTCATCGATGGCATACTCGTCTATTCCCGAAGTGAAGAAGACCACAAACAACACTTGAGGCTAGTGTTGGAGACCCTGCGATCTGAGAAGTTATACGTGAAGTTTTCAAAATGCGAGTTCTGGATACGGAAGGTAACTTTCCTTGGTCACGTGGTGAGTGAGGAGGGTAGTCATGTCGATCCTTCCAAGATTAAGGCAATAGAGAATTGGTCAGCACCGAAGACACCCATAGAAATCCGGAAATTCTTGGGTCTCGCTGGCTATTATCGAAGATTCATCCAAAACTTTTCCCGAATCGCCAAACCTCTAACCACTCTAACACAGAAAGGTGTACCCTTTTGTTGGGGTGATAAACAAGAAACCGCATTTCAGACGCTGAAGAAAGCTTTGTGCAGCGTGCCTGTCCTGTCCCTACCCGAAGGGACAGAGGACTTTGTTGTCTACTGCGATGCGTCTACCCAAGGTTTAGGCTGTGTGCTTATGCAGAGAGGAAAAGTAATTGCTTATGCCTCTAGACAGTTGAAAGCACACGAGGTCAACTATACCACACACGACTTGGAGCTAGGAGTCGTAGTCTTTGCATTGAAGATTTGGAGGCATTACCTTTACGGAACCAAGTGCACGATCTTCACTGACCATATGAGCCTGCAACACATCTTCGACCAGAAAGACTTGAACATGAGACAAAGCCGATGGGTAGAATTACTCAGTGATTATGAGTGTGAAATTCGTTACCATCCCGGCAAGGCCAATGTGGTAGCAGATGCCCTTAGCCGAAAGGAGAGTACAAGCAACAAGGTGAAGAGCCAGTCGATAACCATCCATTCCAACCTACCCATGCAAATCCGAGAAGTTCAGTTAAAAGCCCTCAAACCCGAGAACATGTCAACTGAAGTTTCGAGAGGAATGGAAAAGAAACTTGAGATCAGAAGTGACGGAGTCCATTGTTTCATGGATCGGATCTGGATTCCCAAGTCCGGAGGATTTAGAGAGTTAGTCACGGAGGAAGCACACAAAACCGGATACTCTGTTCACCCGGGCTCTGACAAGATGTACTTAGATCTCAAGAAACAATATTGGTGGCCAAATATGAAGGCTGAGATAGCTTCATTTGTGGGCAAGTGTCTGACTTGTGCCAAGGTAAAAGTTGAACACCAGAAACCCTCGGGTCTGCTCCAGCAACCTGAGATACCTGAATGGAAATGGGAGATGATCACCATGGATTTCATCACCAAACTACCCAAGTGCTCGAGTGGGTATGATACCATTTGGGTAATTGTCGATCGTTTGACAAAGTCAGCTCACTTCATTCCAATCAAAGAATCATACAAGATGGAAAGACTCGCGCGGATTTATATTCAGGAGGTAGTCCGACTGCACGGTGTACTTGCATCCATTATCTCTGATCGAGATAGCAGGTTTACTTCCCGATTTTGGCAGTCTCTCCAGAAAGCCCTTGGAACCCAACTAGACATGAGCACGGCATATCATCCTCAGACCGACGGACAAAGTGAGAGAACAATCCAAACCCTGGAGGACATGCTTAGAGCATGTGTCATTGACTTTGGAAAGTCGTGGGACGCACATCTACCTTTGATCGAATTCTCGTACAACAACAGTTACCACACCAGCATTAAAGCTGCCCCGTTCGAAGCCCTATACGGTCGCAAGTGCAGATCCCCTCTGTGCTGGGCCGAGGTGGGAGATACACAGTTAGCCAAGAGTCGAGTCCCCGACAGTGCTCTTACTGGTCCTGAGATCATCCGTGAAACCACTGAGAAGATTATCCAAATCCATGAACGACTAAAGGCCTCGCGCGATCGCCAGAAGAGTTACGCTGATAATCAGCAGAAACCACTAGAATTCCAGGTTGGAGACCGTGTTCTGTTGAAGGTCTCGCCCTGGAAAGGCACTGTACGTTTCGGTAAGCGTGGGAAACTTAATCCGAGGTACATTGGACCTTTTGAAATCATCGCCAGAGTTGGTCCGATAGCCTATAAGCTTCATTTACCTCACGAACTCAGTAACATCCATCTCGTCTTTCATGTTTCAAACCTCAAGAAGTGCCTATCCGATGAAACCCTAGTGATTCCGTTAGACAAGATTGAGATCGATGAAAACCTCAACTTCATGGAGGAACTGATCGAAATCATGGATCGAGAAGTCAAACGTACGAAACAAAGTCGCATCCCGTTGGTGAAGGTTCGCTGGAATGCCAAGCGGGGACCGGAGTTCACTTGGGAGCAAGAAGACTCGATGAAACAAAAGTATCGACAACTCTTTCTAGATCTGTGATTTGTATTTTATCTTATTTCTTGTCTTGAATTTCGGGACGAAATTCCCTCTAACGGGTGGATAATGTAACAACCCGAAATTTCATATCACTTCTTGTACCTCAACTTGTAATTCAATTTGATCAACCAAACGCCATTTTCAAATTCGTTTCCGATTTCGCCATTTTATTAAGTCATTAGTTTATATCAACCTAAAATGACTTAATAGGTGTCCTAATACATTTATTAACACCCCACTTTAGTGATCGGAATAATTATAGAATCGACCATATCGAGTCACGACAATTTGGTCGGGTATGACCAAAAGCCCCACTTAACGTCGGTATCCGGTAGAATTCCGTTGTTTCCAATTCCCGAACACTATATAAAGTGTTTTAAGACTTCATTTGAAGCCTTTGGCCAATTTCCCATTAAACTCTCACAACCTCTCTCCTCAAGCTAGAATTAAGGTCCAAATCTCAAGTTTAAGGCTTCAAATCCTTGAGGTAACCTCCCTAGCATGTTATTCAACATCTTTAGCCTTCAATTTGATGAATTATTTGAGTTTTGGGACCAAGAACCTGAATTTACGGCCAAGGAGCAAGCTTGGGCCGTAAACTCCATTAAATGGGGTTTTTAAGCCAAATTACCCTTCCAAATCAAAGTTGGGACTTAGATATGACTATAAGGCTTGCAAATTTAGACTTAAATCAATTAAAACATGAATTATGAGGGACAAAAGAGAGTTTACGGCCAAGGTATGTTCTTGGGCCGTAAACTCCTCTTTAATGGGGATTTAGTGCCTTTAATCATGTCCAAATGCTTTGAAACTCAACCAATGGCCTTGTGGTAAATCCTAGATTCATCTAAAAATGATTTGGAGACCTTAATCACAACAAATGCCCTACATAAGTGAGTTTACGGCCAAAGAACTCCTCCTAGGCCGTAAACTCCTATAAGTGTGTCAAATGATGTCTTAAACCACCCTAAAGGCTTGGAAAAATTTCTAGAATTACATATGAATGTTTTAAGAATCAAAAACTAATTTTTCAAGAGCATAAGAAGAGTTTACGGCCATAGAACATGCCTCTAGGCCGTAAATTCCTAAAAGTTTGTTAAATGGTAACCCAAATTCATAACAATGCTTAGAAAGTTAGTTAGAATCACATGTGATTGTCCTTTGTAGTTCAAATTAATCATTCTTGGCCATGGGTGAGTTTACGGCCGTAAACTCCAAGAGTGTGGCCGTAAACTCCCTTTTAAATGATGTTAATTCATTCCAAGTGTTCCAAAGCATTTTAGATATCCATTCTAGCAATCCCCATGTCCATTTAAGCCATTAAACCCTCAAAATCACACCAACTTGAGTTCACGGCCGTAAACTCATGTGTGGGTGTGTTTTGTGGTTGTAAAATCATTTAAATGTTTACTTATAGAGAGTAAACTCAAGTCCCAAGTCCCTAGTGCCATATTTCATCCGTAGATGTCACCCGGGTCACTCCAAACGTTTTGAGGTGTTTAACCTCGTTGGAGTGTAATGTCCTAAATAATTAGTGATTGTAAATCTAATTAGTATTATATGGACAGTATTAAATTTTACATAGGAACATCGCGAGTAAACCATCCCCGAACCAACGTCTAGTATCCAAAACAGACACATTTCCGAGTCCGGTGAGTTCATACACCTACCTTTTTCACTGTTTTTCACTGTTTTCAGGGGGGGAGCACAAGCAAAGTACAAGGGTTTTCTTGTACTCAATACTTATTTTCATGTGTGTGTTTCACATTTCATATGCTTTTAATATTGATTACACAACTGATAACTAGTAGAATATAAAGATCATTTAAACATTTATTTGTGAAATGGGTTTTATAAACTGTTATGTTTTATATATTTCACAAATGATTTCCACATTTTATCAGTTAAAAGCATTACTTTATAACACATGAACAATATATTTTGTACACTGTCTTGTCCTCGGTAACATTCCACAGAGATACGCGAATGGAGGATTATCCTATTTTTACTAGTAAATTTGTTATTCCGTATGATTGGAGACACGTCCTCGGCGAACACTCCACAGAGATACGCGAGTGGAGGACTACACCTGTAACCAGAATCTCTGGAATTTAGAGAGCGTGACGTGAGTGTATAGATCTATACGGGGATGACTACCCCACACCTGGCTGCTAGCTACAGCCGAACCGAAATGGTTCAAGGGTGACGAAAGTCATAAGGATTGTGGACTACTTATTGCCACAAGGTTGTGGACTACTTATTGCCACAGGTTCAGTCTTTAGTATGGTTATGGAACTCGCAACTAGGATAACAGAGATTTACTTATAGTAATAATGAAACACTTACTGCATTTTTCAGATAACCAGGTTTCGGTTTACATCTTTTACATCCTTTACATCTTTTACATAAGATAACCAACATTCAGGAAGGTATGGGACCTTCCTGGGGAAAACTTTGTACGTAACCAGGTTTAGCAGAATACATCTTTCACATTAAAAACCAACATACAGGAAAGCATGGGGCATTCCTGGGTAACATATACATAACCAGAAAAGTGTAACCAACTGAATAACATTACATCTTTTACAATAACTAACAATTCAGGAAAGTATGGGACTTTCCTGGGAATACACTGGTACATAAAAGGAATAGAACAATGAAGTGGATAATCAAACTATACTTTACTTTTGTGATACAACAACTAACTTTGAAGAAAATATGGGATTTTCTTGGCGTGTGTTACATTTTAAGAAACAGAAAGGAAACATAAACATTTTCACAAAACAAAACTACATATGAACTCACCAGCCTTATGCTGATTTTCAAACTGCTTGTGTTCTCAGATCAACGATAGTACAGGTACCCGAAGACTTACTTGGTTCAGGATCGTGTGCGTGCAAGGCTCGTTCGTTTTGTTTATATCTATATTATGTATCACAACTGTATAAACTGTGACTTTTGAAACAAATTGTAAAACTTTTAATATGTAATGTAATGATTGTTTCACTTTACTTACTATGTACATTGGATTTATACTCAACGTGGAGTCAACCCCGGAAATGTTTCCGCCTTCGGTTTTCGGGGTGTGACAAATACAACCATTTCCCCGAGGATCGATACCTCTTTTTACCATTATATTACGTTTATTTAGCAATCAAAGGGTGTAATTTGCTTGGTGGGCTTGACATCCCACCAAATGGAAAAACAAGTCAGGTTGGTTACATACAAAAGGCGTTGATATTCCACACATTTTGGATTGCAATTGGATATAAGATGTAGGAGTCTTTGAACAAATTGAGCCATGTCTCATGAGGTTATTTATACAATATGGGGTGCGGATTACTTGCACGGGGGTGGAGACGTTTATTTAGGCTTCAAGAGCATACGTATGTGGAGCTATGTGTGGAATTTTCGCTTCCGCCCATTTCGAAAAATGGGACGAAGGAGATTACTCTTACTAAGCTTGCATGGAGGCTGGATCCGTACAATCGATTAGATGTGACTTCCCCTGACTTTTCTATCTCTTTAGATCATTACTACAAATGATTGCCGACAAGAAGTTGCAGAAGTTGAGTATTGGACAACAATTGCCAATGGGGCCTACACTACAGGAACTACATCTAAAGGAAAGATAAGAAAATATTTGTACAAAGTCATTCACAAGTTGATCAAATTCACTATCAACCAAAAAAATGAAGGGCATTGGGTGCCACAACTTGATGTACTCGTTTTGTGGTGTATCATTACACCAAATGATTTTGCCACCTACCTTACTTTGTTGCATACTTTTTAACAGAGCGGGCAGGCAAGAGAAGGGCTGGAACCATATTTATGGTGGAATGATGGTCGCCAAATTGGCTATGTCTCTTTAGATATTTAGTGAGCTGGAGGCAAAGTTTCTTACAAGGATGGCTGGCCGTTTGTTACAACTACATTTGTTTAAAACCACATGGATAGTGAGGGACACGGGAAATGACACGTACTAGGTACTGGTAGATGATGAGGTTAACGTTCCAAGGGATCATCGGAATGTGACGCCGAGGGTGGAGGATTACGAGCCTAGAGGTGCACCCGTGAGTAATGGATTATCCACAGATCCATATCTTGTAATAGCCCGAGAATATGATAATAACATTGGTGGGGTTTAAACTTCTTAGGGTATTCTATGGAGGATATGATTCATTACATGTCGATGGTCCCCTCGGCTGGAGCTCGTAGACGTTATACTTACATTCCTTCTTGGGAGGAGAAATTGGTTGAGTGTGGAGGTGGTACGGGAATGAGTGGTGCAAATCAGGATGGAGCTGACGAGGACGATTGATTATCCTTGATTTTTATGTTTTTCTTTATTTGTGTTTGAAACTATGTTTATTTTTTTCTTGTTTTTTAGGATTTAAGTAATCTAGGATAATCGTAATATTTATTTTATGTTTATATTGGATTTTCCTTTTATTATGTGTTTTTATTTTTGTTTCTTAAAAGTCATGCTGACATTAGGTTCAGCGGGTTGATAGGAGAATGCATTTTTGTTTCCAAAGAAACGTGATGACATCCTAAGTGAGGGGTACGGGTAGCGAAACTTGAATAGTTTTTGAGCAACTTTTCGAGTTCTATAACCATAATATCTGAAGAATTTGATCTTGCATCAGAATATACGGGTGCCATCCCAACATTTCCTTTCCTCACCAAAAATCGCAGTGGGAAAAATGCAAGATTTTTCTAAAGTTCCAGTAGTTGTGGCGTAGCCATGAAGATTTTTGCAATCTAGTTTATGACATTATTCTATGACCACGGCATGGCTACGCTCTACCACGATGTGGGGAATCTCACACACAAGTTATGATTGCTCGTTTTATCACTTTTTGGAGTCCATTTTCTTGTTGCATTTAAAAATTAATCCTATTGCAGCCCAAAATTATTGTTTTCCAATCATTATATGAGATGTTATCCATGCAACATTCGATTTCGACCTTTCCGCTTCTATCCCAGGAGTGTCTGTTCCATTTTCTCTCTTTTTAATTTTTTCTTACTTGGGTCTTCCACTGATCCGGTGTCTTCGGTAGTACGGGCCCAATACTACCGACCACACCGTATCAGTATTCGTCCCAAGTCTTCCTCCCCAAATCCCGAATAATGAGTACTCTACCTCTAGTATGCACTATCTACTTGTATGCTGCCAAACATCCCATATAAGCGATCTCCCTAGACAAGGCATCACAAAACAGGCCATTCTAGTCCTATCATGTATACCTAGTCTTCTAGCATGCATAACAATTCATAATTCAGTGCATAATATAACATTGTAAGGTATTCTGGGGATCTTTACCGTTCGGGCACTGGCTGCTCGTACACACTGCTCCATCCTTGTTTTACCGCATTACCATTTATAAAATGTTGTGTCCTTATTATTTAAAAAGGTTTTTCCTCAAATCCCCGGTCTGAGTTCAGTTGCACCCAAAAGTACACCCGAATCCCTCAAACCAAGGCTCTGATACCAATTGTAATGACTCAAATTTTCAAATAAATTTTTCATTTAAAATAACACATCATTATTCGACAAAAGAGTTTATTCTAGGTTTATTGCAAACGTATAAATAATAAATCCTCAAGATCTTCATCGATGGCAGTGTGTACGTGTCATGCCGGCGCCTTCCCACGGTCATCGCTAGAACCTGAAAAACATAAACACAACTAGTAAGCATAAATGCTTAGTGAGTTCCCCAGTATACGACTTACCCACATACGCCTTCCGGCCCGGACCTTTCGATCCACATAACATTGCCTTCCGGCCCGTAACATAATCGCCTTCCGGCCCATAACATATCGCCTTCCGGCCCGTATTACATTGCCTTCCGGCCCATAGTATTTTGCCTTCCGGCCATAACAGTATAAACATAACACATATAGCATATCACACATAACACATAAGCCATACATCATACCATTCTTTCTATCACATAAGACACGCCTTCCGGCCCGTATAAGCATACATCACATACCAAGCATCTACCTCCCTAGACATAGCATAAATATAACACATACAACCTTCCGGTCACACCGTCAAACCCTTACGGGTGAAGTATAGTGAGAAGACTCACCTCGTAGTATGCAAGCTATAAACCCTTCGAGCTACTCGCACTCGATCCGCTAATCTGCAGGTTCCCTATAATACCACATACCTTTATTAATGATCTTATCAAACAAGACAACTGCCCCTACTAAGTTACATACAGGTCAACGGTCAACTTGACCGGACTCGTCGAGTGCAACGGGCAACTCGGCGAGTCTAGACACCCCGACTCCACTCGCCGAGTCTAAAGAACGACTCGACGAGTTCCAGTAGATCTTCAAGCTACTCGCCGAGTCTGAAGAACAACTCGGCGAGTCCTAGTGAATCTTCAAGCTACTCGCCGAGTCTGAAGAACAACTCGGCGAGTCCTCGCCATGCAGTCAATTCGCTGCCTCCTGTATCTTGCATGATTCTGTAGTATATAGATATGGGACTTCCTGGACTTTCACATATACTATTATAGAGGTTTAAACACTAGTAACAACACTATAATCTATCAATTCCTTAAATGAGTTTCCTAAACCCTAAATTCGCATACAACGAAAAAGCTACAATTATGATCCGAATATTACCTGGAAACGTGTTCCCTGTGTCCCCAACCTTCAGAACTCGACCCCTTGAACCTCCTTTGATCACCACCTTGCCTCTCCTTGTCTACAACCTCTTCAAGCTTTCACTAGCCCTCACCCTTTGCTCCAGATGCCCACAGACTCCTAAGGTATCTTCAATCGGCCAAAAGACGCGACATGACGGCCCTAAAGGCATTATATACGACTCAGAATCAAAACGGCTAGGGTTTCAGCCGAACAGCATCGACTCGCCGAGTCCCTATTGGACTCGTCGAGTCCAGTCGGGTATCTGCGACCAAGACCATGGTCCTACTCGGCGAGTCATGTACCAACTCGCCGAGTCCCCTCCTAAATGAGCCCCAAAAATAATTTAAAGAAATACCTGAAATTCCGGGCTGTTACAATTCTCCCCCACTAGAACTAGACTTCGCCCTCGAAGTCTCATTCCGCGAATAACTCCGGATGTTGCTCCCACATTTCTCTTTCCGGCTCCCAAGTCATCTCCGATCCCTTCCGATGTTGCCACTGAACCAACACCATAGGTATCTCCTTGTTCCGTAGAACCTTGATCTTCCGATCCCTGATAGCTACTGGTCTCTCGGCGTAATTCAGGCTCGCATCCACCTGAATATCTTCTAATGGAACCACTGCTGCTTCATCGGCTATACACTTCCTCAACTGTGATACGTGAAAGGTATTGTGAATCTGACTCAGCTCCGCTGGCAACTCCAACCGATAAGCTACCCGACCTACCCTTGCAATTACCCGGAATGGGCCTATGAACCGGGGCCCCAATTTGCCCCTCTTCTTGAACCGAATCACCCCTTTCCAAGGAGAAACCTTTAGGAGAACGAAGTCGCCGACCTGGAATTCGAGCTCGGACCGGCGTCTGTCCGCATAACTCTTCTGTCGGCTCTGGGCGGTCAATAACCTCTGCCTCACTCGTTGAATCTGTTCGGTCGTCTGAAGTACGATCTCCGTACTGCCCATCACTCTCTGTCCCACTTCTCCCCAGCAAATGGGAGTCCGACACCTCCTACCATACAACAACTCAAAAGGTGGCATACCAATGCTCGAATGATGGCTGTTGTTGTAGGAAAACTCAGCCAACGGCAGATGCGCATCCCAGCTACCCCCGAAGTCTAACACACACGCTCTAAGCATGTCTTCCAATGTCTGAATCGTCCGCTCGCTCTGACCGTCGGTCTGGGGATGGTATGCGGTACTAAAATGCAGTTTAGTACCCAACTCCTCATGGAATTTCTTCCAGAACCTGGAAGTGAAACGTACATCGCGGTCCGAAACAATCGAAATCGGTACCCCATGCCGAGACACTATCTCTCTCACGTATAACTCTGCCAACTTCTCTGCTGATGAATTTTCGCTAATGGCAAGGAAGTGTGCACTCTTTGTTAGCCTATCCACAATCACCCAAATCGCATCGACTCCCCTGGCAGTTCTCGGCAATTTAGTGATGAAATCCATCGTGATCTGCTCCCACTTCCACTCTGGAATCTCCAAGGGTTGCAACTTACCGTGCGGTCTCTGATGCTCGGCCTTAACCCTACGGCAGGTCAAACACCTCTCAACGAACCAGGCGACGTCTCTCTTCATGCAAGGCCACCAGTACTCCTTTCTCAAATCCAAATACATTTTCGTAGCACCGGAATGGATTGAGAATTTCAATCTGTGTGCCTCCTCCATCAAAGTAACACGCGTACCGCCCACGAATGGTACCCAGATCCGACCCTGAAACGTCAGAAGTCTCCGTCCATCCATAACGAACTCTGAAATCAACCCGACGACCCGCTCCTGTTTCTGCATCCCAGATTTCACAACCTCGGCCTGTGCCCCACGAATAGCATCTAATATCGGAGTCATCACCGTCAATCTCAAACATACGTCCCGCAATGGAGTGCTCTCCGTCCTACGACTCAATGCATCGGCTACTACATTAGCCTTGCCTGGGTAGTATAGGATCTCACAGTCATAATCCTTAACCACGTCTAACCATCTCCTCTGACGCATGTTTAGGTTTGGTTGATCCATCAAATACTTCAAACTCTTATGGTCCGTGTATATGGTACAACGAACCCCGTACAGGTAGTGACGCCAAATTTTGAGGGCGAACACTACTGCCCCCAACTCTAAGTCATGCGTGGGATACCTCGCCTCGTGAGGCTTCAGCTGCCTCGATGCATAAGCTATCACATGGCCCCTCTGCATCAACACTGCACCCAGTCCCGAAATCGATGCGTCGCAATATACGACAAAGTCATCCATCCCTTCCGGAAGAGCTAATACTGGGGCTTCACACAGTCTCTGACGAAGTGTCTCGAAGGAAGTCTGCTGCTCGGGTCCCCATGAAAATGTAACACCCTTCCGGGTCAATCTGGTGAGCGGCACCGCGATCTTGGAGAAGTCCCTAATGAACCTCCGATAGTACCCTGCCAACCCAAGGAAACTCCTGATCTCCGAAGGTGACTTCGGTGCCTCCCAACTCATCACTGCTTCCACCTTGGCCGGATCGACCAATATCCCTGCCTGATTTACAACGTGCCCCAGAAATTGAACCTCCCGTAACCAGAAGTCACATTTGGAGAATTTTGCATATAGCTTCTCCGACCTCAGTACCTCGAGGACCTCCCTCAAATGTCCCTCATGCTGCTCCCTAGACCGCGAATACACCAGAATGTCGTCGATGAATACAATCACAGACCGATCCAGCATCGGCCTGCATACCCTGTTCATGAGATCCATGAACACTGCTGGGGCATTGGTGAGCCTAAAAGGCATCACCACGAACTCGTAATGCCCATACCGCATCCTAAAGGCTGTCTTCTGGACGTCCTCATCCCGCACTCTTACCTGGTGGTACCCTGATCTCAAATCAATCTTGGAAAACCAAGATGCCCCTTGCAACTGATCGAATAGATCATCGATCCTCGGTAACGGATAGCGGTTCTTAACTGTCACCTTGTTCAACTCCCGGTAATCGATACACATCCGGTGTGAACCATCCTTCTTCTTGACGAACAGAATCGGTGCTCCCCACGGCGAGCTACTTGGCCGAATAAATCCCTTCCCCAACAACTCTTGAAGTTGCGAGGACAATTCTTGCATCTCTGGGGGTGCAAGACGATAAGGCACCTTCGCAATAGGCGCAGCCCCTGGAACTAGATCGATACCAAACTCTACTTGCCTCGCAGGAGGTACTCCCGGCAAATCCTCGGGAAAAACATCTGGGAACTCGCGCACCACTGGAACCTCCTTCAGTGTCTTCGGTCTCTCGGAACTCTCCCGCGTATCCATCACATACGCCACAAAACCATTACATCCCCGCTGCAGGCATTGCCTCGCCCTAGCGGCCGAACAAAAAGCTGATCCCGAACGGGTACCCTCGCCGTATACCGTAAGAACTCCCCCACTAGGGTCTCGTATAGTCACCAGCTGACGCTCGCAGTCGATGACAGCGCTGAATCGGCTCAACCAGTCCATGCCTACAATGACACAGACATCCCCCATCGCAATAGGAATGAGGTCAATCGGAAACGCGACCCCGAAGATCTCTAGCACACATCCCCGAAGAACCTCCGTAGCACAAATCACCCTCTCAGCCGCAATAGAAACGCTCAAAGGCCGACTTAACGGCTCACGACTAATGTCGATGTGCTGACTAAAAGCTAACGATACAAACGATCTACTCGCACCCGAATCAAATAACACTAGAGCAGGCATAAAGTTCACAAGGAAAGTACCTACACATACATTAACATAAGCATAGCATTTCGACCTTTAAGTAAATACGTGAATGATAACATACCTGCCACAACATCGGGCGCAGCGCGGACTTCCTCCGCAGTCAGCTGAAAGGCTCTCCCGCGAGCCCTCGAGGCCTCGACCTTCGCCGGTCGGGTCTCAGTAGTCCGGGTAGTAGGTGTAGCTCCCTGACGAAGTTGCGGACACTCGGCCTTCCGATGGCCTGTCTGGTTGCAGTGAAAGCAAACCATAAACCCCTTAGGGCAATCCCTGGCAATATGTCCCTCCTTGCCACACTTGTAGCAACCACCAGCTCGACACACCCCCTCGTGACTCTTGCCGCACTTCGCGCAAGTGCGACCCTTCGGACCTCCCATCCTCGAATCAGCGAACTTAGTCCGCTTGGCTGCCGGCTGAGACTGAGCCGGCCGTCGATCCACCTGCCGAGACTCAGCCTCCTCCCTCGCTTGAGTCTCCAACTCGATCTCGCGCTTCCTGGCGTTCGCCTGAAGCTCAGTGAAAGTACGATAGGTGGAGTTTGACACAAACTCCCGGATCTCCCTCTTCAAAACACCCAAATACCGACTCATCCGCGACTGTTCCGTAGATACCAGCTCGGGGCAGAACATTGCCCTTTCATGAAACTTCCGTGTGACCACTGCCACGGAATCAGTACCCTGCTTAAGGGTCAAGAACTCCTGAATCAATCGCTCCCTCTCCACCGGGGGAACGTACTTGTCCCTGAACATCTCCGTAAACCTCTCCCATGTCACCGCCGAAATCTCTGCCTGAGTGAAGTTCGCCGTCACGAACTTCCACCAATCCTTCGCTCCCAGACGGAGCTGGTTCAAGGCGAACCGTACCCTCAAGTGCTCCGGGCATGAGCAAGTATAGAAGCACCCCTCGATGTCGGCGATCCACCTCATAGCTGCAATCGGATCCTGCGTCCCATCAAATTCAGGGGGTTTCGTGTTGCTGAATTCCCTGAATAGTAATGAATCACCCCCTTGCGGCCTAGCAGCAGCCACAGCTGCGGTAGCGGCAGCAACTGCAGCTTCAGTAAGTGCGGCGTACCGCTCCTCAAACTCCTCCATCAGCGTGGTCTTAATAGACCCAAACATCTCCGGGATCTCAGCCCGGACCGCCGCAGCTACCTCTTCCTGAATAATCTGATGAATCTCCTCGTCACTCGCCCCGCTCGAACTCGCCCCATTGCGTGTGATGACCATGATGTCTATGAAATACAACATAAAATCATCAGAGACTCCACCAAGTACAATGGTACTCGATACGCGCCCTACTCAGTCTCCGATTTCCAGGGATTCTTACTTGGGTCTTCCACTGATCTGGTGTCTTCGGTAGTACGGGCCCAATACTACCAACCACACCGTATCAGTATTCGTCCCAAGTCTTCCTCCCCAAATCCCGAATAATGAGTACTCTACCTCTAGTATGCACTATCTACTTGTATGCTGCCAAACATCCCATATAAGCGATCTCCCTAGACAAGGCATCACAAAACAGGCCATTCTAGTCCTATCATGTATACCTAGTCTTCTAGCATGCATAACAATTCATAATTCAGTGCATAATATAAAATTGTAAGGTATTCTGGGGATCTTTACCGTTCGGGCGCTGGCTGCTCGTACACACTGCTCCATCCTTGTTTTACCGCATTACCATTTATAAAATGTTGTGTCCTTATTATTTAAAAAGGTTTTTCCTCAAATCCCCGGTCTGAGTTCAGTTGCACCCAAAAGTACACCCGAATCCCTCAAACCAAGGCTCTGATACCAATTGTAATGACTCAAATTTTCAAATAAATTTTTCATTTAAAATAACACATCATTATTCGACAAAAGAGTTTATTCTAGGTTTATTGCAAACGTATAAATAATAAATCCTCAAGATCTTCATCGATGGCAGTGTGTACGTGTCACGCCGGCGCCTTCCCACGGTCATCGCTAGAACCTGAAAAACATAAACACAACTAGTAAGCATAAATGCTTAGTGAGTTCCCCAGTATACGACTTACCCACATACGCCTTCCGGCCCGGACCTTTCGATCCACATAACATTGCCTTCCGGCCCGTAACATAATCGCCTTCCGGCCCATAACATATCGCCTTCCGGCCCGTATTACATTGCCTTCCGGCCCATAGTATTTTGCCTTCCGGCCATAACAGTATAAACATAACACATATAGCATATCACACATAACACATAAGCCATACATCATACATATAGCAAAATACATTGCCTTCCGGCCCATAGTATTTTGCCTTCCGGCCCGTATAAGCATACATCACATACCAAGCATCTACCTCCCTAGACATAGCATAAATATAACACATACAACCTTCCGGTCACACCGTCAAACCCTTACGGGTGAAGTATAGTGAGAAGACTCACCTCGTAGTATGCAAGCTATAAACCCTTCGAGCTACTCGCACTCGATCCGCTAATCTGCAGGTTCCCTATAATACCACATACCTTTATTAATGATCTTATCAAACAAGACAACTGCCCCTACTAAGTTACATACAGGTCAACGGTCAACTTGACCGGACTCGTCGAGTGCAACGGGCAACTCGGCGAGTCTAGACACCCCGACTCCACTCGCCGAGTCTAAAGAACGACTCAACGAGTTCCAGTAGATCTTCAAGCTACTCGCCGAGTCTGAAGAACAACTCGGCGAGTCCTAGTGAATCTTCAAGCTACTCGCCGAGTCTGAAGAACAACTCGGCGAGTCCTCGCCATGCAGTCAATTCGCTGCCTCCTGTATCTTGCATGATTCTGTAGTATATAGATATGGGACTTCCTGGACTTTCACATATACTATTACAGAGGTTTAAACACTAGTAACAACACTATAATCTATCAATTCCTTAAATGAGTTTCCTAAACCCTAAATTCGCATACAACGAAAAAGCTACAATTATGATCCGAATATTACCTGGAAACGTGTTCCCTGTGTCCCCAACCTTCAGAACTCGACCCCTTGAACCTCCTTTGATCACCACCTTGCCTCTCCTTGTCTACAACCTCTTCAAGCTTTCACTAGCCCTCACCCTTTGCTCCAGATGCCCACAGACTCCTAAGGTATCTTCAATCGGCCAAAAGACGTGACATGACGGCCCTAAAGGCATTATATACGACTCAGAATCAAAACGGCTAGGGTTTTAGCCGAACAGCGTCGACTCGCCGAGTCCCTATTGGACTCGTCGAGTCCAGTCGCGTATCTGCGACCAAGACCATGGTCCTACTCGGCGAGTCATGTACCAACTCGCCGAGTCCCCTCCTAAATGAGACCCAAAAATAATTTAAAGAAATACCTGAAATTCCGGGCTGTTACACTTATGTAGTTTAAGGGAGATAATAAATTTTTCTTTGTGAAAACCTTTTCCAAATAGAAAGCCTTCAGATGGATTTATCTCTTGGTCCTTTCTGTCAAAACAAATAGAGTCAATTTTCCAAGTCTATCTATTTATTTTCTGCATTGTTTAGTTTAGTTATATATGAAATAAGTAACAACTCAAGAGTGGAAGTTACTTTTTGGAAACTATATATTATTAAAGTTATTGTAAACGACCACACTAAACTTAATGGAAAGCATAAACAGGACGTTATCAATCCAGGACCTTGGATGAGGCCCGGTCTTAGCTTAAGTGATCCATCATCGGGATGATGGTTCTCTTTCCTTCACGAGGAAAGGATATTCCTCGTGATCCTCTCATTCACTCACGACCAATCAAGTCGTGACAAAGAGCTTGATGAAGCCCAGAACGGACGTGACCTGTCAATCAGTTAGTGTGGACCAACTTCTCCCAGTGAGAGGAGGCCACGTCTCACTCCCACGAGGTAGACTCCCCATGATCCGTTAGTAACAGGTATAAAAGGATCTCTCCCGGCTGAAGGGAGGGATCCATCTTCTTCCTCATAGAATTTACCCTAAACTTTCTCTTTAAGAAAACTAATTTGATCGTTAGAGCGACGTCCAGGAGAACACCCAGTCGTCCTTTAACGATTCTTATGTGTTGTGTTCTCAGGAAAACTTGCAAGAATGATCCATCAACCAACATCCAATCCCCTGTAGAGAATATCACAACATTTGGCGCCATCCGAACGTATCCTCAGAGTGATATAGCCAATAAACGATGTTGGTTCTCTGCAAAAGGGCGATCTAAACCCAACAACATATGTGACTGCAGTAGAAGATCCGTTTCGAATACCGGTGACGGTAACCAACGACCACCACTACGAGTATAGAACATAGGCCCCAACTTGGTGCTAATGTCACAAATCCTACCGATCACGGAGCCAGTACTGTTGGGTACACAATTATCTATGTATGACTTTGTAAATGGTTTGACTTTTGTAGACCCACTTGCATGTGGTAAAGTAGCATTGTGACACGATATACATATATATATATATATATATATATATATATATATATATATATATATATATATATATATATATATATATATATATATAACCCGTGGAAACCACAGTTATAAAATTAATTAAACTTTTATAATAAAAAATTATAATTATTAATCAATTATTTTAAATAATTCATTTTAAATAAATTATTAAGTAAAAGATATCTCAAAATTTTAAAGTTATTATAACTTCAAATTTAACATATAATTAGAAAATGTAAATTTGAATTTTGAAATAAATTACCTAATATATCTACATGACACATGGCATAATATTAATGAGGTGTTGTGTTAGAGTGAAACTTGGCAAGAGGAGATTAAAACTATTCATTTATTATAATAGGGATATATATATATATATATATATATATATATATATATATATATATATATATACATATATATATAGAGAGAGAGACATGTAAACACCTCTATATAAGGTGAGTTCATTCCACATGTAGATGTGTGCTTGAGAGATGTAATATTGAGAATGTTAGTGTGTGTTAATTATGTAGATATAGATCCAGATCCCTTTTTGTAACACCTTTCATAAGTGAATGCATCTCTGAAACACTGAAATCAATTTGTTCTTTAATTCTGCATGCCAAACCAATATTCATAATTCACATCAATTGGTATTAGAGCGGGTCTTTGAAGATCACCATGATTTTTTGAAGAAATGATTCTCAATTTGGCAAAATTCGTCACAATTAGAACGTTTATGGTGAGTCTCTCTATGATCTCTCTAAATCTAATTGGTTCGTGGGTTGCGTTCTTGAATTTTTGATGGTTTTGACTAATTGGTCAATTTTTATTTTCGAAAAACTCACTTGTTTTGATCCAATATATTTCTTTCATTGATCTATCCCAAACAAAGTAAAATCTTGAGTTTCCTTACTTTCATCATTGATCCATTGTTAAAATTGTTTTTGAGATCAAAATCCGATTTAAATCATTTGTTAATCAATTCATATTCATTTGATTGAAGTTTCGATAGTTAGCCCAAATCACAATCTGATTACTGTTCATTGGTTCGATAGAAGCCCAAAAGTTAAATCCGGTTATTTTCATGTTTTATTCAAATTTAAGCCCCATTTCAAGCCCTAAAACTTTTTACACAACATTTTGAATTAGTTTCGTCAAAATCGAGCATTCACATTTTCAATCGATTAAGGCATCTAAATTTTTCGTTTTTGATCAAGATATCGATTTGGATTTTAATTCAATTCATCAACATCGATTTTTTTTTCCTGATCTGATTTAATTAGTTATACTGATTGTCGAATTGTAACAAGACCTTAATGGCTAAATTGATTTGGAGTTTTGATCTGTTGTTCTTTTGTGATCTAGTGAATCATCATGTGTCTTGATAATGGATTTTTGTTTCAATTTGGTATTTGATTTCTTTGCTTAGCTCGAGTTGAAAGACCGTTTGAAAGTCAAACGAATTTTAGAGAAGTCAAAATCGAAATCTGTTTATGGTGTTAAAATCAATTTCAGTATTAGATGTGCTGAATCAAATTGTATGGGATTGCCGACGTAGTTTGTGGTGATTATTGAAGTAATACTGCTTCAATCGATGAGTCAACTCAAAAGTCAACATTCCATGGGCGATGTCGATGTTGATTTTTATCGGTGGTTGAAGAATTGGATTTTGATAACGAAGGTTTTGATTATAATGGATTGAGAAGTAAAATCGATGTGGGTATGTTTTTGAATGTTTGGAAGTTAATTGTTTCGAAGGTTTTGATTATTGGGAAGTAATTGTTGCATAATTATGGGATCACTTAAATATGTAGCATATATCATTATATCCAATTATTATGGTAATAATATAAATTGTTGATGGACCGATTTATACAATATTTACTTATCATGTGGATTGAGTTCCCGGTTTGACTCAAGATCCTCAAGATCGCTTCCATCTCTCAGATTAGGGTTTATATCCATCTATAAATACATGTGATGAGGAGCAAATCAAGACACACGAAAATACACTAAGAAATTCGTATGGTTCATTGCTGAGGGATTTTAGAGAGAGTTCTTGAGATCAACTGGAAAACTCTTCCTAGTCTCTAAATCCGAAAATCTCAATGGAACAAGGTATGTAATCATTCTTTAATGTTTAAGTTTTCTTTTAATCAGATTCGAGATTAAAGATCCAAAATTACGCTTTCGCGTTTTATGTTTTGATTATGAAAATAACCAACGATTGGTATCAGAGCCTACTCGAATCTTTTACTATAAGATACGGTTATTTGATTGGTTTGAGATCAGTGATAATTTTTTTTAAGATCCTTAAATTATTTTCATAATTGAACATACCTGTATCTCTTATTATTTCTTCGTATCGTCAAGATTGCTTATTATTATTATTATTATTATTATTATTATTATTATTATTATTATTATTATTATTGGTTTCATTACAAATAAGTTTTCTTGACAAGGAAGGAGGGAAAGAATGAGTGAGATTTTGACTCTTGTTTTCTTTCGGATTCAGTACTCGTATGTATGAATGTATACATGTCAGGAAGGAGTTTTCTTCCCAAAGCAACTTTCGTCTTTTTGTTTTTTTGTTTTTTTGTTTTTTTTTAATTTAATTATGTTACGTGACTTTGACTACACAAGATTAGCTACTAGGTATTAGCTATTACACAAAAGTCATTCATGCTATTATTAGTTTAATATATATTTTTGACAAAATTACAAAAATGGTCACTGTGGTATGCAATTTTTTGGGGTTTTAGTCCAAACAGTGATTTTTTTGGTTTCGTAGTCCTTTTGGACTATTTTCATTGTAGAATTGGTCCCTGATAATCTTGAAAAGACTATATTGCCCTTTTAATTTTTTTTTTCCATTTACTTAAATATTTTTTTCTTTTATGTAATTATAAATGTTAAATCAAATCAAGAATGGGACCCACCTCTCTCTCTCTCTCTCTCTCTCTCTCTCTCTCTCTCTCTTTCTCTCGTTTTTCCCCTTCTTCCTGACGAACACCGGCTCTTTCTTTGTGTTCTACTACTGAAGACGTGAAAGGAAATCACGAGGTCTCCCCAGAGATCAACTATACCTCTCTACCTCTGCTTATTGATCCATCTTTTGAAATGGTTGCTTCTGCTCATCTTCTTCCCTTTGGTCAGTCAAGGAATCGAAGACCCATTTTCTTCTTCTTTCGATTGAGTAAACACCACCGAGATTGGCTGTAGCACCCGTCTAACCCTTCACCCTCGCATATCACTTCCGAGGCAGAAGAAGTAATGGATTAGGAACTGTGCGAGCAGCCTTTCCGCATCGCTCATCTCCTTCCTCAAACCAATCAATCATTGAAGAGGGTTGCTTGTCTGCTATCGATTTCGTGCCTCTTTTTCTTCCGATCAGCCATCGCCAAATCCCCACGAAAAACAAAATCCACATTCTTCATCTTCTCTATCTCTCGTTCATCTGAAAGGTATCGACTTCAACGATTCTTCCTTAGATGATCTAATCCGGTGGTTGATGTTTATGTAGGGATTTAGAAATGTGGATCCGGATCGATGGGAGTTTGCGAATGAGTGGTTTGTGATCGATGTTTATGAGGCAAATGAATAGTAGTATGGGGGAAACATCCAGGGAATATGCGAAGAGATGATGAATAGGAAGAAGAAGATCTGGAGATTGTGGGGTTAAAATAGGAGCAGAAGGCACTAGAAAATGAGCTTTTCTCTCTTGGATTTGAGTTCAATACGACAACAAATGAAGGTCTTTGTGACCCACATCGAAGAGAGCAAGAAGTTCTCTCATCTGTTATCCAATTTTGTGGGTAAAGGTGGAAGTCGATCTGAGTCCATCTACCGACAAGAGGAAGATGATGAATGTCGATGATCTGGAGTTTGTGTTTGCTTGAGAGAGAGAGAGAAATAGAGAGACAGAGAGAGAGATAAAAGGACCATCAATCCAAAAAAGTCACTGTTTGGACTAAAACCCCAAAAAAATGCATACCACAGGGACCATTTTTGCAATTTTGTCTATATTTTTTGATTCATAGTTGGATTTAAGTCTTATCCTTGCGCTGTACAAATGAATCGAAAATATGAATATTATTAAAACAATATAATTTGTGTGTAAAGTATATTGGGTAACAATTCTAGCCACCCTATTCGGCTATACCCATTTAAGGGTACGAGACCCATATTTTTGTTTATTTTTTTATTATTATCATGTAGCATTGCTGTAAAGGGGTTAAATGAGATTTAAACACAAATTAAGGTTTACTTGACTACTTCATACGATCTTGGACCACTGTGTTTCCAAATCTTTCCTTTAAATCCTTTCACATCTCTTCAGTAATAATGTCAAAGGTTTGTGCCTTTGTTGTTTTATTTGATTAAAAGGTTTTATGATTATTAAAGTCTAATAAAGAAACCAAAGGCAATAGTCACCATATAAATGGGTTTTATAACGTATCTAAAAATTTTAGATACTCACAATATATTTTTTAAATTTGTGGGCTATAAAACCCAATTCTTTTTTTGGATCAATGTAAATCTTGAGCATGATAAAACCAATTTTTTTGTATTTACTATCGATATTTTTGTTATAGCAAATCTTCGTATTATTGATAATGTTGATTGTTGCTATTATTTAGCTATCGGTTGAAATATCATTGCCATTTTTTTTCTTCTTATAAATTTCGTCATATTTTTGATGGAATTCTTGAACCTTTTGGCTTATAGATAATTTTTTTTTGATTGATATAATATTGTTACCCAAGTAACCTCTGTTATTTATAGTCAATATGATATTTTCTTATGTGAATTGTGTTCCACCTAAATGTATGCCTTATACACAATGTCACACTTTGACAAATATTTCAGGTTGTCAATAAATTACAATTTTGACATGTTTATTTATTTTCAGAGTAAATTAATTGACACAATACATCACCAAAGTGATCTCTTTTGTGAAAATTAATTTATAAAGAACTTAAATTGTATGGTTTGTGTTTATTAATGCGGACATTAATCGACCCAAAGGTAGGTTAATATTTGGTCGGATAAATACATGTTTGATGATAAATATGCGACAATTTTTAGGTTACATGTCATTAATAAGTCAATCCAAAGAGGAGCTTATTAATTGACATGATATATTGTCAATTCTTATTACCAAAATTTATAGTTTATGTGTTTATTAATGCGGGTATTAGCCGACACAAAGGTAGACTGATATTTGGTCGAATAAACATATATGTGGTGATAAACATGTGACGATTTTTTTGGTTCCATGTGATTAGTAAGTCAATCCAAAGAGGGGCTTGTTAATTGACATGATTTATTGTCAATGTTTATCTCTAAAATAAGGATATCTCTTGCAAGTTAGTATTACTGTCCAAAGACTTGATATTAATGTTGTGTTGATACCTTGTAAAGATGTCATAAATTGAAATTATTGATTACGGTTTATGGATTAATGAGCATAAAAGTAGATTTGCCTATACTCTCAAAACAGAAATTTGAATTATGGTATTATACCTGTTAACATTGATCACATTTATGATTCTTACTCAATGAGATTAACTTTAAGAAATGCAATGAGGACATTATGTTAGTTCTCAATTGCATAGATATTGACCATTCCCTTTGGATAGAGCAACATTCTTTGAGGATGTTGAGTTTGGGGGAGAAAAAAGGCTAAAACATTGGCCTTAAGGAGGAATCAATCTTGATTCCTATTAATGCTTTCGGTAGTATGCAGATTATGAATCAGTGATCAACAATGTTATTTAATCTCCTATTCATATTACACAAACTCGACAACCTCAACTTTGGATATCCTATATGTGGTACCACATTTTTCATCATTTTATTATCTCTTTTGGTTTTGAGATAAATACAGTAGATGATTTTGTGTGTCACAGATTAAGTGGGAGTAAATTTATCTTTCTGGTTTTGGGCAGATATCTACGCAACTCAAGTTTGGATCATCAGAAATCAACCAAATGGATTTGAGATATCTATATATAACAAAAGTCTATATGCTCAACTATAGGAAATTCAGATGTTTTGGAGATCATTTTTATTAAGAATCTGATTTTATTAGATGCCAAAATGGTTACTTATCAATATCAGGATACTTTTACATTTTAGCATGATGAGTCACTTCATGGAGTAGACTTCGGTAGCATCTTCCGTAATGGCATCATAATTTACAGCATGGAATATGGTTGCGAAAATTTGTCACGAGGCTACACATTATTGGTATTGAAAGACCATTAAAGTTGTGGTAATAAATCAGCAATTAATGTTATATTCCAATAACAGAAGTTCTATTAAGTCAAAGCATATTGACATCAAGTTTCCTTCTGTTAACACAATAGTGCAAAATGGAAATATATATAGCACATATGAACAAACTCCATGAAAGCGGATCCGCTCATAAAGGGATTACCTCCCTAGGTCTTTCATGAGAATACTACACACGTTGGTGTGATATTTGGTTTTAGTGGGAGTTTTATGGTGCGTTATGTCTTGTTTAAGAATATGTTTTTCTATACATAATTAAAAATTCGGTTAACTCCATTATTAGTTGCACTTATTTGAAGTTTGATCTCACTTCAAGTTAAAAAGGAACTCGTTGGAAATCTATTTAGATTTTAAAACCACACTTCATGTTTAATCTATGTCGTTAGTTATATATGTATATGTGACCATTGATAGGTTTAGTTACGTAAATTGTAACGAAGGCCGCTTTGATCCTATACTATTATGATTAGTGGACGAGATTGTTTAAGGGTACCAATGTTATAATAACATTAATTAAAGCGCTTATACAGTTATACATACATTTATATATTCGTGGTCTAGTGGGAGATTGTTGGATAATTATGGGACACTTCATAAATATGTACGATATATCATTAAATCCAATTATTATGGTAATAATATAAATTGTTGATGGACCGATTTATACAATATTTACTTACCATGTGGGTTGAGTTCCCGGTTTGACTCAAGATCCTCAAGATCCCTTCCATCTCTCACATTAGGGTTTATATCCATCTATAAATACATGCGATAAGGAGGAAATCAAGACACACGAAAATACACTTAGAAATTTGTATGGTTCATTGCTGCGGGATTTTAGAGAGAGTTATTGAGATCAACTGGAAAACTCTTCCTAGTCTCTAAATCGAAAATCTCAATGAAACAAGGTATGTAATCATTCTTTAATGTTTAAGTTTTCTTTTAATCAGATTCGAGATTAAAGATCCAAAATTATGCTTCCGCGTTTTATGTTTTGGTTATGGAAATAACCAACAATAATGTCGATATGATGCAAATGCCATGGTTTTGATGTGGGATTTTTCGTTTGATGATTAATATCGACTGGGAAGCAGGTTGTGATAACAAATGGCTTGAAGAATTCGATTTTGATGTCAAGGCTTGAAAAGCGAATTGCTGGACTGGAAAAGTGAAGGTTGTTTGAGGATCGATGTCAAGTTTTGATTTTGATTTCGAAATGGTTACTGAAAAACGAAGGCTGTGTTGGAGTCATTAATCGATGATTATTGATTATGATTTCGAAGATTTGGATTGACTAGGAAGAGTCGTGGTTTGGAGTGGATGTCATGTATTGACGTAACGAAGGTTTTAATATCTCAATTTTGAAATGGAGTTGAATTGAGTATTCGTTATCTTACTGTCGAAGATTTTAGCCTTACTTTCGAATATTTGGGTTACTAACGAAGATTTTGATAGCTTAATTTCGAAAGTTTGATAACGAGTTCAGAGATCTTCGTCTTGGTGTCACTGAGCATAGAGCAACAAGCAAATTTGAGAAGATAATTGAAGGTGTGGACATTGGTCCTTCAACTTTCGAAATTTTGACAGTTTACATCCATATTCGAAAGAAGGATACAATTTCGAAATTTTGAAGAGTTGTGCAGATGTTTCGGAGTTGGTCCTTGTAGTTTCGAAGATTTGGCAGAATTGACCCAACTTCAACACTGGGCTGAACATTTTGAGAAATGGGATAATTTTAAAAACGGGTCCTTGCAGTTTATGCGAATTGATGCTTTCTACCCAGTTTCGCAAATGGGGGAGTGTTTCCCATTTTAGCTGTTTTAGGTGCACCGGGTCACTGCAGAATTTTTAAATTGACAATTAATACCTAATTTTGAGAAATTTTGTCAAACGAGGTCCGTGAACGAAGCTAAAAATTGAAATTTTTTGGACTTTCTGGATTGAAGCAAAATGTTTATGCCATGTGTTAAGCGGGGAGTTTTGGATAGAAAAATTCTGAAATGAGCACTTTCTCATTCCTTTTTGGTTTTATAATCAATTTTCGATTACAAAAGGGGAGAGATTTATATAAAAATTCGAAAGTCGAATTTTTCATACTACGCGGACTTGAAGAACGAAGTGACCTCGAGTATTTGAAGCTTATGAAATGATTCGATTGGAGATTCGGAAGTGATTTCGATTGGGTTTGCACTTTTTGAAGATTTTTGGCATGTGCTTTTATGCTCAACTTTATGGCGATTATTTGGAGATTGAGAAACTACTAATTATTCGTTGATGCTCGGTTCGTATGGTCTCACATTCTAGAACCCAAATTGAAGAATCATGGAAGAATTGCAGATTTGAAGTTCATCTCTACATGTGTCACGCTTGAGGCTCGATTCGCGTAGTTGCTTGATTTTTGAAGATTTGAAGCGTTTCATCCATTCCTAATTTTGAGCAAGAGAATGTTGGGTACAAAGTTATCCATGTATGACTTTGTAAATGGTTTGACTTTTGTAGACCCACTTGCATTTGGTAAAGTAGCCTTGTGATACAAGAGATAGAGATAGAGAGAGAGAGAGAGATGTAAACACCGCTATATAAGGTGGGTTCATTCCACATGTAGAGGTGTGCTTGAGAGATGTAACATTGAGAGTGTTAGTGTGTGTTAATTATGAAGATTTAGATCTAGATCCCTTTTTGTAACACCTTTCATAATCGAATGCATCTTTAAAACATTGAAATGATCATATTCTTTGTGTGTTCTTTAATTCCGCATGCTAAAACAATGTTCATAATTCACACCAAGTAATCCAGAGCAGTTTTTGGAAACTGTCGTTGGACGGTTTACAGCCTCAGACGGGGATATCACATCCCGATCTGCTGCAGGAGCCTCCGTATGAAGGCACAAAGGTAATCACTATCTCTTAGTATCATAAGATAAACACAACTCAACAAGCGGAGGACGAGATAGACGTACCCTTGTAAAATCTACTCAATATTAGTTTCTCAATCAACTATCCTAGACCTTTGAACTGGTATCTGAGAGACGCACTCCTCATATCTAGATTCATTCTTAACATGAAAATCCATCGATTAAACATGGACAATGGAAGTTGCTATGATGTACTCTATGAGCATTGTTTCAGGCACCTACCAGATGCGTGGAAGGAGGGGCTACAGCCCCCAACCGGAGGGCCATTGGTAGGATTCACCGGTCACAGTGTGTGGCCATTAGGCACTATCCGGTTGCCCTTAACGTTGGTCAGTCATGGAAAAAGGGACTGAATCACAAGAACAATCGAATTCTCTATGATCCGGTTTCTAGCAGAACACAATATTTTTCTTGGAAGGTCGGAAATCTCGTTACTACACTTCGTGCCATCAACCATCCGTGGCAAAGTTAAATTTAGCACACGCCAGGGATCAACAACAATCATCGCCACAAACACCAGGGCACAACACTACCACTAGATCATAGCCGCTCCCGAGTTGGTGTGAGCACCAAAGAAGTCGAAGGAGGGATGTTCCACCGAACAACACCAAATAAACATGAAATTTCTAGAACAACTCGTGTGAATTGGCGTTCACCTATCAGGTGAGACCAGGGCACGACTGGTAGCGCTTCTGAAGCAATATTCCACCGTTTTCGCCTGGAAACCAGCGTAGATCGACAGGTTATAGAACATAGTCTCAATATCACGCCTAGAAGCAATCCTATTAGAAAAACAAGAGGGGCCAGATAGAAGACCATAATAGGGCTATAAACGCAGAAGTGGTCGATCTGGTAAATGCTATGGAAGTAATGTTCCCGACATGGATAGAAAAACCTTTCATGGTAAAGAAAGCCAGTGGGTCATGATGAATGTGCAATGATTACTCTGATCGTAATAACGCTTATCCAAAGGATTGTTATCTCCTTCCGGAGATAGATCATAAGTTTCAGTATGCTTGAAGGGTTTCAGTTCAAATGTTTCCTTGATGCGTACAAGGGTTACCAACAGGTACAGATGAAGTGAGAGGAGAAGGCGAAAACTGTCTTCCACACCGAGAAGGGCACTTTCTGCTACCTGAAAATGTCGTTTGGACTCAAAAATGTGGGTGCTACATATAAGAGGTTAAAGGACAAGATATTCGGCGATCAAATTGGTAGGAATATCGAAGTCTACATCGATGATATGGTAGTTAAGAGCCGCAGTGAAGAAAAATTGTTCCACGATGTGGAAGAAACTTTCAAAATGCTAAATAAAGCACAAATGAAGTAAAACCGAACTAAGTGTACTTTTGGAGTAGAGAAAGGTCAATTGTTTGGTATCAGATATCCAAGGAAGGGATTCTAACAAATCCCACCAAAATGCAGGAGTTCCTTGAGTCGAAAACTCCCCACAACCCCATAGGTGTTCAAGAAATCAAAGGTAGGCTAACAACATTTGGAAGATTCATTGCCAAATCTGCAGAAAACGCACTTCCGTTATAACAAACATGTTGGGTTTTGGCCATATGAACATTCCTATGTGCACATGCAAACCCTAATGCTTGGATCTAGGTTTCTCTAATTAAACATGCATTGAATCCAAGACTTCTAATGGCTAATAGAGCATAAGAACAATACAAAATCAGAGTTAGAAGCTTACCTTGAAACACTTGTTTGATCTTCTTGTTCTTGGAGCTTTAGAGTCACAAATGTCACTCCTTTAATGGCTTACAAACACCAACTAGCAAGAGGATGATTTGCGAGAGAGGAGAGGGACTAGAAATCGGCCAGGGTTTCTTTGCTTTAGCAGAGGTGCCGATTTCCCTTGCCCTAGGGGTCTATTTATACTTGTAAGGCTCCTAGGGTTTCACCCTTAAACCCTAGTTGGATAATCTTTACTCAAAGCAATCCAAATCCTTTTCATGATAATCCCTTGTACGATTTGTGGCTTATCCCAAGCCCTTGAAATCGTCCAACCCTATCCAAGAAGGATTTATAGCCCAAAGTGTAACTATCAAACAATTGACAGTTTATACCCTCTTATTTAATTAATCTCCTTATGTCACCAAATTAGTTCTAATTAATTTATGACTTATATTAATCAAACAACAATATTATTATTCCTTATATTATTCTCATAATATATTAATAATATTTATTCTCTCATAATAAAATCATCCTGTCAAGTTGCTATGGTGAAGGCAACCCAAAAGGACCATGCACAATCGGGTCAAATACTTGCCAAATATAGTTGCAGCCTTAGACACTATTCCAACAGTCTCCCACTTGGATACGTCTAGTAACTATATGCACAAGTACAATTCGATTTGCAATCGTAGCTCTCAAAGACGCTGTCAAACTCTGATCTAATCAATCTTGTCCTTTAGATAAGGGATCGTATAGTCCTCTGTTAGATATCATGCTGACAATTCTATGGAATAATTAGTCTAGCATTTGGTTTCTCGATCTCCGATTTATTTGACATAGAACTTAATCGGACACATCAATTCAGTTCTGACCAGGCCCGACACATAAGTCAAAATCAAATCATCAAGCGGCCGAGATATTGCTTTTACCCTCTTGGGATAAAAGTAACAGCTAAACTTCGACTTATATGCATTTACTTATTCATTAATCAACCATACACAACAATGCGTTTTATAACACCGAGTTACTGATGCGTTTTCGCATTATCAATGTACAACCAATTAACAAATAACAAACCATATATCTAGAATTTAAGACTATATGATATTATCGTCTTGCGATCACCCTTTTATATCATATTCCATAAGGTGATTCCAGCAAGCGCGGGTTTGTTCCGATGCTCAAAACTAGTTCATAAGCACTCATTAACGTTGCAGCAACCCTTTGCTATGTCTAATACCATTTAGACAATCTACACACTGATTCATGACAATCTTCATTCATATCTACTTCCAACATATGAATGATTGTGGACAATTTGAATAATTCGATTATTCTTAATAAATTCAATTATTCTGGAAGTCAAAACATGCAAAATGAAACAATAGTTAAACAATTAACATAAGACAGTAACATTACTCATAAATAATACTCTTTTATTTAATCATCAAATGTTAATTACATTTATCTATTACACGTTTATACTACTATCTAATCTATGCTAATATCATCCTTCAGCCCAATACTCCTAGGATGCTGCAAGTGCTTAACCCTACTCAGTCCCTTCGTAAGCGGATTTGCTGGGTTATCTTCTGATGATATCCTCTTCACTACGAGTTGTCCTTCTTCTACATGATGTCTAATAAAGTGATATTTTCTGTCGATATGTCGAGATCTACCATGATCCCTTGGTTCCTTGGTCAAGGCAACCGCTTCTTCATTATCACAGAAAATCTCCATGGGCTCCTTTATGGCAGGTACAACTCCAAGATGGCCGATGAAGTTCTTCAACCATATTGCCTCCTTCGACGCTTCGCTCACTGCAATGTATTCTGATTCGCAGGTTGAATTAGCTACGGTTTCCTGCTTGGAACTTTTCCAAGTCACTGCTCCTCCATTCAGGGTAAAGACCCAGCCCGGCTGCGAACGGTAGTTGTCCCTGTCGGTCTGAAAGCTGGCGTCACTATACCCTCGCACCTTCAAGTCATCACTCCCTCCGAGGACTAAGAACCATTCCTTCGTCCTCCGAAGGTACTTAAGGATATTCTTCACCACAATCCAATGAGCTTTGCCAGGTTTCCCTTGATATCTGCTAACCATGCTCAAAGCAAAGGCTACATCAGGGCGAGTACAAGTCATAGCATACTGGATTGAGCCAACTGCGGAAGCGTATGGTACTCGGCTCATTTATGCTATTTCAGCTTCGGTACTCGGATTTTGAGTATTACTCAATTTGGCATTACTTTGTATCAGTAATTCTCCCTTCATCGAGTTTTCCATACTAAAACGTTTTAGTACCTTCTCTATGTAAGTGTTCTGACAAAGTCGTATTAGTCTCTTACTTCTCTCTCTTACTATCCTTATTCCCAAAATATAGGATGCCTCTCCGAGGTCCTTCATAGCGAAGCACTTCCCGAGCCAGGACTTAACCTCCTGCAGAGTCGGGACGTCGTTTCCTATGAGTAATATGTTATCGACATATAGAACGAGAAAGCTAACTATACTCCCACTGGCTTTGACATATACACACGATTCATCTTCGTTTCGTACAAATCCAAACTCTTTGACTTTCTCATCGAAGCAAAGATTCCATCTGCGAGATGCTTGCTTAAGTCCATAAATGGACTTCTCAAGCTTACACACTCTATTCGGATGTTTCGAATCCACAAACCCCTCTAGCTGAGCCATGTAAACATCCTCAGCCAACTTTCCATTAAGGAAAGCGGTCTTGATATCCATTTGCCAAATCTCATAATCATGAATTGCGGTAATCGCTAGCATTACTCTAATAGATTTTATCTTCGCAACTGGTGCGAAGGTCTCATCATAGTCAACTCCAGGAGTTTGAGTAAAGCCCTTCGCGACCAATCGCGCTTTACATGTGTGTACGTTTCCATCCACGTCGGTCTTATTCTTGAAGATCCATTTGCACCTAACGGTCTTACGTCCGGGCACATTATCAACCAAATTCCAAACTTGGTTATCATACATGGATTGGATCTCGCTATCCATTGCCTCTTTCCATTTCGCAAACTCCGAGCCTGCCATGGCTTCCTTATAGCTATTAGCTTCATCAAGGATTATTAGTGTACCATCACTAATATACATGTCGATTTCCCTTAATAAAACACCCAAATGTAATATTAAGGATTAGAGCCAGAAGCATTGTTGAAAGACATCTGAAGGAAAGAGAACAAGATTAGTTTAGATATAAGAGAGTCCTTAATAAAACACCCAAATGTAATATTAAGGCTAGGATCCAATCACAATATAATATAACTTAGAAGAGGTATGCCGTAATCTAAGCTATATCATATTTGAAAGGTAGGTGAATGACGTTTCACCAATTTCCACCACGAAAACCGCAATATTTTAGTATTAGGTTTTTGAATGGTTCTTAGAAATTCCTAGATTCTTTGAGATTCAATGAACTTTTTCAAAGGCATGTTTCAATCTCGAGTGTGCCCTCCAAGTTTTGTGACTGGGATACCGAGGATCACAAAACGAGGTGTGAAGTAACCATGCAAATCACTTGGTACCCTTAAAGTTTATCACTCAATCGATGTGCCGGTTAACCACACACGCTCCATCGATACTATAATAGGCCCTAAGTCACCCTTTACCTACCTTGTTAAGTCCAAGTTAGTGTGCCGGTTAACCACACACGCTCCACCAACGACTTAATCAAAGTGTAAAGTGTAATTTCATGGAATAGCACCTTATTCACATTTTTCCTAAAGTAACTAAGATTGGGAATTTAATAAAACATTTAGTTACTTTATAATATTCATCATACTTTGAATGAGAATTAATAAGTCCTTGTCTTAGTCGTTCGACTAACGACCCTCCACCGATCAAGCAAGCGGTGGGTGAGAGTGGACACCCATTAAGTCACCATTTTATAGGCAACAACCATATACCCACCTTATAGACCGGCTTCGTGAATGAGGCGTACTAGCGGTAAGACGACTTTGTTCTTATACATATATATATATAATTATTAAATCATAATAATATAAGTATAAGGGTTGAATTTTAACTTTTAAAATTCTAGGGGTTGGAACTAAAGTTTTAACTTAACTTTACTTGTTCCAAAACTTGAGGGCAAGTTTTGTAAACTTTCAAAACTTTTCATTTCTTGTAACTTATGAGTTTAATAGAGTAATAAAATGAGGACTTTTCATTTTTCTAACTGTTGTGTTCTTTTAATGGTTTTTAATCCAAGAGACTTTTGGTTTTCCATAACTTGAGGACAAGTTATGGACTCCATTAAAACACATTATGATCATGAATTAATCTACCACATAGGTTACAAATAATTCCTATGATCATCTAAACATCATAAGAACAAGAATATGAATATGAACACTTTCAAGCATCAAAATCACATTTAATCTTTGTAATTTTGATAACTAGTTGTTGTAAATGAGTTAGAAAAGACATTACACCTTCTAAAATAAGTTTTCAAGTACCAAAACATTTTAGGGTAATGATTCTAATCCATTTCCAGCAACTCAAGTCGAAATTCTGCACTCTGTTGACCCTACTCGCCGCGTGCATAAACCTACTCGCCGAGTAGGTTGAAGATACACATGAACTCGACGAGTCTTCCCCATGGACTCGCCGAGTCCATCAGTCAGACAGCAGATTTTTCGACTTTCTTCAACTTTTAAGCACAAATAACAAACAAACAAGCCTAGGCTCTGATACCACTGAAGGGTTTTGAGCATTCTAACACTTCCTAAGTGTACATGCAACCCTAATAACCTTGGATCTATGTTTGTCTAATTATCATGCAAAGTTGAATTTCCAAGGTTATATTCCTATCTAGCATACATGGGGAACAATTTTAACTTGAATGAAAGATAGAATAATTTACCTTGTTGTTGCTTATGTTCCTTGAAACCTTGTGAGCCTAGCACCCCAAGTGTGATGCCTCAAATGCTTCACACAACACCAAATGCTCTTGGAAAGACTCTTGAGATAACACACACTTCTCAAAATCGGCCAAGCCCTCTAGTTTCTTAGTGTACCCGATTTTGGTGGAGAATACGCTTCTTATATAGTGTTGACACATCTAGGGTTACACCATGTAAACCCTAATGTGTCATGACTCTTCATTTCCATGACCCATGGGTTTGTAACTCCCATGGAGCATCCATGGAGCATCCTATGGGTAGAACCCAACTTGATAGTCCATGGAGCCTCTTAGCCCACTATACAAGATATGGATGATTTACATAATCAACCCATATATTTAATTAGTTATCCTTTGATCACTTAATTAATTCCAAATTAATTCTTTGATCAACTAATCAAATAATATTATTAATATATTAGAACTTATAATATATTAATAATCTCCAAGTGTTATTTCTCTCATTTAGTCTATCCAATTGCATGGTGCCATGCAACCCAAATGGACCATGCCGGGTCGGGTCAAGTACAAGCCCGAAATAGTTATGGACTTAGACACCTTATCCAACAGTCGTGAGTATCTCGTCTTACGAAAACCTCTCAACCGCAAACCTTGATATGTGCCAACAAGGGATCTTTCCCTGTCCACATCTCGTGAGGTGTTTTGGCAACCCTTTTAGTAGGAACTCGGTTAAGGATATGGGCGGCAGTCTCTAAGGCATACCCCCAAAAAGAGATTGATAGTGAAGCACGACTCATCATAGAGCGAAGCATGTCCAACAAAGTTCGATTATGCTTTTCTGCCACACCATTCAATTGTGGTGTCCTAAGTGGCGTCAATTGTGAAACTATTCCATACTCCTTGAAATAATCGTGGAATTCAAGACTTAGGTACTCTCCTCCTCGATCGGATCGAAGCATCTTGATTTTCCTGCCCAATTGATTCTCCACTTCATTCTTGAACTCTTTGAACTTTTCAAAAGTTTCTGACTTTTGCTTGATTAAGTAGATATACCCATATCTACTATAATCATCGGTAAAAGTCACATAGAAGCGGTTCCCATCCTTTGTGGTTGATCTAAACGGTCCACATACATTGGTATGTATTAGGTCCAATAGACCCTCACCCCTTTCACATGTAGTAGTGAAGGGTGACTTAGTCATCTTTCCAAGTAAACAAGATTCGCATATGTCATCTTCCCTAAGGTCAAATGACTCCAACACTCAATACTTTTGGAGTTGGGCTATGCGTTTCTTGTTGATATGTCCAAGACGACAATGCCACAAGGATGCTCTATCCATACTATTGGAAGAATCCATGTATAAAACATCATTTCCTAAGTTATCTACAATCATAACGGTTTCATAAATTCCATTACATGGTATAGCTTCAAAATAAAAGACACCATTTAGATAAGCCAAAATAGAACCATTCTCATTATTAAAAGAAAATCTAAAACCATGTCTAAACAAACCATGAAATGAAATGATGTTTCTAGCCATTTCTGGCAAATAGCAACAATTGTTCAAATCTAAAGTTAAACCATTCCTAAGCACTAAAGAATACACTCCAATCTTGGTCACAGGCAACGATCTTCTGTACCCCATGATTAGATTTATCCTTCCATGCTCCACGTCTCTATTTCTTCTTAGTCCCTGCACATTAGAACAAATGCGGTAACCACAACCGGTATCAAGAACCCAAGAAATAGCATGAGGTGAATCGTTAGATTTGATTGTATAAATACCTGCGAAAGACGGCTTGTTCTTTCCTTCCTTGATGGCTTGCAGGTACTCTGGGCAGCTTCTCTTCCAATGTCCTATCTTGTGGCGGCGGTGGCACTCTGCCTCCTTTGGGTTTGGGCAAGGTTTAGAAAAATCAACTTTGGTCCTACTAGAAGAGGCACCATCTCGGGACTTAACCTTGCAATGGTTCTTCGATGAAGCTTTCCTCTTCTTTCCCCTTCCTTGTCCAATAGCCAAGACAGGAGCAGCGGGTGGATTGGGAGTTGGTGCAACAGATTTGTCCTTGTAGTTGCTCTCAGCGACCCTCAAGAGACCTTGGAGCTTACTTAGGGTGACCTCTTCTTTGTTCATATGGTAGGTCATCCTAAATTGATGGTAGCTTGGAGGCAAAGAGTGAAGCACCATGTCGATCGCCAAGTCTTCCCCAAAGTCAACATTCAACTTACGAAGACGGTCAACATACCTTTGCATTTTTTGCAGGTGCACGGTAAGAGACTCTCCATGACCCATTTTAGCGGAAATCATGTTAGTGAAAATCTCATAACGCTCTTGTCTCACGTTTTGGTGGTATCTCTCCAACAAGTCTTGGTGCATCTCACACGGATACATGTCCTCATAGGACTTTTGGAATTCAGAGTTCATAGTGGCTATCATGATGCAATGTACCTTCGTTGCATCATGCTCGTGAGTTTCAAAAGCGGTCATCTCAGCCGGAGTAGCGATTTCAGGGTTGATTTTCTCGAGCTTCTCATCGAGGACATACTCTTTGTCCTCATAGCGAGCAATAGTGCGAATGCATCTTATCCATTCGCTAAAGTTCGTCCCATCGAAAGTGACCTTTTGACAAAGGCTCATCAATGTGAGTGAAATAGCAGCAACGTTGTTTGCGTTCAACATCTACAAATAGAAAGGACAATGATAGATTAGAATATGAAACCCTAATTATCACCCAATAAGAAAAATTAGGGCTAGGATCCAACAACAATATTTACATATTAGAAAAGGGATGCCGTAATCTAACATGCAAACAATTTGAAGGTAAGTGAATGATGATTCACTAATTCTCCATCATGAAAACCTAACTTTAAGTTTTAAATGTATTTGAGAATTCCTAGGTTTAGATGAGATTCATTGAAACTTTTCAATGGCATGTTTAAATCTCAATATGCCCCTCTTGTTTGTGACTGGGATACCGAGGATCACAAAGCGGGTGTGAATTACCATGCAAATTCACATGGTGCCTTCATTGTAACGATCTCCTATTTGATGTGTGTTGGGTCAAAATATGGTTTATACTTTACTTTTCTGGGCAATTATATTTTTGTGTAGTATTTTATGAATTTATTGTCTAGTTTACGGCCGTAAACACCTTACGGCCGTAAACTCATTTACGGCCTATGTGTATCCGGCCCATATTCTTATATAAATAGAGGTGTTAGGGTGAGGAGTAGAGATTGATGAACACGAAGTAGTTTACGGCCAGAGAGAGAAATCGTGGGTGTGAATCTTTTGTATCCGGATTATAATTCATATCAATACATACAAGATTCATATTAATTCTTCTTCTCCTTCTCTTCTATTTTTGATCTTACATCATCCGTTTGATTGGGATTCCGCACCATCAAATGGATCTGACTGACACACAGACAGATTAGGGACTTACAATTGGTATCAGAGCCAAGTTCTATCAGTCAAAAGGTTTTATTGTTTCGTTTGGAATCTGAGTAATTGGTGTTTACGGTCCAAGCTTACGGCCGTAAACTCCGAGTTCTTAGGCCGTAAACTCTATTTGGAGCATTATTTGATCTTATTTTCGTAATATTTTTGCGTTTTTGGATAGATCTCGCAAAAATAAGGGGGGTTTGTTCTTCGTTTTTTCATAAAAAAGGGTTTTTGATCGAGTTTTGGAGCTTCAAAGTCGAAAAATCGTTGTTTTTCACGTAATCTTGAAGGGTTTTCGGCCGGAGCTTACTGCCGGAAACAGTTCACGGCCGGAGTTTACGGCCGGAAACTGTTCAGGGCCGGCGGCGGCATTTGTGTTTACGGCTAGGGTTTCCGGAGGCTGCGGCTTAGCTCGGCAGATTGGCTCAGATTTCGGCTCGGCTTGGAGTTGGCTCGGATCACGGCTAAGCAACAGCTCGCATTGCAGACGACTCGGCTCGGCTTCAATAAAAAGGAAGAGAAGGTGCAGTCGTCGGGTTTCAAACCCGCGACCTCTTGAACACAAAGCAAGCGGCTTGCCAACTCCTCCAATAGAACCCTTGTGATTTCCCTCCGATATATTAAACTTAAACACTTCCTGTCGCACAATAATTTCGAAATTTGACACTTTTAACCTTCAAAAAAAAATCAATTTCTTTCAATTTTAAATTTCATTTTCATCCAAAATTTTATTTTTTAAATTTTTAATTTTTAATTTTGACTTTTTACTTAAAATTTTGATTTTGACTTTTAAAGTTTGACCTTTGACTTTAAACTTTGACTTTCTCGTTTGACTTTTAATTTTTCAAATTTAGCTTTTCGGTTTGACTTTTAAGTTTGACTTTTCATGTTTGACTTTTGAGTTTGACTTTTTAAATTTGACTTTTAAGGTTGACTTTTGAGGTTTATAGTCAAAGGGCATTTTTAAATTTAAGTTTGACTTCTAGTTGTGCTTTTAATAGTTTTTTTTAAGTTTATGAGGGAATTGAAATCATGAAAGAGAGTCATCAAGAGATTTTAAGACAAAATTTCAACATGTTCGATTATTTCCCTGGAGAAACCCTGGAAGCTCAGTTGCAGTGATTTACTACACTTACTACTGAGATGAATATAGCCGGAATCTTCTTGACTAAGTCCGAGATCAACAAAAAGCTGCTAAATTCACTTCCGAAATCGTGGGATATGAACGTGGTCATCATCAAGAAGACAAAAGATCTAAATTATCTTAGTCTTGCTGATGTTATTCAAGAACTTAATGCTTTGAAGTGTAGAGAAACAATGAGTTCTGAAAACATTCCGGTCACTAAAGTTACACGTTCTCCAGCTTGTGAAGCCACGATTAAATTTCTTCAGGAACAAACTGATTTATTAAAAAGAGAAGTTGAGGACCTGAGATATGAAGGATATCAACATAGGAAAGGATAGAAACCCCTGAAGGCTGAATTAGAAGCTAAAACCAAGGACTTTAGGAAACTTCAGGAAGACTATAGTAACAAATGTGAAAACTATGATTATGTAGTCAAACAAAATGCTGAGCTAGTGGCTGAAGTTGAATCTTTGAAAGGAAAGTTTGAAACCGCCAAACTTGATGTTAGAAAATATGATTTCTCAAGTGAGGTGGTTGCAAATATGATAGACCAAAGCATGCAGTTTAAAAGGAATCAACACAAGGGTCTAGGGTATGATAGTGTACCTCTTCTTTATAATCATAACTACACATCCATCCCTATGACACAGGACGAAACTGACAGGGAGCCACATCTTCAATATGGAAAATGAGTTGGATTTGTGTTAGGAGGAGTTATTAATATTGAAGATTCTAATGTTGCTACTTCTTGTGCAGGCAAAGTAACAAAGGATGAGAACAAGGAGAGTTCTTCTAAACAAACAAACGACCCCTTGAACTTTGAATCTGTTGCTTCTAATCAACCTCCTGTTGGTAAATACAAGCCACCATTTCAAGCTAAACAGAGTGCCTGTTGCAACTGTGTGTGTGGGAAAAGCAAGAGACAAGGCAAGGATACGCCACCAGGGGCAGGAAGAAATAACTTCACAGTGAAGAAAAAGACATGTTTTCACTATGGAACACCTGGACACATTGCCTGAAATTGTCCAAATCACGCATACGTTCCTTACTATGCGCAAGGCTGGCAGAACGCACCAAGAGGGAGATACTCCAAAAGAAACCCCTCAAGGTCACGTTCAGACATTGACGACTGGAATGCCAAGAAGGCCAAGAGTGTAACTCCCAAGGCCAAGAATCAAACCCCAAAGGACAAGCATCCAAATCCCAAGGGCAAGAAGGATATGTCAGCCAACAAGCCCGGTTCAAGAGATGTTCTTGTGAGGCCAAGACCGGTTAGGTCAAAGTCATCTAGGCAGACGACTTCAAGTGCCAAATCAAGTACTGAGCCACCCATAGGATCGAAAAAGGAATGGGTTAAACCCAACTAAAAATGGGTTCCAAAGGCTCACTCTCCCAAATCTCCTAATGCTTCTAACATTTCTACATCTTCTGTTTGTGACAAGCAGGATATGTCATGGGAGAGAGTATCGTGCGTTGATGACAAAGGTCGACCCAGTTTCAAAATGGACTGGGTTCCGAAGACCATCTGATCCCTCTCTGTGTCAGAACAACTATGGAGGCATAACATCAAACTTCAGTTTGTTGGTAGTGGCTGTTCCAGGCACAAGATAGGGGACATCTCTCAACTGTACAACATTCAGATCTTTGTTTGAGAGTATGTGTCCTTTTGCGGGAAAGGAAGAAACGAAGGGATCACATGGGGTTAGTGCTTAATGACATGAAGAATTTTCGGATCCGTTCTGAGTTTACGCGTGCTGTTCTCAGACCTTCTGGATGCAAATTTAATCGGTGACTTATCGTTTGCGTTTTCTTCTCTATACTCCTGTGTTTTTCTTAACCTGATTCGCTTTAAAGACTAATTTTTGTTTTAGGATATTTTAAATTTGCGCATTTTCTTTCGTTTCTCTCCTATGCAAAAATTTAAGGGGACAAATAAAAACAAAACAAAAAATTAGAAAATTTTCAAAAATCCAAAAACATTAGAAAATCAGAAAATAAAAAAATATATTGGTTATGAGTCTGTGTTTGAGGGAGATGTTTTGGGAAGTGATATTATCAAATGATAACAGGCAACCTGAGTCTGCGTAATGTACCCAAAGTTGAAGGGTCTATGCTCTGACTTGATGCGTCGGTAGGCACGATAATTTTTAAAATGGACATGACTAGGCAGAGTTGAACTTAGGAAATTTATAGACTTGACAAATTTTAACCTAGTTAGATCCATTCAGCCTGACAATACGACGCTCGGATAGGTTGAGCAGGGAGATATATATGGGAATCTACTCGTCACATTAATTGAACCCGTACTTGGAACCGTGGTTTAACTTTTCCTCGATGTGCGGATTTTGTCCTTAACTCCGGTTGGATGGGGCGACTGGTAAATTCCGATAAATTAGGTCTGTAGAATATCATTTTCTTTCTTTCCCTCTGTTAGTCATACGTTGTCTCCTTTGCGCGACTTCCAAACTAACCTGGTACACAACATATGCAACTCTATTTCTCTGCAGGCTATATATATATATATGTGTGAAATATATGAGTGAAATACTTCTCATCTGTTAGCCATATGTTGTCTCCTTTGCGCGACTTCTAATCCGACCTGGTACAATATTCAATGTTGTATGCTAGTTTTAGGTTTCATGCTTTGGAAAATTTTATTGCATGTATAACTAGAGAAAACTTAGATCCAAAGCATTATGGTTTTATGTGCACCATATGAATGTTATAGTACATAAAACCCAACATTGTTATCAGAGCCATAGGAGTTTTCTGTTATATAGATGCATTGGTTAATGTTCAAAGCCGTAGAAAACTGAAAATCCGCATTCTGTCAGCATGAACTCAACGAGTCCATCATCGAACTTGACGACTTCATGATGAACTCGATGAGTCCATTGTCTGACTCGACGAGTTGGACAGTCTGTTGGCAGATTCTCGGGGTTTTTTTAGCCATAATTGGATTAGGATCATTACCATGAACTATTTTATATTATAAAATCTGTTTTTTCAGATATGGTAGTTATTAACCTCATCTAATTAAAAGATAAATTGTCAAATTATAAAATAATTACTAGATTATATGATAAACTAATTATTTGTATAATTTAATTTGAATTATATTGCTAAAGAGTTGCATTAGGTGAAATTGGAAACGATAAAAAAATATGATTATTTTATTAGTTTAAATTTGACCTAAATGTTTTGAAGAGTTACAAAATTTGTCATCAAGTTTTGGAACTCAAAAGTTTTTTTAAGGAGTTACAAAACTTGCCATCAAGTTTGGAATTCAAAAGGTTTTCAAGAGTTACGAAACTTGCCCTCATGTTTTGGAACTTGAAAAGTTTTTTTTATGAAACATTTAATTCTAAAACTCTTGTAATTGAAAAGATTTTAAAAAGTCTAACTCATGGGTTCATAACTTAAAAATTAATTAAATAGTTTTTATTTTGATTTAGCATCTTGATGTTTTTGAATAGTTCAAATTACACCCTTACGGACTTTATTAAATTAATTAAAGCGTTTAATTAAATGAGAATTAATAAATCCATAATGATATGGTTTAAGTTTAATTAAATTAAGAGTATAATTTATTAATAGATTAAACCATTAAGTATTTTAAATGTCTAAAATACACCCTTATACTATATAAAATTAAAAGTTAATATATTATATATGTATAAGTAAAAATTTAGTCTTACCGTTAGTAGGCCTCATTCACGAATATGGTATATAAGGAGTGTTTAAGGAAGCGGCCTTTAAAATGATAGCCATTGGGTATCCACTCTTATCCACCACACCCTTGACTAGTGGAAGGTCGTTAGTCAAACGGGTAGGATAGGACACAATTTCCATTAAAATTATAATGAAAATTCCAAGTAACTAAATGTTTTATAAATTCCCAATCTTAGTTACCTAGGAAAAATGTGAAGTAGGTGCTAACCCATGAAATTACACATTGCACCTTCTTGGTCGGTAGTGGAGCGTGTGTGGTTAACCAACACACTAATATAGGACTAATGAAGGATGGCAACGGGTAGCTCGTAGTTTTTCATAGATCAGTGGAGCGTGTGTGGTTAACCAATACATTGATTATGTGATAGAAGACCTCGAGAGTACCATATGAATTTGCATGGTTATTCACACCGTGTTTGTGATCCTCAGTATCCCAGTCACAAACTTGAAGGGCATAATCGAGATTAAACATGTCATTGAAAAGTCCAATGAATCTCAAAAGATCTAGGAATTTCATTTAAAACTTAATTCGTTCAAAACTTCATTTTTGTGGTGGAACTGGTAAATCGTCATTTAAATACCGACGAATAGTTTGTACTTGGATTACGACATCACTCTTCCGAATTGTAAATTATTTTGTTGGGTCCTGGACTCTATATTTCATTTTGGTGTTATATTAAGGAGTTAAATCAACCAAACTGGATTTTCTTCTTTGTAGGTGTCTAGTTCTGATAACTATGGTCTTCCCGAATCCTTTGGAGAAAGATTTCCTCATGAAGATGATATCCCACGATTGGATCATGAAAATGGAAATCATACTTCAGTTCCCCTACCTCTTCGAATAGTTCTCCCCAACCCACATTTTCATCGACTTGAAAAGTTCAACGTCACTCAAAGCCTATTGGAAAGCAAACACCAAGATGGAAGGTATGTGTGTGCACATGTCTTGGAGACGAAGTCACACATTAACAGGCTGGGAATGTTAGGTGTCGTTGTCTCGAGGAAGCTGGATTTTGATTTAGTTCTTCAATCACTTCCGAAGTCATATAGTGAGTTCATTAAAGATTACTATACGACAGACCACGATGTGTCCCTTATTGATCTTGCATATTTGCTGATTGCTACTGAATCATAAATGATTTGGCGCACTGGTAAAGCAAATTTGATTGAAAGATCTACTTCCCAAACTTCCATGGACATTAACAATGAAAACATTAGAAGTACAAAAAAGTCATCTCTTCCCAATGGAAAGGCATCAGCCATGGTCAAATCGTTTGACCAAATGGTAAAGAGAAAGGCACTAGATGTGAAGCTGTCGTATCTACCTTAAGGACCACAAGGATAGTAAATTCAGAGTGTATGACTCTACTTTAGGTAAGTCGACTATCTAACTCTATTAAGTTATTCTTTCTAGATTATTAATACATGATGTGATCAGATTGCATTTTGATGTTTTGTAGGATCAAAGAAGAGAAAGGAAGCTTAAAGGAAGAGTAAGCTGAATCTAATCGCGAAGAGATGGATTTCGATCGCATGGTTCGATGATCGAATTTGTGAGCTGCTACTTAGGAGTTAAGGTAGATTTCTTATAAATATTTAGTAACGTAGTTTTCATTTGTAATTGCATTGTAAGGACAAGTTTTCCGCATTTTTATAAATAAAGAAAACTTTTGATCTTATTTTATATTTCGTTGCAATGACATTTAGGAAAATTGATGTTTGTATGTTTCTATTGTTAACAATATTGGAAAATGGATATGATTCTTTCATTTTTGGTAGTGTCAAAATTTACCAAATAAGGAAAGCTTCTCATCACCAAAGTTTCAATTGGACAGAAACTTTGAATCATGCAACTTGTATTGTATGATGAATGAGAATTTTGTCTTTGGGAAATTAAGACTAATTCCTTGTTCACATGTAAATTTGAGTCAAGCGAAAGACTAGGGGATCTAGTATAAATTGTTGTACATTAGTCAGGTCCACCAAAAAAAACAATAAGACTATTCGTCATGATTTACTTAGAGTTTGGTGAATATGATTATGCTTACAAGATTAACTGTAATTCTGAATCATTGAAAAAGTTTCAATGTATATCAGAACGAATAAGAAGAATCAATTAGGCAGAAAGATAAGAGTTTCTCCAATCTGAAAGCAAACGAGAGTACTTTAGCATCAAGTTTTATTATCATCTTAATGATTATGAAAACCATATCACAATTGATCATCTAAAGACAATTTAGTGCACTTGTATGGCTACGAAGAGGAATTGAGATTCGTTGAAATGGTTAAATCAATTAAGGTGAGTCATACTTCGTTCCAAAATCGAGTCTTAGAGTCATTCTCCAAGACTGTGAGTTGACTGACACATCTTAAGTAGGTTTATAACACATCATGAAATATGGACTGGAATTGTTTTCTTACTCTTGCGCAGTTTGAATTGGTAGTTGTGATGTTTTGGCTAAAACAAAGACCAACTAAGACCAATTGTGTGAAGTGTTTCTCTTGATAAGAACCCGCACTAACTCTTGAATCTTTGTTTGTCAAGGAATGTTTCTTGACAGAGAATCTTATATGTCAATAGGTCAGTAGGAGTCTTAAAGACCTTGAAAAGTTTCAAGAACTACTCAAGAATAAACCTATCGTTTATCACTAGAACACAACTTGAGGTTCATAACCTATCGTGTTGAAATATTTCTGTTTTCTGTACTCATTCTAGTTAAAGTTTACTATGCATGTGAGTACTAAAAGTTCTGAATTGTTTGCATAAGGCAAAGCACCTTGATCAGTGAAAGTTCATTGATCAGTAAGGGTCATCTAGTCAACAACTTGGAAGACATGGTAGGCGCTTGTGCTGCCAAGTGGCAATAAATTAAGATTGAACATGTTCAGTCCATGTGAGGTTGAATTTTTCATAGACTTTATCTTATGATAATGGTTGGAAATGATAGATTCACATAGATAGAAACACATAGACCATAAAATCTAATTGGTAAGGTTTCTCACCAATTCATGAAAATGATTATGAGGAAACACTTTCACTAAGTAGATTTTGAGGAGATAGTAGTTGTGTTAATTGTGTTCTCAAAATTTGTCACACCCCAAAACCGGAACGGCAGAAACGTTCTGGGGTGGATGACGTCATGTCAAGTATCACAACACATGCATTATAGTAATCAAAGTACAACAAAACATTAAATTAATAGTAATAGTTTTACATGGTTCACATTACAATACAACAAAGTAATACAAGTAAATATAATAAGTACAGCATGGTACTAAGCTATCTTCACCAGAAGCTCCGGGGATGTACCTGTCTATTGCTGACCTGAGAATATAGGTTATTTGAAAAGCGAGTATCAGCATTTTTACAAATGCTGGTGAGTTCATAAGTATTTAGTGGCATTTTATCCAAATAACTTTAATAAAAGTGGCAGTTTAGAGTATCCATTACATTAGTGTCTTTCCAGAAAATCTAATATTCTCTTTAATAAAAGCAGTCTTCTACCAAGACTGGATGGAGTTAAGTGGTAAAAAGGTAGTTTTCCCTTAATCGTTATCATTATCAAAAATACAGAATTTGATTATTAAGAAAGCAGGAGAATTAAAGGAAATAACATATGCCTCGGCAGTGAGGACTGCTGACTAAGGTAAAAGGAATCATAGACTCCAGGAGAGTATCGAACAAACGACACGCCTGGCTCAGTCTAACAAAGAGAGACACAGACCCTAGATGGTACCAAATGAAAGGTACGGCTAGTAAGGTCTAAAAATAGTGAATACAGACCCCAGACAATATCAAATGAAAGATACAACTAGGAAGGTATAAAACATTGAATACAGACCCCAGACAGTATCAAATGAAAGATACAGCTAGCAAGGTCTAAAGCAGTGAATACAGACCCAGACAATATCAAATGAAAGATACAGCTAGCAAGGTCTAAAACAGTGTGACTCCGAGAGTAGGTTCCAACATACAGTGTAAATTGCTGGTGAAAAACCATTACCTTAAGGCCATGAATTATAAGGTAACCTGGAGTACTCGTAACCATACTATCCAACACTAGAGTACCTGACGCCCTACAAGCGTCTAGATAATATGACATTTGTCACCCCTTGGCTTGGTAGGCCGTGGACAGTAGCTAGCAGTCAGGTTGCCGGGTTGTCAATCCCATATAGATCTATACACACAATGTCCGCTCTCCCTACAGGAGACTCTGGTTACCAACTAGACGACGGAGAAGGCCATGTCCCGAAGATGCATCCCAAATAGTGGGTAGTGTGTTTCCAATATGAGTGTTGAACTAGAGGTAGAGACTCATAACTGAACTGACTAGAGTAAACCTATATGTCTTCGCTTTTCTACATAATATATGACTAATGAATCAAACGCCCTTTGGATGGACATCCGATCCCACCAGACCACATCTCAACGAAGAAAAGGAAATAGGGCGGATAAGCCTTCCTAAGTCCTTCAATCATGATTTATATGCGTCTATACAAGCACATACATACATCTAACTATGCTTGAGTGTGTAAAAAGTGGAGTCATATCATGAAGTATAACCGAATCGTTTGGAATAACCGAATCGTGAAGTATAAGCGTACAGTGTGGAATAACCGAATCGTGATGTATAAGCATACAATGTGGAATAACCGAATCGTGATGTATAAGCGTACAGTGTGGAATAACCGAAAAAGGTTAAATAAGCGAGGCTTATTAACGGAAAAGGTTAAAAATGACGGAATAGATTTCGGGTTGTCACATCCTCCCCCCGTTATAGGGAATTTCGTCCCGAAATTCAGTTTTAGGCAAGGAAGTAGGAATGAATAGCCGAGTAGAGGCAGGAGGGTACTTCCCATTTGGTTTGTCATTGCACTCCCAAGTGAACTCTGGTCTGTGTCTAACATTCCAACAAACGTCCACCTATGGGATGCGATTCCGTCTCGTGCAATTAGCGATTTCCTACAGGTGTTTCTTACGGAGTAAGGGTTCTCAATGGTTTCTATCAAGATGTGTGGGATACGAAGAGTGACGTCGGGTAAACACATATCAAGTCTAAGGAATGGATCGATCGGGTGTGAAACTTGTGGAATATCCGAAAGTAGTAGTGGTCTGACAAGGGTTGGACCAATCTCTGTGAGGATTCTCAGATGGTCGTAAGCTCTAGGAAGGGTAGAGCTTTTCAGTACTTAGAACATAGTGTACTTCTGTGGCAAGATCATCATTGGTGTGGTCGCCATTCCGAAGTTCCTAACGTTCTCTCTCATACTGGAAGTGTAGTCCTTCAGTTTGGTTCTTAGGAAGCTCAGGTTGTCCTTAGTTTCACGTTTCCAGTGAATTGGCTTTTAGAGGCTTTCTAGGTCGTCGGATGGGTTGTGTATCTATGGTATCTTTTTGCTGTAGAGTGGCTATCTCAATCTTGTGCAAAATTAACCTACACTAATGAATCTTGAGATATTCCTGATGGAAACCCTTAGGGTCAGGGAGATAGGGTTTCACCAGACGAGTGTTGGACTATCTCGGGAGGTGGTTCTACTATTTTTGCGCGAGATAGTATTCGTGGAACACCTAATAGTCCAATGAATCTCTAAGTCTTTGGTTTATTCTAGTGCGGAAAGCGCATGCTCCTGCATAACCCCTTGAGTAACACCAAGGCTGGTGTCCAATCTATAATCTCTTCGGGATCTGGCTCATGAGGCTTAACGCAACTACTTTCGCACTTTGATCAAGTATTCTTGGTTGCAGAAGTTATCCTGTGGTTCTCGGTATTCTAGTGTTTCCCTTCGGAGAATGCAGTCTATCGTCTGCAGGGCGACGACGATTTCCTCCATGTGAGAGGGTGGAGGCTCCTAGGCACTACTCGTCGGTAACGGGTGGACGAAGTGCCTGAGTAATGTGAGCATCTACTGCAACTACTCTTCTGAAGGTTTTGAGTTTTCTCAGTCTAGGTCAAATCTAGTGAGTATAGGGTTCCATTACTCGGAACTTTAATCTCTTTACTAACTGAGGGTGTTAGCTATCATGTGAGCTTAACCGGTATGACAAGAAATTTCGGATTTGTGGTCATTATAGTAGCTCAACCCGCAGTGGTTCTCTTGACTCCAGCTCCTATTTTTTTTATGGAATAGGATGAAGGGCTTTACAATGAGGTTCGTGGTAGAGCTCATACTTGGCTTAACCACTAATACTTGGTGTATGCAGGCCGTATATAATTGAGGTCGGTAGGATGTTCAGTTGTGCGACTCCACCCCAGACCGACAACCCAACGAGGAACAGGGAGTAGGGGGGAAGCACACATCTTAAATCTTTTTGATCTCAACTATATACCACCTTTATGCATATACCTGGTTATAGTGGTCGGTCCCATGAGTTCTATCCTCTGGGTTCATGAACCTGATGTGCAAGGTGTGTAGGGTCTTTCTAGGGAATCTACGGAGTATGCTTCGGATAGTTATTGTCTTCCGGAGTTTCTGCAGTGTCTTTTGCTTCGGTTTCCATCTGAATAAGAGGGGTCGGTTAACAGCGTGCGGTACCCCTCTGCTGGGTACTTCGGAAGGTTTGAAATAAAAGTGAAGACTGACAGATCGCATTAGGTTTGTTTATTTGTATTATGTTTAGGTTCGGAAGAACCTTTATTTGCCAACATGGCTACAGAGAAAGTTTTTTTTACACAACACTAAGGATTTACACATGGCTGAATGAAGACAAACCATGATCGATAGAGTCGTCGAAGTTGGCATACCTCGACATGGTATAAAATGAAGATCGATAGAGTCATGTGCCGAACAGGCACACAAGTTTTAGGCGTCTCGGGTTTCTTCACGTGTATCATTGTTGTGGATACTTGGACCGATAGAGTCAACGCGGAACTATAGAGGGTCCCGGGTGTTTCCGAGTAGAGTATCTTTTCATGAATGGATTCTCACGAGCCATTTCTATAATCGCCTAACATATACTAGTCATGTATAATTAACGTGGGGAGGACTGTTGCTTGAGCGACTCTGCCCTAAGTCCACAACCAAACAAAGAACATGAAATGAGGCGACATTCACTCACTCTAGGTCTATCCATCATAACTATACACGACCGTAATGTATATGTGTAGCCATTATAGTTTTACCTTATGAATTTTAAATTTTATAACAGTGATGCGACTTTCGCCTTAGCGGGGAAGTATTTACATTTGAATTAGCCTTTTTATGTTTTTCAGTTAGTTATCTAGGATCGAGAGACGTACCAAAATCTACCATGTTCCTTGATGCTTCTCCCTAAGCATTAGAGTTAGACTCCTCCTGTGTCCTTGTCTTTCCCTTCGGTTGGGCAGTCCTTCTTGAAGTGTCCCATTTCACCACATAGGTGGCAACTATACGGGTCGCCACATTGGTGGTCGATGTAATGAACTCAACCGGGAATCTGCAGACGCAAGCAGTATGCCCCAACATGTGGCACCTAGCACAATAGAGCTCCCGACAGACACCATGATGATGGTAGCTACACTTGCTGCAATGGGGAAGGTTTCCTAAGTATGGTCTCCTAGGCGTAGGGGTGGAAGGGTTGGTAGGGAATTTGACCATCTCAGCTCGTTGCCCTTTGGAAGGTCCTTGAGCCGAGGTACTTCCCTCCTCGATCTTGATCTTTCTCTTCAGTGGATTTGAGTGAGGTTCTTGGGCGGTTGGGTATGCAGAGGTTGGTTGCTGCTGTCCACCACTAGGATCGGAATTTCCGATTGGGCTCTTACTAACATTGGCATTGTTAGCATTCAGTTGAGCCATGACAGCTGCTACGGCTGTTGAGACTGCAGCTTGGAACGTAGCCTCATCGAATAAGAGAGTAGGTTTCTTGCTTGCGGACTGGTTATGCTTCTTCGGAGTCATGGTTTTCTACACATAGAGGAATGAGAGACGATGGCTAACCCTGGACATATCTGTCCTGGCTGTATTAGGCATAAACTTTCCCGTGCCTCGGATGTTGGTTGTCTGAGTGTCGACCTACATCCCTATGATGTAGTCCTGGTGTGCAAGGTAGGAGTATGAGTATCGGAAAGGCCATAAGATGCAAGTTGTTCCTATTAAGTTACCTTTATACAGGGAAAGGTTTCACTCTCCGGCCTGGAGAGATTTGAGAATAGTTCGGAATGAAACCGCGGAAAGAGAGGCTCATGAAGGCTTATGGCTAGATACTTTCAATAGAGGTGCGGGGATCCGCTCTAATCGTGTAACTGGCAACGGGAAACGATGATTTACCTAACACATAGCGTCAGTAGTGTAACCACTAACTCACTAAATTGTATTCTTTTAAGGGCATATTAGCGTGACGAACACAAGGGTAAGACTCTTCTTGAGTTCCATGTACTGGTTCCCTCTGTTTGCCTCGTATCTTTGACTGGAATTGGCGTTGGCTTCCTTCAGGTAGTTACCAAGGGTTCTCTTCTCGTATGGACATACTGAATCTCTACTCCACCTTCCCTCTGATTCCGACTCTGAGTGTCATCACTTCATGATGGATGAATGGAAATTTTGGGAGTTTAGTCGAATCTCTCACCACTGTCCCTAAAAGATATAGGCACTTGGTGAATTCAATAGTCTCGACCTAGTTCATTTTATTCCGAACTGGAAATCTTCTCAATGAACCTCTTATGGGAATACATCAACTCTTCTGTCAAGCACTGAAGTGGATAGGGTTTTCTACAGGGTTCGTGCGAGAATGGGAATGTCTAAAGAATCCTAAGAGATTATTAACATTTCACTGGATGATCCATATCGAGTCCTGCTACGATTACACAGGGTATACAAATCATATATAGCTTAGATCCGATAGGCCTTCGAATATGTGATACTACTCTATATCCACATCCTAACGAGGAAAAGGAAGTAGGGCGAAACCACACATTCTTAGCCTATGGGATCCTTATTATATATAACCTTGGGAGTATACTCTCTGTAATTGTAGGTATATCAATAAGGATCTTTTTAGTTCTTCACACAAGGTTGTTTATGGATCCTAAAATACCCCTATCATATTTTAATTTCTTGTTGGTTTCCTTATCTTCTGAATGTGATTCTGGGATTTGTGTGAGTCTTTTAGTGTACCAAAATACTCCTATAGTATTTTAACTTTATGTTTGGCTCTAGCATTCCTAGTTGGTAAGTTTCAAACCTATTGCAACATCACTATCACTCCCAAGCACATGTTCATCGCATCTTGAATAAATGTAGTTGATCAGGTTACATTTATTCCAGCTTACGATTACATAACTGCCCAGGTTTGACGGTAATGCTCAACATCCGAAGACTTTTATTATTGTTCTTCTTGTGATACTTGAGTTCGAGTGTTTAGGTTCTGGATGTTCTTATACTTTGGTAAAATATGGTTACATTTTAAAGTATAATTCTTGGTCAGAGTGTTTTATCCCTTTGTATTTATAGGCTGTATATCTTTTATGAATCGATATACTTAGCTCACTATAAACAATGTTCTGAAACCAATTTGTCACATCCCAAAACCGGAATGGCAGAAACGTTCTGGGGTGGATGACGTCATGTCAAGTATCAGAACACATGCATTATAGTAATCAAAGTACAACAAAACATTGCATTAATAGTAATAGTTTTACATGGTTCACATTACAATACAACAAATTAATACAAGTAAATATAATAAGTACAGCATGGTACTAAGCTATCTTCACCAGAAGCTCCGGGGATGTACCTGTCTATTGCTGACCTAAGAATATAGGTTATTTGAAAAGCGAGTATCAGCATTTTTACAAATGCTGGTGAGTTCATAAGTATTTAGTGGAATTTTATCCAAATAACTTTAATAAAAGTGGTAGTTTAGAGTATCCATCACATTAGTGTCTTTTCCAGAAAATCCTATATTCTCTTTAATAAAAGCAGTCTTCTACCAAGACTGGACGGAGTTAAGTGGTAAAAAGGTAGTTTTTCCTTAATCGTTATCATTATCAAAATACAGAATTTGATTATTAAGAAAGCAGGAGAATTGAAGGAAATAACATATGCCTCGGCAGTGAGGACTGCTGACTAAGGTAAAAGGAATTATAGACTCCAGGAGAGTATCGAACAAACGACATGCCTGGCTCAGTCTAACAAAGAGAGACACAGACCCCAGATGGTACCAAATGAATGATACGGCTAGTAAGGTCTAAAAACAGTGAATACAGACCCCAGTCAATATCAAATGAAAGATACAGCTAGCAAGGTCTAAAACATTGAATACAGACCCCAGACAGTATCAAATGAAAGATACAGCTAGCAAGGTCTAAAGCAGTGAATACAGACCCAGACAGTATCAAATGAAAGATACAACTGGCAAGGTCTAAAACATTGTGACTCCGAGAGTGGGTTCCAACATACAGTGTAAATTGCTGGTGAAAAACCATTACCTTAAGGCCATGAATTATAAGGTAACCTGGGATACTCGTAACCATACTAACCGACACTAGAGTACCTAACGCCCTACAAGCATCCAGAGAATATGACATTTGTCACCCCTTGGCTTGGTAGGCCGTGGACTGTTGCTAGCAGTCAGGGTGCGGTGGTGTCATTCTCGTGTAGATCTATACACACAATGTACGCTCTCACTATAGGAGACTTTGGTTACCAACTAGATAACGGAGAAGGCCGTGTCCCGAAGAAGCATCCCAAATAGTGGGTAGTGTGTTTCCAGTATGAGTGTTGAACTAGAGGTAGAGACTCATAACTGAACTCACTAGAGTAAACCTATATGTCTATGCTTGTGTACATAATATATAACTAATGAATCAAACGACCTTCGGATGGACATCCGATCCCACCAAACCACATCTCAATGAAGAAAAGGAAATAAGGCGGACAAGCCTTCCTATGTCCTTCAATCATTATTTATATGCATCTATACAAGCACATATATATATCTAACTACGCTTGAGTGTGTAAAAAGTGGAATCATATCATGAAGTATAACCGAATCGTGTGGAATAACCGAATCATGAAGTATAAGCGTACAGTGTGGAATAACCGAATCGTGATGTATAAGCGTACAGTATGGAATAACCGAATCATGATGTAAAAGCGTACAACGTGGAATAACCGAATCGTGATGTATAAGCATACAGTGTGGAATAACCGAATCGTGATGTATAAGCTGTTGGATAAGGTGTCTAAGTCCATAACTATTTCGGGCTTGTACTTGACCCGACCCGGCATGGTCCATTTGGGTTGCATGGCACCATGCAATTGGATAAACTAAATGAGAGATTTACACTTGGAGATTATTAATATGTTATAAGTTCTAATATATTAATAATATTATTTGATTAGTTGATCAAAGAATTAATTTGAAATTAATTAAGTGATCAAAGGATAACTAATTAAATATATGGGTTCATCCATATCTTGTATAGTGGGCTAAGAGGCTCCATGGATTATCAAGTTGGGTTCTACCCATAGGATGCTCCATGGATGCTCCATGGGAGTTACAAACCCATGGGTCATGGAAATGAAGAGTCATGACACATTAGGGTTTACATGGTGTAACCCTAGATGTGTCAACACTATATAAGGATCCCATTCTCCACCAAAAACGGCTAGACATAAGAAACAAGAGGGCTTGGCCGATTTTGAGAAGTGTGTGTTATCTCAAGAGTCTTTCCAAGAGCATTTGGTGTTGTGTGAAGCATTTGAGGCATCACACTTGGGGTGCTAGGCTCACAAGGTTTCAAGGAACACAAGCAACAACAAGGTAAGTTATTCTATCTATGATTCAAGTTAAAATTGTTCCCCATGTATGCTAGATAGGAATATAACCTTGGAATTCAACTTTGCATGATAATTAGACAAACATAGATCCAAGGTTATTAGGGTTGCATGTACACTTAGGAAGTGTTAGAATGCTCAAAACCCATCAGTGGTATCAGAGCCTAGGCTTGTTTGTTTGTTATTTGTGCTTAAAAGTTGAAGAAAGTCAAAAAATCTGCTGTCTGACTGATGGACTCGGCGAGTCCATGGGGAGGACTCGTCGAGTTCACGTGTATCTTCAACCTACTCGGCGAGTAGGTTTATGCACTCGGCGAGTAGGGTCGACAGAGTGCAGAATTTCGACTTGAGTTGCTGGAAATGGATTAGAATCATTACCCTAAAATGTTTTGGTACTTGAAAACTTATTTTAGAAGGTGTAATGTCTTTCTAACTCATTTACAACAACTAGTTATCAAAATTACAACAATTAAATGTGATTTTGATTCTTGAAAGTGTTCATATTCATATTCTTGTTCTTATGATGTTTAGATGAGCATAGGAATTATTTGTAACCTATGTGGTAGATTAATTCATGATCATAATGTGTTTTAATGGAGTCCATAACTTGTCCTCAAGTTATGGAAAACCAAAAGTCTCTTGGATTAAAAAACCATTAAAAGAACACAAGAGTTAGAAAAATGAAAAGTCCTCATTTTATTACTCTATTAAACTCATAAGTTACAAGAAATGAAAAGTTTTGAAAGTTTACAAAACTTGCCCTCAAGTTTTGGAACAAGTAAAGTTAAGTTAAAACTTTAGTTCCAACCCCTAGAATTTTAAAAGTTAAAATTCAACCCTTATACTTATATTATTATGATTTAATAATTATATATATATATGTATAAGAACAAAGTCGTCTTACCGCTAGTACGCCTCATTCACGAAGCCGGTCTATAAGGTGGGTATAAGGTTGTTGCTTATAAAATGGTTACTTAATGGGTGTCCACTCTCACCCACCGCTTGCTTGATCGGTGGAGGGTCGTTAGCCGAACGGGTAAGACAAGGACTTATTAATTCTCATTCAAAGTATGATGAATATTATAAAGTAACTAAATGTTTTATTAAATTCCCAATCTTAGTTACTTTAGGAAAAATGTGAATAAGGTGCTATTCCGTGAAATTACACTTTACACTTTGATTAAGTCGTTGGTGGAGCGTGTGTGGTTAACCGGCACACTAACTTGGACTTAACAAGGTAGGTAAAGCGTGACTTAGGGTTTATTATAGTATCGATGGAGCGTGTGTGGTTAACCAGCACATCGATTGAGTGATAAACTTTAAGGGTACCAAGTGATTTGCATGGTTACTTCACACCACGTTTTGTGATCCTTGGTATCCCAGTCACAAAAGTTGGAGGGCACACTCGAGATTGAAACATGCCTTTGAAAAGTTCATTGAATCTCAAAGAATCTAGGAATTTCTAAGAACCATTCAAAAACCTAATACTAAAATATTGCGGTTTTCGTGGTGGAAATTGGTGAATCGTCATTCACCTACCTTTCAAATGTGATATAGCTTAGATTACGACATACCTCTTCTAAGTTATATTATATTGTGATTGGATCCTAGCCTTAATATTACATTTGGGTGTTTTATTAAGGACTCTCTTATATCTAAACTAATCTTGTCCTCTTTTCTTCAGATGTCTTTCAACAATGCTTCTGGCTCTAATCCTAATGGCTCCTGTACCCTTATGAACTTGTGTGGGAAAGTCACCTTTGATGGATCCAACTTCAATGAGTGGATCAGAAACATCAGGATGATTACCCGCTACGAGGACAAAGAATATGTCCTTGACAAGGAGCTTAAGGAGATTGATGAGTCCACTGCAACTCCTCAGGAGATCGCTGAGTTTCGGGCACATGAAAGGGATGCTACGAAAGTGGCTTGCATCATGATGGCCACGATGACAGCGGAACTCCAAAAGTCGTATGAGGATTTCTACCCTTATGAAATGCACCAAGATTTGATGGAAAGATACCATCAAAGTGCAAGACAAGAGAGGTATGAAATCATCTGCTCCATGATAACAACCATGATGAAGGACGGGGAATCCGTCACGAGCCACATGCAGAGAATGCAAAGGTATGTGGATCGTTTGCTGAAGCTTAATGTGAACTTCCCGGAGGATCTTGCAATAGATATTATTTTGCATTCCTTACCATCGTGCTATGATCAATTCCGCATGACATATCACATGAACAAGGAAGAAGTCACCCTCAGCAAACTTCAGGGACTTCTCAAGACCGCAGAATCAGGTCTTAAGGGGAAGTCGGTTGCTATCACTCCTACTCAAAACTCTACTCCGGTTTTGGCAATCGGGAAAAGTCGAGGGAGGAAGAGAAAGAGCTCTTCTAAGGGTACCAAGGTACGGACCCTTGATGGCTCTTCTTCAAGTGGAACCAAGAAAGGTTTCATTACTCCTTCTTCTGACCCAAAAGAGGCCGAATGCTTCTATTGCCATGAAAAAGCTCATTGGAAGCGGAACTGCCCAAAATACGAGCAAGATGTGAAGGATGGGAAAGTCAAACCCAACCATGCAGGTATTTACACTATCATTTCTAATAACTCACCCCATTCTAATTCTTGGGTCCTTGATACCGGTTGTGGTATTCATATTTGTTGTGACTTGCAGGGACTAAGAAGAAGTGAGAATGTGGAGCAAGGAAGAATAAACTTGATCATGGGGAATAGGAAAGCTATACCTGTTACCAAGATTGGAGTTTATACTTTATCGCTAAGTAGTGGGTTTAGTTTAGATTTGAATAAATGTTGTTACTCGCCAGGAATGGCAAGAAATATTATTTCCTTTCATGCTTTGTACAAACAAGGGTTTACCTTTTCATTTAATAATGAAGTTGGTTCTATTGATGCTTTCTTTAATAATGTTCTTTATTTTAAAGCATTACCTTGTGATGGTGTGTATGAAGCTGTATCTGTTGTAGATAACTTAGGAAATAATGTTTTGTGTATTGATTCTACTAATAATAACTTGGATAAAGCATCTTTATGGCATTGTCGTCTTGGACATATAAGCAAGAAACGCATAGGCCAACTCCAAAAGGATGGAGTCTTGGAGTCGTTTGACCTAAAGTCAGATGATAGTTGCGAATCATGCTTACTTGGAAAAATGACAAAGTCACCCTTCACAGGTTCGTGTGAGAAGGGTGAAGGTTTGTTGTACCTTATACACACGGATGTGTGTGGACCATTCAAACATGCCACAAGGGATGCTAATCGTTATTATTTGACTTTTACTGATGATTATAGTAGATATGGATATGTCTACTTAATCAAGCATAAGTCAGAGACTTTCGAGAAGTTTAAGGAATTTAAACAGGAAGTCGAGAATCAATTGGGCAGGAACATTAAGATGCTTCGATCCGATCGTGGTGGTGAGTATCTTAGTTCAGAGTTCCTCGACTATCTAAGGGAATGTGGGATAGTCTCACAATTGACACCTACCAGGACACCACAGTTGAATGGTGTGGCTGAGAGGCGTAATCGAACCTTGTTAGATATGGTTCGTTCCATGATGAGTCGAGCTACGCTACCAATCTCATTCTGGGGGTATGCCTTAGAGACTGCCGCCCATATTCTTAATCTAGTCCCTACAAAGAAAGTTGCCAAAACTCCTCACGAGATGTGGACTGGTAAAGTACCTAAACTAGACCACATCAAGATTTGGGGTTGCGAGGCTTTCGTGAGACGCGAGACTCATGATAAGCTCGAACCTCGAAGCAAGAGGTGTATTTTCATCGGTTACCCACAGCGATCCTTTGGTTACCTCTTCTACAGACCGAGTGACAATGTGGTCTTTGTAGCAAGAAGAGGAGTCTTTCGAGAAAGAGAGTTTATAAGCCAAGGAGACAGTGGGAGGCAAATTGATCTTGAAGAAATTCAAGAATCAAGCGGTGAAGGAACTTCAAACTCTAGCCCTCAACTTGAGGAGGAAACTCCTGTTGAGCCAATTGACAAATCTGTACCTCTGAGACGTTCCACGAGAGTTAGGAGTGCACCTGAGCATTACTATGGATTCCATATTACTGCAGAAGGTGAGACACTTATTAGTGATGAAACACTAGTAAGTCAAGATGACCCTAACAGCTACGAGGAAGCCATGGCAAGCCCCGAGTCTGCAAAATGGAAAGAGGCTATGGATAGCGAGATACAATCCATGTATGACAATCAAGTTTGGAACTTGGTTGAAAATGTACCAGGTCGTAAGACAGTTGGGTGCAAATGGGTCTTCAAGAAAAAGACCGACATGGATGGTAAAGTACACACTTATAAGGCTAGACTGGTTGCAAAGGGCTTCTCTCAAATTCCTGGAGTGGACTATGATGAGACCTTTTCTCCGGTAGCCAAGATTAAGTCTATTCGGGTTCTGTTAGCCATAGCTGCATTTCATGATTATGAAATATGGCAGATGGATGTCAAAACCGATTTCCTTAATGGAAAGTTGGCTGAAGATGTTTACATGAGTCAGCCAGAGGGTTTTGTCAGCAACGAGTACCCTAATAGAGTGTGTAAGCTTGAGAAATCCATCTATGGATTGAAGCAAGCACCTCGCAGATGGAATCTTTGCTTTGATGAAAAGGTCAAGGAATTTGGCTTTTCTAGGAGTGAAGATGAATCTTGTGTGTATGTCAAGGCTAGTGGGAGTATAGTTAGCTTTTTGGTATTGTATGTGGATGACATACTACTCATAGGAAACGACATTCCAACTCTGCAGGAAGTAAAGTCCTGGCTTGGGAAGTGTTTCGCTATGAAGGACCTTGGTGAAGTTGCCTATATTCTAGGGATAAGAATCTTGAGAGATCGGAGTAAAAGACTAATTGGACTTAGTCAGAGTACCTACTTGGATAAGGTGCTAAAGAGATTTAGCATGCAGGATTCCAAGAAAGGAGAGTTACCCATCCAGAGTAACACCAGATTGAGTAAGACACAAAGCCCTAGCACTGAGGCTGAGATAGCAGAAATGAGTCGAACACCTTACGCTTCGGCTGTAGGATCGATCATGTATGCTATGACGTGTACTCGACCCGATGTAGCTTTTGCCTTGAGCATGGTTAGCAGGTATCAGGCGAACCCTGGCAAGGCACACTGGACTGCGGTAAAGAATATCCTCAAGTACCTACGAAGGACTAAGGACTGGGTCCTTACCCTCGGTGGGAGTGATGACTTGAGAGTTGTAGGGTATAGTGATGCTAGCTTCCAGACTGATAGGGATAATTTCCGCTCTCAGTCGGGCTGGGTCTTTACCGTAAACAGAGGAGCAATTTCTTGGAAGAGTTCCAAGCAAGAGACAGTGGCAGATTCTACTTGTGAATCAGAGTATATTGCAGCTAGCGAGGCAGCAAAGGAAGCGATATGGCTGAAGAACTTCATTGGAGACCTTGGAGTTGTGCCAGCTATTAAAGAGCCAATGGAAATTTTCTGTGATAGTGAAAGTGCTGTTGCCTTAGCCAAGGAACCAAGGGATCATGGGAGATCCAGACACATCGACAGAAAATACCATTTCATTAGACATCGGATCGAAGAAGGACACCTCGTGGCAAAGAGGGTATCATCGGATGAGAACCCAGCAGATCCCCTCACGAAGGGACTGAGTAGGGTTAAGCATCTCCAGCATGCTCGGAGCATAGGGCTGAAGGATGATATTAGATTTAGTAGTTAGATAATCTCGAAATTTGTAAAGTGTAATTGACATTTGATGATGAATAAAAAGTGTTTTATTTATGAGTAAAGTGTTGCTATCTCTTGTCGATCGTTTACTATATTTCTTTTGCATGTTTTGACTTCCAGAATAATTTTGTTTGGTATAACATATTATTCAAACCTCCACAGTCGGTCATATGTTGGAAGTAGATATGAATCAAGACTGTCATGTTTGGTTGTAGAGGTCTTGGACAAGGCTACAACAATCATGAGTGCTCATAAGTTCTGAGCATTGGACTCAACCCACGCTCACTGGAATCACTTCATGGAATTCTATCTCGAGTGATCGTGATACGGTAATATCATATAAGTTTTCAAACCTAGAGATATGATTTGTTACTTACAAGTTGGTTATGCATTGACTGTACGAAACCGCATTGGTAACTCGATGTTATAAAACGTACTTTTGTGCGTAATTCAATGAGTGATAGAACAAACATATGAGTCGAAGTTTATCTGTTCCTTCTTGGATTAGAAGCTGATATCTGGGCCCCTCGATGATTTTGTTTTGACCCATGTACCGGGCCCGGTCAGAACTAAGTTGATGTGTTCAATTAAGTTCTATGTCAAACAAATCGGAAATCGGGAAACAAATGCTGGACAATAAGCAAGACAATGTTCCATGTATTTGTCCGGCTGATATCTAGAACAAAGGATTATATGATCACTTATCTTAATGGCGTACCATCATCTTCTCAGTTTTGAGAAACCTTGAATGAGCTACGATTGTCGGTCGGTTCCTGAAGTACTAGAGATATAGTTATTAGACTTATCCAAGTGGGAGACTGTTGGATAAGGTGTCTAAGTCCATAACTGTTTCGGGCTTGTACTTGACCCGACCCGGCATGGTCCATTTGGGTTGCATGGCACCATGCAATTGGATAGACTAAATGAGAGAAATAACACTTGGAGATTATTAATATATTATAAGTTCTAATATATTAATAATATTATTTGATTAGTTGATCAAAGAATTAATTTGGAATTAATTAAGTGATCAAAGGATAACTAATTAAATATATGGGTTCATCCATATCTTGTATAGTGGGCTAAGAGGCTCCATGGATTATCAAGTTGGGTTCTACCCATAGGATGCTCCATGGATGCTCCATGGGAGTTACAAACCCATGGGTCATGGAAATGAAGAGTCATGACACATTAGGGTTTACATGGTGTAACCCTAGATGTGTCAACACTATATAAGGATCCCATTCTCCACTAAAAACGGCTAGACATAAGAAACAAGAGGGCTTGGCCGATTTTGAGAAGTGTGTGTTATCTCAAGAGTCTTTCCAAGAGCATTTGGTGTTGTGTGAAGCATTTGAGGCATCACACTTGGGGTGCTAGGCTCACAAGGTTTCAAGGAACACAAGCAACAACAAGGTAAGTTATTCTATCTATGATTCAAGTTAAAATTGTTCCCCATGTATGCTAGATAGGAATATAACCTTGGAATTCAACTTTGCATGATAATTAGACAAACATAGATCCAAGGTTATTAGGGTTGCATGTACACTTAGGAGGTGTTAGAATGCTCAAAACCCATCATAAGCATTACCAAATATAAGTGTATCACGAAGTGGAAATGTTATCAAGTAGGAGTTTAAACTAAGTAAAAGCGAAATCGTGGTATCTAACAAGTGAGGGTATACGACATGAAAGAGAAATTTTGATGAAAAGCTTGGAAAACCTTTATGCTTAAGCAAATCACAACTTGGTGTTCTTTGGTAAAATGAGTTTGAAAACCTTTAGAAATTCTTTGGAAATCTTTCATAAATCAGTTTAAAATGAACTTTGATAAAACAGTATAAGTAAGAGTTTTGAACAAGTGAAAACATTTTAGAAAACCATTTATAGTTTCCTACTTGGTAAAACAGTTTACAGTGTGGTAAATCCTTGTGCATGCGGGTTATCAATCACATGTAATTGATATGATAATTGGCATGTTTAACTTGTATTCCCCCCTATAAAACATGTAAAAACATTTGAAAGGTTCATTCAGGGGTATGAACTCACCTGGTGTAAGTGGATCTGACGATGGTGCCGGTTGGGTGCTCGGTGTCAAGTAAGGACTTGGACACACTTAGTGACCTATTAACATATGATAACGTATGTTTACATATAATTAGTACATATAATACCAATTAAACAAGTATACACATCCTAAAGTGCGGAAACACTTCGATGAAGTGTTTGAGGTGTCCCGGGGTAACATCTAAGGGCTTGAATGGATTAGGAATGGAGTTTACTCTTCAAGAGTAAACTCTAAATATAGAGTTCACAGCCCTGGGACAACTCCCCATGAGTTTACATCCATAAACTCATGGTGAGGGTGTTCTAGGATGCTTAAAGGCCTTATACCAATTGTGGAATTTTGCTAGGTTCAAATCTAATGAGTTTGATTGGATTTAAGGCACTTATATGGACCAAATGGGAGTTTACGGCCCTAAACTAGGGAGTTTACGGCTGTAAGCTCCTATGTACATATCTTTTGGTGTTTTAAGGGCTTAAATGGTAGAGGATAAAATCCCATGCATTTTTCCAAGTCAAATGAAGGAGTTTGGGCACCATTTTGGCACTAAATGGGAGTTTACGGCCCATGAACCACCTCTATGGGAGTTCACGGCCGTGAACTCCTACTCCCTTGGTTTTATTTAAGTTTAAGGCCCTTACAACTATGGTATTGCACTCAAGATATTTTTCCAAGGCCACAGGGGGTGTTAAGGGCATTTCTAACACCAGGAAATGAGTTTACTCCCCATGAAGGGGAGTTTACGGCCCAAGCACAATCTTGGGCAGTAAACTCATGTTTACTCCCCAAAATGCTAGTTCAAGGTGTTCTAAGTCCGATTCCATAGGCCTACAAGTCATATCTAATCCTTAGGGACAATTTGGAGGGGTTTTAGGGCTTGAAAACCCCATTAAATGGTGTTCACGGCCCAAGAGTGTTCTTGGGCCGTAAACACATGATTTTGTCCCTATTTTATGTTTTAAACTCGAATTTGCAGGCTAGATAAGTTATACGACGAGTTAGTATAGTTAACCTACTCGTTTGGGGCTCGAAACAGACGATTTTTGGCTCGAATTTAAGTTGTAGAGAGAGAGAGAGTGGGGAGAGTGTAAAAAGTCTCTAATTTACTCCACTCACCCTTATATAGGGGTTGGAGTTGGGGCTCAGTGGAAATCTACCCGATACTGCTGTTAAACAGGGCTTTTTGGTCGCACCTGATTAAACGGTCAAATTTTGACTTGGTTGCAACCACACATTTTTAAGGGTATTTTGTGGGTGTTTCTAATTTGTTTCAACCCTTACCGAGTCATTATAAAAGTCTTAAATTAATTAACCTCTTGCAAAAGTTTAACGGACAGTTAAATAAGCGAGGCTTATTAATGGAAAAGGTTAAAAATGACAGAATAGATTTCGGGTTGTCACAAAATTCCATAATGATTATGTCATCCCTCTTCATAGTTCGAATTGTGAGAAATGACAAATAGTCTGAACATTCGAATCTTATTGGTGTAAGTTCTGAATTATTTTAGAAACACATATGAGCTTTTCTAATCAAAGGAGTATGAGGTTAGATTAAGGCTTATCGAAGCATCTCGTATTGGAATTCTAAACTTTGGAAAGAAATTTAATAACTATTGCTTTCTATAAGTCCACTTGATTTCTAGGTACATGTCAAATCTCGGAGAAGCATAAGTGTTACGCTAGTAAGAATATAATTATGATGATAGCGGCAGCATGATTATTATTGTAAGTGTTGCAGGTTAGTGATACTCGTTATGGGAAACAAAGGTTAAGAATTTGGCAAACTTGCAAAATTTGAAAAATTGTTTCGTTATAGTAATGGAGAGGATACTTATATTTTATTTTGAATATAAATTTTATATTTAAGTATCAATCAAGATTAGTCATGAGCATATATGAATGTCATGCTGAAGTATTTCAACATTGGGAAATCGATATATGGACATATTATAGCAAAAGACGGTTCAAGTATCATGTCGTTATGTAAGACATTATGAGTCATATCCCATATACTTCGGGTATATGATTGATTATATATGCTATAATATACTCGTTTTCTAATTTTCCAAATGTCTAGGGAATTAAGAGGATTAGAACCGGACATGACTAAGGTAGTTAAACAACTGTCAAGGACAAACTAAGGTTCGCTAAGGATTGGTTGTTTAAGGATAGTTGGAGGTATAGTAATGGATGGACCTTATTGACATTGTTATGAATAAATAGGATTTATTAATAATGAAATTGTCATATGGCAAATATGGAAATATTTCCATAATGGGAGTTGGAAATTAAAAATCTATGTGTAGAATAGTAACTTTCATGCAAGAAGGATGTTCAAAGGATTGTACTTTGAATTTGAGACTTCACTTCCATGGAATTGACTTGTAACAATCTCCAAAGGAATACTTTGTAATATCATTCGCAAAGTCTCTGTGACTTAGGTACCATGACATTACAAAAGTTACATTGCATGATATTTTAGAATGTAAAACATTCTAGCAGTGAAATGAATTTGGTATTCTCACACTTGCAACAAGGATTTGGATTTGTGAAATGAGCGTCAATGGTAATGTTTTAATTGATCTATTTCACAAAGAAAGGACCATAGGCAGACATAGTGTGCATGGTTGGAGCATGGGATAACTATTGTTTTAATTCAAGTATTTAGTTCATTAATCAGAACATTATACAATGAATAATGTGTAATCAATATGGTGATTAAATAAAAGGTGTTTTATTTATATTCAAAAGTTTTTAGGCCATATTGGATTCGATTATTCTTATGTTTCACTTCGCATGTTTTACTTCCCGAATAATATTATTATTCAAAAATCCATAGTCAGTCATACTTTGGAAGTAAGTAATGAGGTAAGACTATCATGAATCCGTCTGTTAATTGTCTAAAGTGTTTATACATAGCACAAGTTCGCGGCAGTGTTCATGAGTACTTCTGTAATAAGATTAGAGTATTGGATTAAACCCACGCTCATCTGAATCACTTCATGGATTTTATCATGAATGATCATGAGACGATAATATATTATATTCTTGAAGCAGAGAGATATGAGTTGCAGTTTATAAGTCGGTTGGACATTAATGATGGTAAACGCACCAGAAACTTGGTGTTATAAAATTTATTTTTGTGTGTGATTTGATAAGTAAATAGAACAAGCATATGAGTCAATTTTTATCCGTTCCTTTTACCTTAAGAGTAATAAAAGCCATATCTGTGGGCCCATCGATGATTTGTTGATGACAACCCTAAGTGGTTGTCCAAGCCTGGACTGACTTCATTCGTTAAATTAGTCGGTCGTCATAAATTAGAAATTGGGAAATAACCATTGGATAGAGAGAATGATTATAATCCATATCTCATGTCTATACGATATCTAGAATGGAGGAATATATGATCCCTTATCTAAAGGACGTGTTATTAATCATAGTCGACAATGGCTTTTGAGACCTACGATTGTGTCACACCTCAAAACCAAGAACGGCGGAAACGTTCTGGGGCGGAGGACGTCATGTATGCATCACAACAAATGTAAAGTAGTAAACAAGAAACAACATCATCCATTGCATTAATAGTATAATTTTAGTTACAAGTGTTTTCTTTCATAGTAAGAGACAACATGATAACTTATCAAAATAAAAGACGAGTCTTGACTGCTCCGTCTTCTCTAAACCTTGCATCGGCACCTGTCTATTTGTAACCTGAGATTACAAGTTATTTTGAAAATGTAGGTCAGCATTTAAGCTGGTGAGTTCATAAGTCTTTAATGTCATTGCTTTGATTAGTTGTTATGAAAGACTGGTGAATGATTGATGAAACATTTAGTATAAGTATGAAAACTCTAGAAAATCCCATATTTCCTACCAGTATAAAAGTAGTCTTCTACCAAGACCCGAATGTTTTGAAAGTAGTCTTTAACTAAGACCTGACTGTTTTGAAAGTACGCATCACTTGAAAATGTGATGGTTTTTCCCTATTTAACTATTTTTATAAAACTATAAAAGTAATAATATAATAGCTTATGTTGTATCCTTTGGTACTAAGATACACACGGCGTGGAAACTCTCCGTAAACAATTCAATCGTAGACATCCGTAGATGTGCATTTACCTCTGTTGCTAACAGCTGGGTTTAGGAATAGTTAGTCCCTTAAGTAATGATACACACGGCGTGGAAACTCGCCGTAAACAGATCAACCATAGACATCCGTAGATGTCCATTTACCTCTGTTGCTAACATCCGTAGATGTGTCATTTATCCTCTGTAGCTAACAGTAGCTATAGGAATGGTTAGTCCCTCAAAGTATCCTTTGGTACTAGGATAAAAAGTCCAATTCATCTCGTCGATTATGTGATTGTATCACAAGGTAAAGATAAGAAGGTGATCTTTATAACAGTATCTACACATATCATATGTAGTAGTAACTCATCATATATGATCTATGTAAATGTACTCATCTAAGTGCATATCTATGTAAACGTATTCATATAAGCGGAATCTCTGTAAGAGTATCCCTTCATATGGCATGTAGTCTAGACTCATGAATGAACTGACTCTGGTGTAATTTCTTGTAATAGGGATAATGTTTTGTATACCCTAAACTATTCCTATAATAGTTTACTAGAATGTAATTGATGAGTGTCCAAGTAGGTTTATACACCCTTGCTACCCAAGAGTATCAGAACTGAATTAACTGATGGAACATTTATGACTATATATGTACACATGATATATAACTAATATTAAAACGACCTTCAGAAGAGTACCCGATATCCCACCAGACCACATCCAAATCGAGGAAAAGAAAACAGGGTGGATAGCCTTCCTAAGTATTTTAAACATTTCTTATATAACTATACATATAGAGGCATGCAATTTATAATATAAAAGCATAAAAGAAGTTTTGTAAAACTTTTGAAAACTTTAGTAAATAAGAATTTATGACTTGATGTCAGTTTATAAATCAGTTAGAAAGACCGTTTGACAAGACAGTTTAAGTGTGAGAAGACCTTTGTTTGAAGCACAATTATAACAGACTCAAAAAGGAAACCTACAGTTTGTAAGACAGTTTCTAAAAGTGTTTCAACATGTAAAAACGTTTGTATAGTAATCCCTAGTGAAATGGTCACTTGTTATGAAAGATATAATTTTTGTAGTGCCTAAGATGGACACATATACATACAGTATAAGCTGTGTGTTTGATTTATACATAAATAACAACACTTTTCATTTCAAAAGATATGATGTTATCGTGATACATTTTGCATACGAAAGTTTCCTTATAATAGTTATAAATCACATGTGATTCCATTGATAAAAAGTGTATAATGAAACTTTATATAACATACGATAATTATCCTGTGTTTTACTTGTATTCCCCCCTTAAAAGCATATAAAAACATTTATAAAACATTTAAAGGTGTGGATTATAGGGGTATGAACTCATTTGATAGATTGAAGAAGGTGAGACGAAAGTCGAGCCGAACTTCGATTGGAAAGAAGTCGATTTCTCGGAAAACTCGGGACTTTGGGACTTGCATCGTGTGTTGGAGGTGTTACCTGGGCTTCGGGGTATTTTAGAGGGGCTTAATAGGGTGTAGACGTAGGAGAAATGATAGAAATGAACAACCAAAGCCGGCTGCCCAAGATTCCTATTTATAGGGTGAATTTTGGGTCTCACGTCGTGAGTTTTTCATAATTCACATCGTGAGTTTCATCCCAAATCGTCATGGCATGCGTCACATGTCAAGTGGCTCTGGAAGGGTCATTCAAGGGGCTCACGTCGTGAGTTTTACAAAACTCACGTCGTGAGTTCTGACACAGTTTAGGGATTCGTGCCCGAACTTTAGAAATTCATAACTTTCGCATTCGAGCTCCGTTTTCGACGTTCTTTATATGCACACGTAGGTGAGATTATGCTCTACAACTCTCGTTTAGACTCCGTTGTCTAATTTTGAATTTATTTTTAGTATATTATTGATATATTATCTTTATATTATTTTTAGTAGGCCGGGACACGAAAACTCCGTCATAAATCCATAACTTCTTCATCTGACGTCCGTTTTCGTCAGACTTTTCACCGTTGCGCTACTATTGTTGAGACCTTCGATTCTCATTTAGTTTGTGTCGGCAAAAAGTCTCTCGATCTCTATTTCGAGTTTTTAGCTGTCTACTGCTATATTCGTAACTTAGAAAAATCATAACTTCCTCATACGAAGTCAGATTTGGATGTTCTTTTTATGTACATTTACGGTATAATGTTATCTACAACTTTAATTTAGATACTTAAGGCTAAAACAATTGTATTCAAACTTCACGTTTTTCGTTTAATCGGTGTTGCCGGTTTTGCCGAGAATCTTTGGTTAGTCATAACTTCTTCGTTATAACTCGGATTTTAGGGTTCTTTATATGTACAAAAACCTTGATAAGATTCCTACTACTTTATTTAGCCCAAATAAGATTTTAGGAAAGTTAAAGTTTGATCTAAATTTGACTTGTGATCCATCATATTGTCTCAAAATATCGGGTTGTCACATCATCCCCCCGTTAGAGGGAATTTCGTCTCGAAATTAGAGTTTAAACCGAACTGGTAAACATGCTACGGATAGAAGTTTTATTTGCTTCTTGTGTCCTTAAGTGAACTCGGTCCCTCGCTTGGCATTCCAGCGAACCTTTCACTATCGGGACACGACTTTTCTTCTTTCGTTTGACTTCACTGGCATGACAACTCTTCATGGTCGAACGTATGTTGAATGTTTTTGTGGACTATGAGAATAGTACATCTTGTATCCTACAAGTAGTGCCTCCAGATCTTCCAAGCAATTACCGCTGCCCTTGTCTCAAGATTATGTGTTGTATAGTTAACTTCCTGCGTCTTAAGCTGTCTTGAGGTATAGGTAGTGACCTTTCCTTTTGTATAAGAACAAATCCAATCCATACTGATTATGAAGTCAGAACCTTGTGGTTGATTAGATGCCATGAAGATCTAAAATAAAGTATGATTACTCATGAATTTAGGAAAAGGGATAGGTATTTTTTATTCTATCTGTCTTTCTTGTCCCAATCGACAGACAGGGCATGTGTTGGGCTTCTAAGTTTATTTGCATGGGAGCACGATCACTCGTAGTCCTGGGCAGTCTCCATCCTGAAGTTCATACTAGAACCCATACCAGGTTCATCAATCACAGTCTCGGGTATATGAGTCCTATATAAATAAGCTTGAAACTGTGGGTCTTTGGATTGAACTTGACGTACTGCACGAGTGGTACTTCGGGGCGGTTTGCTGAGTTTTTCTTCGGAAAGGATGAGAAACATGAGGTGCTCTATGTACGAGTACTTTGTTGTTCTGGAATGACGGTTTTTCTAGAAAGAATATTTCGGAGGAAGAGATGTACGTATGAAGCTGTTTTTGTGAGGATAGAATTGAATCAAGTTGTATGATAATGTCAGAATCGTAAGGAAACTTAAAGACATTAGATTTGAACATAAGATGTTTACAGACAAAACACAACCGTGGCCACTGGTGGCTGTGGCATGCCAAGTCTTTGGGCTCTCTAGCGCTCCCTTAGGGCTTTACGATAGCGTCACTTCTTTTCGGTCTTTAGGCTTCGCAACTCCATGATTGTTGCCATTTGCTGGTTTCCCGGTTTGGTACTACCATCGGAACTCACGGTTCCTTTTTCAGCTTTTATTGTGTTGCCTGATGTGACAACCCGATATTTCGAGATAATGTAATGTAAAACCAATCAAATTTAGGTCAAAATATAACTTTCCTAAAATCTTTTGGGTTAAATAAAGTAGTAGGAATCGTATCAAGGTTTTCGTTCATATAAAGAACCCTAAAATCCGAGTTATAACGAAGAAGTTATGACCAACCGAAGATTCTCGGCAAAACCGGCAACACCGATTACACGAAAAACGCGAAGTTTCAATACAATAGTTTTTAGCCTTAAGTATCTGAATGAAATTTATAGATAACCTCAAACCGTGAGCATACATAAAAAGAACGTCCAAATCTGATTTCGGATGAGGAAGTTATGATTTTTCCAAGATTCGGGTATAGCAATAGACAGCTAAAAGCTCGAAATAGAGCTCGAGATACTTTTGACCAAAACAACCTAAATGAGAATCTAAGGTCTCAATATTAGTAGCGCAACAGCGAAAAGTCTGACGAAAACAGACATCAGATGAAGAAGTTATGGAATTTTAACGGACTTTTCGTGTCCCGGACCGTTAAAAATAAATAATTAAAAATAAAATCAGAATTTGTGACAACCCGAAATTTCCATGTGTACGAACAATATCTATTCAATAGAAGTCAGTCCAATTTCAGTGATTTTCAGACTTTTCCGAACAAGTTAGTGTACCTTAGGGTTTACACTTTAGGAGATATCAGGAGAGTGGATGCTCCTGAGATTGTGAGATTTGGACATTTCAAGTTTCATAATGTTACAACCTAAGTTAAAGAATAAAAATATTTTCTGTCAAAATATTTCAGAACTATAAATAGTTTTCTGACTTTATTTAATTCATTATTCACAATTCCAACTAGAGAAAAGCCATTTTCTCTCTGACAGATCTTCGGGTTTTTATCCCAGATTGTGAGTAACTCTTTCTAGTAGTGTTAGATTACATATTTGATGCTTATAACATGATTTAGTGGGCTAAAACATGAGATCTAGGAGTTTACTCCCCAAGGTGTTCTTGGGCGGTAAACTCCCAAAACAAGGCCAAAACCAACATTGATGCTAGAATAAGGCCTTAGGACATTAGTTGGACACATTAGGGACATGAAATCACACACAAAACCACCCAAGATTGGGAGTTTACGGCCCAGAACTCTCTTAGGCCGTAAACTCCATTTCAAAGGGCTAAATGGGGGTTTCTGGACTAAAGGACTTTAAGGCTTGCATCTAGATTAATTCCCCAAGTAGCTTAAGGTCTTAAACACTTCAAATGACACAAAAGAAAGTGAGTTTACGGCCCAGAACTCTCCTAGGCCGTAAACTCCATGTAAATGGTCACAAAGGGTGTTTTCATGACACCTAAGGCCCTAGCCCTTTACAAGAAATTGTACCCACTAAATGGAAGGACCAAACCACACCAACATCACTTAAACAAGTGAGTTTACGGCCAAGACATAGTTCTTGGGCCGTAAACTCCTATAAAGGGGACTAAGTGGTGCCTAACGCCTTCATATGCTAGGATTAAAAGTCTAGAACACATCCCACTAGTACAAGAGACTTGAAAACAACCAAGGAATCACCCCAAGGGAGTTTACGGCCGTAAACTCCAAGGGGAAATGTCCTTTAGGCCGTAAACTCCTATTTGGAGTACTTCTAGGCCTTAAACCCTTCCAAGAACATAGCCACTAGGTTAGAATAATTCTAGAAAGCATATTGGACTTCAAAACACACCAAACACACATGTTTGGGAGTTTACGGCCGTAAACTCAAGAGTTTACAACCGTAAACTCCATGTGTGATGGTATATGGAGAGTAAACGCTCATATGGGGCCCTTTGGAAACCCTAAACTCAAATACCCTGTCCCACAATAGCTTAGATGAAGTCCTTACGGCTTAAAACACTTACATAAAGTGTTATCTATATCTAAGATGTCTTAAACATTATCAATTAGTCTTTTGTGTCTAATTCAGTGCATATATGTGTGATTATATGTTCATTAGGATCGTAGTGTGTGCACAAGTCCTCGCTTGACACCTAGCCATCCGATACCGTTCAGTTCATTCCAATCACCAACTACAGGTGAGTTTATACCCCATAATCAATGTTTTAAAGGATTTTAAATGCTTTAATGGGGGGGAATACAAGTAGAAACAAACATGTTATTAAATCAGTTTCATTTATTTTATAACTATGTTTTCACTCAGTAGATTTCACATATTTCAAAAGAAGTCACGTGAAATGGTTTTCTATCTTAAAATAGTTGGACAACAGAAGTATTAGTTTTGAATTGTATAATGACTTCAAGTCACTTTATATTATTGATCAAAGCTCGTAGATACCTTGCATAAACATACTTAAACAACAACATACTTTCCAGTTAGCTATCATAGGGATAGTTAGAAGATATCAAACAAGAGTCAGTTCATTCATGAGTCTATACTAGCACATTGCCTGATACATGAGTACCTTTACATATCCTTACATGATACATGAACACGATTACATGAACGCATTACATGAGTACCTTTCCATAGATACACTTATCTGTATACATTAACAGGATTACTTGTATCTCGAATTACGAGGATGATTTATCAGTACCTTCTGTGTAAATCTTCCTACATATTCCACAGTACCTCGGAATATTTAAGACAGGACCCTATCCCATAGTACCTCGGGATACCTAGATGGGCCTATATCCCACAGTACCTCGGGATATACGTACGGGACTAACCATTCCGGAACCCATCTGTTAGCAACAGTGGGTAATGAACATCTACGGATGCCTACGGTTAATACTTATACTAGGAGTACCTTTACAGGGACTAACCATTCCTTCCACCTGCTGCTGCTACAGAGGAAGAATTGGACTATCTTCGGATGTCCATTAGGTTATATGTAATATGTTAGCCCCAGTACCTCGGGTCAACATTTACATTCGTTTTGTTAGCACCAGTACCTCCGGCTAACACTTACCTGATTGTATTTTTCCTGTTTACTTTATTTTGTGATATCTTTCACATAAACGATGAGTTAGACTAAGCACTTTTAGTACTAGTCTACACAAAGGAAAAACACTTCATTCATACAAAACATTCGGGTCTTGGTAGAAGACTGCACTTCATACATACAAAACATTCGGGTCTTGGTAGAAGACTGCAATTCATGCATACAAAACATTGGGTCTTGGTAGAACACTACACTTCATACTTATAGAAAATAAGGGTTTTTCTAGGGATTTCATACTTACCTCAACATTTTCACTTAAAGGTTTTTCATGGCATTCATAGCAGGTTTTCACAAACAAAGCAATGACACTTATATACTTATGAACTCACCAGCTTTAAAGCTGATACTCTCTTTCAAAATAACTTGTATTCTCAGGTCGCCGGTAGACAGGTACGGAGGACAGGTTTTGAGAAGACGCAACAGACTAGTCTCGTCTTTTATTTTGATTGTATATTTTTGGTGTCTTATTACAATGAAAGAACACACATGTATAAAACTTTACTTATAATGCAATGGATGATGTTGTTGCTTGTTTATTATATTACACTGTTGTGATACTGTACATGACGTCCTACACCCCTGAACGTTTCCGCTGTTCGTGGTTTTGGGGTGTGACAGATTGGTATCAGAGCATTGTTTATAGTGAATATAGTATATCAACCCATAAAAGATATACTAACTATAAATACATGGGATTAAAACACTCTGTCTAAGAGTTATACTTTTAAATAATAAAATATTTAACAAAGTATACGTGCCTGCATTCATACTAAAATCAGTGTCACAACGACAAGAACAAAAGTATTACGATTGTTGGATATCACAAGTAAGCTTGGGGATATATAGTCAGTCTTGGGAATGGCATAGCTTGATCAACTATGCTGGTCCAAGGAGTGATTAGCATATGCCCAAGAATGGTTGTGATGTGGCAACAAGTCTAAAAACTTACCAACACAACCATAAAGAAATACCATATGGGTATTTGATCTTTCTGTAATTATCTTAGTTAGTTCGACTATTTTAGCTATCTCTTATATCCCTTTTCTCGCGTAGATTAAGATGGCTGGATTTCCCACGGCGATCCGTACTTTCCGAACAAAGGCAATGCTGGTTGGCTAGAGGCAGAGCCAGAAGATGATCACCCAATCCGTTTGGATGATCACCATGCTGAGGGCTTTTCCGATAGTTCCGACTCGGAGGCGGAAGTCAATAACCTACCCCCGGCTGCTCAAAACCCAAACCTGAACCCTCGCCCTGTGTTTCAAGGACCCACACCCCTTTGGGCCACTAACTTGATAACATGGAGTCATGAACAGGGTCAGCTCATTCCCTACAACGAAGTTTCTACAACCTCACAGAAGGAGGTTCTGCCGATAGAGTCCTACCAATCATGGTGCGTAGGATGTCTAGGAACTCGATAATAGCCCAAGCGGCTGTCAATCAAGTCTTGGAAGTTGACGCCAACTCAGGTGTTAACACTGTCCACATTCGCCAGCTAGAGTCTGCTCATGAAAGGACTCTGGTCCGTAATTCAAATCTGCAAAGGGAACTTGCTGAAACCCGAGCTGAAGTTAGAGAACTTCGAGCTCAACAAGCAAGGTTGGACAGGCGTATAAGGGACATCGAACGTCTACTGTCGGAATCAAGGACTCACGCTAGTAGTTCTCGTCGCCGATAGAATATCATTATCTCATCTTTTGGATATAACCTAGTTTATGTAAAACTATGGTCTAATTCCCTGTCTATATAAATCTTAGGACTGTTAGGTCTTTGGTTAATCTTAAGTTTGTCAAAATTTTCCATCTTGGTTGATGTAAGGCCTACTTCTAGGCCATTTTTCCCGAACTTGTTACATCTGTAGTTCCAGTTTTATTGACAGATATCTAATCTTATGGAAATTATTATCCAACTGCTATCTCTTCATTTAGTCATGCTATTCTTTCTGTTGTTGGGCTATGGCGATTTAGTCCATGAGACACATTCATTTATCATTTATTCTTATCCATGTGGTCATCTTTTAAACGTATAGTTAAAGATGCCGCCACGCAGGAATCCTAGGAGGAATCCAAACAACGAAGCACCTATACCACCACCTCCACCACCACCTGTACCTCTTCAACCACCAAATGCTTTTGATGCCACTATGTTCCAGGCAGCTTTCATAGCAGCAGTTGCAGCTGCTGTGTCAGCAATCAACGCTCCTGCCCCTAGTGGATCAAGAACGGGTGCACCACCCTCAAATCACGGCGAAAGTCATGGACACCCTAGGGAATGCACCTACAAGGATTTTACTAACGCCAAACCCCGCAGCTTCAATGGGACTGGCGGTGTTATGGTGTTGAGACAATGGATCGAGAAGATGGAATCTGTCTTCGAGATCTGCTCATGCCAAGAAGGCAGCAAGGTCAAGTTCGCAGCTTTTACCTTTTCTGACTGAGCACTAACATGGTGGAACAACCATGTTAACTATCTAACTCTAACGGTGGCGTATTCCATTGGCTGGGGTCTACAAATGGTTGGATCCGACATCACTACCTACACAAATAGGTTTTGTGATTTGGCAAACTTGTGCCCCGACATGGTTGCTCTCCAGAGCAAAAAGATCGAGAGGTATATCTTGGGACTGTCGCCCCAGATCCAGTCAAGTGTGATCGCTTCCAGGCCTATTACCTTCGATAGCGCCAAGGAACTAGCACAATCCCTCATCGATCACAGGAAGCCCCAGATCACGTCAATCCCTACCCCTGTACCACAGAAGACCAACCCCGACTACCACAAGAAGGGGTGGAATAAGAGGAAAGGAGGGGCTCCGCAAGGGTCCTCCAAGAAACAACAATATGTGGCGATCAATGCTGCCACAGTTACTCCTGTTGCCCCTGCCAACCTCTTACCAGCAAGGGCATATGCTGGAACCCTCCCGAAGTGCACCAAGTGCAACTTCCATCACCTCGGACCTTGCAAGGAGATGCAGTGCTCTAACTGCAACAGGAAGGGGCATACCGCCCGTTTCTGCAAGGCTCCAACAACTCAAGTCGCCTAGGTCCCAAACACCGGGATGGGCCAAACTTGCTACGGATGTGGCGAAGTGGGCCATTACAGGAGAAACTGCCCTAAGGCGGGGATGGCTGGCGGAGTGGGAAGAGTTATGGCTCTAGGCCATGAGGAAGCAGTAGCTGATCCAACGATAGTTACTGGTACGTTCCTCCTCGATAACTCTTATGCTTGCATACTTTTCGATAGTGGAGTCGAGAAAAGTTTTGTAAGTCACAAATTTGCACACCTGCTTAAACAAAAACCATGTGCATTAGATAGTTCATTCACAGTAGAAATGGCTAACGGGAAAACAGAGAGTACAAACTACATATACATAGGTTGTACTTTAACTTTAGATAGCCATACTTTCAAGATAGATCTTATGCCGGTTACCATTAAATGTTTCGACGTTATCATCGGTATGGATTGGTTGAGTCTTCTGCGTGCCGACATTATGTGCTTCGAAAAAGCAGTTCGTCTTAACCTTCCTAACAACGAAACTTTAATTATCTACGGCGACAAACCTAGTACTAGCCTTCGCATCATTTTGTGCATTCAAGCACAAAAGTGTTTGCCGAAGGAGTACCATGCATTTCTCGCACACATCGTCGATACCAGCCAAGAACAGAAGACATCCAGAAAATCCCAGAAGTACGCGACTTTCCCGACATATTCCCAGAAGAACTTCCCGGTTTACCACCACAACGCCATGTCGAGTTCAGAATCGACATAGTGCCAGGGGCTACCCCAGTAGCCAAATCTCCTTATCGTCTTGTACCGGCTGAAATGCAGGAACTTTCCAGTCAACTTAACGAACTTCTTAAGAAGGGATTCATTCGACCAAGCTTCTCACAATGGGGATCACCGGTCTTGTTCGTCAAGAAGAAAAATGGATCGTTTCGCATGTGCATAGACTATAGAGAACTCAACAAACTTACCATTAAAAATCGTTATCCCTTGCCCCGCATTGACGATTTATTTGATCAACTTCAAGGAGCCAACTACTTCTCGAAGATAGATCTGCGATCCGGATACCAAAAACTACGAGTGTTAGAGGAAGCTGTTCCTAAGACAGCCTTCCGAACTCGTTATGGGCACTACGAATTTGTAGTGATGCCATTCGGATTAACTAACGCGCCCGCAGTATTCATGGATCTGATGAATAGGGTGTGTCGTCCTTACTTGGATCAGTTCGTCATCGTCTTCATTGATGACATACTAATCTACTCTCGAAGTAAGGAGGAGCATGGTCAACATCTCCGAAAAATCATCGAAACATTGCGTGCGGAGAAGCTATACGCAAAGTTCTCGAAGTGCGAATTTTGGATTCGACGAGTCGAATTTTTGGGCCATGTGGTTAGCGAAGAAGGTATACACGTGGACCCTTCCAAAATTAAGGCCATCGAGAACTGGTCAGCACCAAAGACACCTACTGAAATTCGTCAATTTCTAGGTCTAGCTTGCTACTATCGCAGATTCATTCAGAACTTCTCCAGCATAGCGAAACCTCTTACAACCCTGACCCAGAAAGGCGTGGCCTTCGACTGGGAGGAGAAACAGGAAAGAGCGTTCCAAACGCTCAAACGAGCCTTGTGCACCGCCCCGATACTATCCCTTCCCGAAGGAATAGAAGACTTCATTGTCTATTGCGATGCATCCAATCAAGGACTCGGATGTGTTCTGATGCAGCGAGGTAAAGTCATCGCCTATGCCTCGAGACAGCTGAAGACACATGAGGTTAACTACACAACCTACGATCTCGAGCTAGGAGCAGTTGTGTTTGCTCTGAAGATCTGGCGACACTACCTATACGGTACCAAAAGCACGATCTTTACAGACCTTAAGAGTCTACAACACATCTTCAACCAGAAAGAGCTCAACATGAGACAACGACGGTGGGTCGAGCTACTTAGTGATTATGAATGCGAAATTCGTTATCATCCGGGTAAAGCCAATGTAGTAGCCGACGCCCTAAGTCGGAAAGAATATACTGGTCGTAGAGTCAAATCTTTGACTCTAACCATCCATTCGCACTTGTCCACACAAATAAAGGAGGCTCAGCTCGACGCTTTGAAACCTGAAAATGTGGCGGGTGAATCCCTGAGAGGGATGGAAAAGAACTTAGAAGTCAAGGGTGGCGGAGCCTTATACCTCATGGATCGGATCTGGACACCGAAACACGGTGGCTTCAGAGACTTGGTCATGACGGAAGCTCACAACACATGTTATTCCGTCCACCCGGGTTCAGATAAGATGTATCTGGATCTTAAAAAGCTATACTGGTGGCCTAACATGAAAGCAGATATTGCTACCTTGGTGAGCAAATGCCTAACTTGCGCAAAGGTCAAGGTCGAATACCAGAAGCCCTCCGGTCTTCTACAAGAACCGGAGATACAAGAATGGAAGTGGGAGCGGATCACTATGGACTTCATAACCAAGTTGCCCAAGACGACGGGTGGACTTGATTCCATATGGGTCATCGTCGATAGACTGACCAAGTCTGCACACTTCCTACCGATCAAAGAAACAGACAAGATGGAGAAACTTACCAGAACTTACATTAGGGAGATTGTAAGACTGCACGGTTTTCCTTTATCTATCATCTCAGACCGAGATAGTAGATTCACTTTGAGGTTCTGGCAGTCACTACAAAGTTCCGTAGGAACTAGGCTGGACATGAGTACAACCTACCATCCACAGACCGACGGGCAAAGTGAGAGGACTATCCAAACCCTAGAAGATATGTTGCGTGCCTGTGTGATTGACTTTAGAAAAGCTTGGTATACTCATTTACCCCTTGTTGAATTCTCCTACAACAATAGTTATCACACGAGCATCAAGGCAGCTCCATTCGAGGCCCTCTATGGCCGAAAGTGCAGATCCCCTCTGTGCTGGGCTGAAGTGGGTGACACCCAGTTAGCTAAGGGACGAGTTCCCGAAAGCACTCTCACGGGTCCGGAGATCATTCGGGAAACGACAGAGAAGATCATTCAAATTCGTGAACGACTAAAAGCCTCTAGAGACCGACAAAAAAGCTACGCCGACCAACGTAGGAAACCATTGGAGTTCCAGGTGGGCGACCGAGTCCTACTGAAAGTCTCACCCTGGAAGGGCTTGATACACTTTGGAAAGCGTGGGAAGCTCAATCCAAGATACATAGGGCCTTTCGAGATTCTCGCAAGAATTGGCCCTGTGGCTTACAAGCTCAATCTACCGAAAGAACTCAGTAACGTACATCCTACCTTCCACGTGTCAAACTTGAAAAAGTGTCTATCTGACGAGACTCTTTTCATTCCACTCGACGAGATCGAGATCAACGAGAGCCTCAACTTTGTGGAGGAACCAGTAGAAATCATGGACCGAGAGGTCAAGCGAACAAAGCAGAGCCGTATCCCGATAGTGAAGGAGCGCTGGAACGCAAAGCGTGGACCGGAATTCACTTGGGAACGTGAGGATCAGATGAAACTGAAATACCTTCACCTTTTTGCTTAGTTATTTGTAATTTCTTAAATGCTTACATTCTAATTTCGGGACGAAATTCCTTCTAACGGGGAGATGATGTGACAACCCGAAATTTCCATGTGTACGAACAATATTTATTCAATAGAAGTCAGTCCAATTTCAGTGATTTTCAGACTTTTCCGAACAAGTTAGTGTACCTTAGGGTTTACACTTTAGGAGATATCAGGAGAGTGGATGCTCCTGAGATTGTGAAATTTGGACATTTCAAGTTTCATAATGTTACAGCCTAAGTTCAAGAATAAAAATATTTTTTGTCAAAATATTTCAGAACTATAAATAGTTTTCTGAATTTATTTAATTCATTATTCACAATTCCAACTAGAGAAAAGCCATTTTCTCTCTGACAGATCTTCGAGTTTTTGTCCCAGATTGTGAGTAACTCTTTCTAATAGTGTTAGATTACATATTTGATGTTTATAACATGATTTAGTGGGCTAAAACATGAGATCTAGGAGTTTACTCCCCAAGGTGTTCTTGGGCGGTAAACTCCCGAAACAAGGCCAAAACCAACATTGATGCTAGAATAAGGCCTTAGGACATTAGGTGAACACATTAGGGACATGAAATCACACACAAAACCACCTAAGATTGGGAGTTTACGGCCCAGAACTCTCTTAGGCCGTAAACTCCATTTCAAAGGGCTAAATGGGGGTTTTTGGACTAAAGGACTTTAAGGCTTGCATCTAGATTAATTCCCCAAGTAGCTTAAGGTCTTAAACACTTCAAATGACACAAAAGAAAGTGAGTTTACGACCCAGAACTCTCCTAGGCCGTAAACTCCATGTAAATGGTCACAAAGGGTGTTTTCATGACACCTAAGGCCCTAGCCCTTTACAAGAAATTGTACCCACTAAATGGAAGGACCAAACCACACCAACATCACTTAAACAAGTGAGTTTACGGCCAAGACATAGTTCTTGGGCCATAAACTCCTATAAAGGGGACTAAGTGGTGCCTAATGCCTTCATATTGTAACGTCATAAAATTTCCAACCAAAAATTTTCATTTTTACAACCATTAAGACATGAGTAATTAATTTAGATTTCCAAAACAACGTCGTAGTCTCCAACGGTTACATAACAAAAGGTAAAATAGTTTTCCCCGAGTGTGTGTACGATCACGCTGGCGCCTTCCCACGGTCCTCACTCGCACCTGAAACACATAAGCAACAACTGTAAGCATAAAGCTTAGTGAGTTCCCAAAATACAACATACGCACATACGCCTTTCCAGGCCTTGACCTTCCGGTCCATGTATTTCAGGGGACTTCCGTCCCGACTGGGTAAACCTTCCGGTCCTACCCACATCAACCTTCACAGTCCATATGACCACGCCTTCCGGCCCATATCAAACACATCATACATGTCACATATAGCAAATAACTTAACACACATAAAGCATATATTCCCTATCATAATGAACCTTCCGGTCACATAGTCAAACCCCTTCCGGGTACCGTATAGTGAGAAGACTCACCTCGTATGCCTTGCTAAGCTGCTACCCGTAAATCCTGAAATCGCTCGGGCTCGAACCCTCGAGCTGAAATCCTCCTACGATATATATATATAAATCTATAAATATTACTTGTACCACTAAGGTGGACCATTCAACTCAAGTCAACACCGGTTGACCCGGTCAGCAGTCTTTAGTTAATTTGGACTAGACTCGGCGAGTGCACAATAGTGACTCGGCGAGTCTACGCGTTTTTGCCAACTCTCAAGAATTTTCCCTTTGACTCGTCGAGTACTCCCCTAACTCGACGAGTTCCACCTGAGCCTGAATCGCAGGGTCACCGCGACTCAACTCGCCGAGTCTAAGGCCAACTCGGCGAGTCCCATCCTGACTCGGTCCACCTGTCAAGACCTTTCCAACTCTCTGCGACTCACTGAGTCGCTCACAACTCGGGCCATTCTACACACAAGATGGTCTCAAGGACAATCTTCAAGTGACTCATCGAGTCTGTTCTTCAGACTCGGCGAGTCCATGCCATGCACCAGCTAAAACTGGCTCTTGCGGTCAGATCCGTTCCATAGATACATAGATCTGGCCTTCCCAAGCTTATTTGTCACGTAAAGTCTCAGTCTTGGTTGCCATGCAATGCATACAAGGCTTATTTTGAAGAAACAACCTTCAATATGGCAAGTATAGCTTCTAACTCAAATGAATGGGCATAAAGCTTGTCATAAGGGGTCTCCTGGACCTGCTAAAGTCCAGATCTAGGTTCCATGTCTCCATGGGACCTCTCATACTTCTTATTCAAGCCAAGAAAGGCAAGAAGAAACCCTAGATTTGGCCCATCAACACAAAACACGAAGATTGGCTCAGAAAGTTACCTCAAGAAGACCCCCTTGATGAAATGGCAACAGATCTAAGCTCCCCAACACTTCAAGCTTGCTCCTCTCCCTCCTTTCCTTGCACTAACACACAAAATGAAGAACAAGAGGCCTTCAAACACACACACAAGGGCTTACAGACGTATGGAGGCTCTTAGGGTTCAAGGTGGCCGCATATGAGGGCCATAAGGTCCTTTAAATAGAGCTTAGGGCCGGGGAATTAGGGTTTCATTAAACAGCACGGACTCGTCGAGTCCATTCTTGGACTCGCCGAGTCCGGACGCGAACCCCCGCTAAAATCCGCGACCCGACTCGACGAGTTCAACCACCAACTCGCCGAGTCCCCTCACAGAATGCCAAACTATATAAAGAAATGAAGGTACCTGGGGATCCGGGCTGTTACAAATCTCCCCCACTAGAATAAGACTTCGCCCTCGAAGTCCCGCTTAGTCAAAAAGTTCCGGATGCTGCTCCCGCATCTCCCGCTCCGGCTCCCAAGTCATCTCTGATCCCTTCCGATGCTGCCACTGAACCAATACCAGGGGCACCTCCTTGTTCCTCAAAACCTTGATCTTCCGATCTCTAATGGCTACAGGTTTTTCTGCATAATTCAGACTTGCATCCACCTGAATATCTCCTAACGGAACCACCGCTGATTCATCGGCTATACATTTCCGCAGCTGCGACACATGGAAAGTTTCGTGAATCTATCCCAACTCTGCTGGCAAGTCTAAACGGTAGGCTACCCGTCCCACCCTTGCAATCACACGAAAAGGACCAATATACCGGGGCCCCAACTTGCCCCTCTTCCTGAATCGAATCACTGCTTTCCAAGGAGAGACCTTCAGGAGCACGAGATCACCAACCTGGAACTCAAGCTCGGACCGTCGCCTGTCTGCATAACTTTTCTGCCGGCTCTGAGCGGTTAGCAACCTCTGCCTGACCATCTGAATTTGCTCGGTCGCCTGAAGCATGATCTCCGTGCTACCCATAACCTGCTGTCCCACCTCACCCCAACAGATGGGGGTGCGACACCTCCGCCCATACAACAGCTCAAAGGGCGGCATACCAATGCTCGAATGATGGCTGTTGTTATACGAGAACTCTGCTAAAGGTAGATAGGTGTCCCAGCACCCTCCGAAGTCCAACACACACGCACGAAGCATGTCCTCGAGTGTCTGAATGGTCCGCTCACTCTGGCCGTCTGTCTGAGGATGATATGCCGTACTGAAATGCAACCTAGTACCCAACTCTTCATGCAATTTCTTCCAGAACCTGGAAGTGAAACGCACGTCGCGGTCTGAAATAATCGAGATTGGCACCCCATGCCGCGATACTACTTCCCTCACATATAACTCAGCCAACTTTTCCGCAGAAGAGCTCTCACTTATAGCTAGAAAATGAGCGCTCTTTGTTAGTCGATCCACGATTACCCAAATCGCATCGACTCCTCTCGCCGTTCGCGGTAACTTGGTAATGAAATCCATAGAGATTTGTTCCCACTTCCATTCGGGGATCTCTAGCGGTTGCAGCTTACCGTGCGGTCGCTGGTGTTCGGCCTTGACCTGCCGACAAGTCAAGCACCTCTCGACGAACCAAGCGACATCCCTTTTCATACATGGCCACTAGTACTCCTTCTTGAGATCCAAATACATTTTCGTAGCACCAGGATGAATCGAGAATTTCGATCGATGTGCCTCCTCCATCAAAGTAGTGCGCGCACCGCCCACAAACGGCACCCAAATCCGCCCCTGAAAAGTCATAAGCCCTCGACCATCCGCAACAAATCCTGGTACCTGACCCACCACACGTTCCTTCTTCTGGTGTTCCGGCTTTGCAGCCTCCATCTGAGCCCCTCGAATAATGTCCAGAATCGGGGTCAAAACCGTCAACCTCATACAAATGTCTCGGATCGGGGCGCTATCCGCCCTACGGCTCAAAGCATCGGCTACCACATTAGCCTTGCCCGGGTGGTACAGGATCTCACAATCGTAATCCTTCACCACATCCAACCACCTCCTCTGACGCATATTCAGATTTGGCTGGTCCATCAAGTATTTCAAGCTCTTATGGTCCGTGTAAATCGTACACCGAACCCCGTACAAGTAGTGTCGCCAGATTTTGAGGGCAAACACCACCGCCCCCAATTCCAGGTCGTGCGTGGGATATCTCGACTCATGAGGCTTCAACTGCCTCGAAGCGTACGCTATCACATGACCCCTCTGCATAAGTATCTCCCCCAAACCCGATATAGAGGCATCACAATATACCACAAAGTCCTCCATCCCTTCCGGGAGTGCAAGCACTGGAGCCTCGCACAATTTCTGACGAAGCGTCTCAAACGAAGACTGCTGCTCCGGTCCCCATGAAAACGCAACACCCTTTCGGGTCATCCTAGTAAGTGGCACAGCGATCTTGGAGAAATCCTTGATAAATCTGCGGTAATATCCAGCCAAACCCAGAAAACTCCTGATTTCGGTGGGCGATCTCGGCACCTCCCACCTCAGCACCGCCTCAATCTTGGCCGGGTCGACCAATATCCCTTTCTGGTTCACAAGATGCCCGAGGAATTGGACCTCTCGCAACCAGAAATCACACTTGGAGAACTTGGCATACAGCCTCTCTGATCTCAAAACCCGAAGAATCTCCCGCAAATGCTCCTCATGCTGGTCCCTAGTCTTCGAATATACCAAGATATCATCGATGAATACGATCACCGACCGATCCAGCATCGGTCGGCACACCCTGTTCATGAGATCCATGAATGCAGCCGGGGCGTTGGTGAGCCCAAAAGGCATCACTACAAACTCATAATGCCCATAACGAGTCCTGAAGGCAGTCTTTTGGATATCCTCTTCGCGAACCCTCATCTGATGACATCCCGACCTCAAGTCAATCTTGGAAAACCAAGATGCCCCCTGCAACTGATCGAATAGATCGTCGATCCTAGGTAACGGGTACCGGTTCTTAATCGTCAACTTTTTTAACTCCCGATAATCGATACACATCCGATGTGAACCATCCTTCTTTTTGACGAACAAAATCAGCGCTCCCCAAGGCGAGCTACTGGGTCGAATGAATCCCTTCCCCAACAGCTCCTGAAGCTGCGAGGATAATTCCAGCATTTCCGGTGGAGCGAGACGGTAAGGCGCCTTGGCGATGGGCGCCGCCCCCGGAACCAAATCGATACGAAACTCCACCTGCCTCTCCGGAGGCACGCCTGGTAACTCCTCGGGGAACACATCCGCAAACTCGCGTACAACCGGAACGTCATCAATCGAATTGGGCCTCCCCGCGGCCACACGAGTATCCATCACATAGGCTATGAATCCATCACAGCCCTGCTGCAAACTCTGCCTTGCCCTGGCTGCCGAACAAAATGCTGACCCACACCGGGTCCCTTCGCCATAAACCGTGAGCACTCCCCCACTAGGGTCTCTAATCATCACCAGCTGTCTCTCGCAGTCAATGAAAGCTCCAAACTTACTCAACCAATCCATGCCCACGATAATGTAAACATCCCCCATAGCTATAGGGACTAAGTCGATAGGAAACTCGACCCCAAAAATCTCGAGTACGCATCCTCGAATCACCTCGGTGGCGTATACTGCTATCTCGTTTGCTATAGCAACTCGCAGGGGACGACTCATCGTCTCCCGATCGATATCGATGTGCTGGCTAATGGCCAGCGAAACAAAGGACCGACTCGCACCTGAGTCGAACAATACCAAAGCAGGCACATGATTCACAAGAAAAGTACCTACGCATATAGGAATATAAGCATAATGTCTCAGCATAAATGTAAATACGTGAAAGAATACATACCGGCCACTACATCAGGCGCCGCGCGGACCTCTTCCGCAGTCAACTGGAAAGCTCTCCCACGTGCCTTCGGGGCCTCGGTCTTCACTGGCCGAACCTCAGGAACCCTGACAGCAGGCGAAGATCCCTGGCGAAGCTGGGGGCACTCGGCCTTCCAATGGCCAGTCTGGTTGCAATGGAAGCAGACCATAAATCCCTTGGGGCAATCCCTCGCAATGTGCCCCTCCTTGCCACACTTGTAGCAAGCACCCAATCGACACGCCCCCTCATGACCCTTGCCGCACTTCCCACAAGTACGGCTCTTCTGCCCTCCGGATCTCAAATCAGCGGACTTGGTCCGCTTAGCTGCCGGCTGCGACTGCGTCGGCCGCCGATCCATCCGCTGAGACTCGGCCTCCTCCCTGGCCTGGGTCTCCAACTCGATCTCCCGCTTCCTGGCATTCTCCTGAAGCTCAGCAAAAGTCTGATATGATGAGTTCGATACGAACTCCCGGATGTCTCTCCTCAGCACTCCCAAATACCGGCTCATCCGAGCCTGCTCCGTGGACACCTGCTCGGGGCAGAACATCGCCCTCTCATGAAACTTCCGCGTGATCACTGCAACCGAATCATTACCCTGCTTGAGGGTCACGAACTCCTGAACCAACCGTTCCCTCTCTACCGGGGGAACATACTCGTCTCTGAACATAGCAGTAAATCTCTCCCAAGTCAAGGCTGAAACCTCCGCGAGAGTGAAGTTCGCCGTCACGAACTTCCACCAATCCTTCGCTCCCAGGTGGAGCTGGTTCAGGGCGAGCCGCACCCTCAGATGCTCCGGACATGAACAAGTATAGAAGCATCCCTCAATATTGGCAATCCACCTCATAGCAGCAATCGGATCCTGAGTCCCGTCAAACTCTGGTGGCTTCGTGTTGCTGAACTCCCGGAACAGCAACGAGTCACCCCCCTGTGGCTTGGCAGCAGCCACAGCTGCGGTAGTTGCAGCAGCGGCAACCTCAGACAACGCGGCATACCGCTCATCAAACGTCTCCATCAGCGTGGTCTTGATAGACCCAAACATTTCCGGAATCTCGGCCCGGATCGCTGCAGCTACCTCCTCATGGACCATCTGACGGAGCTCCTCGTCAGTCACCCCACTCGTGCCAGGTCTGTGTCGTGGTCCAACCATGATGTCTCTGAAATACAACAAAAGAATATCAGAGACCCTATCGGGCAAAAATCGCACTCGATAACGCAACCCTGCTCAGTTTTCGATACTTAGGGGTTCCCACTTGGCTGCCTACTGACCCGGTGTCCTTGGCAGTACGGGCCCAATACTGCCAGTTACACCGCGTCGGTATTCACCCAAGTCATCCTCCCCAACCTCGAATCCTGAGCACTCTATTCTTTTCATACTCTTGTTACTCACTCGCTCTCGAGCACCCCAAAGAAGCAAGTTTTCCCTAGACTAAGGCATCACAAAATCAGGCCACTTTAGCCCTAATATGTATACCTAGTCTGCTAGCATGCGTATCATATCATATCATAAATCGTAACACATATAATAAGAGTATTTTGGGGATTTTTACCGTTCGGGCGCTAGCTGACCGTACACACTTTTTCTTCTTCGGTTGTCTCACATTTCAAAATTTAAATTTTAATTATTTAAATTAAATTTTTTGTAAAAACAATTTTCTCCAATCCCCGGTTTGAGTCCAGTTACACCCGAAGGTGTACCCGAATCCCTCAAACCAAGGCTCTGATACCAACTTGTAACGTCATAAAATTTCCAACCAAAAATTTTCATTTTTACAACCATTAAGACATGAGTAATTAATTTAGATTTCCAAAACAACGTCGTAGTCTCCAACGGTTACATAACAAAAGGTAAAATAGTTTTCCCCGAGTGTATGTACGATCACGCTGGCGCCTTCCCACGGTCCTCACTCGCACCTGAAACACATAAGCAACAACTGTAAGCATAAAGCTTAGTGAGTTCCCAAAATACAACATACGCACATACGCCTTTCCAGGCCTTGACCTTCCGGTCCATGTATTTCAGGGGACTTCCGTCCCGACTGGGTAAACCTTCCGGTCCTACCCACATCAACCTTCACAGTCCATATGACCACGCCTTCCGGCCCATATCAAACACATCATACATGTCACATATAGAAAATAACTTAACACACATAAAGCATATATTCCATATCATAATGAACCTTCCGGTCACATAGTCAAACCCCTTCCGGGTACCGTATAGTGAGAAGACTCACCTCGTATGCCTTGCTAAGCTGCTACCCGTAAATCCTGAAATCGCTCGGGCTCGAACCCTTGAGCTGAAATCCTCCTACGATATATATATATAAATCTATAAATATTACTTGTACCACTAAGGTGGACCATTCAACTCAAGTCAACACCGGTTGACCCGGTCAGCAGTCTTTAGTTAATTTGGACTAGACTCGGCGAGTGCACAATAGTGACTCGGCGAGTCTACGCGTTTTTGCCAACTCTCAAGAATTTTCCCTTTGACTCGTCGAGTACTCCCCTAACTCGACGAGTTCCACCTGAGCCTGAATCGCAGGGTCACCGCGACTCAACTCGCCGAGTCTAAGGCCAACTCGGCGAGTCCCATCCTGACTCGGTCCACCTGTCAAGACCTTTCCAACTCTCTGCGACTCACTGAGTCGCTCACAACTCGGTCCAGTCTACACACAAGATGGTCTCAAGGACAATCTTCAAGTGACTTGTCGAGTCTGTTCTTCAGACTCGGCGAGTCCATGCCATGCACCAGCTAAAACTGGCTCTTGCGGTCAGATCCGTTCCATAGATACATAGATCTGGCCTTCCCAAGCTTATTTGTCACGTAAAGTCTCAGTCTTGGTTGCCATGCAATGCATACAAGGCTTATTTTGAAGAAACAACCTTCAATATGGCAAGTATAGCTTCTAACTCAAATGAATGGGCATAAAGCTTGTCATAAGGGGTCTCCTGGACCTGCTAAAGTCCAGATCTAGGTTCCATGTCTCCATGGGACCTCTCATACTTCTTATTCAAGCCAAGAAAGGCAAGAAGAAACCCTAGATTTGGCCCATCAACACAAAACACGAAGATTGGCTCAGAAAGTTACCTCAAGAAGACCCCCTTGATGAAATGGCAACAGATCTAAGCTCCCCAACACTTCAAGCTTGCTCCTCTCCCTCCTTTCCTTGCACTAACACACAAAATGAAGAACAAGAGGCCTTCAAACACACACACAAGGGCTTACAGACGTATGGAGGCTCTTAGGGTTCAAGGTGGCCGCATATGAGGGCCATAAGGTCCTTTAAATAGAGCTTAGGGCCGGGGAATTAGGGTTTCATTAAACAGCACGGACTCGTCGAGTCCATTCTTGGACTCGCCGAGTCCGGACGCGAACCCCCGCTAAAATCCGCGACCCGACTTGACGAGTTCAACCACCAACTCGCCGAGTCCCCTCACAGAATGCCAAACTATATAAAGAAATGAAGGTACCTGGGGATCCGGGCTGTTACAAATCTCCCCCACTAGAATAAGACTTCGCCCTCGAAGTCCCGCTTAGTCAAAAAGTTCCGGATGCTGCTCCCGCATCTCCCGCTCCGGCTCCCAAGTCATCTCTGATCCCTTCCGATGCTGCCACTGAACCAATACCAGGGGCACCTCCTTGTTCCTCAAAACCTTGATCTTCCGATCTCTAATGGCTACAGGTTTTTCTGCATAATTCAGACTTGCATCCACCTGAATATCTCCTAACGGAACCACCGCTGATTCATCGGCTATACATTTCCGCAGCTGCGACACATGGAAAGTGTCGTGAATCTGTCCCAACTCTGCTGGCAAGTCTAAACGGTAGGCTACCCGTCCCACCCTTGCAATCACACGAAAAGGACCAATATACCGGGGCCCCAACTTGCCCCTCTTCCTGAGTCGAATCACTGCTTTCCAAGGAGAGACCTTCAGGAGCACGAGATCACCAACCTGGAACTCAAGCTCGGACCGTCGCCTGTCTGCATAACTTTTCTGCCGGCTCTGAGCGGTCAGCAACCTCTGCCTGACCATCTGAATTTGCTCGGTCGCCTGAAGCATGATCTCCGTGCTACCCATAACCTGCTGTCCCACCTCACCCCAACAGATGGGGGTGCGACACCTCCGCCCATACAACAGCTCAAAGGGCGGCATACCAATGCTCGAATGATGGCTGTTGTTATACAAGAACTCTGCTAAAGGTAGTCAGTTCATTCATGAGTCTATACTAGCACATTGCCTGATACATGAGTACCTTTGCATATACATACATGATACATGAACACGATTACATGAACGCATTACATGAGTACCTTTCCATAGATACACTTATCTGTATACATTAACAGGATTACTTGTATCTCGAATTACGAGGATGATTTATCAGTACCTTCTGTGTAAATCTTCCTACATATTCCACAGTACCTCGGAATATTTAAGACAGGACCCTATCCCATAGTACCTCGGGATACCTAGATGGGCCTATATCCCACAGTACCTCGGGATATACGTACGGGACTAACCATTCCGGAACCCATCTGTTAGCAACAGTGGGTAATGAACATCTACGGATACCTACGGTTAATACTTATACTAGGAGTACCTTTACAGGGACTAACCATTCCTTCCACCTGCTGCTGCTACAGAGGAAGAATTGGACTATCTTCGGATGTCCATTAGGTTATATGTAATATATTAGCCCCAGTACCTCGGTTCAACATTTACATTCGTTTTGTTAGCACCAGTACCTCCGCCTAACACTTACCTGATTATATTTTTCCTGTTTACTTTATTTTGTGATATCTTTCACATACACGATGAGTTAGACTAAGCACTTTTAGTACTAGTCTACACAAAGGAAAAACACTTCATTCATACAAAACATTCGGGTCTTGGTAGAAGACTGCACTTCATACATACAAAACATTCGGGTCTTGGTAGAAGACTGCAATTCATACATACAAAACATTGGGTCTTGGTAGAAGACTACACTTCATACTTATAGAAAATAAGGGTTTTTCTAGGGATTTCATACTTACCTCAACATTTTCACTTAAAGGTTTTTCATGGCATTCATAGCAGGTTTTCACAAAAAAAGCAATGACACTTATATACTTATGAACTCACCAGCTTTAAAGCTGATACTCTCTTTCAAAATACGGAGGACAGGTTTTCAGAAGACGCAGCAGACTAGTCTCATCTGTTATATTGATTGTATAAAACTTTACTTATAATGCAATGGATGATGTTGTTGCTTATTTATTATATTACACTGTTGTGATACTGTACATGACGTCCTACACCCCTGAACGTTTCCGCCGTTCGTGGTTTTGGGGTGTGACAGATTGGTATCAGAGCATTGTTTATAGTGAATATAGTATATCAACCCATAAAAGATATACTAACTATAAATACATGGGATTAAAACACTCTGTCTAAGAGTTATACTTTTAAATAATAAAATATTTAACAAAGTATACGTGCTTGCATTCATACTAAAATCAGTGTCACAACGACAAGAACAAAAGTATTACGATTGTTGGATATCACAAGTAAGCTTGGGGATATATAGTCAGTCTTGGGAATGGCATAGCTTGATCAACTATGCTGGTCCAAGGAGTGATTAGCATATGCCCAAGAATGGTTGTGATGTGGCAACAAGTCTAAAAACTTACCAACACAACCATAAAGAAATACCATATGGGTATTTGATCTTTCTGTAATTATCTTAGTTAGTTCGACTATTTTAGCTATCTCTTATATCCCTTTTCTCGCGTAGATTAAGATGGCTGGATTTCCCACGGCGATCCGTACTTTCCGAACAAAGGCAATGCTGGTTGGCTAGAGGCAGAGCCAGAAGATGATCACCCAATCCCTTTGGATGATCACCATACTGAGGGCTTTTCCGATAGTTCCGACTCGGAGCCGGAAGTCAATAACCTACCCCCGGCTGCTCAAAACCCAAACCTGAACCCTCGCCCTGTGTTTCAAGGACCCACACCCCTGTGGGCCACTAACTTGATAACATGGAGTCATGAACAGGGTCAGCCCATTCCCTACAACGGAGACCGAAGTTTCTACAACCTCACAGAAGGAGGTTCTGCCGATAGAGTCCTACCAATCATGGTGCGTAGGATGTCTAGGAACTCGATAATACCCCAAGCGGCTGTCAATCAAGTCTGGGAAGTTGACGCCAACTCAGGTGTTAACACTGTCCACATTCGCCAGCTAGAGTCTGCTCATGAAAGGACTCTGGTCCGTAATGCAAATCTGCAAAGGGAACTTGCTGACACCCGAGCTGAAGTTAGAGAACTTCGAGCTCAACAAGCAAGGTCGGACAGGCGTATAAGGGACATCGAACGTCTACTGTCGGAATCAAGGACTCACGCTAGTAGTTCTCGTCGCCGATAGAATATCGTTATCTCATCTTTTGGATATAACCTAGTTTATGTAAAACTATGGTCTAATTCCCTGTCTATATAAATCTTAGGACTGTTAGGTCTTTGGTTAATCTTAAGTCTGTCAAAATTTTCCATCTTGGTTGATGTAAGGCCTACTTCTAGGCCATTTTTCCCGAACTTGTTACATCTGTAATTCCAGTTTTATTGACAGATATCTAATCTTATGGAAATTATTATCCAACTGCTATCTCTTCATTTAGTCATGCTATTCTTTCTGTTGTTGGGCTATGGCGATTTAGTCCATGAGACACATTCATTTATCATTTATTCTTATCCATGTGGTCATCTTTTAAACGTATAGTTAAAGACGCCGCCACGCAGGAATCCTAGGAGGAATCCAAACAACGAAGCACCTATACCACCACCTCCACCACCACCTGTACCTCTTCAACCACCAAATCCTTTTGATGCCACTATGTTCCAGGCAGCTTTCACAGCAGCAGTTGCAGCTGCTGTGTCAGCAATCAACGCTCCTGCCCCTAGTGGATCAGGAACGGGTGCACCACCCTCAAACCACGGCGAAAGTCATGGACACCCTAGGGAATGAACCTACACGGATTTTACTAACGCCAAACCCCGCAGCTTCAATGGGACTGGGGGTGTTATGGTGTTGAGATAATGGATTGAGAAGATGGAATCTGTCTTCGAGATCTGCTCATGCCAAGAAGGCAGGAAAGTCAAGTTCGCAACTTGTACCTTCTCTGACCGAGCACTAACATGGTGGAACAGCCATGTTAACTATCTAACTCTGACGGTGGCGTATTCCATTGGCTGGGGTCTACAAATGGTTGGATCCGACATCACTACCTACACAAATAGGTTTTGTGATTTGGCAAACTTGTGCCCCGACATGGTTGCTCTCCAGAGCAACAAGATCGAGAGGTATATCTGGGGACTGTCGCCCCAGATCCAGTCAAGTGTGATCGCTTCCAAGCCTATTACCTACGATAGCGCCAAGGAACTAGCACAATCCCTCATCGATCACAGGAAACCCCAGATCACGTCAATCCCTACCCTTGTACCACAGAAGACCAACCCCGACTACCACAAGAAGGGGTGGAATAAGAGGAAAGGAGGGGCTCCGCAAGGGTCCTCCAAGAAACAACAATATGTGGCGATCAATGCTGCCACAGTTACTCCTGTTGCCCCTGCCAACCTCTTACCAGCAAGGGCATATGCTGGAACCCTCCCGAAGTGCACCAAGTGCAACTTCCATCACCTCGGACCTTGCAAGGAGATGCAGTGCTCTAACTGCAACAGGAAGGGGCATACCGCCCGTTTCTGCAAGGCTCCAACAACTCAAGTCGCCTAGGTCCCAAACACCGGGATGGGCCAAACTTGCTACAGATGTGGCGAAGTGGGCCATTACAGGAGAAACTGCCCTAAGGCGGGGATGGCTGGCGGAGTGGGAAGAGTTATGGCTCTAGGCCATGAGGAAGCAGTAGCTGATCCAACGATAGTGACTGGTACGTTCCTCCTCGATAACTCTTATGCTTGCATACTTTTCGATAGTGGAGCCGAGAAAAGTTTTGTAAGTCACAAATTTGCACACCTGCTTAAACAAAAACCATGTGCATTAGATAGTTCATTCACAGTAGAAATGGCTAACGGGAAAATAGAGAGTACAAACTGCATATACATAGGTTGTACTTTAACTTTAGATAGCCATACTTTCAAGATAGATCTTATGCCGATTACCATTAAATGTTTCGACGTTATCATTGGTATGGATTGGTTGAGTCTTCTGCGTGCCGACATTATGTGCTTCGAAAAAGCAGTTCGTCTTAACCTTCCTAACAACGAAACTTTAATTATCTACGGCGACAAACCTAGTACTAGCCTTCGCATCATTTCGTGCATTCAAGCACAAAAGTGTTTGCGGAAGGAGTACCATGCATTTCTCGCACACGTCGTCGATACCAGCCAAGAACAGAAAGACATCCAGAAAATCCCAGAAGTACGCGACTTTCCCGACATATTCCCAGAAGAACTTCCCGGTTTACCACCACAACGCCAAGTCGAGTTCAGAATCGACATAGTGCCAGGGGCTACCCCAGTAGCCAAATCTCCTTATCGTCTTGTACCGGCTGAAATGCAGGAACTTTCCAGTCAACTTAACGAACTTCTCAAGAAAGGATTCATTCGACCAAGCTTCTCACAATGGGGAGCACCGGTCTTGTTCGTCAAGAAGAAAGATGGATCGTTTCGCATGTGCATAGACTATAGAGAACTCAACAAACTTACCATTAAAAATCGTTATCCCTTTCCCCACATTGACGATTTATCTGATCAACTTCAAGGAGCCAACTACTTCTCGAAGATAGATCTGCGATCCGGATACCAAAAACTACGAGTGTTAGAGGAAGATGTTCCCAAGACAGCCTTCCGAACTTGTTATGGGCACTACGAATTTGTAGTGATGCCATTCGGATTAACTAACGCGCCCGCAGTATTCATGGATCTGATGAATAGGGTGTGTCGTCCTTACTTGGATCAGTTCGTCATCGTCTTAATTGATGACATACTAATCTACTCTCGAAGTAAGGAGGGGCATGGTCAACATCTCCGAAAAATCTTAGAAACATTGCGTGCGGAGAAGCTATACGCAAAGTTCTCGAAGTGCGAATTTTGGATTCGACGAGTTGAATTTTTGGGCCATGTGGTTAGCGAAGAAGGTATACACGTGGACCCTTCCAAAATTAAGGCCATCGAGAACTGGTCAGCACCAAAGACACCTACTGAAATTCGTCAATTTCTAGGTCTAGCTGGCTACTATCGCAGATTCATTCAGAACTTCTCCAGCATAGCGAAACCTCTTACAACCCTGACCCAGAAAGGCGTGGCCTTCGACTGGGAGGAGAAACAGGAAAGAGCGTTCCAAACGCTCAAACGAGCCTTGTGCACCGCCCCGATACTATCCCTTCCCGAAGGAATAGAAGACTTCATTGTCTATTGCGATGCATCCAATCAAGGACTCGGATGTGTTCTGATGCAGCGAGGTAAAGTCATCGCCTATGCCTCGAGATAGCTGAAGACACATGAGGTTAACTACACAACCCATGATCTCGAGCTAGGAGCAGTTGTGTTTGCTCTGAAGATCTGGCGACACTACCAATACGGTACCAAAAGCACGATCTTTACAGACCATAAGAGTCTACAACACATCTTCGACCAGAAAGAGCTCAACATGAGACAACGATGGTGGGTCGAGCTACTTAGTGATTATGAATGCGAAATTCGTTATCATCCGGGTAAAGCCAATGTAGTAGCCGACGCCCTAAGTCGGAAAGAATATACTGGTCGTAGAGTCAAATCTTTGACTCTAACCATCCATTCGCACTTGTCCACACAAATAAAGGAGGCTCAGCTCGACGCTTTGAAACCTGAAAATGTGGCGGGTGAATCCCTCAGAGGGATGGAAAAGAACTTAGAAGTCAAGGGTGGCGGAGCCTTATACCTCATGGATCGGATCTGGACACCGAAACACGGTGGCTTCAGAGACTTGGTCATGACGGAAGCTCACAACACTTGTTATTCCGTCCACCCGGGTTCAGATAAGATGTATCTGGATCTTAAAAAGCTATACTGGTGGCCTAACATGAAAGCAGATATTGCTACCTTGGTGAGCAAATGCCTAACTTGCGCAAAGGTCAAGGTCGAATACCAGAAACCCTCCGGTCTTCTACAAGAACCGGAGATACGAGAATGGAAGTGGGAGCGGATCACTATGGACTTCATAACCAAGTTGCCCAAGACGACGGGTGGACTTGATTCCATATGGGCCATCGTCGATAGACTGACCAAGTCTGCACACTTCCTACCGATCAAAGAAACAGACAAGATGGAGAAACTTACCAGAACTTACATTAGGGAGATTGTAAGACTGCATGGTTTTCCTTTCTCTATCATCTCAGACCGAGATAGTAGATTCACTTTGAGGTTCTGGCAGTCACTACAAAGTTCCGTAGGAACTAGGCTGGACATGAGTACAACCTACCATCCACAGACCGACGGGCAAAGTGAGAGGACTATCCAAACCCTAGAAGATATGTTGCGTGCCTGTGTGATTGACTTTAGAAAAGCTTGGGATACTCATTTACCCCTTGTTGAATTCTCGTACAACAATAGTTATCACATGAGCATCAAGGCAGCTCCATTCGAGGCCCTCTATGGCCGAAAGTGCAGATCCCCTCTGTGCTGGGCTGAAGTGGGTGACACCCAGTTAGCTAAGGGACGAGTTCCCGAAAGCACTCTCACGGGTCCGGAGATCATTCGGGAAACGACAGAGAAGATCGTTCAAATTCGTGAACGACTAAAAGCCTCTAGAGACCGACAGAAAAGCTACGCCGACCAACGTAGGAAACCATTGGAGTTCCAGGTGGGCGACCGAGTCCTACTGAAAGTCTCACCCTGGAAGGGCTTGATACGCTTTGGAAAGCGTGGGAAGCTCAATCCAAGATACATAGGGCCTTTCGAGATTCTCGCAGGAATTGGCCCTGTGGCTTACAAGCTCAATCTACCGAAAGAACTCAGTAACGTACATCCTACCTTCCACGTGTCAAACTTGAAAAAGTGTCTATCTGACGAGACTCTTTTCATTCCACTCGACGAGATCGAGATCAACGAGAGCCTCAACTTTGTGGAGAAACCAGTAGAAATCATGGACCGAGAGGTCAAGCGAACAAAGCAGAGCCGTATCCCGATAGTGAAGGAGTGCTGGAACGCAAAGCGTGGACCGGAATTCACTTGGGAACGTGAGGATCAGATGAAACTGAAATACCCTCACCTTTTTGCTTAGTTATTTGTAATTTCTTAAATGCTTACATTCTAACGGGGGGATGATGTGACAACCTGAAATTTCCATGTGTACGAACGATATCTATTCAATAGAAGTCAGTCCAATTTCAGTGATTTTCAGACTTTTCCGAACAAGTTAGTGTACCTTAGGGTTTACACTTTAGGAGATATCAGGAGAGTGGATGCTCCTGAGATTGTGAAATTTGGACATTTCAAGTTTCATAATGTTACAGCCTAAGTTCAAGAATAAAAATATTTTCTGTCAAAATATTTCAGAACTATAAATAGTTTTCTGAATTTATTTAATTCATTATTCACAATTCCAACTAGAGAAAAGCCATTTTCTCTCTGACAGATCTTCGGGTTTTTATCCCAGATTGTGAGTAACTCTTTCTAGTAGTGTTAGATTACATATTTGATGCTTATAACATGATTTAGTGGGCTAAAACATGAGATCTAGGAGTTTACTCCCCAAGGTGTTCTTGGGCGGTAAACTCCCGAAACAAGGCCAAAACCAACATTGATGCTAGAATAAGGCCTTAGGACATTAGGTGAACACATTAGGGACATGAAATCACACACAAAACCACCCAAGATTGGGAGTTTACGGCCCAGAACTCTCTTAGGCCGTAAACTCCATTTCAAAGGGCTAAATGGGGGTTTTTGGACTAAAGGACTTTAAGGCTTGCATCTATATTAATTCCCCAAGTAGCTTAAGGTCTTAAGCACTTCAAATGACACAAAAGAAAGTGAGTTTACGGCCCAGAACTCTCCTAGGCCGTAAACTCCTTGTAAATGGTCACAAAGGGTGTTTTCATGACACCTAAGGCCCTAGCCCTTTACAAGAAATTGTACCCACTAAATGGAAGGACCAAACCACACCAACATCACTTAAATAAGTGAGTTTACGGCCAAGACATAGTTCTTGGGCCATAAACTCCTATAAAGGGGACTAAGTGGTGCCTAATGCCTTCATATGCAAGGATTAAAAGTCTAGAACACATCCCACTAGTACAAGAGACTTGAAAACAACCAAGGAATCACCCCAAGGGAGTTTACGGCCGTAAACTCCAAGGGGAAATGTCCTTTAGGCCGTAAACTCCTATTTGGAGTACTTCTAGGCCTTAAACCCTTCCAAGAACATAGCCACTAGGTTAGAATAATTCTAGAAAGCATATTGGACTTCAAAACACACCAAACACACATGTTTGGGAGTTTACGGCCGTAAACTCAAGAGTTTACAACCGTAAACTCCATGTGTGATGGTATATGGAGAATAAACGCTCATATGGGGTCCTTTGGAAACCCTAAACTCAAATACCCTGTCCCACAATACCTTAGATGAAGTCCTTACGGCTTAAAACACTTACATAAAGTGTTATCTATATCTAAGATGTCTTAAACATTATCAATTAGTCTTTTGTGTCTAATTGAGTGCATATATGTGTGATTATATGTTCATTAGGATCGTAGTGTGTGCACAAGTCCTCGCTTGACACCTAGCCATCCGATACCGTTCAGTTCATTCCAATCACCAACTACAGGTGAGTTCATACCCCGTAATCAATGTTTTAAAGGATTTTAAATGCTTTAATGGGGGGGGGGGGAATACAAGTAGAAACAAACATGTTATTAAATCAGTTTCATGTATTTTATAATTATGTTTTCACTCAGTAGATTTCAAATATTTCAAAAGAAGTCACATGAAATGGTTTTCTATCTTAAAATACTTGGACAACAGAAGTATTAGTTTTGAATTGTATAATGACTTCAAGTCACTTTATATTATTGATCAAAGCTCCTAGATACCTTGCATAAACATACTTGAACAACAACATACTTTCTAGTTAGCTATCATAGGGATAGTTAGAAGATATCAAACAAGAGTCAGTTCATTCATGAGTCTATACTAGCACATTGCCTGATACATGAGTACCTTTACATATACTTACATGAAACATGAACACGATTACATGAACGTATTACATGAGTACTTTTCCATAGATACACTATCTGTATACATTAACAGGATTACTTGTATCTCGAATTACGAGGATGATTTATCAGTACCTTCTGTGTAAATCTTCCTACATATTCCACAGTACCTCAGAGTATTTAAGACAGGACTCTATCCCATAGTACCTCGGAATACCTAGATGGGCCTATATCCCACAGTACCTCGGGATATACGTACGGGACTAACCATTCCGGAACCCATCTGTTAGCAACAGTGGGTAATGAACATCTACGGATGCCTACGGTTAATACTTATACTAGGAGTACCTTTACAGGGACTAACCATTCCTTCCACCTGCTGTTGCTACAGAGGAAGAATTGGACTATCTTCGGATGTCCATTAGGTTATATGTAATATGTTAGCCCCAATACCTCGGGTCAACATTTACATTCGTTTTGTTAGCACCAGTACCTCCGGCTAACACTTACCTGATTATATTTTTCCTGTTTACTTTATTTTGTGATATCTTTCACATAAATGATGAGTTAGACTAAGCACTTTTAGTACTAGTCTACACAAAGGAAAAACACTTCATTCATACAAAACATTCGGGTCTTGGTAGAAGACTGCACTTCATACATACAAAACATTCGGGTCTTGGTAGAAGACTGCAATTCATACATACAAAACATTGGGTCTTGGTAGAAGACTACACTTCATACTTATATAAAATAAGGGGTTTTTCTAGGGATTTCATACTTACCTCAACATTTTCACTTAAAGGTTTTTCATGGCATTCATAGCAGGTTTTCACAAACAAAGCAATGACACTTATATACTTATGAACTCACCAGCTTTAAAGCTGATACTCTCTTTCAAAATAACTTGTATTCTCAGGTCGCCGGTAGACAGGTACGGAGGACAGGTTTTGAGAAGACGCAACAGACTAGTCTCGTCTTTTATTTTGATTGTATATTTTTGGTGTCTTATTACAATGAAAGAACACACATGTATAAAACTTTAATTATAACGCAATGGATGATGTTGTTGCTTGTTTATTATATTACACTGTTGTGATACTGTACATGACGTCCTACACCCCTGAACGTTTCCGCCGTTTGTGGTTTTGGGGTGTGACAGAATTTGCCAATGAAGTCTAAATGAGAGTTGTAGATCATGTTTTTAGCTATGCGTGCATATAAAGAACGTCGAAAATGGAGCTCGTACGCGAAAGTTATGGATTTTACAAGTTCGAGGCCCAAAATCTGAGGCTGTCAGGCCCCACGACGTGGCACAAGCTTGCTGCGACCCGGCAAGTGACTGAGGGCGTCCAATCAATGGAAGAGGATAGGTTTGACTCCCCACGACGTGGCCATCACTTTCCACGACGTGGCACACCCCAAAAATGCCCCTATAAATAGATTTCAAGGGCTCCGAGTTCCATTGCTCAGTTCCCTTCTTTCTCGCGCCGAAACTCTGCGTTTAAGCGCCCGAGAACCTCCCAAAGCCCCAGTTTTCACCTTCAAGTCCCGAAGGAAGGTTTTGTGTTCTCTAGATTCCCGAGATTCCCGAGAATCCCGAGATTTTCCCCTATTTTCAACTCTTCCTGTCGAAGTTCTGCTCGATTCTTCTCTCGACTTCTTCAAATCAACCTCTTCAATCAAGTGAGTTCATACCCCTAATCAATAATTTAAATGATTTTAAATGCTTTAATGGGGGGAATACAAGTAGAAACAAACATGTTATTGAATCATTGATATGTATTTTATAACTATGTTTGTCATTTAACGGATTTCACATGCTACAAAATGTGATGCATGAAATGGTTTTACATCTTAAAAACACATTGTTACCAAATGTTTTACCTTTGAAATGTTTATTAAAATGACATCAAGTCATTGTTAATTATTGTTCAAAACCCATAAGAGGTCTTACAAAACCATTTTTACGTTCTTGAACTAGACTATGCATATACACCTATATTCTTATATATGTATTGATGTTATAGTTTACATCTTTCATTTAGTTTCCCACACCCTTGAGTAGTTAGAGTGTATAAACCTACATGATCATCCAGTTATATTACAGTAGATTATCATAGGGATAATTTGAAGATATCAAACATTACTTCTATTACAAGGAATCACACAAGAGTCAGTTCATTCATGAGTCTATACTAGTACATTACCTGATACATGAGTACTTACAAATGTTTACCTGATACATGAATATGTTTACATATACTTACCTGTTACATGGACACACATACATGAATGCCATCCAGGAACACTTTTACATAGGTGCATTATCCTGTATTCACTTACCTGGATACTTGTACTTAGAACTAAGAGGATAATTTATTACTACTTTCTATGTAAATTATCTTTTCTATCCCGGTTCAATGGGATATCTAGGCGGGACTCACCATTCCGAACCCCACTGATTAGCACCAGTGGTCGATGACCATCTACGGAGGTCTAAGGTTACTACTTATATTAGGAAGATCGATTTGGGACTAACCCTTCCGCCCACCTGCTGCTGCTACAGAGGACAATTGGACAATCTTCGGATGTTCATTAGGTTATACATTTCGCTTAATGCGATGTTGTGTTGGTCCTAGTACCCAGTGACAACACATACATTATTACATTTTTCCTGTTTACTTTATTTTGTGATACAATTCACATAAACGATGAGTTAGACTAAGCACTTTTAGTACTAGTGAAAACAAAGGAAAAACTATCATTTTACAAACAGAACATTCGGGTCTTGGTAGAAGACTACACTTCATACTTACAAAACATTCGGGTCTTGGTAGAAGACTACACTTCTTACTTACAAAACATTCGGGTCTTGGTAGAAGACTACATTTCATACTTACAAAACATTTGGGTCTTGGTAGAAGACTACACTTCATACGTACAGAACATTCGGGTCTTGGTAGAAGACTACACGTCATACTTACAAAACATTCGGGTCTTGGTAGAAGACTACACTTCATACTTACAAAACATTTGGGTCTTGGTAGAAGACTACACCTCATACGTACAGAACATTCGGGTCTTGGTAGAAGACTACATTTCATACTTATAGAAAATAAGCGTTTTCTAGGGATTTCATACTTACCTCAACATTTTCATTTAAAGATTTACATGGTCTTCATAACAGATTTTCACAACAAGGCAACAACACTTATATACTTATGAATTCACCAGCTTTAAAGCTGATACTCGCTTTCAAAATTACTTGTATCCTCAGGTCATCATAGACAGGTACCGATGCAAGGAGAAAGGAAGATGGAGCTTGTTCAAGACTTATCTTTCATTTTGATTTATGCTTTAGTGTTTATCAAAATTTGATATAACACAATTGTATATTAATTATTTTATTAATGCAATGGATGATGTTGTTGCTTGTTTACTACTTTACATTGTTGTTGATATTATACATGACGTCCTCCGCCCCAGAACGTTTCCGCCGGTCTCGGTTTTGGGGTGTGACAGATTGGTATAAGAGCATTGTTTATAGTGAATTAAGTATATCAACCCATAAAAGATATACTAACTATAAATACATAAGGGATTAAAAATACTCTGACCAAGAGTTTATACTTTAAATAGTAAAATATTTAAGTAAGTATACGTGTTGCATTCATACTAAAATCAGTGCCACTAGGACAGTACAAAAGAATTACGATTGTTGGGAAACACAAGTGGGCTTAGGGACATATGGTCAACACTGGGACGATATAGCCTGATCGCCTATATTATCCGAGGGTTGCTAGCCTGTGCCTAAGTTTAAGTGTGTGGTTGCAACAATGCTAAAATCTTACCAACCCTACCACAATGAGAACAATAGAACATAACATTAAAATTAAAATACTATAGGAGTATTTGGTGTTACTATAAGTACCTTATACATGAGAATTAAAACGGGATCCTCATTACTAAGTTGATAGTTGCTAAGTGGATACACTAAGGCTACATGTAATTAGGATGTTATAGACTTAGAATCAGTGATAATTTTGCCTTACCCCTATTCTGTGTGAATTTGGAAATAAGGTCACTTATTCGAAGGTCTATCCTGTTTAGATTACACATAGCTGGTATGCACTTCACAAATAGTGATGTAACTAATGAGGGTTTTCTAAATAATTATCTAGATAGTTCGTCTAAAAATTATCCGCTTACCCTAAATTCTCGCATAGAAATCATAGCTGGACTCCATCCCCTTGACAACCAGTATCTTCCGAATGAAGTCATAGCTGGTTGGTTTGGAGAAGAACCAAAGAATAATCATCCTATCCCCTTGAATGTTCACCGTGATGAAGACTTTTCGTATGATGCTAACTCTGAACCAGAGGTTGAGAACCTACCCCAAGCAGCTCCTTTCCAATTCCTAACCCTCGTCCGGCTTTTCATGGCCCGACCCTGAGTGAGTGGAATGCTTGCAAACAGGGAGCCAAGGACAAGATCAGTTTATGCTATTTGATGGCGACCGAAGCTTTTACGACTTGAGCAATGGGGGCTCAGCAGATAGAGTCTTGCCAATCTTGGTCCGCAGAGAGGCCCGAAATGAGATTCAAGGCAGGACAGCCCTACATCAGATTGCAGAAGTAGGCGCCTATGCTAGAATGCATACCCTCCACACCATTCATCTAGAAGATGCTCACGAGAGATCAGAGAGAAACCATGAAACCCTACTGCAAGCACTGACTGAATTAGGAGCCGAAGTCATAGGGCTCCGAGTACACCAGATGGTGTGCGAAAGACACCTACGTGACATGGAATGTCAATTGGCTGAACTAAGAGTTCACCAGAGGGATGACCGTCGCCAATAGTAGACACTTTACTTTATTTCCTTATAAAGAGGAATCGTATTTTTTCTGTCTATGCCTGATGTGGCATTTTCTATGAAATTATCTTGTACATTAAGTACTTTAGTTAGGTCTTTATACTGTCAGGAACTATCTCCTATGGATATGATGTAAGACCTTTACAAAGTCATTTTCGTGAACCTCTAATTCGTAAATATCCAAGATATTGACAGCCGGCTAACTTTTGTGTCATTTCCTTCATTCAACTACTCTTATCATACTCTCATTGGATTCTATCTGAAACCTGCTTTAGTTAAGTCATTGGACCATAGCAAGTTAGATACGGAGACATTTCCAAGTCTCTTTCAGTGGTTGGATTTTGTTATTCACCAACCCACGATACCTCAACATGTACAACAAACATCTTGAGACCATTCTACGAACTTACCTCTACTCATTACTAGGACTGCATCATAAGGACGTAGGTCAAACCTTCGCGAACATACTTTCATTCTGTACTAGGACTGCATCATAGGGATGTAGGTCAAACTTTCGAGAACATCGTCGTACTCTTTACATGAACAATCTAAATTCTCAGGATCACAGCTACAGGAGAGCCTACTCCGAAACCACGTTAAATGTAATTTGGGCGTTTCATTGTAACAGACTTATAAACTGTCGAGAACTAGTGCAACTAGAATCTTACCTTTTGCGAGATCCTGTTTGTATAGGAATTCTTGTGCTGCGTATACTTGTCTTTTGTAGGATATCTTATTCCCAGCAATAGTCTTGTGGTAAATCTAAAGTACTGAAGCTCTGTTCATGGTTGCACGGTTGTGTTTTGTCTGTGAACGTCTTATGTTCAAATCTAATGTCGTTAAATTTCAGTATAATTCCGACATTATCATACAACTCGATTAAATTTGATCCTCACGAAAACAACTTTTTACGTACATCTCTTTCTTCTAGATCATTTTTCCAGCGAAGCCGTCATATCAGAACACCGTAGTGCTCATGCCAGTAGTACCACTTAGTTATTTTCTTTTCGAAGAAATCCCCGAAGTACCACTCGTGCAGTACGTCAAGTTCAATCCAAGGATTTATACGATTGATCTATCACTGAGAAGTGTATGCATAAGAGTGATATATAATCAAGGTTCTACAGGTTTAGAATTGATGATTCCACTTTAACTTCTTTTCCCGGATGGGATGTGAGGGTAAGGAAGAATCAGTTATTCGACTACCTTTTCAATCTTAATTATATACGACTCGTATACACGAGATTGTGATCGTGAAGCCCTGTATAAGTTCTAAAATGGACTTCAGGACGGAGAACTGCCTAAGTATACGAGTAATCACATCGTCATGTGAACAAAATTAGAACCCAGTACGATTCCCGAAAACAGATCGCCCTATAGTTTAAACACCCTCGGAGATACCAGAACAGTACAAACCACTTGACGAACTACACAGAAAGAGAATTAGAAGACTAGGTTTCTCACCCTAGAGATCCCCAGTCATATTCTCGCGGAGATCGACGGATTGCAACGTATGTGCCTCGGATATCGAGGACTCCGTCAAGATTTTCATAGAAATCATTATCTCTGCCTCGCATAGACAAAATGGTTGAGCAAACGCAAGGAAAGAAACTACTTCCAGGAATGGATCTGGAATCCGAATATCACCAGTTTGAGCGTTATGGGAGGATGTCCGGAAAACTATCTCCTGAACTCGATGCGGACACTTCGAACTCGATGCGGACACTCCTGAACTCGATCCTGAACTCGTACGACTTTGACCCAACAAGGGGTGGCCTTTGACTGGAAAGTTACGCAAGAAAAGGAACCTTTGAGATTCCAAGTGAGTGACTAAGTTCTTTAGGATAACTCACTCCGGAAATGGCTTAATACGCTTCGTAAAGCGTGGAAAGCTAAATCCAAGTTAGACAGGACCTCCGAGATTCTTATCAGAATCGGTCCTGTGCCTCGCACAAACTAGACCTACTCCGCGAACTCAGTAATGTACTTTCTACTCTTCGCATCTCGATCGTGAAACCATACCTTTCCGTTAGGACTCTTGCAAGTCCACTCGTCGAGATCCTCGCCTTCGTATTAAAACCGTAGTGACCCTCAACCGAGAGGTCAAGCGGACGAAGGAACGCCATTGCCAGTTAGTGAAGGTTCGTTGGAATGCCAACCGAGAACCCGTTATCACTTAGGTGTGCTAGAACCAATCGATTAGGAAGTTTCCTCCTCACGACTCGATCATTCGTGCATACTTCCATGCTTAAATTCTAATTTCGGGAGGAAATTCCTTCTAACGGGGGGATGATGTGACAACCCGATATTTCAAGACAATGTAATGTAAAACCAATCAAATTTAGGTCAAAATATAACTTTCCTAAAATCTTTTGGGTTAAATAAAGTATTAGGAATCGTATCAAGGTTTCCGTTCATATAAAGAACCCTAAAATCCGAGTTATAACGAAGAAGTTATGACCAACCGAAGATTTTCGGCAAAACCGGCAACACCGATTACATGAAAAACGCGAAGTTTCAATACAATAGTTTTTAGCCTTAAGTATCTAAATGAAATTTATAGATAATCTCAAACCGTGAGCGTACATAAAAAGAACGTCCAAATCTGACTTCGGATGAGGAAGTTATGATTTTTCCAAGATTCGGGTATAGCAATAGACAGCTAAAAACTCGAAATAGAGCTCGAGATACTTTTGACCAAAACAACCTAAATGATAATCTAAGGTCTCAACATTAGTAGCGCAACGGCGAAAAGTCTGACGAAAACGGACATCGGATGAAGAAGTTATGGAATTTAAACGGACTTTTCGTGTCCCAGACCGTTAAAAATAGATAATTAAAAATAAAGTCAGAATTTGCCAATGTAGTCTAAACGAGAGTTGTAGATCATGTTTTTAGCTACGCGTGCATATAAAGAACGTCGAAAACGGAGCTCGTACGCGAGAGTTATGGATTTTACACGTTCGAGGCCCAAAATCCGAAGCTGTCAGGCCCCACGACGTGGCACAAGCTTGCCGCGGCCCGGCAAGTGACTGAGGGCGTCCAATCAATGGAAGAGGATAGGTTTGACTCCCCACGATGTGGCCATCACTTGCCACGACGTGGCATACCCCAAAAATGCCCATATAAATAGATTTCAAGGGCTCCGAGTTCCATTGCTCAGTTCCCTTCTTTCTCGCGCCGAAACTCTGCGTTTAAGCCCCCGAGAACCTCCCAAAGCCCCAGTTTTCACCTTCAAGTCCCGAAGGAAGGTTTTGCGTTCTCGAGATTCCCGAGATTCCCGAGAATCCCGAGATTTTCCCGCGTTTTCAACTCTTCCTATCGAAGTTCTGCTCGATTCTTCTCTCGACTTCTTCAAATCAACCTCTTCAATCAAGTGAGTTCATACCCCTAATCAATAATTTAAATGATTTTAAATGCTTTAATGGGGGGGAATACAAGTAGAAACAAACATGTTATTGAATCACTGATATGTATTTTATAACTATGTTTGTCATTTAACGGATTTCACATGCTACAAAATGTGATGCATGAAATGGTTTTACATCTTAAAAACACATTGTTACCAAATGTTTTACCTTTGAAATGTTTATTAAAATGACATCAAGTCATTGTTAATTATTGTTCAAAACCCATAAGAGGTCTTACAAAACCATTTTTACGTTCTTGAACTAGACTATGCATATACACCTATATTCTTATATACGTATTGATGTTATAGTTAACATCTTTCATTTAGTTTCCCACACCCTTGAGTAGTTAGAGTGTATAAACCTACATGATCATCCAGTTATACTACAGTAGATTATCATAGGGATAATTTGAAGATATCAAACATTACTTCTATTACAAGGAATCACACAAGAGTCAGTTCATTCATGAGTCTATACTAGTACATTACCTGATACATGAGTACTTACAAATGTTTACCTGATACATGAATATGTTTACATATACTTACCTGTTACATGGACACACATACATGAATGCCATCCAGGAACACTTTTACATAGGTGCATTATCCTGTATTCACTTACCTGGATACTTGTACTTAGAACTAAGAGGATAATTTATTACTACTTTCTATGTAAATTATCTTTCCTATCCCAGTTCAATGGGATATCTAGGCGGGACTCACCATTCCGAACCCCACTGATTAGCACCAGTGGTCGATGACCATCTACGGAGGTCTAAGGTTACTACTTATATTAGGAAGATCGATTTGGGACTAACCCTTCCGCCCACCTGCTGCTGCTACAGAGGACAATTGGACAATCTTCGGATGTTCATTAGGTTATACATTTCGCTTAATGCGATGTTGTGTTGGTCCTAGTACCCAGTGACAACACATACAATATTACATTTTTCCTGTTTACTTTATTTTGTGATACAATTCACATAACCGATGAGTTAGACTAAGCACTTTTAGTACTAGTGAAAACAAAGGAAAAACTATCATTTTACAAACAGAACATTCGGGTCTTGGTAGAAGACTACACTTCATACTTACAAAACATTCGGGTCTTGGTAGAAGACTACACTTCTTACTTACAAAACATTCGGGTCTTGGTAGAAGACTACATTTCATACTTACAAAACATTTGGGTCTTGGTAGAAGACTACACTTCATACGTACAGAACATTCGGGTCTTGGTAGAAGACTACATGTCATACTTACAAAACATTCGGGTCTTGGTAGAAGACTACACTTCATACTTACAAAACATTTGGGTCTTGGTAGAAGACTACACCTCATACGTACAGAACATTCGGGTCTTGGTAGAAGACTACATTTCATACTTATAGAAAATAAGCGTTTTCTAGGGATTTCATACTTACCTCAACATTTTCATTTAAAGATTTACATGGTCTTCATAACAGATTTTCACAACAAGGCAACAACACTTATATACTTATGAATTCACCAGCTTTAAAGCTGATACTCGCTTTCAAAATTACTTGTATCCTCAGGTCATCATAGACAGGTACCGATGCAAGGAGAAAGGAAGATGGAGCTTGTTCAAGACTTATCTTTCATTTTGATTTATGCTTTAGTGTTTATCAAAATTTGACAGAATACAATTGTATAATAATTATTTTATTAATGCAATGGATGATGTTGTTGCTTGTTTACTACTTTACATTGTTGTTGATATTATACATGACGTCCTCCGCCCCAGAACGTTTCCGCCGTTCTTGGTTTTGGGGTGTGACACCTGAGTTGATGTGCGTAAGGAAAGTTGTCACAGCAGCTGCTAATGCAACTAGTAATGTAGCGGCGTCGATATGGAGGATAGGGGTTTGGGAGCTCGGCTGATCGTTTCTGGATGACGACATGATTCTGCTTCACGGAGAGAAAATAAATTTGTGAGCGATTCTAGTTGACCCTAGGTGTACTTCGATTGTTCAAGTAAAGAGTAAAATTATGTTCTCGAAATTTTGATCTACATCCCTACGATGCAGTCCTAATACAGATTGGATGTATGTTTGCGGGAGTTTGACCTACATCCCTATGATGCAGTCCTAATACTGAGTGCAAGTGTGTTTATGAAGGGTTGACCTACATCCCTAGGATGTAGTCCTAGAATGAGTGGAAGTAAGTTCATAGAATGTTCTCAAGATGCTTGTCGTTCAAGCCGAGGTATCGTTGGTTGGTGAATAATATGATCCAACCATTAAAAGAGACATGGAAATGTTTCCGGAGTTAAATTACTATGGTCAAATGACTTGACTAAAGCATGATTCAGATAGATTCCAATGAAAGTATGATAAGAGTACTTGAATAAAGAATGACATAGAAGTTAGCCGACTGTCAATACCTTTGATATTTATGACGTAAAAGTTTGGGAAAATGACCTTGTAAAAGGCCTTACATCATATCCATAGGCGATAGTTCTTGACATCATAAAGACCTAACCAAAAGTACTTACAGTACAAGGTAGTCACATAGGAAGTACTACATAGAACATAGACAGGAAGATGGTTCTTTAAAACAAAGAAGGAAGTAAGGTATCTCTTACTGGCGACAGTCACCCCCATGGTGAACCCTTAGTTCAGTTAGTTGACGTTCCATATCAAGCAGGTATCTCTCGTACACTCTCTGGCATACTTGGAGCTCTATGACTTTGGCCCGGGTTTTCAGATAGTGCTTGCAGCAGGGTCTCATGGTTTCTCTCTGATCTATCGTGAGCATCTTCTAGATGAATGGTGCGGTGGGTATGCATTCTTGCATCGGCGACAACTTCGGCAATCTGATGTAGGGCTGTCCTACCTTGAATCTCATTTCGGGCCACTTTGCGGACCAAGATTGGCAAGATTATGCATGCTGAGCCCCCATTGCTCAGGTCATAAAAGTTTTGGTCGCCAATAAATGGCATGGGCTGATCTTGTCCTTGGCTCCATGTTTCCGAAGCATTCCGCCGACTCAGGCGTCGGACCATGAAAAGTTGGACGAGGGTTAGGAATTGGAAAGGGAGTTGCTCGGGGCAGGTTCTCAACCTCTGGTTCGGAATTAGCATCGTCTGAAAGGTTTTCATTACGGTGATCATTCAAAGGGATAGGATGATCATTCTCTGGTTCTTCTCCAAACCAACCAGCTATGACTTCGTTCGGGAGATACTGGTTGCCGTGGGGATGGAGTCCAGCTATGTTTTCTATGCGAGAATTTAATGGTAAGAGAATAATTATTAGACGAACTATCTAGATAATTATTTAGAAAACCTTCATTAGTTACATCGCTATTTGTGAAGTGCATACCAGCTATGTGTAATCTAACAGGATAGACCTTCGAATAAGTGACCTTAACTCCGTATTCACACAGAATAGGGGTGAAGTAAAATTTTCACAGATTCTAAGTCTATAACATCCTAATTACATATAGCCTTAGTGTATCCACTTAGCAACTATCAACTTAGTGATGAAGATCCCGTTTTAGTTCTCAAGTGTAAAGTACTTATAGTAACACCAAATACTCGTATAGTATTTTAATTTTTAATGTTATGTTCTAATGTTCTCATTGTGGTAGGTTTGGTAAGATTTTAGCATTGTTGCAACCACCCAATTAAACTTAGGCACATGCTAGTCAACACTCGGATAATATAGGTGATCAGGCTATATCTTCCCAGTTTTGACCATATGTCTCTAAGCCCACTTGTGTTGCCCAACAATCGTAATTCTTTTGGACTGTCCTAGTGACACTGATTTTAGTATGAATGCAGGCACGTATACTTACTTAAATATTTTATTATTTAAAGTATAAACTCTAAATCAGAGTATTTTTAATCCCGTCATATTTATAGTTAGTATATCTTTTATGGGTTGATATACTCACACTATAAACAATGCTCTGATACTAATCCGTCACACCCCAAAACCGAGAACGACGGAAACGTTCTGGGGCGGAGGACGTCATGTATGCATCACAATAAATGTAAAGTAGTAAACAAGCAACAACATCATCAATTGCATTAAGAGTATAATTTTAGTTACAAGTGTTTTCTTTCATAGTACAAGACAACATGATAACTTATCAAAATAAAAGACGAGTCTTGACTGCTCCATCTTCTCTAAACATTGCATCGACACCTGTCTATTTGTAACCTGAGATTACAAGTTATTTTGAAAGTGTAGGTCAGCATTTAAGCTGGTGAGTTCATAAGTATTTAATGTCGTTGCTTTGATTAGTTGTTATGAAAGACTGGTGAATGATTGATGAAATATTTAGTATAAGTATGAAAACTCTAGAAAATCCCATATTTCCTACCAGTATAAAAGTAGTCTTCTACCAAGACCCGAATGTTTTGAAAGTAGTCTTTAACTAAGACCTGACTGTTTTGAAAGTACGCATCACTAGAAAATGTGAAGGTTTTTCCCTATTTAACTATTTTTATAAAACTATAAAAGTAATAATATAATAGCTTATGTTGTATCCTTTGGTACTAAGATACACACGGCGTGGAAACTCTCCGTAAACAATTCAACCGTAGACATCCGTAGATGTGCATTTACCTCTGTTGCTAACAGCTGGGTTTAGGAATAGTTAGTCCCTTAAGTAATGATACACACGGCGTGGAAACTCGTCGTAAACAGATCAACCGTAGACATCCATAGATGTCCATTTACCTCTGTTGCTAACAGTTGGTTTAGGAATAGTTAGTCCCTTAGGTATACCTGTAATGGTATCAACCGTAGACATCCGTAGATGTGTCATTTATCCTCTGTAGCTAACAGTAGCTATAGGAATGGTTAGTCCCTCAAAGTATCCTTTGGTACTAGGATAAAAAGTCCAATTCATCTCGTCGATTATGTGATTGTATCACAAGGTAAAGATAAGAAGGTGATCTTTATAACAGTATCTACACATATCATATGTAGTAGTAACTCATCATATATGATCTATGTAAATGTAGTCATCTAAGTGCATATCTATGTAAACGTATTCATGTAAGCGGAATCTCTGTAAGAGTATCCCTTCATATGGCATGTAGTCTAGACTCATGAATGAACTGACTCTGGTGTAATTTCTTGTAATAGGGATAATGTTTTGTATACCCTAAACTATTCCTATAATAGTTTACTAGACTGTAATTCATGAGTGTCCAAGTAGGTTTATACACCCTTGCTACCCAAGAGTATCGGAACTGAATTAACTGATGGAACATTTATGACTATATATGCACACATGATATATAACTAATATTTAAACGACCTTCGGAGGAGTACCCGATATCCCACCAGACCACATCCAAATCGAGGAAAAGAAAACAGGGTGGATAGCCTTCCTAAGTATTTTAAACATTTCTTATATAACTATACATATAGAGGCATGCAATTTATAATATAAAAGCATAAAAGAAGTTTTGTAAAACTTTTGAAAAGTTTAGTAAATAAGAATTTATGACTTGATGTCAGTTTATAAATCAGTTAGAAAGACCGTTTGACAAGACAGTTTAAGTGTGATAAGACCTTTGTTTGAAGAACAAATATAACAGACTCAAAACGGAAACCTACAGTTTGTAAGACAGTTTCTAAAAGTGTTTCAACATGTAAAAACGTTTGTATAGTAATCCCTAGTGAAATGCTCACTTGTTATGAAAGATATAATTTTTGTAGTGCCTAAGATGGACACATATACATACAGTATAAGCAGTGTGTTTGATTTATACGTAAATAACAACAATTTTCATTTCAAAAGATATGATGTTATCGTGATACATTTTTCATACGAAAGTTTCCTTATAATAGTTATAAATCACATGTGATTCCATTGATAAAAAGTGTATAATGAAACTTTATATAACATACGATAATTATCGTGTGTTTTACTTGTATTCCCCCCTTAAAAGCATATAAAACATTTATAAAACATTTAAAAGTGTGGATTATAGGGGTATGAACTCATTTGATAGATTGAAGAAGGTGAGACGAAAGTCGAGCCGAACTTCGATTGGAAAGAAGTCGATTTCTCGGAAAACTCAGGACTTCGGAACTTACATCGTGTGTTGGAGGTGTTACCGGGGCTTCAGGGTAGTTTAGAGGGGCTTAATAGCGTGTAGACGTAGGAGAAATGATAGAAATGAACAACCAAAGCCGGCTGCCCAAGATTCCTATTTATAGGGTGATTTTGGGTCTCACGTCGTGAGTTTTTCATAATTCACATCTTGAGTTTCATCCCAAATCGTCATGGCATGCGTCACATGTCAAGTGGCTCTGGAAGGGTCATTCAAGGGGCTCACGTCGTGAGTTTTACAAAACTCACGTCGTGAGTTCTGACACAGATTCAGGATTCGTGCCCGAACTTTAGAAATTTATAACTTTCGCATTCGAGCTCCGTTTTCGACGTTCTTTATATGCACACGTAGGTGAGATTATGCTCTACAACTCTCGTTTAGACTCCGTTGTCTAATTTTGACTTTATTTTTAGTATATTATTGATATATTATCTTTATATTATTTTTAGTAGGCCGGGACACGGAAACTCCGTCATAAATCCATAACTTTTTCATCCGACGTCCGTTTTCGTCAGACTTTTCACCGTTGCGCTACTATTGTTGAGACCTTCAATTCTCATTTAGTTTGTGTCGGCAAAAAGTCTCTCGATCTCTATTTCGAGTTTTTAGCTGTCTACTGCTATATTCGTAACTTAGAAAAATCATAACTTCCTCATACGAAGTCAGATTTGGATGTTCTTTTTATGTACATTTACGGTATAATGTTATCTACAACTTTCATTTAGATACTTAAGGCTAAAAACAATTGTATTGAAACTTCACGTTTTTCGTTTAATCGGTGTTGCCGGTTTTTCCGAGAATCTTTGGTTGGTGATAACTTCTTCGTTATAACTCGGATTTTAGGGTTCTTTATATGTACAAAAACCTTGATATGATTCCTACTACTTTATTTAACCAAAATAAGATTTTAGGAAAGTTAAAGTTTGATCTAAATTTGACTTGTGATCCATCATATTGTCTCGAAATATCGGGTTGTCACAGATTGGTAATCGGATTTTGGAGTCGTAGTTGCGATAATACTTATTAGACTTATCCAAGTAGGAGAATGTTGGATTAGGTGTCTAAGCCCATAACTATAATTAGCATATACTTGACCCCGATAGTAGCATGGTCCATTTTGGGTTGCCATCGTCAGAACAATTTAATAGGATCGATATTTAAGTAAGTGGTTGTTTGTGATTTATTAATATATTATAAGTATAATATAGTAATTGAGAAATCATATTATTTAATTGGTATTGATCAAGAATTAATTTGGAATTAATTTAGTGATCAAAAGAGACTAATTAAATTAACGGGACTAATTATGTAAATCACTGAGACATATGCTTTGGGCTAATGATCCATGATTGATTTGTAAGGGGCGAAGCTTATGTGAATGTCCATGAAGAGTTACTCCAAATGAGTTATGGATCATTAGCCTAAGTGTAGGAATTAGGGTTTACATATGACTCTTGGAATTCTACACTAGATACGTAACCCACTAAAGCCAAAAATCGGACCAAGGGTATTCTAAGATATAGTTGATTTTGGTGCCTCCAACCTCTCTCTCATTATTCTCCAACTATTTATGGTGTTTGTGACTTGTTTGAGGCATCACACTTGGGGCAATAAGCTCTTGAAAGTCCAAATTCAACAAGATGCAACAAGAGGTAATCTTCTAACTTTTATTTTATGTTACAATATTCAATGTTGTATGCTAGTTTTAGGTTTCATACTTTGGAAAATTTTATTGCATGTATAACTAGCAAAACCTTAGATCCAAATCATTAGGGTTGTATGTGCACCGTTAGGGTGTTATAGTACATAAAACCCAACACTAACAACGAGGCATAATATGAAGTAGTCTTTGCGGGTCTATGGCCACCCAAGGAGGTTGGTGCAAAGCAACAAGAAGCTCTCAGTGATTAATTACTTATCAAAAACGAGATAAATCGAACATATGAGGCAAAAGATACAAGCATGCAGATATACCTAGATGCACTCCATAGCCTAACCTGCACATTCAAAAGTTTTTCAATAAAACAAATCTCTCGGGGAAAGAATGCATGGGCGGATGCTCTAAGCAAGCTAGCCTCAACTTCCTATGATCACTTAACAAAGAAAGTGCTAGTTGAAGTGCTCTTGAAGAGAAGTATTGATAACCAAAGTGTTAATACAATATCGACTAGCCCAGAATGGGCCAAACCGTACATCGATTACTTGCGTCGTGGCGTACTCTCAGATGGCCCAGAGGAGGAAAGAAAAGTCAAGATTAAGGCGTCACATTTTGCAATCAGAGACAACCAACTGTATTAGAGAGGGTATTTAACCCCATGGGTAAAATGTATCTCTAAGACAAAGGGGTGGACGCTCCTGGAAGAAAGTCATTCTGGAGATGCGGCGGCACACGAAGGTGCTCTAGCAGTCACAGGTAAAGTACTCCGCCTAGGAGTATATTGGCTAGACGTGTACAACGACGCCGTAGCCCTAACCAAAAAATGAAAAGAATGCCCGATATTCTCCCCTTTCCAAAATCAACCGGCCATGCCGTTGACAAGCATCACCAGCCACTGGCCCTTCAAGCAATGGGGGATTGACATAGTGGGACCATTCCCACCAGCCCTAGGGGGTGTAAAATTCTTGTTAGTGGCTGTGAATTATTTTACTAAGTGAATAGAGGCAAAACCGATGGCCATCGTCATGGGAAAAGCAAATGATAAAGTTCATGACCAAAAAAATATTGGTTCATTTTATCACCCCCAGAATTCTTATAAGTGATAACGACACACAATTTCAAGGAAGTCCCTTCACGGAGTGGTGCGAAGACAAGAAAATTCACCGTCGGTTCACGTCAGTGGCGCACCCTTAGGCCAATGGACAAACTGAGATATCAAACAAAACCATAGTTAATGTTTTGAAGAAAAGGTTACTTATATCAAAGTCTTCTTGGGTGGATGAGCTCCCGACAGTGCTATGGTTATATCGTACCACTACTAGGTCAAGTACGGGAGAAATGCCATTTAGCCAAACCTATGGGCCAGAAGCACTTCTTCCATTGGACATAATGGCTGGCTCACTACAAACAGAGAGTTTAGAGGAAATAGCCAATGAAGAAGGGCAGCACCAGGACTTGGACATGCTCGATGAGAAACGCGATGCTACACAAATGCACCAAGCATTGTACAAATCGCGCACCGAGAACTATTACTATCACAAGTAGGAATTTTGATGCCTTGTAAACATTGAACAATGATAACAAATGTGAACCAACAATGTGAAAACCTGTAAGATGCTTATTCAAAAACAACAGAATTTCAATCAAACCCTTCATACAAGCATTACAAATAGTCAACAAATAATTGGAAACCCTAGAAATCCTTGTTTAAGTCCATTTCGTACTAGGATTTCCTTATTGGGCCCAATGGACCAATAAGCTTTGAATTGGACTATCTTGGGCTTAGAACTCTTGAATGGGCTCTAATTGGACCCACTTTAATTTATTTGAATATTTTGGGCCATATTGGGCCTAGAATGTGTAAAAACCCGAAATTTCATATCACTTCTTGTACCTCAACTTGTAATCCAATTTGATCAACCAAACGTCATTTTCAAATTCTTTTCAGATTTCGCCATTTTATTTAGTCATTAGTTTATATCAACCTAAAATGACTTAATGGGTGTCTTAATAAATTTAGAAATCATTTTAACACCCCACTTTAGTGATCAGAATAATTATAGAATCGACCATATCGAGTCATGACAATTTGGTCGGGTATGACCAAAAGCCCCACTTAACGTCGGTATCGGGTAGAGTTCCGTCGTGTCCAATTCCCGAACACTATATAAAGTGTTTTAAAACTTCATTTGAAGCCTTTGGCCAATTTCTCACTAAACTCTCACAACCTCTCTCCTCAAGCTAGAATTAAGGTCCAAATCTCAAATTTAAGGCCTCAAATCTCTAAGGTACTTTCCCTAGCTTGTATTGTAACCTTCTTAGCCTTCAAATTTGAGTTCAAAGCATGGATTAAGACCACATTCATGAGTTTACGGCCATGGAGCCTTCATGGGCCGTAAACTCATATAGCATGGGTTTTTAATCCCTAAATCCCCTCCTAAGCAATTTTGGACTTGAGGTATGGCTTAATGACTTCATGGACATGACTTATAACATTTAAAACATAGATTTTTAGCCATTTGAAGGAGTTTACGGCCAAGCCATAAGCTTGGGCCGTAAACTCATGTAAAGGGGGTTTTCATGAACTTAAACCCTTCCAAATCATAGTTGGGACTTAGATATGACCTTAAGGCTTGCTAATCTAGACTTGGAACACTTTAAACATGATTTTTGGGGGATAAAAGTGAGTTTACGGCCAAGACATATTCTTGGGCCGTAAACTCCTCTTAAATGGAGATTTATTGCCTTAAAACATGTCAAAATGCTTTGAAACTTAACCAATGGCCTTGTGGTAAAATCTAGATGTATCTAAAAATAGTTTAAGGGTTTATAACACATCAAAAATGTCATTTATAGGAGTTTACGGCCTAGGAACATACCCTTGGCCGTAAACTCATAAAACTTGTTAAAGGATGCATCAAATTCACTCAAATGGCTTGTATAAAATTCTAGACTCACATGTGATTGTTTTTAAGCATCAAAAACTAACTTCTCATGAGTATAAGAGAGTTTACGGCCATAGAACATGCCTCTAGGCCGTAAACTCCCAAAAGTATGTTTAATGGTGTTCTAAATTCATAACAAGGCTTGGAAAATTAACTAGAATCACATGTGATTGTCCTTTGTAGTTCAAATTAATCATTCTTGGCCATGGGTGAGTTTACGGCCGTAAACTCTAAGAGTGTGGCCGTAAAATCTCTTTTAAATGATGTAAATTCATTCCAAGTGTTCCAAGGCATTTTAGATAATCCATTCTAGCAATCCCCATGTCCATTTAAGCCCTTAGACCATCAAAATCACACCAACATGAGTTTACGGCCGTAAACTCATGTGTGGGTGTGTTTTGTGCTTGTAAACTCATTTAAATGTTTACTTATGGAGAGTAAACTCAAGTCCCAAGTCCCTAGTGCCATTACACGTCCGAAGATATCACCTGGATCACTCCAAACGCTCATTTTGAGGTGTTTAACCTCGTTGGAGTGTAATGTTCCATATGGTTAGTGAATGTATCCCTAATTGTATATATATGGACATTATTTCATTTTACATAGGGACATCGCGAGTAAACAATCCCCGAACCAACGTCTAGTATCCAAAACCGACACATTCCCGAGTCCGGTGAGTTCATACCCCTACCCTTTTCATTGTTTTTCAATATTTTCAGGGGGGGAACACAAGCAAAGTACAAGGGTTTTCATGTACTCAAAACCTATTTTCATGTGTGTGTTTCACATTTCATATACTTTTAATATTGATATACACAACTGATAACGAGTTGAATACACAGATTACTTGAACATTTATTTGTGAAATGAGTTTTATAAACTGTTATGTTTTATATATCTCACAAATGGTTTCCACATTTTATCAGTTAAAAGCATGACTTTATAACACATGAACAATATATTTCGTACACTGTCTTGTCCTCGGTAGCATTCCACAAAGATACGCGAATGGAGGATTATCCTATTATTACTAGTAAATTATTTATTCCGTATGATTGGAGACACGTCCTTGGCGAACACTCCATAGAGATACGCGAGTGGAGGACTACACCCGTAACCAGAATCTCTGGAATTTAGAGAACGTGACTTGAGGGTATAGATCTATACGGGGCTGACTACCCCACACCTGGCTGCTAGCTACAGCCGAACTGAAGTGGTTCAAGGGTGACGAAAGTCATAAGGATTGTGGACTACTTATTGCCACAAGGTTGTGGACTACTTATTGCCACAGGTTCAGTCTTTAGTATGGTTATGGAACTCGCAACTAGGATAACAGAGATTTACTTATAGTAATAATGAACCACATACTACATTTTACAGATAACTAGGATTCAGTTTACATCTTTTACATCTTTTACATCTTTTACATATGATAACCAACATTCAGGAAGGTATGGGACCTTCCTGGGGAAACTTTGTACATAACCAGGTTTAACAGAATACATCTTTCACAATGAAAACCAACATACAGGAAAGCATGGGGCATTCCTGGGTAACGTATACATAACCAGAAAAGTGTAACCAACTTTTAAGAAAATATGGGATTTTCTTGGCGTGGGTTACATTTTTAGAAACAGAAAGGAAACAAAAACATTTTCACAAAACAAAAATACTTATGAACTCACCAGCGTTATGCTGATTTTCAAACTGCTTGTGTTCTCAGGTCAACGATAGTACAGGTACCCGAAGACTTACTTGGTTCAGGATCGTGTGCGTGCAAGGCTCGTTCATTTTGTTTATATCTATATTATGTATCACAACTGTATAAACTGTGTCTTTTGAAACAAATTGTAAAACTTTTAATATGTAATGTAATGTTTGTTTCACTTTACTTACTATGTGCATTGGATTTGATACTCAACGTGGAGTCAACCCCGGAAATGTTTCCGCCTTCGGTTTTTCGGGGTGTGACAGATTGGTATCAGAGCCCTTGTTTATAGTGAATAAAGTATACCAAACCTTACATGGTATAAAACTATAAACACTAAGGGGCCTAAGTGCTCTAAAATAAAAGTATCTTCAGACTACAAGTATTTTCAAAAGTATACAAGTATACCGAACCGTCGAGATTCGTAACTATAAGTAGAACAAAACATAAGTAAATGGGTGTTGTGTATTGCAGTTAAACCTGGGCAGTTATGTAGTCGTGCCTAGGATCAATATAGCCTGGCCAACTATATTCATTCGAGACATGGCCAACATCTTCTTGGGAGTGACTGTGGTATGCGGCATGCCTAAAACTTACCTTAACACCACAAACATCGAGCCAGTATCGTAGCAAACCATGAAATACTATGGGAGTATTTCTCGAATCAACGTTCGCGTATAGAACTCCGATTATTCCTTAGCGATAATTTACATGCTTCAATAACTCTTTCCTGCTTTATCGCTTATTTGGAATTAATATCTATCATATCTCTCGATTCAATTCAGAGAACTTATCATCCTCTCTCTTTCTTGATCTTATTAGATCAAGATGCCTCCCAGGAAGAGACCCAACTCCAACAACCCTCTGCCACCTCCTCCTGAAATCGATCCCGTGTTATTTCAAACAGCTGTTACCACCGCAGTGGCAGCTGCCATGTCCCAACTAAACACTAGTGGTTCAGGAGGCAGTAATCAGAATCAAGATGGTAACCAGGAACGCCGTAAGGAGGGTTCCTACAAGGACTTCATGAATGCGAAGCCTTCTTTCTTCAATGGCACTGGTGGTAATATTTTTTTATCACAAAACAAATCTACTTATGAACTCACCAGCATTATGCTGATTTTCAATCTGCTTGTGTTCTCAGGTCAACAATAGTACAGGTACCCGAAGACTTACTTGGTTCAGGATCGTGTGCATGCAAGGCTCGTTCATTTTGTTTATATCTATATTATGTATCACAACTGTATAAACTGTGTCTTTTGTAACAAATTGTAAAACTTTTAATATGTAATGTAATGTTTGTTTCACTTTACTTACTATGTACATTGGATTTGATACTCAACGTGGAGTTAACCCCGGAAATGTTTCCGCCTTCGGTTTTTCGGGGTGTGACAGAATGAAACAAAATATTTAAATGAACCTTATTGGGCCATAACTAACTTAATTTAGCCCTAATAGGTCATAGAAATGACATTTATATTTATTTGTACCAAAAATCACTCAACATAACCACAAAATTGGGCTTAAGCATTTATGTCACACCCTAAAGCCAAGAACGGCCGAAACGTTCTGGGGCGGAGGACGTCATATAAAGTAATTACAACACAGTAAATGTAAATAAGCAAACAACATCATCCATTGCATTAAATATATAATTTTAATACAAGCGTGTTCTGTACAGTTTTAGACACCAAAAATATAACGTAAATCAAAATAATAATATGATGAGTCTTGAATGCGCTCCATCATCTCAAAAGCTGGCATCGGTACCTGTCTAGTGATGAACTGAGAATACAAGTTATTTTGAAAGAGTTTATCAACATTAAGCTGGTGAGTTCATAAGTATTTTAATGTCGGTGTCTGTTATCAAAAACGTTTGAACATGTCTCAAGTATAAGTTCGTGTATGTAAGTGTTTGTAAAAGTTTGAATCTCTCAGAAAAACCTATATTTTCTAATAAAGTAGCCTTATACCAAGGCTTTAACTGTTTTGTATGTTCATTTGTTGTAAAAGTGTGTATTTTCCCAAGTGCAACTATCTTTTAACAAAATATAGTTTGTATATTAAGGTTCAAGTGAGGTTATCACTAAAAATATGTAATGGGTAAATCATTGTAGTACTGTGCCTTAGTTTTATAGTAACTACTGTTGTACTAACTACCTTAAACTGGATTTATATTAAGGTATAATGTGATAATTGCACCATACTATCGACTGCTAACAACGACCTGCAGGTCCGGCTGTAGCTAGCAGCAAGGTGTAGGATAGTCAATCCAGTATAGATCTATACGCAAACTCAATGCTCTCCCTCCAAGAGAATTCTGGCTAAAACTCGGGCCATGACATTTAAGGCATGCTCTGATACAGTGGATCACAATTGTTAACGTATTAATGTAAGGGTAATGTTTTTCGTTCTAGTATAGTTGTATATGTTCTCATAGTATAGTAATGTATAGACTCATGAATGAACTGACTCATTGATCTAACAGTTGTAATAGTATGATTATGTGTTACCCCGATGGTAACTCACTAACGATGTGTCTAGTACGTATGAATATGGAAGTACTTTTATGTCTATATATGTATATTTGATATGTAATTAATTAATATTGAAACGACCTTCGGATGGTCACCCGAAATCTCACCAGACCACATCCAAATCGAGAAAAAGGAAATAGGGTGGATGGCCTTCCTAAGCCCTTTAAACATTATCTATACATCTATACATATATGGGCATGCAATTTATAATATAAAAGCATACTTAAGTATTTATAAGACATTTGAAACATAAGTATTATTTTTAAAGAAAGATCGACTTGATGTCAATCTATAAAAACAATGTGAGGGCATAGATTTGATTAAAACAGTTTAAGTATAAGGAACATTTGTTTAAATCACAGTTGTAATATAAATTTGAAAAGTAAATGGGTTTGTAAAAGATTTTGAAGTAAAACAGTTTGATAGACAGTTTGAACAGTGATAAAATCACTGGTTTCCCTAGTTATTAATCACATGTGATTAATGCAATCACATGTGATTGAAGCAATAATTATAAGTATTTAACTTGTATCCCCCCCATAAGTATTTAAAATATTTAAAATCATTTCAAAGGTTGATTAAAGGGGTAAGAACTCACTTGAAAGTTTGAAGATAGCGAGATGGAAAACCGGGGAGAGTTTCGTCTCGGGAAACGGATCTTTCTCGAGATTCTCGGGAATCTCGGGAGTAAAATCGACCCTCGGGACTTGAGCAAAAAGACCAGATCTTCGGGTTGCAACGGGCACGGAAATCAAGGCAAGATCGTGAGAGAAAGAGAGAGAATGAGCAAAATTTTCAGAAAGCCTCGCATAGGGCGACGTGGACGATCCGAGGCCCTTGATCTGAGTAGGCGGGGCGTACGAAGGTACACAGGGCATACTCCGGTCCTATCCGATGACTCCCCTTCGGATAATACCGGGAGTTTATAATTAAATTTATATTTATTTTAAATAAACTTCTAAAATTCATATCTTCTTCATACGAACTCCGTTTTTGACGTTCTTTATATCCACGCGAAGGTGAGACTAAGATCTACAACTTTCGTTTAGATTCCGTTGGCAAATTCCGAAATTATTTTTATTATTTAGTTATTAAAATGACGTGATTAAAGAATTTCTTCAAAAATTCATAACTTCCTCATCCGAAGTCAGATTTTAGGGTTCTTTATATGTACGAAAACCATGATACGATTCCTACTACTTTATTTAACCCAAATAAGATTTTAGGAAAGTTATATTTTGACCTAGATTTGATTGGTTTTGCATTACATTGCCTCGAAATATCGGGTTGTCACATTATCCCCCCGTTAGAAGGACTTTCGTCCCGAAATTAGAATTTAAGCAAGTAAGAAATTACAAATAACTAAGCAAAAAGGTGAGGGTATTTCAGTTTCATCTGATCCTCACGTTCCCAAGTGAATTCCGGTCCTCGCTTGGCATTCCAGCGAACCTTCACGATAGGGATACGGCTTTGCTTTGTCTGCTTGACCTCACGGTCCATGATCTCTACAGGTTCTTCCACGAAGTTGAGGCTCTCGTTGATCTCGATCTCGTCGAGTGGGATTACAAGAGTCTCGTCGGATAGACACTTTTTCAAGTTAGATACATGGAATGTAGAATGTACGTTACGAAGCGCGTCTGGTAGTTCGAGTTTGTAAGCTACGGGGCCGACTCTTGCAAGAATCTCGAAAGGCCCTATGTACCTTGGATTAAGCTTCTCACGCTTGCCGAAGCATATCAAGCCCTTCCAGGGTGAGACTTTGAGAAGGACTCGGTCTCCCACCTAAAATTCCAAAGGTTTCCTTCGTTTATCAGCGTAGCTCTTCTGTCGGTCTCCAGAGGCTTTCAATCATTCACGGATCCGAACGATTTTCTCTGTCGTTTCCCGAATGATCTCCGGACCGGTGAGAGTACTGTCGGAAGCTTGCCCCCTGGCTAATTGGGTATCACCCATCTCAGCCCAGCACAGAGGGGATTTGCACTTTCGGCCGTAGAGAGCTTCAAATGGAGCAGCCTTGATGCTCGTGTGATAACTGTTATTATATGAAAACTCGACAAGGGGTAAATGAGTATCCCATGCCTTCCCAAAGTCAATCACGCAGGCTCGCAACATATCTTCCAGTGTTTGGATGGTCCTCTCACTTTGTCTGTCGGTCTGAGGATGGTAGGCTGTGCTCATGTCCAGCCTTGTTCCTAGGGAATCTTATAGTGATTGCCAAAATCTTGAGGTGAACCTATTATCTCTATCGGAGATAATGGACATAGGTACACCATGTAGGCGTACGATTTCCCTAATGTATGTTCGCGTAAGTTTCTCCATCTTGTCAGTTTCTTTGATAGGCAGGAAGTGTGCAGACTTGGTCAATCTATCAATGATGAACCATATGGTGTCAAGTCCACCCGTTGTCTTGGGCAACTTGGTTATGAAATCCATAGTGATCCGCTCCCACTTCCATTCCGGGATCTCTGGTTGTTGCAATAAACTAGAGGGCTTCTGGTACTCGACCTTAACCTTTGCGCAAGTATGGCATTTACTTACGAAGGTAGCAATCTCTGCTTTCATATTAGGCCACCAGTATAGCTTCTTAAGATCCAGATACATCTTATCTGAACCTGGGTGGATGGAATACCGAGTGTTATGCGCCTCGGTCATGACCAAGTCTCGGAAACCACCGTGTTTCGGTGTCCAGATCCGGTTCATGAAATATAAGGCTCCGTCACCCTTGGCTTCTAAATTCTTGTCCATTCCTCTAAGGGATTCATTCGTCGCATTTTCAGATTTTATGGCTTCAAGTTGAGCCTCCTGAATTTTCTTAGACAAGTGTGAATGGATGGTTATTGACAATGACTTGACTTTGCGACCAGAATATTCCTTCCGACTTAGGGCGTCTGCTACTACGTTGGCTTTACCCGGATGATAACGAATATCGCATTCGTAATAATTGAGTAGCTCGACCCACCGTCGTTGTCTCATGTTGAGCTCCTTTTGATCGAAAATGTGTTGTAAACTCTTGTGGTCGGTAAAGATAGTGCTCTTCGTCCCATACAAGTAATGTCTCTAGATCTTCAGAGCAAACACCACTGCTCCTAGTTCAAGATCGTGGGTCGGGTAGTTAACCTCGTGTGTCTTCAACTGTCTCGAGGTGTAGGCGATGACCCTACCTCGCTGCATTAGGACACATCCGAGCCCTTGATTCGATGCATCGCAATAGACTACGAAGTCTTCTATTCCTTCGGGAAGGGATAGTATTGGTGCGGTGCACAAGGCTCGTTTGAGCGTTTGGAATGCTCTTTCTTGTTTCTCTTCCCAGTGAAAGGCCACACCTTTATGGGTTAGGGTTGTAAGAGGTTTCTCTATTTGAGAGAAGTTCTGAATGAATCTGCGGTAGTAGCCAGCGAGACCTAGAAATTGACGAATTTCTATAGGCGTCTTAGGTGCTGACCAGTTCTCAATGGCTTTAATTTTGGATGGGTCCACATGGATTCCCTCTTCGCTTACCAAGTGTCCTAAGAAGTCGACTCTCCGGATCCAAAATTCACATTTCGAGAACTTCGCATAAAGCTTCTCTTTTCGTAATGTCTCTAGGACTTGTCGCAGGTGATCGCCATGCTCTTTCTTACTTCGGGAGTAGATCAGGATGTCGTCAATGAAAACGATGACGAACTCATCCAAGTAAGGTCGGCATACTCTATTCATCATATCCATGAAGATTGTGGGCGCATTGGTCAATCCGAATGGCATCACCACGAACTCGTAATGTCCGTAACGAGTTCGGAAGGTTGTCTTCGGCACATCCTCCTCTAGCGCTCGTAACTGGTGATATCCGGATCTCGGGTCAATCTTAGAAAAATAGTTCTCCCCTTGCAGTTGGTCGAATAGATCATCTATGCGAGGCAGAGGGTAATGATTCTTGACCGTCAGTTTGTTGAGTTCTCTGTAGTCAATACACATACGGAATGATCCGTCTTTCTTCTTAACGAACAAGACCGGTGCTCCCCAAGGTGAGAAACTCGGTCTTATAAAGCCGTTGCTCAGCAGTTCGTTAAGTTGACCAGAGAGTTCCTGCATCTCAGCTGGTGCTAAGCGGTAGGGCGACTTGGCTACTGGGGTAGCTCCTGGGACTAAGTCGATTCTGAACTCGACTTGTCGGTATGGAGGTAACCCGGGTAGTTCTTCTGGGAAAATGTCGTGGAAGTCGCTCACTACAGGGATGTTCTTTAGTTCCTTCGTTTCGAGGCTCGTGTCTACGACGTGAGCAAGGAATGCATGGTATTCCTTACGCATATACTTCTGTGCTTGAATACTTGATATGATGCGAAGACTTTCACCGGGTATGTTGCCGTACACTATAAGAGTTTCGTTAGACGGAAGGTTTAGACAGACTGCTTTCTCGTAGCACATGATGTCGGCACGATGAAGGCTTAACCAATCCATGCCAATGATAACGTCGAAACTTTTTATTGAGACTGGCATGAGGTCGATTGGGAATGAACGGTTATCTAGAGTTAGGGTACAACCTAAGTATATGCTACTCGTACTTTCAGTTTTTCCATTAGCCATTTCTACTGTGAATAGTTCTTTGAGTCCGTGCGGTGGTTGATTAAGCATGCGAGCAAATTTATGGTTTACGAAGCTTCGCTCCGCTCCACTATCGAACTGAATGCATGCATAGGAGTTATCGAGGAGGAACATACCAGTCACCACTGTCGGGTCAGTAACTGCTTCCCCGTGGCCTATAGCTAGTACCCTCCCTGCTCCTCCAACATTCCTCGCTTTGGGGCAGTCACTCTTAAAGTGGCATGCTTTGCCACATCCATAGCAGGTTGGGCTCGCGCCAGAGCCAGGGACTTGGTTGATAGGTTGTGCCGGGAACATACAGAAACGGACGGTGTGTCCTTTCCTATTGCAGTTAGAGCACTGCATTTCACGGCAGGGGCCGTTGTGGTGGTAGTTGCATTTGTTGCACTTGGGCGAACTTCCAGCATACCGAATCACTGGAGCATTAGCAGCAGCAGGGGTTATTGCGGCATGTAATGCCATAATTTGCTGCTTTTTGGCAGCCTGTTGCTTCTTCTTTTCATTCCAGAATTTCTGCTTAGTATCAGCGGGTTTGGAGGGTTCTGGGATGGCTAGGGTGGTTGTGATTGCAGGGGTTTTGACTCCATGGTCAATGAGTCGTTGTGCCAATCGTTTGGCACTGTCGAAGGTAGCGGGGTTTGATGCTAGAACATTCCCCTGATACGGAGGCACTAGCCCCCATATGTACCTCTCGATCTTCTTCCCCTCGGTGGGAACCATATTGGGGCAGAGGGCCACCAGCTCGCTGAATCGGGCAGTATAAGCGACCACATTAGTACCCTTCATCGTCAGGTTCCAAAGTTCCTGCTCCAGTTTCTGGATCTCGCCCCTCGGGCAGTATTCCTCAATCATGAGGTCTTTCATTGTTTCCCAGCCTATGTCGTTGGCTACGACGAGAGTTAGTGCCTTAACATGGCCGTTCCACCATGTCAGGGCCTTTCCTTCAAAGGTGCATGCGACGTACTTGACTTTACTCGCCGCAGGGCATGAATAGATTTCAAAGACTGATTCAGTCTTCTCGAGCCATTGCGAGAGGGCAATGACTCCGCCGGTGCCGTAAAAAGACTTCGGTTTGCAATTTGTGAAATCCTTGTATGAGCACTCTCTCGAGCGCACATGGGTTTCAACTGGGGTTGATTCCACAGGGGTTCCACCTCTGCTGGCATCAGAAGAGTGATATTGAGCCATGGCAGTTGCCACTGCTGCAACTACGGCAGCATTCAAGGCTACAGTATCGATGACCGGAGGTGGAGGTGGTGGTGGTGCAGGATTATTCCTGGGAGAATTGTGAGGAGGCATCTTTCAGCTATAAGTTTATAATGATAAGAAAAATGGTAAGAATCAATTTGCAAGCAACATGAGAGTGACACATGGACTAACTAACCATAGCCCAACAGTTAAAGCGTGTTTGAAACCACAATAAGAAATATTAGTAGGAAAGCACAAGTGTATAGATTTTTCCCACAAATTAGATAGATTTCAATAATACTGGTATTACTGATGTAATAAGTTCAGGGAAGATCGACCTAACAGTAGGTCTTACATCATACCATATAGAAAAGTTTGACAGTTCTTAGATTCCTAATTAGAGTACTGAAAGTTAGGAATATTTTACAGACAAGTGCTACTTATAGCACAGATGTTAAAGGCTATACTTTAATCAAAAGACAGAGATGTACTAGACATCAACCAACGGCGATGGGAATTCCCCGGGCGAGTACTGAGGTCGGACACTTGACGAAACACCTATTGAAGGTGTCGATCCTGATTCCTCTGACGAGCTCGAAGTTCCAAGATTTCAGCTCGTGAGGCAGCCAGCTGCTACTGCAGGGTTTCATTGGTTCTCCGGGTCCGTGCCATGTCTTCTTCAAGACGACAGATGTGGACTGTGTTGACACCTGAGTCGGCATCAATCTCCATGACCCGGTCGATGGCTGCTCGACCTTGCTTGACATTACGAGCTATTCTGCGGAAAATGACAGGCAGAGCTCGGTCAGCGGAGCCACCATCGCTGACGTTGTGAAAGCTTCGGTCCCCAAAGTATGGTAAGGGTTGACCCTGTTCATCACTCTAGCGATTCAAGTTGTTTACCCACAAGGGAGTAGGACCTGGAAACGCTGGTCGAGGATTGTTGTTCGGGCTTGACCTACGAGCAGTAGGTTGATGAGTTCAGGCTCGGAGTAGGATCCATCAGAAAAGCCTTCTGCAAGGTGATCATCCAAAGGGATTGGATGCTCATCATCGGGCTCTTCATCGATCCACTCGGCATTGCCTTCATTTGGAAAGTACTGGTCGCCGTGATGGAATCTAGCCATTAGATCTACGCGAGAAGAGAGGTATAAGAATATAGTATACGTGTAACTAGTAGTACAAAATACACCTATAGTAATTTAAGTTTAAGTTCTACTGATCTTCTTGTGGTATTGTTGGTAAGTTTATAGACTTGTTAACCTATCACAACCATTCTAGGGCATATGCTAATCACTCCTAGGACCAGCATAGTTGATAAGGTTATGCCATTCCCAGGACTGACCATACATCCCCGAGCTCACTTGTGATATTTAACAATCGTAATACTTTTGTTCTTGTCATTGTGACACTGATTTTAGTATGAATGCAGACTAGTATACTTAATTAAATATTTTAATATTTAAAGTATAGACTCTCAGTCAGAGTTTAATCCCTAATGGGTTTATAGTTTAGTATATCTTTTATGGGTTGATATACTCGATTCACTATAAACAATGCTCTGATACCAATCGGCCACACCCCAAAACCAAGAACGACGGAAACGTTCTGGGGCGGAGGACGTCATGTAAAGTAATCACAACACAGTAAATGTAAACAAGCAAACAACATCATCCATTGCATTAAATATATACTTTTAATACAAGCGTGTTCTGTACAGTTTTAGACACCAAAAATATAATGTAAATCAAAATAATAATATGATGAGTCTTGAATGCGCTCCATCATCTCAAAAGCTGGCATCGGTACCTGTCTACTGATGACCTGAGAATACAAGTTATTTTGAAAGAGTTTATCAGCATTAAGCTGGTGAGTTCATAAGTATTTTAATGTCGGTGTTTGTTATCAAAAACGGTTGAAAAAGTCTCAAGTATAAGTTCGTGTATGTAAGTGTTTGTGAAAGTTTGAATCTTTCAGAAAAACCTATATTGTCTAATAAAGTAGCCTTCTACCAAGGCTTTAACTGTTTTGTATGTTCGTTTGTTGTAAAAGTGTGTATTTTCCCAAGTGCAACTATCTTTTAACAAAATATAGTTTGTACATTAAAGTTCAAGTGAGGTTATCACTAAAAATATGTAATGGGTAAATCATTGTAGTACTGTGGCTTAGTTTTATAGTAACTACTGCTGTACTAACTACCTTAAACCGGATTTATATTAAGGTATAATGTGATAATTGCACCATACTATCGACTGATAACAACGACATAAAGAACGGTCGTAATAACGGAATGACGTTTGGCACCAGCAGACCTGCAGGTCCGGCTGTAGCTAGCAGCAAGGTGTAGGATAGTCAATCCAGTATAGATCTATACGCAAACTCAACGCTGTCCCTCCAAGAGAATTCTAGCTACAACTCGGGCCAAGACATTTAAGGCATGTTCCGATACAGTGGATCACAATTGTTAACGTATTAATGTAAGGTTAATGTTTTTCGTTCTAGTATAGTTGTATATGTTCTCATAGTATAGTAATGTATAGACTCATGAATGAACTGACTCGTTGATCTAGCAGTTGTAATAGTATGATTCTGTGTTACCCTGATGGTAACTCACTAACGATGTGTCTAGTACGTATGAATATGGAAGTACTTTTATGTCTATATATGTATATTTGATATGTAATTAATTAATATTGAAACGACCTTCGGATGGTCACCCGAAATCCCACCAGACCACATCCAAATCGAGAAAAAGGAAATAGGGTGGATGGCCTTCCTAAGCCCTTTAAACATTATTTATACATCTATACATATATGGGCATGCAATTTATAATATAAAAGCATAATTAAGTATTTATAAGACATTTGAAACATAAGTATTATTTTTAAAGAAAGATCGACTTGATGTCAATCTATAAAAACAATTTGAAGGCATAGATTTGATTAAATCACAGTTGTAATATAAATTTGAAAAGTAAATGGGTTTGTAAAACATTTTGAAGTAAAACAGTTTGATAGACAGTTTGAACAGTGATAAAATCACTGGTTTCCGTAGTTATTAATCACATGTGATTAATGCAATCACATGTGATTGAAGCAATAACTATAAGTATTTAACTTGTATCCCCCCCATAAGTATTTAAAACATTTAAAATCATTTCAAAGGTTGATTAAAGGGGTAAGAACTCACTTGAAAGTTTGAAGATAGCGAGATGGAAAACCGGGCAGAGTTTCATCTCGGGAACGGATTTTTCTCGGGATTCTCGGGAATCTCGGGAGTAAAATCGACCCTTGGGACTTGAGCAGAAAGACCAGAGCTTCGGGTTGGAACGGGCACGGAAATCGAGGCAAGATCGTGAGAGAAAGAGAGAGAATGAGCAAAATTTTCGGAAAGCCTCGCATAGGGCGACGTGGACAATCTGAGGCCCTTGATCTGAGTACGCGGGGAGTACGAAGGTACGCAGGGCGTACTCCGGTCCTATCCGATGACTCCCCTTCGGATAATACCGGGAGTTTATAATTAAATTTATATTTATTTTAAATAAACTTCTAAAATTCATATCTCCTTCATACGAACTCCGATTTTGACGTTCTTTATATCCACGCGAAGGTGAGACTAAGATCTACAACTTTCGTTTAGATTCCGTTGGCAAATTCCGAAATTATTTTTATTATTTAGTTATTAAAATGACGTGATTAAAGAATTTCTTCAAAAATTCATAACTTCCTCATCCGAAGTCAAATTTTAGGGTTCTTTATATGTACGAAAACCTTGATACCATTCCTACTACTTTATTTAACCCAAATAAGATTTTAGGAAAGTTATATTTTGACCTAGATTTGATTGGTTTTACATTACATTGCCTCGAAATATCGGGTTGTCACAATTTAAGGCCCAAAAATTCTCTTTTCCCTCTCCATTCTCGGCCCAAGCCAAACCAAAGAAGAAGAGTTGACTTTTTGCATTGCCACCTCATTATTACTTAATGGGTCCACATGCAAATCCCATACACCCAAGTAAACATCTTATCAATCTTCTCTCTTCTTCTTCTCCCTCTTCTTTCGGACGAGAGTATCACATACACACAAAACTATTCCACTTCAATACTCTCAAGAACACACTACAAATTCCTTTACTTCTCCTTCAAAAATTCCGAGATTCAAGCGCTTTGCAAGGAGGATTCTTCATAAAAATCATCATCTTAGGTAAGTTGGTGCATAAATCTATGATCTAACTCACTTCCTTTCATCAAAAATCATCTCTTAATCCATTCAAGTTCATGATCTTGCATATTACAACCCACTAAATTCGAGATCCATCCAAGGAACTTGATAGGGCCGAAAATAGCACCACAACTCAAGGTGAGTTTCATACCCCTTTCTTTTCGGTTTTTATGAGTTTTATGGGGGAGACTACATGAAAATGTGTAGATCTATGTGTAAATGTATGCTATGTGTGATTTGATGCATGTATGTGTGTGATATCATGTGTTTTGTGATGAATATGTTATCAAAAAGTGTCTAAAACATGAGAAAGGAAATAAACATAACTTAAGCTATTTTACACTAATCAAGTCAAGAAAAATAGTTTATAACGTTAGGTTGAACATACTTGAACGTAAAACCCATTTTTGGGCATAAATTGTCAAAAATACAAACTTGGGGTAAAAATCAACAAGTCACAGTTTCTTGAAGGTTAAAAGGGCCAAAATAGTTTCCAGAAATATTTTTCTGATTTTTAGAAACTTCTAAGGACTTAAAATGTAAATTTTTAACCTAATGGGCTAATTATGGGCTTCTCGGCCCAATAAGCCTCCAAATGCGAAATTTTACAAGTTGAGGGGCTGGAAATGTAACTTTCTATAAAACAGGGGGTATTTGTCATAACAAAATGTTTATAAGGGTCAAAAATGCTTTTCATTATCAAAAAGGACCAAAAAAGCAAACTTTTTAGATTTTGGGCTAAAACTGTAAAAGTTGTGAAAAATGAGTCCTTAACCGAGAATCACTATTCTAGAGGGGCTAAAACTGTCAACTAAGTAAACTTTGGGTTAAAAATCATCTTTTCATCAACTAAATTATACAAAAGTGTCAAGAAAAGTATTTTAAGGACTAAAAATGAAACTCTTTTATTTAAAAGGACTAAAGGTGTTACTTTTTATAAAAGAAGGGTAATGAAAATGATCAAACTCCAGTTTCAGACAAATTAACTCATTAATACAAAATACAAGATCCACGACTACTGACAAAACGGAAAAACAAATACATTCTCAACAACAAATATCGTTACAAAACGAATTGACTCGATCTCGAATCAATAACAAAACAAAATCATAAAACCAAAGCATTTCAATAAACACGCCATAATTATGATGAGTTAACTTACAAACTTTGGGCTTGGAAGTTTCAAATTATGCTTGTTGGGCCGTGTGTAACAGCCCGGATTTCCAGGTATCTTTTTATGCTTATGTTTTTAATGTTTTGTGAGGGGACTCGGCGAGTTGGAGCTCAGACTCGCCGAGTAGGATCGTGGTTCAGGACGCAGGTTTGCGTCCAGACTCGTCGAGTCCAAGGGATGGACTCGGCGAGTCCTCGCTGTTTAATGAAACCCTAATTTCCCGGTCTTAAGCCCTATTTAAAGGACCATATGGCCCTTCATTGCGGCTACCTAGATCTTGAGAGCACCAAAGCGGCTGAGGGATTCGTGTGAGTGAGAAAGAGGCCTTTGTTCACCAAATTTGTGTGTTTTTGCAAGAAAGGAAGAGGAAAGGCAAGCTAGAGGAGTTGGGGAGCTTGGATCTTCTTTCATTTCATCAGAGGAGGCTTCTTGAGGTATCTTTCAGAGCTTATTTCCATATTTTGGTGATATGATCAAATCTAGGGTTTCTTCATGCCTTATTTGCTTTGTATTGGAAGTGTAAGAGGTCCCATGGGGATATGGTGCTTAGATCTGGACCTTAATAGGTCTAGAGAGTCCCTAATGTCATGCTTTATGTCCTCCCTTTTGGGTTGAAGGCTAGGGTTGCCATTTTAGAGGTCATTTCTCCAAAAAGAGCCTTGTACGTGTTGTATGGTAACCAAGATATGAACTTTACATGATGAATAAGCTTAGGAGGGCCAAATCTATGAGTGGATGGTGCGGATCCGACCTCAGAAGCTAGCTTGGGTTGATGCATGGCATGGACTCGCCGAGTCTGAAGAACAGACTCGGTGAGTAGCATGAAGATTTTCCTTAACCACTCAGCGAGTGGTCTTGCCGAGTTAAGGGTCGACTCAGTGAGACAGGGAGAGTTAGAGAGGGTGGACAGTTGGACTGAGTTGAGCTGGTACTCGCCGAGTTGTTCTCGAGACTCGGCGAGTTGAGTTATGGTGGCCCCGCGATCCATGCCAAGTGGAACCCGTCGAGTCAGGGGAGTACTCGACGTGTCAAAAGAGAATCCTAGAGAGTTGGTGAACACGTATAGACTCGCCGAGTCGCCCTAGTGCACTCGTCGAGTCCGGTCAAAGTTGAACGTTGACCAGAGTTGAGCAGAGTTGACTTGATAGGGGTAGTCAACCTTAGTGGTAAAAGTGTTAACCAGAGATGTATGATGTTATAGGAGGATTATAGCTCGGAGGATCGAGCACGAGTGATTTCCCGGATTCGCAAGTTATCGAGATATACGAGGTGAGTCTTCTCACTATACTTTACCTTAAGTAGGTAATCAGAGTTATGTGTCAGAGTATGTATGTTATGTGTATGCTATGTGTTGTACTGCATGATGTCTATGTGATTTATGCTGTGCATGTTTATAGAGTTGGAACCGGAAGGTTCCCAGAGTTAGAACCTGAGGGTTCACAGAGCTTGGGTACACGGACCCATAGAGTTATAGCCTCGAGTGGTTAATATTTGTTTATATGGTATTTTGGGGAACTCACTAAGCTTTGTGCTTACAGTGTTAGTGTTTTTGTTTCAGGTACTAGCGATGACCGTGGGAAGGCGCCGGCTTGATCTGTACACACACATGGGATTTTTGATATACATTTGATCTTGGGATTTTGTATGATGTGAATTGGGATTTAAAACTTAATGTTTTATGAAAATTAAATGAGAAATGTTTTTATAATTTGTGAAAAATTATTTTGCGTTTACAGTGTTAAAAGTTGGTATCAGAGCCTTGGTTTTAGGGATTCGAGTACACCTTCGGGCGTATTTGAACTCAAACTGAGGATTTGAGATGTATTTTCAAAAAGAGTAAAAGATTTTGAAAAGAAACGCAGAGCAGAGTTGTTTGTACGATCAGTCCGCGCCTGAACGGTGATTTCGCGAAATACCCTCATGTTATGTGCTATTGATATTGATATAATGTATCCGCATGCTAGAGTAGGCTAGGTATTCCTATTAGGACTAGAGTGGCCTGATTTGTGAGGCCTTAGCCTAGGAAAGGGTGAGCTGCTATGAGATGCTTGAGAGTGAGTAGGTAGTAGCGAGGGGCTTGTGAGAGATCTATTAGAGAGAAAGTCTATGCATGTTAGAGTACTTGGAATTTGGGATCCGAAGAGGAGGACTTGGGGTGTATTCTGATACGGTGCAGACAGTAGTATTGGGCCCGTACTACTGAAGGCACCGGAGCGGTGTACAGCCCAAGTAAGAATCTTTGGAATACCAAGGATCAAGGAGGGAAGAGTTGACGAGTGTGAGTATGCTCGTTTGGGTTCTAATTTATCGTATGTTGTATTTCAGAGGTAGATGATGGTAAGGACACGCTTGATGCCTGAGAGCAGTGGTACCAGTGATGAGGAGATCCGTCGGATCATTCATGAGGAGGTGGCTGCGGCCATCAGGGCAGAGATACCGGAGATGTTTGGGTCTATTAAGACCACGCTGATCGAGACATTTGACAAGCGTAATGTCGTTCTTTCTGAGGCTGCTGCTGCAGTGGCCGCCGCAGCGATTGTTGCTACGAGGCCGCAAGGTGGTGATGCGTTGCTGTTCCGGGAGTTCAGCAACACAAAACCACCAGAGTTTGATGGGACCCAGGATCCGGTGGAAGCGATGAGGTGGATATCTGATATAGAGGGGGCTTCTTCACTTGCTCATCTCCTGAGCATTTGAAGGTTCGGTTCGCGCTGAACCAGCTTCGCTTGGGAGCGAAGGACTGGTGGAAGTTTGTGACGGCGCATTATACGCCTGCTGAGCTTGCGGCAGTAACCTGGGAGAGGTTCACTGTCATGTTCCGAGATGAGTACGATCCCCAGGTGGAGAGGGAGCGTTTGGCACAGGAGTTTCTAACCCTCAAGCAGGGTACTGAGTCAGTTACAGCGATCACGAGGATGTTCCATGAGAGGGCGATGTTTTGCCCTGAGCACATGACTGAGCAGGCCCGAATGAGCCGTTATTTGAGCATTTTGAGGAGGGATATTTGGGAGTTCGCGACGAACTCCTCATACCGGACATTTGCTGAGCTTCAGGCAAATGCCCGGAAGAGGGAGATTGAGCTAAAGACTCAGGCAAGGGAGGAGGCGGAGTCTCAGGGGAGGGATCGGCGAACGACACAGTCTCAGCCGGCAGCCAAGCGGGCCAAGCCTGCTGATCCCAAACCAGGGAGCCAGAAGGGCCGTACTTGTGGGAAGTGTGGCAAGGGTCACGATGGAGTCTGCAGAGCGGGATCTTGCTACAAATGTGGCAAGGAGGGGCATATGGCCAAGGATTGCCCCAAGGGGTTTGCAGTGTGCTTCCACTGCAATCAGACTGGACACCGAAAGGCAGAGTGTCCGCAGTTGCGAGGGTCATCTCAGGGAGCACCTGAGGGATCTGCCCCTGCCGCCATCAGAGCTATAGAGAGTCGGCCAATGAAGGCCGAGGCGCCGAGGGCACGAGGGAGAGCCTTTCAGCTGACCGCGGAGGAGGTCCACGCAGCGCCCGATGTCGTGGCTGGTATGTATTCTTTCATGTATTTATTTTGATGTTGTGATATTATGCTTATGTTATGTTATGCGTAGGTACTTTTCTTGTGAATTTTGTACCTGCCTTGGTGTTATTTGACTCGGGTGCGAGTCGGTCTTTTGTATCTTTGGCTTTTAGTCAGCATATCAGTGTCAGTCGTGAGGCGTTGAGTCGGCCTCTGAGAGTTTCCATAGCTGATGAGAGGGTGATATATGCCACGGAGGTTCTCCGAGGGTGTGTAGTTGAGATTTTCGGTGTTGAGTTCCAGATTGATCTAGTTCCTATTGCTATGGGTGATGTCTGTGTCATTGTGGGCATGGATTGGTTGAGGAGATTCGGTGCGGTTATCGACTGTGAGCGACAGCTGGTGACCAACCGACTGTGTAGGCACGATGCTGGATCGGTCGGTGATGTATTTATCGATTATATTCTTGTATATTCGAGATCTAGAGAGCAACATGAGGAGCATTTGAGAGAGGTTCTTAGGGTTCTGAGATCGGAGAGGCTTTATGCCAAATTCTCCAAGTGTGATTTCTGGTTGCGGGAGGTCCAGTTCTTTGGACATCTCATTAATTAGAAAGGGATATTGGTTGATCCGGCCAAGGTTGAGGCGGTGATGAGTTGGGAGGTGCCGAAGTCACCCTCCGAAATCAGGAGTTTCCTAGGGCTGGCAGGGTATTATCGGAGGTTTATTAAGGATTTCTTCAAGATCGCAGTGCCACTCACCAGATTGACCCAGAAGGGTGTTGCTTTTTCATGGGGCCCCGAGCAGCAGGCCTCCTTTGAGACACTTCGCCAGAGGTTGTGCGAAGCCCCGATGTTAGCTCTCCCGGAAGGGATGGAGGACTTTGTGGTATTCTGTGATGCATCGATTTTGGGATTGGGAGCGGTGCTGATGCAGAGGGGGCATTAATAGCGTATGCATCGAGGCAGCTGAAGCCTCATGAGACGAGATATCCCACCCATGATCTAGAGTTGGGGGCAGTGTTGTTCGCCCTCAAGATATGGCGTCACTACTTGTATGGGGTTCGGTGTACGATATACACAGACCATAAGAGTTTGAAGTATTTAATGGATCAGCCCAACCTAAATATGCGTCAGAGAAGGTGGTTGGATGTGGTCAAGGATTATGATTGTGAGATCTTGTACCACCCAGGCAAGGCTAATGTGGTAGCGGATGCATTGAGCCGCAGGGATGAGAGCACCCCACTGCAGGAGGTATGTTTGAGATTGACCGTGATAGCCCCGATATTGGACGCTATTCGTGGGGCACAGGCCAAGTTTGTGCAACCTGAGATGCAGAAGAGGGAACGCGGGTTGTTGGTTTGGTTTCAGAGTTCGTTACTGATGGTCGGGGGCTTATGACATTTCAGGGGCATATCTGGGTACTGTTTGTGGGAGGACGCGTACTATTTTGATGGAGGAGGCGCATCAGTCGAAATTTTCGATCCATCCGGGGGCCACTAAGATGTACTTGGATTTGAGAAAGGAGTATTGGTGGCCCTATATGAAGAGGTATGTCGCGTGGTTCGTTGAGAGGTGCTTGACCTGCCGTAGGGTTAAGGCTGAGCACCAGAGGCCGCATGGTAAATTGCAGCCATTAAAGGTTCCCGAGTGGAAGTGGGAACAGATCACTATGGATTTCATCACCAAATTGCCGAGGACTGCCAGAGGAGTTGATGCAATTTGGGTGATTGTGGACAGGTTGACGAAGAGCGCTCACTTCCTTGCCATCAGTGAGAGTTCTTCAGCAGAGAAATTGGCGGAGGTGTATGTGAGGGAAGTGGTATCTTGGCATGGGGTGCCGATCTCGATTGTTTCGGACCGTGATGTGCGCTTCACTTCCAGATTTTGGAAGAAATTCCATCAGGAGTTGGGTACTAGACTGCATTTTAGTACCGCATATCATCCCCAGACAGACGGTCAGAGTGAGAGGACGATTCAGACGCTCGAGGACATGCTCCGAGCATGTGTGTTGGATTTTGGGGGTAGCTGGGATACATATTTGCCTTTGGCAGAGTTTTCCTACAACAACTGCCATCATTCGAGCATTAGTATGCCACCCTTTGAGTTGTTCTATGGGAGGAGGTTTCGGACCCCCATTTGTTGGGGAGAGGGTGGTCAGCGGGTGTTGGGCAGTACATAGATCGTGCTTCAGATGACAAAGCAGATTCAGCAGGTCAGGCAGAGGTTGCTGACCGCTCAGAGCCGACAGAAGAGTTATGCAGATAGGCGCCAGTCCGAGCTTGAGTTTCAGGTCGGCGACCTTGTACTCCTGAAGGTCTCTCATTGGAAAGGAGTGATTCGATTCAGGAAGAGGGGCAAGTCGGGACCCCGATATATTGGTCATTTCCGAGTGACCGCGAGGGTAGGCCGGGTAGCTTATCGTTTGGATTTGCACGCAGAGTTGGGGCAGATTCACGACACTTTTCATGTGTCGCAGCTGAAAAAGAGTATAGCCGATGAGTCGACAGTGGTTCCATTAGAGGATATTCAGTTGGATGTGAGCCTGAATTATGTCGAGAGACTAGTGGCCATCAGAGATCGGAAAATCAAGGTTTTGAGGAACAAGGAAGTACCCCTGGTGTTGGTTCAGTGGCAACACCGAAAGGGATCAGAGATGACTTGGGAGCCGGAGCGTGAGATGCGTGAGCAGCATCCGGAGTTATTTTCAGAGCGAGACTTCGAGGGCGAAGTCTAGTTCTAGTGGGGGAGAGTTGTAACAGCCCGGATTTCCTGGTATCTTTTTATGCTTATGTTTTTAATGTTTTATGAGGGGACTTGAGGAGTTGGAGCTCAGACTCGCCGAGTAGGATCGCGGTTCAGGACGCGGGTTCGCGCCCGGACTCGTCGAGTCCAAGGGATGGACTCGGCGAGTCCTTGCTGTTTAATGAAACCCTATATTTCCCGGTCTTAAGCCCTATTTAAAGGACCTTATGGCCCTTCATTACGGCTACCTGGATCTTGAGAGCACCAAAGCGGCTGAGGGATTCGTATGAGTGAGAAAGAGGCCTTTGTTCACCAAATTTGTGTGTTTTTGCAAGAAAGGAAGAGGAAAGGCAAGCTAGAAGAGTTGGGGAGCTTGGATCTTCTTTCATTTCATCAGAGGAGGCTTCTTGAGGTATCTTTCAGAGCTTATTTCCGTATTTTGGTGATATGATCAAATCTAGGGTTTCTTCATGCCTTATTTGCTTTGTATTGGAAGTGTGAGAGGTCCCATGTGTTGGGTTGAAGATTCGTTCAAGGGTTGCGTCATTGGGCTCGGCTGTTAGTCCATTTATTTTGTACTCCGGTTTGGGCCTGTCCAACCGAGAGCCCATTAGGTTTATTATATAAGTATATGCTTGCATGCATATTAGGTTAACGATAGAGATAACGCTTTAGAGAATTACGATTATTTTGCAGATTTCTTATCGTTCTTGTAAACCTACTAATCCTCTACAGTTGATGTTCTTAATCGAGCTCTTCTGAGGGTTTTGTTTTAATCATTCGACATGTTTGATTCATTCTTGACTTGTTCTTTATTTTCGTGTTCTTGCTGTTGAGTATTTATTTACCTGTTTGAGATCTAATCGACCTTTAAGATTATCTTTTAATCTCATCAATTGGTATCAGAGCAGGAGGCTGTGTAATCGATACACATCTTCTCTGTGAAAAGGTTTCAATTAGGGTTTTTCCGCAATTACTGATATTTATTGAGCCGTCATCTCGTTATTGACGTATCTTGATATTTATTGTTTTGCCCTAATCTGGTTTATTACAAGTCTGATCTTTAAACAGGTTTTTCGATCATAATGGACGAGTCGCAATCGAATCCCATCAATATTTCCAATTGCATCGGTTCAACCACGAAGATTCCAATCTTATATACCCATGACTATGAAGTCTGGGCGTATCACTTCAAAGACTACGTTATAGGATTTGAGGATAATGGATACCTCATATGGGAAGCAATCATCAATGGACCTTTTTCTCATTCGGTGACGTCAAGTATTATTAAAACTCAAAAGGAGTATAATGATCTGCTGAAGGATGTCAAAGATATTGCAGAAGATGAAAAGGATAAATTCCAGTGTAACATCAAGGCGTTAAGATTGATAAGATTCGCCCTTCAGTCTGACACCTTCAGGTTGGTCAGCTCATGCACGACGGCAAAGGAAGTTTGGGATAGACTTCGCGAACTGTACTCTACAGACGAGGATCTTGAACATTCTATCCAAACCTTGCTCTTATCTGAGTTTGGAGAATTCAGGCAAGGAGCCGAAGAAACAGTAACCCAGATGTTCGATCGCTTCAATCATCTTCTCAGTAGGATGATCAAACATGACATAGAAAGGAAGCTTATCGAGCAGAAGGTTACGTTCTTAAATGGTCTTAGGTCAGAATGGAGAGGAGTGGTGTCAACAGTTAAAGCCCATGAGCAGTTTAAATCATACTCTCTGGCGAAACTGGTGGGTATTCTCAAGTCCTAGGAGAAGATTGTGCTGCAGGAAAAGAACGTTGTTTCAAGCCTTGGTTCGCTGGCCCTCCTGTCAAAAAGTAAAGTTGTGATGGAGGATGAAGACCTCAACTTGGAGGAGTATGACCTCACGTCTGAGGATTATGCTATGATGGTGTCTAACCCCAAGAGGTTCATTAAGAAGAGATTCCCCAGCAACAAAAACCGAAACCGGCAGGGGAGTTATAGTTCAGAAAAAGTTAACAATGAACCGAAGGTTGAAGAGCCCAAGAAGGAACCGAAGGCAGATGGTGATTCTGGAGTAAGCTGTTACTACTGTGGTGGGAAAAACCACTATGCTAAGGATTGTGTCCTCAAAAAGATGGCTGAAAAAGATGAGGAAAAGGATGAGGAAGCTGTGCTGCAGAAAAGGCTTGATGAGATGAGAAAGAAGAAATCTACCGCTAACCCTTCCATGAATGCTCTAATTGTGCAGGGTTCGGTTGCTGATGACGAGTTCGGTAGCGTGGAAGTTTGGTCAACCGACTCAGAAGACGACGAAGTGAGGAAGCCTTCTCATGGAAAGGCTTATGTGGCAAAGCAGGAGAGCAGTGGAGGAAGGTGCTTCATGGTGTCCGATGTATCTCAGTTGAGGGGATACAACACTGATGGTGGAAGCAATGAACCGAAGGAACCGCAGGATATGTGCTTCACGGCCAAACCGCTCAGCCAGCAGTTCAATGAGCTTGATGAACTGATCAAGAAGGTACAATCGGTTTTTGTTTCATTTAATGTACCACAATCCTCATATGAGAAAGAGCTAAAAAATGTTAATACAAGAATTTCTCATCTAGATAGTAGTTTAACTCAAACTCGAGTCACCAATTCTAACCTAACTGATCAATTAAGCAGGGTGTCTTCGAAGAGTGAGGAGCGGCGCATGTGGATCGAGTTGAAGGAGTCTGAATTAGTTAAAATAAAAGACGAAAACATTTATTTACAAAGAGACAATTTAAAGTTGTTAAAACAGCGGAATGTTTTTTGTCTAATTGCAAAACGTCTTTATTCTAATATTACTCAGCTTCACTTGGACTGTGAAAAAGGCCAAAAGATCCATCGCATGCTTTTTCCCTTCCTTGAGTTTAAGGAGGATGACATTGATGCTGAAGCCTATAACTGTGAGAGTGTGATATCATTTGATGATGTCAATCCGACCTACATGTATGGACTGGACAAAATAGAATCTTTCATTAAATCCAAGGACCACAAGGACATGCTTCAAAATCTTTTGGATGAAAATGATAAACTTAAACTGAGAACCGAAACCATACAAAAATTTGACTCTTTAAACGTCAACTTGAGCTCAGAAAACAAAATTGATGTTGAAAATGCATCTGAGCTTAATGAGGATGACAACATGAGTGAAATTTCTGTAGAGGACATGGTTGACTGCTCAGAATTTGTAAAAAGCGAACCTGAAAACCACAAGAATCTAATTTCTGAAAATTCAGTGGAGTTCGCTCGATTGTCCCAACAAAAGTCCCCGATCTTAGCAGAGAAAGCGGTTGTATATCAAAATGTCAGGACCACTCCAAATCAAGTGTACAAGTTCACTGGAGTAACCGAACATCAGACGGCTGAACTCACAGCTATTGTAAATGAAGACAATGCTGATGGCTGTGATGAGTATTTCTGGTCAGCTCCAATAGATAATGCAAACGAAACGGTAGGCTTATCTGAAAGAATCTCATGGATGAGTAAAGGTAGATACATACCAGAACCCTTGAATAAGCCAGATAATTTCGATGAGCCAAGTACAAGTGGTACGAAAGACGTTCCTCAAGAGAATGGAAGTTCGGAAAAAGAAGATATTTCCTCTAGTTCCTCAGTTCGAAGTGAATCTCCTACAGTTCAAAGTGAACCAACCAAGCAGAAACCGAAAATGAAAGCCAATATTCATCATCAACCGAAGCAGATGAGGAATAAGAAACGTGAAAGGAACCAGAGATACATGAAGAATCTCTCAGAAAGGAAACAATTTTGGCAATCCCAAAACACATATTTCTCACATCAAGAGAAGAATCTGAAGTTTGAGAACAATCCTGTCAAAAAGCATGAGAGCCACAAAAACCGAAAGCCAAAGTTTGGTTCAGAAGAGAACAACTACCGAAAGCCAAGGTTCGGTTCAGAAGAGAATACCAACCGAAAGCCAAGGTTCGGTTCAGAATAAAATACCAACCGAACGCAAAGGCTCGGTTCTGAGAATGACTTCAACCGAAAGCAAAGGTTCGGTTCAAAGAACGATTTCAACCGAAAGCAAAGGTTCGTTTCTGAAGTAAAAAGAGATCAAAACTCTTAGGTTAGTCCCACCAATGATCAAAAGCAAAAGGGTCACCTAGAGTCTCAAGCCAAAAAGTCATCTCAATCTAAGCCCACTCCTTCTCATTCCTCTAATTCTTCTACTTCTTCCAATTCATCTCCATCTTGCTCTAAAGCTCATTCTGTTCGTTCTCAAAAATCTCATTCATCAGCTGAACAAAAAGGCAAACAGAAAGTTAATGCATCCAAACCAGAGTCTAAACTGAACGCATCTAATGCTAATAAAATCAAAGTTTTTACCATTAAAAAGAAAGATGAAACAACACTCATAAAACAAACATATCTTGTTGACATCTCTCTTACTGTTCCTGTTCCTATGAAAAGCTCACGTGGGCCCAAGAAACTTTGGGTTCCTAAATCTGCTTAATTTTTGCAGGTTATAAGTGACGAGCAGTTCGACGAAGAATGGTACATAGATAGTGGCTGCTCGCGTCACATGACAGGAAGGAAAGAAGAGCTTAGGGAATACAGGTCTCTCTCAAATGGTGGCAACGTCAAGTTTGGAAACAATTCTTTCGGCACCATAAAGGGATACGGAATGATAACTAATGGTGATTTCACTATAAGGAAGGTAGCTTATGTGGAAGGACTACAACACAACCTCATCAGCGTATCTCAGCTTGTTGGAGGTACAGGTCTCAAAGTATCATTCGACGATGAAGGTTCTGAAATCATTGAGAAGAAGACAAAGAAAGTAATTCTCAAGTCAGAGCGTAAAGGTGAAATGTTTCCTCTAAACCTTAAACCCATCAAAGGAAACCCAGCTATATGCTTGTTATCAAAAGCTCAATCTGACGAAAGCTGGTTGTGGCACCGAAGACTCTCTCATCTCAACTTTAAAGATATCAACAGACTTGTCACTGGAGGTCATGTTCGAGGCCTTCCATTGCTCCAGTTCGACAAAGATCATTTTTGTGCTGCACGTGAAATGGGGAAGCAGAGTCGTCAAAGTCATCCATCTGTAATTAACACAAAAGTTATTGAACCACTCGAATTACTTCATATTGATTTGTGTGGTCCATCATCTATCGAAAGCATCGGTGGTAGCAAGTATGTTCTTGTTATTGTTGATGACTTTTCACGATTTACATGGGTGTTCATTCTAAAGCTCAAATCTGAAGCGACTCATAAGCTGAAAGTGTTCATCAAGCAGATTGAAGTACAGCTCAAGAAGGTCGTTCGCAACATCAGAAGAGACAATGGTCTGGAATTCAAGAACAGGGAATTCGAAGAATTTCTAGCAGAAAAAGGAATAAGTCACAACTTCTCAGCTCCCTACACACCTTAACAGAACGGAATTGTCGAAAGACGAAACCGATCTTTGTGTGAAGCTGCCCGAACTATGCTAAGTTTCACTTCCTTACCTCTTTATTTTTGGGCTGATGCTATTTATGCTGCTTGTTTTACATAGAACAGGTCTTATCTCAACAAACGATTCACGCTCACACCATACGAGATTCTCAACAACAGAAAGCCCAATGTGAAATTTTTCCATGTGTTCGGTTCACGGTGTTTCATCTTTAACTCTAAAGAACACCGCAACGAGTTCGATGTCAAAGCCGACGAGGGAATCTTTCTAAGCTACTCTCTCACTTCCAAAGCATACAGAGTCCTAAACAAGCGTTCGAGAAAAATTGAAGAGACATATTACATGACTTTTGACGATAGCTATGTCAAAAAGCTACAGGCCAAAGAAGACACAGCTGGGGAAATCTTTCCTCAAACTGGCCAAGTCACAGTCTCGATTGCTAATCTATACGTTCAATTTCTGGAGCTCTTTGACGAACCAGAGAAAGCTGCTCTCTCAGAAGCAGGCGCAGCAGACAACAAGGTAGACAACATGAAGCAAATTGTCGAAGAAGCTGCCAGGAGAATGAACGAAGGAGGATCGAACTCTGATGAACCTCCATCTAACGATGCTTCAGTCGAGGGGGAGCCAAGCTCACATGTTGAGGTTGAGGGGGAGCCAAGCTCACATGTTGAGGGGGAGCCAAGCTCTACAACTGCTACCGAAAGTGCTTCTCCAACCGACAGTGCATCAATGCCTGAAAGTCCAGCACCACAAGAAACCTCTGAACCTCAAGTTTCTCATAGCTCATCAATCGAGGGGGAGCAAGCTGATATGACGCTCGACTACGACAGCCAATCCGAACCAGAAGAAATGATCAATGCTGAACTAGACCCAACCTTTGATCCAAACTATCCTCCACTGACCAAATGGACCAGAGATCATCCTATCTCACAAGTAGTTAGTGATGTCTCTGAAAAGGTTCTGACCTGATCACAACTGAAGGCAAAACAGACATCCTTATTTTCAAAGGTTGAGTTTTGTATGTTTAACTCATTTGTATCAAAAGTTGAACCGGAGACAGTTAACACTGCTCTCGATCACTTCGATTGGGTTCAAGCAATGCAAGACGAACTGAACGAATTTGAAAGGAACAAAGTCTGGCACCTCATTCCAACTCCTCCAGATGCCTCGGTTGTTGGTCTCAAATGGGTCTTTAGGAATAAAATGGACAAGGAAGGGAATGTTATAAGGAACAAAGCTTATCTGGTAGTAAAGGGATATTGTCAGGAGGAAGGGATTGACTATGAAGAGACTTTCGCTCCCGTAGCTAGGCTGGAATCTGTCAGAATATTTCTTGCTTACACTGCCCACAAAAACTTTGAAGTTTTCCAAATGGACGTCAAGTGTGCATTTCTTAATGGAGAACTCGAAGAAACCGTGTATGTGGAGCAACCTCCTGGGTTCGTGAACGAAAAATATCCAAATCATTGCTACATTCTGGATAAAGCTGTGTATGGCCTCAAACAAGCTCCGAGAGCTTGGTATGAAACGCTAACTAAATTCTTAAAGATGTCTAAATTCAAACAAGGTTCGGTTGACCCAACCTTCTTTCGAAAAAAGGAAGGTAACCACCTTATGATAGTTCAAATTTATGTCGATGACATCATCTTTGGCTCTACGAATCCCAGCCTAACAGTTGAATTCAGAAAGCTGATGGAGACTAAATTTGAAATGAGCTCAATGGGTCCTATTAACTTTTTCCTTGGTTTAAATATTAGACAGGTACCCGAAGGCATCTTTATCAATCAGGAAGCTTACACGAAGACTCTCCTAGCAAAGTTTGGTATGATGGGAGACTCCAAAGTCAAAGTCCCAATGGCATTCGGCACCAAGCTAACTCCATCCCTAGACAAACCGGCTGTTGATATCACGCTCTATCGTCAAATGATAGGCTCACTAATGTATCTTACTGCTAGCAGGCCTGACATCATGTTTTCTGTGTGTTATTGTGCTCGATTTCAGGGAAACCCACGCGAACCTCACATGCTTGCAGTGAAGAACATTTTACGCTATCTCAAGCGAACCACCTCCTTAGGTCTATGGTATCCTTCCAACTCAGGCTTCTTCGTTCAAGCCTATTCTGATGCTGACCTTGGAGGATGTGGACTCGACAGAAAAAGCACCACTGGTGGCTGTCAATTCCTTGACGGGAAGTTGGTTAGCTGGCAATCCAACAAACAAACGTGCGTGTCGTTGTCTACTGCCGAAGCGGAATACATAGCCGCTGCATCCTGCACCTCTCAAGTGATTTGGATCCAGAGTCAACTTCGAGACTATGGACTCAATATGAAGAAGATCCCACTATATTGTGACTCTGAAAGTGCAATTAGGATCTGTCATAACCCAGTGCAACACTCTAAAACCAAACACATAGCACTGAGGTATCACTTCATCAAAGATCACGTGGAAGATGGGAACGTCGAAGTTCACTTCGTAAGAACCACTGATCAACTGGCTGACGTCTTTACCAAAGCTCTTCCTAAAGCATCATTCAACAGAATACTGCAAGGGCTAGGTATGATGGAATCAGAGTCAGTACCTCAAACTACCTCTCAACCTCAAACGTAAGAAGCGAAATTTACCGAACGTTCAGGTTCGGTTAAATCATCTGACTCGCTCATCACCTCTGAGGTAGTTTTCTTGGTTGTATATTTCTTGTACAAAGTTGTTTATCTTATTGTTAAAAGTATTTTCTGATTGCATGTCTACATTCCTTGGTTTCTTAAAATTTTCCAAAACCGAAACCTAACGAAGGTTCGGGTTCGGTTTCTTAAAATTTTCCAAAACCGAAGCCTACCGAAGGTTCGGGTTCGGTTTCTTAAAATTTTCCAAAACCGAAACCTACCGAAGGTTCGGGTTCGGTCTCTTAAAATTTTCCAAAACCGAAACCTACCGAAGGTTCGGGTTCGGTTTTTCAAAATTTTCTTGAACCGAAACCAACCGAAAGCTCGGGTTCGGTTTTTCAAAATTTTCTTGAACCGAAACCAACCGAACGCTCGGGTTCGGTTTTTCAAAATTTTCTTGAACCGAAACCAACCGAACGCTCGGGTTCGGTTTTTCAAAAAAAATTTTCAACCGAAACCAACCGAACGCTCGGGTTCGGTTTTTCAAAATTTTCTGGAACTGAAACCAACCGAACACTCGGGTTCGGTTTTTCAAATTTTTTTTTCAACCGAAACCAACCGAACGCTCGGGTTCGGTTTTTCAAAATTTTCTGGAACCGAAACCAACCGAACGCTCGGGTTCGGTTTTTCAAATTTTTCCCAACCGAAACCAACCGAACGCTCGGGTTCGGTTTTTCAAATTTTTCCCAACCGAAACCAATCGAACGTTCGGGTTCGGTTTTTCAAATTTTTCCAAAGTTTTTTTTACTCTTTCTAAGTCTTATTTTTTTCTTACTTACTTTTTTTTATTATTTTTTATTTTTTTTTATTTCTTTAATATATCTCAAAAACTCCAAAAATATTTTTCTCTTTTAATTTTGTTTGTGTGTTCGTTCGTTTATGGGGATATAATTGTTGGATTACTTAAGTGTCCCTAGAAGCATGCTGCTGTATGTGTCCCAAGACTCATAAGATTTTGAATAATAGCCTTCATGACCTGGTATAAACAAACCTTGTCTTCCCAATAAGGCTACCACATTTATTCTAATCGTGAGCTACCTCACTCTCTTCTCACATGAGTTAACAGTTTTCTGCTTGGTCCTTCTTTATGCAGCTGAGGTACTTTATTTTCTTACACCATCTCCATTACATTTCTCCATTACATTCGTTTCATCAACGTAACCCTTGAGACTCTCAGAAATTACCACTGAGGTTTATGGTTACACAACATCTGTGTTTATGATCTTAGTTTCGTGTCACTACGAGCTGAGTGAAACCCAAAATTCAACACCAAATTTGAATTGACGGTGATCAATTAATTTGCTCAAGTTTTCACTAAAGAATTGACGGATGTACCTTCATGAAATCTCAAATTTTATTTTGTGTGATTCCTATGAAATTGTTAAACACCATAACATTTCTTCCCTTGGGATCCAGTTTTTATTTTTTTGAGATTTTATATTTTCCAAGCCAATTTAATATTAATTCCTACCTACTTGTTCAACAGACTACACCGGTCTCACAAGTACTTTGATCACTTTCTTTCTTATTTCAAGATTAGAATTGTTGCATCAAAGCGAAAGCCACCCTGAAGTAGCCTGATTTAAAAGAAGCCTTTCAAAATTTATTAATAAGTGTTTGATCGTAATTCAATGGGAATCTACATTAACACTTTGAGGTCTCTCTTGACCTTGAAGGAAGAGATTCGTGCTCGGGATCATTAGTTTCATGTCTTTATTGACATCACAGTCATTCCTAAAAAGAGTTGCTTTATTTCTTTTCTTTTTACACTCTTAGCACGAAAATCTTTGATTTTCCAAAATTCTGTTACTAATAATTACAGGCTGTATTATTGCTTTGGTGGTTAATTATCAAGCTATGGTCAAAAAGCATCCACGTGGGCAATTTATTCAAAAGATGCGATTCAAAAAGATAAGACGAAGGGTTGCTGACTCAGGCGGGAAATAAAAGGATTGAATTTCAACCGGTGGTAAAAAGGGGCGCGTGTGAATTTGAAACGCCCATAATTTTACTGACATCATGGACGCGTGTGCGAATTTCAAGCGACACCCCTCTGGCAATTAAAGGCGCGTGAGGATTTGAAGCGGTATGTTCTGAAACGGCGCTTGTTGGGCAGCGTGATCCTAGGAATTTGACACTCTCTCTCCTACGTGATCATCGCATGCCTTAACTGTCACGCATCTGTCATTCCGGAAACCTTTTCGTATTTCCATAGAAAATTTGAAACGATTTTCTCTCTCCTTTCACCCACTATAAAAGGCAGTCTTCACTACCATTTACCTCTTTACTGCTTTAGAATTTACAAGAGAGCAAAAACTCGAAAAAGCTTTACTGTTCATCTTCTTCTTCCTACCTTCAACAATGGCAAAATCATCTTCCGTCCATGCTACCTCACACATCCTTCCTATTCGTCCACCACAATGCTTGGTGATCGACCTAAACCCTCTGGCGTACGACTCTTATATGTCGCCGATCATCGAGTGCCTGAAGTACTCTCAAATCGCTCCAGCTCTCTCCAGGATTGAGTCTGTGCCAATGGTGATTCTCTCGCAGGTGTATGCGACTGCCTATTATGACAAAGCAGTCGAACGGGTGTTCTTCGAGGTTGCTGATCACAAGACCTCCATCTCACGACAACGTTTTGGTACTTTGCTAGGTTTGGCTGCTGACCCATCGAGAATTAATCCAGAGACGATTCCGATTGGGCATCTTTATAACATGTTCTATAACATGGGGTACACGGAGGCGCTCGTCTCCGTCGCAAAGTTCAAGAAATCCTGCTTGCCACCGCAGTGGAACGGCATGTTCACAGTCCTCTTCAAGCGCTTGTCTGAACGGAGCTCAGGATCCAATGGTGCTAGTCGACTGTTCTTGTCGATTATGTACGCAATTTACAACGGAGTCAACCTAGACTTTGGGTTGGTCCTCTGGCAACAGCTCATCCAGAGTCTTTCTTCTTCATCACGACATTCTGAGGTGTCGTTTGCCCGGTTCTGGATTCTTTTCACCAAATGGGCGATGGATAAGTTGGATATACCCACTGCTGCTGGTGCATTGATGTCTTCGGTCGGTACTTTTCATACCACGAAGATCATCGTCTCTGATGCATCCAGGTTTTCTTTCATTGGCTCTATTCCGGAGACAATGTATGGCGACGTCCCATCCGACAGCAGGATCATCCGGACGATTAAAGAGTTCAAGGCATCTGGTCCTAGGGAACATACACCGGAAATGCTAAAGTCGATCCATGATGCTGACAAACCGGTTCCCAGGGGCAAAAAGGCGGATAAAGGGAAGCAAGCGACCAAAGCTCCGAAAGGTCCTTCTCCCAAGAAGAGGAAACAAACAAAACCTGCCCAGTCACCGCAACCGAAGAGGAGGAAGACTCAACCGAAGCGCAAGCTTGTCATCCCTTGTTCTTCAAGTGACTCAGAAGGCGAGAGTTTGGACTCGGACGGCTCTCAAAGAGGCGAAACCCCTCCAAGAGGCAACACCCCACCCCGATCTCCTACCCCAGATATGGAAATCCATAACTCACCCATTCCTTCACCCACTCAAACAATCCCTACTTCCATTCCCACCATAAAGCCCACTACCACTATTCCTCCAACCTCTTTCCCTATACCACCACCCATTTTGACAACTGCAACCGAAACACCACCTGTAACCGAAACCCCACCCGTAACCGAACCACCTCAAACCGAAACCTAGCATACAACCAAACCTACCCACACTCAACCACCACCCGAAACTACCCCAACCCACACTCAACCTGAACCTACAAGACCCACAACACCCCCAGCTTCACCACCCCCACCATCTCCAGATCATGTCTCTGATGGAGATAACCCGTTCCTTGGCGGTGACAACATGACCTTCGATTCGGTCTAATTTAGTCCGTTTCAGGTTCAAAGCGATGAAGAAGATGATGCTCCAGTGACAAAGAAACATTTTAAGGAGCTCAACGAGAAGGTTGATTTACTTCTTGCCTCATCTTCCAACCACCAGTCCTCTCTCTCTGAAGCCGCTCTTCAGAAGATTGTTGATGCCTTCTCCAGGGCTCAGCATGATTCGGTGGCTTCAACCACTACCGCCATAGATGCCTCTACAAAAGCATGTGAGGCTGCGACCGCAAAAGTCGATAAACTATTCTCAGACGCCTCTTCCCTGTTGAAGTCCTTACAGGAGAGCGCTGATGCCACCAAGACAACTTTGGAACCGATTGTTCAGCAATTGGAAAAGTTCGTCTCAACGGAGTTGACATCGTTCGCTACACTTCGCCAATCCATAAGCGACGACAACTCGGCCCTTCGTGCCTCCATTGATGAGCTCCTCGCTAAGCTTCAAGAGGATCTCGCTGCTGAAAACTCACTAATGGACGTTCTGGCAAGCAAAACCACCGCCCTAAAGGTCAAGGGCACTCAGCTATCAAACTCACAGCAACAGCTTGAAGCTCTTCGATCCGAAAGGGAGGTCATAAAGACATGTGTTTCGGATGTACACGCTGCCTTATAAAACATCCTAGAAGCACACGATTCGATTCTCAACCATTCGGTGAGGCGAACCCTTGCTGAAAAACTTTCTCCTGTCATGGACCTTCTCAGCAAAATCGAAGGCTTACCTAGTTTCGTGTCCAATCCAAAACAAGGGGGAGAAGAGAAGAAGACCGGATCGAAACCACCTCCTTCCTCCAAAGCTACTCACACAACCGAACCACCTCCGACTGGTCAAACTTCGGGTTCGGGTGTGAAGGATAAAGGGAAAAATATAGCTGAGGAAGAAGATGAAGATGAAGATAAAGAAAACATTGCGGACATGTTGAAACGAAAGAACAGTCGCAATGTTGATGAAGATGTCAATCGTGTGGCGCGAGAGGCTGAAGAAGCCGAACCCAAGAAGAAAGAAGCCCACGATCTCCTTGAGAGCAGGAAGACTCTCTTCCCTGCCTGGACTCGGGAGCGAATGATTAAGGAGGCCATAGATACTCCCAGCATCCTATGGCTCGAGCCGGTGATCTCATTCGACTGCTATAATTCTGTCGATTCGCAGTTCGACATGCCGCTGACTCGAAAGGCGTTTATCTTCCACGCCTTCTCAAACATTTATGAAGTCCCTCATCCGAACCCTGAGGTTGATAGGGAGCTAATCGATTTCTATCTGAAGGCTGCTCGTCCTCAGTATCTAACATGGAGCGCCCAGAAGATAGTGAACGTTCGGGTATTGAATCCTTATACCGGAGGAAGATTTATAAATGTTCGGTTCAAGGTGATTCGAGGATCTGCAAAAACTGAAAATCATATATCCCTGGCAGATCTACCGAACCTAAATCCTCATGATTGGATTGTTTTGCATAACATCCTCTTGACGAATGAAGCTGAATATGGTCCGATCATAGACCATCTCAAGAGGATGATTGTCTGTTACATCATGGAGGTAGCCCTAATGGATCAGGAGGTAGCCACTGTCTTCAAGAAGAAACCGAAGATAGCTCCTGTGGGATCGGCCAGTGATCTCAATCAAATGAAAATGGGCAAGATCGACCCAAGATGCAATTCGGTCATGTTCACTAGAGCAGAAGGACAGAAATGTCTCTTTGCTTTAGCTGACAAACATCTTTACACCACTGCTTGTCTAGAGCACGTGTTATCGATCATCCGAAGGTGTAAAGAGAATACAGTGGATGATGTCAAGTACTTCAATGATATGATCCAATGGTACATCAGGTTTAGACAGACGATACTGGCTCTTATCTCGCGTCTGTTTAATACCGTGAAGAAGAAAGTACATGCCTCCGCTGCTGGCCCAAGTAACAAGTGAAGATCTCGCTCCAATTGATGCAAAGGGGGAGATTGTTGGGTTGAAGATTCGTTCAAGGATTGCGTCATTGGGTTCGGCTGTTAGTCCATTTATTTTGTACTCCGGTTTGGGCCTGTCCAACCGAGAGCCCGTTAGGTTTATTATATAAGTATATGCTTGCATGCATATTAGGTTAACGATAGAGATAACGCTTTAGAGAATTACGATTATTTTGTAGATTTCTTATCGTTCTTGTAAACCTACTAATCCTCTACAGTTGATGTTCTTAATCGAGCTCTTCTGAGGGTTTTGTTTTAATCATTCGACACGTTTGATTCATTCTTGACTTGTTCTTTATTTTCGTGTTCTTGCTGTTGAGTATTTATTTACCTGTTTGAGATCTAATCGATCTTTAAGATTATCTTTTAATCTCATCACCATGGGGATATGGTGCTTAGATCTGGACCTTAATAGGTTTAGAGAGTCCCTAATGTCATGCTTTATGTCCTCCCTTTTGGGTTGAAGGCTAGGGTTGCCATTTTAGAGGTCATTTCTCCAAAAAGAGCCTTGTAGGTGTTGTATGGTAACCAAGATATGAACTTTACGTGATGAATAAGTTTAGGAGGGCCAGATCTATGAGTGGATGGTGCGGATCTGACCTCAGAAGCTAGTTTGGGTTGATGCATGGCATGGACTCGCCGAGTCTGAAGAACAGACTTGGCGGGTAGCATGAAGATTGTCCTTAACCACTCAACGAGTGGTCTTGCTGAGTTAAGGGTCGACTCAGTGAGTCAGGGAGAGTTAGAGAGGGTGGACAGTTGGACTGAGTTGAGCTGGTAATCGCCGAGTTGTTCTCGAGACTCGGCGAGTTGAGTCGTGGTGGCCCCGCGATTCATGCCAGGTGGAACCCGTCGAGTCAGGGGAGTACTCGACGTGTCAAAAGAGAATCCTAGAGAGTTGGTGATTACGTATAGACTCGCCGAGTCGCCCTAGTGCACTCACCGAGTCTGGTCAAAGTTGACCATTGACCAGAGTTGACCAGAGTTGACTTGATAGGGGTAGTCAACCTTAGTGGTAAAAGTGTTAACCAGAGATGTATGATGTTATAGGAGGATTATAGCTCGGAGGATCGAGTACGAGTGATTTCCCGGATTCGCAAGTTATCGAGATATACGAGGTGAGTCTTCTCACTATACTTTACCTTAAGTAGGTAATCAGAGTTATGTGTCAGAGTATGTATGTTATGTGTATGCTATCTATTGTACTGCATGATGTCTATGTGATTTATGCCGTGCATGTTTATAGAGTTGGAACCGGAAGGTTCCCAGAGTTAGAACCTAAGGGTTCACAGAGCTTGGGTGCACGGACCCATAGAGTTATAGCCTCGAGTGGCTAATATTTGTTTATGTGGTATTTTGGGGAACTAACTAAGCTTTGTGCTTACGGTGTTAGTGTTGTTGTTTCAGGTACTAGTGATGACCGTGGGAAGGCGCTGGCTTGATCTGTACACACGCATGGGATTTTTGATATACATTTGATCTTGGGATTTTGTATGATGTGAATTGGGATTTAAAACTTAATGTTTTATGAAAATTAAATGAGAAATGTTTTTATAATTTGGGAAAAATTATTTTGAAATTTACGGTGTTACACCGTGCTAGCCCAATAACATGATCTTTGGGCCCGAAGGGAATACGCTTACGTGTTACTGGGCCTTCTATGACCCAATTCCATGTAAAAGGACTTTCAATAGCTCTAACGTGCTATTGGGCCCTAGTGTCCCATTAGTACTGCTAGTGAGGTCGAGAAGTAAAATGCGAGTTGGGCCAAGTGTCTTTCGCAATCCCGATAGCCTTGAATAACTCATGGAAATAAAGGGGGCTTCGTACCCTCCTTTCTCCTCTGTTGTTGGGCTTATGAGAAATCAAAGTAAACAGATTCAGGACTATAATCAATAGTAATCAGGGTGGGTGGATTAAGTGAGTAGTAACGGCCGACGCCTTTATGGATCGTTCGTAATTTGTAGTTATAAACTAGTCATTTTCTTAATGTGTGATTATAACATCTCACGAACCCTAATTAATCCAATGCCACCCGGGTAATCAAAAACATTCGACGTATTGGTATAACAATAAACAAGTCATGTATTTTACGTATTGGGAAAACATCGGGTTTTCCTGGGAAGTTCAACATTTTCACTTGTGTGATGTATACAAAGTTCAACAATTATACATGTTTTGAAAATCAACAAGCATATTTACGGATCATCACACTTTTTATAAACAAATACTCTTTTAAGAAAATATCAGATTTTCTGGGTTTACGAACTACACCAAATTATTTACCACAACATTAATTATGAACTCACCAACATTTCATATGTTGACGTTTTTCAAAATAACTTGTATTCTCAGGTAACAGGTAAGCCGAAGAATAAGTAACAAGTAATGTCATGGTGTTTTGCTTAGGTTATCTGCCAGACAGTTAATTTATGAAATTGTAATGTCTAAAACAATGTACGGAATATATACAATATCAGTTGTAATATTTCAATGCATGGTGATGTATTATGTTATGAATCATGTATATTCAATGTGATGGTATTCAATTTAAGTCACAAGAGCCCTCAGACGTTTCTGCCGTCTGGTTAGGGGCTGTGACAGGTTGATATCAGAGCTCTGTTTATAGTGAACTAGCATATCTAACCACCCATTGATATGCAACTATAAACCCAAAAAGAGGGACTAACACAACTCTAAACAAAACAAGTAAAACATAATGATAAAAACATCCTTTCTTGCAGTAGGAAAAAGAACATGATACCGAACCAAACAAGATAATGCTAGCATCTCGGTTAAAACAGGACTGTTCCTAGTCGTATCAAGGAGTGGATCCTCCAAGGCACAACTATCACATGTCCCGAGGAAATCGTGATGACTAGGGAACCTAAAAACATACCCCTTATAACCAAGAAGAGAACATCAGCTCAAATCTATACAATAATTATAGTGCCCTAGGAGTAACGATAGTTTATTCGTATACCTCCTCTCAGTCGCTATGGAAGGGGAGTAGCAGGGCATCCAGTTTCATCAGGTCTTAGTGACTCACGGGATGATCGAAGATGAGCCCGAAGGAGATCAAGAGGAAGCACACAACATTGGACCTGAAATGGAACATGACGAATAGGTGATAGTTGATTTCAATTTTGATGAGCTGGACCAGGAGCCAGACGATGAAAAGGGCGTAGAGGAGGCGTGTAGTGAACCTCACCAGGAGGAAGCCCTGTCAAACTTCCGCATGTTTCAAGGGGTGGATACAAACTATCTACACTCTCTCGAGGAGGCAGTTATCAGCTTGAAACTTCAACTTATTATGACCAAGGTGAGGGTTGTGCGAGCCGAGCGAAAAGTAGAGGCAATCACCCAAGAGGGTGATGAACTGGCTAAAGTTCTGGTGCGTCACCTCGACGATTGAGGCAATCACCCAATAGGACCTACTCTACTACCTGCTAGATTGGTTCCACCGTACGAGGGACTAGTTATACTCGTCTTTAGTACTAGTACTAGGATCTATGCTATGTACCCCAACTCTGTGTTTAAGTGATTACAATACGCATAGAGCTGTTATGCGGCCAAACTTGTACTGCTTATGTATGCTCTTTTGAGAAAAATTTTCGTGTATCAAAGTGCGGATAATACTAATGAAAAATCTTATGTTTTTACTGTGATGTTTTAATATGCTATGTGTTACATATCTATGATTGTATGCTAAATTGTGAAATTACTTATGTTCTGCCACACACCTAGTTTATAGGAACAAAACCCCACAAAAACCATAGACACTCAACATCTTTTCGTTCCATGACAGAAAGATGCCTCGACGACCCACTCACAAAACCCCTGGACCAACCCCACCCGAAGTCGACTCAGCTGCATTCCAAGCAGTTGTATCTGCTGCGGTCACCGCAGCAATGGCACAAATGCACCAAGGGAACAATGGAGGAGTCAACGGACAAGGGGCTGGAAGTTCATCAACAGGATGAACCAAGGACCTACCAATACATGTTCCTACAAAGACTTCTCCAATGCCAAACCACGAAACTTTAACGGCACTGGAGGAATGATCACCCTGAAACGATGGATCGAGAAGGTGGAATCGGTATTCGAGATATGCGATTGCCCTGAGGAGATGAAGGTGAAGTTTGCCGCATGCACTTTCGTTGACCAAGCACTCACTTGGTGGAACAGACACATGGAAGCCATGACACTCCCCGTAGCCAATTCCATGCCATGGGCAGAGATGAAAGAGATGTTGATGGCCAAGTAGTGCCCCCGAGGCAAAATTCAGAAAATGGAACAAGAGTTGTGGAATCTCACTGTCTGCCACGCTGATATAGATGCATACATATCAAGGTTTAGCGAACTATCTCTGTTGTGCCCAGGCATGATCACCTCGGAAGGAAAGAAGATCGAACGATTCATCTAGGGACTAACCTCCCCGATCCAAGGGAACATGATAGTTGCAAATCCCAAAACTTTCGACAGTGCCAAGAGATTGGCCAAGAAGTTGTATGACCACAACAACAAGAAGGGTGAGAAGCCAGTGGAGGCGGAAGGTAAAAAGGAAAATGATAACAAAAAAGGAAAGAATAACAAGAGGAAGGGGCGTCAAGGCTCTGAATCATTCAAGAAGCAACAAACAGTGGCAGTTAATGCTGCAACAAGGGGCACACGACAAAGTACTGCAAGACCTACCCTCCTCAAAACCAACAACAGGGAAACAACAACAAAAATAGTGGCAACAACAACAACACCAACAATGGTGGCAACAATAAAGGACCTAGCCACACCTGCTATGGATGTGGAAGGACTGGGCATTTCCGTCGAAACTACCCCAACAACAACAATCCCGGAAATGGAGGAACAGGAAGGGTGTTGACCATGGGTCAGGGAGAAGCGGTTCAGGATCCCGTTGTTGTAACCCGTACGTTCCTCGTAAACCACACTTATGCATGCATCCTATTTGATACTGGAGCGGAGCGAAGTTTTGTGAGCAATAAGTTTAAACATCTGTTAAAACAACAACCCCAGAAGCTCAATGAAACCTTTACGATGGAAATGGCCAATGGGAAAACAGAATCCACTGGGGAAATCTACATCGGATGTACCCTAGCCCTAAATCAATACGTCTTTGCAATAGACTTAATGCCTGTTTCCATTAGGAGTTTTGATGTGATTATTGGCATGGACTGGTTAAGCCCCCACCATGCTGAAATTATGTGTCACGAGAAGGCCGTTCGCCTTCACCTTCCAAATCATGAAACCCTAGTTATTTACGGAGACAAACCTAGCACGAACCATCCTCTCATCTCGTGCGTCCAGGCACAGAAGCATCTGCGGAAGAATGATTTGACGTTCCTGGCCCATATAGTGGATAAAACCAAGGAAGAGGTTAACGTTCAAGACATTCCTGTAGCACGTGAATTCCCAGACATATTTCCTGAAGATCTTCCTGGAGTACCCCCAGAGAGACAAGTTGAATTTCGAATTGATCTTGTTCCAGGAGCTACTCCCATCGCTAAATCGCCTTACCGATTAGCTCCTGCTGAGATGCAGGAATTGTCCAGCCAACTCAGTGAACTCCTGGGCAAAGGATTCATCCAACCCAGCTTCTCGCCACGGGGAGCTCCAGTTCTCTTTGTCAAGAAGAAGGACGGATTTTTTAGGATGTGCATTGATTATAGGGAACTGAATAAGCTCACTACCAAAAATCGCTATCCACTCCCACGAATCGACGATCTACTTGACCAGCTCCAAGGAGCTAGTTACCTCTCTAAGATAGATCTACGATCTGGGTACCATCAACTCAAAGTCCGGGAAGAGGATAGTCCCAAAACCACTTTCCTTACTCGTTACGGACATTATGAATTTGTCGTAATGCCCTTCGGTCTAACGAATGCCCCTACCGCATTCATGGACCTAATGAATCGAACCTGCCGACCATTCCTCGACAACTTTGTTATCGTTTTCATTGACGACGTTCTAGTTTATTCTCGAAGTGAAGAGGAGCATGGCCAACATCTCCGAAAAATCCTAGAAACCCTGCGAACTGAGAAGCTATACGCAAAACTCTCTAAGTGTGAGTTTTGGGTCCGTAGCGTGAACTTTTTGGGTCATGTTGTTAGTCAGGAAGCGATACATGTGGATCCTTCTAAGGTCAAAGCCAACGAAGGATAGGCAATCCCGACAACCCCCACAGAAATTCGCCAATTCTTAGGTCTAGCAGTTTACTACAGGAGGTTCATTCAAAACATCTCTAAGATCGCCAAGCCACTTACCTCGCTTACACAAAAGGGCGTACCATTCAAATGGACAGACAAACAAGAAGTTGCATTCCAAACTCTGAAGCAAGCACTCTGCAGTACCCCGGTACTATCACCACCAGAGGGAACGGAAGATTTTGTAGCCTACTGTGACGCGTCAAATCAGGGTTTAGGTGATAGCTTATGCGTCTAGGCAACTCAAGACATGCGAAGTGAATTATACAACCCACGATCTGGAATTGGGAGCAGTGGTTTTTGCCCTAAAGTTTTGGAGCGATTACCTTTATGGTACGAAGTGCACCATCTTCACGGACCACAAGAGTCTCCAGCACATCTTGAATCAAAAAGAGTTGAATATGAGGCAACGAAGATGGGTTGAACTATTAAACGATTATGAGTGTGAAATCAAGTACCACCCGGGCAAGGCTAATGTGGTAGCTGATGCCTTGAGCCGGAAAGAGTACTCTAATCGTCGAGTGAAAACTCTCTCAATAACCATCCAATCCCACCTAACCACTCAGATCAGGGCAGCTCAGTCAGATGCCAGGAAAGCGGAAAACAAAACAAGCGAAGCGTTACGCGGAATGGATAAGAATATCAAGGTGAAAGAGGGCGGAGTATATTGTTTCATGAACCGTATTTGGGTCCCAAAACTTGGAGGATTTAAGGAAGTAGTCATGAATGAAGCTAAAAAGACGCGATACTCCATCCATCCGGGTTCGGACAAAATGTACTTGGATATTAAACAACATTATTGGTGGCCTAACATGAAGGCAGATATTGCCACATATGTTAGAAAAAGCCTTACTTGCACCAAAGTAAAGGTAGAACACCAGAAGCCCTCGGGGTTATTACAGCAACGAGTAATTCCCAAGTGGAAATGGGAAAGGATTACTATGGATTTTGTGACCAAGCTGCCCAAGATGTCAGATGGATTAGACACTATATGGGCAATAGTTGACAGACTGACGAGATCCGCTCATTTCCTGCCAATAAAAGAATCCTACAAGATGGAGAGATTGACAAGAATATACATTCCAGAAAAATCGTGAGACTTCACGGAGTGCTGGTGTCTATCATCTCAGATAGAGATAGTAGATCCACTTCACGTTTTTGGCAATCCCTTCAGAAAGCACTGGGAACCCATCTGGACATGAGCACTGCTTACCACCCACAAACGGATGGTCAAGGCGAACGAACCATTCAGACACTTGAAGACATGCTTCGTGCATGTGTGATAGACTTTGGGAAGTCCTAGGATACCCACTTACCCTTAGTTGAATTCTCATACAACAACAGTTACCATTCGAGCATCAAGGTTGCTCTTTTCGAGGCACTATATGGACGTAAGTGCAGATCACCGTTGTGTTGGGCTTAGGTCGGCGACACCCAACTAGAGAGGGAACTAGCATCAGACAAGACGTTAACGGGACCGGAGATCATTCGTGAAACCACGGAAAAGATAGTTCAAATCAGAGCTCGACCACAAGCATCACGCGACCGACAAAAGAGCTATGCTGATAAATGGCGAAAGCCCTTGGAGTTTCAAGTCGAGGACCAAGCATTGTTTAAAGTTTCTCCCTGGAAAGGGTTTATTCGTTTTGGAAAACGGGGAAAATTGAATCCACGATACGTTGGACCTTTCGAGATCCTTGGCTGAATTGGTCCAGTAGCGTACAGACTGTAGCTACCCCCTGAGCTCAGCAGCGTACACCTCGTGTTCCATGTTTCCAACCTAAAGAAGTGTTTATCCGATGAAACACTCGTCATTCCCCTTGCTGAAATCGAGATCAATGAGAATCTCCTGTTCGCGGAAGAACCAGTCCAAATCCTAGACACGGAGGTGAAGCGTACTAAGCAAAGTCGCATTCCGATTGTGAATGTTGATGGGTTTTGAGCATTCTAACACTTCCTAAGTGTACATGCAACCCTAATAACCTTGGATCTATGTTTGTCTAATTATCATGCAAAGTTGAATTCCAAGGTTATATTCCTATCTAGCATACATGGGGAACAATTTTAACTTGAATCATAGATAGAATAACTTACCTTGTTGTTGCTTGTGTTCCTTGAAACCTTGTGAGCCTAGCACCCCAAGTGTGATGCCTCAAATGCTTCACACAACACCAAATGCTCTTGGAAAGACTCTTGAGATAACACACACTTCTCAAAATCGGCCAAGCCCTCTTTTTTGTTATGTCTAGCCGTTTTTGGTGGAGAATGGGATCCTTATATAGTGTTGACACTTCTAGGGTTACACCATGTAAACCCTAATGTGTCATGACTCTTCATTTCCATGACCCATGGGTTTGTAACTCCCATGAAGCATCCATGGAGCATCCTATGGGTAGAACCCAACTTGATAATCCATGGAGCCTCTTAGCCCACTATACAAGATATGGATGAACCCATATATTTAATTAGTTATCCTTTGATCACTTAATTAATTCCAAATTAATTCTTTGATCAACTAATCAAATAATATTATTAATATATTAGAACTTATAATATATTAATAATCTCCAAGTGTTATTTCTCTCATTTAGTCTATCCAATTGCATGGTGCCATGCAACCCAAATGGACCATGCCGGGTCGGGTCAAGTACAAGCCCGAAATAGTTATGGACTTAGACACCTTATCCAACAGTCTCCCACTTGGATAAGTCTAATAACTATATCTCTAGTACTTCAGGAACCGACCGACAATCGTAGCTCTTTCAAGGTTTCTCGAAACTGAGAAGATGATGGTACGCCATTAATATAAGTGATCATATAATCCTCTGTTCTAGATATCAGCCGGACAAATACATGGAACATTGTCTTGCTTATTGTCCAGCATTTGTTTCCCGATTTCCGATTTGTTTGACATAGAACTTAATTGAACACATCAACTTAGTTCTGACCGGGCCCGGTACATTGGTCAAAACAAAATCATCGAGGGGCCCAGATATCAGCTTCTAATCCAAGAAAGAACAGATAAACTTCGACTCATATGTTTGTTCTACCACTCATTGAATTACACACAAAAGTACGTTTTATAACATCGAGTTACCAATGCGGTTTCATACAGTCAATGCATAACCAACTTGTAAGTAACAAATCATATCTCTAGGTTTGAAAACATATATGATATTACCGTCTCACGATCACTCGAGATAGAATTCCATGAAGTGATTACAGTGAGCGTGGGTTGAGTCCAATGCTCAGAACTTATGAGCACTCATGATTGTTGTAGCCTTGTCCAAGACCTCTACAACCAAACATGACAGTCTTGATTCATATCTACTTCCAACATATGACCGACTGTGGAGGTTTGAATAATATGTTATACCAAACAAAATTATTCTGGAAGTCAAAACATGCAAAAGAAATATAGTAAACGATCGACAAGAGATATCAACACTTTACTCATAAATAAAACACTTTTTATTCATCATCAAATGTCAATTACACTTTACAAATTTCGAGATTATCTAACTACTAAATCTAATATCATCCTTCAGCCCTATGCTCCGAGCATGCTGGAGATGCTTAACCCTACTCAGTCCCTTCGTGAGGGGATCTGCTGGGTTCTCATCCGATGATACCCTCTTTGCCACGAGGTGTCCTTCTTCGATCCGATGTCTAATGAAATGGTATTTTCTGTCGATGTGCCTGGATCTCCCATGATCCCTTGGTTCCTTGGCTAAGGCAACAGCACTTTCACTATCACAGAAAATTTCCATTGGCTCTTTAATAGCTGGCACAACTCCAAGGTCTCCAATGAAGTTCTTCAGCCATATCGCTTCCTTTGCTGCCTCGCTAGCTGCAATATACTCTGATTCACAAGTAGAATCTGCCACTGTCTCTTGCTTGGAACTCTTCCAAGAAATTGCTCCTCTGTTTAGGGTAAAGACCCAGCCCGACTGAGAGCGGAAATTATCCCTATCAGTCTGGAAGCTAGCATCACTATACCCTAAAACTCTCAAGTCATCACTCCCACCGAGGGTAAGGACCCAGTCCTTAGTCCTTCGTAGGTACTTGAGGATATTCTTTACTGCAGTCCAGTGTGCCTTGTCAGGGTTCGCCTGATACCTGCTAACCATGCTCAAGGCAAAAGCTACATCGGGTCGAGTACACGTCATAGCATACATGATCGATCCTACAGCCGAAGCGTAAGGTGTTCGACTCATTTCTGCTATCTCAGCCTTAGTGCTAGGGCTTTGTGTCTTACTCAATCTGGTGTTACTCTAGATGGGTAACTCTCCTTTCTTGGAATCCTGCATGCTAAATTTCTTCAGCACCTTATACAAGTAGGTACTCTGACTAAGTCCAATTAGTCTTTTACTCCGATCTCTCAAGATTCTTATCCCTAGAATATAGGCAGCTTCACCAAGGTCCTTCATAGCGAAACACTTCCCAAGCCAGGACTTAACTTCCTGTAGAGTTGGAATGTCGTTTCCTATGAGTAGTATGTCATCCACATACAATACCAAAAAGCTAACTATACTCCCACTAGCCTTGACATACACACAAGATTCATCTTCACTCCTAGAAAAGCCAAATTCCTTAACCTTTTCATCAAAGCAAAGATTCCATCTGCGAGGTGCTTGCTTCAATCCATAGATGGATTTCTCAAGCTTACACACTCTATTAGGGTACTCGTTGCTGACAAAACCCTCTGGCTGACTCATGTAAACATCTTCAGCCAACTTTCCGTTAAGGAAAGCGGTTTTGACATCCATCTGCCATATTTCATAATCATGAAATGCAGCTATGGCTAACAGAACCCGAATAGACTTAATCTTGGCTACCGGAGAAAAGGTCTCATCATAGTCCACTCCAGGAATTTGAGAGAAGCCCTTTGCAACCAGTCTAGCCTTATAAGTGTGTACTTTACCATCCATGTCGGTCTTTTTCTTGAAGACCCATTTGCACCCAACTGTCTTACGACCTGGTACATTTTCAACCAAGTTCTAAACTTGATTGTCATACATGGATTGTATCTCACTATCCATAGCCTCTTTCCATTTTGCAGACTCGGGGCCTGCCATGGCTTCCTCGTAGCTGTTAGGGTCATCTTGACTTACTAGTGTTTCATCACTAATAAGTGTCTCACCTTCTGCAGTAATATGGAATCCATAGTAATGCTCAGGTGCACTCCTAACTCTCGTGGAACGTCTCAGAGGTACAGATTTGTCAATTGGCTCAACAGGAGTTTCCTCCTCAAGTTGAGGGCTAGAGTTTGAAGTTCCTTCACCGCTTGATTCTTGAATTTCTTCAAGATCAATTTGCCTCCCACTGTCTCCTTGGCTTATAAACTCTCTTTCTCGAAAGACTCCTCTTCTTGCTACAAAGACCACATTGTCACTCGGTCTGTAGAAGAGGTAACCAAAGGATCGCTGTGGGTAACCGATGAAAATACACCTCTCGCTTCGAGGTTCGAGCTTATCATGAGTCTCGCGTCTCCCAAAAGCCTCACAACCCCAAATCTTGATGTGGTCTAGTTTAGGTACTTTACCAGTCCACATCTCGTGAGGAGTTTTGGCAACTTTCTTTGTAGGGACTAGATTAAGAATATGGGCGGCAGTCTCTAAGGCATACCCCCAGAATGAGATTGGTAGCGTAGCTCGACTCATCATGGAACGAACCATATCTAACAACGTTCGATTACGCCTCTCAGCCACACCATTCAACTGTAGTGTCCTGGGAGGTGTCAATTGTGAGACTATCCCACATTCCCTTAGATAGTCGAGGAACTCTGAACTAAGATACTCACCACCACGATCGGATCGAAGCATCTTAATGTTCCTGCCCAATTGATTCTCGACTTCCTGTTTAAATTCCTTAAACTTCTCGAAAGTCTCTGACTTATGCTTGATTAAGTAGACATATCCATATCTACTATAATCATCAGTAAAAGTCAAATAATAACGATTAGCATCCCTTGTGGCATGTTTGAATGGTCCACACACATCCGTGTGTATAAGGTCCAACAAACCTTCACCCCTCTCACACGAACCTGTGAAGGGTGACTTTGTCATTTTTCCAAGTAAGCATGATTCGCAACTATCATCTGACTTTAGGTCAAACGACTCCAAGACTCCATCCTTTTGGAGTTGGCCTATGCGTTTCTTGCTTATATGTCCAAGACGACAATGCCATAAAGATGCTTTATCCAAGTTATTATTAGTAGAATCAATACACAAAACATTATTTCCTAAGTTATCTACAACAGATACAGCTTCATACACACCATCACAAGGTAATGCTTTAAAATAAAGAACATTATTAAAGAAAGCATCAATAGAACCAACTTCATTATTAAATGAAAAGGTAAACCCTTGTTTGTACAAAGCATGAAAGGAAATAATATTTCTTGCCATTCCTGGCGAGTAACAACATTTATTCAAATCTAAACTAAACCCACTACTTAGCGATAAAGTATAAACTCCAATCTTGGTAACAGGTATAGCTTTCCTATTCCCCATGATCAAGTTTATTCTTCCTTGCTCCACATTCTCACTTCTTCTTAGTCCCTGCAAGTCACAACAAATATGAATACCACAACCGGTATCAAGGACCCAAGAATTAGAATGGGGTGAGTTATTAGAAATGATAGTGTAAATACCTGCATGGTTGGGTTTGACTTTCCCATCCTTCACATCTTGCTGGTATTTTGGGAAGTTCCGCTTCCAATGAGCTTTTTCATGGCAATAGAAGCATTCGGCCTCTTTTGGGTCAGAAGAAGGAGTAATGAAACCTTTCTTGGTTCCACTTGAAGAAGAGCCATCAAGGGTCCGAACCTTGGTACCCTTAGAAGAGCTCTTTCTCTTCCTCCCTCGACTTTTCCTGATTGCCAAAACCGGAGTAGAGATTTGAGTAGGAGTGATAGCAACCGACTTCCCCTTAAGACCTGATTCTGCGGTCTTGAGAAGTCCCTGAAGTTTGCTGAGGGTGACTTCTTCCTTGTTCATGTGATATGTCATGCGGAATTGATCATAGCACGATGGTAAGGAATGCAAAATAATATCTATTGCAAGATCCTCCGGGAAGTTCACATTAAGCTTCAGCAAACGATCCAGATACCTTTGCATTCTCTGCATGTGACTCGTGACGGATTCCCCGTCCTTCATCATGGTTGTTATCATGGAGCAGATGATTTCATACCTCTCTTGTCTTGCACTTTCATGTTATCTTTCCATCAAATCTTGGTGCATTTCATAAGGGTAGAAATCCTCATACGACTTTTGGAGTTCCGCTGTCATCGTGACCATCATGATGCAAGCCACTTTCGTAGCATCCCTTTCATGTGCCCGAAACTCAGTGATCTCCTGAGGAGTTGCAGTGGACTCATCAATCTCCTTAAGCTCCTTGTCAAGGACATATTGTTTGTCCTCGTAGCGGGTAATCATCCTGATTTTTCTGATCCACTCATTGAAGTTGGATCCATCAAAGGTGACTGTCCCACACAAGTTCATAAGGGTAAAGGAGCCATTAGGATTAGAGCCAGAAGCATTGTTGAAAGACATCTGAAGAAAAGAGGACAAGATTAGTTTAGATATAAGAGAGTCCTTAATAAAACACCCAAATGTAATATTAAGGCTAGGATCCAATCACAATATAATATAACTTAGAAGAGGTATGCCGTAATCTAAGCTATATCACATTTGAAAGGTAGGTGAATGACGATTCACCATTTTCCACCACGAAAACCGCAATATTTTAGTATTAGGTTTTTGAATGGTTCTTAGAAATTCCTAGATTCTTTGAGATTCAATGAACTTTTCAAAGGCATGTTTCAATCTCGAGTGTGCCCTCCAAGTTTTGTGACTGGGATACCGAGGATCACAAAACGAGGTGTGAAGTAACCATGCAAATCACTTGGTACCCTTAAAGTTTATCACTCAATCGATGTGCCGGTTAACCACACACGCTCCATCGATACTATAATAAACCCTAAGTCACCCTTTACCTACCTTGTTAAGTCCAAATTAGTGTGCCGGTTAACCACACACGCTCCACCAACGACTTAATCAAAGTGTAAAGTGTAATCTCACGGAATAGCACCTTATTCACATTTTTCCTAAAGTAACTAAGATTGGGAATTTAATAAAACATTTAGTTACTTTATAATATTCATCATACTTTGAATGAGAATTAATAAGTCCTTGTCTTACCCGTTCGGCTAACGACCCTCCACCGATCAAGCAAGCAGTGGGTGAGAGTGGACACCCATTAAGTCACCATTTTATAGGCAACAACCTTATACCCACCTTATAGACCGGCTTCGTGAATGAGGCGTACTAGCGGTAAGACGACTTTGTTCTTATACATATATATATAATTATTAAATCATAATAATATAAGTATAAGGGTTGAATTTTAACTTTTAAAATTCTAGGGGTTGGAACTAAAGTTTTAACTTAACTTTACTTGTTCCAAAACTTGAGGGCAAGTTTTGTAAACTTTCAAAACTTTTCATTTCTTGTAACTTATGAGTTTAATAGAGTAATAAAATGAGGACTTTTCATTTTTCTAACTCTTGTGTTCTTTTAATGGTTTTTTAATCCAAGAGACTTTTGGTTTTCCATAACTTGAGGACAAGTTATGGACTCCATTAAAACACATTATGATCATGAATTAATCTACCACATAGGTTACAAATAATTCCTATGATCATCTAAACATCATAAGAACAAGAATATGAATATGAACACTTTCAAGAATCAAAATCACATTTAATCTTTGTAATTTTGATAACTAGTTGTTGTAAATGAGTTAGAAAAGACATTACACCTTCTAAAATAAGTTTTCAAGTACCAAAACATTTTAGGGTAATGATTCTAATCCATTTCCAGCAACTCAAGTCGAAATTCTGCACTCTGTCGACCCTACTCGCCGAGTGCATAAACCTACTCGCCGAGTAGGTTGAAGATACACATGAACTCGACAAGTCCTCCCCATGGACTCGCCGAGTCCATCAGTCAGACAACAGATTTTTCGACTTTCTTCAACTTTTAAGCACAAATAACAAACAAACAAGCCTAGGCTCTGATACCACTGATGGGTTTTGAGCATTCTAACACTTCCTAAGTGTACATGCAACCCTAATAACCTTGGATCTATGTTTTTCTAATTATCATGCAAAGTTGAATTCCAAGGTTATATTCCTATCTAGCATACATGGGGAACAATTTTAACTTGAATCATAGATAGAATAACTTACCTTGTTGTTGCTTGTGTTCCTTGAAACCTTGTGAGCCTAGCACCCCAAGTGTGATGCCTCAAATGCTTCACACAACACCAAATGCTCTTGGAAAGACTCTTGAGATAACACACACTTCTCAAAATCGACCAAGCCCTCTTGTTTCTTATGTCTAGCCGTTTTTGGTGGAGAATGGGATCCTTATATAGTGTTGACACATCTAGGGTTACACCATGTAAACCCTAATGTGTCATGACTCTTCATTTCCATGACCCATGGGTTTGTAACTCCCATGGAGCATCCATGGAGCATCCTATGGGTAGAACCCAACTTGATAATCCATGGAGCCTCTTAGCCCACTCTACAAGATATGGATGAACCCATATATTTAATTAGTTATCCTTTGATCACTTAATTAATTCCAAATTAATTCTTTGATCAACTAATCAAATAATATTATTAATATATTAGAACTTATAATATATTAATAATCTCCAAGTGTTATTTCTCTCATTTAGTCTATCCAATTGCATGGTGCCATGCAACCCAAATGGACCATGCCGGGTCGGGTCAAGTACAAGCCCGAAATAGTTATGGACTTAGACACCTTATCCAACAAATGTAACATCCCGAAATATCAAGAGTAGAGCTGAAGGGATAAAAGAGTATATTAGGAAAGAGTGACTCGGCGAGTCCATGGATGGACTCGGCGAGTAGAGTCGCGATTTGGTCGCATGTTTAGTAGCCGACTCGGCGAGTCAATGAGATGGACTTGGCGAGTAGGCGCTGAGTGGAGAAAACCCTAATTCTCGGGGTTGATCCCTATATAAAGAACATTATATTTCCTTCCCAGCCTCTTTATCACCCCTTGAGTCCAAGAAACCCTAATTCCGTGGAGAAACCCCATTGTTGAGCAAATTGGAGCTTGGAGAGGTGGTTGTTGAAGAGGTCTTAGAGAAGAATAGGCTTGGAGCAAGGGGCTTTTCTTGGAATTGTGTTTCATTGCAGTTGGGGCGTTCCTTTGAGGTAATATCTCGTTTTTGAGCTGCTATTTCCTAGATGCATCATTTTGGGGGTATTAGAGATCATGACTTTGGATGTATTGGGGCTTAGAGGTTAGATCTGAGGTTGCTACCTCAGATCTGGAATGGAGAAGAGTTGGAATGCATGAAAGTCCCTGTGTTGAGTGTTGGATGAAGCTATCATGTCCCAAACCTTAGCCCTAATGTGCAAAATGCATAGATCTCTTTGGATTCACGTAAAGTTTGCCACTTTACATGATGGATGAGTTGTAGGAGGCTAGATCTATGTTTTGGATCAATTGCATGGCCTGGAATGCTTCTGTATGGATTCAGACCGATGGTACTCGCCGAGTCACATGGGTGTACTCGACGAGTTGCTTGAAGATGAGCTGGAACTCGACGAGTTAGAAGAACAACTCGGCGAGTGGGATGAAGATGGTCTGGAACTCGGCGAGTTGTATGAACGACTCGGCGAGTAGGTTGAAGATAGCCTTAGACTTGGTGAGTCTGTTCATGGACTCGGCGAGTCTTGTCGGAGAGTCAGTCAGGGGTTGACTTTGACCTTGTCCAAGGGTTGACCAGTTGTCTTTCAGGGGTATTTTGGTAATTAAGGGTATTTATTGAGTGAGTGTGTTGGTGTCCAGTGGAGGAGTTGGTGTCAGAGCTTGGAGCAGCAGGATCTTATCCTTCCAGCCGGCAGTTTCGAGGTGAGTTATCCTCACTATATCAACAGGGTCTAAGGCACCAAGGTCGGCCCTTATCGGATTGAGATCCGGGTAGTTGTTATTATGTTACTGTTTTGATATGTTTGCATCCTGTGAGTTAGGATGGTATATGTTAGAGTCCCGATTGAGATCGGTATCCTGAGAGATAGGGAGATGCTGTGTTAGTGACCTGTTAGGTCGGTATCCTGGTTAGGATGGTGGTATGTTATGTGATCTGTTTTGATCTGCTTGTTGACTGTGAATTGCTATATGATTGTATGTATATGTGCACATGGTTGTTTGGACTGGAGTTGGGTTGAGGCGGGTCCTGCTGTGTGCTGTAGGCCAAGATACCCAGGGCGGACCGGTTGTCCCGAAGGCCCAGCGAGTGGTCCGGATAGGCTGTAGGCCCCGAAAGGGCGGTCTGGACGTGCCGAATGCTCGGAGAGTGGACCAGATAGACTGAAGGCCTGGTGCAGGCGGACCCGTCATACTGTAGACTCAGAGAGTGGACCAGGTGGATTGAAGGCCTGGGAGCGGGTGGACCAATCACACTGCAGACTCGATGTATGTGGATAGACTCAGAGGGTGGACCAGGTGGACTGTAGGCCGCTGCGGCGGACCAGTCACATAGTAGACCCGAAGTGCATGGCTATTCTATGATCTGATGTGTTGAGGCATGTTATGCGTGTACGGTGTTAGTGGTTGGTATTTTGAGGATATCTCACTAAGCTTTCGGGCTTACAATTGTGGTTTTATGTTTTTTAGGTTCTTCAGGAGACCGTGGCAAGGCGAAGGCGTGATCGTACCGCTCCGCATGATTTTATAGTGATGTGATTCTAGGAATACGTTAAATGTTTTGTATTGAAATCCTTTTTGTAAAGATTTTAATGAAATCAAGTTATTATGAAAAATTTAAAATTGGTTGTATTTTTCGGTCGTTACAGTGAAGGTACGGTGGAACGCAAAGCATGGGCCAGAATTCACGTGGGAACACGAATAATAAATGAAGCAAAAGTACCCTCATCTATTCTAACATTCTCAAATCTGGCTTTCAAAAGTATTTCGGGACGAAATTCCCTCTAATGGGGGGATGATGTCACAACTAGGAATTTTGATGCCTTGTAAATATTGAACAATGATAACAAATGTGATTCAACAATGTGAAAACATGCAAGATGCTTATTAAATAACAACATAATTTCAATCAAACCCTTCATACAAGCACTAGAAATAGTCAACAAATAATTGGAAACCCTAGAAATCGTTGTTTAAGTCCATTTTGGACTAGGATTTCCTTATTGGACCCAATGGACCAATAAACTTCCAATTGAACTATCTTGGGCTTAGAACTCTTGAATGGGCTCTAATACGACCCATTTTCATTAATTTTAATATTTTGGGCCATATTGGGCGTAGAATGAAACAAAATATTTAAATGAACCTTATTGGGCGATAACTAACCTAATTTAGCCCTAATAGGTCATAAAAATCACATTTATATTTATTTGGACCAAAAATCACTCAACATAACCATGAAATTGGGCTTAAGCATTTAAGGCCCAAAAATTCTCTTTTCCCTTTCCATTCTCGGCGCAAGGCAAACCAAAGAAGAAGAGTTGACTTTTTGGATTTCCACCTTATTTTTACTTAATGGGTCTCCATGCAAATCCCATAAACCCAAGTAAACATCTCATCAGTCTTCTCTCTTCTTCTTCTCCCTCTTCTTTCAGTCGAGAGTATCACACACATACAAAACTATTCCACTTCAATACTCTCAAGAACACACTACAAATTCCTTCACTTCTCCTTCAAAAATTTAGAGATTCAAGGGCTTTGCAAGGAGGATTCTTCATAAAAATCATCATCTTAGGTAAGTTGGTGATTAAATCTATGATCTAACTCACTTCCTTTCATCAAAAATCATCTCTTAATCCATTCAAGTTCATGATCTTGCATCTTACAACCCAGTAAGTTCCAGATCCATCCAAGGAACTTGATAGGGCCGAAAATAGCATTAAACTTCTCCAAATCTTCTTCAAAATTCGAACCACAACTCAAGGTGAGTTTCATACCCCTTTCTTTTCAGTTTTTATGAGTTTTATGGGGGAGAATATAAGAAAATATGTAGATCTATGTGTAAATGTATCTTATGTGTGATTTGATGAATGTATGTGTGTGATATCATGTGTTTTGTGATGAATATGTTATAAAAAAGTGTGTAAAACCGAGATCTAAGACATGAGAAATGAAATAGACATAACTTAAGCTACTTTACACTAATCAATTCAATAAAAATAGTTTATAAGGTTAGGAGGAACATACTTGAACATAAAACCCATTTTTGGGCTTAAATTGTCAAAAATACAAACCTGGGGGAAAAATCAACAAGTCACGGTTTCTTGAAGGTTAAAAGGGGCCAAAATAGTTTCCATAAATATTTTTTTAATTTTTAGAAACTTCTAAGGACTTAAAATGTAAAATTTTAACCTAATGGGCTAATTATGGGCTTCTCGGCCCAATAAGCCTCCAAATGCGAAATTTTACAAGTTGAGGGGCTGGAAATGTAACTTTCTCTAAAACAGGTAGTATTTAGCATAACAAAATGTTTATAAGGGTCAAAAATGCTTTTCATTATCAAAAAGGACCAAAAATGCAAACTTTTTAGATTTTGGGCTAAAATTGTAAAAGTTGTGAAAAATGAGTCCTTAACCGAGAATCACTATTCTAGAGGGGCTGAAACTTTCAACTAAGTAAGCTTTGGGTTAAAAATCATGTTTTCATCAAATAAGTTATACAAAAGTGTCAAGAAAAGTATTTTAAGGACTAAAAATGGAACTCTTTTATTTAAAAGGACCAAAAGTGTTACTTTTTATAAAAGGAGGGTAATGAAAATGATCAAACTCTATTTTCACACAATTTAAGTCATTAATACAAAATACAAGATCCACGACTACCGACAAAACGGAAAAACAAATACATTCTCAACAACTAATATCGTTACAAAACGAATTGATTCGGTCTCGAATCAATAACAAAACAAAATCATAAAACCAAAGCATTTCAATAAACACGCGATAATTATGATGAGTTAACATACAAACTTTGGGCTTGGAAGTTTCAAATTATGCTTCTTGGGCCTTGCTAGCTCAATAACATGATCTTTGGGCCCGAAGGGAATACGCTTACGTGTTAATGGGCCTTTTATGACCCAATTCCATGTAAAAGGACCTTCAATAGATCTAACGTGCTATTGGGACCTAGTGGCCCATTAGTACTGCTAGTGAGGTCGAGAAGTCAAATGCGAGTTGGGCCAAGTGTCTTTCGCATTCCCGATAGCCTTGAATAACTCATGTAAATAAAGGGGGCTTCGTACCCTCCCTTCTCCTCGTTGTTGGGCTTATGAGAAATCAAAGTAAACAAATTCAGGACGATAAACAATAGTAATCAGGGTGGGTGGATTAAGTGAGTAGTAACGGCCGACGCCCTTAAGGATCGTTCGTAATTTGTAGTTACAAACTAGTCATTTTCTTAATGCGTGATTATAACAGCTCACAAACCCTAATTAATTCAACGCCACCCGGGTAATCAAAAACATTCGACGTATCGATATAACAATAAACAAGTCATGTATTTTACGTATTGGGAAAACATCAGGTTTTCCTGGGAAGTTCAACATTTTCACTTGTGTGATGTATAAAAAGTTCAACAATTATACATGTTTTGAAAATCAACAAGCATATTTACGGATCTTCACACTTTTTATAAACAAATACTCTTCTCAGAAAATATCGGATTTTATGCGTTTATGAACTACACCAAATCATTTTACCACAACATTACTTATGAACTCACCAACATTTCATATGTTGACGTTTTTCAAAATAACTTGTATTCTCAGGTAACAGGTAAGCCGAAGAATAAGTAATAAGTAATGTCATGGTGTTTTTCTTAGGTTATCTGTTAGACAGTTATGTTATGAAATTGTAATGTCTGAAACAATGTATGGAATGTAAACAATATCAGTTGTAATATTTCAATGCATGGTGATGTATTATTTTATGATTCATGTATATTCATTGTGATGGTATTCAATTTAAGTCACAAGATCCCTCAGACGTTTCCGCTGTCCGGTTCGGCGGTGTGACAATTACAACCGCCAAGTCCGGGTCAAGAATTTTAAAGTTGGAGAATGAGTGCTAAGGAAAAATGAGTCCAACCATCCTAATCCACTAGGAAAGCTCAGTGTCACATTGGAGGGACCATACAAAATTATGGAAGCCCATAAGAACGACGCTTATGTATTAGAAGCCCAGGATGGGCATGCAATTCCATGAACATGGAATGCGCAGAGCCTGCACCATTTCTATTCTTAAAACAAGTGTGAAAATTAAATTTAATGCTAGCGGAGGCATTGTGTATTAGTTTTGGAATGTAAATTTAACAAGCAAAAATTATTTTAACGCTTCCTATCATATAACACTCCAACAATAAGATTGAAAAGTAAACTAAAGAGGCTATGTACATTTACCATGTGACAACAAGGACTGATCATCCAACGTCACATGAGAAAAATCGATACAAGGAGGTAGGCAGTGATAGGTTTTGAGCAGTCTAACAGTCCTATGGTGTACATGCAATCGTAGATGCTTTGGATCTATGTTTTCTCTATTATACATGCAAACTTTCATTTTTCCAAAGCATCATACTAACTAGCATATTATGGAGTATATACAATATAAAACTAGTTGAATGGCATACCTTTTGTTGTAGCTTGAAACCTTATACCTTTAAGAGCTTAGCACTAATATTGTGAATGCCTCAAATGGAATCACAACACACCTTTGGATAAAGGATGACTTGAGAGAATAGGTATTTGTCACACCCCAAAACCGTGAACGGTGGAAACGTTCCGAGATGGAGGACGTCATGTACAGTATCACACAGTGTAAAGTAGTAAACAACCAACAACATCATCCATTGCATTAAAAGTAAAGTTTTAATACATGTGTGTTCTTTCAATGTAATAAGATACCAAAAATATACAATCAAAATAAAAGACGAGTCTTGTCTGTGCTCTGTCTTCTCAAAACTTGGCCATCGTACCTGCCTACTGGTGACCTGAGAATACAAGTTATTTTGAAAGCGAGTATCCGCCTAAAGCTGGTGAATTCATAAGTATTTTAAGTGTCATTGTCTTGTTTTGGAAAGCTGTTATGAATGCCTAGTAAATCTTTAAATGAAACAATTGATATAAGTAATGAAACCCTAGAAAATCCCTTATTTCCTACTAGTATGAAATGTAGTCTTCTCCCAAAACCCGAATGTTTTGTAAGTGAAAATGATAGTTTTTCCTTTCCTTTGAATATTACTAACAGTACTTAGTCTAACTCATCGTTTATGTGAATGTATCACAAAATAAAGAAATAGGAAAATGTACTAATGTAATTGTTATCCTTTTGTATTAGGATTAACATGACATCGCGATTAGCGAACTGTATAACCTTTGAACATCCGTAGATTGTTCAATTGTTCTCTATAGCTGCAGCAGGTAAGAGGAAGGGTTAGTCCCGTAACGGTAGTCCTAGTATAAGTATTAACCGTAGGCATCCGTAGATGTTCATCAACCTCTGTAGCGAACAGTAGGCCCAAGGAATGGTTAGTCCCGTTTAGATATCCTGTTGAGCTGGGATAGGCACGAAAATTTACACAGAAGGTACTATTAAATCATCCTCGTGAATCGAGGTACAAGTATTCATGTAAGTGTATACAGGTAAATGTATCTACGTAAAGGTTCTCATGTAATGTATTCATGTAAGCGTATTCATGTAAGTGTATTCATGTAACATGTAATGTATAGTATAGACTCATGAATGAACTGACTCTGATGTAATTCCTTGTAATAGGAATAATGTTTTCTATCTTCTAACTATCCCTATAATAGTTAATTGGAAGGTAAATGGTTGTCCAAGCAGGTTTATACACCCTTGCTACACAAGAGTGTGGGAAACTAAATGAAGGAAGAAAACTATAACATCAATACATATATAAGAACATAAGTGTACAAATGTAGTATTGTTCAAGAAGGTAAAAATGGTTTTGTAAAGCATCTATGAATTTTGAACAATAATTAACAATGACTTGATGTAATTTTAATAAACATTTCAAAAGTAATACATTTGATAACAAAGTATTTTTAAGATAGAAAACCATTTCATGCATCACATTTTGAAGTATGTGAAATCTGCTGGATGAAAACACAGTTATAAATACATATGAAAGATTTAATAACATACAATTTTCTACTTGTATTCCCCCCCATTAAAGCATTTAAAATCATTTAAAATTTGATTAAGAGGTATGAACTCACCTGTAGATGGTGGTTTGGATGAATTGAATGATGTAGGATAGCTAGGTGACAAGTGAAGACTTGTTCACACCTAATGATCCTAGTTAACATATAATCACACATATATGTATCCAATTAGACATTAAATCACTAATTGACAAATTTAAGACATCCTAAGGCATGTAAAACACCTTATTTAAGTGCTACAAGTCATAAGGATTGCATCTAAGTGATAAAAGGACCTTGCTATTGTGTTTGGGGTTCAAGGGTAAACTCCCTTGGACTTTACGATTTTCATGACCTTGACCTAATGAGTTTACGGTCGTAAACTCAATAGCTTATGGTCGTAAACTCCTCTCTTTTTGACCATAAGTTGTTTTGTGATTTTGCAAGTCCTTTGAAGCATTTCTACTTGGTGGTTTGGCCTTTGAAAGGGACTAAGGCAACAAAACACCCCTTGTTAGGTGTTTACGGCCTCATGGTTATTTCCCTTTGGGTTTACTACCTTAAACCCATATGGAAATTGGTATTGTTATGTTTTCAAGTCCCTAACTCATCAAGGTAAGTATCTATGTTAGTTTTTAGGCCTAAGGAAGAAATATGGCCCAAATAAACACACTATGGGGTGTTTACGGTTTTGGGAGCTCCCCAAACCGTAAACACATGATCATGGCATTCTTTGGTGTTTTTCAAGCCTTAAACTCATAAAGGGAAGGTTCAAACATGTCAAGGAAGGCTTAATCATCCAACTAGGGCTTAGATTAATGACTTAGGCACACTTTGGTGCCTTATTTGGTGTTTACGGCCCAAGAACATTCTTGGACCGTGAACACCTTGTTCCGTGTGTTCTTGTAATATTTCTTGATACTAACGTTTAATACTAACTCAATAAGACTCAAGGATTGAAGTACTTACTATAACGAAGCTTGAAATATGCTAAAAGTCCAAGACCACTTAGTGTGTTTTCTTGGTGTTCTTGGTGTTTTTGGAAATCTAATCAAAACACAAGAAATGAATGGATGAATATATGCACAAACACTAGATTAAGTGTTTAATCAACTTGGAATGGATAGAACACTTACAAGTTTGAAGATCTTGAATTCTTTCTAGTTTGCTACTTGAGAGTTTTTCTTGAGTTTACTCTTTTGGAGTATACTCTTTTAGGGTGAAAAGTGAAAAGTGATTAACTTGAGGAGTAAACTCATGCTTATGCATGAGTTCACGATTTTTGGAAGTTTTTCCGACCCAAACATAAAAGTTTGACCGTGAACTTCCAAGACACGAGGTGTTTGCGGTTTTTAAATTTCAAAACCCGAGACGACACTTTCTTTCACCCATTCGTTTAAAGAATAAAATTAAAATAATCAAACGAATTCTAAATTTGTTAAAATAAGAAATAATGACATTAACTTATCATAAGAAGTGATTGACTTCTAGGGGTTGACCGAATGAAAATTCCGGGTCGTCACATCATCCCCCCATTAAAGGGAATTTCGTCCCGAAATTAAAGTCTAAGCAAATAAAGTATTTACAGATAACTAAGGAAAAAGATGAGGATATTTCCGTTTCATCTGATCCTCTCGCTCCAAAGTGAATTCAGGTCCCTGTTTTGCTTTCCAACGAACCTTTACTATCGGGATACGACTTTGTTTCGTTTGCTTGACCTCTCGGTCTGTGATCTCTACTGGATCCTCCACGAAGTTGAGGCTCTCGTTGATCTCGATCTCGTCGAGTGGAATAACAAGAGTCTCATTGGACAGACACTTTTTCAATTTTGAAGGTAGAATGTACGTTACTGAGTTCACGCGGTAGATTGAGTTTGTAAGCTACATGGCCGATTATTGCGAGAATCTCGAAAGGCCCAATGTATCTTGGATTAAGCTCCCCACGCTTTCCAAAGCGTATCAAGCTCTTCCAGGGTGAGACCTTCAGTAGAACTCGGTCGCCCACCTGGAATTCCAATGGTTTCCTTCACTTGTCAGCGTAGCTTTTCTGTCGGTCTCTAGAGCCTTTCAATCGTTCACGAATTTGAACGATCTTCTCTGCCGTTTCCCAAATGATCTCCAGACCCGTGAGAGTGCTTTCGGAAACTCGTCCCTTAGCTAATTGGGTATCACCCACCTCAGCCCAGCATAGAGGTGATCTGCACTTTCGCCCATAGAGGGCCTCGAACGGAGCTGCCTTTATGCTCGTATGATAACCGTTGTTGTAGGAAAACTCGACAAGGGGTAAATGAGTATCCCATGCTTTCCTAAAGTCTATCATACAGGCTCGCAACATATCTTCCAAGGTTTGGATAGTTCTCTCACTTTTCCTGTCGATCTGTGGACGGTAGGCTGTACTCATGTCCAGCCTAGTTCCTAGGGAACTTTGTAACGACTGGCAGAACCTCAAATTGAATCTACTATCTCTGTCCAAGATAATAGATAAGGGAACACCGTGTAGTCTTACAATCTCCCTAATGTAAGTTCTTGTAAGTTTCTTCATCTTGTCTGTTTTTTTGATTGGCAAGAAGTGTGCAGACTTAGTCAGTCTATCGACGATGACCCATATGGAATCAAGTCCACCCGTCGTCTTGGGCAACTTGGTTATGAAGTCCATAGTGATCCGCTCCTAATTCCATTCTGGTATCTCTTGTTGCTGTAGAAGACCAGAGGGTTTCTGGTATTCGACCTTCACCTTCGCGCAAGTAAGGCACTTACTTACGAAGGTAGCAATGTCTGCTTTCTTGTTAGGCCACCAGTATAACTTTTTAAGATCCAGATACATATTATCTGAACCCGGGTGGACGGAATATCGAATGTTGTGAGCTTCGATCATGACCGAGTCTCTGAAGCCACCCTGTTTCGGTGTGCAGATCCGATCCATGAGGTATAAGGCTCCGCCACCCTTGACTTCCAAGTTCTTATCCATCCCTCTAAGGGATTCACCTGCCATGTTTTCAGGTTTCAAAGCGTCGAGCTGAGCCTCCTTAATTTGCGTGGACAAGTGTGAATGGATAGTTAGAGTAAAAGATTTGACTCTACGACCATCATATTCTTTTCGACTTAGGGCGTCGGCTACTACATTGGCTTTACCCAGATGATAACGAATTTCGCACTAGTAATCATTGACTAGCTCGACCCTCCGTCGTTGTCTCATGTTGAGCTCCTTCTGGTCGAAAATGTGTTGTAGACTCTTGTAGTCTGTAAAGATCGTGTTTTTTGTACCATACATGTAGTGTCTCCAGATCTTACGAGCAAACACAACTGCTCCTAGCTCAAGATCATGGGTGGTGTAGTTAACCTCATGTGTCTTCAGCTGTCTCGAGGAATAGGCTATGACTTTACCTCGCTGCATCAGAACACATCTGAGTCCTTCATTGGATGCATCGCAATAGACAACAAAGTCTTCTATCCCTTCGGGGAGGGATAGTATTCGTGCGGTGCATAAGGCTCGTTTGAGCGTTTGGAACGCTCTTTCTTGTTTCTCTTCCCAGTCAAAGGCTACGCCCTTCTGGGTCAGTGTTGTTAGAGGTTTCGCTATGCGGGAGAAGTTCTGAATGAACTTGCGATAGTAGCCAGCGAGACCCAGAAATTGACGAATTTATGTAGGTGTCTTTGGTGCTGACCAGTTCTCAATGGCCTTGATTTTGGAAGGGTCCACATGTACTCCTTCTTTGCTAACAACATGTCCCAAGATTTCGACTCGACAGATCCAAAATTCGCACTTGGAGAACTTCGCATAGAGCTTCTCCGCTCGCAATTTTTCTAAGACTCTACGGAGATGTTGACCATGTTCCTCCTTACTTCGAGAGTAGATAAGTATGTCATCAATGAACACAATGACGAACTGATCCAAGTAAGGATGACACACCTTATTCATCAGACCCATGAATACTACGGGCGCGTTAGTTAATCCGAATGGCATCACCACAAACTCCTAGTGTCCATAACGCTTTCGGAAGGCTGTCTTGCGAACATCCTCCTCTAGCACTCGCAGTTGGTGATATCCGGATCGTAGATCTATCTTCGAGAAGTAGTTGGATCCTTGAAGTTGATCAAATAAATCGTCAATACGGGGCAAAGGATAACCATTTTTAATGGTGTTGAGTTCTCTATGGTTGATGCACATGCGAAACGATCTATCTTTCTTCTTGACGAACAAGACTGGTGCTCCCCATGGTGAGAAGCTTGCCCTAATGAATCCCTTCTTGAGAAGCTCGTTAAGCTGACCGGAAAGTTCCTGCATCTCGGCCGGTGCCAGACGATAAGGAGATTTGGCTATGGGAGTAGCTCCCGGCACTAAGTCGATTTTGAACTCGACTTGGCGTTACGATGGTAATCCGGGAAGTTCTTCTGGGAAGATGTCGGGAAAGTCGCGTACTTCTGGGTTGTTCCGAATGTCTTTCATTTCTTGACTCATATCGACGATGTGTGCGAGGAATGCATGATATTCCTTTCGCAAGCACTTCTGGGCTTGAATGCACGAAATGATGCGAAGGCTCGCACTAGGTTTGTCGCCATAGATAACTAAGGTTTAGTTGTTAGGAAGGTTAAGACGTACTGCTTTTTCAAAGCACATGATGTCGTCGCGAAGAAGACTCAACCAATCCATGCCGATGATAACGTCGAAACATTTAATTGGGACTGGCATGAGGTCTATCTTGAAAGTCTGGCCATCTAAAGTTAAAGTTCAACCTCAGTATATGCAGTTAGTGCTCTTCGTTTTCCCGTTAGCCATTTCTACCGTGAGCGAATTATCTAATGCACATGGTTTTTGTTTAAGCAAGTGTGCAAATTTATGACTTACGGAACTTTTCTCTGCTCCACTGTCGAAAAGTATGCAAGCATATGAGTTATCGACGAGAAACGTACCAGTAACTATCGTAGGATCAGCTACCGCTTCCTCGTGGCCTTGGGCCATAACTCTTCCTACTCCTCCAGTCATCCCCACTTTAGGGTCGTTCCTCTTGTAGTGGCCCACTTATCCACAACCATAGCAAGCTTGGCCCATACCAGCGTTAGGAACCTAGCCGGCTTGAGCTGTTGGAGTCTTGCAGAAACGGGCTGTATGCCGCTTCCTATTGCAGTTAGTGTTGGATTAATGTCTAAGTCCATAACTATAATTGGTAAGACTTGACCCGACCCGGCATGGTCCATTTGGGTTGCATGGCATCATGCACTTGGATAGACTATAATGAGAGAAATAAGACACTTATGGTTATTAATATATTATAAGTTCTAGTGTATTAATAATAAGAATAATAAGATTATTTAATTAGTATTGATCAAGAATTAATCTAGGATTAATTAAGTGATCAAAAGAAGACTAATTAAATATATGGGTTGATTGTGTAAATCATCCATACTTATATAGTGGGCTAATGCTCCATGGATTATCTAGTTGGGCCAAAACCCATATGATGCTCCATGGATGCTCCATGGTGTATTTGAACCCATGGATCCAAGGAAATGGAAAGTCATGACAATTAGGGTTTACCCTAATTGTAACACTATATAAAGATATTATTCTTCCCAAAATCGGTCACTAGATTATTCTAGAGAGGGCTAACCGATTTCATGAAGTGTTCTAATTTCTCTCTAAGTTATTTCAAGTGCTTATGGTGTTGTGTGAACCATTTGAGGTGTCACACTTGGGGCACTAGGCACTCAAGCTTCATGAAGACAAGCACCATCAAGAGGTATGTATTCTATCTTGTTATGTTGATAATATTGTATGCTAGATTAGGATAATACATTGGATGTTCATATTTGCATGTATAATAGAGAAAACATAGATCCAAGGTATTTAGGGTTGCATGTACACTTAGGAGTGTTAGAATGCTCAAAACCCAACAGTGGTATCAGAGCCTAGGCTTGTTTTCTTGTTATACCTGCAATAGAAGCTGAAAAAATCGAGTTTTGATGATGTCAGCCCAGCTGACTCGCCGAGTCCATGAAGGGACTCGACGAGTCCAAGGCAAAATGCATCCAACTCGCCGAGTTGTGTTCATGCACTCGACGAGTTGGACCCCAGACAACATATCTTCGAGGTTTTTGGCTAGAAATGGACTAGGAACATTACCCTAAGTTGTTTTGAACTTATAAACTTGTTTTTAAATATGGTAATGTTCATGCTAATCCATTTTCAAGATAATTGTCAATAGATTCATGTTTTGTATTAGTTTAAAGGTTAGACTAATTACATGAAAAAGTTTGATTTGAATTATCTTGTTCTTATGAGTTCCTTAGATTAATAGAAAAGTTGAGTGAAAAAGTTGTTTTCAATCCAAATTAATCTAAGAGTTGAGTATAAAATGTGTTTGTGTAACTTATCCTTAAGTTACATGAAGAGTCACATTAAAGACTCATAAAACTCATAAAGTTGGCAAAGGTTACAAAAAAGATGAAGAGTCTTGTCCTTAAGTTATGGAGGTTCAAGAGTCACTTCATTAATAAATAAATAAATAAAATATGTAACCTTAATTAATTCCATAAGTTATAAAATAAAGAAAAAGATTAATTCTTTATTAGTTTAAAGTCTTCCATAATTTGTCCACAAGTTATGGAACTTGAAGAGTTTTTGGATTAAAACTACTTTAAATATATAAGTTATGGAATTAATTAGTTTTGAATAGTTTCAAAACTTGCCCTCAAGTTTTGGAATTTGTAAAGTTTTCTCTTATGAATACTTTAATTCCAAGTTAGCCCTTAGAATTTTAAAAGTTAAAATTCAACCCTTATACTTTATAATATTATAAGTTAATAATATTTATATGTATAAGAGTAAAGTCGGTCTTACCGCTAGTACGCCTCATTCACGAAGCCGGTCTATAAGGTGGGTATAAGGTTGTTGCCTATAAAATGGCAACTTAATGGGTGTTCACTCTCACCCACCGCTTGCTTGACTGGTGGAGGGTCGTTAGCCGAACGGGTTTGACATGACTTTATTTCTCCCTTCATTAAAAGTATTAATGATAAATACTAAGTAACTAAACTCTTTAAAAAATACCCAATCTTAGTTACTTAGGAAAATGTGAATAAGGTGCTAATCCACGAAATTACACTTTGCACTTTGTTTAAGTCGGTTAGTGGAGCGTGTGTGGTTAACCGGCACACTAACGCATATTTAACAAGGTAGGCAAAGGGTAACTTAATGTTTATCATAGTATCGATGGAGCGTGTGTGGTTAACCGGCACATCGATTGAGGGATAAACACTTAAGGGTACCCAGTAATTTGCATGGTTACTTCACACCTTGTTTTGTGATCCTCGGCATCCCAGTCACAAAACCTGAAGGGCACACTCGAGATTGGAACATGCCATTGAACAGTTCAATGAATCTCAAAAGATCTAGGAGTTTCAAAACCAATTAAAACCTAATAATACATTTCGTTTATCTTGGTGGAAATTGGTGAATCGTCATTCACCTACCTTCAAATTGTTTTATAGCTTGGATTACGACATACCTCTTCTAAGTTATATAATAGTTTGTTGGGTCCTAGCCTTAATATTTTCATATTGGGTGTCATATTAAGGACTCAAAGATCAACTATCTTGAATATCTCCCATAACATGTCTGGATTAGACATTTATGATCTTCCCAAATCTCTTGAAACAAGCTTTCCTAAATGAAGATGATGTCCCATGGATATCATACTTCTCTCTCCTCTTCCAATTATTCTCCCTAACCCACAAGTTCTTGAAAAATTTAAGGTCACTCGAACCCTATTGGCAAGACAAGGTCTAGGTGTGATCACATCTTGGAGATGTAGTCACACATTGACAAGCCGGGAGAGTTGGGTGTCAATGTCTTGAGAAAGTTGGTGGTTCAATCACTTTCTAAGTTACATAGTGAGTTCCTTTAATGATCCTTAATGATCTTATTTATTGTTAAGATCAACTTCCTGAAACTTTATGGACATTGACAATGGTGACACTGGAAATACAGAAAAAGCATTCTCTTCCCAATGGAAAGGGATCGGCCATAGTCAACTCGGTTGAACAAATGGTAAAGAGAAAAACTAAGTCTGTGATAGTCCCGTGTACCATTATCAAAGGGTCCATATGTTTATATTGCCAAAGGAAAGTTCATTAGTTGCGAAGCTGCCTAATTTACCTAAGGATGTTAAAGTCAATAAGTTTGACTCTACTTCAGGTAAAGTCCACTATCTAACTCTGTTAAGTTTCTATTCTGAGATTCTTGATGCATGATGTGACTGGGTCACATGGTAATGTTTTAAGAATCAAAGAAAAGTAAAGGAACTTAAAGAAAGAATATGCTGAATCTGATCGCATAGATGGATTTCTATCGCGTAGTTTGAAAAATCGGATTCTTGAGCTACTTCTTAGGAGTTATGAGATATTGCTTAGGAATAGATAACAACAAGTTTTCATATGGATTGTATGGATAAGTTTTTCCGCATAGTTTTAAAATAAAAGGAAAAATTTTGATTTTATTTATTTTAAAATATCCTTAGAATGGCATTTGAGGAAAAATTGTTGCTTATATGATTCCATTAATAGCAAGAGTGGAAATATGAAATTGATTCTTTCATTTGTGGTAATGTCTAAATTTACCAAACAAGGAAAGATTCTCATCATCCAAAGTCTCAATTGGACCGGGAGTTGGAATCATGCAAGTTGTATAGCATGATGAATGAGAACTTTCAAGTATTGGAAAAATTAAGACTAATTACTTATTCACATGGATGTGTGAGTCAAGTAATGGACTAAGGGATCGAGTACATAGGCATGTGCACTGATTAAGTCCACCACAAAAGATATAAGGCTATTCGTCATAGTTTACTAAAGCTCAGTAAATATGATTATACTTACAAGCTTAAGTGTAACTCTGAGACATTGGAAAAGGTTCCAATGTAAGGCAGAGCGAATAAGAAGAATCAAATTAGGCAGAAGGATAAAAGTTTCTCAAATCTGAAAAGATGGGAGAGTACTTTAGTATCAGTTTTGTGATCATCTTAATGATTAAGAAACCATATCAAAAATTAGTTCTCTAAGGAAGTCTTAGTTCATTCTTATGACTAAGAAGAAGGGATCTTGAATTATTGAAATGGTTAAATCAAGAAGATGAGTCATACTTCGTTCCAATACAAGTGTTAGAGTCATACTCCAAGATTGTAACTTGAGTGACATGTCTTTAAGAAGGTTTAAAACACGTGTCAAATGTAAGAGTAAAAGTTTCCTACTCTTGTATATTTGAAATTGGTAAGTTGTGATGTTTTGGATAAAACAAAGACCAACTAAGGCCAATTGTGTGAAGTGTTTGTCTTGATTAGAATCCGCACTATCTCTTGGACGTTTGACAAGGGAGTCTTATAGGTCAAGAGGACAGTGGGAGTCTTAAAGGTCTTGAAATTCTCAAGAACTAGTCAAGAATGAAACCTGAAGTTCTTCACTAGCACACGACTTGAGGTTTATAACCTATCGTGTTGACATATTCTGTGCCCATTCTAGTTAAAGTTGGATTTGCATATGAGTTCTTAGAGTTCTCAATGTGTTGCACAACAACTTGGAAGCAATGGTAGGCCCTTGAGCTGCCAGGTGGCAAGAAATTAAGATTGAGTTCAATCCATATGGTTTTGGATTTGTCATTATCCTTGTCTTGTGATTATGGTTTTGACAAATTCATATGGGTAGGAACTCATACACCAATAAATCTAAGTGTCATAAGGTTTCTCTCTGATTCATGAAAATGATGGTGAGGAAACACTTCCACTAAGTAGATTTTAGCTAGATAGCAATTGGGATATTTGCATTCTCAAAGTCGTTAGTGGAGCGTGTGTGGTTTACCGGCACACTAACTTGGACTTGTGAGAAATGGCAAAGGTCAAAACGATCAAGACTATGATTACGGCATCCCTTTTCATAGTTCTTAAAATTGTTTTGACACACCCATGAGCTATCTAAGGGAAGGTGTATGTTTTTGATGAAGTCTTATCAAAACAATCTAGTATCAGAAATCTGAACTTTGGTAAGAAAGTCAATAAAGTATTGATTTCTAGAAGTCGAGCTTTCTGAGTACATGTCAAAGCTAGTGGGAGCATAAGTGTTATGCTAATAATCATCATGTTAGTGGGAGCATGATAATTACGATAAGTATTGCAAGCTAGCAATGTTAATTATAGAAAACAAAAGGTTTCAATTGGGAAAAAGTTGTTTTGCTATAATTAAGGGAGAGGAAATTATACTTCATCTCAAATCTATAAGCTTAGATCGTGAGGTTTTAATCATTTAGTCAAGAATATATATGAATTTCATGTTGGAATGGCTCAACATAAGGAAATTCTGTATATGGGTCCATTATTTGCGTTCTTAAATTCGATTATGATTACGACATCCCTTTTCATAATCTGAATTATGAGAACTTGGCAAATTGAAATGGAAATGTTATAGCAAAAGACTGGTTTAGTCTTTATGTAAGACATCATGAATCGTGTTACATATGCTTCGGATATAGGATCGATTACATGTGCTATATTCATCATTTCTAAAATTTTCCAAATGCCTGGGGCATTAAGGAGGGAAAAGGTTTAGAACTGGATATGACTAAAAGGATTAAACAATTGTCGAGGACAATCTAAGGTTTACCAAAGATTGGTTGCTCAAGGACAGTTGGAAGTGTAGTGATAATTCTGGAAGGACCATATTGACATAATCTGTAAGGAGGCAACTCTTGTTCAGAAATGATAGTCGAAATGGAATCTGGAAATGTTTCAAAGTTAGAATTTTCAATCTGTGTAAGATCAAGGAAACTTAATGCAAGAAGGATGGTTCCAAGGACTTGATCTCCTTTGGAATGCTCTGTAATGATTGTTGTTAAGTCTTTTTGACTTTGTGCATAATCATTACAAGAGGATCGATGTATATAAGTTTAGAATCTAACAGATTTCAGTAAATGACATGAATTTGGAATTCTTGCATTTGCAGTAAGGATTTGGGAGTGTGAAAAGAGAATCATTGAAGTTATGTTCATTTGATCTAGTTCACAAAATAAAGATCATAGAAAAACATATTATGCATACTTGGTGTATGGCATGACTATTGTTTAGAAAACATAGTGTGCATGCTTGGAGCATGGGACAACTATTGTTTTAAATTCAAGAATAATGTTGATAGCTGAAACAATATACAATGAATAATGTGTAATCATATGGTGATAAATAAAAGGAGTTTTATTTATATTCATAAGTTCTGAGACCATATTGGATTCAATTATTATTGTGTTTCACTTTGCATGTTTTGACTTCCCGAATAAACTAGGTTATTCTTCCGGAATGACTAAGTTATTCAAACCATCCACAGTCGGTCATATGTTGGAAGTAGATATGAATTAAGACTGTCATGAGTTGGCTTGTAGAGGTCTAAGTTGTTGGACAAATGGCTACAACACTCATGAGTGCTCATAAGTTCTGAGTATTGGATTCAACCCGCGCTCATTGGAATCACTTCATGGATTTTATCACGAGTGATCATGAGACGATAATATCTTATATTCTTCAAACCTAGAGATATGAGTTGTTACTATGAGTTGGTTGTACATTGATTGCACGAAACTGCATTTGGTAACTCGGTGCTATAAAACGTGCCTTTGTGTATGATTCAACAAGTAGTAGAACAAGCCATATGAGTCGAAGTTTATCCATTCCTTTTACCTTCGGGATGAAAGCGATATCTGTGGGCCCCTCAATGATTTGATGATGACAAATGGAAGTGCTCGGCCAGGCCAGGACTGATTTGATTTGTTCAATTAGTCAGTCGTCACAAATCGGAAATCGGGAAACAACTAATGGACAGAGAGAATGATTATAATCCATGTCTCAGTCCATATGATATCTAGAATGGAGGAATATATGATCCCTTATCTAATGGACAAGTCGTTGACAAAGATGTGAGTTCATCTACAAGGTCAGAGTTCGACAGAAGCTTTTGAGAGCTACGATTGCCGGTTGGTTCCTGAAGTCATACGCAATAATAGTTTTAGACTTATCCAAGTGGGAGACTGTTGGATTAATGTCTAAGTCCATAACTATAATTGGTAAGACTTGACCCGACCCGGCATGGTCCATTTGGGTTGCATGGCATCATGCACTTGGATAGACTATAATGAGAGAAATAAGACACTTATGGTTATTAATATATTATAAGTTCTAGTATATTAATAATAAGAATAATAAGATTATTTAATTAGTATTGATCAAGAATTAATCTAGGATTAATTAAGTGATCAAAAGAAGACTAATTAAATATATGGGTTGATTGTGTAAATCATCCATACTTATATAGTGGGCTAATGCTCCATGGATTATCTAGTTGGGCCAAAACCCATATGATGCTCCATGGTGTATTTGAACCCATGGATCCAAGGAAATGGAAAGTCATGACAATTAGGGTTTACCCTAATTGTAACACTATATAAAGATATTATTCTTCCCAAAATCGGTCACTAGATTATTCTAGAGAGGGCTAACCGATTTCATGAAGTGTTCTAATTTCTCTCTAAGTTATTTCAAGTGCTTATGGTGTTGTGTGAACCATTTGAGGTGTCACACTTGGAGCACTAGGCACTCAAGCTTCATGAAGACAAACACCATCAAGAGGTATGTATTCTATCTTGTTATGTTGATAATATTGTATGCTAGATTAGGATAATACCTTGGATGTTCATATTTGCATGTATAATAGAGAAAACATAGATCCAAGGTATTTAGGGTTGCATGTACACTTAGGAGTGTTAGAATGCTCAAAACCCAACAGTTAGAGCACTGCATTTCCTTGCAAGGTCTGTGGTGGTGGAAGCTGCATTTGTTTCACTTCGGGAGAGTTCCAGCATAAGTTTTTGCTGGTAAGGGGTTCACGGGGACAACGAGGGTTACGTGGCAGTATTGATTGCAACAATTTGTTGTCTCTTGGAGGATTCTTGCGAAGCCCCTCTTTTCCTCTTGTTCCACCCCTTCTTGTTGTTGTTGACCTATTGTGGTCCGGGTGCAGGGATTGTTGGGTTCTGAGGTTTCCTGTGATCTATGAGAGATTGTGCTAGCTCCTTGGCACTATCAAAAGCGACAGGCTTGGAAGCTAACACACTTTACTGGATCTGGGGCGACAGTCCCCAAATATATATCTCTATCTTCTTGCTCTCAAGAGCAACCATATCAGGGCATAGGATTGCTAGATCACAGAACTTATTCGTGTAGGTTGATATGTCAGATCCAACCATTTGTAGACCCCAGAGTTCCTGCTCGAGTTTTTGTATTTCACCTTGAGGACAGTACTCACTCATTAGCATGTCGTTCAAGTGTTCCCAGCTGATGGAATATGCCACCACTATAGTCAGATACTTAACATGGTCGTTCCACCATGTTATTGCTCTGTCAGAGAAGGTACAAGCTGCAAACTTGACCTTGTTTCCGTCCTGGCAAGCACAGATTTCAAAGACTGATTCCATCTTTTCAATCCATTGTCTTAACACTATAACCCCACCAGTTCCATTGAAGCTTTGGGCTTGGCATTCGTGAAATCCTTGTAGGTGCATTTCCGGGGATGTCCATGGCTTTCGCCGTGGTTTGAGGGAGGTGCACCTGTTCCCGATCCACTAGGGACATGAGCATTGATGGCTGACACAGCAACTGCCACTGCTGCTATGAAGGCTGCCTGGAACATAGTGGCATCGAAAGGAGAAGGTGTGTCACACCCCCAAACCAAGGATGGCGGAAACGTCCGGGGGTGGAGGACTTCATGTGTAGTATCATAACAACAATGACAATAGTGATGAAAGTAAACACAACCAACATATATATAATTGAATGAGTTACATCATTCTATGAATTACATGTTTCAAAATCAATTACAATATGTTGTCAAAATATGATAAGTTTGATGCCTCAACGCCCCATCCTCAAAAGTACTTTGTTACCTGTTTAGCGATTTCCTGAGAATACAAGTAGTTTGAGAAAGTGTCTACACAATGGTTGGTGAGTTCATAAGTTTTTGTATATAATTATGAAAAAAGCTTGTCTCGTAATTGTATAGTTATTCCAGAAAAATCCGATATTTTCCTTAAAATGAATACTGTAGTCTTGTATCCAAAGACTGAAACGTATGAGTAATCTTCCTTATTTACAGAAATAAAGTGAGTTTATTTCAATATAAACGCGTATGATATTAGTGAAATTCTCGTAAATTCTTAAGTTTGTTAATACTTTTTGTGAGTTATTATAACCATACTTGACATAGACGGCCTCGTAATGCGACGTTCTTCAGGCGTCGCCGTTAAATGACACTTGTCACCACAGACTTGCCGGTCTAGCTGTTGCAAGCAGCTCTGGTGTGGGTTTATCAAACCCAATATAGATCTATACACAACTATCATGTTCTCCCTACAAGAGACTCTGGTTACAATTTACAGGACTTTTTTTGACTTTGTTACTTTGGAAGTAACCCGAAGGGAATGACTCACAAATTTATTCATTAACAGATTTACGTGAACTAAACGGAAAACCTTTGGTGAATAAGTTTGAGAAGTAAATGATACATAAACTATACCTAATATAGTTTATCCAAAACATTTGTAAGGTATAAGCATTCTTTTATGAATGCTTTAATGCTATGAATCCATAAACTATGCTCATTATAGCTTAATATACGTGTTCTAAATGAATGAATAATCTTATCATGAATGACTATATTTCAGTTTATGATGATAAACTAACATGGAAACACATTCAATATTTGGAACTTATCGTTATACACTTTGCTCAACATAATACAAAGTGTTATGAAAGTTATAAGCTGTTAACAAATTTTCAACCTTTCTACACTGTTTTTGAAAATTCATAGAAAAATCATACGAAGCTGAAAAATAAATCCGTAAATTCTGAGAGTTCCCAACATGTGTATAGTTTACTCATAATTTTAATCATGATTTCTAATGACCCCCAACTTGTGTGAAAAAGTCCATAATCACAGACTGGTCCGGATTGGTGTTTGAAATGATAGGCAGTTTTGTAAAAATCACCATAAATTGTAGAAAAATCGTATGGAGATGTGCAAGTATTCATTTTAAAGCTAATAACTGGAACTACTTACACCTAAAACAGTTTTTCAAACAAAAATGTTTAAGTTGTCCAAAACAGTCCGTGAATGGAGTCCAACTATTCTGATGAAAGCTGTTAGAAAAATTTAGTTATGTTCTTGGTGATTCAGCTTGTATTCCCCCCCTAAAAACTTAAGAAAACATAAAAATGTAGGGGTATGAACTCACTTTGAGTGATTTCAGTAGGTAAGTGTTGAAGAAGAGAAGTGTTCAACCCAAGAACACTTGAAGAATCACTTAAAGATTCGAAGATCTAACAAGAATGTGATGATGTTTGTGTAAGAAATCTTTGATTTTGAGTAGGAGGATGTGTAATAATCATAAGAAAGATGATGATACTTACTGATTGTAGAAGAAGAGTCTTGGAGTATGCCTTGAAATTCTTGAATTAGAGAGAAAAAGATGAGAGAGTTTGGAGTGTGATTCTTGGTAAAAATGAGAGAATGATTAAAGTGTGAGGAGAGAGGATGGATGTTCCAGCCCTAAGAACGTGGGAATAGTTGTAAATAGTGAGAAAGGACCTATGAAGTGACTAGGGATGGGCTGGTGGTGAATAGTGACATGGAGTGGGTATGAGAGTGGTTGCTTGTGTCATAGACATAAGTAAAGTCAACACTCTACCTTTGTACTTTACCTACTCTCTTTTGGATAAGGTTTTATCCTTAAAATGTGATTAAATCATTAATTTAGGGGTCTTATATTTTAAAATAAAGTTTTGGGTGAAAATCCCATGTTAAAACAATTAAAAACGGGCCTAAAATGTGAATTTAGTCGAAAACCGGGAGAAAAAACGTTCCCAGCGAGACCTCTCGGTCCTAGGCCGAGGTTCGGTCCCTAGGCCGAGGTTCGGTCCTTGCTGGTGCTGAGCCGGAAGCGAAGGGTGTGAACCAGAAGCGAGAAGCGAAGGGCGAGGGTCCGTCCGAAGGTTCGGTTCGGTTCTTCTTCATCAGAAGGTTCGGTTCGGTTCTTCTTCATCAGAAGGTTCGGTTCGGTTCTTCTTTATCAGAAGGTTCGGTTCTTCTTCATCAGAAGGTTCGGTTCAATTCTTCTTCATCAGAAGGTTCGGTTCGGTTCTTCTTCATCAGATGGTTCGGTTCGGTTCTTCTTTATCAGAAGGTTCGGTTCGGTTCTTCTTCATGAAAAGGTTCGGTTCGGTTCTTCTTCATCAGGAGGGTTCGGTTCCTAAGAGGGGTTTCGGTTCCTTAAGTCCGTTTTTCGCTTAGACTTCCGTTTTTGGGCTGTTTTCGCGAAATTCGAGGGTCGGGATGCCCCGAGTGATTATAGAAAGTTGGGAGAGATTTCGAGAGAGATTTGAGAGAGATTCCACATACTCAGAGAGATTTGGGAGAGATTTGACATACTTGGAGAGATTTCACATACAAAGAGATATTTGGGAGAGACTCAACATACTCGGAGAGATTTGGGAGAGATTTGACATTCTTGGAGAGATTTCACATACAAAGAGATATTTAGGAGAGATTTCATATTCTTAGAGAGATTTGGGAGAGATTTGACATACTTGGAGAGATTTCACATACAGGGAGATATTTGGGAGAGATTTCATATTCTTAGAGAGATTTGGGAGAGATTTGACATACTTGGAGAGATTTCACATACAGAGAGATATTTGGGAGAGATTTCATATTCTCAGAGAGATTTGGGGGAGATTTGACATACTTGGAGAGATTTCACATACAGAGAGATATTTGGGAGAGATTTCACATTCTTAGAGAGATTTGGGGGAGATTTGACATACTTGGAGAGATTTCACATATAGGGAGATATTTGGGAGAGATTTCTTATTCTTAGAGAGATTTGGGGGAGATTTGACATACTTGGAGAGATTTCACATATAGAGAGATATTTGGGAGAGATTTCACATACTTAGAGATATTTGGGAGAGATTTCATATTCTTAGAGAGATTTGGGAGAGATTCTCGATAAGAAGAGATAGAGTGAAAATGATTGAGAGCGGTTTCGTGTGTGATGAATGTGAGTGTCCAGCTTCGAAATGCGAGGTCCGTAAACCTCGTTATGCCATGTTTTAGGATCTTACACGTTCCCTATGAGTATGCAACATTGCTTTATTGTTCTTGTTTATTGTTTAGCACTAAAGTTAAAGAAATTTAAACACACTAACTTTCCAAGTGATGTTTTCTCATTAAGATAGTGAGTTATACAGAAATTACATAATACAAACCCCATTATACAAGGTTTTAATTGAGTTGACCGGTTTGACTCATTGACCTTGTCCGGCTTAGACTTGACCCGAATTTGACTATTGTCACAAGGTGGTTGAAGAGGTTGAGGTGGTGGTATTGGTGTTTCGTTATTTGGGTTACGCCTGGGATTCCTGCGTGGCGGCATCTTTAACTATACGTTTAAAAGATGACGACATGGATAAGAATAAATGAATAAAGAGTGTGTCTCATGGACTAACTCTCCATAGTCCAACAACAAAATGAATAATATAGCTAAATGAAGATGATAGCATTTGGATAATAATTTCCATATGATTAGATATATGTCAATAAAACTAGGATTACAGATGTAACAAGTCCAGGAAAAATGGCCTAGAAGTAGGCCTTACATCAACCAAGATAGGAAAATTTTGACAGAACTATGACTAGATCAAGACCTAACAGGTCTAAGATTTACAAAGATAGGAAATTAGACCAAAGTTTTTTCATAAACTAGGTTATATCCAAAAGATGAGTCATCGAGATTCTATCAGCGATGAGAACTGCTAGTATGAGTTCTTGATCCCGACAGTAGATGTTCCATGTCCCTCATACGCCTGTCAGATCTCACTTGTTGAGCTTGAAGTTCCCTAACTTAAGCTTGAGTTTCAGCAAGTTCCCTCTACAGAACTGCATTGCGGAACAGAGTCCTCTCATGAGCATACTCTAGTTGGCGAATGCAGACGGTGTTAACGCCAGAGTTGGCGTCAATCTCCAAGACTCGATTGATAGATGATTGACCCAGTAGCGTGTTCCTAGAAATCCTACGAACCATGATGGGTAGGACCCTGTCAGCAGAACCTCCCTCAGTGACGTTGTAGAAACTTTGTCTCCATTGTAGGGAATGGGTTGACCTTGTTACTGACTCCATCTATTCAAGTTAGTGTCCCACAGAGGTGTGGGTCCTTGAAATGTGGGACGGGGGTTCAGGTTTGGGTCTTGAGCAACTGGGGGTAGGATGTTGACTTCAGGCTCCAAGTCAGAACTATCGGAAAAACCCTCAGCATGGTGATCATCCAAAGGGATTGGGTGATCATCTTCTGGTTGTTCCTCTAGCCATCCAGCGTTGCCTTGGTTTGGGAAGTACGGATCGCCATGGTGAAATCCTGCCATTAAAATCTACATGAGAAAAGGGATATAAGAAATAGCTAAATAGAAGAACTGACTAAGATAATTACAGTAAGACTAAATACCCCTACGGTATTACTTTATGGTTGTGTTGGTAAGTTTTTAGACTTGTTGCCACATCACAACCATTCTTGGGCATATGCTAATCACTCCTTGGACCAGCATAGTTGATCAGGTTATGCCATTCCCAAGACAGACCATATATTGCCAGGCTTACTTGTGATATTCAACAATCATAATTCTTTTGTTTTTGTCATTGTGACACTGATTTTAGTATGAATGCAGGCACATATAGTTACTTAGATATTTTATTATTTAAAAGTATAACTCTTAGACAGAGTGATTTAATCCCAATGTATTTATAGCTAGTATATCTTTTATGGGTTGATATACTATACTCACTATAAACAATGCTCTGATACGAATCTGTCACACCCCAAAACCGTGAACGGCGGAAACGTTCGGGGGTGGAGGACGTCATGTACAGTATCCCAACAGCGTAAAGTAGTAAACAACCAACAACATCATCCATTGCATTAAAAGTAAAGTTTTAATACATGTGTGTTCTTTCAATGTAATAAGACACCAAAAATATAAAATCAAAATAAAAGACAAGTCTTGTCTGTGCTCCGTCTTCTCAAACCCTGGCCATCATACCTGTCTACTAGTGACATGAGAATACAAGTTATTTTGAAAGCGAGTATCCTCCTAAAGCTGGTGAATTCAAAAGTATTTTAAGTGTCATTGTCTTGTTTTGGAAAGCTGTTATGAATGCCTTGTAAATCTTTAAATGAAACAATTGATATAAGTAATGAAACCCGAGAAAATCCCTTATTTCCTACTAGTATGAAATGTAGTCTTCTCCCAAAACCCGAATGTTTTGTAAGTGAAAATGATAGTTTTTCCTTTCTTTTGACTATTACTAACAGTACTTAGTCTAACTCATCATTTATGTGAATGTATCACAAAATAAAGAAATGGGAAAATGTACTAATGTAATTGTTATCCTTTTGTATTAGGATTAACATGACATCGTGATTAGCGAAATGTATAACCTTTGAACATCCGTAGATTGTTCAATTGTCCTCTGTAGATGCAGCAGGTGGGAGGAAGGGTTAGTCCTGTAAAGGTACTCCTAGTATAAGTATTAATCTTAGGCATCCGTAGATGTTCATCAACCTCTTTAGCGAACAGTAGGCCCAAGGAATGGTTAGTCCCGTAAAGGTAATCCTAGTATAAGTAATAACCGTAGGCATCCGTAGATGTTCATCAACCACTGTTTCTAACAAGTGGGATTCGGAATGGTTAGTCCCGTCTAGATATCCCATTGAACTGGGATAGGCAGGACAATTTACACAAAAGGTACTAATAAATCATCCTCGTGAATCGAGATACAAGTATTCATGTTAGTCTATACAGGTAAATGTATCTATGTAAAGGTACTCATGTAATGTATTCATGTAAGCGTATTCATGTAAGTGTATTCATGTAACATGTAATGTATAGTATAGACTCATGAATGAACTGACTCTGATGTAATTCCTTGTAATAGGAATAATGTTTTGTATCTTCTAACTATCCCTATAATAGTTAACTGGAAGGTAATTGGTTGTCCAAACAGGTTTATACACCCTTGCTACACAAGAGTGTGGGAAACTGAATGAAGGAAGAAAACTATAACATCAATACATATATAAGAACATAAGTGTACAGATGTAGTTTTGTTCAAGAAGGTAAAAATGGTTTTGTAAAACATCTATGAGTTTTGAACAATAATTAACAATGACTTGATGTCATTTTAATAAACATTTCAAAAGTAATATATTTGATAACATAGTATTTTTATGATAGAAAACCATTTCATGCATCACATTTTGAAGTATGTGAAATCTGCTGGATGAAAACACAGTTATAAATACATATGAAAGATTTAATAACATGTTGTTTTCTACTTGTATTCCCCCCCCCCCCCATTAAAGCATTTAAAATGATTTAAAAATTGATTAAGGGGTATGAACTCACCCGTAGATGGTGGTTTGGATGAACTGAATGATGTAGGATGGCTAGGTGACAAGTGAAGACTTGTTCACACCCAATGATCCTAGTTAGCATATAATCACACATATATGTATCCAATTAGACTTACAATAGATGATGTTTAAATGAGAATAGAATTTCCAAGCTAAAATGTTAGTTGTGACAATATAACATCCTACTTTCATGACAAAAATACTGTTTATTGATTTATTGATTTTTATTTTTTTAGTTTGTCACATGAATTTGAACAAAAGTTATGTTAAAAGACTAAAATGTCCTTTATTATTTTTCACAATTTCTTTCTTAGTTTATGCAAGCAATATGTTTCGATGACAATTCAAAAACATTATAATTCAAAAGAAATTTATCACAAAATATTATAATTCAAAAGAATTTTTTAACACTCACGATCAAAATTGATCACGACAGATAGAGGAAGATATAAAGATACCTGATAAAAAAATTGAATAAAATTCTTGAGAGAATTATAATGGTAATCGATTCAAATATGAGAAAATATTGGCAATCTATCGATGAAAGAGAATCAAAAAATGCGTTCGACTAAAATAAGTTTCGAGAACATGAACAAATTCAATAACATGATATGAATTTGAACAAATTAAATAACATGATATGAATTTTAATCAGGTAGAGATGATACTGATAAGCAATAACAGATCATAAATATGAAACTTGAACTTTATACTAAATAGATCACAATAAATTGGGCTTTCAAAGGATACATAGATCTAGTCCAATAAAAGAATGATGTATATTAGCACATACTTTCAAATTGATTCAATGATTTTGAGAGACTGACCAAAAATATCAAATCATTAATAGATCATGTAGAAAATTGTCAAATCATGATCGTTCCTTGAAATAAGTCAATAACCTCTTATAAATTCATGTTACATTTATAATACCACTTTTTAGGGAAAAACCCCAAATTCAAAATGTAGAATGAAGAACGACATAACCAGTTGTGATCAAAAAACATTTTAAGCTCAATTGCTTAAATAGGGAGAGCACTACAAAAGAAATATGGTATATCTAGGTTAACTATTAATGTAAACCAAAATAAAATACTCTTTATTGTTTATGGATCTTAAATATGTAGCTCAAAATTAAAAATGATTGTGATATTTCTATCTTTTGAGGAGCATTACGAAATAAGTTAAATGGAATATTATCTATATAAGAAATAAAACCTTTCAAGCCTCCTTCCGATCTCCTAGGGAAAGCATTGCACCACGTGATTAATTTTGTATAGAAACCAAAGACCCATTAATTCCTTTTAATATAATATTTTCTTAGTTTATTGGCTTCTTTGTTTTTGTAGCCTTTTAATGTTTACAATCATGCAATGGCGATTTTACTGATAGAGTTATTTCAGATGTTCTTTTGTATATCGAAGATGGATTTCATGATATTCAAAGGCATAAGTGATCGGAGGTAAGCTATATATATATATATATATATATATATATATATATATATATATATATATATATATATATATATATATATATATATAACTTCTCACTTCCTAATTTTTAATATTATTCATCTTCATTGGCATTTGTGATTAAAAAATAATATTTATTTAACTCAAAGTTCATATGTTCATGCTTAGATTTAATAAATTTCAAATAGGCCACATTTTGTTTGTGATAAATGAAATTCAGTAACAACTAATTTAATATTTTTTCTAATATAGCAACTTCTTATTTTTAATTTTTTTTATTCAAGCACTTACTTTAGAAATCTATCCATTCATCATGTTATATTTTTTATTGGAATATTATATTTTAAAAAACTTATCCAATTATAACCATAATTTCTTTCTTTAATCATTTATCAAAATACATCCCCACCATGTATGAATAGGGTGCTACTATATATACCTATCTGATTCACATAAAGAGTCAAACACACATACACACACACACCTACTCACACACGGGGGGTACAACTACTAAATAGTAGGGCTACATCTACAATTCTCCAATAAATATTATAGGCTATGACAATAAGAATTATAAATTTTACACTTTTATCAATTTATGTATTCTCATATAGCACATCATATCACATACTTACACACACCAAGATAAATCTTGTTATTAGTACATGCAGTTATTTCTCAACATAGGTAGCATTAATAAAATATGTTACCAAAAAAATTTCTATTCTTTAAATTATAAATTTTCCAGTTATGATTAAATGTAATAACAATATTCGGAAGAAATAAATTATTACTATTAATTGAAGATCAAGTTTTGGCTAAAAAAAACGTCTTTTGATTAAAATTTAATATTTTAAATTAGACATAAATAATCATCTCTAAATATTATTAAAAGAGAACCCTGAATTCACCAATGAAGCAACCAGGGCCCTTGATTGTATTTCAATCATACGTTTTTCACCCTTAGATGAAATTGTTGACATCATATTTGCTAAATAGAATTCAAACACAATTACATTTAATTATAAATTTTTTTGACAACTTTATATTCATTAGATTCAACAATTATGTTATCAATTGAAGAATAAAATTGTACTTATGTGCGAGATATCGGTTTCTCTAATTAATACTGTTCCTAATTTAACTCACTTACTTATAGTTTTCGGCTTCAAAATTCAAATCTGTTTAACTTTTTTTTCTAACAAAACTCATTAAATAAACATATAATTAATTAGCTTATTAACGTATAAAATCTTATCTAATCCAATGAAATCAACAAAATCTTTAAGATTCGATATTAAAGTTAATGAATCAATTTGAGATAATGATTTGAATTTTAAAACTCATTAAATAAGTATGTTAATTAATTTGAAATTTTGAATCAATATAACGAATTTCTTTCTTTTTCTCCAAATGAATATCCAAAAATCTCTAAGATGATATCTTAGGGTCCCAATTTATTTGGAAGACGATTTTGTTATTCAAAAACGCCATGTATATGTGATTACGTAGAAGTTGTTATTTTTAGGATTTTAGATTGAGTCCTACAATTTACAATATTCTTTTCAACGGTCTTCTTCTCTAATTTGTTTTTCCAGGTTCTGCTTTGTCCTCCTTCTTCTCCAATTTCTTGCATTTACTTTATTCTTATTACCTATTATTACTGTATTCCAATTGAAAGGTCATGAAAAAATTATTCAATCTACTTTAATCATATTAGTTTCATTCATTTAGCTACAAAAACAAAATTATATCCTTTATATCGAATTTTTAATGTGTTGACCTATGTTTGTTTATGATTCTGTGTATAATCAACGTTATATCCTCTATTCTCAACATTCCTAAGACATGTGTAATCGTTATTCTTAATATGTTAGGGTTATCAAATGCAATTGTTAATCAAATACAATGGTATATATCAATGAATGGAAGTGGTATATTTCTATACACCACATAAAAAAAATACTCATCTACATTTAATACTATTTTCATGATGACTGATGACAGAACAACATCTATGTATACGTTCTCTTTAACTGAGATATCCATACCCCTACCACTGCAACCCCCTTCTACTATTTGATATGTTTTCTGATGAGCATCATAAAAAGTATTTATACTTACTTTATTGTCAGGTTTGCATTATGAGGTTTCTTAAAAGTATATAAAGTTATTCATATTTGAATGATAAGAATTTTATTTTATTTTCATAATTTTGATTTTGATTGCATACAAAAGACCTTTTACATTATATGTTTTAAAATAACTTACATTCGTTGCCTTTGAGTTATGTCAAAAGTTATAAATTTTGTCCAAAACACTATATTTTTAGTCGGACCCTATGATTTTGAATTGTTCTTGTTTTGCCTATTTTACCCGGTCTAAATTACTTGGTTGAGTCACATGCGTTTAGTTATCATTATGTTTTTTTCACAAAAAGAAACATCACTCAAAGAAACATTACATTCATAGGCCACAAGTGTAAAAATAATCCATCTTATGAAACATCTTACTTATGGATCTTCAACAAAGACTTACAAAATTGATATGATTGTCTTTGATGAAAAGGTAATAACAACTTTTTTCTATGAATTTTCTTACATTTTCATTCTAACCACATATAACAATATATAAACTGGTTTTTATACATTAGGGAAGGAAGATCGAGGCAAACTTTACAAATAGATAGGTTGAAAGATTTAATTGTTTACTTCATGCGGATGGCTGTTAATACATCTAAAATCCACAAGTTGGTCTTATTCGAAACAAAAAATTGTTTGGTTGATAATGAAAACGGAAATCAATATTTATATCACAACCAAAGTTACACCATCCAATGAGTGGATTGGATCACTTTATCTACAATCTTTTGCAAACTTCAGCGCCATTTTGGATGGTGCCTTTGTTGAGAACAAACCTATTGGTTAGTTTATATGTTACAATCTAAGGATTTATATAACGATATTATATAATTTACCATCACTCACCATAGCAAAACTTTTATACTAATCTTCCATTTTTTATCTTATATAATAGATGTTATTGGTGATGTTTCCCAATATTGAACAAGAAAAATAAGTTATCAAAGAGAGTCAATTTGAGCTTGGAAGATCTAGAGTATGTTTACTTGTCAAAATTTTGTGTCAAATTTTAAATAATAATGTCATTTTTATTGTATATTTATATGTTTTTTGGTTTTTCTTGAAGCAAACAAATAAATGTAACACTGTAGGATGGCTATGCACAAGAGTTTGATGGCTCTTTGGAAAATAGCAAACCAACTCATATTGTAGAAGTTATACAATGCGAAAAAGTATATTATTATAAAGGTTTGTTTAATACTCTTCTTAACAACTTACACCTTAAAAAAATTTCAAAGTATTATTATTCATCCTTTTACTATAAATGAATATACATTTATACTAACTTCATTATGCATCCTTTCACAACATTTCTCCGTCAAAAATTTCTTCACTACGACTAGGATCTTCATTAATTATCCTACTTTAAAGCAACAAAAAGAACATCATCTTTACAAATGACGATTTCCTTCATTAGTTTTATTTTCATGTTATTGGTGATCTCTAGCAAGTAGATGATGTTTATTTACTTCACTTTCATTTATGAATTATACATTTTGTCAAATAGTTTTTGGATTACTTGTACCCTTATATTTCATTTTACTTTTTTTATTACATAATTTAAAGTTACATCAATATATCTCAGAAAAAACATTGATCGTTGTCGGTATGATTAAACATTTGTGTACACTATAGCTCTTTCGTCTCACAACAATAAGTCAGAAAAAGGTGTTAGTAACAATTAAAGATGAAAATGTAAGATATAATTTAAGAATATTATATAAAGTGTAAGCTATAGATTTGTGATATTTAATTCTATGAAAAATATGTTGTTTGATTCTTAGGTTACATATATATATATATATATATATATATATATATATATATATATGTATATATATATATATATATATATATATATATATATATATATATATATTAATTTCATTTTGACAAGTTTGATCTAAATTTTATAATTGAAGCAGGTAGAAATGATATGTGCTAACGATTTTGAATTAGTATTGCCCTCTAGAAAGCAAGCATATCCTCACAGACCGTTCCCTCATACATTAGTAGGTCCTAGCATTTCCCCAAATTTAGCTACAAGTCATGGATTCACTTCTTGGATCAGTCCTCTAAACTGAATTTCAATTTTTAGTTGGATGTAGTAACCAAAATGCAAGATTTGTGAAAGCTCATTATTATTTATTAGTGTTAACCTTTGGAAAATTATGAAACTAATATTATATTTTTGTTTATAACACATTTTTTTTGTAATAATTTTTTTGATCAAAAGATATGTATATGTGATTGGGTATAGCCTGAAAAATCATATTTAGTTCTTATAAGGAAAAAATAGCTTAGAAATTGATCAAATTACAATGTCTAAATATGATGTTTATGGTTACGGCAATGCATTTTAATTGTAATATTTATCGAATTTCATTGCAAAATTTAACGCTGTTCGTACATATACAACTTATTGTCACTTTTGGTTTTACAAGACCAATATGAAAAGAGCCATATAAGCCTTCGTAGGGGTTGGTACGTCGAACAAAGATAATTCATAAAACTACTAGACAACATATTTTAATAAAGGAGTCACATCATGTTGTGACAAAAAAAGATCACGTGGATCATTTATGTTAAAAATTACTTTATTAAAAACCAAATGTCTCTAATATAAATATTAAACATTTTTATTTAACAAGTTTGGTTTAAAAACTCTAAAAATGAATCCAACTAACATTTTTTTATTAAAATTCCACCTAATACAATGACACTTATTAATGTGTGATATGTATTCAATTTAGGCTACCCGCATTTAACGCCAGTCATAATCTAGTTATAACATTCACAGAAAATTTTATTTCGTCTCTGTAAGGTATTTTAATTAACTCAAAATATACCTTTGGATAAGAAAAACAAATTATAGAAACTTTATATTTGGAAATTAGCAATAAATACTTTGTTACAACATTAATTGAAAATTTATTTCATCTCTATAAATTTCATAAAATTATTTACTAAAGTTCATAACAAAAGTCCATCTAAAAAAAAATTAAGATGGATTTTGTGTTCAAATGTATGTTTTTCATCATATTCGTGTTCACTACCGGTTATTCTCTATCTCTTTTCTATCTCTCTTTAAAATAAGGCTTATTTTGTTCTCCCTATGTTTCCTAAACTTATGGATAATGGATGCTAATGTATACATGTTTTGTGTAATTGCAGCTTCACCGATTCAATTTGCAAAATCACAGACAAATTGCATTGTTGATAGTAGAAACCAAAGTCCCAACCTCATTTTCGACATCGGAGTTGTGTTTCAACCATGTAGGAATCAAAAAGATTGTGAGTTCTGCCATTGTGCACCTCCTACAGTGAGTGATTGCATTGGTAATTTATGTAGATGTGTTCCTCCTTAAGTGTAGAAGAACCGAATTACCTATAAAAATATCATGTTTAGAAGTTACTTTACGAAAACGATGTTAAAATTATTTTAATATGATTCAAAAATAATTTAAGAAAACCATGCATTACTTATGCTCCTTTCCGTTTTTTTTGTTGTATCACCCACAAATGTGACAAGCTTAACTTAAATTATGATGATATATATTTATTTACTTAAGAGACATATTATGAAATTTATGCATAATTTTATTTTCTCCCTAGTAATAAGAAAGAACATAGAATTACTTTCTTCGTCTTACAAAACAAAAAAGGATCGAGAAAGTTGTGACATGTTCAATAACAAACTCCATTTGTGGTGAATAATTTATTTAGAAAAATAAATTTGGACGAATGACGAGAATAGAACTCACAAATGTTGCGCTCACTATCTACCACATTGACCCACATGGCTACATCTCCCCTCTACTATTATCTACAATTTATAGACTTTTCCATTAATATGAAAAAGAACATACTTTTTATGAAATCAATGTAATAAATAATAGAAATTATCATTTAATCTATTTTAGATTGAAATTCAAATTAATATTAAACTTCATAAAACGTTGTGAAAAGAATATATATATATACATACATGGTTGTAGAACTCGCTACTCGGTACCTACTTAGCCGACTACCAAGTAGCGAGTACTCGGGAGTACTCGGGGAGTACTCGGATTCGGTAATTCATATAGACATATTTTTTGGGAGATTATATATTTCAAAATCATAAGTTAAAACCATAAGTTGAATGAAATATATAACAAAATTAGATACATGTGAATACACAAAAACTAAAACAACACACAATGGTCCCACTTCGTGAATAATTATTGAAAATTTATGATATATATGTAATAATAATCACATATGTGTGTGTTAAATAATAAATCATTAAGTATACTATACATATTAATCATAGAGTTGGCCGAGTTTTACAACAGTATTCGCTTCAACAAGGGGCCGATCAGGGAGTACTCGGATTTTGTAACTCGCCTCGGTAAGAGGCCGAGTAGTGTGGACTCGGACGAGTACTCGGCCAACTCGGTGAGTTTTACAACACTGCATATATATATATATATATATATATATATATATATATATATATATATATAAATATATATATATATATATATATATAAATATAAATATATATATATATATATATATATATATATATATATATAATATATATATATATATATATATATATATATATATATATATATAGGCTCTAGAATCAATATTAGTTGATATTTGCTAATAACATATGATCCTATAGGCTATAGCATCCCACATTTATCAAGTTGTCACATATTGAATATATATTAAGTAATTTATTTAAACAGATTCAATTGTTGTCTTAAATGGGAAATTACTATTTTATGAAAATAATAGTTTAAGAGAGTATAGTTAATGTATTAACTCATTAATATTTCAAGTAAATGTTTTTGGACACTTTTAAGTATTGGAATAGTGTGTAAGCCCGTAACTATATTTGGTATGTACTTGACCCGGTTGTGCATGGTCCTTTTGGGTTGCCTTTCCAAAGCAATTTGACAAGGTAATTTAAGGTGAAAGAGAGAATATGATGATTTATTAACATATTATAAGAACAATATATTAAAGGAGAAATCATATTTATTTAATTAGTATTGGTCATAAATTAAATAGGAATTAATTTGGTGACCAAAAGAGATTAATTGAATAAAGGGCTATAAATTGTCAAGTGTATGATAGTTGAGTTTTGGGTTAAGGAAACCTAATTGGCTTAAGGGGGAACGAAATTATGATGGGTATCCATCATATTTTCGTCCAAGGCCTTATTTCAGAAGGTTCCTTGGGCTGCTTAGTGGCTAAGCTGTCCATTAGGGTTTAGACTGAAACCCTAGTAGCCTGTAAGTATAAATATGACCCCTAGGGAATTGAAATCGGCTACCACTTGATTCTAAGAGAAACCTAGGCTGATGTCTAGGTTCTCTCACCTCTCTCATATTGCCTTCTTGCTTGTGGGGTTTGTGAAGCATTAGAGGAGTTGCAATTGTGACTCTACGCTCAGGAGAAGAAGATCTAAGCCAACATTTGAAGAGGTAAACATCTAGATCTGATTCTATATGTTAGTTTTTTTTATTTGTATGTAATATTAGGGTTTGTAAGTCTTGGAATCAAAGCATGTTCAATAGAGAAACCTAGATCCAAGCATTAGGGTTTGTATGAGCACATAGGAATGTTTCTTATGCATAAAACCCATCAGTGGTATCAGAGCCTTGACTGGTTTCAGTTGTATGTGATGCTTAACTATTTTGTTTGCTAAAAATCGAGTTTTTGGCCTCTACCCGACTCAACTCGGTGAGTCAGTATCTGGACTCGGTGAGTTTCTGCGTCAGACAAAGGGTATTGCGGGATTTAGTTGCTATTTTGACTTGGATTTGATGCTTAAATTGTTTTATGAACTTAAAATCCAAATTTTATCTTAATTAAGTGATTATCCTTGCCAAAACATTAGATAATTTCAAATCATTTAAATATTGGTTGTTTATATGATAAATATGGATTATTTAAAGTTATTTGGTAATTATCTAATGACTAAAATAAGATTAGGTCAAATATAGATAATTATGAAATTAATTGTTTAATTTGGATTATTTGTTATTTGATCCCTTCTGTTTTGAAAAGTTCAATACTTGCCCTCAAGTTTTGAAATTTTAATTTGTGATTAAAAGTTTAATTTTGAGTAATTTAAATTTGAAACCCTAAGAATTTTACAAGTTTAAAATTCAACCCTATACTATTATATATTATTACAAGCTTAATTAATATATATGTATAACTTAAATGCTAGTCTTACCATTAGGCCTCATTCATGAAACTAGTCTATAAGGTGGGTATAAGTTTGCTGCCTATAAAATGGCGCTTAATGGGTGTACACTCACACCTACCGTTTGCTTGACTGGTGGAGGGTCGTTAGCCAAACGGGTAGGATAGAGCAACCCTCTCCTCATTAAAAGTATAATGTTAAATATCAAGTAACTACATGTTTTACAAATTCCCATTCCTAGTTACTATAGGGTATAATGTGAAAATGATGCTAATCCATGGAATTATACTTCGTACCCTTGTCAAACGTTGATGGAGCGCGTGTGGTTAACCGGCACATCAATTTAGGGATGACATTGGTTGCAAAGGGTGACTCGATGTTTGTCATAGCTCAATGGAGCATGTGTGGTTTACCGGTACATTGATTAGGTGATAGAGACATTGAGTGCACCATGTTGATTCACATGGTTATTCACAAATTTGTTTGCGATCCTCGGTATCCCAGTCGCACATTTGAAATGCATATCGAGATTTAAACATGCCATTGAAAAGTTCAATGAATCTCAAAGATCTAGGAGTTTTCAATACATTTAAAACCTAAATTGCCTTTTTGTTTTTCATGGTGAGAATTAGTGAATCGTCATTCACTTACCTTCAAATTATTTACTTTTAGAGTACGGCATCCCTTTCTAAGTTGTAAATAATGTTGTTGGATCCTAGCCCTAATTTCTCATTTGGGTGTTTAATTAGGGATTCATTTCTAATCAAACTTTGTTCCTTTCCTTTTCATATGTCTGCAAACAGCAACAACAACAATGCTTCTGGGTCCTTCTCGTTGATGAACTTGTGTCAGAAAGTGACATTTGATGGTTCAAACTTCAACGAGTGGATGAGGTATATTCGCATGATCACACGCTACGAGGACAAAGAATATTTCCTTGATGAAAAGCTTGAGAAGATCATCCTAGATGTTGCTACACCTGAAGAATTGGCCGCCTTTGAGGCCCATGAGCGTGATGCCACGAAAGTTCACTGCATCATGCTGGCCACCATGAACCTCAAACTCCAAAAGTCCTATGAGGACATGTATCCGTATGAAATGCATCAGGATTTTCTAGAAGGTATCACCAAAGCGCGAGGCAAGAGCGTTATGAGATCATTACTAACATGATCATCACTAAGATGGGGAGTGGAGAATCCCTAACCTCTCATTTCCAGAAAATGCAGAGGTATGTTGATCGTCTTCTCAAAATTAATGTTAAGTTTGATGAGGATTTGGCTATCGACATAATCCTCCACTCCTTGCCCTCCTGCTACAATCAGTTTAGGATGACCTACCACATGAACAAAGAGGAGGTCTCCTTGAGCAAGCTCCAAGGACTCTTGAGGACTGCTGAGAGCAACCTCAAAGACAAATCTGTTGCACGGTCCCCTGCTGTGGCCGCTCCTGTGATGGCAATAGGTCAAGGAAAGGGTAAAAAGAGGAAGGCTCCATGTAAGAGCCACCATAAGGGGAAACCCCATGATGGTTCATCCTCAAGTGGGACCAAAGCAGGCCCTGTTAAACCCTCTTCCGATCCTAAAGAAGCAGAGTCCTTCTATTGCCACCAAAAGGGCCACTGGAAGCGAAGCTGCCCACAATATCTGTAGGACATAGGAGATGGGAAGATTAAGCCCACCTTTGCAGGTATGTATTCTATTAAATCTAATAACTCATCATTTGCTACTTCATGGGTTCTTGACACAAGGTATGGTTACCACATTTGTTCTGATATGCAGGGCCTAAAAAGAAGTAGGGAGGTGGAACATGGGAAGATGAACCTGATTATGGGAAACAGAAGATCGTCGCCTGTGACCAAATTCGGTGTTTATTCTTTAGTGTTGAGTAATGGATCATGGATAGATTTAGTCAATTGCTGTTATTCGCCAGATATGGCAAGAAACATTATTTCATTTCATGTTTAGACAAGGTTTCAGATATTCTTTGGATAATAGTAATGGTTCTATTAACGTTTATTTGAATGGTGTCTTTTATTTCAATGAATTACCTTGTAATGGGATTTATGAATCTGTGATGATTGTTGATAATTTGGGAAATAATGTTTTGAATATTGATTCGTCTACTAGTTTAGACAAAGCATGCTTGTGGCATTGTCGCCTTGGCCATGTCAACAAGAAACACATAGCCCAACTCCAAAAGGATGGAGTGGTGGAGTCATTCGACCTTAGGGACGATGACACGTGTGAATCTTGTTTACTTGGGAAGATGACCAAGTCACCCTTTACTGGCACTTGTGAAAGGGGTGAGGGTTTATTGTATCACATACACACCGATGTGTGTGGGCCCTTTAGATCCACCACAAGGGTGTCTTACCGCTTCTATGTGACTTTTACAGATGATTATAGCAGATATGGATATATCTACTTAATCAAGCAAAAGTCGGAAACCTTTGAAAAGTTCAAAGAGTTTAAGAATGAAGTGGAGAATCAGCTGGGCAGGAAAATCATGATGCTTCGGTCAGACCGAGGAGGAGAGTACCTAAGTCTTGAGTTTCACGACTATCTAAAAGAATGTGGAATCGTTTCACAATTGACGCCTCCGAGGACACCATAATTGAATGGTGTGGCTGAGAGACGTAATCGGACCTTGTTGGACATGGTTCGTTCTATGATGAGTCAGACTTCGTTACCAATAGTTTTCTGGGGGTATGCCTTAGAGACTGCCGCCCATATCCTTAACTTAGTTCTTACCAAGAAGGTTTCCAAGACTCCTCATGAGATGTGGACAGGGGAAGGCTCCCTCGTTGGCACATATCAAGGTTTGGGGTTGCGAGGCTTTCGTAAGACGAAAAACTCATGACAAGCTAGAACCTCACAGTGAGAAGTGTTATTCCATCGACTATCCACAGAAGTCTTTTGGCTACCTGTTCTATAGACCGAGTGACAATGTTGTCTTCGTTGCTAGAAGAGGAGTTTTCCGAGAAAGGGAATTGATAAGACAAGAAGATAGTGGGAGGCAAATTGAACTTTAAGAAATTCAAGATCAAAGCGATGAAGGAACCTCTGACACTGGCACTCAACTTGAGGAGGAAACTCCTGTTGAACCTGATGATGAGTCCTTACCTCTTCGACGTTCCACTAGGCTAGTGTTCCACCCCAGTTTTATGGTTTTCATATTACTACTGAAGGGGATACATTTATTAGTGATATTACACTAGTAAATTTGGATGCACCTAGCAGCTATAAGGAAGCCATGGCAGGCCCGGAGTCTGCGAAATGGAAAGAGGCGATGGAGAGCGAGATTCAGTCCATGTACGATAACCAAGTTTGGAATTTGGTTGATAATGCATCGGCTCGTAAGACAGTCGGGTGCAAGTGGATCTTCAAGAAGAAGACAGACATGGATGGGAAAGTGCATACTTATAAAGTGCGATTGGTTGCGAAGGGGTTTACTCAAACTCCCAGAGTTGACTATGATGAGACCTTCTCACCAGTTGCGAAGATAAAGTCTATTAGGGTGATGCTTGCAATAGCTGCATTTCATGATTATGAAATATGGTAGATAGACGTGAAACCCACTTTCCTTAATGGAAAGTTGGCTGTGGATGTTTACATGAATCAGCTAGAGGGTTTTGTCGATGCGAAGCATCCAAATAGAGTATGCAAGCTTGAGAAATCCATTTGTGGATGGAAACAAGCGTCTCGCAAATGGAATCTTTGTTTTTACGAGAAGGTTAGAGAGTTTGGCTTTCTGCGAAGCGAAGATGAATCTTGTGTGTATGTCAAAGCCAGTGGGAGTATAGTGAGCTTCCTCGTATTGTATGTCGACGACATAGTGCTCATAGGAAACGATGTTCCAACCTTGCAGGATGTCAAGTCCTGGCTTGGGAAATGTTTCGCTATGAAGGACCTCAGAGAGGCTACATAGATTATGGTAATAAGAATAGTAAGAAACAAGGAAAAAAGACTGATAGGACTCAGTCAGGATACATACTTGGATAAGGTACTAAAGCGTTTTAGTATGGAAAATTCCAAGAAAGGGGAGTTGCCAATCCAAACTAATACCAAGCCGAGTAAGACTCAGAGCCCGAGTACAGACGCAGAGATAGCTGATATGAGCCGAGTACCTTACGCTTCCTCAGTAGGCTCTATCATGTACGCTATGACTTATACTTGCCGTGATGTGGCCTTCGCTTTGAGCATGGTCAGCAGATATCAAGGGAATCCTGGTAGAGCTCATTGGATAGCAGTTAAGAATATTCTTAAGTACTTGCGAAGGACAAAGGAATGGTTTCTAGTCCTCGGTGGGAGTGATGACTTAAGGGTATGAGGGTATAGTGACGCTAGTTTTTAGATGGATCGGGATAATTTCCGATCACAGTCAGGCTGGGTCTTTACCCTAAATGGATGAGCAATGACATTGAAAACTTCCAAGAAGGAAACCGTAGCTGATTCAATGTGCGAATCATAGTACATTGCGGCGAGCGAAGCGTCAAAGGAGGCTATATGGTTGAAGAATTTCATTGGAGACCTTGGAGCGGTTGCCTTGACCAAAGAACCGAGAGATCATGGTAGATCTCGACATATCGACAGAAAATACCATTTTATTAGACATTAGGTAGAAGAGGGACTCCTCGTTGTGAAGAGGTTATCATCAGAAGAAAACCCAACAGATCCCCTTACGAAGGGACTGAGTAGGTTCAAACACTTGCAGCACGCTAGGAGCATTGGGCTGAAGGATGATATAAGTTTGGATTAGATAGGAAACATGTAATAGATAGTTTGTACTTGACATTCAATGAGTAAATAAAATTGTGTTATTTATGAGTAAAGCTACTATCTTGTGTTGGTTATTTATCTATAGTTTCAATTTAGCATGTTTTGACTTCCTGAATGATACCATTATTCAAACAGTCCACAGTCAGTCATATTTTGGAAGTAGATATAAATGAAGACTGTCATGAATTGTTTGTAGAATGTCTAAAATGTGTTGATCATAGCAAAGTTTTGCTGCAAAGTTCATGAGTGCTTATGAATATGATTTGAGGATTGGAATAAACCCGGATTTTGCTGTATCACTTCGTGGTGTTTTACCTTAAGTGATAACATCATATAGTCTTAAAACTTAGAGATATGATTGTTGTTTGCTGGTTGGTTATGCATTGATAATGTGTAAACACATCAGTAACTTGATGTTATAAAATGCATTACTGTGTGTGATTCAATTAGTGAATAATGGATGTATATGAGTCGAAGTTGATCTGTTCCTTTTATTCTATAAGAATAAAAGTGATATATTGGCCACTTGATGATTTGGTTTGACTTATGTGCCGGGCCCGGTCAGAATGAAGTTGATGTGTTCAACTAAATTCTATGTCGAACAAATCGGAAATCAAGGAACTTCTACTGGACAATAAGCATTGTCAGCATGATATCCAGAACAGAGGATTATATGAACCCTTATCTAAAGGACAACTTGATCAGAGTTGACAGCGAAGTATAAAGAGCTATGATTGCTAATAAGATTCTGAAGTCATATGTCATATGTGAGATATAGTTACTAGACTTATCCAAGTGGGAGACTTTTGGAATAGTGTCTAAGCCCGTAACTATATTTGGTATGTACTTGACCCGGTTGTGCATGGTCCTTTTGGGTTGCCTTCTCCAAAGCAACTTGGCAATGTAATTTAAGGAGAAAGAGAGAATATTATGATTTATTAATATATTATAAGAATAATATATTAAAGGAGAAATCATATTTATTTAATTAGTATTGGTCATAAATTAAATAGGAATTAATTTGGTGACCAAAAGAGATTAATTGAACAAAGGGGTATAAACTATCAAATGTATGATAGTTGAGTTTTGGGTTATGGAAACCTAATGGGCTTAACGGGGAACAAAATTATGATGGGTATCCATCATATTTTCGTCCAAGGCCTTATTCCAGAAGGTTCCTTGGGCTGCTTAGTGGCTAAGCTGTCCATTAGGGTTTAGAATGAAACCCTAGTAGCCTGTAAGTATAAATATGACCCCTAAGGCATTGAAATCAGCTACCACTTGATTCTAAGAGAACCCTAGGCCGATTTCTAGCTTCTCTCACCTCTCTCATATTGGCTCCTTGCTTGTGGGGTTTGTGAACCATGAGAGGAGTTGCATTTTTGACTCTTTTAACTCATTAATATTTCAAGTAAATGTTTTTCGACACTTTTAAGTATTGGAATAGTGTCTAAGCCCGTAACTATATTTGGTATGTACTTGACCCAGTTGTGCATGGTCCTTTTGGGTTGCCTTTCCAAAGCAATTTGACAAGGTAATTTAAGGTGAAAGAAAGAATATGATGATTTGTTAACATATTATAAGAATAATATATTAAAGGAGAAATCATATTTATTTAATTAGTATTGGTCATAAATTAAATAGGAATTAATTTGGTGACCAAAAGAGATTAATTGAATAAAGGGCTATAAACTGTCAAGTGTATGATAGTTGAGTTTTGGGTTAAGGAAACCTAACGGGCTTAAGGGGGAAGGAAATTATGATGGGTATCCATCATATTTTCGTCCAAGGCCTTATTCCAGAAGGTTCCTTGGGCTGCTTAGTGGCTAAGCTGTCCATTAGGGTTTAGACTGAAACCCTAGTAGCCTGTAAGTATAAATATGACCCCTAGGGCATTTAAATCGGCTACCACTTGATTCTAAGAGAAACCTAGGCTAATGTCTAGCTTCTCTCACCTCTCACATATTGCCTTCTTGCTTGTGGGGTTTGTGAAGCATTAGAGGAGTTGCAATTGTGAAGATCTACACCAACATTTGAAGATCTACACCATCATTTGAAGAGGTAAACATCTAGATCTGATTCTATATGTTAGTTTTTGTTATTTGTATGTAAGATTAGGGTTTGTAAGCCTTGGAATCAAATCATGTTCAATAGAGAAACCTAGATCAGAGCATTAGGGTTTGTATGAGCACATAGGAATGTTTCTTCTGCATAAAACCCATCAGTTTCTAGTTTGCTACTTGAGAGGTTTTATTGAGTTTACTCTTTCGGAGTTTACTCTTTTAGGGTGAAAAGTCAAAAGTGATTAACTTGAGGAGTAAAATCATGCTTATGCATGAGTTCACGATTTTTGGAAGTTTTTCCGACCCAAACATAAAAGTTTGGCCGTGAACTTCTAAGACACGAGGTGTTTGCGGTTTTTAAATTTCAAAACCCGAGACGACACTTTCTTTCACCCGTTCGTTTAAAGAATAATATTAAAATAATCAAACTAACTCTAAATTTGATAAAATAAGAAATAATGACATTAACTTACCATAAGAAGTGATTGACTTCTAGGGTTTGACCGAATGAAAATTCCAGGTTGTCACAGTATTGTACAGAAATCGACTCTGCTCTTCTAAAGATCACTCTAGTGCCCGGTTTCATGAGCCAACGGGCTTCCTATATAGTGTGGCGAAACTAGGGTTACACCACGTAAACCCTAATGTGCATGAACTTCCATATTCCTTAGGCTCCATGCGTTTTAACCTCCATGGAGTATCCATGGGTCACCGCATGGGTTTTACCCAACATAAACCTATGGATCATAAGGCCACTTTATAAGAACAAATGATTTTCACAATCAATCTCCATATATTTAATTAGTCTCTTTTGATCAAAGAATTAAATCCAAACTAATTCTTTATCAATACTAATTAAATTATATGATCTCATATTAGTATTTTAGAACTAATAATATATTAATAAATCATAAATAACCTCTTCTCAAAAACCCCATCCTATCAAATTGTCCTGGTCATATGCAACCGAAATGTACCATGCTACTCTTGGGTCAAGTACATACCAATTATAGTCATGGACTTAAACACTAATCCAACATTCTCACACTTGGGTAAGTCTAATAACTATTATTGCATGTATGATTCCATAACCCGACTACCAATCATAGCTCTTAAAAGCCTCTGTCGAACTCTGACCTAGTCAATGACGCGTCCATTTGATAAGGGATCATATATTCCTCCAGTCTAGATATCATATGGACTGAGACATGGATTTTAATCATTCTCTCTGTCCATCTATTGTTTCCCGATCTCTAATTTATGACGACCGACTAATTGAACAAATTAAATCAGTCCAGGCTTGGCCAAGCACTTTGGGTGTCATCGCTAAATCATCGAGGGGCTCACATATATCGCTTTTATCCACATGGGGTAAAAGGAACAGATAAACCTTGACTCAAAAGATTGCATGTACTTCACACACAACAATATGGTTTGTAACACCAAGTTACTGGTGCGTTTACATATATCAATGTGCAACCGACTTGTAACTACAACTCACATGTCTTGGTTTCAAGAATATAATATATTATCGTCTCACAATCACTCATTGTGACAACCTGATATTTCAACTCTTTGTAATGACCTAAAAAGTCAAGTATTGTAACCATTTGTGAGTTAATGAAATTAACTTTGATAATAATATGTCCAAAGAGTTTCTATTTAAATTCCTACTATGTTTAATATCATTAAACCGTGATCGTACGTAAAAAGAAAGCCCAAATCCGACTTCATATGTTGAAGTTATGATTTTTCCAAGTTCGGCATAGCATCAGACAGCTAAAAACTCGAATCGGAGATCGAGCGACTATTGGCCGGAATGACCTAAACGAGAATCGAAGGTCTCAACAATGGTAATTCAGTGGTAAAAAGTCTAGCAAAAACCGACGTCAGATAAAGAAGTTATGAATTTCTAAAGAAATTCTTTAAACACGACCCTTTTAAAAATAAATAATAAAAATAATTTCAAAATTTGCCGACGGAGTCTAAACAAAAGTTGTAGAGCGTAGTCTCACCTATGTGTGGATATAAAGAACATCGAAAACGGAATTCGTATGAAGAAGATATGAATTTTTGAAGTTTATTAATTAAAATAAATATAAATTTAATTATAAACTCTTGGTAATATCCGAAGAGGATTCAGCAGATAGGACCGAAGTATGCCCTGCGTACCTTCGTACGCCCCGCGTACTCAAGGCCTAGGCCTCGGATCGTCCACGTCCCGGTCTACGCGAAGCTAGCAAGTCCCATCCGAAGTCCGAGGCAGTCGAGGACTCGGTCATGCATGACGTACGCGTACGCCCCACTTACCCTCGTACACCCTGCGTACCGAGGCGGTTCCCAGCCCCTATAAAAGGGATGGGAGGGTTCCGAAGAAAAGCTCCATTTCTCTCATTTCCTTTGCGTTCTTGCCTCGTTTACCGTGCCCGTTCTAACTCGAAGCCCTGGTCATTTTGCTCAAGTCCCGAAGGTCGTTTTTACTCCCGAGATTCCCGAGAATCCCGAGAAAATCCATTTCCCGAGATGAAATTCTGCCCGGTTTCCATCTCGCTTTCTTCAAACTTTCAAGTGAGTTCATACCCCTTAATTAAACCTTTTAAATGTTCTATAAATGCTTTTATATGCTTTCAAGGGGGGGAATACAAGTAAAACACACGAGTATCATCGTGTGTTATAATAAGAATTATTATATGCTTTTATTTAACCAAATCATATGTGATTTATAAACTCTATAGGAGACTTTCATATATAAAATATGTTACAATAGCATTCTATCTTTTGAAATATAAATTGTTGTAATGCATGTATAAACTAAACATTTTCTTTGATTATATGTATGCTTGTCTATCTTTGGCTCTACAAAAATCTATACTTTCATAACAAGTGAATCCTTTTCTAGGTATTTCTAAACAAACGAGACACACTTTTAGAAAACTATAATAGGTATAGTTTTACGAGGATATTGCTAACTTTTACATACTAGAAACACGATTTTCAAGAAATCACTTTCATATACAAGAACAAACGAACATTTTTAACATGTAAATCTGTTTTTTATACCACGGTTTGGGAGACATTAACTTCACGTACTTTTGAGTACACATTTCAAGTCCTGTATTATATACCAGAATCCCTTGGAGGGGGAGCATGGTGTTTGTGTATAGATCTATACGGGCTTGACAACCCGCGCCTTGGCTGTTAGCTATAGTCCATCATTTGGGGTGACAAACGTCATAACATTCCAACGCCTGAAGAACGTTATGTATAGGCATCCTGAGTCAATAGTATGGTTATAAAACTCACATGTGGTATTAAAAATGCATTGATTTACAAGGTTTTCAAACACATTGGTTATTTTACACTTACATACATTTTTAGAAAAAAACATTGGTCTTGAGAGAAGACTACTTTTATACTAGTAGAAAATATAGGATTTTCTAGAAACAAACAAACAAGGACAAAACATTTCATTTCATACAAACATTGTCATTTAATACTTCTGAAACTCACCAGCTTAAATGCTGATCTACTCTTTCAAAATTACTTGTATGTCCCAGGGATTCAGTAATTTCAGGTACTAATATGCTTTTGAAGAAGAGATGCTGTGGCGCCAGTTTAATCTCATATTTTGACATCATATTGTAATTGGTTTAGAACATGTAACTTTTGACAAATGTAAACTTTCAATTATATATATGATGGTTGTATAGCTTTCTTTACTATGTATTCAATTGTTAAGTTACCATATGAAGTCATCCGCCCCCGAAAGTTTCCGCCATTCAGGTTTGGGAGTGTGACAGATTGGTATCAGAGCAATGTTTATAGTGAACTAAGTATATCGAACCACATAAGATATACAAACTATAAATGCTTAAGGGACTAATACCCTCTGACAAAACATTTTTCTTTTGTTTTATGCTTGAGCAGCGTTACGTTTAACTTAAATTGTTAGTTCATTTAAGTACAAATACATGCATACAACAAATTATTTTCATGATTTTAACTATACAACAAGTATTTAGACAAGTTGACACTACGATTAAAACTCGATATATATAATCAGATTTGGGACAAATGTAGCGTGATCAACTATATTTGTCCGAGATCGGACCAATATATATCGAGGATTGCTCGTAGTAAGCAACAAGTCAAAACTTACCAAACCGTCACAAGAATCAAACACAAGAATGTAAATACTATAGGAGTATTTGCTACATAAACTAGTTTAACTTACATGTTTTGCATGTTTTAACTTTATTCAATTCTTATAACCCTACTACTTGTACAGTCAAATGGCTGGATTTCACCACCATGGCGACCCCTACTTTCCCAACCAAGGCAATGGAGGATGGGTCGAAGATGATCCTGAAGAGGACGAGGAACCCATAGAAGTGGATGATGACTCCGGTAACGACTCAGAGCCGGAAGTGATCAACCCACCACCGGTACAACCTACCGTCTTCATAAGGAACTTTCAAGGACCGACTGTCGTCTGGGGAAGTCACCTCCACCATTGGAGCCAACAGCAAAACCTACGCCCTCCCTACGACATGTGTCGGGACTTCTATGATGTCCGAGGCGGAGGTTCGGCTGATCGGGCACTCCCAGTAATGGCAGGTAAGCTAGCTAATCATTCCTATCAATCCGGAGTTCAAGCTAGCCGGCTTCGGGATGTGAACGTGGAAGTACAGGTTCACACTTCCGATATCCGTAGGCTGGACAGAATGCATGACAATGCTCAACTCCAAACCGAGGCATTCCAAGCGCAAATGATTGCAGCCCTCGCCGAATTAAGGGAACAACAAGCCGCTTTTGATCGGCATCTAATGGAGTCAAAGCAATCGGATGCGGAGTCAAGCTCCAAGCGCAACCTACGTCGCAAGTAGTGCTTGCAAGAATCTCAAATTTTGTTATTAGTTAGGACCTCGGCTAAAAGTCTTTAAATTTCTCAAACTCTGTAACTGGAGACCCTTATAGGGGTCAATTTTTCATGATCGTTGTATCAACTATTATATTAATATAAGTGGCACTATTATTACTACGTTGAGTATTTCATTAAATCCTTGGAAAGTAATCGAGAAAACCAAATTCTTGATTCATGTTTTCAGTCTTACAAATAACTTTCATTCTACTATTTTAAGACTCATACTATCATCTGTTGTCGAGCTATAGCAATTTGGCTCATAAGACACATTCAGTTTCTATAACTAAGTAATTCTTATCATTATCTTTTCAACCTATAGTTGAAGGATGCCTCCGAGTAGGAATCCAAGGCAAAACAACGGTGGGGAAGCACCTATACCACCACCACCTCCACCACCTTAATTTGATGTTGTCATGTTCCAAGCAGCAGTCACCGCAGCGGTAGCAGCTTCCATGTCACAGATCAATAACGCGAGTACTACTAGCTCGGGAACTGGCACACACCTATCCAACCATGGTGAGAGTCATGGGCAACCCCGAGAAGGCACCTATAAGGACTTTACTAATGCCAAACCCCAGATGTTTTATGGAACTGGTGGTGTGATAGCTCTGAGGCAGTGGATTGAAAGGACAAAATCAGTCTTTGAAATCTGCTCCTGTCCCGAGCACAGCAAAGTCAAATTTTCAACTTTCACCCTTATTAATAGAGCTTTAACTTGGTGGAATGGCCACATTAAGGTACTTACCCTGATAGTGGCACACTCCATAAGCTGGGAGAGCTTAATGGTCATGCTGATGAGAGAATACTGTCCACGAGGAGAGATTCAAAAACTCGAGCACGAACTCTGGACTTTTGGAATGGTTGGTAACGACATCGCGACTTATACCAACAGGTTTTGCGATCTTGGAATCCTTTGCCCCGATATGACTGCTCCTGAGAGCAAGAAAATAGAGAGATACAATTCGGGACCGTCGCCCCAAATTAGGTCCAGCGTGTTAGCTTCAAAACTTGACACCTTTGAAAGTGCGAAGGAACTGGCACAATCTCTTGTTGATTATGGAGGTCATCAGAACTCAACGGTTGCTACACATGAACCGAAAAAGGGAAACAACAACAACAACAATAATAAGAAGAGGGTATGGAATAAAGGGAAGGGTAGGTCTTCCCAACAATCCGCGAAGAAACAACTGGTCTCAGTGAATGCTGCCACTGTACCTACTATAGTCCCTACAAATCCCTACCCAACAAAGACTTATGGGTGAAATCTTCCAAAGTGCACCAAATGCACTTACCACCATCATGGACCTTACCGGGAAATGCAGTGCTCCAACTGCAATAGAAAGGGACACACTGTCCGTTTCTACAAGGATCCCGCAAAGCCGATCACTCAAGTTCCCAACGCGGGTGTAGGCTAGACTTGCTACGGTTGTGGCAAGGTGGGCCACTACAAGAGGAACTGCCCAAAGGCAGCAAATACCAGCGGGATGGGACGAGTTTTAGTTATAGGCCACGATGAAGCCGTAGATGATCTGACTGTAGTTGCTGGTACGTTCCTTCTAGATAATTCATGTGCATGCATATTATTCGATAGTGGAGCGGAGAGAAGCTTCGTGAGTCAAAACTTTATTCCCTTACTTAAACCTAAACCTAGCAAGTTAGAAAAATCAATTACGGTAGAGATGGCCAATGGAAAAACCGAAATCACTAACTGCATATACATGGACTGTACGTTAACTTTAGACGGTCATTCTTTCCCAATCAATCTCATGCCGGTCCAAATCAAAAGTTTCGACGCCATAGTCGGCATGGATTGGTTGAGTCTTCTTCCCGCCGACATCATGTGCTTTGGGAAAGCAGTTCATCTTAATCTCCCTAACAACGAAACATTAGTTATCTACGACGACAAATCAAGTACAAACCTTCGTATCATTTCGTGCATCCAAGCTCGAAAGTTTTTACGGAAGGATTGTCGAGCATTACTAGTGCACATCGTCGATACAAATCAGGAACTGAAGGACATCAAGAACATTCCAGAAGTATGCGACTTTCCCGATATCTTTCTAGAAGAACTACCAGGATTACCACCACAACGCCAAGTCGAGTTTAGAATCCACTTAGTTCCAGGGGCTACACCAGTAGCGAGGTCACCTTATCGTCTCGCACCAGCAGAGATGCAGGAACTTTCCAGTCAACTTAATGAACTCCTTCAAAAAAGGATTCATAAGACCAAGTTTCTCACCTTGGGGAGCACTGGTCTTGTTCATAAAGAAGAAAGACGGATCGTTTCGTATGTGCATTGACTACAGAGAACTGAACCAGCTTACTGTCAAAAATCGCTATCCTCTACCTCGTATTTATGACCTATTTGACCAACTACAGGGAGCAAACTACTTCTCAAAGATAGATCTACGATCCGGATATCACCAATTACGAGTACTAGAAGGGGATATTTCCAAGACAACTTTTCGAACTCGTTATGGACACTACGAATTTGTAGTGATGTCGTTCGGATTAACCAACGCACCAGCATTATTTATGGACCTAATGAATAGGGTATGCCGTCCTTGATTGGATCAGTTCGCCATCGTCTTTATCGATGATATACTTATCTACTCCCGAAGTAAGGAAGAGCATAGTTAGCACCTACGAAAAGTCCTAGAAACACTGCGATCGGAGAAACTCTATGCGAAGTTCTCTAAATGCGAATTTTGGATTCGAAGAGTCGAATTTTTAGGCCACGTTGTTAGCGAGAAACAGATACACGTGGACCCCTCCAAAATTAAGGCCATTGAGAACTAGTCGGTACCAAAGACACCTACAGAAATTCATCAATTTGTAGGTCTCGCCGGCTACTATCGCAGATTCATAAAGAACTTCTATAGCATTGCGAAACCTCTTACTACATTAACCCAGAAAGCCGTGTCCTTTGACTGGGAAGCGAAACAAGAAAAGGCGTTCCAAACGCTGAAACAGGCCTTGTGCACCGCACCGATACTATCCCTCCCCGAAGGGATAGAAGATTTCGTAGTTTATTGTGATGCCTCAAACCAAGGACTTGGTTGTGTTCTTATGCAGACAGGGAAGGTTATCGCTTATGCCTCTCGACAACTTAAGACACACAAAGTGAACTATACGACCCACGACCTTGAGTTAGGAGTAGTAGTATTTGCTCTGAAGATCTGGAGACACTACTTATACAGAACAAAAAGTACTATTTTCACTGATCACATGAGCCTTCAACACATTTTTAATCAGAAGGAACTCAACATGCGACAACGACGATGGGTTGAGTTACTCAATGACTACGAATGTGAAATTCTTTATCATCCTGGCAAGGCCAACGTGGTGGCTGACGCCCTCAGTCGAAAGGAATAAACTGGTCGGACGGTCAAATCTCTGACTATGACTATCCATTCCCACTTATCCACACAAATTAATGAGGCACAAATAGAAGCTTTGCAACCTGAAAATGTGGCGGGTGAATCCCTGAGAGGAATGGAAAAGAATCTAGAAGTCAAGGGTGGCGGAGCATATTATCTAATGGACCGAATATGGACACCAAAACATGGTGGTTTCAGAGACGTAGTCATGACCAAAGCACACAACACAAGATATTCCGTTAACCCAGGTTCAGATAAAATGTATTTGGATCTTAAGAAACTGTACTGGTGGCCTAACATGAAAGCAGAAATTGCTACCTTTGTAAGTAAATGCCTTACTTGCACAAAGGTTAAGGTCGAGTATCAAAAACCGTCAGGATTACTACAACAACCGGAGATACCAGAATGGAAATGGGAACGGATTACCATGGACTTCATAACCAAGTTGCCCAAGACGATGGGTGGACTTGATACCATATGGGTCATCGTCGACAGATTGACCAAATCCGCGCATTTCCTACCAATCAAGGAGACAGACAAAATGGAAAAGCTTACAAGAACTTACATAAGGGAAGTAGTCCGACTGCATGGAGTTCCGATATCCATTATCTCTGATAGAGATAGTAGGTTCACTTCAAGATTCTGGCAGTCACTATAAAGTTCCCTAGGGACTAGGCTAGACATGAGTACAGCCTACCACCCACAAACAGACGGGCAAAGTGAGAGAATGATACAAACAATTGAAGATATGTTGAGAGCCTGTGTGATTGACTTTGGAAAGGCATGGGAGATCCATTTACCCCTTGTCGAATTTTCATACAACAATAGTTATCATACAAGCATAAAGGCTGCTCCGTTTGAAGCCCTCTATGGTCGAAAGTGCAGATCCCCTCTGTGCTAGACTGAAGTTGGTGATACCCAGTTAGCTAGAGGACGAGTTCCTGAAAGCACTCTCACCGGTCCAGAAATCATAAGACAAACGACAGAGAAGATCGTTCAAATTCGTGAAAGGTTGAAAGCCTCCAGAGACCGACAGAAAAGCTACGCTGACCAAAGGAGGAAACCTTTGGAATTCCAGGTAGGAGACCACGTTTTATTGAAGGTCTCACCGTGGAAAGGTTTAATACGCTTTGGGAAGCGTGGGAAACTAAATCCAAGATACATAGGGCCTTTTGAGATGCTTGCTAGAATCGGCCCTGTGGCATACAAACTTAACCTACCGCGTGAACTTAGTAACATACATCCAACCTTCCATGTCTCGAACATGAAAAAGTGTCTGTCCGATGAGACTCTTGTTATTCCACTCGACGAGATCGAGATAAACGAGAGCCTCAACTTTGTGGAAGAACCGGTAGAAATTATGGACCGAGAGGTCAAACAAACAAAACAAAGTCGCTTACCCATCATGAAGGCTCGCTGGAACACCAAGCGGGGACCTGAATTCACATGGGAACGCGAAGATCAGATGAAACAAAAGTACCCTCATCTCTTTCTCTGACCCACTAGTATGTTTACTACTTTAAATTTCGGGACGAAATTCCCTCTAACGGGGGGATGATGTGACAACCCGATATTTCAACTCTTTGTAATGACCTAAAAAGTCAAGTATTGTAACCACTTTTGAGTTAATGATATTAACTTTGATTGATGGGATTAAAAATAACTTTTAATCTATGAAGATCGATTAGATCTTGAACAAGTATATGAATATAAAACAGTAAAAACGCAATAATAAGAACAAGAAAGCTTGAATCAAACGTGTCGAATGATTAAACAAAATCCTCAGAAGAGCTCGATTAAGAACATCAACTGTAGAGGATTAGAAGATTACAAGAACGATTAAAGAAAAATGTTGTACTCTGGATGAATCGCTATGTCGATAATCTCTAAAACGTTAACCTAATATGCATGCAAGCATTGACTTATATACAATACATAAAAGACTCTCGGTTGGACAGGCCCAAACCGGAGTATACATGGCTAAACTAACGAGCCCAAAAGACGCAATAACAAAACAATCTTCAGCCCAACAATCTCCCCCTTTGCGTCAATTTGGAGTGAGACCTTCACTTGTGACTTGGGCCGGCAGCTGAAGCTGGTACCTTCTTCTTCACGGTGCTAAACAGACACTTGGTTATGGAGAGGATGGTCTGTCTAAACCGGATGTACCAATTGATCATATCATTGAAGTACTTGATGTCATCAGCCGAATTCTCTTTACACCGCTTGATAATTGATAAGACGTGCTCCAAGCAAGCTGTGGTGTAAAGGTGCTTGTCAGCTAAAGCGAAGAGACATTTCTGTCCTTCGGCTCTAGTGAACATCACTGAGTTTCGCCTCGGATCAATCTTACCCATTTGCATTTGATTTAGATCACTGGCCGATCCCACAGGTGCGACTTTCGGTTTCTTCTTAAAAACTGTGGCGACCTCCTGATCCATTAGGGCAACCTCCATGATATAGCAGGCCAACATCCTTTTGACATGGTCTATGATGGGACCATATTTGGATTCAACTGTCAGAAGGATATTGTACAAGACTATCCAGTCATGAGGATTCAGATTCGGCAGATCTGCCAGGGAGATAATGTGAGTAGTTCTTGCTGATCCACGAATGAGCTTGAACTTAACGTTTGTGAATCTCCCCACGGCATAAGGCTTCAGCACCCGAACATTAACAATCTTCTGGGCGCTCCAGGTGAGGTATTGAGGGCGAGCGGCCTCCAGGTAGAAGTTAATGAGCTCCCTGTCAAGCTCATCGTTCGGATGCGGGACTTCAAAAATGTTAGAGAAGGCGTGGAAGATGAACGCCTTTCGAGTCAGCGGCATATCAAAATGCGAATCGATAGAGTTGTTGCAGTCGAATGATATAACCGGCTCGAGCCATAATATGCTTGGAGTCTCTATGGCCTCTTTTATCATACGATCCCTGGTCCATGCAGGGAAGAGCAACTTATGGCTCTCAAGGAGATCGTGGGCTTCTTTTTGCTTTCGTTCAGCTTCTTCAGCCTCACGCGCCACAGGACTGGCATCGTCTTCAGCATTGCGACTGTTCTTTCTTTTTAACATGTCGGCAATGGTCTCCTTGTCTTCATCTTCATCTTCATCTTCATCTCCTCCCTCAGCTATGTTTTTGCCCTTGTTCTTCACACCCGAACCCAAGGCATGACCAGTTGGGGGTGGTTCGGTTGTGTGAGTAGCTTTGGAGGAAGGAGGTGGTTTCGATCCTTTCTTCTCATCTCCCCCTTGTTTAGGAATGGACACGAAACTCGGTAGGCCTTCAATCTTGCTTAAAAGGTCCATGGCCGGAGAGAGTTTTTCAGCGAGGGTGCGCCTCACCGAATGGTTTAGGATGGGGTCGTGTGCTTCCAGGATGTTTGATAATGCTGCGTGGACATCCGAAACACACGTCTTTATTACCTCCCTTTCGGATCGAAGAGCTTCCAATTGTTGATGGGAGTTGGAAAGTTGCGTGCTCTTGACCTTAAGGGCGGTAGTCTTGCTTGCCAAGACGTCCATCAGAGAATTTTTAGCTGCAAGATCCTCTTGTAGCTTTGCCAGGCGGGCATCGATGGCGGCACGAAGTGCCGAGTTGTCGTCGCTAATATGTTGTCTGAGAGTAGCGAACGAAGACAGCTCCGTCGAGAAAAACTTGGCCAATTGTTGAACAACTGGTTCCAGAGTTGTCTTAGTGGCGTTGACGCTCTCCTGCAAGGACTTCAGCAGGACGGAAGCGTCGTTGAATAGTTTATCGACTTTTTCGGTCGCCGCCTCACAGGCTCGGGTGGAGGCATCGATAGCAGAAGTTACTGAGGCCACCGAATCATGTTGAGCCCTGGAGAAGGCGTCAACGACCTTCTGAAGGGCAGCTTCAGACAAAGATGACTGCTGGTTGGAAGAGGAGGCGAGAAGTTGATCAACCTTCTCGTTAAGCTCTCGGAGATGCTTCTTTGTCACTGGAGCATCCTCCTCCTCATCACTCTGAACTTGAAACGGACTATAGTAGACCGAATCGAAGTTCATGTGATCACCACCAAGATATTGATCGTCGCCATCGGAGGCGTCTTCTGGAGATGGAGGTGATGGTGAAGCTGGGGGTGTTGTGGGTTTGGTTGGTTCAGGTTGAGTGGGTGGGGGGTTATTTTCGGGTGGTGGTTGTGTATGGGTAGGGTCGGTTGTAGGTAGTTGAGTTTGTGGTTCGGTTACAGGTGGGGTTTCGGTAATTGGTGGTGTTTCGGTTGATATGGTGAATATTGGTGGAGGTATAGGGAATGAGGTTGGGGGAATAGTGGGGTTTATGGTGGGAATGGAAATAGGAATTGTTGGTGGAGGTGAAGGAACAGGAGATTGATGAATTTCCATCTCTGGGGTTGGGGAACGAGGTGGTGTGTTGCCTCGTTGAGGAGATTCGTCTCCTTGTGATCCTTCAGAGTCCGAACTTCCACCTTCGGATTCGCTTGAAGAGGAGGGAATAACTAGCTTTCGCTTCTGTTGGGTCTTCCTTCTCTTCGGCTGTGGGGATGAAGCAGCCTTCGGTTGTTTTCGCTTTTTGGGAGAAGGTCCCTTTGGAGCTTTGGACACTTGCTTCCCCTTCTCTGCCTTTTTGCCTCTGCCCACCGGTTTGTCGGCATCATGAATCGATCGTAGCATGTCCGGTGTCAGTTCCCTCGGACTAGTTGGCCTAAACTCCTTGATCGTCCTGATCAGTCTGCTGTCGGAGGGCACATCGGCATACATCGACTCTGGGATGGAGCCAATGAATGAAAATTTGGATGCATTGGATACGATGATCTTCTTGGTATGGAACGTACCAATAGAAGACATCGATGCACCATCAGCAGTTGGAACATTGAACTTGTCCATGGCCCATCTTGTTATCAAGATCCAGAACCGGGCCAACGACACCTCAGAGTGTCGGGATGAGGAAGAGAGGATCTGAATCAGTTGTTGCCATAGGACAAACCCATAGTCCAGGTTTATCCCGTTGTACACCCCATACATTATCGAAAGGAAAAGACGACTTGCACCGTCAGATCCTGAGCTCCTCTCTGACTGTCCCTTGAAAAGAACTGTAAATAAACCATTCCACTGGGGCGGCAGACAAGATTTCTTAAATTTGGCGATGGAGGTGAGAACCTCTGTGTAGCCCATGTTGTAAAACATGCTGTACAACATCCCAACCGGAATCGTCTCCGGGTGAACTCGCGATGGGTCAGCAGCAAACCCTAGCATAGTGCAGAAACGGGGGCGAGAAATCGAAGTTTTGTGTTCTGCCACTTCAAAGAATACCCGGTCGACGGCCTTGTCGTAGTAAGCCGTCGCGTAGACCTGTGATAAAGCCACCATAGGCACCGTTTCAATTCTGGACAGTGCAGGTGCAAGCTGGGAGTACTTGAGGCATTCTATGACCGGCGACATGTAGGAATCATACGCCAGTGGGTTAAGATCAATGACTAGGCATTGTTGGGGTCGGATGGGAAGAATCTGAGAAGTTGCATGAACAAAAGAAGATTCAGCCATTGTTGCAGGTTTGGAGAAGAAGATGAACGGGAGAGAGTTTGGGAGTATTTTTGCTTTGGGAATTATGGAGGCAGTAAAGAGGTAAAAGGTGGTGTTGACGGCTTTTTATAGTGGGTGATAGGAGAGAGAAAAATCGTTTCAAATCTCTTATGGAAATACGAAGCGGGTTTTTTTGAGTGACTGATTGGTGACAGTTGGGGCGTGCGATGATCACGTAGGAGAGAGAGTGTCAGTTTCCTAGGATTACGCCGCCCAATAAGCGCCGGTTCAGAGAGAGGAACCATTTCCATTTCCACACGCGCCTGTAATGCCAGAGTGATGACGCTTCGATATCGCACACGCGTCCTTAAGTGTCAGAAAAAGCGCGGTCGTTTCAACTTCACGCGCCCTCCTTTTTACCGTCGTTTGAATTTTTATCCTTTTAACTCCCGCCGAGTCAGCAACCTTTCGTCTTTTCCCTTTTAAACGGCATTGTAGAATAAATGACCCACGTGGATAGGTTTTGACCACAACTTCATTATTAACCATCCAGTAATAATCCAGCCTGTAAAATAATTAGTAACAGAATTTTTTGAAAATCTAGGATTTTCGTGCAAAGAGTGTAAAAGAAAAAGAAATAAAGCAACTCTTTTTAGGATAATCTGTGATGTCAATAATGACACGAAACTGATGATCCCGGGCACGAATCTCTTCCTTCAAGGTCAAGAGAGACCTCAAAGTGTTAGTGTGGAATCCCGTTGAATTACGATCAAACATTTATTAATAAATGTTGAAAGGCTTCTTTTAATTAGGCTAATTAAGGGTGGTTTCGTTTTGATTCATCAATTCAATTCTTGATATAAGAAAGAAAGTGAACAACGTACTTGTGAGATCGGTGTAGTCTGTTGAACAAGTAGGTAGGAGTTGATTTTGTAGTGGCTTGGATTAATATGAAATATTAGATAAAAATTTAAAATTGGATCCCTTGGGAAGAAATGTTATGGTGTGTAACAATTTCGTTGGAATCACGCAAAAGAAAAATTGAGATTCCATGAAGGTACATTCGTCAATTCATTGGTGAAATCTTGATCAAATTAATTGGTCACCGTCAATTCGTTGGTGTTGAATTTTCGGTTCGTTTCTTATTCCAAATCAAGCTTCATCAGGCGAAACTCCTTTCGCTTTCGGTTCATCCTTCGTTCGCTCCAACCATTAACAACCGAACCCAGCTTAAACACGCGAATCCAAAGTTAGAGGTTCATTCCAATTCCGTTGATTATACCCCAAGGCGAGTCTCCATTCCCAGTTCGCTTATTGTTCTCACTCTACATTCGCTTCAAGCCCTTTCGTTCCAAGAGCTAGCACCCGAACCCAAGTTCGCTTTCTGTCTTCATTTCTTTCGTTCCAAGGCAACAAACAAACTCAATCATAGATTCGCTTCAATTTTGACGATTATACCCCAAAGAGAAGAACAGTAAACGAGCATTCACAGGTAAGAATTTCACAGCGATTTTGACTTTTCAAAGTTGAAGATTTTTGATAAAGCTTGTGGGAAAATTATGAAGGTAGCTTTTACAACAGAAGTTCTTCATCGAGCTCTGCTAAGGTTTTTACAGAGAAGTATCCTTTACAGCGGTAGTTTTTCATCGAGGTCTGCTAAGGACTTGTTATATCTCCGACTTCTTGTATTTTCTCGATCAAGTGGCGTTACGAATCTTAAAGTTTGGGTTGTTACATGATATTTTTTCATGGCTTATATCATTAGCTTATTTGAAGATCATTGTGCCTTGGAGGGGGAGCTCTTCAAAGACAAGAAGTGATTCAGTTTCTTTGTTCTGAAATGGGTTTTTATGGAGGGTTTGGTTTTCATGAAGATTCTTTGGGATTACATTCGAAAATGAAGTTTAAAGACATTACTTCAGTGCTTGATTTATATATCCTAGAGCTCGTGTTTGAAGACTATTGAAGAATCAAGATTCGTGGATTGCTTCATATATTCCTCGTTGCAGATCTTTTTATTTGCTAGATGCTTGTTTTGGAAGTTAAAGCATTGTCATCCATTCCATACTTTGAGGGGGAGATACTTGTTGGGAATAAAACCCTAATTGAGATTTGATGAACAAGATGCGGAAAATAAGAAAAAACACAAATATGAAGATTATGTCGAATGATCACTCGGTGTATTCAAATATGGGGAATAAATTACACTTTCAGCATAGACTAAAGAGTCTAACACTACATAAGAAACCTCACGTGGCGGCTACATTTTGCCTCACTCTTAACCCTAATAATGAATAATACATGACTATTTATAGGGAAAAGACAAGTCTTGGGCTTTTAACCTAGAATTCATCAAAGGGGCCCATTGCCATCATCCATGGAGTGCTTTGAAACCCTACATTGATAATAATATGTCCAAAGAGTTTCCATTTAAATTCCTACTATGTTTAATATCATTAAACCGTGATCGTATGTAAAAAGAAAGCCCAAATCCGACTTCGTATATTGAAGTTATGGTTTTTCCAAGTTTGGCATAGCAGCAGACAGCTAAAAACTCGAATCGCAGATGAAGCGACTTTTGGCCAGAATGACCTAAACAAGGATCGAAGGTCTTAACAATGGTAATTCAGCGGTAAAAAGTCTGGCAAAAACCGACGTCAGATAATGAAGTTATGAATTTCTAAAGAAATTCTTTAAACACTACCCTTTTAAAAATAAATAATAAAAATAATTTCAAAATTTGCCGACGGAGTCTGAACGAAAGATGTAGAGCGTAGTCTCACCTACGCGTGGATATAAAGACCATCAAAAACGGAATTGATATGAAGAAGATATGAGTTTTTGAAGTTTATTATTTAAATTAAATATAAATTTAATTATAAACTCTTGGTAATATCCGAAGAGGAGTCAGCAGATAGGACCGAAGTACGCCCTGCGTACCTTGCTATGCCCCGCATACTCAAGGCCTAGGCCTTGAATCGTCCACGTCCCGGTCTATGCGAAGCTAGCAAGTCCCATCCGAAGTTCGAGGCTGTCGAGGACTCGGTCATGGATGACGTACGCGTACGCCCCGCGTACCCTCGTACGCCCTGCTTACCGAGGCAGTTCCCAGCCCCTATAAAAGGGATGCGAGGGTTCTGAAGAAAGGGCTCCATTTCTCTCATTTCCTTTGCGTTCTTGCCTCGTTTTCCATGCCCGTTCTAACTCGAAGCCCTAGTCATTTTTCTCAAGTCCCGAAGGTCATTTTTACTCCCGAGATTCCCGAGAATCCCGAGAAAATCCGTTTCCCGAGATGAAATTTTGCCTGGTTTCCATCTTGCTTTCTTCAAACTTTCAAGTGAGTTCATACCCCTTAATTAACCTTTTATATGTTCTATAAATGCTTTTATATGCTTTCAAGGGGGGGGGGGGGGGGGAATACAAGTAAAACACACGAGTATCATCGTGTGTTATAATAAGAAATATTATATGCTTTTATTTAACCAAATCATATGTGATTTATAAACTTTATAGGAAACTTTCATATATAAAATATGTTACAATAGCATTCTATCTTTTGAAATATAAATTGTTGTAATGCATGTATAAACTAAACATTTTCTTAGATTATATATATGCTTGTCTATCTTAGGCTCTACAAAAATCTATACTTTCATAACAAGTGATTCTTTTTCTAGGTATTTCTAAACAAACGAGACACGCTTTTAGAAAACTATAATAGGTATAGTTTTACGAGGATATTGCTAACTTTTACATACTAGAAACACGATTTTCAAGAAACCACTTTCATATACAAGAACAAACGAACATTTTTAACATGTAAATCTGTTTTTATACCACGGTTTGGGAGACATTAACTTCACGTACGTTCGAGTACACATTTCAAGTCCTGTATTATATACCAGAATCCCTTGGAGGGGGAGCATAGTGTTTGTGTATAGATCTATACGGGCTTGACAACCCGCGCCTTGGCTGTTAGCTACAGTCCATCATTTGGGGTGACAAACGTCATAACATTCCAACGCCTGAAGAACGTTGTGTATAGGCATTCCGAGTCAATAGTATGGTTATAAAACTCACATGGGGTATTAAAAATGCATTGATTTACAAGGTTTTCAAATATATTGGTTATTTTACACTTACATACATTTTTAGAAACAAACATTGGTCTTGAGAGAAGTCTACTTTTATACTAGTAGAAAATATAGGATTTTCTAGAAACAAACAAACAAGGACAAAACATTTCATTTCATACAAACATTGTCATTTAATACTTATGAAACTCACCAGCTTAAATGTTGATCTACTCTTTCAAAATTACTTGTATGTCCCAGGGATTCAATAATTTCAGGTACTAATATGCTTTTGAAGAAGAGATGCTGCGGCGCCAGTTTAATCTCATATTTTGACATCATATTGTAATTGGTTTTTAACATGTAACTTTTGACAAATGTAAACTTTCAACTATATATATGATGGTTGTATTGCTTTCTTTACTATGTATTCAATTGTTAAGTTACCACACGAAGTCATCCGCCCCCGAACGTTTCCGCCGTTCAGGTTTGGGGGTGTGACACTCATGATAAAAACCATGAAGTGATTCAGATGAGTGTTGGTTGAATCCAATACTCGAATCTTATTCCCAGAGTACTCATGAACATTGTAGATATGTCTAAAAAACCTAGAAAAACTATAGACCCATTCACGACAGTCTTGCCCCAATACCTACTTCCAAAGTATGATCGACTATGAATTTTTTGAATAACCTAGTTATTCAGGAAGTCAAAACAGGCAAAGCGAAACACAAGAATAATACTAATCATATATTGTCAAACCCCAAAACCGAGAATGGCGGAAACGTTCTGGGGCGGAGGACGTCATGTATAATATCAACAACAATGTAAAGTAGTAAACAAGCAACAACATCATCCATTTCATTAATAAAATAATTATTATACAATTGTATTCTGTCAAATTTTGATAAACATTAAAGCATAAATCAAAATGATAGATAAGTCTTGAACAAGCTCCATCTTCCTTTCTCCTTGCATCGGTACCTGTGTATGATGACCTGAGGATACAAGTAATTTTGAAAGCGAGTATCAGCTTTGAAGCTGGTGAGATCATAAGTATTTACTGTCTTAATTTGTATGTAAGAATTTGTAATTCTATGTATTGCAAGAATTTGAAAGTGTATATGAATTGTAAGTGTTTGAAAAAGTTTGAATCTCTCAGAAAAACCTATATTTTCTATTAAATTAGCCTTCTACCAAGGCTTAACTGTTTTGTATGCTCGTTTGATGTAAAAGTGTGTAATTTCCCAAAGTGTAACTATCTTGTAACACAATATAGTTTGTACATTAAAGTTTAAGTGAGGTTATCACTAAAAATGTAATGGGTAAATCATTGTAGTACTGTAGTTTTGTATTATAGGAACTACTGCTGTACTAACTACCTTAAACCGGATTTATATTAAGGTATAATGTGATAATTGCACCATACTATCGACTGATAACAACGACATAAAGAACGGTCGTAATAACGGAATGACGTTTGGCACCCGCAGACCTGCAGGTCTGGCTGTAGCTAGCAGCAAGGTGTAGGATTGTTAATCCAGTATAGATCTATACGCAAACTCAACGCTCTCCCTCCAAGAGAATTCTGGCTACAACTCGGGCCATGACATTTAAGGCATGCTCCGATACAGTGGATCACAATTGTTAACGTATTAATGTAAGGGTAATGTTTCTCGTTCTAGTATAGTTATATATGTTCTCTTCCTAGTATAGTTGTATATGTAATGTACAGTAATGTTCTAGAAAGCATTGACTCATGAATGAACTGACTCATTGTATGATATCGCGTTCTGGTAACGGTTCTAGTATCTTCCTAAACTACCCATATGGTAGTTTACTAGCAGTCTAACGGGTACGTATGGTCATGGATGTATACCCTTACTAACTAAGGGCATGGGATGAACTGGAAAGACCTTTTATGACTATATATGTACACATGATATATAACTAATATTTAAACGACATTCGGACGAATACCCAATATCCCACCAGACCACATCTCAAGGCGCGAAAAGGAAATAGGGTGGATAGCCTTCCTAAGTCTCTTAAACATTTCTTATATAACTATACATATAGAGGCATGCAATTTATAATATAAAAGCATAAACAAATTTTGTAAGACATTTGAAACATAAATATTATTTTAAGAAAAGATCGACTTGATGTCAATCTATAAAACAATTTGAAGGCATAAGTATGATAAAACAGTTTTGAGTATAAGGAAACATTTGATTGAAACACAGTTGTAAATAAGTTTGAAAGGTAATGTACCGAGTAAGATGTACAGTGTAATAAGTAGTTTAAAACATATAAAATGTTTATAAAAATCATTTGAAGGAAACTATATGGTAAGATGGCTAATGAGTAGCCAAATCTTTTGAATGTTGTATATTAATCACATGTGATTGATGTAATAACTAGCGTAATTATACTTATTAATCGCATTTGATTTATATAATCCTAGCATGATTCTACTTGTATCCCCCCCACATAAAACATTTAAAAGTAGTTTAAAACATTAGTTAAGGGGTATGAACTCACTTGAAAGTTTGAAGATAGCGAGATAGAAAACCGGGCAGAGTTTCGTCTCGCGAAACGGATTTCTTTCTCGGGATTCTCGGGAATCTCGGGAGTAAAATCGACCCTCGGGACTTGAGCAAAAAGACCAGAGCTTCGGGTTTGAACGGGCACGCAAATCGAGGCAAGATCGTGAGAGAAAAGAGAGAATTGAGCAAAATTTTCGGAAGGCCTCGCATCTTATTTATAGGGAGGCTGAACCGCCTCGGTACGTGGGGTGTACGCTCGTACGCAGCGCGTACGCGACGTCATCGCTTACGCACTTCGGATGGGACGGCGGGTCGGACGGGCGGCGTGTCGGACGGGCGGCGGGTCGGACGGGCGGGTTGGAAGCTTCGCATAAGCGACGTGGACGATCCGAGGCCCTTGATCTAAGTACGCGGGGTGTACGAAGGTACGCAGGGCGTACTTCGGTCCTATCCGATGACTCCCCTTCGGATAATACCGGGAGTTTATAATTAAATTTATATTTATTTTAAATAAACTTCTAAAATTCATATCTCCTTCATACGAACTCCGTTTTTGACGTTCTTTATATCCACGCGAAGGTGAGACCAAGATCTACAACTTTCGTTTAGAATCCGTTGGCAAATTCCGAAATTATTTTTATTATTTATTTAATAAAATGACGTGATTAAGGAATTTCTTCAAAAACTCATAACTTTCACATCCGAAGTCAGATTTGGACGTTCTTTTTATGTACGATCATAGATTGAGGTTGTCTATAACTTTCATTTAGATACTTAAGGCTAAAACTATTGCATCGAAATTTCGCGTTTTTCGTTTAATCGCTGATGCCGGTTTTGCCGAGAATCTTCGGTTGGTCATAACTTCTTCGTTATAACTCGGATTTTAGGGTTCTTTATATGCTTGGAAACCTTGATACAATTCCTACTACTTTATTTAACCCAAATAAGATTTTAGGAAAGTTATATTTTGACCTAAATTTGATTGGTTTTACATTACATTGTCTCGAAATATCGGGTTGTCACATATATGGACCAAAAACTTTGAGTCCCATATTGATTACTCATTATTCATTTTATAATGTTTTGAATAATCAACTTAATACTTGAATTAAAATAATAGTTATTCCATGCTCCAAGCATGCACACATTGTTTTATGTGGTGATTTCTTTGTGAAATAGATCAATTGAAAAACAATTCAATGAGGGTCATTTCTTAATTCCGAATTCTTATTGCAAGTGTAAGAATTCCAAATTCTTGTCACTGCTAGAATATGTTAGATTCTAAACTATGATGCAATGTAGCCTTTATAATGTCATGGTACCAAAAGTCACAAAGACTTGACCAATGATATTACAAAACTTCCACTGGAAATTGTTACAAGACAATTCCATGGAGATGAAGTCTCAAATTCAAAGTACATTTCTTTGAACATCCTTCTTGCATAAAACTTTCTCACTTCCTCATCTATTCTTAGTATCCAACTCCTAATATGGATCCATTCCATATTTTCCATACAAGAACTCATTATTAATAGAACCCTGTCTGTTCATAATAATGTCAATATGGTGCATTCATTACTATACTTCCAACTGTCCTTAAGCGACCAATCCTTCGCGAATCTTAGATTGTCCTTAACAGTTGTTTAACCACTTTAGTCAAATCCGGTTCTAGTCCCTTTTTTCCTCTTAATTCCCTAGGCATTTGGAAAAATTAGAACACGAGAATATTATAACATATGCAATCGATCCTATACCCAAAGCAGCGATTCATGATGTCTAACATAAAGACATGATACTTGATCAGTCTTTTGCTATAGTATTTTTATTTGCTATGTTATTCGAATTATGAAGAGGGATGCTATAATCATAATTCGAATTTTTAGAATGCAATAAACTTTTACGTATAGAATTTCCTTATGTCGAATATTTTCAACATACTATTCATATATGTCCTTGACTAAACATGATTAAAACCTCAATATAAGCTTTTAGACTGAAAAGAAGTATAAATTCCTCTCCCTTAATAATAGCAAAACAACTTTTCAAACCTTGCAACTTTGCAAATTGAAATTTTTATTTTCTATAATTAACATTGCTAACTTGCAACCGTCACCATAATACTTATGCTCCTACTAGCATAATAATTATTATATTATCAGCATAACACTTATGCTACCACTATCTTTGACATGTACTTAGAAATCAGCTGGACTTCTAGAGATCAATATTTATTTACTTTCTTTGCCAAAGTTCAGATTTCGGATATGAGATGCTTCGATAAAACTTTATAAAGGCTTCTCAAAATTATACACCTTTCCTTAGATAGCTCACATGTGTGTCTTAACAATTTCAAAACTTACAACAATAAGTCTCAAATGTTTACACCCTTTGCCATTTCTCACAATATGAACTATGAAGAGGGATGTCGTAATCATAATCGAATTTGAGAATGCAAATGACACAATTGATATCTCCTTAAAATCTACTTACTGAAAGCATTTCCTCACAATCATTTTCATGAAGCGGAGAGAAACCTTACGACACTTAGATTTTATGGTGTATGTGTTCCTATCCATATGAATTTGTCATAACCATAATCACAAGATAAGGTTAGTGACAAATCCAAATTCATATGGACTGAACTTGTTCAATCTTAATTTCTTTCCACTTGCTAGCTTAAGAGCCTACCATTGCTTCCTAGTTGTAATTTTGCAAACATCTGAGAACTCATAGAACTCACATGCATAGTTAACTTTAACTGGAATGGGCACAAAACAAGAATATATCAACACGATAGATTACAAACCTCATGTCGTGTGCTAGTGATAAACAATAGGTTTTATTTTTGATTAGTTCTTGAAAATTGTCAAGGTATTTAAGACTTCCACTGACCTCTTGACATAAAAGATTCTCTTGTCAAGAACCATTCCTTGACAAACAAATATTCAAGAGTTAGTGCGGATTCTTATCAAGAATGGCACTTCATATAATTGGTCTTAGTTGGTCTTTGTCTTATCCAAGATATCAGAACTTACAAATTTTAAATGTACAAGAGTAAGAAACATTTTACTCTATATTTGACAAGCGATATAAACCTTCTTAAGATTTTGTCACTCAAGGCACATTCTTGGAGTATAACTCTATGACTTGATTTTGGAACAAAGTATGACTCATCTTCTAGATTTAACCATTTCAAGAATTCATGATTCCTCTTCCTAGCCATACAAATCCACTAAGATATCCTTAGAGGATCAATTATGATATGGTTTTCCATAATCATTAAGATGATCATAAAACACGATACTAAAGTACTCTCCCATCTTTTTAGATTTGAGAAACTTTTATCTTTCTGCCTAATTTGATTCTTCTCATTCGTTCTGCCATACATGGAAACTTTCCAATGATTCATAATTATGCTTAAACGTGTAAGCATAACCATATTTACTAAACTTTAGTAAATCATGACGAATAGTATTATCGATCTTTGTAGTGGATGTGAACAAGGATCTAGTCTTAATTTCCCAAAAATGATAATTCTCATTCATCATACAAACAAAGTTGCATGATTCCAAGGTTCTGTCCAATTGAAACTTGTGTGATGAGAATCTTTCCTTGTTTGAAAATTGTCGACACTACCACAAATGAAAGAATCAAATTCATATTGCTAACATAGAAACATAGAAACATCAGTTTTCACAAATTAAATTGCAAGGAAATATAATATAAAATAAAAGCAAAATTTTATTTATTTATAAAATATGGAAAAACTTTTCCTTACAATGCAATTAAAAATGAAAACCACGTTATTACAAATTTCTATGCAATCTATCATAACTCTTAAGCAGCAAATCAAAAATCCAATCATCGAATCATGCGATTGAAATCCATCTTTGCGACCAGATTTAACATACTCTTCCTTTAAGCTTCCTTCCCTTTGCATGATCCTAAAAAAAATCAAAATGCAACCTTGTCACATCGTTTATTAAGAATCAACAATTAGGAACTTAATAGAGTTAGATAGTAGTCTTACCTAAAGCGGAGTCAATCTTTTTGACTTTACCATCCTTGTGGTCCTTCAGGTAGATACGATAACTTCACAACCAATTCCCCTTCACATGGAAATAGAAACATATGGACTCTTTGGGAATGGTACTCGAGACTATCTCAGACTTAGCCTTTCTCTTTACCATTTGGTCAACAGTGTTGACTATGGCCGATCCCTTTCCATTGGGAAGAGAAATCTTTTCTGGACTTCCAATGTTACCATTGTGAATGCCCATGGAAGCTTGAGAAGTAGATCTTCCAATCAAATTTGCTTTTCCAATATGCCAAATCATTGTTGATTTAGCAATAACAAGAAAATATGTAAGATCAATAAGGGTCATGTCGTCGTCTGTCACATAGTAGTCCTTAATGAACTCACTATATGACTCAGGAAGTGATTGAAGAACCCAGTCAATAGCCAACTTCCTCGAGACTTCAACAACCAATGCTCTCATCCAATCAATATGTGACTTCATCTCCAAGATGTGAGTACACACAGGCCTTGCATCTTGACATTTAATAGGCAATAGGGTTTGAGTGACCTTGAACTTGTAGGTCAGGGAGAATAATTGTAGGAGGTGGAGGAAGTGAAGTATGATTTCCATTTCCACAATCCAACCGTGGAACATCATCTTCAAGAGGGAAGCTTGTTCTAAAATGTTTGGGAAGACCATAGTTGTCTGAACTAGACATCTAGACGGGAGACATTGAAGTTAGTCGATTTAAGTCCTTAATATAACACCCAAATGAAATATTAAGCCTAGGATGCAACACAGTATTCTACAATTTGGAAGAGGGATTCCGTAATCCAATTCCATAATATTTGAAGGTAGGTAAATGATGATTTACCAATTTCCACTAAGAAAAACGAAATTGAACAATTGGTTTGAAATGGATTGAAACTCCTAGATCCTTTGAGATTCATTGAACTTTTCAATGGCATGTTTAAATCTCGATTGTCTCCTTCAACTTTGTGACTGGGATGCTGAGGATCACAAACAAGTTGTGAATAATCATTCAAATTAGCTTGGTACACCCAATGTTACAACCACCTAATCAATGTGCCGGTTAACCACAAAAACTCCATTGATCTATGTTTAACATCAAACTACCCTTTGCCATGCACTATCAGTCCCAGATTAATGTGTGAGTTAACCACACACGCTCCACTAATGACTTAATAAGGTGAAATGTGCAATTTCATGGAATAGCACCATTTTTTTTGGGTTATGAAGTGTTGCATCATTGGGCCTTTAGTCAGGGTCTATTGTTTCCAAGGTTATGGGCCTATCCAGCAGTGTTTCATTTATAGGATTTACTTTATACAGTGCATGCATGCATCACAGAATGTACGGTTTTGATAGTTATTTCTCTTTGATCGTATTGTAACCCTAGCACACCTCTACAGTAGCAATTCTTCATAGAGTTCTTCTGAGGTTGTGACTTATTAATCATTCGACATAAGCATTGATTCGTCTGGTGTTCTTATTTGCATTTTGTTCTTCATTTATCTGTTTGAGAATCTTATCGATCTAAAAGTTTTAATCTCATCAATTGGTATCAGAGCAGGAGGTTGTGTAAATCATATGCATCTATTCTGTTTGAAGAATATCTTTAGGGTTTCCACTTTTATGAATCTATTAAGTCTGATTCTTGATAGGTAAACATATCAAGTCATTATGTTTCATGACGACTCTCAAACCAATCCCATTAGCATCTCCAACAACAATAGTTTGACTACAAGGATCCCGATCTTGTATACTAAAGAGTATCATGTCTGGGCTCTTCACTTTGAAGATTATGTTTTTGGTTCAGAGGACAACATATATTTAATCTGGGAGGCAATTATAGTGGGTCCCTTTTCTCATGTTGGAACCGAAAGAACCATCGAGACTCAAAAAGAGTATAATCAGCTGATGATTTACGTGAAATATGTCACTCAAGATGAGAAGGACAAGCTGCTTAGCAACGTAAAAACAATGAGGATGATCAGATTTGCTTTACAAATTGACACCTTTCGTCTTGTGAGTATGTGTACTACTGCAAAGGAGATTTGGTACCAGCTTAAGGAGTTGTATTCCACCGATGAGGATCTCGAACATTCCACTCAAACTCTTCTATTTTTGGAGTTTGGTGACTTCAAGCAAAAGTAATATGAAAGTCTCATTCTAACATTCGATCGTTATAACCATCTTCTCAGCATGATGATGAAGCATTGAATTGGTAGAGAGGTGATAGAGCAAAAAGTCACTTTTATGAATGGTCTAAGGCCAGAATGGATGGCGGTGGTTTCAACTGTTAAATCTCATGAACAATTTAAATCCTACTCGTTGGCGAAGATCGTGGGAATTCTCAAGTCTCGTGAAAGTGTTGTGACCAAGGAAACGAAAGTTGTTTCCAGAATGGGATCATTGGCTCTTATCTCAAAAGATAAGAATGTGATTGAAGAAGAAGTAGAGTCAAACCTTTCTGAGTGTGATTTGACAGATGAAGAATACGCATTGATGGTATCCAATCCCAAGCAGTTTGCTAGAACGAAGTTCCTAGCCAAGAACCGAAGCTGGCAGGGAAGCTATAGTTCGGAGAAGGAAAAATAGGAGATTAAAAAGTACACCTCAGAAAGAAGAAGAAAAAAAAAAGAGCAAACATGTGGGTAAATCAGGCAATGACTACAATTATTGTCATGGAAAAAACCTTCTAGCAAAGGAATGCATGCTAAGAAGAATGAATGTGAAGAAAGAGGGTGAAGACGATGAAGTTGCCCACACTCGTAAGCTTGAAGAACCCAAGAATAATAAGTCTAATAATAAATCCATGCTTGTGTTACTTCTGCAGGAAAATGTTGAAAAAAACGAGTTCGGTGGAGCAGAGGTATGGTCTACTGATTCGGAAGATGAGGAAGTATGCAAGCCCACTCATGGCAGGGCATTTGTTGCAAAAGAAGAAGGTTCTGAGTTTGCAGGAAAGTGTCTGATGGTGACGGCTGGAGTGTCACAAATGCGAGGTTACGTTACAGATAGCGGGAATGATGAAGCGAAAGAGAGGGAAGGTAGATGTTTTAAAGCAAAACTGGTTGGAGAACAGATCAACGAATGTGATCAGTTGATCAAGAAGGTAAATTCTAAGTTTGAAACACTCAAAATACCCGTTTCTAACTATGAAAAGGAATTAAATGATTTAAAATCTAAATTTTCTAATCTAAGTGGTAGCCTAAAACAAACTCGCCTCACAAATGCTAACCTAAATGATCAAATTAGCAAGGTGTCTTCCAAGAGTGAGGAGCGAAGGATATGGATAGAGTAGAAGGGGTTAGAGTTGGTTAGGGCAAGAGACAAATTGATATATTTGCAACGTGACAATTTGAAAATTTTTAAACAAAGGAATATTTTTTGTTTAATTGCTAAGCGTCTTTATAAAAATATTACTCAGTTGCATTTAGATTGCGATATTGGCTAAAAGATTCACCAAATGATTTTGCCTTTTCTTGAACTGAAGGAAGACGAAATAGATGTTGATTGCTATAACTGTGAATCAATTGTCTCGTCAGAATAAACCACTGATTCCTATAGGATTGGTCTTGACAGAATTTAGTCCTTTGTTAAGTCAAAAGACCACACGGACATGCTTAGAAACTTATTGGACGAAAATGATAAGTTGAAAATTAATACCGAAACCGTATAGATTTTTGATTCGTTAAGTACCAAGTTAAGTTCAGAAAACAAGATTGATGTTGACAATACTTCTGAATTTGAAGAGGACAATGATATGAGTGAAATTTGTGTAGAGGACGTGGTTGACTGTTCTGAATTTGTTAAAACCGAACCCGAAACAACAAAAGTCCTTATATCTGAAAACTCTATTGAGTTCTCTTGATCGTCTAAAGGCAAGAACAAAGTCCTGAAAGAAAAGGTTGTGGTATACCGAAAGGTACAAACTGTACCAAATCAAGTGTATGCCACCACTAGAGTTACCAAGAAGCAAATTGTTGAGCTAACTTCCTTGGTAGATGAAGATAATGCCGATGGATGTGATGAGTACTTTTGGTCTACCCCGATTGATAATGCAAATGAAAGGAAAGGATTATCGGAACGAACCTCTTGAAGGGTGAAAGGCAGATACGTAGGTGAACCAATTAATAAGTTATCTAACTTCCCTGAAGCAAGTACAAGTGGTACAAAAGAAGGTCAAAGAGAGACCAAAAGGACAAGCGAATCTCAGTCAGTAAGGAGCGAAACTCATGCAAGGAAACCGAAACTGGATGTGAATATTCACAAATCTTCTAAGCAACTTGCAGATCAAAAGCCTTAACGAAACAGGAGATATCAGAAAAATCTCAATGAAAGGAAGCAGTTTTGGCAATCCCAAAACTCTAACTATGTGTATAACAAAAAAGCTCCAACTCAAAGAGCGAAAGCAAATTCGCAGGCAAAACCTAAGCAGTGTTCTCACTGTTATTCCTGTGCTTCACAAAAACAAAAGAGAAATCTCACTCACAGATCATCATTACCAAGAAAGTTCACCGTGAAAAACAACCATCCTTGCTCTCAACCAAATCAAACTCCTTTCAAGGATGTTAAAGAGAAGGGAAAGCTCGTCTCTGATTCGGAAGAACAAATAAAGAAGACGACCACTAACCGTAGGAAGGATAAGACAGGATTTGTTAAGAATCAACATAAAGAAAAACAAACTGATTCAAACAAAGCAAATAACAAAATCAAAGTTTTCACTATTAAAAAAAAAGACAAAACCACTTTAATAAAACAAATGTATATGGTTGATCTTTCTATTGCTTTTCCTTCTCTTATAAAAGGCTCACCAAGACCCAAACAACTTTGAGTTTCTAAATCTGCTTAATTTTTCGTAGATTATCCGTAATGAGTAGTGCGACGACGAATTGTATATTGATAGTGGCTACTCGCATCACATGACAGGAAGGAAGGAAGAACTGAGGGAGTTTCGTACTCTCAAAGATGGGGGATGTGTCAAGTATGGAAAAAAATCTAATGGCACGATAAAGGGCTATAGGATGATTACAAATAGAGATTTCTCAATCCGTAAATTTGCCTATGTGGAAGGATTGCAACAAAACCTAATAAGTGTTTCACAATTGATTGTGGGGACTGGTTTGAAGGTTTCTTTCGATGATGAAGGATCAGAGATCATAGAGAAAAAAACGATAACAGTTCTACTGAAATCGCAGCGAAAAGGAGAGATGTATCCACTTAATCTAAATCCAATAAGAGGGAAGCCTGTTGTATGTCTGCTAAGAAAGGCTCATTCTGATGAAAGCTGGTTATGGCACCGAAGACTCTCGCACCTCAACTTTAAAGATATCAATAAGCTCGTTCTTGGTGATCATGTGAGAGATCTTCCCCTCTTGATGTTTGAAAAGGAGCATCTATGTGTTGCATGCAAAATGGGAAAGCAAAGTAGAAAGAGTCATCCAACTCTTGTAAATACAAAGATCATCAAGCCCCTTGAGCTTCTTCATATTGATCTACGTGGACCATCTGCAATTGAAAGTATCGGAGGTAGTAAGTTTATACTTGTTATTGTTGATGATTTTTCCCATTTCACTTGGGTATACTTTTCTTAAACAGAAATCAGAGGCTACTCCAAAGCTGACGAACAACGGGTTAGAATTCAAGAACAACGATTTTGAAGAATTTCTAGCTGAAAAGGGAGTCACACACAACTCCTCTGCTCCTTACACTCCACAGCAGAATGGAGTAGTTGAAAGACACAACCAATCTTTATGTGAAGAAGCCCGAACCATGCTCAGCTTCGCTTCTCTTCCTCTGTATTTCTGGGCAAATTCCATTGTTGCTTCTTGCTATACCAACAACTAATCCTTTCTCAATAAGTGATTTTTTGTCACTCCATATGAAATTCTTAAATAATTGCAAACCTAACGTAATGTTTTTTCTTGTCTTCGATTCCAGGTGTTTCATCTTCAACTCTAAAGAGAACCGAAACAAATTTGATGTGGAAGCTGATGAAGGGATTCTGTTAGGGTACTCCCTAACCTCCAAGGCATATAGGGTTCAACAATAGATCAAAGAAGTTAGAAGAAACCTATTATGTCACATTTTATGACGATTACATGAAGAAATTCCTATCAAGCAAAGGTTCAATGGAGGAAATCTTTCTGGTTACAGGTAAAGTCACTGCACCGATATCCAAACTGTTTGAAGAGTACATGTTGATTTTTGATGAACCAGAAAAGGCCATCCACTCTGAAGCGAATGCAAACAATAACAAAATCGCTACCTAAAGAAAATAATCAATGACGCTGCAAAAGACATGGAAAGTGAACCCTAGAGTCAAAGCTAATCTCATGCTTCTAGCATTCCAAAAGATAGAACACCACTGCAGGGGGGAGGATTCGCCTCTCCAGGGGGAGAGCCCATCTCTAACCAAGACCCCTGAAAGTCCAATCGAGGGGGAGAATTCTGAACCTGATGTTGAAACCGTCTTATCATTCGAGGGGGAGAATCAAATACAAATGATAATTCGGATGTTCAATCAGAATTCAAAGAGGAAGTAAATGATGAACTAAATCCTGACTACGATCCCAATTACCTTCCACCCACTAAATGGACAAGACATCACCCAAAAACACAAGTGATTGGTGAATCATATGAGGGAGTCCTTACACGCTCTCAAGTTACAGGGAATCAAACTGCTTTTTTCACTCAAGTGGAATATTGCATGTTTAATTCATTTGTCTCTAGGATAGAACCAAAAACTGTCTACATTGCACCCGATCATTTTGATTGGGTACAGGCTATGCAAGACGAACTCAACGAGTTTGAGAGAAACTGAGTCTAGAGACTAATTCCTACTCCAAAGGATGCATCTGTAGTTGTTTTAAAATAGGTATTCCGTAACAAGATGGATAAAGAAGGCAATGTGAAACGAAACAAATCAAGACTTGTAGTGAAAGGATATTGTCAGGAAGAAGGGATCGATTATGAAGAGACCTTTGTTCCAGTTGCAAGGTTAGAATCCGTGCGTATCTTTCTGGCATACGCAACACATAAGAATTTTGAAGTTTTTCAAATGGACGTTAAGTATGCTTTCCTGAATGGGGAGTTGGAAGAAACTGTATATGTTGAACAATCACCAGGTTTCTTGAATGAGAAATGTCGTGGTCATTTCTACATTCTCGACAAAGCACTTTGTGACAACCGTCAAAATTCTAGATGGTTCTACATTTTACTATACTTAGTTGCACATATAGGCATGACACATAATAGACTTAGTAACTAGAATCTAAGTTATAACCTACTAGAAACTTGGTAACAAGTAGGATCGAATGATAGTGTACCTAGGTTTCACATTAATATGTGAATTCTACAATTACTTAACTGTAGTGAATATCCATATTTAGGTAACTCTTTGACTCGAACACCTTTTCATGAATCATATACACACATCATGCACTTGACCTAGTGGTAGAAATTACGTCAAAGTCTCATAGAAACTTAAGTCGAAGTTGAAGACTCGGACTAGTATACTTGATTCCTCAATTTCGCTTGAATCTCGAAATCACTACATAGAATGCCAATAAACCGATAAAAATAAATTACAAACATTATTTATAACTATAAAAGAGTTATGATACCATAAGATAATTTGAAGTCTCAAATATTCAACTTATTTTGATATACAAAGATTTACAAACTCTTGAAAACCCTAAATGCCCTAAAAACACATATTTACAAACTTTAACCTTAAAAGTTCTATAAAAATAACTATAAACCTTTTAATATTATCATATAATAATTAAATTTAGTATAATGTATTCAAGGTAAATAACATTTAACTTATTAACATTACCCTTAATTTATAAATCAAAAATAAAGGTTTTATGAATAAAAACTTGATTTTAGTGTATATTTTATAAAAAGTTTGATATTTTTATAAAAGATTTAAATTTTTATAAAAGAAACAAGAGAGATGGAGCCTCTCTCACCCAAAATCTCGGCCTCCCCTCTCCCAAGACCCTCCTCCTCTTCCCAAAACACATAATCATTTCTCTCTTCTCCACACTTTTCACTTCTTCATTTTCTCTCTCACACACTCTACCATTATTCATTGAATTCTCTCTTCTTTCTCCCTCTAAACTCACGGAAATCTCAGAAAAGTTCAGCCATTTCTACTAAAAAAACCTCAACATTTGATGTTATTCTTAAAGGTAAACCCGAAAATCATTCATTCCCCTTCTCTTTTCCTTCAAGTTTTACTTGTTTTTCATGGATTTTCTCCATCTTCTACCCCATTCTATTGTAAAATGATGAACGCTTGCACCTATTCATGGTTTTGATGATGATGGTGGTAGGATTTCACCCAAAAACAACATGCATGATGTAAATGGTGAAATCAAAGGACCTAAACCTAAGTCAAAATCAAGGAAATGCACTTTTCTACATGTTTTGGTGGAAAAACACCACATGCACCCTATATTTTCTATCAAAAAGGATTTTTGAACATATGAAACTCATTAATGATCTTCAATCCAACATGCATGTGATGATCTTCAAGCTTAGATGCTTGATGATCAAAGTTTGTTGTTAAAAGCTTTCAAATATGTTCATAAAAGATTTATTCCAAAATAAATAGCTACAACTTCTTGTCTGTTCAAATGATATTTTTACCAGAATCCAACCAACAACATAAGATGATCTGTAAACTTTCAGAAAATAATTCGTTTTTTCTCGAATTATTATAACTAATGCAAGAAAATAGGGCAATAAATCATATAAAATAGTTTGTGGGGTCTATAAATCCTAGTTAAATTCGTGGATGACCCCTATGCTAAATAGTGATCCCTCATAATGTTTCATCGATTTTTTGTTTCTGTTTAGTGTGGTTTTGAATTTTCTTTTTTTAGTACCAATAAATCATAAAACTACTTTATATAGATTTAAAATGATATTTAACAAATGTCGCAGCTTCTAACAGAGTTTTAAGACTCAAAAAAGTTTGCTTAGAATTTTTCATTATGCATACCTATTTTTCCCATATTTTTGTATTTATAATGGACTAATAATGGGAAAAATAGTTTTACTCATCCAAAATTCTTAAACTGTTACCAGAAGACCTTATGGTGTACTAGAGCTATGAATAAAAATGTTGATGATTTTTATATTCAGTATACTTTTTCCCCCTATTTTCTAAGATTAAACCCACTTATATCCACAAAATCAGATTCAACTATATAAAATTCACCATTGGTATTTTTCCTGAATTATGTACACTGTAATTGAAGTTTAACAAAATTTTGGTAGTTTACATTAACTGTTTGATAATTATTCACTAATTAATGATTATTAAAGTGAATAAAACAACGAAAAATATAAAAACAAGTTGAAAAAATTCTTTTATATTTTTCGCAGCTTCTATATATGTCAAAACACTGTTAAAAAAGTCTTGACAATTTTGGAAACTATTTTCTATTTATTTCAATTTTTATTAGAATAAATAATCAAAAATTATAAAATTGGGTTAATTAGTTTGGAAATTCATTTTTATATTTTTCTCAGCTTAAGTATATCTAATGGTAGTATTATAAAAAGTTTGGGAACTTTTATCATCTGAATTCTATTTTTCACGAATTTATATTGTTATGAAGGCATAAAAATTTGGAAAAATAGTTAATCACATCAAAATTTCAAGAGAACAATTGTGGAAGACCTATACTATATTTGGAACAAAAATGTAAAATTTGATTTTGGAAACTGTTTTATAGTATTTTTGGATTTTAGGAGTTTAAAACACCTTTAAATGTACTGAAATACCCTCAATTAATATTACAAAAATTTGGAAAATAATATCCAAAATTATATTAGTCATACGAGTTATAAAGTTACACCATTTCAGAAAAATGTTTATCACTTATTAGTATTAAATTTTAACACAATATTGACATAATTCTATTAGAGACTCATTAGTGTGTAACATCGTGTAGGAATTGATAGTGGTACAAGTGGATCATAGTTGAAGGCACAATTTGCATCATCTCAATGCATATTTTGATTATTCACGACTCCCCCTATTTTCGGTTTTTGTGTTTTGGCTGGGAAAGCATGTCCAAAAACCATTTATTATTCGTTGTATTTTATTTGACTTGTATCAAACTTAGTTGCTATATGTTGTTGTGTATGTGTATGCTATTATTAATTCATGAGGCCATATCGCGTTTACGTCCCTAGAATAAGTTCACACAACTCATTAACTCATTTGAGCCTATGGTTATTATGGATATTGCTATTAGGAGGTAGACAACTGATCACTCGCACGATTCGCTTGAGCGCATTTTACCATATTTCCCTATGTTAGCGACAGACATAGAAGAGGGCACCCTCGGTCATTAGGTTTGGGTTGTGAACTCATGGTATAATCATTATGCACATACGAAACTTGTATCTCGTTTTAGCAACAAACTTTATTTCCCATGAGAATATGAACGTTGCATCTTATTTGGGCAACATACTTTATCTCTCATGATGACAACGAACTTTGTTTATGTAAACTTATTTACTCATTTGCAATATATTTCTATTTATAGAAACTTTATTTCCCATGAGAATATGTACGTTGCATCTTATTTGGGCAACATACTTTATCTCTCATGATGACAATGAACTTTGTTTATACAAACTTATTTACTCATTTTAACAATATACCTTATTCATGGAAACTTCTATTAAAACTTTGATTACGATTCATGAAACCAATATTATTTTTAACCTGTGAGTACTCACCAACTATTTTTATAGTTGACGCTGGTTTAACATGCTTTTTCAGGAATCATCGAGTAAGTGGCACTTAAGGACACATAACTTTTAGGAGCATTCGCGTGTGTTGTATTTCATTTTACATTGTAATTTCTTTTAAAAATTTGTTCAAACCCATTGTAAATTTTTAATGATTTTTAAATATGGTTGGTGTTGTCTTTTAAATTTTGCTATGAAACCCTTTATACTGCCATGCCTCGTGTTTCCGCTTGAGGGCGGTGTAACACACTTATGGTCTAAAGCAAGCCCCTAAAGCCTGGTATGACACATTAACTTGTTTTCTGAAAATGTCTAAATTCAAACAAGGTTTGGTTGACCCAACCTTCTTTCGCATAAAAGAGGGTGACCACCTAATGATAGTCCAAATTTATGTTGATGACATCATCTTCGGTTCCACGAATCCTAGCTTAGCAGCTAAATTCTAAAATTGATTGAGACTAAATTTGAGATGAGCTCAATGGGTCCATTTAACTTTTTCCTTGGCCTGAACAAAAGAAACGGACCAGAAGACGTATTTATAAACCAGGAGACTTACACAAAGACATTGCTAGCAAAATTTGGCATGATGGGAGACTCAAGAGTAACTGCTCCAATGGCTTTCGGGACGAAGTTGACACCATCGCTAGATAAACCAACTGCTGACATGACCCTCTATCGTGAGATGATAGGGTTACTAATGTATCTTACAGCTAGTAGACCAGATATCATGTTGTCTGTTTGTTATTATGCTGGGTTCCACGCCAATCCACGCGAACCTCACATGGTGGCTGTTAAGAACATCCTCAGATATTTGAAGCAAACCTCGTCACTCGGAATATATTATCCAACCAAATTGGGCTCATTTGTTCAAGCGTTATCTGATGCCGATCATGGAGGATGTGGTCTATAACGAAAGTGCACAACTGGAGGTTGTCAATTTCTTAATGGTAAACTTGTCAGCCAGCAGTCCAAGAAACAAACTTGTGTATCTCTATCCACTGCCGAAGCTGAATATATTGCCGCAACATCATGTACCTCATAGGTCGTCTGGATCCAAAGACAACTAAGAGATTATGGCCTGAACATGAAGAAAATTCCCTGTATTGTGACTCAGAAAGTGCAGTCCGTAATTGTCACAACCCAGTGCAGCATTCCAAGATGAAACACATTGGCTAACATTTTCATGAAATCTTGAAGTTCACTTTGTTCGATCTATAGATCAATTGGCTAACATTTTCATGAAATCTTTGCCTGAAGCAACCTTCAATAGAATACTCCAAGGCTTAGGAATGATGGAAGCTGAATCTGTACCGAACCCATCTTCGCGTCATTAAGTTTCACTTTTTCTTTCGCCTCTCTAAAATTAACAAGCAAAATAGAGCGAACGCTCGGTCTATTTCGGTTCCGAATTTTTCAGTAACCGAATTACACCGAATGCTCGGTGTATTTCACCTCATCTATATAAAAGCGAACGTTCGACTGATTCTTTATGTATATTGTTTGTACATTTATTTTTCCTTTCTGCTTTTATGTATTTTTGAGAAAAGTCTAAAATACAAAAATATTTTTCATCTTTTTGTTTTTATGTCTTTTTAGGCAACATCAAAAATCCCAAAATATTTTTCTTTTTTTTATTTGTATTTTCAGATCTATCCAAACACAAAAATATTTTCCTGTTGTTGCATGTGGTTGCATGTTGTCTAAAGCCTCACAAACTCTATGTGAAGCCTTAATGGTTCGATATATACAAATCGTTTCTTCCCAATCAGGCTGCAAAAATCACTTAGGTAATGAGCTACCTTACTCTTCTCACACTGAGTTAAGAGTTATCTGTTCGATACTTATTTTATAGCAGTGGTACTTTCGGTTCTGAAACCACCTTTATACTTTTCTCATCTCATTACCCTTCATAATCCAATACCTTAACTGAATTGACGGTGAACGATCAAATGTTCTACTTTTTCACCCATGCATTACCAAAAACACTTTTGTGGTCGGTACAACGAAATCTCATTTTTTTTTTTGAGATCTTTAAGAAATGCTTCAACACAAGGACATTTCTACCCAAAAGATATAATTTTAATTTTGTTTGAGATTTGTTAACTTATCACCAAGTCACTAAAAAATGCACCAACCTACTTGATGTTTTTGGCTACACTGGCCACCCAAGTACTTCACTCGAGTTTCGTTCTTATATCAAGGTCCGTAGTTCAATTGAAGCGAGGAACACCCTCATAACCGAATATTGAAAAGATTCCTTTCATTTCTTCTTAACAAGCATTTGATCGTACTTCAATGGGAAACCACACAGACACTTCTGAGTCTCTCTGGACTTTGAAGGAAGCAATTTGTGCCCGGGATCCACAGTTTTGTGTGTTTAAAGACATCACTAATACCCCAGATAAATAACTTGCTTTATTTCTTTTTCTTTGGCACACTCTCGCATGAAGTTCTTTATGATCTTCCAACGTCTAGTTTGTGGTTCCAATGGCAATTTGCTAACTTTTTGTTTTGTTTCTACAACATAATGGTGGTCTTATTATTGAAAAAGCGACAGGTGTTCAGTCCATCTTTTAGGAATATAAGGCGAAAGGAAGAATGGATTTTGAAAAGGAATTTGAAACCATTGGTTACTTTGCAGAGAAGACGAATGGATAAGATTTTGAAAAAGGCGCGTGAATTTGTAACATTACCTATCATCACGCCACCTGACACGCTTTTTGGGGAAAGCGAGTTGTCAAATCGCAACTTTTTTGGCATCGCTTCAGAACATCACACTATCATCATTAATAAATATTTCTCTTTCCTGGAAACTGTATAAAGGTTTTTCCTTCATTCCGTTCTCATCTTTACAACCTTCTCAAGCATTCTTATGGCAATATTTCCTCTTCTATTGTTTATCTTCCACACCAAGATTCAACAATTGTAGACTCTTCTTCTATTCAAGAAAACACCGCTCTATCCTCTCACCATACAATCATGCCCAACCAGAATCTGATTATCAACTTGGTACCTTACATGTATGATCCCTACATGTTGCAGATTGTCGAATGTCTAAAATACTCACGCCTGGTGATTGCCCTTACCAAAGTGGAGGTTGTTCCAATGTCTCTCCTTTCTCAGGTTTATTCTTCTGCAAAATACATCAAGGCCGATGAAAGAATTTTATTTGAGATTTTTTATATGAAGACTTCAGTCTCGAAGGCAAGATTTTATTCTCTTGTAGGGCTACCTTCTACCGACTCATTGGTGAACCCTGAATCGATTTCTACTATACAACTCTTCGAGATGTTCTACAACATGGGGTATAACGACATTCTATCCACGATTACAAAGGTTAACAAGTCCTTCCTCCCTCCTCAATGGAATGGATTGTTTACTCTTCTATCGAAGAGTTTTTCTGAACGCATCACAGGATCTAATGGTCCGAGCAAGGGTTTCATGACCATTCTCTGTGTTATGTATCATAAAACCAACCTTGACTATGGGTCGATTCTTTGGACTTAGCTAGTTCAAAGTTTGAGTTCTTCATATTGTCACACTGAGATTTCTTGTGGGAGATTCTGGTCGATTATCACTCAACAAGCAATGGAGAAGTTCAAAGTTCCAGTTATGGCAGATTCCTTAATGTCAGCAATTGCTACGTTTCATACCACAATAATCATTGTGGTAGATTTCACCAAATTTCCATTTATTAGTTCAATTCAAGAGTCTATGTATCGGTGTGTTTCAAAGGCCAGTAAGCTAATTAATGAGTACAAAAAGCTTCTAGCTACGGGGCTGAGACCATTAACCCTGGAGATGCAACAATCACTTAATATAGCTGATAAACCAGCCAAACTGGGCAAAGAAAGGAGATACGAGGAAGGAAATTCAAGAAGGGGCCTTTTCTAAACATGTCACCCCAAAGAAGCGAAAGGGTTCCACTATAGACCCTTTGATCCTAAGAAGCGAAAGCTGAAAAAGATGCCAAACAAGGTGAAAGCTCCATCATCTAGTGACAGTGAATACGTTCCTTCAGATCAAGATGTTGAAGTTGAACTAGAGCCAGAGAAAGATAAGTCTGATGATTTGGCCCTAGAAGTATCTCCACGAATAACCCTACTAACACTGTTTCATCTCCACATGCTTCTCCTCATCACACTAAAGTTCCGATTTCATCTGCTCCATGCCGTCCTCTAACTTCCACTGAAATTCCTTCTTCTAGACCTCTAACACCACCATTATTCACCGAAGCAACCACCACCACTACTTCTACTATACGTACACCACATGTCAGCGCATTTGATATGGGGGAAAAACATTACGTGTTGAAACCCCCATTACCTCAAAACCCCTGTCTCCAATTAACTCAGACAAATCAGATACAGTTCTTGGTGGCGATGATATCGATTTTGATACTTTTCACTACAGTCCCGACATTGTTCAAAGTGATGAAGAAGACGACGCCCACATCACCAAGTGGCATCTCAACGAGTTAAATGAGAAGCTTGATACTTTTCTCGCCTCTTCATCTCAATCCTCCACTTCAACATATTCTGATGTTGCTATTCAAGCTTTAGTAGCTACCTTGGTCCAACAACATGAAACTTCAATCGAGAATGCAACCAAAGCCGTCGATGATTCCACCAAGACAGCGACCAAAAAACTCGAAAAACTAATGTCCGATGCTAATGCCTTTTTGCTGTCTCTGCAAGTTGAGTCGCAGAAACATGTAAACACAGTGCATTATTCTGTCGAGAAGCTTGTTTCTTCTCTCCAAGCTGAACTATTGAAGCTTGAAACTGTTTGCTCTGACATCCAAACTGATCACTCGGCGCTCAATAAATCTATCAAATCTCGTCTATATAAACTATGAGATGATTTGGCTATGGAAAATAAAGTGATTGATGAGGTCGCTCGACAAGCCACTTTGCTCAAAACTCAATCTATCAAGCTCGCCCATGCATCGAAGGAGATCGTTGATCTTAATACTGAACGCGCAGTTGTGAAAACCTATGTTGTTGATATTCATGATCTTCTGGTCGATCTACTAGATGCCCATGATACAGTTCTCACAATCACCATCAGCAGACGTTTGGCTATAAATTTTCGCCCTGCACTTGCCTTTTTGAGTCGAATCGAGGGTGTTTCGGAGATGGATGTCCCACCAAAACAAGGGGGGAGAAGCAATTCAATCTCCACCAAAACAATCCCCCACAAACCAAACTCCAACAAGTGAAAATCCTCAACCTCCTCCTGCTAAACCATGTGTCACCATAGAACCGAAGGATAACGAAGCTTCGGGTTCAATAGTTCAAGATAAAGGAAAGAAAATTGTTGGTGAAAGTGGAGAAGAAGAAGATGTGAATCAAGAAGAGTTGTTAAAGCAAACTCGTGAAACCAAAGAGAGGGAAAGGAAAGCTAAAGATTCCCATGACATTTTGGAACAAAGTAAATCTCTTTTTTCCATTATGGGCATTGGAAAACCTGCTGAAGGAAGCGATTGAATCCCCAAGTACTCATTAGCTTGAACCAGTCATTTCCTTTGACTTGGTTAATTCTAATGACTTGCAATTTGATATGTCGATCACCCGAAGGGCATCCATTTTTCATTGTTTTAAGCCAATCGCTTCTGTTCCCTCACCTGACCCGAAGGTTGATCTGTAGCGACCATAAAATTTGAGCCTAATTAAAATATTTTATTTTATTCAAAAACCATTAAGTTCATACATCTTAATTTCAAAATAGTTTAAACATCAGAGTATCTCGAGAACCATATCACATAGATCATAAAAAATAAGGAGCGGTACGATCACGCCTTCGCCTTGCCACGATCTCCTGAACTACCTGAAACAATACACTGAACTGTAAGCTCGAAAGCTTAGTGAGTTACCCCTAAAATACCAACCATACATATACGTACTCATAAAATATCACAAATATAACAACCATGCACATCAAGTCTACAGTATGATCGGTCCGCCCACACCGGGCCTTCAGTCATCCTGGTCCACTCTCTGAGCCTTGGCACGTCTGGTCTGCCCTCTTGGGGCCTTCAGGGTTTCCGGACCGCTCGCTGGGCTTTCGGATTATTTGGTCCGCCCTGGGTATGTTGGCCTACAACACAAAGCAGGACCTGCCTTAACCCAAACCCCGTCAAACAACCATGTGCACATAAAAACAATTAATCACATAACAAATACTTAACCAAACAAACAGTGTTACCGATCACATAGCATATCAACATCCTAACAAGGATTCCGACCTAACCACTCACTAGCATAACATTACCCTATATACTGGGTACCGACCTTAACCAGGTCACTATCATAACATTATTCTAAATACCGGGTACCGACCTTAACTAATTCACTAACATAACACCATCCTAAATACCAGGATGTAATTCTAGAAAAGCAATAACATAACAAACAATACCCGGATTTCCATCGGATAAAGGGCCGGACTTGGTGCCGTAGACCATGTCGATATAGTGAGGATAACTCACCTGTAATTGCCGACTGAAAACAGAAGACCGTGCTGCTTCGACCACCGACACGAACTTCACCACAGAACAGTACCAAAGAACCAATTCCCTAAATACCAGAATTACCAAAATACCCTTGGAAGTCAAACTGGTCAATGTTGGTCAAAGTCAAAGTCCTCAGTCAAAGTTAACCTTCCTAGTTGATTCTACTCGTCGAGTCAACCCATTGACTCGTCGAGTCCCTATTCCCAGAAAACTCTCATAACACAATTTAACTCGCCGAGTCACCCCAAGACTCGCCGAGTCCAACGATCTCTGCGTCCCATACTGTCCGACTCACTGAGTTCCTGACAGGCTCACTTAATCCAAGGCAGTAACCAAAAGAGGTTAGGTTCTGCGACCAGACTCGCCGAGTCTAAGGCAATCTTTAACAGACTCGCCGAGTTGTTCTTCCAACTCGCCCTGTCCATGCACATGTTCATACAACTCGTTGAGTACACCAATGTGACTCATCGAGTCCCTTCACTTCTCAATCCATATAAAGGCTTTTCGAGCCATGCAAGGGCTTCAATCCATAGATCCACTATTCAACAGCCTAACCCTCACATAAAGTTGCAAACTTTACGTGAAACCAAGGAGATATAAGCCCAAAACACTCTAAAGCTTGGGTTTATGACAAAGGGGCTTCACCAATTACTCTTAGACATAAGTTTTATGACATTATGGACCGTCACAAGCCTAAATATTAAGTGGTAACCTCAGACGTAGCCTCTAACTCAAAATAGCGTTTAATCATACCAAGAATGCCCCAAATCTCACATGATGATAGATCTGAATGCAAAAGAGTCCAAGAAACATGTTATTACCTCCAATATAAGCTCCAACTGAAGTAAATCCCGGATCTACAGCCCTCCTTGCAAAAAACCTATTGATCTTCAAGCGCTTGCGACCAAAATCACTTATCAAGGCTCCAAATTGCTTCAAAGGGCTCTCACTCACGATTCAGGGTTTCTGAATCTCAAAAGGGTAGCAAAGAGGCTGAGGGTGGGTTATGATGTGCTTTATATAGGGAACAACCCCGGGGATTAGGGTTTTCTCTCTTCAACACCAACTCGTTGAGTCTAAGCCGCCGACTCCGCGAGTTGGCCAGTTAAACCGCGATAGAATCCCACTCCGACTTGGCGAGTAAGAGGACCTACTCGCCGAGTCCCTTTCCTAAGTTTAAACCTTAGTCCCTTAATTGAAAATTAGAAATTTGGGGTGTTACAACTCTCCCTCACTTAAATTAGGCTTCGTCGTCGAAGCCTGCTGCAGCATATGCCTTAGAACATACCCTTTGCACTGCAGACTCCGAATTCTCAACCAACTCATGCTCTTACAAACCCTACTTCTACATCTCTCTTAAAATGGTTTATTCTCATGTGGCATCCATGCCACTATTCCAAGCCGACCATCGGCCTTTCAACTCAAAAGCACTATGTCACAACTGGAAATTTTATGTCATGTAATCTATACATTCAAGCTAATGTGAATCAAAAACTTAAGAACGTGTGTAACACCTATAATTAGACTTCAAAAACTTCAATCAAATACATCATACAAAGTACTACAAATAGTCATCAAACAATTGGAAACCCTAAAAGTCCTTGTTTAAGTTCATTTTGGACTAGAACTCCCTTATTGGATCCAAATGGACCAATAAGCTTCCAATTAGACTATCATGGGCTTAGAACCCTAATTGGGCTCTAATTGGACCCACATTAATTTATTTCAAACATTTTGGGCCATATTGGGCCTAGAATGAAATGAATTGAAAGCTTTGATCCATGAATACCCTAAACTAGTTCAACAAAAATGGAAAAATCATACTATATTCTTTTATGAGAAAATTCACCCAAATTAACTCTAATATTGGGCTTAGGGGCAAAGGCCCAAATTCTTCCTTTTTCCCTTTCAAATTCTCGGCCCAAGGCCCAAGTCCAAGAAGAAATGGAAGAGTTGACTATTTGCTTGCCACCTCATTTATATCCAACATGTTTCCATGCACAACTCATACTTCTAGGAGCATATCACTTCAAAGATCACATCTCTTCTTCCTATCTCTCTCACTCTTGGCCATACACCCACACACACTCACAAAAATCTCTCACACTCTCTCAAGAACATCCCCCCTCTCCACTCAAAAATCTCGAGTTTTAGGAAGCATTCAAGAGGAAATTTCCACAAATTCTTCATCTAAGGTAAGATTATGCATGGATCTATGATTTAGTTTCTTTTTGTTATCAAAATCCCTTCCTAATCTATGCAAAAATCGTGATCTTGCATCCTAGAACCATCTCAAACTCGAGATCTACCAAGGAAAGGTGCTAAGGCGAAAAATCACCATGTTATCTTCCATCTTTTCTTCCAAAAACCGAAATCACACCCCAAGGTGAGCTTCATACCCCCTATTTTCTGTTTTTATGAGTTTTGTGGGGGGGGGGGGGGGGGAATACAAGTGAAAGTGTAGATCTATATGTGTTTGTATGCCTTGTATGATTTCCATGCTTACATGTATGCTTTTGTGTACTTTAATGTTGGATCTAGCCATAAAACCCCTCAAAACCGAGATATATCTTATGTTAAATGATTTTAGCATCAAATGTATTTCTACATACAAAGTGTTTCAAGAAAAATAGCAAAGTGGTTTAGTAACAATTTTCTTTAGGCTAAAAACACAAATTTTGAGCCAAAAATGTGAAAAATACAAAATTAAGGGCCCAAATTGACATTTCACGAATTCTGATGGATGAAGTGTGTCAAAACAGTTTCAATAAAACAATTTCTGGAAATATACTCATTTAGAAGATTAAAAACATAAATTTCAAGCTTAATGGGCTAAAAATGACAATTTCGGCCCAATGAGGCCCATTATGCGAATTTTTCTGTTTTGGAGGGCCAAAACTGTGATTTTCTGTAAAACAGTGGACCATAAGTGATCCAAGTCCTTTTCAAAGGTTTAAAATGCTTTTTAAATTTAAAAAGGACCAAAGTTGCAAAATTTTTCAATTTGGGCCAAAATTGTCAAAATTGCGAAAAGAAGGGTTATAACCGAGAAAAACTGAAATTTCAGGGACTTAAGCTGTTTTCTATGAAAAATATGCTGGAAAATATTTATTTCAATAATTTTTGGTGTTAAAATGTCAAGAAAATTGATTTAAGGACCAAACCGGAAAGTATTTGAATAAAGGGTTGAAAAAGTAAATTTTACAAACAAGGAGGGGCTGAAAACAGAAAATTTTCAAGACTAATTCAATACATGCAATTTGACCAAATAATGGTACCACGACTATTGACAAAATACAATACATTACAACACCAAAAGTCGTTGTTAAACGAATTGGTTTGGTCTCGAACCAATAACAATCTGAAACTACTAACACGACGACACTATGATACTACAACACTACGATTCATACAAATAACGATTGGGAATTCATTATACATGCGAATGTGCACAGACGTCTACGCACTATCTTTGGGCCCCACAAGTGTAAAATCTTGTTCGTTGAGCCTAGCTAGCTCGACCACCTGATCTTAAGGCCCAAAGACTTCAATCTTACGAAGTGTTGGGTTTTACCGATCCGACATGACGTAACCGGACTTTCAATGGCTTGTAGACTACTGGTCCCCAAGGGTCCTTTAGTGTCGCTAGTAGAGTCTGCCTTTTTATGCGAGGCGGGTCTGGGACCCCTCGTACCTTTTTATCCCCAACCAGCTAATGGAGTCATCGAGGCCTTCGTGTCCTCTTTCTCTTCGGATGTAGGACTACACGTAGTCAGGACGGTTGGATAACGTGATTAGTACGGACGACGCCTACGGGATCGTTAGTATTGCTATAGACGAGTCGTTTGTGTAACGCGTGTTTGTAGCAGATAATCATGCTCAAAATAATCCAATGTCGTCTGGTAATGATAACTTCATGCGTTGCAATGGTTTCAAAATAAATTCATGGTATTCAAAGAATTAGGAAAACATCGGGTTTTCCTAGGGTTTTTCAATACATACAGATTCGAAATACATACAACTTCAATAAACAATTTTTTTACAAGTATAGAAAACAAACAAGCATACCTATGGATCTTCACACCTTTCTGACTATACTATTTTCAGAAAATATCGGATTTTCTGGTGGTTTTCAAACAATACAAAACATTGGATTTCAAACACTACTTATGAACTCACCAACATTTCATATGTTGACGTTTTTCAAAATACTTGTATTCTCAGGGAACCAGTGAATCAAAGGAAATCGTATTCAGTGATGGCTTGCAGTTTATTTATGTACAAATCGAACAATTTATTTTGGGAATGTGATGTTTAAACAATGTACTTCATGTAAACTCTACTGGTTGTACTATATTAATGCATGGTGACGAATGTTGTTATGTTTCATATATATTCAATGTTATGGTATTCAATTGAGTCACGACAGCCCCCGAACGTTTCCGCCGCCTGGTTTGGGGGTGTGACAGGTTGGTATCAGAGCTTTGTTTATAGTAAACTAGCATGTCGAGCCACACATTGATATGCAACTATAAACCAAAAAGAGGGACTAACAGAACTCTGAACAAAACAAGTAAATAAAACACGCTTGCTTGCTTTAGGGATAAGAACCTAACGCCGAATCAAACACAATAATGTTGGTATCTCGGTTAATTCGGGACTGTTCTTAGTGATACCAAGGAGTGAATGTAGCCTGATCAACTACATTCTCTCCAAAGTAAAACTAACACACGTCTCGATGAGATCGGGATAGCTAGGGAACCTAAAACTATACCCTTTATCATCAACAAGAGAACGTTCGCTTGGTCTGTACAATAGTCATAGCACCTAGGAATAATGTTAGCATATTCACGTACTCGCGCAGACAGCATGGCTGGTTTTCATCACCCTGGAGACCCCTATTTCCCTAATCAGGGAAACAACGGGTGGCTAGAGGAGGAGGAGCCTGAGGAAGAGCCTGAAGAGGAACCTGAGGAAGACCCCGAAGAAGAATCTGACGGAGAACCGGAGGCAGAAGTCGAGGGCGAGCCTCCCGAACCCGAAGAAGACGAAGAGCATTTCGAAGAGAAGCTCGATGATAGCGAAGGGGGTGATTCGGACGCAGAGTCCGAGGTCATCGACCCCCTTACCCGATCAGGGTGCCTGCTTATCGTGTGGGTCCCACTGGACCTACCCCTCCTTGGGGCATCGATCTTTGGAGATGGAGCAGACATTAGGGACAGCGACCCCCGTTTGGCAGGTCACGGGAGTTCTTTGATCTGAGGGACGGAGGATCGACCGACCGAGCCCTACCGGTCATGGTGAGACGATTACGGGATACCGACGAGCTTGCTCAGGGCACTGCTGATCAAGTGCGCCAGTTGTGGACTAGGGTCGAGCGTGCGGAGCAGGAGACGCGTGATGTCCTCTGGGAGTTTCACATGAGGCAGGTAAGGTGGGAGTCTCGACTTCAGGACGTAGAACGCCTAGTGGCTCATCTTCAGGGAGCATCCACATCTTCGGCACCACCTCCAGACGCAGCACATCGCGATTAGCGATGGACTTACCATGGTAGGACATTAGGAACTATATTATGTACTTCGGCTCTATGTTTAAGTGACTACACTACTCATGGAGCCGTTATGCTGTCAGATTAGTGTTACTTATGTATGCTCTTACGAGAAAATTTTCTTGTACTAAACGCGGATAATATTAATGAACTTTTATGTGTTTTGCTATGATATTACAAGTTGTTATGTGTTGAGAAGTTATGATTGTATGCTTGATGATAGTAATGTTTAGGTTCGTACCATACATCTAGTTAGTAGGATCACGACCTCACAGAGACCACATACACTCAACATCTTTCCGTTTCATGAACAGAAAGATGCCTCGCCGAGCTACTCGCGGAAATCCCGAGCCAACTTCGCCCGAAGTCGAAACCACCGCTTTCCAGGCAGCCGTGTCCGCTGCGGTCACCGCAGCTATGGCACAACTTCACCGAGGGAACAACGGAGGAGGCAATGGGTAAGGCTCTGGAAGTTCGAACAACGGGACGAATCAAGGACCCACTAAGACGTGCACCTACAAGGACTTTGCGAACGCTAAACCCCGGACTTTCAACGGCACTGGAGGGGTGATTTCCTTGAAGCGATGGATCGAGAAGGTAGAGTCGGTGTTTGAGATATGCGAATGCCCCGAGCAGATGAAGGTGAAGTTCGCGGCCTGCACTTTTGTGGACCAAGCCCTCACTTGGTGGAATGGACATGTGGAAGCTATGACGCTCCCTGTCGCCAACTCTATCCCATGGGCAGAAATGAAAGAAATGTTAATGGCTGAGTACTGCCCCCGAGGCGAAATACAAAGGATGGAGCAGGAACTATGGAACCTCACGGTGCAGAATGCTAACATCGACGCCTACATCTCGAGATTCAGCGAACTATCTTTATTGTGCCCGGGTATGATCACGTCAGAAGGAAAGAAGGTTGAACGATTCATCTGGGGACTGACATCCCCCATTCAAGGAAATGTGATAGCTGCGAACCCTGAAACGTTTGACAGTGCGAAGAGATTGGCCAAGAGGTTGTACGATCATAACAACAAAAGGGGTGAGAAGCCAGTAGAGACTGAGAAGAAAAAGGAGGGTGATGGCAGGAGAGGGAAGAACCCCAAGAGGAAGGGGCGTCAGGGCCCCGAGACCTCTAAAAGGCAGCAAACAGTGGCAGTTAACGCCGTCACCGCACCGGTTCCAGCCACACCACATGCTCCAGCCTCAGCTGTTTTAAATGCTTCAAGACCCTACTCCGGTAATCTTCCCATTTGCAATAAGTGCGGCCTCCACCATCACGGCGAATGCAGGGAACTCCATTGCACCAGTTGCAACCGAAGGGGACACACTACAAGGTTCTGCAGGACGTACCCTCCTAGGAACCAGAGTCAGGGAAACAACCAGAACAACAACAACAACTACTACCGCAATAACAACAACACCAATGCCGGCGGCAATAATGCAGGGCCTAGCCACACCTGCTTCGGGTGTGGAAGGACGGGGCATTTCCGCCGAGATTTCCCTAACAACAACTCAGGAAACAAAGGAGCAGGAAGAATGCTGACTATGGGTCAGAGTGATGCAGTCCAGGATCCCACAGTTGTGACCGGTATGTTCCTCCTAAACTACACTTATGCATGCATCTTATTTGATATCGGAGCGGAGCGAAGTTTCGTGAGCGAGAAGTTTAAACATTTATTAAAACAACAACCCCAGAAGCTAAATGAAACATATACGGTGGAAATGGCCAATGGGAAAACCGAATCCACTGAGGAGATCTACACTGGATGTACCCTAACCCTTAACCAGCACGTATTTCGAATAGACCTAATGCCAGTATCAATTAGGAGTTTCGATGTAATTATCGGCATGGATTGGTTAAGCCCCCACCATGCTGAGATTTTGTGCCGCGAGAAGGCCGTTCGCCTTCGTCTTCCGAATCACGAAACCCTAGTGATTTACGGAGACAAACCCAGTACGAATCTTCGCCTCATCTCGTGCATCAAAGCACAAAAACATCTGCGAAAGAACAATTTGGCGTTCTTGGCTCACATATTGGACAGGACCAAAGAAGAAACTAACATCCAAGATATTCCGGTAGCGTGTGAATTTCTGGACGTGTTTCCTGAAGATCTTCCAGGAGTACCCCCAGAGAGACAGGTTGAGTTCCGAATCGACCTTGTTCTAGGAGCGACTCCTCTCGCTAAATCACCATATCGGTTGGCTCCTGCTGAAATGCAGGAACTGTCCAGCCAACTTAGTGAGCTTCTGGACAAGGGATTTATCCGACCTAGCTACTCGCCGTGGGGAGCTCCGGTGCTCTTTGTCAAAAAGAAGGACGGATCTTTCAGAATGTGCATCGATTACAGAGAGTTGAATAAACTCACTGTTAAAAACCGCTACCCACTCCCACGAATCGATGATCTATTCGACCAGCTCCAAGGAGCTAGTTATTTCTCCAAAATAGATCTACGGTCTGGATACCACCAACTCAAGGTCCGAGAAGAGGATATTCCCAAAACCGCTTTCCGAACCCGCTATGGACATTATAAATTCGTCGTAATGCCCTTCGATCTAACAAATGCACCTGCCGCATTTATGGACCTAATGAATCGAATCTGTCGACCGTTCCTTGACAACTTCGTCATTGTATTTATCGATGACATCCTCGTCTATTCTCGAAGCAAGGAGGAGCATGGCCAACATCTACGACAAATTCTAGACATTCTGCGATCAGAAAAGCTTTACGCCAAACTCTCCAAGTGTGAGTTCTGGCTTCGGAGTGTGAATTTCCTAGGCCACGTGGTTAGCCAAGACGGAATTCATGTGGACCCCTCTAAGGTCAAAGCTGTGGAAGGATGGGCAACTCCGACTACGCCCACAGAAATTCGTCAGTTCTTAGGCCTAGCAGGCTACTATAGGAGATTCATCCAAAACTTCTCTAAGATCGCCAAGCCGCTTACCTTGCTTACACAAAAGGGCGTGCCATTCAAGTGGACAGACTGACAAGAGATTGCGTTTCGAACCTTGCAGCAAGCTCTCTGTAGCGCTCCTGTACTATCACTACCTGAAGGAACGGAAGATTTTGTAGTTTACTGTGACACGTCGAATCAGGGCTTAGGTTGCGTTCTCATGCAACGTGGAAGAGTGATAGCATATGCGTCCCGCTAACTAAAGACGCACGAGGTAAATTACACGACCCATGACCTAGAACTGGGAGCCGTGGTCTTTGCTCTAAAAATTTGGAGGCACTACCTGTACGGTACAAAGTGCACCATCTTCACAGACCACAAGAGCCTCCAGCACATCTTCAATCAGAAGGAGCTGAACATGAGACAGCGAAGATGGGTGGAATTGCTAAACGACTATGAATGCGAGATCAAGTACCATCCAGGTAAGGCCAACGTGGTAGCTGATGCATTAAGTCAGAAGGAGTACACTAATCGCCGTGCGAAAACGCACTCGATAACCATTCAATCTCATCTGGCCACCCAAATTGCATCAGTCCAGCCGGAGGCTATGAAAGCGGAAAATAGAATTAGCGAGGCATTGCGCGGGATGGAAAAGAACCTAGAAGCAAGAGAGAATGGAGTATACTACTTCATGAACCGTATTTGGGTCCCAAAAATCGGAGGATTTAGGGAGACAGTTATGAAGGAAGCCCACAAGACACGATACTCCATTCATCCTGGATCGGACAAGATGTATTTGGACATTAAACAACACTATTGGTGGCCTAACATGAAGGCGGAAATCGCAACCTATGTTGGTAAGTGCCTTACGTGCGCCAAAGTAAAGGTGGAGTACCAGAAGCCTTCAGGATTGTTACAGCAACCGGCAATCCCTGAGTGGAAATGGGAGGGGATTTCTATGGACTTCGTGACCAAGCTGCCCAAGACGTCGAACGGACTGGACACCATATGGGTAATAATCGACAGACTGACGAAATCCGCCCATTTCCTACCAATCAAAGAGTCCTACAAGATGGAGAGACTGACGCGTTTGTACCTACGAGAAATCGTAAGACTCCATGGAGTGCCAAAATCTATCATCTCGGATAGGGATAGTAGATTCACGGCGCGCTTTTGGCAGCCACTCCACAAGGCAATGGGCACTCATCTCGACATGAGCACCGCATATCACCCACAGACGGACGGTCAAAGTGAACGAACCATTCAAACGCTTGAAGACATGCTTCGTGCATGTATGATAGACTTTGGAAAGTCTTGGGATACCCACCTACCGTTGATCGAGTTTTCATATAACAATAGTTACCATTCGAGCATCAAGGTGGCTCCTTTCGAAGCACTGTACGGGCGTAAATGTAGATCGCCGTTATGTTGGGCGGAAGTAGGTGACACCCAGCTAGCAAAAACGCATACGTCAAACAGGGCACTAACGGGACCAGAGATCATTCGCGAAACCACATAAAAGATCGTCCAGATCAAAGCCCGATTACAAGCATCGCGTGATCGACAAAAGAGCTACGCTGATAGATAGCGAAAGCCCTTAGAATTCCAGGTCGGTGACCGAGTATTGTTGAAGGTCTCACCCTGGAAAGGGGTTATACGTTTCGGAAAACGGGGAAAGCTGAACCCGCGATACATTGGACCTTTCGAAATCGTCGCCCGAATAGGCCCGGTAGCCTACAGACTACAACTACCCGCGGAGCTAAACGGTGTACACCCCGTGTTCCATGTCTCAAACCTAAAGAAGTGCCTATCAGACGAAACCCTTGTCATTCCGCTTGTCGAAATCGAAATCAATGAGAATCTCATGTTCGTCGAAGAACCAGTCGAAATCATGGACAGGGAGGTGAAGCGTACTAAGCAGAGCCGCATCCCGATCGTGAAAGTACGGTGGAACGCAAAGCGTGGGCCAGAATTCACTTGGGAACGCGAAGACCAAATGAAGCAAAAGTACCCTCACCTATTCTAACATTCTCAAATCTAGCTTTCAAACAGAATTTCGGGACGAAATTCCCTCTAACGGGGGGATGATGTCACAACTGGAAATTTTGTGTCATGTAATCTATACATTCAAGCTAATGTGAATCAAAAACTTAAGAACGTGTGTAACACCTATAATTATGACTTCAAAAACTTCAATCAAATACATCATACAAAGTACTACAAATAGTCATCAAACAATTGGAAACCCTAGAAGTCCTTGTTTAAGTTCATTTTGGACTAGGACTCCCTTATTGGATCCAAATGGACCAATAAGCTTCCAATTAGACTATCATGGGCTTAGAACCCTAATTGGGCTCTAATTGGACCCACATTAATTTATTTCAAACATTTTGGGCCATATTGGGCCTAGAATGAAATGAATTGAAAGCTTTGATCCATGAATACCCTAAACTAGTTCAACAAAAATGGAAAAATCATACTATATTCTTTTATGAGAAAATTCACCCAGATTAACTCTAATATTGGGCTTAGGGGCAAAGGCCCAAATTCTTCCTTTTTCCCTTTCAAATTCTCGGCCCAAGGCCCAAGTCCAAGAAGAAATGGAAGAGTTGACTATTTGCTTGCCACCTCATTAATATCCAACATGTTTCCATGCACAACTCATACTTCTAGGAGCATATCACTTCAAAGATCACATCTCTTTTTCCTATCTCTCTCACTCTCGGCCATACACCCACACACACTCACAAAAATCTCTCACACTCTCTCTCAAGAACATCCCCCCTCTCCACTCAAAAATCTCGAGTTTTAGGAAGCAGTCAAGAGGAAATTTCCACAAATTCTTCATCTAAGGTAAGATTATGCATGGATCTATGATTTAGATTCTTTTTGTTATCAAAATCCCTTCCTAATCTATGCAAAAATCATGATCTTGCATCCTAGAACCATCTCAAACTCGAGATCTACCAAGGAAAGGTGCTAAGGCCAAAAATCACCAAGTTATCTTCCATCTTTTCTTCCAAAAACCGAAATCACACCCCAAGGTGAGCTTCATACCCCCTATTTTCTGTTTTTATAAGTTTTGTGGGGGGGGGGAATACAAGTGAAAGTGTAGATCTATATGTGTTTGTATGCCTTGTATGATTTCCATGCTTACATGTATGCTTTTGTGTGCTTTAATGTTGGATCTAGCCATAAAACCCCTCAAAATCGAGATATATTTTATGTTAAATGATTTTAGCATCAAATGTATTTCTACATACAAAGTGTTTCAAGAAAAATAGCTAAGTGGTTTAGTAACAATTTTCTTTAGGCTAAAAACAAAAATTTTGGGCCAAAAATGTGAAAAATACAAAATTAAGGGCCCAAATTGACATTTCACAAATTCTGATGGATGAAGTGTGTCAAAACAGTTTCAATAAAACAATTTCTGGAAATATACTCATTTAGAAGATTAAAAACATAAATTTCAAGCTTAATGGGCTAAAAATGACAATTTCGGCCCAATGAGGCCCATTATGCGAATTTTTCTGTTTTGGAGGGCCAAAACTGTGATTTTCTGTAAAACAGTGGACCATAAGTGATCCAAGTCCTTTTCAAAGGTTTAAAATGCTTTTTAAATTTAAAAAGGACCAAAGTTGCAAAAATTTTCAATTTGGGCCAAAATTGTCAAAATTGCGAAAAGAAGGGTTATAACCGAGAAAAACTGAAATTTCAGGGACTTAAGCTGTTTTCTATGAAAAATATGCTGGAAAATATTTATTTCAATAATTTTTGGTGTTAAAATGTCAAGAAAATTGATTTAAGGACCAAACCGGAAAGTATTTGAATAAAGGGTCGAAAAAGTAAATTTTACAAACAAGGAGGGGCTGAAAACAGAAAATTTTCAAGACTAATTCAATACATGCAATTTGACCAAATAATGGTACCATGACTATCGAAAAAAATACAATACATTACAACACCAAAAGTCGTTGTTAAACGAATTGGTTCGGTCTCGAACCAATAACAATCTGAAACTACTAACACGACGACACTATGATACTACAACACTACGATTCATACAAATAACGATTGGGAATTCATTATACATGCGAATGTGCACAGACGTCTACACACTATCTTTGGGCCCCACAAGTGTAAAATCTTGTTCGTTGAGCCTAGCTAGCCCGACGACCTGATCTTAAGGCCCAAAGACTTCAATCTTACGAAGTGTTGGGTTTTACCGATCCGACACGACGTAACCGGACTTTCAATGGCTTGTAGACTACTGGTCCCCATGGGTCCTTTAGTGTCGCTAGTAGAGTCTGCCTTTTTATGCGAGGCGGGTCTGGGACCCCTCGTACCTTTTTATCCCCAACCGGCTAATGGAGTCATCGAGGCCTTCGTGTCCTCTTTCTCTTCGGATGTGGGACGACACGTAGTCAGGACGGTTGGATAACGTGATTAGTACGGACGACGCCTACGGGATCGTTAGTATTGCTATAGACGAGTCGTTTGTGTAACGCGTGTTTGTAGCAGATAATCATGCTCAAAATAATCCAATGTCGTCTGGTAATGATAACTTCATGCGTTGCAATGGTTTCAAAATAAATTCATGGTATTCAAAGAATTAGGAAAACATCAGGCTTTCCTAGGGTTTTTCAATACATACAGATTCGAAATACATACAACTTCAATAAACAATTTTTTTTACAAGTATAGAAAACAAACAAGCATACCTATGGATCTTCACACCTTTCTGACTATACTATTTTCAGAAAATATCGGTTTTGCTGGTGGTTTCAAACAATACAAAACATTGGATTTCAAACACTACTTATGAACTCACCAACATTTCATATGTTGACGTTTTTCAAAATACTTGTATTCTCAGGGAACCAGTGAATCAAAGGAAATCGTATTCAGTGATGGCTTGCAGTTTATTTATGTACGAATCGAACAACTTATTTTGGGAATGTGATGTTTAAACAATGTACTTCATGTAAACTCTACTGGTTGTACTATATTTATGCATGGTGACGAATGTTGTTACGTTTCATATATATTCAATGTTATGGTATTCAATTGAGTCACGACAGCCCCCGAACGTTTCCGCCTCCTGGTTTGGGGGTGTGACACACTACATAATAACCACGTATTAACTGATGAAACCATCCCTTAAAATCAGGAACGCACCATCGCGCCTTGCGAATGCTAGATACCACAAACACCCACTGAGCTCCACCAAGACACTAGTCCATCTTTCTTCGCTGAAGATTGGCGATAACCCTGATAACTTGCAACCTAGAACAAATCCTATTCCACCCTCTGGTTCTATCCCTTACGCGCCGACATGATACTGCATCCTAGGCTCCTATAACCCATCAACCAAACATATCACGTAACCACTCCTACCTGGCCCAAATAGCCTCGGGCTGGAATACCAAACACACCAGGTCCAATCAATCATAGGGTCCGGTCATCCTCATGATGGAATACCCCATATTGGAATACCTCCACATATATAACTCAAGTTTACAACCATGCCCGGAACTAAGGACCTTGTCCTTGCGTCACCCTCGAACCCTTCGGTTCGACACAACGGAGTGTAACCCACTCACACCTCCTTATCACGATCTCTAGGTCCTTGACCTACGACTGTTATCCTATTAACTCACGATCTCTAGGTCCTTATCTAGTCCTCAGCACCGGTCCAGACTACTCCCGAGCCTGTTATCTTGTTGACTCAACTTCCTCTGTCCTAATTTCCAATCTGGAACCACTATCCTCTTCCTCTTCCTAGGAGACTGAAAACCAACCTGCCCATCATCCAACATTTCCATAACCTCAACGGGTATCCAAACCGTATGTACTTCCATATATCTGGTACAATCCCAGTGCTTACTACCAATAGCTGGAACACTTTCGATCATCCATTTACTCTATTGCCTTCCTTTTAGAGGACCCACACTCCTTCCGGAGCTACATACCTTTCCTTTCCAAGAAGTATAGTCAACAACCCTTACCGCACCTATAAGTGCCACTGAGCTAAACTCCACTCTACACTAACCATGTAGAGCAACTGCTAATCTCGAACTCCCATATACTCCGGATCCAAGCACATAACGAACTATGCCCACGCAAGGCCTCCAGCCAAATCCATCATCGTGATCAATAGTTGGGGCCAGACCCTATCGATTTCTATTTCATGGCGACATACTCACTCATTCTCCGCATACAAGTCTACTAATACACACACACAGGGTCTTCTGCATGATTGGTTCGCCTTACCAGGGCTTCAGCCTATCTGGACCACCCTCAGAACCTTCAGCATGTCTGGACAGCCCATATACGCCTTCAGCCTGTATGGACCGTTCCTCGAGCCATCGGCCTGACTGGTACGCCCACTGGCCTTCAGTCTATCCAGACCGCTGAAAATTTTCATACATCACCTTGAACCATTCTTTCTAGGAATCTCTCCCATACATACTGTTCTTTCCCTCTTGGGGTTTCGAACTCTATCTCAATTCTATATAATCACATTCCGGCCTAATCCTACACCTCACATCAATCAATCACTTTATTTGAAAAACATGGTCTGATCCCTGCCCCATGTGTCTATCACCACATTCTCGGCTAAAACACTGCTGTATCCAACATTTTAATTAAAACACCCATTCAGATCCACTCTTTGTCCCCAACTGGAGTATTACCCGATCCAAGAAGATGAAACCATACAGACACTCCAAACTGATGAGATCACCAAGATCGTTTGAACTTCGTCCGACCACTAATAACAACTTCCGATCAACCAAGATACACCGGAGTCCTCACCCTAATCTAGCAGCATGCTCAATACGTGGAACAGACCTATTGAGTGCTAAAGTGTAGCAGCCTACTCAATACCCGAACATATATCTACAAACATAAACAGATTCTTTAGCACGACTGGACCTCCCTACCAGGGCTTTAGTCGATCGTCCACCTTCTCAGAAATCTGTGGTCTGTTCACTAGCCCGCGTGTCTACCATACATGCTAAATAACCCGAACTCCCATGCTGAATGCACTGTTGAGCCCTGGAATCTAACGAAACCCTCAATCCATCAATCATAAACCCTTAGAGCCAAGCACAACCTCGACTAAAAACTCGAACTGAACTCGATTCTTGACTAGGACACCGACCTGGTTCCCCAGCTTCTGCTATCAAGCATCCAGTAGACGTGTTCTTATGCTGGGGAGTTTTGTCGAACCCCCAATCAACACAACCCTCAAAGTAAGCAGCCAATAGGGCCTCCATTCTCCCTGTTGGGTTGTGAAACTTATCCCCGTTTTAAAACCTTTCCTACATCAGCGTCTCGGGGTGACACTCCCCCACATAGATTCAACTAAGCCTTCATAATACATGAAAATTCGAGGATTCTCAATCTTCCTCACTTCCCAGCGATTTATCCGATGACAACCAACACTTTCACACTAGTGTTCCATTGCTAGTTGGACCTGACTCATCACACACTTTGAAGAACCAAATGACCACTTCTTGAATCCCAGTGAAACAAATAGCCACTAATGCATGAATGACTCCACACTCCTGTTCTGAAGACCACCAGATAGATGCTCGAACTAATATCTCGGCACCAAGTTACTTTTCTTGGCGCTGTAGTCCGTCAATCACTAACGGTTTCTAACCACTGAATCCTAACAATGATGAATAACCCTTTTGTAGGACTCCATCCCCAGGCCTCCCACATAAAACTCCTTTTCCAAAGGTGTTCCAAACAAGCTTTATGCTCTTGGGGTTTGGAAATCATTCTCTTCAGGGTTCACACCCTGACTCACTCGCCGGTTCAAACGCCCACAGCTCAACGGCAGTAGCTGAAACAACCTCTATCTTAAACCGGGCTACAAACCACTCCCAATACATAGTCTATAGTCCGAAAAGTGCAATAGATCACAAAATCAATCCTTTCCATCCGATACAAGAGATCCAAGGAAAACCGTACCTCACAAACACTTATGCCACGCTGACCGTCCTAAGGTCACCAACGCTGAAATAATGTTGCCTATTCCCGCAAGCAACTGACCCCAAGCTGGAATACACCTGATCATGGGGTCACAAGCCTGCTCACTCCTTCGAGCTCGGACACTGAGAGGGCACGATCCTTGCCCTACAAATTGACGGTCCAATCCATCAATTTAACCATTTCACTTCCAGCTGCAAAACCCCAGCTGAACATAATCATCACTCCTTTCCGGATTTCCCACAACCCATATCCAGGTGTTAGAACACTGAAAGTGACCCTCTTGAACTTTCCTAGAACTGCGGCCAACTTACTACTACAATGATAGCTTCTACCACAGTCATCCGAAGTCAGAAGACAACAAGCCTTTGTACTTAGTCTATTTTGTCTTTTCTTTACGCTTTCTATTTTCCAGTATGCCTTGCATGGCTACTTCTAGAAGTTATCTTTTGTAATGTTTGAGTCTCTATAAATAGAGCTCACTTGTTCTGAATCAAACACACATCTTCAAGTATGTTTTCTAGTTATCTCAGAAATTCTCTCCTCTCTTAGTTCTTACTATCATATCTGACCATAATCTCTCTTCAGAGCAAGTCCTTGTGACTTCTTCACTAAGTTTGGTCTCACTTACTAACATTGGTTTGAATGCATTCCAAGTTATGAATCAACTTAAATGTATTCTTGATATAACAATTGTTGTCATTTACGTTACTTTACATTCCGCATCTAACTCACTAACTTTTAACTATTAATATTATTGTTGAGCTAACAGATCTTTGAGATTAACTATTCCACTATATACTTGTTCTAACCATTTTGTTGAAGTGTGTCTCAAATTTTTTCTCTCAACAATTGGTATCAGAGCCAGAGTGGTTGCTTTTTGAAAATCGGATCTCTGATTTTTCAAAGAGCCCTCTATACCACTGAAGCTCATTTCTAAAAAAACAATTTCTAATGGCACAATCATTATCACTGAACGTTTCCAACAGTGTTGGTGGTTCCAATCGAGTCCCAATATTGGTTGCAAATGAGTATCACCACTGGTCTCAAAGGATAGAGAGATATCGCAGATGACTTGGTAGAGATGTCTGGAGATCTGTAGAAGAAGGACCCCATGTTCCAGTCCTTACCCCTGTTCAAACTGATGGAGCCACAACAAGACTTGGACGAGGTCAACTAGCTTTGAATCATCCCATAAAAGATGATCTAGACAAAATGGAAAGTGATGCTATTGCCTTTTATGAAATCTCTTGTGGAGTTGCTCCTGACAACTTTGACATCATCAAAAATTGCAAATCAGCAAAGGAAATTTGGGATGTTCTCAAAAACTTGTATGAAGGTTCAGAGCAGGCTCAAGACAAGAAGCTCACTACAGCACTCAACGAATTCAATAACTTCAAAGCCCACTCCGTTGAAAGTTTGGAAGATTCATTTAAAAGTTTAAACTTGATTGTCACAAAACTGTCCAATGCGGGTACCATCCGCAGCAATCATGAAACAAATCTACAGTTTCTTAATGGCTTAGGAAGACACTGGACAACAGCCAAAATGATTATACAAGGTGATAGGAAGATTCACTCCTTATCTATCTATAAGCTTTATGGAGAATTACAAGCTCAAGAGTCCACTGTATTCAAGGACTACTCAGAGTTCGGAGGACCACTCGCATTAGTAGCCCAATCACCTCACACTCAAACCTATCCCACCTCATATGACTCTCCACCGCAGTCATATGAAGCTGACTCATAATAAGACGACGAAGAAGAGTTTCAGAATGCAATTGCTCTTATCAGTCAGAAATTCAATCGCTCAGCACCTTCATTTGCAAAAATCAACAATTCAATCGACCACCTTTCAACCATAACTTTAAGAACAATCACTTCCGTTCCACCAAAAACCCTCTCCCTCCACCGCAGTCTCAGCAGACTCAGTCAAAAGAAGTACCACCGTAGTCCCAATCAAATGACTCCAGTACCTCTGTAGAAGACAAGAGTGATGTCGTCATATGTCACAAATGCAATAAGGAAAACCATTTTGCCAAAGATTGCAAGGCAAACGTAGTAAAAGATAGAGCCTTCTATCTTCGAATGAATCAAGAACTGGAAGATAAAGAAAAGTGAAAGGCCTACATTGCTCAAGTGAAAAGGAATCATCAAGTGTGGTCATCAAGAGATGAAGATGAAGAAGTCCTTAACAAAGGGAAAGGCAAGATCTGTATGATAGCAACTGCTGATGAAGATGGCTCAACCAATCTAAAAAGGAACCATTGCTATATGGCTAAATATAGAACTCTCAGCATTTTGGAATAGGTAAACTCATGATTCAAACTATAAATTACAACATGCATGATTGTCAACCTTTCATAGACACACTCAATGACACTTGTGCAGTCGTCCTTAAAGACTACAATAAAGCCCTAGATGAGAAGAACATCGCTTCACAGGAGAAGTTCGATGTTAGAGGACGTTTGGACAATAACAGACTCAAAATGGAAATGTTAAAGAAGGATTTAATGTTAGAAAAAGATGCTAGAATGCTTAGTGAAGCTCGATTAGAAATAGCCTTAAATTAAAGAGATCTAGCACAAAATGAAATTGTACGTTTAAATATTTTAATTAACAAGCTGTTTAATGAAACTGAGGCCATTGAGAATCTTGTTAATAATGGGAATGTTGATAATACTTTTAACTGGGGTTGGTCCAATGGTTATCCAACCGCAACGGACTCATCACCTCGGTTCACACCGGAACGTCCCTATGTCCAACCAGACTGCAACTTCTTGTTTCCAGTCAATCACAAAACATTTCCTGATGATATCCAAGCTCACTTTGGAAAACTTCATGATATGAGTAATAATTGTGTTATAGAAGAAATTCTCAGACATCATCCGTAGTTTATGAGGAGATTGTATTGAAAGTCACGAAGTCTCTTTAGACTTCCCATCCTTACAGTCTGACCGCAATGTCTCTGACTGTAGTCACTTACCGCAATCTGTCCCATTACCTAATATTAGCTGTCCAAAAGAACTAATCACCAAAACATACTCTATAGTAGTCGAAAGTGTTGGATTAATGTCTAAGTCCATAACTATAATTGGTAAGACTTGACCCGACCCGTCATGGTCCATTTGGGTTGCATGGCATCATGCACTTGGATAGACTAAAATGAGAGAAATAACACTTAAGGTTTAGTAATATATTATAAGTTATAATATATTAATAAGATTATTTAATTAGTATTGATCAATAGTTAATTTAGAATTAATTATGTGATCAAAAGAAGACCAATTAAATATATGGGATGATTGTGTAAATCATCCATACTTATATAGTGGGCTAATGCTCCATGGATTATCAAGTTGGGATCAAACCCATTGGATGCTCCATGGATGCTCCATGGTGTATTTGAACCCATGGATCTATGGAAATGGATAGCCATGACAATTAGGGTTTACCCTAATTGTAACACACTATATAATGATCTCTTTCTTGGGAAAATCGGCGGACTATGATATGCATGGAGGGCAAGCCGATTCTTGAAGTGTTCTAATTTCTCTCTAAGTTATTCCAAGTGCTTATGGTGTTGTGTGAACCATTTGATGTGTCACACTTGGGGCACTAGGAACTCAAGCTTCATGAAGACAAGCACCAACAAAAGGTATGTTATTCTAACTTGTGTTATTCAAAGTTTTGTATGCTAGAATAGAACAATACCTTGGAATGTTGATATTTACATGTATAATAGAGAAAACGTAGATCCAAGGTATTTAGGGTTGCATGTACACTTAGGAGTATTAGGTTGCTCAAAACCCAACAGTGGTATCAGAGAATAGGTTTGTTTTCTTTTTGTACTTGCTTAAACTGCTTAAAAATTGTCTTTTGGTGCTGTCTGCCCAGCAGACTCGCCGAGTCCAAGGCAAAATGCATCCAACTCACCGAGTTTGTTCATGCACTCGACGAGTTAGACCCCCAGACAGCATATTTTCGAGTTCCGGTCCTGGAATTGGTCTAGAATCATTAGCTTTGACTGTTTTGGGCATATAAAACTTGTTTTGAATGTGGTGATGATTATGTTAAACCAATTTCAATGCTATAATAAAAGTTTAATTTTATATGTGTTCATGTTATTCTTGAAAATTGTTGATTATGAATGATCATGCTTATAAGTTTTGCTAGATCATAGGAATTGTGTGCAGATTGTTTGGTGATATAATTCATGATCTTGTTGAAAATTGTATGGAGTTCATAACTTGTCCTCAAGTTATGAGTTTTCAAGAATTTTATGTTTCCTTGATTTATGAGTTAGTTTAGATTGATAAAAAAAAATATGTTTTAGTTGTTTTTAATCCATATTAGTCTAAAAGAAGTTCATAAAATATGTTTTTGTAACTTGTCTTCAAGTTATGTGAAAAGTCATATTTATGAATCTTAAAAACTCATAAAAGTCTTGTAGGTTACATAAAATGTAAGTGTTTTTTCCATTAAATAGTTTAATGACTCCATAACTTTTCCGCAAGTTATGGATGTTGAAGAGACACTTATTTAAAGTGTTTTTAAAGAATAAGGGGTTACATTAAAATGAAGAGTCTTCATTTCAATGAACGATTAAACTCATAAGTTATGATTTAAAGAGTCTTGAAATAGTTTCAAAACTTGCTCTCAAGTTTTGGAATTTGAAAAGTTACTCCTCATGTATACTTTCGTTCCAAATTGAACATTGAAATTTTAAAAAGCTTAAAATTCAACCTTATACTATTATTATAATTTTAATTATATAGATATGTATAAGAGGAAGTCAATCTTACCGTTAGTAGGCCTCATTCACGAAGCCGGTCTATAAGGGGGTATAATGTTACTGCCTATAAAATGGCAGTTTAACGGGTGTCCACTCTCACCCACCGCTTCCTTGACTGGTGGAGGGTCGTTAGCCGAATGGGTAGGAATGGACTATAATTCACCCTTCATTAAGAGTATAATGAAAAATACTAAGTAACTAAACACTTATAAATTCCCAATCTTAGTTACTTAGGAAAATGTGAAAAGGTGCTAGCCCATAAAATTACACTTTGTACCTTACCAAGTCGTTAGTGGAGCGTGTGTGGTTAACCGACACACTAACATGGACTAGTAAGAGTGGCAAAGGGTAACTTGACTTTATTATAGATCGGTGGAGTGTGTGTGGTTAACCGACACATCGATTAGGTAATATTGTTAAGGGTACCAAGTCATTTTGTATAGTTATTCACACCTTGTTTGTGATCCTCGGCATCCCAGACACAAATTTGAGAGGGCACAATCGAGATTTAAACACGCCATTGAAAAGTTCAATGTATCTCAAAAGATCTATGAGTTTCAAAACCAATAAAACCTAATAATAAAATATTTCATTTTCATGGTGGAAATTGGTAAATCGTCATTTACCTACCTTGAACTACTTTATAATTTGGATTACGGCATCTGTGACAACCCGAAATTTCCATGTGTACGAACAATATCTATTTAATAGAAGTCAGTCCAATTTCAGTGATTTTCAGGAGAGTGGATGCTCCTGAGATTGTGAAATATGGACATTTCAAGTTTCATAATGTTACAGTCTAAGTTCAAGAATAAAAATATTTTCTGTCAAAATATATCAGAACTATAAATAGTTTTCTGAATTTATTTAATTCATTATTCACAATTCCAACTAGAGAAAAGCCATTTTCTCTCTGACAGATCTTCGGGTTTTTATCCCAGATTGTGAGTAACTCTTTCTAGTAGTGTTAGATTACATATTTGATGCTTATAACATGATTTAGTGGGCTAAAACATGAGATCTAGGAGTTTACTCCCCAAGGTGTTCTTGGGCGGTAAACTCCCGAAACAAGGCCAAAACCAACATTGATGCTAGAATAAGGCCTTAGGACATTAGGTAAACACATTAGGGACATGAAATCACACACAAAACCACCCAAGATTGGGAGTTTACGGCCCAGAACTCTCTTAGGCCGTAAACTCCATTTCAAAGGGCTAAATGGGGGTTTTTGGACTAAAGGACTTTAAGGCTTGCATCTAGATTAATTCCCCAAGTAGCTTAAGGTCTTAAACACTTCAAATGACACAAAAGAAAGTGAGTTTACGGCCCAGAACTCTCCTAGGCCGTAAACTCCATGTAAATGGTCACAAAGGGTGTTTTCATGACACCTAAGGCCCTAGCCCTTTACAAGAAATTGTACCCACTAAATGGAAGGACCAAACCACACCAACATCACTTAAACAAGTGAGTTTACGGCCAAGACATAGTTCTTGGGCCATAAACTCCTATAAAGGGGACTAAGTGGTGCCTAATGTCTTCATATGCTAGGATTAAAAGTCTAGAACACATCCGACTAGTACAAGAGACTTGAAAACAACCAAGGAATCACCCCAAGGGAGTTTACGACCGTAAACTCCAAGGGGAAATGTCCTTTAGGCCGTAAACTCCTATTTGGAGTACTTATAGACCTTAAACCCTTCCAAGAACATAGCCACTAGGTTAGAATAATTCTAGAAAGCATATTGGACTTCAAAACACACCAAACACACATGTTTGGGAGTTTACGGCCGTAAACTCATGAGTTTACAACCGTAAACTCCATGTGTGATGGTATATGGAGAGTAAACACTCATATGGGGTCCTTTGGAAACCCTAAACTCAAATACCCAGTCCCACAATAGCTTAGATGAAGTCCTTACGTCTTAAAACACTTACATAAAGTGTTATCTATATCTAAGATGTCTTAAACATTATCAATTAGTCTTTTGTGTCTAATTGAGTGCATATATGTGTGATTATATGTTCATTAGGATCGTAGTGTGTGCACAAGTCCTCGCTTGACACCTAGCCATCCGATACCGTTCAGTTCATTCCAATCACCAACTACAGGTGAGTTCATACCCCGTAATCAATGTTTTAAAGGATTTTAAATGCTTTAGTGGGGGGGGGGGGAATACAAGTAGAAACAAACATGTTATTAAATCAGTTTCATGTATTTTATAACTATGTTTTTACTCAGTAGATTTCACCTATTTCAAAAGAAGTCACGTGAAATGGTTTTCTATCTTAAAATACTTGGACAACAGAAGTATTAGTTTTGAATTGTATAATGACTTCAAGTCACTTTATATTATTGATCAAAGCTCCTAGATACCTTGCATAAACATACTTGAACAACAACATACTTTCCAGTTAGCTATCATAGGGATAGTCAGAAGATATCAAACAAGAGTCAGTTCATTCATGAGTCTATACTAGCACATTGCTTGATACATGAGTACCTTTACATATACTTACATGATACATGAACACGATTACATGAACGCATTACATGAGTACCTTTCCATAGATACACTTATCTGTATACATTAACAGGATTACTTGTATCTCGAATTACGAGGATGATTTATCAGTACCTTTTGTGTAAATCTTCCTACATATTCCACAGTACCTCGGAATATTTAAGACAGGACCCTATCCCATAGTACCTCGGGATACCTAGATGGGCCTATATCCCACAGTACCTCGGGATATACGTACGGGACTAACCATTCCGGAACCCATCTGTTAGCAACAGTGGGTAATGAACATCTACGGATGCCTACGGTTAATACTTATACTAGGAGTACCTTTACAGGGACTAACCATTCCTTCCACCTGCTGCTGCTACAGAGGAAGAATTGGACTATCTTCGGATGTCCATTAGTTTATATGTAATATGTTAGCCCCAGTACCTCGGGTCAACATTTACATTCATTTTGTTAGCACCAGTACCTCCGGCTAACACTTACCTGATTATATTTTTCCTGTTTACTTTATTTTGTGATATCTTTCACATAAACGATGAGTTAGACTAAGCACTTTTAGTACTAGTCTACACAAAGGAAAAACACTTCATTCATACAAAACATTCGGGTATTGGTAGAAGACTGCATTTCATACATACAAAACATTCGGGTCTTGGTAGAAGACTGCAATTCATACATACAAAACATTGGGTCTTGGTAGAAGACTACACTTCATACTTATAGAAAATAAGGGTTTTTCTAGGGATTTCATACTTACCTCAACATTTTCACTTAAAGGTTTTTCATGGCATTCATAACAGGTTTTCACAAACAAAGCAATGACACTTATATACTTATGAACTCACCAGCTGTAAAGCTGATATTCTCTTTCAAAATAACTTGTATTCTCAGGTCGCCGGTAGACAGGTACGGAGGACAGGTTTTGAGAAGACGCAGCAGACTAGTCTCGTCTTTTATTTTGATTGTATATTTTTGATGTCTAATTACAATGAAAGAACACACATGTATAAAACTTTACTTATAATGCAATGGATGATGTTGTTGCTTGTTTATTATATTACACTGTTGTGATACTGTACATGACGTCCTACACCCCTGAACGTTTCCGCCGTTCGTGGTTTTGGGGTGTGACAGATTGGTATCAGAACATTGTTTATAGTGAATATAATATATCAACCCATAAAAGATATACTAACTATAAATACATGGGATTAAAACACTCTGTCTAAGAGTTATACTTTTAAATAATAAAATATTTAACAACGTATACGTGCCTGCATTCATACTAAAATCAGTGTCACAACGACAAGAACAAAAGTATTACGATTGTTGGATATCACAAGTAAACCTGGGGATATATAGTCAGTCTTAGGAATGGCATAGCCTGATCAACTATGCTGGTCCAAGGAGTGATTAGCATATGCCCAAGAATGGTTGTGATATGGCAACAAGTCTAAAAACTTACCAACACAACCATAAAGAAATACCATATGGGTATTTGATCTTTCTGTAATTATCTTAGTTAGTTCGACTATTTTAGCTATCTCTTATATCCCTTTTCTCGCGTAGATTAAGATGGCTGGATTTCCCCACGGCGATCCGTACTTTCCGAACCAAGGCAATGCTGGTTGGCTAGAGGCAGAGCCAGAAGATGATCACCCAATCCCTTTGGATGATCACCATGCTGAGGGCTTTTCCGATAGTTCCGAATCGGAGCCGGAAGTCAATAACCTACCCCCGGCTGCTCAAAACCCAACCTGAACCCTCGCCCTGTGTTTCAAGGACCCACACCCCTGTGGGCCACTAACTTGATAACATGGAGTCATGAACAGGGTCAGCCCATTCCCTACAACGGAGACCGAAGTTTCTACAACCTCACAGAAGGAAGTTCTGCCGATAGAGTCCTACCAATCATGGTGCGTAGGATGTCTAGGAACTCGATAATAGCCCAACCGGCTATCAATCAAGTCTGGGAAGTTGACGCCAACTCAGGTGTTAACACTGTCCACATTCGCCAGCTAGAGTCTGCTCATGAAAGGACTCTGGTCCGTAATGCAAATCTGCAAAGGGAACTTGCTGAAACCCGAGCTGAGGTTAGAGAACTTCGAGCTCAACAAGCAAGGTCGGACAGACGTATAAGGGACATCGAACGTCTACTGTCGGAATCAAGGACTCACGCTAGTAGTTCTCGTCGCCGATAGAATATCGTTATCTCATCTTTTGGATATAACCTAGTTTATGTACAACTATGGTCTAATTCCCTGTCTATATAAATCTTAGGACTGTTAGGTCTTTGGTTAATCTTAAGTCTGTCAAAATTTTCCATCTTGGTTGATGTAAGGCCTACTTCTAGGCCATTTTTCCCGAACTTGTTACATCTGTAATTCTAGTTTTATTGACAGATATCTAATCTTATGGAAATTAATATCCAACTGCTATCTCTTCATTTAGTCATGCTATTCTTTCTGTTGTTGGGCTATGGCGATTTAGTCCATGAGACACATTCATTTATCATTTATTCTTATCCATGTGGTCATCTTTTCAACGTATAGTTAAAGATGCCGCCACGCAGGAATCCTAGGAGGAATCCAAACAACGAAGCACCTATACCACCACCTCCACCACCACCTGTACCTCTTCAACCACCAAATCCTTTTGATGCCACTATGTTCCAGGCAGCTTTCACAGCAGCAGTTGCAGCTGCTGCGTCAGCAATCAACGCTCCTACCCCTAGTGGATCAGGAATAGGTGCACCACCCTCAAACCACGGCGAAAGCCATGGACACCCTAGGGAATGCACCTACAAGGATTTTACTAACGCCAAACCCCGCAGCTTCAATGGGACTGGGGGTGTTATGGTGTTGAGACAATGGATCGAGAAGATTGAATCTGTCTTCGAGATCTGCTCATGCCAAGAAGGCAGCAAGGTCAAGTTCGCAGCTTGTACCTTCTCCGACCGAGCACTAACATGGTGGAATAGCCATGTTAACTATCTAACTCTGACGGTGGCGTATTCCATTGGCTGGGAAAAGTTGAAAGAGATGCTCATGAAAGAATACTGTCCTCGAGGCGAAATACAAAAGCTCGAGCAAGAATTCTGGGGTCTACAAATGGTTGGATCCGACATCACTACCTACACAAATAGGTTTTGTGATTTGGCAAACTTGTGCCCCGACATGGTTGCTCTCCAGAGCAAAAAGATCGAAAGGTATATCTGGGGACTGTCGCCCCAGATCCAGTCAAGTGTGATCGCTTCCAGGCCTATTACCTTCGATAGTGCCAAGGAACTAGCACAATCCCTCATCGATCACACGAAACCCCAGATCATGTCAATCCCTACCCCTGTACCACAGAAGACCAACCCTGACTACCACAAGAAGGGGTGGAATAAGAGGAAAGGAGGGGCTCCGCAAGGGTCCTCCAAGAAACAACAATATGTGGCGATCAATGCTGCCACAGTTACTCTTGTTGCCCCTGCCAACCTCTTACCAGCAAGGGCATATGCTGGAACCCTCCCGACGTGCACCAAGTGCAACTTCCATCACCTCGGACCTTGCAAGGAGATGCAGTGCTCTAACTGCAACAGGAAAGGGCATACCGCCCATTTCTGCAAGGCTCCAACAACTCAAGCCGCCCAGGTCCCAAACACCGGGATGGGCCAAACTTGCTACGGATGTGGCAAAGTGGGCCATTACAGGAGAAACTGCCCTAAGGCGGGGATGGCTGGCGGAGTGGGAAGAGTTATGGCTCTAGGCCATGAGGAAGCAGTAGTTGATCCAACGATAGTTACTGGTACGTTCCTCCTCGATAACTCTTATGCTTGCATACTTTTCGATAGTGGAGCCGAGAAAAGTTTTGTAAGTCACAAATTTGCACACCTGCTTAAACAAAAACCATGTGCATTAGATAGTTCATTCACAGTAGAAATGGCTAACGGGAAAACAGAGAGTACAAACTGCATATACATAGGTTGTACTTTAACTTTAGATAGCCATACTTTCAAGATAGATCTTATGCCGGTTACCATTAAATGTTTCGACGTTATCATCGGTATGGATTGGTTGAGTCTTCTGCGTGCCGACATTATGTGCTTCGAAAAAGCAGTTCGTCTTAACCTTCCTAACAATGAAACTTTAATTATCTACGGCGACAAACCTAGTACTAGCCTTCGCATCATTTCGTGCATTCAAGCACAAAAGTGTTTGCGGAAGGAGTACCATGCATTTCTCGCACACGTCGTCGATACCAGCCAAGAACAGAAAGACATCCAGAAAATCCCAGAAGTACGCGACTTTCCTGACATATTCCCAGAAGAACTTCCCGGTTTACCACCACAACGCCAAGTCGAGCTCAGAATCGACTTAGTGCCAGGGGCTACCCCAGTAGCCAAATCTCCTTATCGTCTTGCACCGGCTGAAATGCAGGAACTTTCCAGTCAACTTAACGAACTTCTCAAGAAGGGATTCATTCGACCAAGCTTCTCACCATGGGGAGCACCGGTCTTGTTCGCAAGAAGAAAGACGGATCGTTTCGCATGTGCAGAGACTATAGAGAACTCAACAAACTTACCATTAAAAATCGTTATCCCTTGCCCCGCATTGACGATTTATTTGATCAACTTCAAGGAGCCAACTACTTCTCGAAGATAGATCTGCGATCCGGATACCACCAACTACGAGTGTTAGAGGAAGATGTTCCCAAGACAGCCTTCCGAACTCGTTATGGGCACTACGAATTTGTAGTGATGCCATTCGGATTAACTAACGCGCCCGCAGTATTCATGGATCTGATGAATAGGGTGTGTCGTCCTTACCTGGATCAGTTCGTCATCATCTTCATTGATGACATACTAATCTACTCTCGAAGTAAGGAGGAGCATGGTCAATATCTCCGAAAAATCTTAGAAACATTGCGTGCGGAGAAGCTATACGCAAAGTTCTTGAAGTGCGAATTTTGGATTTGACGAGTCGAATTTTTGGGCCATGTGGTTAGCGAAGAAGGTATACACATGGAACCTTCCAAAATTAAGGCCATCGAGAACTGGTCAGCACCAAAGACACCTACTGAAATTCGTCAATTTCTAGGTCTAGCTGGCTACTATCGCAGATTCATTCAGAACTTTTCCAGCATAGCGAAACCTCTTACAACCCTGACCCAGAAAGGCGTGGCCTTCGACTGGGAGGAGAAACAGGAAAGAGCGTTCCAAACGCTCAAACGAGCCTTGTGCACCGCCCCGATACTATCCCTTCCCGAAGGAATAGAAGACTTCATTGTCTATTGCGATGCATCCAATCAAGGACTCGGATGTGTTCTGATGCAGCGAGGTAAAGTCATCGCCTATGCCTCGAGACAGCTGAAGACACATGAGGTTAACTACACAACCCATGATCTCGAGCTAGGAGCAGTTGTGTTTGCTCTGAAGATCTGGCGACACTACCTATACGGTACCAAAAGCATGATCTTTACAGACCATAAGAGTCTACAACACATCTTCGACCAGAAAGAGCTCAACATGGGACAACGACGGTGGGTCGAGCTACTTAGTGATTACGAATGCGAAATTCATTATCATCCGGGTAAAGCCAATGTAGTAGCTAATGCCCTAAGTCGGAAAGAATATACTGGTCGTAGAGTCAAATCTTTGACTCTAACCATCCATTCGCACTTGTCCACACAAATAAAGGAGGCTCAGCTTGACGCTTTGAAACCTGAAAATGTGGCGGGTGAATCCCTCAGAGGGATGGAAAAGAACTTAGAAGTCAAGGGTGGCGGAGCCTTATACCTCATGGATCGGATCTGGACACCGAAACACGGTGGCTTTAGAGACTTGGTCATGACGGAAGCTCACAACACTCGTTATTCCGTCCACCCGGGTTCAGATAAGATGTATCTGGATCTTAAAAAGCTATATTGGTGGCCTAATATGAAAGCAGATATTGCTACCTTCGTGAGCAAATGCCTTACTTGCGCAAAGGTCAAGGTCGAATACCAGAAACCCTCCGGTCTTCTACAACAACCGGAGATACCAGAATGGAAGTGGGAGCGGATCACTATGGACTTCATAACCAAGTTGCCCAAGACGACGGGTGGACTTGATTCCATATGGGTCATCGTCGATAGACTGACCAAGTCTGCATACTTCCTACCGATCAAAGAAACAGACAAGATGGAGAAACTTACCAGAACTTACATTAGGGAGATTGTAAGACTGCACGGTGTTCCTTTATCTATCATCTCAGACTGAGATAGTAGATTCACTTCGAGGTTCTGGCAGTCACTACAAAGTTCCCTAGGAATTAGGCTGGACATGAGTACAACCTACCATCCACAGACCGACGGGCAAAGTGAGAGGACTATCCAAACCCTAGAAGATATGTTGCGTGCCTGTGTGATTGACTTTGGAAAAGCTTGGGGTACTCATTTACCCCTTGTTAAATTCTCCTACAACAATAGTTATCACACGAGCATCAAGGCAGCTCCATTTGAGGCCCTCTATGGCCGAAAGTGCAGATCCCCTCTATGCTGGGCTGAAGTGGGTGACACCCAGTTAGCTAAGGGACGAGTTCCCGAAAGCACTCTCACAGGTCCGGAGATCATTCGGGAAACGACAGAGAAGATCGTTCAAATTCGTGAACGACTAAAAGCCTCTAGAGACCGACAGAAAAGCTACGCCGACCAGCGTAGGAAACCATTGGAGTTCCAGGTGGGCGACCGAGTCCTACTAAAAGTCTCACCCTGGAAGGGCTTGATACGCTTTGGAAAGCGTGGGAAGCTCAATCCAAGATACATAGGGCCTTTCGAGATTCTCGCAAGAATCGGCCATGTGGCTTACAAGCTCAATATACCGAAAGAACTCAGTAACGTACATCCTACCTTCCACGTGTCAAACTTGAAAAAGTGTCTATCTGATGAGACTCTTGTCATTCCACTCGACGAGATCGAGATCAACGAGAGCCTCAACTTTGTGGAGGAACTAGTAGAAATCATGGACCGAGAGGTCAAGCGAACAAAGCAGAGCCGTATCCCGATAGTGAAGGTGCGCTCGAACGCAAAGCGTGGACCGGAATTCACTTGGGAACGTGAGGATCAAATGAAACTGAAATACCCTCACCTTTTTGCTTAGTTATTTGTAATTTCTTAAATGCTTACATTCTAATTTCGGGACGGAATTCCTTCTAACGGGGGGATGATGTGACAACCCGAAATTTCCATGTGTACGAACAATATCTATTCAATAGAAGTCAGTCCAATTTCAGTGATTTTCAGACTTTTCCGAACAAGTTAGTGTACCTTAGGGTTTACACTTTAGGAGATATCAGGAGAGTGGATGCTCCTGAGATTGTGAAATTTGGACATTTCAAGTTTCATAATGTTACAGCCTAAGTTTAAGAATAAAAATATTTTCTGTCAAAATATATCAGAACTATAAATAGTTTTCTGAATTTATTTAATTCATTATCCACAATTCCAACTAGAGAAAAGCCATTTTCTCTCTGACAGATCTTCGGGTTTTTATCCCAGATTGTGAGTAACTCTTTCTAGTAGTGTTAGATTACATATTTGATGCTTATAACATGATTTAGTGGGCTAAAACATGAGATCTAGGAGTTTACTCCCCAAGGTGTTCTTGGGCGGTAAACTCCCGAAACAAGGCCAAAACCAACATTGATGCTAGAATAAGGCCTTAGGACATTAGGTAAACACATTAGGGAAATGAAATCACACACAACACCACCCAAGATTGGGAGTTTACGGCCCAGAACTCTCTTAGGCCGTAAACTCCATTTCAAAGGGCTAAATGGGGGTTTTTGGACTAAAGGACTTTAAGGCTTGCATCTAGATTAATTCCCCAAGTAGCTTAAGGTCTTAAACACTTCAAATGACACAAAAGAAAGTGAGTTTACGGCCCAGAACTCTCCTAGGCCGTAAACTCCATGTAAATGGTCACAAAGGGTGTTTTCATGACACCTAAGGCCCTAGCCCTTTACAAGAAATTGTACCCACTAAATGGAAGGACCAAACCACACCAACATCACTTAAACAAGTGAGTTTACGGCCAAGACATAGTTCTTGGGCCGTAAACTCCTATAAAGGGGACTAAGTGGTGCCTAATGCCTTCATATGCTAGGATTAAAAGTCTAGAACACATCCCACTAGTACAAGAGACTTGAAAACAACCAAGGAATCACCCCAAGGGAGTTTACGGTCGTAAACTCCAAGGGGAAATGTCCTTTAGGCCGTAAACTCCTATTTGGAGTACTTCTAGGCCTTAAACCCTTCCAAGAACATAGCCACTAGGTTAGAATAATTCTAGAAAGCATATTGGACTTCAAAACACACCAAACACACATGTTTGGGAGTTTACGGCCGTAAACTCAAGAGTTTACAACCGTAAACTCCATGTGTGATGGTATATGGAGAGTAAACACTCATATGGGGTCCTTTGGAAACCCTAAACTCAAATACCCTGTCCCACAATAGCTTAGATGAAGTCCTTACGGCTTAAAACACTTACATAAAGTGTTATCTATATCTAAGATGTCTTAAACATTATCAATTAGTCTTTTGTGTCTAATTGAGTGCATATATGTGTGATTATATGTTCATTAGGATCGTAGTGTGTGCACAAGTCCTCGCTTGACACCTAGCCATCCGATACCGTTCAGTTCATTCCAATCACCAACTACAGGTGAGTTCATACCCCGTAATCAATGTTTTAAAGGATTTTAAATGCTTTAATGGGGGGGAATACAAGTAGAAACAAACATGTTATTAAATCAGTTTCATGTATTTTATAACTATGTTTTCACTCAGTAGATTTCACATATTTCAAAAGAAGTCACGTGAAATGGTTTTCTATCTTAAAATACTTGGACAACAGAAGTATTAGTTTTGAATTGTATAATGACATCAAGTCACTTTATATTATTGATCAATGCTCCTAGATACCTTGCATAAACATACTTGAACAACAACATACTTTCCAGTTAGCTATCATAGGGATAGTCAGAAGATATCAAACAAGAGTCAGTTCATTCATGAGTCTATACTAGCACATTGCCTGATACATGAGTACCTTTACATATACTTACATGATACATGAACACGATTACATGAACGCATTACATGAGTACCTTTCCATAGATACACTTATCTGTATACATTAACAGGATTACTTGTATCTCGAATTACGAGGATGATTTATTAGTACCTTCTGTGTAAATCTTCCTACATATTCCACAGTACCTCGGAATATTTAAGACAAGACCCTATCCCATAGTACCTCGGGATACCTAGATGGGCCTATATCCCACAGTACCTCGGGATATACGTACGGGACTAACCATTCCGGAACCCATCTGTTAGCAACAGTGGGTAATGAACACCTACGGATGCCTACGGTTAATACTTATACTAGGAGTACCTTTACAGGGACTAACCATTCCTTCCACCTACTGCTGCTACAGAGGAAGAATTGGACTATCTTCGGATGTCCATTAGTTTATATGTAATATGTTAACCCCATTACCTTGGGTCAACATTTACATTCGTTTTGTTAGCACCAGTACCTCCGGCTAACACTTACCTGATTATATTTTTCCTGTTTACTTTATTTTGTGATATCTTTCACATAAACGATGAGTTAGACTAAGCACTTTTAGTACTAGTCTACACAAAGGAAAAACACTTCATTCATACAAAACATTCGGGTCTTGGTAGAAGACTGCACTTCATACATACAAAACATTCGGGTCTTGGTAGAAGACTGCAATTCATACATACAAAACATTGGGTCTTGGTAGAAGACTACACTTCATACTTATAGAAAATAAGGGTTTTTCTAGGGATTTCATACTTACCTCAACATTTTCACTTAAAGATTTTTCATGGCATTCATAGCAGGTTTTCACAAACAAAGCAATGACACTTATATACTTATGAACTCACCAGCTTTAAAGCTGATACTCTCTTTCAAAATAACTTGTATTCTCAGGTCGCCGATAGATAGGTACGGAGGACAGGTTTTGAGAAGACGCAGCAGACTAGTCTCGTCTTTTATTTTGATTGTATATTTTTGGTGTCTTATTACAATGAAAGAACACACATGTATAAAACTTTACTTATAATGCAATGGATGATGTTGTTGCTTGTTTATTATATTACACTGTTGTGATACTGTACATGACGTCCTACACCCCTGAACGTTTCCGCCGTTCGTGGTTTTGGGGTGTGACAGCATCCCTCTTCAAGTTATACATAGGTTGTTGGGTCCTAGCGTTAATATTTCATATTGGGTGTTATATTAAAGACTTTAAATCAACTAAATGTAACAACCCGAAGTTGTTCATCGCCGAAAACCCATTCTACCCGTATAACTCGTCGGAGATCGAAATGTCCCGATATCGTTTTTGGGTTTAGTTAACTAAAATTTTATATTTATTATCATTCAATGAGGGTCCAAATCATTTAGGAACTCATGAATTTAGCCCAAAACATTTATTTCATATGTTTTAGAAATATCCTCGTCGGGTGACGAAAACTCAATCGGGTGCAACCTAAAGCATCGTTTAAGGTCGGTATCGGGTAGAATTCCACCGTGTCCAAGTTTTAGGAACTATATAAACATGTTTAACCTCTCATTTGAAGCTTTTTCCTTCTCTCTCTACTCTCTCTCTAACCTCTCTCCTAAATCCAAAGATTAAGGGTCCAAAACTCAATTTTAAGGCCTCAAATCCCTAAGGTACCTTCCTAGCCTTAATCTCTAGCATGTTTGGCTTCCAAATTTGACATTTAATCATGAAATTGGACTACATATGTGAGTTTACGGCCCAGGAGGCTGCCTAGGCCGTAAACACCATTTTGAAGGGTTTTTAGGCCTTAAACTCCTTCCTAAACTCATTTTGACTTTAGATATGGCTAAGGGACTTCAAGATATGGACTTAGAACATTTAAAACCTTGATTTTGAGTCATTTTAAAGAGTTTACGGCCAAGGCATAAGCTTGGGCCGTAAACTCATGTAAATGGGGTTTTTCATGCCCTTAAACCCTCCCAAATCACTAGTATGACTTAGATATGAATTATAGAACATTGGTTTTAGCATTTGGACAAATGAAACATGATTTTTGGGGGATTTAGGTGAGTTTACGGCCAAGGCATGTGCTTGGGCCGTAAACTCCTCAAAACTTGGCATAAATTCAATTCTAAGGTGTTAGAAAGCCATCCAACACCACCAAAAGCCTTGTAATAAATCAAAGGACCAACCAAAAATAGTCTAAGGGCCTTAAACACATCATTTGTGGGATTTCTAAGAGTTTACGGCCAAGGCTTGTTCTTGGGCCGTAAACTCCATAATTTATGGTGTTAGAATGCTAACTAAACACCCCTAAAGCCTTTAGATGAATTTTAGAAGCCTTTCTATGCAAGTTTTAGACCTTGAAACACCTTGTAGCACCCTATAGAAGAGTTTACGGCCATGAGGGGGGTCTCATAGGCCGTAAACTCCATAACACCCCTCAAATGTCCCATAAAACTCATGTTAGGCCTTGAAATAATTCTATTAATCACATGTGATTTGTTTTGGAACCATTTAACACCATTTTCATGAGAAAATAGGAATTTATGGCCAGGAAGCCATGCTAGGCCGTAAAATCCCATAAGAGGGTCTATTTTTATGTTTTAAAACCATTCCAAGCCCCTAAACCAAGTCTAGAAATTATCCCCTAAGTGTTAGAAGTCAATTAGCAACATAAACCACACCCACCATGAGTTTACGGCCGTAAACTCATGGGGAATGGGTGTTTTTAGACCAAAAATCTTATATTAGTTTACTCATGGGGAGTAAACTCAAGTCCCAAGTCCCTAGTGTCATTTCACGTCCTTAAACGCCACCCGGGTCCCTCGAAACACTTGTATCGGAGTGTTTTCGCGACTTGAAACAAGTGTCCGTAACACATAAATAAACTAAATCCTAATTAGATACAAATGTGTATCTTCGCATTATAATTAGGAACCTCGTGTATTTACAAGCCCCGGATCAACTCTTAGCGTCCAAATCGTCACACTTCTCGTCCGGTGAGTTCATACCCCTACACCTTTTTCCGTGTTTTTAAATGTCTTCATGGGGGGGAATACAAGCAAAACCATAACTGTTTTCAAATCATAACATTTATGTGTTTCAAATAATATCTGGCAATCTTATAAACTCTTTTACTCCTTATGTATTATGTTGAGCATAAGGAATGATTTATCGATTTCAACTAAATGGATTTTAGTTAAGAAAATAACCAAACTAATCAAATTATTATGGGAATAATTTGGGGTTCTATGTTTCTCTTTATATCATGTACTAATATCTGTATTAAGTTATTAGATAAACTATGTCTGATTCAGTTTATCTCTATATCATTCGAATGTTTTGCCAGATAGTCTCATTGTATGTATCTACTTTTCACTGTATCATGTCTTGAAATCTTTATATGTTTGGTATCGTATGAGGATCCTGTGAATAGTTTAATACCAGCTTGTGAGATAGTCACTACCCTTTATGGATGATCAAGTAAATCCTCTCCGGAAGTGTAACCAGAGTCTCCTGGAGGGAGAGCGAGGAATTTGTGAATAGATCTATTCGGGACTGACAATCCCACACCTTAACTGCTAGCTACAGTTAGGCGGGCACGCCTGGGGTGACAAATTCTGGATATCATTCGACGTCTGACTAACATCAAGGAGGTCTCGTTGTCGTATCAGTATGGTTACCCGACTCACAATATGTATTAATATAAACTTATTCACAGCTAGGATTTGTTTAGAATCTAAATCTTGTTCGGGATGATAATCCCATGGTCTTGTATCTATATCTCGTTCGGGATGGTAATCCCATGGTTTTATGTCTATCTCTCGTTCGGGATGATAATCCCATGATCTTGTATCTATATCTCGTTCGGGACGGTAATTCCATGGTTTTGAAACTAACTCTTATACGGGATGATAATCCCATGATTTTATAAAGCTATCTTATATCTATCTTCGGGATAGTGATCCCATGGTCTTTATCAAATTATCTTATAACTGGTTCGGGATGTTAGTCCCAAGGTTTTCAAAATACTTTCTATTTACAGTTCGTCTAAATTATAGTTTTGTATGTTAAACTATACTCTGTGTTATTCAATCAATCTTGCATTTAGGAAAATATGGGATTTTCCTGGGGTTAACTCATATCTTGTAATAGAACTGTAACGAAAGATAACTTAACTAATTTACATAAGAAAATATGGGATTTTCTTGGATATCAAACCTTTTCAGAAAACTAAAGGAAACCGATACATTTTCACAAAAACAAAACCGCTTATGAACTCACCAACTTTATGCTGATTTTCAAACTGCTTGTATTCTCAGGTCCAAGTTAGATAGGTACCCGGCAATATCTTTTGGTGAAAACGGAGTGCTCCGAAGACTCGTCTCTTTTATTCATATGATATATGTATAACTTTTGTATGATTTACTTTTGAACCAAATGTAAACTTTCATATATATGTAATATAATGGTTGTTTACTGTGATTACTATGTACGTTGGATTTGATACTCAACGTGGAGTCAACCCCGGGAAGGTTTCCGCCTTTGGTTTTCGGGGTGGGACAGATTGGTATCAGAGCCCTTGTTTATAGTGAACAGAGTATACCAAACCTTACATGGTATAAGACTATAAACATTAAGGGTGCTAAGTGCTCTGAATTAAAAGTATCCTACAAAATATAAGTATTTTCAAAAGTATTTAAGTATGCCGAGCCGTCGAAATCCGTAACTATAAGTAGAACAAAACATAAGTAAATAGGTGTTGTACACTGCGGTTAAACCTGGGCAGTTATGTAGTCGTGTCTAGGGTCAATATAGCCTGGCCAACTATATTCATTCGAGACACGGCCAACATGTGCTTGGGAGTGACTGTGGCATGCGGCATACCTAAAACTTACCTAATATCCCAAACAACAAATCGTCGTTGTAGCGAACCATGAAATACTATGGGAGTATTTCTCGGTCCAATCCTTTGTAGAAAATTCTCGTATACGCGTTATTCTTTGATCATTCCTCTAGCAATAAAATGTTCTATCTTAACTCCTTTCTGCTTTATCGCTTAGTATGATGCTATATTTGCCATGATGAGATATCTCCTGTCCCATATCTCTTGATTCAATTCAGAGGACTTATGATCCTCTCTTTCCTGATCTTTTTAGATCACGATGCCTCCAAGAAAGAGATCCAGCTCAACGAACAACAACAATCCTCCTCCGCCACCACCTCCTATTCAAATCGATTTGGAAACACTTCAAGCAACCATTTCTGCTACCATATCAGCTCTCTTACCTCAACTGAACTCGAGGGGTTCAGGAGGTGAAACCCAAAACCCAGATGATAGTCAGGGACACCAAAAAGGGGGTTCCTATAAGGACTTCATGAACGCAAAACCGACATTCTTCGATGGCACAGGGGGTGTCATTGCTTTAACCCGATGGTTCGAGAGAATCGAATCAATCTTTGAAATATGTGGCTATTCGGAGTCTGATAGAGTCAAGTTTGCCGCCTGTACCTTCCTAGACAAAGCCCTGACTTGGTGGAATAGCCGAGTCAAATCCTTAACTTTACCTGTAGCCAATGCTATGGGTTGGGAAGCTATGAAGGAGCTTCTTCTCACAGAATATTGCCCTCGGGGCGAACTCCAAAAGCTAGAACACGAACTTTGGAACCATAAGATAAAGGGTTCCGACATAACTGCTTATACCTCAAGATTTGACGATCTGGCGTTACTTTGTCCGGGAATGGTTACCCCGGAAAGTAAAAAGATAGAGAGGTTCATCTGGGGGTTGATCCAGCCAACAAAAGGGAATGTCTTGGCTGCGAAGCCAGACACTTAAGACAGTGCCAAATGTCTTGCGAAAATCCTGATAGATCACGAAGACAACTCTGATGAAGAAGCTACTACCCTCGAGCCAGTCGTCAGTGGAGGCGGAAGCAAAAAGAAATCCTGGAACAAGCGGAAGGCCCAGAGTACGCAAGGGTCTTCTAAGAAACAACAAACGGTAGCAGTCCATGTTGCTACTGCCCCTGTCGCTGTTTCAGCTGTAGGTTCCATAGCCCAAACTCCCGCCAGTGGATACACTGGTACCCTTCCTTGGTGTGGTAAGTGCAACTACCACCACCGCATTCCTGGACCATGTCGCGAAAGGATCTGCGACAACTGTGGCAATAAGGGCCATCTTGCGCGAACCTGCAGAAAACCAGCCAAGCCAACAAACCAATCATCCGGAGTGGGAATCAGCCCGACCTGTTACAATTGTGGTGAAGCTGGACACTTCAAAAGGAATTGTCCCAAGACAGCTACAACCACAAATCCCTCTGCCGCCGCAGGTATATTTCTCTTTGATAATTCTTATACCTGCAACTCTTTTCGATTTTAGTACAAAAGGGAAACCTGTTATCTCTCTATTCGAACGTTTTCTAAACTTAATCCTTCGCATGTAATCGAAATGTATACCGTCGAAACGACTAACTAGTGAGATAGAGAACATTAACTTCGTACCTATAGATTGAATCCTCAGTCCGGAGGACTATCCTGTTCCATTCTATTTAGAAAGGGGGAAACTTTCTATAAAAATTCTTTGATGCTATGTTTAACATGAAATGACCGAGTCTCATTCATGTTGTTATCTTTGTTTTCGAAAGGGTCGCTCGTCTAGATTTTTCCTCGACTATGTTCTCGTGATCTTCGGCATCAAACTTTCGTATCATTCTATGCCTTAGAACTCAAAAGTTTTCCCAATGTAAATTACCACGCATCCCTCGTTTCGGTGATTATTGAGAAACGGGAAGTTAGCAACTCTTTCCTCTAAATGTCTCTCCCAAAGGATTCCCGGGAGTTTCTTTCGAGCGTCTAGTTTAGTCTCACATCAGACCTTTCGACATCTTCATAGAGATCGATCCTGCAATCTTCAAGTTTTGGATGCCCTTAGAACTTGGTAACATCTATCTAGACCATCACGTCTCGAATCCTTAGAAACGTCTGCCCAACGAAACCTTAGTGATCCCTTTGAGGAAACCGAAGTCGTTCAGGGTTGGAACTTCCACGAGAAATCAGATTGATATCGTAGATTGAGAGAGAGTCAAGAAGCGAAATCAAGGCATGTCCCGATAATGAGAATTCGTTAAAACGCCCAGTAGAGACCAAATTCCACCTGAGAAGGTGAAGATCCAAGACAACAAATCCATCCGATTCTCATTCAAATCCATGACCTGTATCTTATTCTTTGAATTTCGGGATGAAATTCCCTCTAACGGGGGGATAATGTAACAACCCGAAGTTGTTCATCGCCGAAAACCCATTCTACCCGTATAACTCGTCCGAGATCGAAATGTCCCGATATCGTTTTTGGGTTTAGTTAACTAAAATTTTATATTTATTATCATTCAATGAGGGTCCAAATCATTTTGGAACTCATGAATTTAGCCCAAAACATTTATTTCATAAGTTTTAGAAATATCCTCGTCGGGTGACGAAAACTCAATCGGGTGCAACCTAAAGCATTGTTTAAGGTCGGTATCGGGTAGAATTCCACCGTGTCCAAGTTTTAGGAACTATATAAACATGTTTAACCTCTCATTTGAAGCTTTTTCCTTCTCTCTCTACTCTCTCTCTAACCTCTCTCCTAAATCCAAAGATTAAGGGTCCAAAACTCAATTTTAAGGCCTCAAATCCCTAAGGTACCTTCCTAGCCTTAATCTCTAGCATGTTTGTCTTCCAAATTTGACATTTAATCATGAAATGGGACTACATATGTGAGTTTACGGCCCAGGAGGCTGCCTAGGCTGTAAACACCATTTTGAAGGGTTTTTAGCCCTTAAACTCCTTCCTAAACTCATTTGGACTTTAGATATGGCTAAGGGACTTCAAGATATGGACTTAGAACATTTGAAACTTTGATTTTGAGTCATTTGAAGGAGTTTACGGCTAAGGCATAATCTTGGGTCGTAAACTCATGTAAATGGGGTTTTTCATGCCCTTAAACCCTCCCAAATCACTAGTATGACTTAGATATGAATTATTGAACATTGGTTTTAGCATTTGGACACTTGAAACATGATTTTTGGGGGATTTAGGTGAGTTTACGGCCAAGGCATGTGCTTGGGCCATAAACTCCTCAAAACTTGGCATAAATCCAATTCTAAGGTGTTAGAAAGCCATCCAACACCACCAAAAGCCTTGTAATAAATCAAAGGACCAACCAAAAATAGTTTAAGGGCCTTAAACACATCATTTGTGGGATTTCTAAGAGTTTACGGCCAAGGCTTGTTCTTGGGCCATAAACTCCATAATTTATGGTGTTAGAATGCTAACTAAACACCCCTAAAGCCTTTAGATGAATTTTAGAAGCCCTTATATGCAAGTTTTAGACCTTGAAACACCTTATAGCACCCTATAGAAGAGTTTACGGCCATGAGGGGGGTCTCATAGGCCGTAAACTCCATAACACCCCTCAAATGTCCCATAAAACTCATGTTAGGCCTTGAAATAATTCTATTAATCACATGTGATTTGTTTTGGAACCATTTAACACCATTTTCATGAGAAAATAGGAGTTTACGGCCAGGAAGCCATGCTAGGCCGTAAACTCCCATAAGAGGGTCTATTTTTATGTTTTAAAACCATTCCAAGCCCCTAAACCAAGTCTAGAAATTATCCCCTAAGTGTTAGAAGTCAATTAGCACCATAAACCACACCCACGATGAGTTTACGGCCGTAAGCTCATGGGGAATGGGTGTTTTTAGACCAAAACTCTTATATTAGTTTACTCATGGGGAGTAAACTTAAGTCCCAAGTCCCTAGTGTCATTTCACGTCCTTAAACGCCACCCGGGTCCCTCCAAACACTTGTATCGGAGTGTTTTCGCGACTTGAAACAAGTGTCCCTAACACATAAATAAACTAAATCCTAATTAGATACAAATGTGTATCTTCGCATTATAATTAGGAACCTCGTGTATTTACAAGCCCCGGATCAACTCTTAGCGTCCAAATCGTCACACTTCTCGTCCGGTGAGTTCATACCCCTACACCTTTTTCCGTGTTTTTAAATGTCTTCATGGGGGGGAATACAAGCAAAACCATAACTGTTTTCAAATCATAACATTTATGTGTTTCAAATAATATCTGGCAATCTTATAAACTCTTTTACTCCTTATGTATTATGTTGAGCATAAGGAATGATTTATCGATTTCAACTAAATGGATTTTAGTTAAGAAAATAACCAAACTAATCAAATTATTATGGGAATAATTTGGGGTTCTATGTTTCTCTTTATATCATGTACTAATATCTGTATTAAGTTATTAGATAAACTATGTCTGATTCAGTTTATCTCTATATCATTCGAATGTTTTGCCAGATAGTCTCATTGTATGTATCTACTTTTCACTGTATCATGTCTTGAAATCTTTATATGTTTGGTATCGTATGAGGATCCTGTGAATAGTTTAATACCAGCTTGTGAGATAGTCACTACCCTTTATGGATGATCAAGTAAATCCTCTCCGGAAGTGTAACCAGAGTCTCCTGGAGGGAGAGCGAGGAATTTGTGAATAGATCTATTCGGGACTGACAATCCCACACCTTAACTGCTAGCTACAGTTAGGCGGGCACGCCTGGGGTGACAAATTCTGGATATCATTCGACGTCTGACTAACATCAAGGAGGTCTCGTTGTCGTATCAGTATGGTTACCCGACTCACAATATGTATTAATATAAACTTATTCACAGCTAGGATTTGTTTAGAATCTAAATCTTGTTCGGGATGATAATCCCATGGTCTTGTATCTATATCTCGTTCGGGATGGTAATCCCATGGTTTTATGTCTATCTCTTGTTCGGGATGATAATCCCATGATCTTGTATCTATATCTCATTCGGGATGGTAACCCCATGGTTTTGAAACTAACTCTTATACGGGATCATAATCCCATGATTTTATAAAGCTATCTTATATCTATCTTCAGGATAGTGATCCCATGGTCTTTATCGAATTATCTTATAACTGGTTCGGGATGTTAGTCCCAAGGTTTTCAAAATACTTTCTATTTACAGTTCGTCTAAATTATAGTTTTGTATGTTAAACTATACTCTGTGTTATTCAATCAATCTTGCATTTAGGAAAATATGGGATTTTCCATGGGTTAACTCATATCTTGTAATAGAACTGTAATGAAAGATAACTTAACTACTTTACATAAGAAAATATGGGATTTTCTTGGATATCAAACCTTTTCAGAAAACTAAAGGAAACCGATACATTTTCACAAAACAAAACCGCTTATGAACTCACCAGCTTTATGCTGATTTTCAAACTGCTTGTATTCTCAGGTCCAAGTTAGACAGGTACCCGACAATATCTTTTGGTGAAGACGGAGTGCTCCGAAGACTCGTCTCTTTTATTCATATGATATATTTATAACTTTTGTATGATTTACTTTTGAACCAAATGTAAACTTTCATATATATGTAATATAATGGTTGTTTACTTTTATTACTATGTACATTGGATTTGATACTCAACGTGGAGTCAACCCCGGGAATGTTTCCGCCTTTGGTTTTCGGGGTGTGACACCAAATCTTTAGGAACAAGCTTCCTAATGAAGATGATATCCCAAATGGCAATCAAGGTGAAAGATCAATCCCTTTGTTGGGCATTTGTGGGACAAGAAATCATACTCCACTTCATGAACCTCCTCCAATAAATCTCCCTATCCCACAAGTTTTAAGACTTGATAAGTTCTAAGTCACTCAATCCCTACTGGTAAGCAAAATCTATATGTGCCTAGATCTTGGGGATTAAGCCACATATTGACAAGTCGGGAGAGTCGGGTGTCAAAGTCTCGAGGTGGCTGGCTGCTGACTTGGTTCTTCAGTCACTCCCTGATGACAGGTCGCGACAAGACCCTTAATGATCTTACCTATTTGCTTGATGATGCTAAATCAGCAAGTGATTTGGAGCATTAGTAAAGCAAATTCGATTGGAAGATCTACATTCCAAAGCTATTTGGACATTGAAAAGGTGACATTGGAGGTCCAGGAAAAACTTTCTCTTCCTAATGGAAAGGGATCGGCCATACTCAACTCGGTTGACCAAATGGTAAAGAGAAAGGTTAAGTCTGTGATAGTCCCATGTACCATTTCCAAAGAGTCCATATGATTCTGTTGCCAAAGGAAAGACATTGGTTGCGAAACTACTAAATTTACCTGAAACATCTTAAGGATGGTAAAGTCAATAGGTTTGACTCTACTTCAGGTAAAGTCCATTGTCTAACTCTATTAAGTTTCTATTCTGAGATTCTTATTGCAAAATGTGATGAGGTCACATGTTGATGTTTTAAGAATCGAAGAAAAAGTGAAGAAACATAAAGGAAGTATATGCTGATTCTGATCGCGAAGATGGATTTCGATCGCATGGTTCGGTGATCAGAATTTTGAGTTGTTACTTAAGAGTTATGATATATTGCTTAGGAATAGATAACAACAAGTTTTCCATATGGATTGTAAGGATAATTTTTCCGCAAAGTTTTAAAATAAAAGAAAAATGGTTTTGATTTTCTTTATTTTAAATATCCTTACCATGGCATTTGTGAAAAATTGTTGATTATATGTTTCCATTGATAAGCAATATGGGTAAATGGATTTGATTCTTTCATTAGTGGAAGTGTCATAATTTACCAAATAAGGAAAGATTCTCCTCACCCAAGTTTCAGTTGGATAGAAACTTGGAATCATGCAACTTGTATTGTATGATCATGAGAATTTTTTTTATATATTTGGGAAATTAAGTCTAATTCCTTGTTCACATGTATATGTGAATCAAGTAAAGGACAAAGGGATCAGATACACTTGGGTGTGCATTGATCAGGTCCACCACAAAGTTGATAAGATTATTCATTATGATTTACTAAAGTTTAGTAAATATGGTTATACTTACAAGTTTAAGTATAGTTCTGGATCATTGGAGAAGTTTCAATGATAGACATAATGAGTAAGAAGAATCAAATAAGGCAGAAAGATAAAAGTTTCTCTAATCTGAAGAGATGGGAGAGTACTTGAGTATCTTGTTTTATGATGATCTTAGTGATTATGAAACTATGTCACAATTGATCCTCTAAGGACACCTTAGTTCATTTTGTTTGGATAAGGAGAGGAATCGTGAGTTGTTGAAATTGTTAGATCAAAAGATAAATTATACTTCGTTCCAAAAATTAAATCTTAGAGTCATACTCCAAGATTAAGCCTTGAGTGACATAATCTTAAAAAAGGTTTAAAACACTTGTTAAATGTTGAGTAAAATTTGTTCTTACTCTTGTACATTTGAAATTGGTAAGTTGTGATGATTTGGAAAAAAACAAAGACCAACTAAGACCAATTGTGAGAAGTGTTTAACTTGATAAGAATCTGCACTAACTCTCGAATATTCGTTTTTTTTCAAGGAATGGTTCTTGACAAAGAGAATATCATATGTCAAGAGGTCAGTGGGAATCTTAAAAGGATCTTAAGATAGATTCAAGAACTAATCAAGAGTTTTGTTAATCACTAGACCACAACTTGAGGTTTGTAACCTATCGTGTTGACATATTCTGTGCCCATTCCAGTTAAAGGTTGTTTTGCATTGGAGTTCTAAGAGTTTTCAACTGGTTGCATAACAACTTGGAGCAATGGCAGGCCCTTGTGCTACCAGGTTGCAAGAAATTAAGACTGCACAAGTTCAGTCCATATGAATTTGGATTTTTCATTAACCTTGTCGTGTGATTATGGTTATGTCAAATTCACATGGATAGGAAGACATACACCATCAAAATCTAAGTGTCATAAGGTTTCTCTCCGATTCATGAAAATGATAGTGAGGAAACTCTTGCACTAAGTAGATTTAAGTGGATAGCAAGTGTGAAGTTTGCATTCTCATGTCGTTAGTGGAGCGTGTGTGGTTAACCGGCACACTAACTAATGAGAATGGAAAAGGTTTAGACTCACATGTGAGCTATCTAAGGAAAGGTTTAGACTCCAGGTGTATAATTTGATAAATTCTTATCAAGGCAATCTAGTATCAGAAATCTGACTGATTTCTAGGTACATGTCAAAGCTAGTGGGAGCATAAAGTGTTATGCTAGTTAGATAATAATCACTATGGTAGTGGGAGCATGATGATTATGTTGAAAGTTAGCAATGTTAATTATAGAAAACAAAATTTTCAACTCGCTTTGAAAATGTTGTTTTACTATAATTAAGGGAGAGAAATTTATACTTCGTTCCAATTCTACAAGCTTAGATTGAGATTTTAATCAACTTTAGTCAAGAATATATATGAATGTTATGATGGAATGATTCAACATAAGGAATTTCAATATATCTTGCTTTCTCAAAATTCGATTATGATTATGACATCCCTCTTCATAGTTCGAATTATGAGAACATCGCAAATAAAAATTTTATAGCATGAATCATATCCCATATGCTTCGGATATAGGATCGATTGCATGTGTTATAATATCCATCCTTTCTAAATTTTCCTAATGCTTAGGGCGTTAAGAAGGGAAATGGGATTAGAACTGGATATGACTAAGATGATTAAGCGATTGTCGAGAACAATTTGGGGTTTTCCTAAGTTTGGTTACTCATGGACAATTGGAAGTATAGAGTAAGGATCGTATTGACATATTTTGGAAAGAGGCAACTCTTGTTCAAAAGTGATGGTAAAGATGGGAATATGGAATTGTTTCCATAGGTGGAAGTTATTCTTTGAATCTGTGTAAGATTAAAGAACTTAATGCAAAGAAGGATGTTCAAAGGAATGTACTTTGAATTTGAGACATCATCTCCTTGGAATTGCTTTCCATTGGAATACTTTGTGATGTTTGTTGCCAAGTCTTTGTGACTTGTGTGAATATCATTACAATAGGATCATTGCATAGATTACGGTAAATGACAAGAACTTGGTATTCTTACATTTACAATAAGGATTGGGATTGTGAAATGAGAATCATTGAAGTCATGTTCAATTGATATACATTTGACAAAGAGATGACCATATGTAAACATAGTGTGCATACTTGGAGTATGGCATAGCTATTGTTTAGAGAAACATAGTATGCATGCTTGGAGCATGGCATCACTACTGTTTCAATTCAAGTATTAAGTTGATTAACCGAAACATGAATAATGAGTGATCAATATGGTGCTTAGATAAAAGGTGTTTTATTTACGCTCAAAGTGTTGAGGCCATATCGGACTAGTATTATATTGTGTTTCACTTTGAATGTTTTGACTTCCAGAATAACTAGGTCATTCTCCCGAATGACCAAGTTATTCATGTTGGATAAGGTGTCTAAGTCCATAACTATTTCTGGTATGTACTTGACCCGACCCGGCATGGTCCATTTGGGTTGCATGGCACCATGCAATTGGATAGACTAAATGAGAGAAATAACACTTGGAGATTATTAATATATTATAAGTTCTAATATATTAATAATATTATTTGATTAGTTTGATAAAAGAATTAATTTGGAATTAATTAAGTGATCAAAGGATAACTAATTAAATATATGGGTTGATTATGTAAATCATCCATATCTTGTATAGTGGGCTAACAGGCTCCATGGATTATCAAGTTAGGTTCTACCCATAGGATGCTCCATGGGAGTTACAAACCCATGGGTCATGGAAATGAAGAGTCATGACACATTAGGGTTTACATGGTGTAACCCTAGATGTGTCAACACTATATAAGAATCATATTCTCCACCAAAATCGGCTACAATAACAAACTAGAGGGCTTGGCCGATTTTAAGAAGTGTGTATTTTCTCAAGAGTCTTTCCAAGAGCATTTGGTGTTGTGTGAAGCATTTGAGGCATCACACTTGGGGTGCTAGGCTCACAAGGTTTCAAGGAACACAAGCAACAACAAGGTAAGTTATTCTATCTATTATTCAAGTTAAAATTGTTCCCCATGTATGCTAGATAGGAATATAGCCTTGGAATTCAACTTAGCATGATAATTAGACAAACATAGACCCAAGGTTATTAGGGTTGCATGTACACTTAGGAAGTGTTAGAATGCTCAAAACCCATCAGTGGTATCAGCGCCTAGGCTTGTTTATTTGTTATTTGTGCTTAAAAGTTGAAGAGAGTCGAAAATCTTGCTGTCTGACTGATGGACTCGGCGAGTCCATGGGGAGGACTCGTTGAGTTCACTTGTATCTTCAACCCACTCGGCGAGTAGGTTTATGCACTCGGCGAGTAGGGTCGACAGAGTGCAGAATTTCGACTTAAGTTGCTGGAAATGGATTAGAAACATTACCCTAAATTTTTTTGGTACTTGAAAACTTGTTTTAGATGGTGTAATGTCTTTTCTAACTCATTTACAACAACTAGTTATCAAAATTACAAAGATTAAGTGTGATTTTGATATATGAAAGTGTTCATGTTCATGATCTTGTTCTTATGATGTTTAGATGATCATAGGAATTATTTGTAACCTATGTGGTAGATTAATTCTTGATCATAATGGTATTTAATGGAGTCCATAACTTGTCCTCAAGTTATGGAAAACCAAAAGTCTCTTGGATTAAAAACCATTAAAAGAACACAAGAGTTAGAAAAGTGAAGAGTCTTCATTTTATTACTCTATTAAACTCATAAGTTACAAGATATGAAAAGTTTTGAAAGTTTACAAAACTTGCCCTCAAGTTTTGGAACAAGTAAAGTCAAGATTAAAAAACTTTAGTTCCAATCCTTAGAATTTTAAAAGTTAAAATTCAACCCTTATACTTATATTATTATGATTTAATAATTATATATATATATATATATATATATATATATATATATATATATGTATAAGAACAAAGTCGTCTTACCGCTAGTACGCCTCATTCACGAAGCCGGTCTATAAGGTGGGTATAAGGTTGTTTCCTATAAAATGGTGACTTAATGGGTGTCCACTCTCACCCACCGCTTGCTTGACCGGTGGAGGGTCATTAGCCGAACGGGTAAGACAAGGACTTACAAATTCTCATTCAAAGTATGATGAATATTATAAAGTAACTAAATGTTTTATTAAGTTCCCAATCTGAGTTACTTTAGGAAAAATGTGAATAAGGTGCTATTCCATGAAATTACACTTTACACTTTGATTAAGTCGTTGGTGGAGCGTGTGTGGTTAACCGGCACACTAACTTGGACTTAACAAGGTAGGTAAAGGGTGACTTAGGGTTTATTATAGTATCGATGGAGCGTGTGTGGTTTACCGTCACATCGATTGAGTGATAAACTTTAAGGGTACCAAGTGATTTGCATGGTTACTTCACACCTCGTTTTGTGATCCTCGGTATCCCAGTCACAAAACTTGGAGGGCACGCTCGAGATTGAAACATGCCTTTGAAAAGTTCATTGAATCTCAAAGAATCTAGGAATTTCTAAGAAGCATTCAAAAACCTAATACTTAAATATTTCGTTTTTCGTGGTGGAAATTGGTGAATCGTCATTCACCTACCTTTCAAATATGATATAGCTTAGATTACGGCATACCTCTTCTAAGTTATATTATATTGTGATTGGATCCTAGCCTTAATATTACATTTGGGTATTTTATTAAGGACTCTCTTATCTCTAAACTAATCTTGTTCTCTTTTCTTCAGATGTCTTTCAACAATGCTTCTGGCTCTAATCCTAATGGCTCCTTTACCCTTATGAACTTGTGTGGGAAAGTCACCTTTGATGGATCCAACTTCAATGAGTGGATCAGAAACATTAGGATGATTACCCGCTACGAGGACAAAGAATATGTCCTTGACAAGGAGCTTAAGGAGATTGATGAGACCACTGCAACTCCTCAGGAGATCGCTGACTTCCGGGCACATGAAAGGGATGCTACGAAAGTGGCTTGCATCATGATGGCCACGATGACAGCGGAACTCCAAAAGTCTTATGAGGATTTCTACCCTTATGAAATGAACCAAGATTTGATGGAAAGATACCATCAAAGTGCAAGACAAGAGAGGTATGAAATCATCTGCTCCATGATAACAACCATGATGAAGGACGGGGAATCCGTCACGAGCCACATGCAGAAAATGCAAAGGTATGTGGATCGTTTGCTGAAGCTTAATGTGAACTTCCCGGAGGATCTTGCAATAGATATCATTTTGCACTCTTTACCATCGTGCTATGATCAATTCCGCATGACATATCACATGAACAAGGAAGAAGTCACCCTCAGCAAACTTCAGGGACTTCTCAAGACCGCAGAAACAGGTCTTAAGGGGAAGTCGGTTGCTATCACTCCTACTCCAAACTCAACTCCGGTTTTGGCAATCGGGAAAAGTCGAGTGAGGAAGAGAAAGAGATCTTCGAAGGGTACCAAGGCTAGGACTCTTGATGGCTCTTCCTCGAGTGGAACCAAGAAAGGTTTCATTACTCCTTCTTCTGACCCAAAAGAGGCTGAATGCTTCTATTGCCATGAAAAGGCTCATTGGAAGCGGAACTGCCCAAAGTACCAGCATGATGTGAAGGATGGGAAAGTCAAACCCAACCATGCAGGTATTTACACTATCATTTCTAATAACTCACCCCATTCTAATTCTTGGGTCCTTGATACCGGTTGTGGTATTCATATTTGTTGTGACTTGCAGGGACTAAGAAGAAGTGAGGATGTGGAGCAAGGAAGAATAAACTTGATCATGGGGAATAGGAAAGCTTCACCTGTTACCAAGATTGGAGTTTATACTTTATCGCTAAGTAGTGGGTTTAGTTTAGATCTGAATAAATGTTGTTACTCGCCAGGAATGGCAAGAAATATTATTTCCTTTCATGCTTTGTACAAACAAGGGTTTACCTTTTCATTTAATAATGAAGTTGGTTCTATTGATGCTTTCTTTAATATTGTTCTTTATTTTAAAGCATTACCTTGTGATGGTGTGTATGAAGATGTGTCTGTTGTAGATAACTTAGGAAATAATGTTTTGTGTATTGATTCTACTACTAATAATAACTTGGATAAAGCATCATTATGGCATTGTCGCCTTGGACATATAAGCAAGAAACGCATAGGCCAACTCCAAAAGGATGGAGTCTTGGAGTCGTTTGACCTAAAGTCAGATGATAGTTGCGAATCATGCTTACTTGGAAAAATGACAAAGTCACCCTTCACAGGCTCGTGTGAAAGGGGTGAAGGTTTGTTGGACCTTATACACACGGATGTGTGTGGACCATTCAAACATGCCACAAGGGATGCTAATCGTTATTATTTGACTTTTACTGATGATTACAGTAGATATGGATATGTCTACATGATCAAGAATAAGTCAGAGACTTTCGAAAGGTTTAAGGAATTTAAACAGGAAATCGAGAATCAATTGGGTAGGAACATTAAGATGCTTCGATCCGATCGTGGTGGTGAGTATCTTAGTTCAGAGTTCCTTGACTATCTAAGGGAATGTGGGATAGTTTCACAATTGACACCTCCTAGGACACCACAGTTGAATGGTTTGGCTGAGAGGCGTAATCGAACCTTGTTAGATATGGTTCGTTCCTTGATGAGTCGAGCTACGCTACCAATCTCATTCTGGGGGTATGCCTTAGAGACTGCCGCCCATATTCTTAATCTAGTGCCTACAAAGAAAGTTGCCAAAACTCCTCACGAGATGTGGACTTGTAAAGTACCTAAACCAGACCACATCAAGATTTGGGGTTGCGAGGCTTTCGTGAGATGCGAGACTCATGATAAGCTCGAACCTCAAAGCGAGAGGTGTATTTTCATCGGTTACCCACAGCAATCCTTTGGTTACCTCTTCTACAGACCCAGTGACAATGTGGTCTTTGTAGCAAGAAGAGGAGTCTTTCGAGAAAGAGAGTTTATAAGCCAAGGAGAAAGTGGGAGGCAAATTGATCTTGAAGAAATTCAAGAATCAAGTGGTGAAGGAACTTCAAACTCTAGCCCTCAACTTCAGGAGGAAACTCCTGTTGAGCCAATTGACAAATCTGTACCTCTGAGGCGTTCCACGAGAGTTAGGAGTGCACCTGAGCATTACTATGGATTCCATATTACTGCAGAAGGTGAGACACTTATTAGTGATGGGACACTGGTAAGTCAAGATGACCCTAACAGCTACGAGGAAGCCATGGCAGGCCCCGAGTCTGCTAAATGGAAAGAGGCTATGGATAGTGAGATACAATCCATGTATGACAATCAAGTTTGGAACTTGGTTGAAAATGTACCAAGTCGTAAGAGAGTAGGGTGCAAATGGGTCTTCAAGAAGAAGACCGACATGGATGGTAAAGTACACACTTATAAGGCTAGACTGGTTGCAAAGGGTTTCTCTCAAATTCCTGGAGTGGATTATGATGAGACCTTTTCTCCGGTAGCCAAGATTAAGTCTATTCGGGTTCTGTTAGCCGTAGTTGCATTTCATGACTATGAAATATGGCAGATGGATGTCAAAACCGCTTTCCTTAATGGAAAGTTGGCTGAAGATGTTTACATGAGTCAGCCAGAAGGTTTTGTCAGCAGCAAGTACCCTAATAGAGTGTGTAAGCTTGAGAAATCCATCTATGGATTAAAGCAAGCACCTCGTAGATGGAATCTTTGCTTTGGTGAGAAGGTCAAGGAATTTGGCTTTACTAGGAGTGAAGATGAATCTTGTGTGTATGTCAATGCTAGTGGGAGTATAGTTAGCTTTTTGGTATTGTATGTGGATGACATACTACTCATAGGAAACGACGTTCCAACCCTACAGGAAGTAAAGTCCTGGCTTGGGAAGTGTTTTGCTATGAAGGACCTTGGTGAAGTTGCCTATATTTTAGGGATAAGGAACTTTAGAGATCGGAGTAAAAGACTAATTGGACTAAGTCAAAGTACCTACTTGGATAAGGTGCTGAAGAGATTCAGCATGCAGGATTCCAAGAAAGGAGAGTTACCCATCCAGAGTAACACCAGATTGAGTAAGACACAAAGCCCTAGCACTGAGGCTGAGATAGCAGAAATGAGTCGAACACCTTATGCTTCGGCTGTAGGATCGATCATGTATGCTATGACGTGTACTCTACCCGATGTAGCCTTTGCCCTGAGCATGGTTAGCAGGTATCAGGCTAACCCTGGCAAGGCACACTGGACTGCGGTAAAGAATATCCTCAAGTACCTACGGAGGACTAAGGACTAGGTTCTTACCTTCGGTGGGAGTGATGACTTGAGAGTAGTAGGGTGCAGTGATGCAAGCTTCCAGACTGATAGGGATAATTTCCGCTCTCAGTCAGGCTGGGTCTTTACCCTAAATGGAGGAGCAATCTCTTGGAAGAGTTCCAAGCAAGAAACAGTGGTTGATTCAACTTGTGAATCATAGTATATTGCAGCTAGCGAGGCGGCAAAGGAGGCAATGTGGCTGAAGAACTTCATTGGAGACCTTGGAGTTGTACCAGCCATTAAAGAGCCAATGGAAATTTTCTGTGATAGTGAAAGTGTTGTTGCCTTAGCCAAGGAACCAAGGGATCATGGGAGATCCAGACACATCGACAGAAAATACCATTTCATCAGACATCGGATCGAAGAAGGACTCCTCGTGGCAAAGAGGGTATCATCAGATGAGAATCCGGCAGATCCTCTCACAAAGGGACTGACTCGGGTTAAGCATCTTCAGCATGCTCGGAGCATAGGGCTGAAGGATGATATTAGATTTAGTAGTTAGATAACCTCGAAATTTGTAAAGTGTAATTGACATTTGATGATGAATAAAAAATGTTTTATTTATGAGTAAGGTGTTGCTATCTCTTGTCGATCGTTTACTATATTTCTTTTGCATGTTTTGACTTCCAGAATAATTTTGTTTGGTATAACATATTATTCAAACCTCCACAGTCAGTCATATGTCGGAAGTAGGTATGAATCAAGACTGTCATGTTTGGTTGTAGAGGTCTTGGACAAGGCTAAAGCAATCATGAGTGCTCATAAGTTCTGAGCATTGGACTCAACCCACGCTCACTGGAATCACTTCATGGAATTCTATCTCGAGTGATCGTGAGATGGTAATATCGTATAAGTCTTCAAACCTAGAGATATGATTTGTTACTTACAAGTTGGTTATGCATTGATTGTACGAGAAAACGCATTGGTAACTCGATGTTATAAATCGTGCTCTTGTGTGTAATTCAATGAGTGGTAGAACAAACATATGAGTCGAAGTTTATCTGTTCCTTCTTGGATTAGAAGCTGATATCTGGGCCCCTCGATGATTTTGTTTTGACCTATGTACCGGGTCCCGGTCAGAACTAGGTTGATGTGTTCAATTAAGTTCTTTGTCAAACAAATCGGAAATCGGGAAACAAACTGCTGGACAATAAGAAAGACATTGTTCCATGTATTTGTCCGGCTGATATCTAGAACGGAGGATTATATGATCACTTATCTTAAATGGCGTACCGTCATTTTCTCAATTCCGAGAAACCTTGAAAAGAGCTATGATTGCCGATCGGTTCCTGAAGTCATACTTGCAGTAATAGTTATTAGACTTATACAAGTGGGAGACTGTTGGATAAGGTGTCTAAGTCCATAACTATTTCTGGTATGTACTTGACCCGACCCGGCATGGTCCATTTGGGTTGCATGGCACCATGCAATTGGATAGACTAAATGAGAGAAATAACACTTGGAGATTATTAATATATTATAAGTTCTAATATATTAATAATATTATTTGATTAGTTTGATCAAAGAATTAATTAGGAATTAATTAAGTGATCAAAGGATAACTAATTAAATACATGGGTTGATTATGTAAATCATCCATATCTTGTATAGTGGGCTAAGAGGCTCCATGGATTATCAAGTTGGGTTCCACCCATAGGATGCTCCATGGATGCTCCATGGGAGTTACAAACCCATGGGTCATGGAAATGAAGAGTCATGACACATTAGGGTTTACATGGTGTAACCCTATATGTGTCAACACTCTATAAGAATCATATTCTCCACCAAAATCGGCTACACTAAGAAACTAGAGGGCTTGGCCGATTTTAAGAAGTGTGTATTTTCTCAAGAGTCTTTCCAAGAGCATTTGGTGTTGTGTGAAGCATTTGAGGCATCACACTTGGGGTGCTAGGCTCACAAGGTTTCAAGGAACACAAGCAACAACAGGGTAAGTTATTCTATCTATTATTCAAGTTAAAATTGTTCCCCATGTATGCTAGATAGGAATATAGCCTTGGAATTCAACTTAGCATGATAATTAGACAAACATAGATCCAAGGTTATTAGGGTTGCATGTACACTTAGGAAGTGTTAGAATGCTCAAAACCCATCAATTCAAACCATCCACAGTCGGTCATATGTTGGAAGTAGATATGAATCAAGACTGTCGTGAATTTGGCTTGTATGATTTGTCTAAAGTGCTTTAAACAATGCCATAGTTGCTACAACATTCATAAGTACTCATAAGGGCTGAGTATTGGATTCAACCCACGCTCATTTGGATTCACTTCATGGATTTTATCAAGAGTGAATCATGAGACGATAATATCTTATATTCTTCAAACCTAGAGATATGAGTTGTTGCCTATGAGTTGGTTATACATTGATTGTACAAAAACGCATTGGTAACTCGATGCTATAAAACGTGCCTTTGTGTATGATTCAACAAGTAGTCAGTACAAGCATATGAGTCGAAGTTTATACGTTCCTTTTACCCTCAAAGGGATAAAAGCGATATCTGTGGGCCCCTCGATGATTTTGTGATGACAAAGTAAGTGCTCAGCCGGGCCTGGACTGATTTGATTTGTTCAATTAGTCTGTCGTCATAAATCAGAAATCGGGAAACAACAAATAGACAGAGAGAATGATTGTAATCCATGTCTCAGTCCATATGATATCTAGAATGGAGGAATATATGATCACTTATCTAATGGACAAGTCATTGATAGAGGTCAGAGTTCATCGACAAGGTCAGAGATCGACAGAAGCTTTTGAGAGCTACGGTTCTTAGTCGGGTTCTGAAGTCATACTTGCAATAATAGTTTAAGACTTATCCAAGTGGGATACTATTGGATTAATGTCTAAGTCGATAACTATAATTGGTAAGACTTGACCCGACCCGGCATGGTCCATTTGGGTTGCATGGCATCATGCACTTGGATAGACTAAAATGAGAGAAATAACACTTAAGGTTTATTAATATATTATAAGTTCTAATATTTTAATAAGATTATTTAATTAGTATTGATCAATAATTAATTTAGAATTAATTATGTGATCAAAAGAAGACCAATTAAATATATGGGTTGATTGTGTAAATCATCCATACTTATATAGTGGGCTAATGCTCCATGGATTATCAAGTTGGGATCAAACCCATTGGAAGCTTCATGGATGCTCCATGGTGTATTTGAACCCATGGATCCATGGAAATGGATAGCCATGACAATTAGGGTTTACCCTAATTGTAACACACTATATAATGATCTCTTTCTTGGGAAAATTGGCGGACTATGATATGCATGGAGGGCAAGCCGATTCTTGAAGTGTTCTAATTTCTCTCTAAGTTATTCCAAGTGCTTATGGTGTTGTGTGAACCATTTGACGTGTCACACTTGGGGCGCTAGGCACTCAAGCTTCATGAAGACAAGCACCAACAAAAGGTATGTTATTCTAACCTGTGTTATTCAAAGTTTTTTATGCTAGAATAGAACAATACCTTGGAAAGTTGATATTTTCATGTATAATAGAGAAAACATAGATCCAAGGTATTTAGGGTTGCATGTACACTTAGGAGTGTTAGATTGCTCAAAACCCAACACAAAGCATTACTCCACCGATCAAAGTCAAGAGTTCTGTGACGATTGAGCAAATTAATCATGAATTACCAATTGAAAATTTTGAATATGGTCAATGTTCTCAAAAGTCCTAACTTCTCATGTTCGGATGAATCGAGTCACTGTTTTTCAAAATCCTCAAAATATTATAGGAAACCACAATTAAATATCACTATCTGTGGTTCTCTTAAGACCAAAGCAATAAGAGCTTTTAAAGAAGAATTTCGCTCTCGTGGCAAGCAACGAGAAATTTTCTCAAAATTTAACAAATCTGTGAAATTTCCTAAATCAAAAAGTCCTAAGAAGTTTACTTTTTCAAATTATCATTTCAAAGGAACTATTTCCAAGAAAACAAAATGTAAGGAGTTCACTGTTTCTAACAAAACTAAAAAAATATCCAAACATAAGGATAAGTCTTTTTGTTCAAATGGATTTCAAATCTATTCTATCAATTATCCAAAATGGAAAGGTATCTTACCTACTCCAACCTTTTCAGTGTCAAAATACCAAAAATGGAAAGGAATTTTGCCAACTCCGGCACCCAAAAGGTCATCTTAAATGTTTAAAAAATCACATAACAAAAGCTCTGCATGTGTCTTCACACCTGCCAAACCTGCACAAAACACCTTTTCAAAACACACAAACAAAAATGTCAAATCTAACAATTCTCGGAATGGACCAAAACACACTTTTTCTTCAAAACCTCAGACCAGGTCAAATGTCAGGAAAAATGACAAAAAGTTCTCTTGTCAATGTTAATGTAAAAGAATTCAAAGAACTTCCAACACCCAAGATTTCAGGGTCAATCCTAATCTCTTCAAAAGTTCTCATAATTACTCATAATCTCACAAAACTCCAAAGAACTTCAAACACCCAGGACTAGGTTTAAAAGTTGACTTAAAACCTGTCCCTACCACCTCGCATCATGCATCGATTAACACCTCGCATGTGACCTCGGGCTCCAAAATCACTTGGGTGCCCAAATTAACCACTTAACTTTTGTAGGCATTATGCAAGGAGGATCAAGAAGAAGAATGGTTGATCGACAGTGCCTGCTCCTTGCACATGACCGGAAGGTTAGAATACCTTCGGGATTTCAGGCCTATATGCAATGGTAGAAATGTCACTTTTGGAAACAATGCAAATGGCATCATACGAGGCTATGGTGTCCTCACCACGGGGAAGTTTTCCATTAAGAAGGTTACTTATGTAGAAAGCCTTAAACATAATCTCATCAGTGTTGGCAAACTATGTAAAGCGGGCCATTGACTGGAATTTGATGATCAATTTTGTTACATAATGACGAGTGACCGAAGCACTTGCTTAATTAAGTCTCGCTCCGAAGGCACAATGTATCCTCTGGATATCTCTCTCATCATTGGTAAACCGAAGCTATGTTTTCTTTCTAAAGCTGTATCCGAAGTCAGCTGGCTATGGCACCACAAGCTAGCTCATCTCAACTTCAGATACATCAATAATCTGGTCACTGGAGAACTTGTCCGCGATCTCCCTATTCTCAAATTCAGCAACGATACTCTCTGTCCAGCTTGTGAATGTGGAAAATAAATCAAAGCTAGTCACCCACTGATAATGGATTCGTCTATTTCAGAGCCTCTGGAACTATTACATATTGATCTCTATGGTCCTTCAACTATAGCCAGTCTCCACCACATGAAATGCATATTGGTTATTGTTGATGACTATACACGCTTCACATGAGTCTTCTTCCTCATACTCAAATCAGAGACACCACAGATCTTTATCAACTTCATCAAAGGAATCGAACTTAAGATCAAGCTGTTGGGTTATGAGCATTCTAACACTCCTAAGTGTACATGCAACCCTAAATACCTTGGATCTATGTTTTCTCTATTATACATGCAAATATGAACATCCAAGGTATTATCCTAATCTAGCATACAATATTATCAATATAACAAGATAGAATACATACCTCTTGATGGTGCTTGTCTTCATGAAGCTTGAGTGCCTAGTGCCCCAAGTGTGACACCTCAAATGGTTCACACAACACCATAAGCACTTGGAATAACATAGAGAGAAATTAGAACACTTCATGAAATCGTGTAGCCCTCATACATACACGTAGTGTTAGTCATAGTCACGATTTCTTGAGCCATGGGTTTCTTTTATATGGTGGCTATTAGGGTTACACCATGTAACTCATGACTTTACCCATTCCTTATGCTCCATGGGTTTTAACCTCCATGGAGTATCCATGGGTCACCCCATGGACTTAGTCCAACATAAGGAATCTTGGATCACAAGCCCACATATATAAGAATGAATGATTTACACAATCAACCCATATATTTAATTAGTCTTCTTTTGATCACTTAATTAATACTAGATTAATTCTTGATCAATACTAATTAAATAATCTCATTATTCTTATTATTAATATACTAGAACTTATAATATATTAATAACCGTAAGTGTCTTATTTCTGTTATTATAGTCTATCCAAGTGCATGATGCCATGCAACCCAAATGGACCATGCCGGGTCGGGTCAAGTCTTACCAATTATAGTTATGGACTTAGACATTAATCCAACAGTCTCCCACTTGGATAAGTCTAAAACTATTATTGCGTATGACTTCAGGAACCAACTAGCAATCGTAGCTCTCAAAAGCTTCTGTCGAACTCTGACCTTGTAGATGAACTCTGATCTTTGTCAACGACTTGTCCATTAGATAAGGGATCATATATTCCTCCATTGTAGATATCATATGGACTGAGACATGGATTATAATCATTCTCTCTGTCCATTAGTTGTTTCCCGATTTCCGATTTATGACGACTGACTAATTGAACAAATCAAATTAGTCCTGGCCCGGCCGAGCACTTCCATTTGTCATCATCAAATCATCGAGGGGCCCACAGATATCGCTTTCACCCCGAAGGTAAAAGGAATGGATAAACTTCGACTCATATGGCTTGTTCTACTACTTGTTGAATCATACACAAAGACACGTTTTATAACATTGAGTTACCAATGCGTTTTCGTGCAATCAATGTACAACCAACTCATAGTAACAACTCATATCTCTAGGTTTGAAGAATATAAGATATTATCGTCTCATGATCACTCGTGATAAAATCCATCAAGTGATTCCAATGAGTGCGGGTTGAATCCAATACTCAGAACTTATGAGCACTCATGAGTGTTGTAGCCATTTGTCCAACAACTTAGACCTCTACAAGCCAACTCATGACAGTCTTAATTCATATCTACTTCCAACATATGACCGACTGTGGATGGTTTGAATAACTTAGTCATTCCGGAAGAATAACCTAGTTTATTCGGGAAGTCAAAACATGCAAAGTGAAACACAATAATAATTGAATCCAATATGGTCTCAGAACTTATGAATATAAATAAAACTCCTTTTATTTATCACCATATGATTACACATTATTCATTGTATATTGTTTCAGCTATCAACATTATTCTTGAGTTTAAAACAATAGTTGTTCCATGCTCCAAGCATGCACACTATGTTTTCTAAACAATAGTCATGCCATACACCAAGTATGCATAATATGTTTGACTATGATCTTTATTTTGTGAACTAGATCAAATGAACATAACTTCAATGATTCTCTTTTCACACTCCCAAATCCTTACTGCAAATGCAAGAATTCCAAATTCATGTCATTTACTGAAATCTATTAGATTCTAAACTTATATGCATCGATCCTCTTGTAATGATTATGCACAAATTCAGAAGGACTTAACAACAATCATTACAGAGCATTCCAAAGGAGATCAAGTCCTTGGAACCATCCTTCTTGCATTAAGTTTCCTTAATCTTACACAGATTGAAAATTCTAACTTTGAAACATTTCCAGATTCCATTCCGACTATCACTTCTGAACAAGAGTTGCCTCCTTACAGATTATGTCAATATGGTCCTTCTAGAATTATCACTATACTTCCAATTGTCCTTGAGAAACCAGTCTTTGGTAAACCTTAGATTGTCCTCGACAATTGTTTAATCCTTTTATTCATATCCAGTTCTAAACCTTTTCCATTCTTAACGCCCTAGGCATTTGGAAAATTTTAGAAAGGATGAATATAGCACATGTAATCGGTCCTATATCCGAAGCATATGGGACACAATTCATGATGTCTCACATAAAGACTAAACCAGTCTTTTGCTATAACGTTTCCATTTCTATTTTCTAAGTTCTCATAATTCAGATTATGAAAAGGGATGCCGTAATCATAATCGAATTTTAGAACGCAAATAATGGACCCACATACAGAATTTCCTTATGTTGAGCCATTCCAACATGAAATTCATATATATCCTTGACTAAATGATTAAAACCTCACGATCTAAGCTTATAGATTTGAGATGAAGTATAATTTCCTCTCCCTTAATTATAGCAAAAAAACTCTTTCCCAATTGAAACCTTTTTGTTTTTCTATAATTAACATTGCTAACTTGCAATACTTATCATAATTATCATGCTCCCACTAACATGATGATTATTAGCATAACACTTATGCTCCCACTAGCTTTGACATATACTCAGAAAGCTCGACTTCTAGAAATCAATACTTTATTGACTTTCTTACCAAAGTTCAGATTTCTGATACTAGATTGTTTTGATAAGACTTTATCAAAAACATACACCTTCCCTTAGATAGCTCATGGGTGTGTCAAAACAATTTTAAGAACTATGAAAAGGGATGCCGTAATCATAGTCTTGATCGTTTTGACCTTTGCCATTTCTCACAAGTCCAAGTTAGTGTGACGGTAAACCACACACACTCCACTAACGACTTTGAGAATGCAAATATCCCAATTGCTATCTAGCTAAAATCTACTTAGTGGAAGTGTTTCCTCACCATCATTTTCATGAATCAGAGAGAAACCTTATGACACTTAGATTTATTGGTGTATAAGTTCCTACCCATATGAATTTGTCAAAACCATAATCACAAGACAAGGATAATGACAAATCCAAAACCATATGGATTGAACTCAATCTTAATTTCTTGCCACCTGGCAGCTCAAGGGCCTACCATTGCTTCCAAGTTGTTGTGCAACACATTGAGAACTCTAAGAACTCATATGCAAAGCCAACTTTAACTGGAATGGGCATAGAATATGTCAACACGATAGGTTATAAACCTCAAGTCGTGTGCTAGTGAAGAACTTCAGGTTTCATTCTTGATTAGTTCTTGAGACTTTCAAGACCTTTAAGACTCCCACTGTCCTCTTGACCTATAAGACTCCCTTGTCAAACATCCAAGAGATAGTGTGGATTCTAATCAAGACAAACACTTCACACAATTGGCCGAAGTTGGTCTTTGTTTTATCCAAAACATCACAACTTACCAATTTCAAATGTACAAGAGTAGAAAACTTTTACTCTTACATTTGTCAAGTGTTTTAAACCTTCTTTAAGACATGTCACTCAAATTACAATCTTTGAGTATGACTCCAAGACTTGTATTGGAACGAAGTATGACTCATCTTCTTGATTTAACCATTTCAACAATTTCAAGATCCCTTCTTCTTAGTCATAAGAATGCACTAAGACTTCCTTAGAGAACTAATTTTGATATGGTTTCTTAATCATTAAGATGATCACGAAACTGATACTAAAGTACTCTCCCATCTTTTCAGATTTGAGAAACTTTTATCCTTCTGCCTCAGTTGATTCTTCTTATTCGCTCTGTCATACATTGGAACCTTTTTCCAATGTCTCAGAGTTACACTTAAGCTTGTAAGTATAATCATATTTACTGAGCTTTAGTAAACTATGACGAATAGTCTTAAATCTTTTGTGGTGGACTTAATCCGTGCACATGACTATGTACTCGATCCCTTAGTCCATTACTTGACTCACACATCCATGTGAATAAGTAATTAGTCTTAATTTTCCAATACTTGAAAGTTCTCATTCATCATGCTATACAACTTGCATGATTCCAAGTTCCGCTCCAATTGAGACTTGGGTGATGAGAATCTTTCCTTATTTGGTAAATTTAGACATTACCACAAATGAAAGAACCAATTTCATATTTCCACTCTTGCTATTAATGGAATCATATAAGCAACAATTTTTTTCCTCAAATGCCATTGTAAGGATATTTAAAATAAATAAAATCAAAAATTTCTTTTATTTTAAAACTATGCGGAAAAACTTATCCTTACAACCCATATGAAAACTTGTTGTTATCTATTCCTAAGCAATATCTCATAACTCCTAAGAGGTAGCTTAAGAATCCGATCTTCAAACTACGCGATAGAAATCCATCTACGCGATCAGATTCAGCATATTCTTTCTTTAAGTTCCTTTACTTTTCTTTGATTCTTAAAACATTACCATGTGACCCAGTCACATCATGTATCAGGAATCTCAGAATAGAAACTTAACAGAGTTAGATTAGTGGACTTTACCTGAAGTAGAGTCAATCTTATTGACTTTAACATCCTTAGGTAAACTTGGCAGCTTCGCAACTAATGACCCTTCCTTTGGCAATATAAACATATGGACCCTTTGATAATGGTACACAGGACTATCACAGACTTAGCTTTTCTCCTTACCATTTGTTCAACCGAGTTGACTATGGCCGATCCCTTTCCATTGGGAAGAGAATGCTTTTTCTATATTTCCAGTGTCACCATTCTCAATGTCCATAAAGTTTCAGGAAGTTGATCTTAACAATAGATAAGATCATTAAGGGTCTTGTCATAGTCTATTTCATAGGTGTTCCAAAAGAACTCACTATGTGACTTAGAAGGTGATTGAACCACCAACTTTCTCAAGACTTTGACACCCAACTCTCCCGGCTTGTCAATATGTGACTACATCTCCAAGATGTGATCACACCTAGACCTTGCCTTGCCATTAGGGCTCGAGTGATCTTAAACTTTTCAAGAACTTGTGGGTTAGGGAGAATAATTGGAGGAGGAGAGAGAAGTATGATATCCATGGGACATCATCTTCATTTAGGAAAGCTTCTTTCAAGAGATTTGGGAAGATCATAAATGTCTAAACCAGACATCTTTTGGGAGATATTCAAGATAGTTGATTTTAAAGTCCTTAATATGACACCCAATATGAAATATTAAGGCTAGGACCCAACAAACTATTTTATAACTTAGAAGAGGTATGCCGTAATCCAAGCTATAAAACAATTTGAAGGTAGGTGAATGACGATTCACCAATTTCCACCAAGATAAACGAAATGTATTATTAGGTTTTAATTGGTTTTGAAACTCCTAGATCTTCTGAGATTCATTGAACTGTTCAATGGCATGTTTCAATCTCGAGTGTGCCCTTCAGGTTTTGTGACTGGGATGCCGAGGATCACAAAACAAGGTGTGAAGTAACCATGCAAATTACTGGGTACCCTTAAGTGTTTATCCCTCAATCGATGTGCCGGTTAACCACACACGCTCCATCGATACTATGATAAACATTAAGTTACCCTTTGCCTACCTTGTTAAATACGAGTTAGTGTGCCGGTTAACCACACACGCTCCACTAACCGACTTAAACAAAGTGCAAAGTGTAATTTCATGGATTAGCACCTTATTCACATTTTTCTAAGTAACTAAGATTGGGTATTATTAAAAGTTTAGTTACTTAGTATTTATCATTAATACTTTTAATGAAGGGAGAATTATAGTCATGTCAAACCCGTTCGGCTAACGACCCTCCACCAGTCAAGCGAGCGGTGGGTGAGAGTGAACACCCATTAAGTTGCCATTTTATAGGCAACAACCTTATACCCACCTTATAGACCGGCTTCGTGAATGAGGCGTACTAGCGGTAAGACCGACTTTACTCTTATACATATAAATATTATTAACTTATAATATTATAAAGTATAAGGGTTGAATTTTAACTTTTAAAAATCTAAGGGCTAACTTGGAATTAAAGTATTCATAAGAGAAAACTTTACAAATTCCAAAACTTGAGGGCAAGTTTTGAAACTATTCAAAACTAATTAATTCCATAACTTATGTATTTAAAGTAGTTTTAATCCAAAAACTCTTCAAGTTCCATAACTTGTGGACAAATTATGGAAGACTTTAAATTAATAAAGAATTAATCTTTTCTTTATTTTATAACTTATGGAATTAATTAAGGTTATATATTTTATTTATTTATTTATTAATGAAGTGACTCTTGAACCTCCATAACTTAAGGACAAGACTCTTCATCCTTTTTGTAACCTTTGCCAACTTTATGAGTTTTATGAGTCTTTAATGTGACTCTTCATGTAACTTAAGGATAAGTTACACAAACACATTTTATACTCAACTCTTAGATTAATTTGTATTGAAAACAACTTTTTCACTCAACTTTTCTATTAATCTAAGCAACTCATAAGAACAAGATAATTCAAATCAAAATTTTTCATGTAATTAGTCTAACCTTTAAACTAATACAAAACATGAATCTATTGACAATTATCTTTAAAATGGATTAGCATGAACATTACCACATTTAAAAACAAGTTTATAAGTTCAAAACAACTTAGGGTAATGTTCCTAGTCCATTTCTAGCCAAAAACCTCGAAGATATGCAGTCTGGGGTCCAACTCGTCGAGTGCATGAACACAACTGGGCGAGTTGGATGCATTTTTCCTTGGACTCGTCGAGTCCCTTCATGGACTCGGCGAGTCAGCTGGGCTGACAGCATCAAAACTCGATTTTTTCAGCTTCTATTGCAGGTATAACAAGAAAACAAGCCTAGGCTCTGATACCACTGTTGGGTTATGAGCATTCTAACACTCCTAAGTGTACATGCAACCCTAAATACCTTGGATCTATGTTTTCTCTATTATACATGCAAATATGAACATCCAAGGTATTATCCTAATCTAGCATACAATATTATAAATATAACAAGATAGAATACATACCTCTTGATGGTGCTTGTCTTCATGAAGCTTCAGTTCCTAGTACCCCAAGTGTGACACCTCAAATGGTTCACACAACACCATAAGCACTTGGAATAACTTAGAGAGAAATTAGAACACTTCATGAAATCGTGTAGCCCTCATACATACACATAGTGTTAGTCATAGTTACGATTTCTTGAGCCATGGGGTTCTTTTATATGGTGGCTATTAGGGTTACACCATGTAACTCATGACTTTACCCATTCCTTATGCTCCATGGGTTTTAACCTCCATGGAGTATCCATGGGTCACCCCATGGACTTAGTCCAACATAAGGAATCTTCGATCACAAGCCCACATATATAAGAATGAATGATTTACACAATCAACCCATATATTTAATTAGTCTTCTTTTGATCACTTAATTAATACTAGATTAATTCTTGATCAATACTAATTAAATAATCTCATTATTCTTATTATTAATATACTAGAACTTATAATATATTAATAACCGTAAGTGTCTTATTTCTCTTATTATAGTCTATCCAAGTGCGTGATGCCATGCAACCCAAATGGACCATGCCGGGTCGGGTCAAGTCTTACCAATTATAGTTATGGACTTAGACATTAATCCAACACAAGCTTCCAGTCCGATGCATCCGCAGCGATGATGGAACCGAGTTCACTAATCATCTTCTCAACAGTTTCTTGGTGTCCAAGGGTATTTCTCACAACTTTTCAGCACCTTACACTCCGCAACAAAATGGTGTCGTCGAACGAAGAAACGGCACATTAGTAGAAGCTGCCAGATCCATGCTTAACTTCGCCCATCTTCCTCTCTACTTCTGGGCTGAAGCTGTTGCAACTTCGTGCTTTGTCCAAAACCGAAGCATTGTGTGCAAGCGTCTCAACAAAACACCATACGAAGGTCTTTACAACCGCAAGCCTAATGTTCGTTTCTTTCATATCTTTGGGTGTAGATGTTTCGTGATCAACAACAGAGATCAGTTAAATAAATTTGCACGTAAGTCTGATAAAGGCATCTTCCTTGGTTATTCCACTAACAAGGTTGCTTATCGAGTGCTTATTGTAGTGGTTAAATTGTAAAAGTCGAATTGTGTGTTTGTTTCGTTTCGCATTTTTAGTTATTTTACTAAGTCAGTTTTATGCGAAGCCTATTGTTTAGACTTAGTATATTTTTTGTACACTCAGGTTCCCTATAAATAGGGACTGAGGATAGAAGGAAAGGATAACTTTTGGAACTCAAATATCCTTTTTGCTTATTCTTGTAATCAGTCTTTATCAATATATGATCTGATTAATATTTACTATTCATGTTCTTACTTTTCAATCACTTAATTCATAATTGCATTCGTAATATCGGTAACAATTCTCTTCAGTTGGTATCAGAGCAGGATTCAAACTGCATCGATCTGATTTTCGTGTTAGAATCATTTGCTTTATTAGTAGCAACTTTACTCAAAAATTTTCGCGCATTTTGGGTTTGAAAATCAAATTTGATCTTCAGATTTAAATTGATTCTATCTTTGAATTGTTTAGTCGAGTAATCGATTAGCGATTTGTGATCAATTCAGTTGATCAATTCTCAAATTCATCAAGTTTTTCAATCTTTCTGAAAATTTCTATGTTCATCAATGGCGAACTTCAACATGAATACAATGACTTCCTTCTCTCACTTTCATGGTTCCTCAACCAAAATTCCGATGTTAATTCCTGAATACTATGATCAGTGGGCTGATAGAATGGAGGATTATTTAAATGGAAATGATGAAGAACTTGGGGAATGTAACAGTGGAACAGTTAAAGTTCCTGCTAATGTTCAGGAAATCAGAGCATCTGCTACAACTGCTGAAGTAATTGAAAAACAAAATTGTCTGAAGAACAATGAAAAGAGGTGCATGAGGGAACTAAGAGGTGCTCTACCTCCTGTGGTTTAAAATTACATCCGTAGTTGTAAAACAACCAAGGAGATCTGGAACACTTTAAAAGAGAAGTATCAAGGTAGCGAAAACACGAAGATCAACTCTATGAAGCAATGTCTAGTATAACTGAAGGAATTCAGACAAAAGGATGCTGAAACTCATGAAAATTACTATGATCAACTGAATGAGCTTGTGTTTCGCTGCAATAGTTATGGAATCACTAGGTCTCTCATGGAATCAACAGAGTTTTGATACAACTCACTTGAATGATCTCTACAATCAACTGAAAACACATGAAAGTGAAGTTTCAGAAATGTATGAAGAATCAAAACAGAGTATTGGAGGTCCTTTGGCTCTTGTTTCAAAGGTATCAGAAGTTGATGTTAATGAAAAAGATGGTGCAGATAATGAATGATTTTTAATCAACTCCGATGATGAAGCTGTGGCATTCTACTCAAGCAACAGAGTTAAGAAGTTTTTCAAAATGCCTTTTAATCCAAAAGGAAAGGCTAGTGATGCGAGGAGTGGAGTCATAAAAACTGGAGGAGAGGAGAGGAAGAAAATGGAGAAAGCTGATGAGAAACAAAAAGATGCGAAAGAAGTGAAAAAGATGAAAGGTGACTCAGGAATTTATTGTCAGTACTGCAATGGTGCGAATCACTTCGCACCCGATTGCATGTTGCGAAAGAAAGAAGAGAAGAAGGAAAAACTTAAAGACGAAGCATACTATTTTGTCACACCCCAAAACCAAGAACCACGGAAACGTTCTGGGGCGGAGGACGTCATGTACAGTATCACATCAATGTAAAGTAGTAAACAAGCAACAACATCATCCATTGCATTAATAACATAATTATTATACAAGTGTGTTCTGTCAAAATTTGATAAACACTAAAGCTTAAATCAAAAAGAAAGATGAGTCTTGAACAAGCTCCATCTTCCCTAGTCCTTGCATTGGTACCTGTGTATGATGACCTGAGGATACAAGTAATTTTGAAAGCGAGTATCAGCTTTGAAGTTGGTGAGATCATAAGTATTTTAGTGTCTTAAGTTGTATGTAAGAATTTGTATGTAAGAAAATATATGTAAATCGTAAGTACTGAAAATGTATGTAAATTAATTGTAAGAGTTTGAAAAACCCTAGAAATCCCTACGATTCCTACTATTAGATGAAGGTGTCTTCTACCAAGACCTAACTGCTGTGAATGTAGTCTTCTACCAAGACCTAACTGCTCTGAATCTAGTCTTCTACCAAGACCTAACTGCTCTGAATGTAGCCTTAGTACTTCCCTTTGGTACCAGGGTAACTAACAATGTTAACTGATGACATCCGTAGATGTACATTTACCTCTGTTGCTAACAGCTGGGTGTTGGAATAGTCAGTCCCTTAAAGTATACCTGTAATGGTATCAACTGTTGACATCCGTGGATGTGCTTTTTACTTTTGTAGCTAACAGAGATTTTAGGAATGGTTAATCCCGCAACGTATCCTTTTGTACTAGGATATTAAATCCAATCTATCTCGTCGATTATGTGATTGCATCACAAGGTAAAGATAAGAATGACGATTTTATAACAGAGTCTATACATATAAAATGTAATAGAACTCAAACTATAATATCTATGTAAAAGTACTCATATAATTGTGATCATGTAATTGTACTTATGTAAGTGTGATCATGTAATAGTATAGTAGTGTACTGTAATGTTCTACGTGTGCTAGCTGTAATGTGTATTCTCTCTCTCTATCTAGCATGTATTTGTAATGTACTGTAATGATCTAGAAAGTATTGACTCATGAATGAACTGACTCATTTTTATGATATTGCGTTCTATTAATAGTTCTAGAATCTTCCTAAACTACCCATATGATAGTTTACTAGTAATCTAACTAGTACGTATGGACATGGATGTATACCCTTGCTACCCAAGGGCATGGGATAAACTGGAAGGGCCTTTATGACTATATATGTACACCTTATATATAACTAATATTTAGACGACCTTCGGACGAGTACCCGATATCCCACCAGACCACATCTCAAGCGCGAAAAGGAAATAGGGTGGATAGCCTTCTTAAGTCTTTTAAACATTTCCTATGTAACTATACATATACAGGCATGCAATTTATAATATAAAAGCATAAAATAAGATTTGTAAAAGCTTTGAACATAAATAATTTCTAAGAAAAGATCGACTTGATGTCGATCTATAAAATGGTCTCGAAGGCATGGGTTTGATAAAACAGTTTAGTATAAAGAACATTTGTTTAAAACACAATTGTAAATAAGTTTGAAATGTAATATACATAATAAAATGTACTGTGTAATAAGGAGTTTTTAAACATATAAAGTGTTTATGAAAAACATTTGAAGGAAACTGTTTGGTAAAACGGCTAATGAGTAGCGAATCATTTGAATGCTGCTTATTTATCACATGTGATTGATATAATAATTAGCATAATTCTACTTGTATCCCCCCCCCCCCATAAAACATTTAAAAACAGTTTAAAACATTGATTAAGGGGTATGAACTCACCTGTTGTAAGTGACTGGAATGGAACGGACTGTTATCCTAAGGAAGGATCGGACAAGTGCTTGGTGTCAAGTGAAGACTTTAGACACACACAATGATCCTAATTACATATGAAGACATATGTATATAAATAATTAGTGATTAAAACACTAATTATACAAGTATAAACATTTTAACGCGAGAAAAACACTTTTGGTCAAGTGCTAGGAGGCTAATGGGTTGCAACAAAGGAGTGCAAAGCCTCTAATGGGAGTTTATGGTCAAACGACCATATTCTTTGGAGTTTACGGCCCAGGGGAGTAAACTCCTGGTCGTAAACTCTCAACAAAGTCTCTAAATGAAGCCTATCATTTATACAACTAGTTTGGTGAATTGTTTCAAGGCTAGATCAATTGTTTGGGCTTCCTATTAACTCCTTTGAGGAGTTTACGGCCGTGGGACCATATTCCCTTGGAGTTTACGGCCGTAAACTCCCTTAGGAGGGTGTTTGTGGTGTTTTCAAGTCTCTAATTTAACTAGGAACTAAACTAGGCTTTTGTACTTGGCTTTAGAATAGTTTATGGCACCATTTGGCACCATTTTATAGAGTTCACGGCCCTAAACTCATTTAGGTACATGCCCAAATTAGTATCTTGGCTTAAGGAGGGTTTTTAAGGCATTTTGGCACTTAAACATGGAGTTCATGGCCCAAGAACCTCCTTGGCCGTGAACTCTCTTTCCCCCTTGAATCTTAATTTTTTTGGTGTCCTAAACATGCAATGGTGGGTTCTAGTTCGAGTTCCATGGCTTTGAGGGACTTTGGGACACTTTTGGCCCTTAAAATGGAGTTTACTCTCCAAGTGTTCTTGGGCAGTAAAATCCCAAATCTTGGTGTCTTGTTCCGATTTTGATGTTTTCTAGTCATATACACACTAGCATACAAGTCTAAGGTAGTTACAAATCACGGGGAAAGGACTAGGTAGCATTTAAGCCACATATTGGAGTTTACTCTCTAAGAACGTTGTTGGGCGGTAAACTCCCGAATCTAGTTGTTTTGTTATGAAATTGATGTTTCTAAACACAATCTAAGCTATATAAGATAACTAGATCGAAGTACTCACAATTTGGGATAAAAACCTGAAGATCCGTGAGAGAGAATTTTGGCTTTTCTCTAATTGGAAATGTAACTAGTGAACTATTTGGTTCAGTTTTCTATATATTGTCCTGGGATTTTTGCCAGAAAATATTTTTATTCCTGGAATAAACTCTAATATCCTAGAGTAATGGAATAACAGTGTTGCACAAAACCCTAGTGCATCCACTCTCCTAATATCTCCTTAAGTGTAAATCCTGAAAACTGCCAAACATATACTCGAAGTCTGAATTTTCACTGTAACTGTTCTACTTCTATTGGCTTGATCTAGTTTGTTCAGAATGGAAATTTCGGGCTGTCACATATTCAGAAAAGATTGAAGAGTTCCGTGCTAAGACAAAAGGATTGTCTCTAGTTGCGAAGGGTGAATCTGGTGATGAAGAGAGTGGAACGTATCATATCTGGTCTTCAGGATCTGATGATGAAGAAATGAGGCATCCTACACATGGAGCTATATTCGCAAGTTTTGAAGATTGCAAAGAGGATATTTCAGGGAGGTGCTTCGTATCCAAATCCACGGACAAATCACCCATGACCACCAAGGTACGTTCTATACTTGAATATTTTAATATTCCTTTATCTGCTTATGATGCTGAAATCACTTCATTTGATGATATTGTGGCTTATTTTGATTCTGTTATTGTGTCTGCTAGTACTGAAGCTCAAAATTTAAATATGCAACTAGGTGAGACACGAAGAGAATTAGAAATAAAAAGGAGCAGAGTAAAAAAACTTGAAATGCAGATCAAAAATGTAAATTGTGATAGGAACAATCTTACAAATGATGTTAGGTTGTTACTAGCAGAAAGGAACATATACTGTAATTCTGCCAAACGATTGTATGCAAAATTAAGTGCTTTACATCATTCTTCTGACATTAGCAAAGAACAACAGAGGAAACTTTTACCTTTTCTTGAATATGAATGTGAAAAAGTTGATGTTGTTTCTTATGATTGCGAAAGTACAATTGCTCAATTTGACAAAATACCTAATGATAGATATGCATATGGTATTGTCAAAATTGATGAATTCCTGAATGCTGATGAGTTGGTTAATGTTTTCAATGAAAGTTTGACAAAGAGTGAAATAGTGAAAATCTTAAAGAAAACCGAAACTTCAACTCTTGATTCTCAATTCAATTATGCTGATATTGATGACAATTCATATAATGTGAATGAAATTAGTGACATAGAAGAGGAAGAAGAGGTTGATTGTTTTCAATTGTCAATCATTAATATCACATCTAAAATGAAAGGTAAAGAAATTATAGTTGATTCGATAGTAGAGGATGAAACTGATAAACCCTCTACTTCGCAACATTGTAATTTTGATAATGTTGAAGTTGAAAGTTGGAAATCTGATGATACTGATGAAAACAAAGATGTAAAAAATTCACAAGAAATACCTCCACGAGTTGTGGTTGATCAAGTGTTTGAAAATACAAAAGAATTTGACAAAATTTTAAATGACAAATGCGCACACTATTTGGAAACCAACATTGTGGTATATCCAAATTTTGTATGCACTGATAAAACCATTTTTCCAAATCAAGTTTTTGTGACTACTGGGAATGCTAAGAAAATTCATCCTGAATTCAACAAAATGATTGAAAAAGATAATCAAAGGTCAACTACTGAAGTTTTTTTCGCAAATCAAAACACAAAAGAAAACAATTTAACTCAAAATCCATATGTGTTTCAAAAACAAAAATCATCACAAAAATGGGTGGTTAAAGGTTAAAAAGAAAACAAAGTTTTTGAAAAAATGGAAAAACCAAAGGCTGAAGTGAAATTAAATTCTCATGAATTCAAATTGATGGTTGGAAATTATTCAACAGAAAATAATGTTTCAAAAAGAAAAGCAATCTTTTGGCAAGTTGTGTCTAATGATAAACCAAAAGTTGAAAAAGAACAAATTTCAAAAACAACATCATCAAAATTTCAAAGCAAAAATAAACAAACAGATACATGTTTTCACAAACCAATAAATTTTGTTGACAAAATTCCATGTGTTCGCAAATATGACAACAATCGAAAATTTATGACTTCGCAAAAATTTGTAAATTATCAAAAGTTTCAAAATGTTGGCAAATTCACGAATACTTCATCAACTTTGAAAAATTCAACTCAAGCAAAAATGAAATTTTCACCAAAACAACCAAATTTTCCAAATCCTTCAGTCTCAAAACCGACCAAAGTTTCATATACAAAAGGAAAATCTGATGTAAGTACGATCAATCGTTGGTTTGAAGGGAAAGGAAGACAATATCAAAGTGGGAAGTTTTCAGAGCAACAAATAAAGAATGCATTTGACAAGTTCGCAAATAACTCTTCCGCTAATTCGCAAGTTGCGGTTCAAAAATGGAAACCAGTTATCAAAGCTGCGAATGTTGTGAAGGATGAGATTACAATCAATGGAAATCCAAAACTATTGAATGACTATATTTCAATATCTAGATTTGATGATGTTGATATAATGGATTCTGTCACAAACAAAGTGAAAACATGGTTTTTAAATTCAAAGAAGTTGTTTCATTCTACTAATAATGGACCCAACAAGTCTTGGGTTCCTAAATTTTTTCAATAAATGCAGGTGATGTGTGACGGGCAATATGATGCGAAATGGTATATTGATAGTGGTTGCTCTCATCATATGACTGGAAGAAAGGAAAACTTGCGAGATTATAGAAGCGTGGAAAATGCAGGAGTAGTCAAATTTGGGAATAATCACAAGTGTCAAGTGAAAGGCTATGGGAAAGTCACAAATGGACAATTCACTGTTAACAGGGTTGCTTATGTTGAAGGACTTCAACATAACTTGATTAGTGTGTCACAACTTGTTGTGGGTACTGGAAACCAGGTTGTATTTAATGAAGAAGGAAGTATCATTTCAAATGCGAAGACAAATGAAGTACTTCTGAAATCAAAAAGATATGGTGATATGTTTACACTGGACATCAAACCAATCGTGGGAAAACCTGTTGTGTGTTTACTATGAAAGGCATCTAATGATGTCAGCTGGCTTTGGCATAGAAGATTGTATCACTTGAACTTTCCCAATATTAACAAACTTGTCACTGAAGATTTAGTTCGAGGTTTAACTATACTAAAATTTGACAATGATACTTTGTGTGCAACTTGCGAACAAGGAAAACAACATAGAAAAGGTCACCCGATTGTGATAGATTCAAAAATTGTAGATCCATTGGAACTTCTTCACATTGAATTATGTGGACCGTCGACAATTGCTACAATCAATAAAAAGCGGTACAATTTAGTTATTGTTGATGATTTTTCTCGATTCACATGTGTATTTTTTCTCAGGTTAAAATCTGAAGTTGCTCAGACGATGATTGATTTTATCAAATTGATTGAGATTTGCCTTAAAAAGAATGTTCGCAAAATTAAAAGTGATAATGGTTTTGAGTTTAAAAATCAAACACTTGATTATTTTCTCACAAGCAAAGGAATTTCGCATAATTTCTCATCACCATATACTCCTCAACAAAACGGTGTTGTTGAAAGAAGAAATCGATCTCTATGCGAAGCAGCCAGAACCATGTTAACATATGCAAATTGTCACACCCCAAAACCGATAACGGTGGAATACGTTTCGGGGTGGATGACGTAGTGTACAGTATCATCACAATTGTATAATAGTAAAAGCAAGAAACATGCAACCATTTCATTTACATAGTAAGTGTATTTACAGGTGTGTTTCGTAATGTTTAACAAACACCAAAAGTAAAAAAAATAAGAGATGGGTCTTGTATCATCCATCTTCTCCAAAAATGCTGCAGCTGTACCTGTCTATCTTTGACCTGAAGATACAAGTTATTTTGAAAAGAATATCAGCATAAAGCTGGTGAGTTCATAAGAGTTTTAGTGTGAGTACTTGTATAAAAAGCGTTAGAGTCATTAGCACGAAAACCGAAGTTTGAAATCATAAATAGTAATAAAACCTAGAAAATCCCATATTTTCCAGAACATTAAGTAATGTAATATAGTGAGTTATTCTTAGAGTATATAATAGTGGTGCGACATCCTTTAGTGTTAGATAATGATTTACTTCGGGATATTACTTCATCTTTCTTTTAGTATTATAGTGCAATTATAGCGTCTTTCTTAGTATATTCCCAATAGTGTGAGTAATAGCGAATCCCCATGACCTTCACAGTCATGAATAGTGTAGTAGAGTAACAGCATCCCTGGGCCTGAGCGGCTCGGACTGAAGTTATCAGTCGGGATGTAATAGTGTCTGCCCCGTATAGATCTATACATATAGTGTCGTCTTCCTGCCGGAAAACTTAGGGCATAGTGAATAGCGTATAGAGTATCCCATAGTGGATTAGTGAGTTATCTCCTGATTAGTGCATTCTCTTGTATTATAGTGTAGAAATCTTTCGTATAACTTTGTATTGTATTCTCTCATTAGTGTATTATTTCATAGTATAGAGAATTATAGTAGTGAAGAGTAATAGTGGAAACTAGAGATAGAGTCCTTAACTATACCCATTATAGTTAATTTAGTGTATGTGGTTCTAGTCAAATAGTGATTCAGGTAATTAATGAATTAAGAAGTACTCATAATCTGTACTAGTATATGAGATATATAATTAAGAAATCAATGACAGTCGGATGGATAACCACTACCATAAATCCACAATCAAACAAGAAACAGGAAATAAGGCGAGCTATCAGTCCTAAGCCTTTCAAGTCTTACTTATATAAATATATTAGTATGATTATATTCTCATAAAGAGTTTTATTTAATAAAAGTGTTGTACAAAAAGAATCATTTAAAACTTGTTTGTTAATCCAAAATAGTTTTGAGAACAATTGACTTAGTTATAAAGTATAGTGATAAATCACATGTGATTTGAACTACAAGGTGTGAATCACATGTGATTAATTCTGTAATCTGCAAGATAGCCTTGTAAAACTTATCATAAACATGTATATTCAACTTGTATCTCCCCCCTAAAACATATAAAACATTTGAAAGGTTCAATTAAGGGGTATGAACTCACCTGAAATTGCTGAAATCGGGTGAATCGGGTAAATCGGGTAAAAGTGTCGATTGAGCGTTTGGTACCCAATAACCACTTGAGCACCTCTTAGGACCCTAATGTCATATAAAATATGTATTTTACAAGAAGTTAATCATCTTAAACTTTTCATTATAGTATTTGGACATTCTAGCATCGTTTTAGGGGTTTTAGGGCCTAAATGGGGTTCCCGGGAGTGGTACAAGCTAAGAATGATTTATGGAAGGGCTTAAGAGTTCAATCCATTGGTGTTTATGGCCTAAAAGCCATACTTTGGGAGTTTACGGTCGTAAACCCCTTAGGTTTGGCCGTAAACTCTAGTGGTCCTCCAAAGTGTATGTTTAGGGTCTTGTTTCACTTCCTTGATTTAGTGGTATGTGTCTTGGACCATTTTAGGGGCTTAAATAACATAATTAGTGACATTTTGGGGAGTTTACGGCCAAGAGTTGTTCTTGGGCCGTAAACTCTTGAAAATCCATCAAGATGTAGGTTTTATTTGTACAACAAGGTCTCATACACCTTAGGTAAATCCTAGAAGGCCATATAGTGAGTTTGGGATAATTTGACCTATGTTTTTGGGGAGTTTACGGCCCAAGAACTTCCTTGGCCGTAAACTCTTGATTTGGTGTCCAAATGTGATGTTTATTTGTACAACACACTTCCAAAGGCCTTATCTTAAATCCTTACATGCATTTGGGTGGTTTAGGGGCTTGTTTGGCACACTTTTTGGGTGTTTACGGCCCAAGCTTAGCCTTGGCTGTAAACTCCTCATTTGCCCTCAAAATGGAGTTGTTTGATGCAACCAAGTGTCCCTTATTGTCAAGTCTAAATTGCCAAACACCCTAGATGAGTTTTTGGGACCTTAAACAAGTGTTTGGGGGGGTGTTTATGGTGTTTACGGCCTAAGCATGTGCTTGGGCCGTAAACTCCTTTTTAGATGCTAAATCCTTGTGTTTTAGTGTCCAAAGTCCCCTAGGTTTATGCCTTAACTAGTCCATAAGCTTAAAAGAAGGAAAAACAAGACTTTTGGGGTGATTTTGGGAGTTTGCGGCCTAAGGAGCTTCTTAGGCTGTAAACTCCTTTATGGTCCTTGATTTTCATGATTTTGAGCTCTAAAGACAGTAAAGTATGATTAGATTAAGTTAGGGGATGAATCCTTACGTTTAGAAGTCGGAAATACGCGGATTTGGAGTCGATTTCGGGTCTAGAGAGAGAAAGTAGTGAGAGAGAGGTGTAATGGTGGTAAAAGAGTTCAATTGTAGTAGTCATGTGTTTTTATATGTCTCGGGTATTGTACCCGATACACGACTACCCGATGCTAAAGTTTAACGGGGTTGAAACTTTTTACCCGGTTGAAGTGGTTGAAATAGTGACACCACTCAACTAGGTCAAACTAGTGTTAACACGTATGAGTTATATTACGTTTACTGATATTAGGACATGCACATAATTAGATATTTGGATATTAACTATTCTAAATATTGCATGAAATAACGTACGTTAACGTATTCCGTTAGTGAAAGTGGGGTTTGTAACGGGAATAGATTTGGGGTTGTCACACAAATCTACCTCAATATCTTTGGGCTGAAGCTGTTTCAACCGCATGCCTTACTCAGAATAGATCATTTATTCATCGCAGATTCAATATCACTCCATATGAAATCATTAACAATCGAAAACCTACTGTCAAATTTTTCTATGTTTTTGGTTGTAGGTGCTTCATAATGAATCTCAAAGATAATTTGACAAAGTTCCAAGCTAAAGCTGACGAAGGCATATTCATAGGATATTCTGAAAATTCAGTAGCATACAGGGTGCTAAAGAAGCGTACAAGAAAAGTTGAAGAAACTTTCAATTTAACTTTTGATGATTACTATCTTAAACAAACGGATAGTAAATTTTAGAATAAATCAATTCTTGTTGATTAAGATACACATATTGATAATTCTGAAATAAATGACTTTGATTATGACTTAATTTTTTGAATTCCTGACAGGGCAATTGATGCGGAACACAATGCTCCTAATAATCAATCAACAGAATCCTCAAAACATACTGATGATTCAACAATCACTACAGGTTCAGAATCATGCGAAAGTGTGCATGAAGTTCATATGGAAGGGGAGCATACATTAACAATGAATTCAGAACACAAACTTTCGAGGGGGAGAATGAAAATATGAATCATCAAGTTGATGGGGAGCATTCACAAAATCAACAGGAACATCATTTTGAGGGCATCAAGATGAACATCATGTTGAGGGGGAGCATGATGAAACATAGACAATTAATCTTGATGAAAATGACGAGTTTCATGAACTAAATGATAATTTTTCTGTTGCAGGATCTGAAAATGAAGATATGTATGAAGATGCACCATTGGAATTAAATCCTTATTATCCACCACTTGAGAAATGGACAAGAAATCATCCAAAAGAACAAGTAACTGGAAATCCACAAGATGGTGTGTTGACAAGAGCTCAAATTCGTGCGAAAAATGAGGTACTGAATGCGAATCAAGAACTGTGTATATTTAATGTCTTTATTTCAAAAATAGAGCCAAAGACAGTAAAGGATGCTATGGAACACTCAGATTGGGTTTGGTTCTCTGCAATCTGAACTGGCTAAATTTGAACGAAACAAGGTTTGGAGATTAATTCCTAAACCCTCTGACGTTTCAATCGTCGGATTAAAATGGATTTTTAAATATAAAACCAACAAAGATGGCAATATTATTCGAAATAAAGCTAGACTAGTTGTTAAAGGTTACTCACAACAAGTAGGAATAGACTATGAAGAAACATTTGCTCCTGTTGCAAGACTCAAAGCAGTTCACATATTTTTAGCTTATGCAGCTCACAATGACTTTGATGTTTATCAAATGGATGTTAAGTGTGCATTCTTATATGGAGAACTTGAAGAAACAGTGTATGTTGAACAACCAGCAGGATTCATAAATGAGGAACATCCTGATCATGTTTACATCCTAGACAAGGCAGTGTATGGATTAAAACAAGCACCAAGAGCCTGGTACGCAACACTTACAAATTTATTGAAACAATCTAAATTTAAACAAGGATCAGTTGACCCCACATTATTTCGCAAGAAAGTTGGGAATCATCTTATGCTTGTTCAAATTTATGTTGATGATATTATTTTTGGCTCAACTGACCCAACATTGTCAATTGAATTTGAAAATCTAATGAAAACTCAATTTCAAATGAGCATGATGGGAAAAATTAATAATTTTCTTGGATTGAATATAAGACAGAACAGGGATGGAATCTTAATCAATCAAGAAAACTACACGAAGAACTTGCTTGAAAAATTTGGAATGACTAGCACGAAATTAAGAGTACCAATGGCAGTGGGAACAAGATTAACTCCTTCGTTAGATGCTCCTACTGTTGACTTAACACTTTATCGAAGCATGATAGGATCTTTATTGTACTTAACTACAAGTAGACCTGATATTATGTTTTCGGTATGTAATTGTGCTAGATTTCAAGCTAATCCCAGTGAAACTCATTTGATTACAGTGAAAAATATTTTTCGCTATCTTAAGGGAACAGTTTTGTTAGGACTTTGGTATCCTTCAAAAATGGGATTTTTCATTCAAGCTTTTTTAGATTCTGATCTAGGAGGATGTACTTTGGATCAGGAAAGTACGAGTGGTGGATGTCAACTATTGGATGGGAAGTTGGTAAGTTGGCAATCAAAAAAGCAAACTTGTGTGGCTATATCAACTGCTGAGGCTGAATACATTGCTGTTGCTGCTTGCACATCGCAAATTATTTGGATTCAGAGTCAACTTCGTGACTATGCAATAAACATGAAAAAGATTCCCTTTTATTGTGATTTGCAAAGTGCAATTCGCATTTCTCATAATCCAGTACAACATTCAAAGACAAAACACATTGCTCTTCAATATCATTTTATCAAAGATTATGTGGAAGATGGGAATATTGAAATTCATTTTGTTAAAACAACTTAACAACTTGCTGATATTTTTACTAAACCTCTTGAAGAAAAATCATTTGTATGAATTTTAGCAGGTTTGGGGATGATTGATGCAAATTCAATTCCAAAGTATTAAGCATGAAAGTTTCATTCAACACTTATGAGTCAGAATTGTTCAGATGTTACTGTTCATCCAGAGGCTTCGCATGGCTTCGCATCCACATCTCTTCGCATTTGCGATCATAACAACTAAGGTTAGGTTTGCGATTCATTTTGTAGTTTTTGTTTTTGAAAAATCAAAAATCCAAAAATATTTTATGTTTATTCATTTTTGTTTTCGAAAAATAAAAAATCCAAAAAGATTTTATGTTTATTCCTTTTTTGTTTTTGAAAAATCAAAAATCCAAAAAGATTTTATGTTTATTCATTTTTGTTTTTGAAAAATTAAAAATCCAAAAAGATTTTATTTTGTTATGTTCTTAATTTTGAAAATTTCAAAAATTCCAAAAATATATTTGTTTTTTTTGTTTCTTAAACATTGTGTGTTGAGAGTTTTGTCCAGGGCTAAATGTGAAGAGGTCATGTTTGTGTTTCTATGGGAATGTATTATTTCTATAAACTTTGAACTAGTTAGGATGTCCCTTGAAGCATGCTGCTGCATGTGGACTCAAGTCTCATATGACTCTATGTGTGAGAAAAGAAAGCCTTAATGAAATTATCAGATGAAAATTTCTTCCCGAAAGGCTTGTATTCGCATAAGTCAAAAGAGCTACCTTACTCTTCTCAGATGAATTAAGAGTTTTCTGTTTGGTCCACATACAACAGAGGTACATTCGATCTAATAACCAGTCTTTTTCATCTCAAAATTTCTTCACACAAATCACACACAAAGACGTATGTCCCAGAGGTCTCTGATCCAACCCATCAAGACTTAGATATACAAAATTCTGTGTTTATGATCTAACATCATGACTCCGTGATGGAAGTGAAACCCAAACATCATAAACCTTGAGGAATTGACAGGGAACATAGTTCCAGATTTTAACGAAACTTTTGTTTCAGTACAAAAATTTTGAAACTCCAAATCATATTCAATTCACATGTGTGGTCTTGATCAAACATTCGCAACCCACGATGTTTGTTACCCAACAAGATCCAGTACAAAACTTTTTTTTTTTAAGAATATGATTTATGTGTGAGTTTTATTCGCAAATCTTAGTCATGATAAATATTTTCAAAAGCCAACTTGTCACTAACTACACTGGTCATACAAGTAATTTCATTTACAATTTCTCACCTTATGTTAAGGTTGATATGTAATGAAATATGAAACCAACCCAAAAATATCTTTTAAAAGAAGCCCTTCGATACTTATCAAAAAGTAATCGATTGTATTTCACGGGAAACTACACAATCTGTTGATCATCTCTCTTGATAATTGTAACAGCTCAAATTTTCAAATAAATTTTTCATTTAAAACAAAACATCATTATTCGACAAAAGAGTTTATTCCAAGTTTATTGCAAAAGTATAAATAATAAATCTCCAAGATCTTCAACAATGGCAGTGTGTACGGGTCACGCCGGCGCCTTTCCACGGTCATCACTAGTACCTGAAAAACATAAACACAACTTGTAAGCATAAATGCTTAGTGAGTTCCCCAGTATACGACTTACCCACATACGCCTTCCGGCCCGGACCTTTCGGTCCACATAACATTGCCTTCCGGCCCGTAACATAATCGCCTTCCGGCCCATAACATATCGCCTTCCGGCCCGTATTAAATTGCCTTCCGACCCATAGTATTTTTCCTTCCGGCCCATAACATATCGCCTTCCGGCCCGTATTAAATTGCCTTCCGGCCCATAGTATTTTGCCTTCCGGCCCATAATAGTATAAAACATAACACATGTAACATAACGCACATAACACATAAGTCATACATCATACCGTTCTTTCTATCACATAAAGTCTCGCCTTCCGGCCCGTATAAGCATACATCACATATAAGCATACATCACGTATAAAGCATCTACCTCTCTAGACATAGCATAAATATAACACATACGACCTTCCGGTCTCACAGTCAAACCCTTCGGGTGAAGTATAGTGAGAAAATTCACCTCGTAGTATGCAAGCTATAAACCCTTTGAGCTACTCGCACTCGATCCGCTAATCCGTAGGTTCCCTATAATACCACATACCTTTATTAATGATCTTATCAAACAAGACAATTGACCCTACTAAGTTACATGCAGGTCAACGGTCAATCTTGACCGGACTCGTCGAGTGAAAAGGGCAACTCGGCGAGTATAGACACCCCGACTCCACTCGCCGAGTCTAAAGAACGACTCGACGAGTTCTAGTAGATCTTCAAGCTACTCGCCGAGTCTGAAGAACAACTCGGCGAGTCCTAGTGAATCTTCAAGCTACTCGCCGAGTCTGATCATTGGACTCGGCGAGTCCTCGCCATGCAGTCAATCCGCTGCCTCCTGTATTTCGCAAAATTTCGAAGTATATAGATATGGGGCTTCCTGGACTTTCACATATACTATTACAGGGGTTTTTAAACACTTGCAACAACACTATAATCTAACAATTCCTTAAATGGGTTTCCTAAACCCTAAATTCGCATACAACGTAAAAGCTACAGATTATGATCCGAAGATTACCTGGAAACGTGTTCCCTGTGTCCCCAACCTCCAGTACTCGACTCCTTGGACTTCCTTTGATCACCACCTTGCCTCTCCTTGTCTAACAATCTCTTCAACCTTCCTCTAGCCCTCACTCTTGCTCCAGATGCCCACAAACTCCCAAGGTATCTTTAATCGGCCAAAAGACGCGACATGACGGCCATAAGATCATTATATACGATTCAGAATCGAAAGGGCTAGGGTTCAGCTGAACAACGTCGACTCGCCGAGTCCCTTATTGGACTCGTCCAGTCCAGTCGCGTATCTGCGACCAAGACCATGGCCCTACTCGGCGAGTCGTGCACCAACTCGCCGAGTCCCCTCCTAAATGTGCCCCAAAAATAATTTAAAGAAATACCTGAAATTCCGGGCTGTTACAACTCTCCCCCACTAGAACTAGACTTCGCCCTCGAAGTCTCATTCTGCGAATAACTCCGGATGTTGCTCCCGTATTTCTCTTTCCGGCTCCCACGTCATCTCCGATCCCTTCCGATGTTGCCACTGAACCAACACCAGAGGTATCTCCTTGTTCCGTAGAACCTTGATCTTCCGATCCCTGATAGCTACTGGTCTCTCTGCGTAATTCAGACTCGCATCCACCTGAATATCTTCTAACGGAACCACTGCTGCCTCATCGGCTATACACTTCCTCAGCTGTGATACGTGGAAGGTATTGTGAATCTGACTCAGCTCCGCTGGCAACTCCAACCGATAAGCTACCCGACCTACCCTTGCAATTACCCGAAATGGACCTATGAACCGGGGCCCTAATTTGCCCCTCTTCCTGAACCGAATCACCCCTTTCCAAGGAGAAACCTTTAGGAGAACGAAGTCGCCGACCTGGAATTCGAGCTCGGACCGGCGTCTGTCCGTATAACTCTTCTGTCGGCTCTGGGCAGTCAATAACCTCTGCCTCACTCGTTGAATCTGTTCGGTCGTTTGAAGTACGATCTTTGTACTGCCCATCACTCTCTGTCCCACTTCTCCCCAGCAAATGGGAGTCCGACACCTCCTACCATACAACAACTCAAAAGGTGGCATACCAATGCTCGAATGATGGCTGTTGTTGTAGGAAAACTCAGCCAGCGGCAGATGCGCATCCCAGCTACCCCCGAAGTCTAACACACACGCTCTAAGCATATCTTCCAATGTCTGGATCGTCCGCTCGCTCTGACCGTCGGTCTGGGGATGGTATGCGGTACTAAAATGCAGTTTAGTACCCAACTCCTCATGGAATTTCTTCCAGAACCTGGAAGTGAAACGTACATCGCGGTCCGAAACAACCGAGGTCGGCACTCCATGCCGAGATACTATCTCTCTCACGTATAACTCTGCCAACTTCTCTGCTGATGAACTTTCGGTAATGGCAAGGAAGTGTGCACTCTTTGTTAGCCTATCCACAATCACCCAAATCGCATCGACTCCCCTGGCAGTTTTCGGCAATTTGGTGATGAAATCCATCGTAATCTGATCCCACTTCCACTCAGGAATCTCCAAGGGTTGCAACTTACCGTGCGGTCTCTGGTGCTCGGCCTTAACCCTACGGCAGGTCAAACACCTCTCAACGAACCAGGCAATGTCTCTCTTCATGCAAGGCCACGAGTACTCCTTTTTCAAATCCAAATACATTTTCGTAGCACCGGGATGGATCGAGAATTTCGATCTGTGTCCCTCCTCCATCAAAGTAACACGCGTACCGCCCACGAATGGTACCCAGATCCGACCCCGAAATGTCAGAAGTCCCCGCCCATCCGTAACGAACTCTGAAATCAACCCGACGACCCGCTCCTGTTTCTGCATCCCAGACTTCACGACCTCGGCCTGTGCCCCACGAATAGCATCTAATACCGGAGTCATCACCGTCAATCTCAAACACACATCCCACAATGGAGTACTCTCCGCCCTACGACTCAATGCATCAGCTACCACATTAGCCTTGCCTGGGTGGTATAGGATCTCACAGTCATAATCCTTAACCACGTCTAACCATCTCCTCTGACGCATGTTTAGGTTGGGTTGATCCATCAAATACTTCAAACTCTTATGGTCCGTGTATATGGTACAACGAACCCCGTATAGGTAGTGACGCCAAATTTTGAGGGCGAACACTACTGCCCCCAACTCTAAGTCATGCGTGGGATATCTCGCTTCGTGAGGCTTCAGCTGCCTCGATGCATAGGCTATCACATGGCCCCTCTGCATCAACACTGCACCCAGTCCTGAAATCGATGCGTCGCAATATACGACAAAGTCCTCCATCCCCTCCGGGAGAGCTAATACTGGTTCTTCGCACAGTCTCTGACGAAGCGTCTCGAAGGAAGTCTGCTGCTCGGGTCCCCATGAGAATGTAACACCCTTTCGGGTCAATTTGGTAAGTGGCACCGCGATCTTGGAGAAGTCCCTAATGAACCTTCGATAGTACCCCGCCAACCCAAGGAAACTCCTGATCTCCGAAGGTGACTTCGGTGCCTCCCAACTCATCACCGCTTCCACCTTGGCCGGATCGACCAATATCCCTGCCTGATTTACAACGTGCCCCAGAAATTGAACTTCCCGCAACCAGAAGTCACATTTGGAGAATTTTGCATATAGTTTCTCCGACCTCAGTACCTCAAGGACCTCCCTCAAATGTCCCTCATGCTGCTCCCTAGACCGCGAATACACCAGAATGTCGTCGATGAATACAATCACAGACCGATCCAGCATCGGCCTGCATACCCTGTTCATGAGATCCATAAACACTGCTGGGGCATTGGTGAGCCCAAAAGGCATCACCACGAACTCGTAATGCCCATACCACGTCCTAAAGGCTGTCTTCTGGACGTCCTCATCCCGCACTCTTACCTGATGGTACCCTGATCTCAAATCAATCTTGGAAAACCAAGATGCCCCTTGCAACTGATCGAATAGATCATCGATCCTCGGTAACGGATAGCGGTTCTTGACTGTCACCTTGTTCAGCTCCCGGTAATCGATACACATCCGGTGTGAACCATCCTTCTTCTTGACGAACAGAATCGGTGCTCCCCACGGCGAGCTACTCGGCCGAATAAATCCCTTCCCCAACAACTCTTGAAGTTGCGAGGACAATTCTTGCATCTCTGGAGGTGCAAGACGATAAGGCACCTTCGCAATAGGCGCAACCCCTGGAACTAGATCGATACCAAACTCCACTTGCCTCGCAGGAGGTATTCCTGGCAAATCCTCGGGAAAAACATCTGGAAACTCGCGCACCACTGGAACCTCCTTCAATGTCTTCGGTCTCTCGGAACTCTCCCGCGTATCCATCACATACGCCACAAAACCGTTACATCCCCGCTGTAAGCATTGCCTCGCCCTAGCGGCCGAACAAAAAGCTGATCCCGAACGGGTACCCTCGCCGTATACCGTAAGAACTCCCCCACTAGGGTCTCGTATAGTCACCAGTTGACGCTCGCAGTCGATAACAGCGCTGAATCGGCTCAACCAGTCCATGCCTACGATGACACAGACGTTCGCCTGAAGCTCAGTGAAAGTACGATAGGTGGAGTTTGACACAAACTCCCGGATCTCCCTCTTCAAAACACCCAAATAGCGGCTCATCCGCGACTGCTCCGTAGATACCAGCTCGGGGCAGAACATTGCCCTCTCATGAAACTTCCGTGTGATCACTGCCACGGAATCAGTACCCTGCTTAAGGGTCAAGAACTCCTGAATCAATCGCTCCCTCTCTACCGGGGGAACGTACTCGTCCCTGAACATCTCCGTAAACCTCTCCCATGTCACCGCCGAAATCTCTGCCTGAGTGAAGTTCGCCGTCACGAACTTCCACCAATCCTTCGCTCCCAGACGGAGCTGGTTCAAGGCGAATCGTACCCTCAAGTGCTCCGGGCATGAGCAAGTATAGAAGCACCCCTCGATGTCGGCGATCCATCTCATAGCTGCAATCGGATCCTGCGTCCCATCAAATTCAGGGGGTTTCGTGTTGCTGAATTCCCTGAATAGTAATGAATCACCCCCTTGCGGCCTGGCAGCAGCCACCGCTGCGGTAGCGGCAGCAACTGCAGCTTCAGTAAGTGCGGCGTACCGCTCCTCAAACTCCTCCATCAACGTGGTCTTAATAGACCCAAACATCTCCGGGATCTCAGCCCGGACCGCCGCAACTACCTCTTCCTGAATAATCTGACGAATCTCCTCGTCACTCGCACCGCTCGAACTCGCCCCATTGCGTGTGATAACCATGATGTCTCTGAAATACAACATAAAATCATCAGAGACTCCACCAAGTACAATTGTACTCGATACGCGCCCTACCCAGTCTCCGATTTCCAGGGATTCTTATTTGAGTCTTCCACTGATCCGGTGCCTTCGATAGTACGGGCCCAATACTACCGAACACACCGTATCAGTATTCGTCCCAAATCTTCCTCCCCAAATCCCGAATAATGAGTACTCTACCTCTAGTATGCACTATCTACTTGCACGCTACCAAATATCTCATATAAGCAATCTCCTTAGACTAAGGCATCACAAAACAGGCCCATAATAGTATAAAACATAACACATGTAACATAACGCACATAACACATAAGTCATACATCATACCGTTCTTTCTATCACATAAAGTCTCGCCTTCCGGCCCGTATAAGCATACATCACATATAAGCATACATCTCGTATAAAGCATCTACCTCTCTAGACATAGCATAAATATAACACATACGACCTTCCGGTCTCACAGTCAAACCCTTCCGGGTGAAGTATAGTGAGAAGACTCACCTCGTAGTATGCAAGCTATAAACCCTTTGAGCTACTCGCACTCGATCCGCTAATCCGCAGGTTCCCTATAATACCACATACCTTTATTAATGATCTTATCAAACAAGACAATTGACCCTACTAAGTTACATGTAGGTCAACGGTCAATCTTGACCGGACTCGTCGATTGAAAAGGGCAACTCGGCGAGTATAGACACCCCGACTCCACTCGCCGAGTCTAAAGAACGACTCGACGAGTTCTAGTAGATCTTCAAGCTACTCGCCGAGTCTAAAGAACAACTCGGCGAGTCCTAGTGAATCTTCAAGCTACTCGCCGAGTCTGATCATTGGACTCGGCGAGTCCTCGCCATGCAGTCAATCCGCTGCCTCCTGTATTTCGCATAATTTCGAAGTATATAGATATGGGGCTTCCTGGACTTTCACATATACTATTACAGGGGTTTTTAAACACTTGCAACAACACTATAATCTAACAATTCCTTAAATGGGTTTCCTAAACGTGTTCCCTGTGTCCCCAACCTCCAGTACTCGACTCCTTGGACTTCCTTTGATCACCACCTTGCCTCTCCTTGTCTAACAATCTCTTCAACCTTCCTCTAGCCCTCACTCTTGCTCCAGATGCCCACAAACTCCCAAGGTATCTTCAATCGGCCAAAAGACGCGACATGACGGCCATAAGATCATTATATACGATTCAGAATCGAAACGGCTAGGGTTCAGCTGAACAGCGTCGACTCGCCGAGTCCCTTATTGGACTCGTCGAGTCCAGTCGCGTATCTGCGACCAAGACCATGGCCCTACTCGGCGAGTCGTGCACCAACTCGCCGAGTCCCCTCCTAAATGTGCCCCAAAAATAATTTAAAGAAATACCTGAAATTCCGGGCTGTTACAATAATTAACAAAGCAACCTATGCCTGGGGTTCAACTGCATTCTTGTCAAATTGAATTTTTGACATCACAGAATTCGAAAAAAAAAATTAATTGATTCTCATCTTCTTTCTTTGGAACAATGCACACACGAAATCCATGAGGTTCTGAGTAATACCAACTCAGGCTGATGATTTCGCAAGTCTGGCATATGACTTCACTTTACATCGCAAAAGTGAAAGAGCCTTGCCTCTATGCGAAGGGTTTTAACTGTTCAAATTCTATAACAGGAAACATGACAGGCTGTGTACTCAAGATGGTTGGTATTCTGTCCGGTTTTCTAGGTGATGGGACAGTTACTTTATGAAGCATGGTTATCTTTTACAGTCATGATCCGATTTTCAAGGTGTCACATCGGATAACATTAAATGTATCCCGCTTTAATTTCAAATGGATTTGGGTAACCTATAAATGGGGGATCAAGATCATTGTATATGGTTACGCGAAAAAAATTCTCACAATCCTAAAAAGCTTCAAACTTCTTCAATTTCATCTTTTTCAAACCCTAACAATGGCTGGCACTCAATCAAACACTGATGAAGTTCTTTCTCAATCCTTGATGAAAATCCAAAGCACCAACTATCAAGTTGATCCGAATGTATCTTCTTATCCCGAAGGACTGAAGATGCTCATAGTTGCCCTGAAACGATCACCCTTGTCCACCGCCATGTTTAGTTCCTTCTCAGTTCCAATGACATGGTTGTCATTGGCAGCTTCATCGGCTTCACACAACTACACCACTGATGTGATAACCTTCAGCATGATGAACAACAAACGGGTTAAACTTACCAAGAAGATGTTCGTTGAGTTCTTGCAAATCCCTAACAACCCTCCATTTTTCAAACCCATTAATTCTCAAATCATCCACATGTTCAACGAAATGGGCCATCAACCAACTCTTGAGAAGATCAGTGACTTTAGAAAGTCAGGATTACGGTTTATGTGGAATTTTGTATTTGGTATTTTTCTCAGATGCTTAACAGGAAGCATAGTTGGTCTTTATAGGGGGCGTATGGAAGTTTATACGACGGTAATGGGCTTCTACTATGACATTAGTGTGGAGTATGCAACTCAGTTATGGAAGGAGTTTGTTAAGAGTCTGGAAGACACGAATTCAGAAAAAAGAATTTTTTCTGCAAGGTATTGGAGCCTAATTCTTGAAAAGGTATACGAAAAAGAAGGCGTTCACGTCCCAGAGGATGTTGAGGTTGCAGAATTTTCATTATATGAATTTTCTAAAGACGTGGAGGATGATGAAAATATTTTTACTCATGTTGCTCGCATTCCGGATGCGATGCTTCGCAAAGTATCATCTACTCACAAGGTGTTGATACGCTACATGAAGACTTTCGATCCAGCTGTGAAGACTGGAATTTTGTTACAAGTTGCTGCCAAAACCACAAAGAAGAAGAAGGCTACCAAGAATGATGCAACTGCTCAGTCTTCGAAACAGGGTCAAGAAGAGGAGGTTCAGATAGAGGAAACCTCACCAAAATCAAAGACGGAAACAATACCCTCAAAATTAGGGGTATTGAGAAAGATTCGCAAGACTGAAGTGAGCAGTAAGGGGGTTACCATTCGCAATATTTCAGATCCTATCTCTCTAGGATCTAAGAGGCAAAGTGCTCAAGATGTTGCAAAACAAATGCAACAAACGTTGTTGAAAAAGCGGAAACTGATAATTCGCAATGAGTCTTCCGATGAAGAGGTGGTTCCTGACACTCCACTAGTTTCTGCACCGGTAATCATTTCTGTTCAACCTGTGTCAACTATTCAAGTTTCGCAAATTTCCTCACAACCACTTGAAATAGTCACTACCAAATCAGTTTATGAGGAGGTACCTATTTTTGATACGATTGTCAACGTATATGATACGGGGGCACCTATCACAAGCGTTGAACCCACTTTACTAGTCACTTTACCCATTTCTTTACCACCTGTATCCTTTCCAACTACTACACTATCCACAACCTCATCCGTTTTTGACCATCCTCTACAAAACCCATTTACACCCCTATTTCCCTCACAATCACCTGAAACTCCTCAACCTTCGCAACCCATGTCAGATAATGAAACCGAAAGAGGAGCTTTTGGAGGATTATTTGAAGATATTCACTTTGATTAAGAGGAGGAGGATATACCTGATCATATGCTTATGACAGGAAAGCAGTTCAAAGTCCGGAATCATAAGTTGAATGCCATTATTCAGTCACAAGCTGATTCTGGCAGAATATCATCTATCTCAGCAATGGAGGTTGATATTATGCTTAAGGTGGCTGAGAAGCGAATATTGGAAATGGTTAATCAGATAGATAAAAACACTGAGCTTCGCACTCAAGCTCAAGGAAGTAATTTTTCTATGGTGGTCCAGGAGTTAAAAACTGCAACAAAAGAATGCCATGTTCTGTTTGTGCAGGATGTGAAGAAAGTTTGGGAGGATGTCAACTTTAACCTTGAAGAGTTGAAAACCGAACATGCGAAGGAGCTTCGGGTGCAAGGGGGAGAGAAAAATTTAAGTAAAGAGGAGGATGTGAAGACTGTGGGAAAAGTAATATCTACTCAGATCAAATCTACTCTTCCAATACTTACGATGCCAATTTCCTCAACAACAATAACCACAAGACCAATTGCCAAAGGAATATCGATTGGGCCAAAAGAAGGAAGTTCGAGTAAGAAACCTCAAATTGATATTGTGGGAAAAGGAAAAGGAATTTTGTACGAAAAATTGAAGGTGGAGAAGAAAGCTGAAGCTGAAGCTGAGTTGGAAAGAATGAGACAAGTCCAAAGTATTATGAGGCAAAGGGCAAGTGATCCTCCCACGATGAACAAAGGAGATCCTGCGAAGCTATACTCTTATGAAACTATAGAGTCAAAAGTTTTTGGAAGGTAAATGTATGAATTCGAGAAGAAGCCAAAGACAAGTTATGATATTGCGAATTCAGACAATTGTCAGTTAGATTTTCCGATCAACAAAATGCTCTTCATTACAGCTCAATACAGGATTAGCGAGAAGTTCGATAATCCTGATGACTACACACACATGAAAATCCGATTTCATGTTGTTTTGGGGAAGAATCCAGATGAAGTATGGTCTTTAATGAAGATCAAAAATGTAACAGCTCAAATTTTCAAATAAATTTTTTATTAAAAACAAAACATCATTATTTGACAAAAGGGTTTATTCCAAGTTTATTTCAAAAATATAAATAATAAATCTCCAGGATCTTCAACAGTGGCAGTGTGTACGTGTCACGCCGGCGCCTTTCCACGGTCATCACTTGTACCTGAAAAACATAAACACAACTAGTAAGCATAAATGCTTAGTGAGTTCCCCAGTATACGACTTACCCACATACGCCTTCCGGCCTGGACCTTTCGGTCCACATAACATTGCCTTCCGGCCTGTAACATAATCGCCTTCCGGCCCATAACATATCGCCTTCCGGCCCGTATTAAATTGCCTTCCGGCCCATAGTATTTTGCCTTCCGGCCCATAATAGTATAAAACATAACAGATGTAACATAACACACATAACACATAAGTCACACATCATACCGTCCTTTCTATCACATAAAGTCTCGCCTTCCGGCCCGTATTAGCATACATCACATATAAGCATACATCACATATAAAACATCTACCTCTCTAGACATAGCATGAATATAACACATACGACCTTCCGGTCTCACAGTCAAACCCTTTCGGGTGAAGTATAGTGAGAAAACTCACCTCGTAGTATGCAAGCTATACACCCTTCGAGCTACTCGCACTGGATCCGCTAATCCGCAGGTTCCCTATAATACCACATACCTTTGTTAATGATCTTATCAAACAAGACAACTGACCCTACTAAATTACATACAGGTCAACGGTCAATCTTGACCGGACTCGTCGAGTGCAAAGGGTAACTCGACGAGTATAGACACCCTGACTCCACTCACCGAGTCTGAAGAACGACTCGACGAGTTCCAGTGAACCTTCAAGCTACTCGCCGAGTCTGAAGAACAACTCGGCGAGTTTTAGTGAATCTTCAAGCTACTCGCCGAGTCTGATCATTGGACTCGGCGAGTCCTCGCCATGCAGTCAATCTGCTGCCTCCTGTATTTCGCATGATTTCGAAGTATATAGATATGGGGCTTCCTGGACTTTCACATATACTATTACAGGGGTTTTTAAACACTTATAACAACACTATAATCTAACAATTCCCTAAATGGGTTTCCTAAACCCTAAATTCGCATACAACGTAAAAGCTACAGATTTTGATCCGAAGATTACCTGGAAACGTGTTCCCTGTGTCCCCAAACCTCCAGTACTCGATTCCTTTGATCACCACCTTGCTCCTCCTTGTCTAACAATCTCTTCAAGCCTCCTCAAGTCCTCTCTCTTGCTTCAGATGCTCACACACTCCCAAGGTATCTTCAATCGGCCAAAAGACGCGACATGACGGCCATAAAATCGTTATATACGATTCAGAAATGAAACGGCTAGGGTTCAGCTGAATCAGCGTCGACTCGCCGAGTCCCTATTTGGACTCGTCGAGTCCAGTCGCGTATCTGCGACTGCGACCAAGACCATGGCCCTACTCGGCGAGTCATGCACCTACTCGCCGAGTCCCCTCTTAAATGTGCCCAAAAATAATTTAAAGAAATACCTGAAATTCCGGGCTGTTACAAAAAAGGTGTTAACGATCAAGAAAGATACGATGTTTGAAGACATGCTTCAGAATTTTCGTTACTTCGTTATTCGAGCTGATAACAAGCAGTATGACTTCACAATAGCTGACTTCCCTCTGATGAATTGCAATGATTTGATTCAAGTGGCTCTCATTTTGAAAAATATGGAAGAGAATAAGCTCAAAGGATCTGACACTGAAAAGGTCATTTTCCAGAATCGTTACATCGTGAATATCAAAGATATTGACAGCCGGCTAACTTCTGTGTCATTCTTCATTTAAGTACTTTTATTTTACTTTCATTGGAGTCTATCTGAATCATACTTTAGTCAAGTCATTGGACTATGGTGATTTATCTCCATAGGCATTTCCAAGTCTCTTTCAGTGGTTGGATCTTGTTATTCACCAACCCATGATACCTCAGCCCATTCCGTACTAGGACTGCATCAGAGAGATGTAGGTCAAACCATCACAAACATACTTTCATTCTTTACCAGGACTGCATCATAGGGATGTAGGTCAAACATTCGAGATCATACTCTTACTCTTTTCATGAACAATCTAAGTACATCAGGGTCAACCAGAATCGCTCATAAAAATCCTTATCTTACATGTTACAGGATCATGTCGTCATCCGGAAACAACCAGCCAAGCAACGAGACCTCTACTTTTACTATGGACGCCGCTACTTTTCAAACGGCATTTACAGTTGCCGTAACCGCGGTCATTGCGCACCGTAGCACTATCAGCACAGTCGATACTGTTGATGGGAACGAAGCTCCAAATCGTGGTATCCATCCAGGAAGTCACCAAACAGTAACAGTCACAGGCTCGCAAATCCAGAAAGCAGAGAACAAGAAACGAAAGCGTCAAGCCCGGAAGCAACACAAGAGAGCCCAAAAGCTGGGTATACAACAGCAGCAAGTGGAAACCCCTGCCGTTCCCGTACCATGCAGGCCATATGAGGGAAAACTCCCGAAGTGTGATAAATGTAGTTTCCATCATCATGGGACTTGCCAGGAGATGCAATGTTGCAATTGTCTAAACATAGGGCATCATGCTCGCGACTATATAGCACCGAAACGACCCATCACTCAAGTCCCTTTCATCGAGACTAACCCTGCGCACAAGATGAGTTATAACGTAGAACGATTTAAGAAGCATTTTTCAAGGTGGAGTAACGAGGAAGGCACTCGTGTCCACATAACATTGGCTAAGCACCGAAATACCGTCACCAAAGCTAGTACTAGCCAGTCATGCCACCAATGTGGTGAGACAGGGCACTTGAAGAAAGATTGCCCGATAACAAAGAACTCTGGCGTAGATGGGAGGATTCTCAGGATCACAGCTGCAGGAGAGCCTGCTCAGGAACCACGTTAATGTAATTAAGGCGTTTCGTTGTAACAGACTTATAAACTATCTAGAACTAGTGCAACTAGAGTCTTACCTTTTGCGAGATCCTGTCTGTATAGGGAGTCTCGTGCTGCGTATACTTGTCTTTTGTAGTATATCTTATTCGCAGCAATAGTCTTGTGGTAAATCTAAAGTACTGTAACTCTGTTCATGGTTGCATAGTTGTGTTTTGTCTGTAACCGTCTTATGTTTAATTCTAATGTCTTTAAAGTTTCTGTATGATTCCAACATTATCATACAATCAGATTCAATTTGATCGGCGCCAAAACAGCTTCATACGTACATCTCTTTCTTCTAGATCACTTTTCCAGCGAAGCCGTCATATCAGAAATCCCCGAAGTACTCATTCCAGGAGTACCTCCTAGTTAATTTCTTTCTGAAGAAATCCCCGAAGTACTCATTCCAGAAGTACCTCCTAGTTAATTTCTTTCTGAAGAAATCCCTGAAGTACTCATTCTAGGAGTACCTCCTAGTTAATTTCTTTCCGAAGAAATCCCCGAAGTACTCATTCCAGGAGTACCTCCTAGTTAATTTCTTTCCGAAGAAATCCCCGAAGTACTCATTCCAGGAGTACCTCCTAGTTAATTTATTTTCGAAGAAATCCCCGAAGTACTCATTTCAGGAGTACCTCTTGGTTATTTTCTTTCCAAAGAAATCCCCGAAGTAACACTCGTGCAGTACGTCAAGTTCAATCCAGGAATTCATGCGGATGATCTATCACTGAGGAAGGTATATGTAAGAGTTATATATAATCAAGCTTCTACAGGTTTAGAATTGATGATTCCACTTTAACTTCTTTTTCCCCGATGGGATGCGAGGTTAAAGAAGAATCAGTTATTCGACTACCTTTTCAATCTTAATTATATATGACTTGTATACCCGAAGTTGTGATTGTGAAACCATGTATGAATTCTAAAATGGACTTCAGGACGGAGAACTGCCTAAGTATACGAGTAATCACATCGTCATGTGAACAAACCTAGAACCCAATAAGACTCCCGTAAACATATCACCCTATAGCTTAAACACCCACGGAGATATAAGAACAGTCCGGACAACTTAACGAACTACACATAAATAGAATTAGAAGACTAGGTTTCTCACCCTAGAGAACCCCGGTCAGATTCTTACAGAGATCGACGAATCGCGTCGCATGTGCCTCGGATATCGAGGACTCCATCAAGATTTCATAGAAATCGTTATCTCAGCCTCACATAGACAAAATGGTTGAGCAAACACTAGGAAAGAATTACTTCCAGGAATGGACCTGAGATCGGAATATCACCAGTTCGATGTGTTAGGGAAGGATGTCTGGTAGACTATCTTCCGACTTCGATGCGGACACTTCAAGTTCGTCGTGATACCCTTCGGATAGGACCAGTACGCCCATGGGTTTCATGAGCCAAATGAATAGGGTTAAGTCTTTCTTACTTGGATCAATTCGTCATTTCTCCATGAAAAGACTTACTTATCTACCCTCGTAGTAAGAAGAAAGCCCATGGGAACATTCCTTCAGAGGAACTTCTCGTGAAGTTCTCTAGGCACGAGTTTTGAAATTGAAGAGTCAAATTTGTATGACACACTGTTGTAATGTGAGAAATTTTGAGAACTTCTTCAATTTGCCAGAACCGTTAAGCATTCATCGACACCAGAGACGCCGACAATTTTCGTCAAATTCTAGGTCTTACCGACCTACCGCCTTAGTTCAATCAGAACTCCTCGCAAGCTACAGAAACTCGTACGACTTTGACCCAGCCGAGGGTGGCCTTTGACGGGGAAGTTACACAAGAAAAGGAACCTTTGAAATTCCAAGTGAGTAACCAAGTTCTCTAGGATAACTCACTCTGGGAATGGCTTAATACGCTTCGTAAAGTGTGGGAAGCTAAATCCAAGTTAGACAGGACCTCTGAGATTCTTATTAGAATCGGTCCTGTGCCTCGCCCAAACTAGACCTACTCCGCGAACTCAGTAGCGTACATTCTACCCTTCGCATCTCGATCGTGAAACCATACCTTTCCGTTAGGACTCTTGCAAGTCCACTCGTCGAGATCCTCGCCTTCGTACTAGAACCGTAGTGACCCTCGACCGAGAGGTCAAGCGGACGAAGCAACATCATCGCCAGTTAGTGAAGGTTCGTTGGGATACCAACCGAGAGCCCGATTTCACTTAAGTGCGCTAGAACCAATCGATTAGGAAGTTTCCTCCTCACGACTCGATCATTCGTGCATACTTCCTTGCCTAAATTCTAATTTCGGGATGAAATTCCCTTTAACAGGGGGATGATGTGACAACCCAAAATTTTCCATTCAAATCAAACCATATCAATCCAATAGTAGTAGAGCAGTTACAGTAAAAATTTAAACTTATGGAATAAGTTTGGCAGCTTTCAGGGTTTTACACCTAAAGAGATATTAAGAGAGTGGTTGCACTAGGATTAGGTGCAACACTGTAATTCCATTACTCTAGGTCATTAGAATCCATTCCGAGAATAGAAATATTTTCTGCCAAAAAAATCTCTGGACTATAAATAGAATTCTGAACCAAATAGGTTCATTATTTGAATTCCAATTAGAGAAAATCCAAATACTCTCTCATGGATCTTCGGGTTTTCATCCCAGATTGTGAGTCTACTTTCATAGATGTGTTTTAATACTTGTTATATGCTCAATAACATTGTTTACATGTCTAAAATGCAAGATCCGAGAGTTTACCGCCCAAGAACGTTCTTGGGGAGTAAACTCCAAAATCAAGCCTAAAGGCCATCTAGTCCCATTTCCATGTTAGGCATCTAGCTAAGGACCTTATGTATGAGCATTAGAGGCTAGAAACAAATCAAAACCACTTAGTTTGAGGATTTTACGGCCAAGGAACATCTCTTGGGCCGTAAACTCCAAGTAAAGGGCACAAATGTGTGCCTAATGTTCCCTTAGCCTTAAAGCAAGAACCAAGAAGCCTTAAACTCATGACTTATGCCATCAAAACAATTAGAAATAAATTTTAGAAGGGAGCTTACGGCCAAGAAGCTCCTTGGGCCGTAAACTCCAAGTTTAAGTGCCAAAACCCCTTCAAACACTTCCTAAGGCTTGGAATCTATTTTAGGCAAATACCTTAATGTGTTTAGGACCTAGAAAACTCATGAAAAGCACAAGTGTTGAAGAGTTTACGGCCAAGACTATTTCTTGGGCCGTAAACTCCTTTAAAGGGGTCAAAGGACACCCTAAACACTTCCTTAGGCCAAGAGACAATTAGGGCAAGTACCTAGATGAGTTTTGGACTAACTAAAACATTTAGAACCCCATGTGTGAGGGAGTTTACGGCCCAAAAGGTTCCAAGGCCGTAAACTCCATAAAAGGGTATCATTTAGTGCCATAAACCTTCCTAAAGCCAAGTATTAAAGCCTAGACTTGTTCCTAGAAATGTTGGAGACTTGAAAGCACAATAAGAACCCTCCCAAGGGAGTTTACGGCCGTAAACTCCAAGGGAAAAGGTTCTTTGGGCCGTAAACTCCCCAATGGAGTTAATGTAGTGCCCAAACACTTGTTAAGCCTATAAACAATTCCCATCTAAGGTTGTAGTACTTCTAAGCTCCATTTCATGACTTGGTTGAGAGTTTACGGCCAGGAGCTTACTCCCCTGGGCCATAAACTCCAATGAATATGGTCTTTTAACCTTAAACTTCCATTAGGGGCATTGCACTTCTTTGTGCAACCCATTAGCCTCCTAGTACTTGACCAAAAGTGTTATCCTCGCGCTTAAATGTTATTACTTGTATAATTAGTGTTATAATCACTAATTATTTATATACATATGTTATCATATGAAATTAGGATCATTGTGTGTGTCTAAGTCTTCACTTGACACCAAGCACTTGTCTCATCCTTCCATACGATAACAGCCGTTCAATTCCGGTCACATACTGCAGGTGAGTTCATATCCCTTAACTAATGTTTTAAACTATTTTAAATGTTTTATGGGCGGAATACAAGTAGAATCATGCTACTAATTATGTCAATCACATGTGATTAGCAAGTAGGATTATATTACTTATTACATCAATCACATGTGATTAATATACAACATTCAAAAGATTTGGCTACTCATTAGCTGTTTTACCAAACCGTTTCCTTCAAATGATTTTTATAAACATTTTGTATGTTTTAAACTACTTATTACACTGTACCTCTTACTCTATTTATCATATTTTCAACTTATTTACAACTGTGTTTCAAACGATGTTTTCCTTATACTCAAAACTGTTTTATCATAGTTATGCCTTCAAATTGTTTTATAGATTGACATCAAGTCCATCTTTCCTTAGATTAATATTTATATTTCAAATGTTTTACTAAACTTATTTATGCTTTTATATTATAAATTGCATGCCTCTATATGTATAGTTATATAAGAAATGTTTAAAAGACTTAGGAAGGCTATCCACCCTATTTCCTTTTCGCGCTTGAGATTTGGTCTGGTGGGATATCGGATACTCGTCCGAAGGTCGTTTAAATATTAGTTATATATCATGTGCACATATAAAGTCATAAAAGGGTCCTTCCAGTTCATCTTATGCCCTTGGGTAGCAAGGGTATACATCCACGTCCATACATACCACTTAGATTACTAGTAAGCTACCATATGTGTAGTTCAGGAAGATACTAGAACCATTACTAGAACGCGATATCATACAATGAGTCAGTTCATTCACGAGTCAATACTTTCTAGAACATTACTGTACATTACATATACAACTATACTAGGACGAGAACATGTACAACTATACTACAACGTTTAAATTACTATACTTGCTAGATAGAGAGAACACACATTACAGCTAGCACACGTAGAACATCACAGTTCATTACATTACTATACTTGCTAGAACAGTTCATTACATTGCAGCTAGAACAGTTCATTACATTACTATACTTGCTAGAACAGTTCATTGCATTACAACTAGAACAGTACATTACATTAAATATACGGGAATACGTTAATTACTGTGATTTAAATCGGAGCATGACTTAAAACCTCATGACTTGAGTTGCGGCCAGAGTCTCTTGAAGGGGGAGCGTTGAGTTTGCGTATAGATCTATGCTGGATTGACAATCCTACACCTTGCTGCTAGCTACAGCCGGACCGGCAGGTCTGCGGGTGCCAAACGTCATTTCTTTATTACGACCATTCATTATGTCGTTGTTACTAGTCGATAGTATGGCGCAATTTATCACATAGTGCCTTTGCCTAAAATCCAGCTTAAGGTAGATAGTACGGTAGTAGCCCTTTTAGAGTTACGTTTTAGTACTACATTAATTTTTCCATTATATATTTTGGAGATAACCTCACTTAAACATAAATGTACAAACTATATTTCTGGATAATGATAGTTATACTTTGGGAAAATACATGCTCTTACAAGAGCCACACAAACAGAACAGATAGGTCTTGGTAGAAGACACCTTCATATACTAGAAGGAATCATAGGGATTCTAGAGTTTTTGAAACATTTACAAATACTTACAGTTCATATACACTTACAAATACTTACAGTTCAAATACATTTACAAATACTTACAGTTCATATACACTTACAAATTCTTACATACAAATTAAGACACAAAATACTTATGATCTCACCAGCTTTAAAGCTGATACTCGCTTTCAAAATTACTTGTATCCTCATGTCATCATAGACAGGTACCGACGCAAGGAGAAAGGAAGATGGAGCTTGTTCAAGACTTATCTTTCATTTTGATTTATGCTTTAGTGTTTATCAAAATTTGACAGAATAAAATTCTATAATAGCTATTTTATTAATGCAATGGATGACGTTGTTGCTTGTTTACTACTTTACATTGTTGTTGATATTATACATGACGTCCTCCGCCCGAGAACGTTTCTGCCGTTCTTGGTTTTGGGGTGTGACATCTACTGATTATCTGATGCCTTGCCTACATGTATGGACGAAGGATCACCCACCAGGTCAAATTATTGGCAATCTGTCTGCAGGTATACAAACTCGATCTGCGAAAGATTTATCTGATCATTGCCACTATGTAGTATTTATGTCCGCAGTCGAGCTTCGATCTATCAAAGAAGCCTTATTGGAACCAGATTGCATTTCTGCAATGCAAGAAGAACTGGAAGAATTTGAAAGAAACAAAGTGTGGCAAATTGTTCGCATTCCACAAGGTCATACTATTGTTGGTACAAGATGGGTTTTCAAGAACAAGCTAGATGAATCTGGTGCAGTCATCCAAAACAAAGGCAAGGCTAGTTGCTAAAGGTTATAGCCAACTAGAAGGTGTTGACTATGATGAGACATACGCTCCAGTAGCTAGAATGGAACCAATCAGAATATTCTTAGCATAAGCCTCTCACAAAAACATCAAAGTGCACCAAATGGACGTTAAGAGTACTTTTCTTAATGGGGAATTAAAAGAAGTTTATTTACAATAACATCCCGGTTTTAATAATATTGAGTTCCCTGATCACTGATACAAGCTTCAGAAAGTTGTCTACGGTCTGACACAAGCCCCTAGAGCTTGGTATGAAACTCTTTCTGAATTCTTAGTCTCTTCACGATATAAGGAGGAGTGATTGATCCCACACTGTTTAGAAAAGCAAACGGGTTTCACCTTATTCTTGTACAATTATATGTGGATGATATCATCTTCGGATCATCTGATCAAGGAATGGTGGATGAATTTGCTAAGCTCATGACAAACAAATTTCAAATGAGCATGAATAAAGAGATTAACTTCTTTCTAGGTCTCCAAGTCAAAAAAATTCAGCAAGGAATATCCATTCACCAAGAGAAATACACCACTGAACTTCTGAAGAAATACTCTATGGACAATTGTTCTTCTGCTAAGGTCCCTATGGCCTTCGGATATAAGATCTCTGCTGATCCCTCTGGTGAATCTGTGGATCACAATACTTATAGAGGTATCATTGGTTCGCTAATGTACCTCACCGCAAGTAGACTAGACATTGTCTTTGCTACTGGTGTGTATGTAAGGTACCGCAGCCAAACAAATTCTTCGGTACCTAAAACGAAGCAAATCGCTAGGTCTACGGTACCCCGCAGGCAATGACTTCAGTCTTTAAGCATTTATTGATGCAGATAATGCAAGATGTAAACTTGATCAAAAAAGTACATCTGGTGGATGCCAGTTTCTAGGAGGAAGATTGTCAGGTGGTCCTCGAGAAAACAAAGTTGTGTATCTTTATCTACCGCAGAAGCAGAATACGTGGCCGCAGCCAGCTGCTGTTCCCAAGTCTTGTCGTTGAAGTCACAATTGCAAGACTACGGGTACAGAATGTTGCGGATACCAATTTACTATGACTCTAAAAGTTCCATAGCGATCTCTCATAATCCTATTCAGCAATCCAAGACAAAACATATTGAGTTACGCTATCATTTCATCAAAGATCATATTCTAAAAGGTAATGTTGAACTCATCTTTGTTTCGACTCATGAAGGGATTGCTGATGTTTTTACAAAAGCACTTGACTCTACCAAACTCAATGTATTCCTACAAATGTTGGGAATGATGAATCCAAACCCGCAATTCATTTTGAATTGTTAGCTACCGCAGACCATCCTTGGTCTCCAATGCGATTCTAACTGAGAATTACATATGATAGATGGTTTTAGTACCACAGTCTAGGTACCACAACCATATGTCATACGTATCCCTCAGGGGTCCTAATGGTCTGCTGTTACTAATTTTTGTTCAAAGTGTTTTCCTCTCAGTTCCTTACTACAGTCTTTCCTTTGTTCATCCACAATGACATCTCCAACCGCAATGAAGTTTTCATCCGTGATCTTTGTGATAATTTCTCAACTACTATTTTCTACTTAAAAAAAACTTTGTGTGCTATTTAATGATCCTTCATTAAATAAAATAAAACATTCTCATTGAAACTGTCATCTTTCAAAAAAAAACCCCTTTTACCAGACCTATTTTATGGATGATGACAAAAAGAATGTATTTCCATCCAACTCATCCTTAATTTGTCCTTTCCTCTCCCAAACACATCCCATCCGTTACACTTCCTCTCCCATCACCCCCACGATTACCATACGTATAAACACGCGTCCACCTTTACATTAAATGCAAACCCTTTTTGGAAATCTCCCAGAATCTTTTCCAACCCATTTTAAATATCTGTGGCTGAGATTCAATCCATATTTCATCGATTTCCCCTAAAAACCCCAATCGTCGTTTTGTCCTCTCCTTATCTTTTACCTAGGGTAAAACCTTTTTCACCCCCCTTTATAAACCCATCTTCTTACCAATCAATCCTTTACGCTTTCTGAATATTGATTGTCTCTCTCAACCTTCTAAAACCTCCATAACTCTCAAGAACTTTTTCTCACATTGGTGAAATCTGGTGCATCCAAGAAGCATTCCAAGGCTTCAGGATCTGTGAATCCAACAAGTTTAGACTCTCCATCAATCGCCTCAAGCATCTTTTGAACTGTATTTGAAGATCATCCTTCATACAATGCTCCCATTAAGCTTACGATCAAGTTCCTCAAGCATCACCCTCTGTTTGGACCCTTTGATGCATTTACGGAAATCGTACCAATTTCCACCTTGTTCAAGTGTGCATTCTCGACATATCGACCACTCCAAAACCCTCAAGAAGTGCATCTGAATCTCATGAATGATGCATTGGTCATTCTGACAAAGGATAAATTTCTAAGGTCCATCAATCTACTGGTTCATTCGTCGATCAAGTTCTTCTCTCCATTAATGGAAGATATCACTGCTTCACTATACCAATTGGGATACCAGAAAAGAATCAAGGGTATCGGCGAATTCAAGATAAATCAACTGCCCGTAGTGTGGCAATATGTGTGCCACTTCATCATCCGAAGTCTATCCGGCAGAACTGGAGGAACAGACAATATGGGGCTTAAGCTCCTTGAGTTAGTTTGGAGCATATTCACAGGGCCTGATGTGAATTATGGGAAAATCCTATGGGATGACTTCCTCCAATACATCCCTAAGGAACACCGCAAGGAAAACCCCACAGAACTCACCTTTGCTAGGTTCTGGTCACTGTGCATCCTGGATCTTCATGCCGATGCAAAGATCCCCATGGGTAACGACACCAATACTTTTGCAACAAAATATCTCAAAAGGTATAGTCCTTCATCCGATCAAACTCTTTTTGGACCAATCCCTAGGCTTCCCACCCATATTCTCTCTACTATTGGTCCTAAGACTGTTGATGTCTTAGACCATATTGAGGCCACGGAGGGTATTGCCCCATAACCTTCTACCCCGCCTCTTCCATCCGCAACCATTATCCCTCAGGATACCGCAGTCCCCTCTACCACTACTCTATCCAATCTTTCTCAATGAAGAAAGAAGTTGGCAACCAAAAAGAAACACATAACACCACAGAAGGATGCCCCCAAACCAACAGCACCCACCAAGAAACGCAAAACCAAACCAATCACTGTATTGAGCAGTGATTTTGAAGAGGACAGGCAACCAATATCGATCCTCAAGAAAAGAAAAACCACCCATACCTCTAGCCAAATGTGTGACCGGACTAATACCTCAGCCTCTCCACAAGCTAAGTAGTTTTTGGGATTGCCGCAGTCTCATTCAATACCACCATCGAATACGTGAGCTTGTTTCATCATCATCATCATCTGAACGTGGAGATAGCCCCCAGTTATTGTTGGATTAATGTGTAAGTCCATAACTATATTGGTAAGACTTGACCCGACCCGGCATGGTCCATTTGAGTTGCATGGGATCATGCACTTGGATATACTATAATCAGAGAAATAAGACACTTATGGTTATTAATAAATTATAAGTTGTTATATATTAATAATAAGAATAATAAGATTATTTAATTAGTATTGATCAAGAATTAATCTAAGATTAATTAAGTGATCAAAATAAGACTAATTAAATATATGGGTTGATTGTGTGAATCATTCATACTTGTATAGTGGGCTAATGCTCCATGGATAATCAAGTTGGGCTAAAACCCATAAGATGGTCCATGGATGCTCCATGGTGTATTTGAACCCATGGATCCAAGGAAATGGAAAGTCATGACAATTAGGGTTTACCCTAATTGTAACACTATATAAAGATCTTATTCTTGACAAAATCGGTGACTAGTATCATTCTAGAAAGGGCTAGCCGATTTTCATGAAGTGTAGAATTCTCTCAAGTTATTCCAAGTGTATTTGGTTTTGTGTGAACCATTTGAGGTGTCACACTTGGGGCACTTCGCACTCAGGCTTCATGAAGACTTTCTACATGAAAGTGGTATGTATTCTATCTTGTTATATTCATTATTTTATATGCTAGATTAGGATAACACCTTGGAAGTTCTTATTTGCATGTATAATAGAGAAAACATAGATCCAAGGTATTTAGGGTTGCATGTACACTTAGGAGTGTTAGAATGCTCAAAACCCAACAGTGGTATCAGAGCCTAGGCTTGTTTTCTATTATACTTGATGCAAATTGCTGAAAAATGCTGAAAAACTCGATTTTCTGGCTTTCTGGGCACTGGACTCGCCGAGTCCACTGATGAACTTGCCGATTCCATGAGTAAAATCATCCTACTTGCCGAATAGGTTCCTGCACTCGCCGAGTTGTAGCCCCAGACAGCATAAATTCGACTTTTTTGGCTGGAATTGGACTAGGAACATTACCCTAAGTTGTTTTTGAAGTTATAAACTTGTTTTTGATGTCGTAATGTTCATGCTAATCCAATTTGAAAGATAATTGTCAATAGATTCATGTTTTGTATTAGTTTAAGGTTTAGACTAATTACATGGAAAAGTTTGATTCGAATTATCTTGTTCTTATGAGTTGCTTAGATTAATAGAAAAGTTGATTGAAATAGTTGTTTTCAATCCAAATTAATCTAACAATTGATTCTAAAATGTGTTTTTGTAACTTGTCCTCAAGTTAGATGAAAAGTCACATTTAAGTTTCATAAAACTCATAATTGTTGGAAAAGATTACAAAAATGAAGAATCTAGTTCTAATTAAATGGGTTTATGACTCCATAACTTGTCCTCAAGTTATGGAGGACCAAGAGTCTCTTCATTAAATAATAATAAAAACAAAAATTGTAACCTTAATTAATTCCATAAGTTATAAAATAAAGAAAAGTTAATTCTTTTATTAGTTTAAAGTCGTCCATAACTTGTCCTCAAGTTATGGAACTTGAAGAGTTTTTGGATTAAAACTACTTTAAACCCATAAGTTATGGAATTAATTAGTTTTGAATAGTTTCAAAACTTGCCCTCAAGTTTAAGAATTTGTAAAGTTTTCTCTTATGGATACTTTAATTCCAAGTTAGCCCTTAGAATTTTAAAGAGTTAAAATTCAACCCTTATACTTTATATTATTATAAGTTAATAATATATATATATATATATATATATGTATAAGTTTAAAGTCAGTCTTACTGCTAGTACGCCTCATTCACGAAGCCGGTCTATAAGGTGGGTATAAGGTTGTTGTCTATAAAATGACAACTTAATGGGTGTCCACTCTCACCCACCGCTTGCTTGACTGGTGCAGGGTCCTTAGCCAAACGGGTTTGACAGGACTATAATTCTCCCTTCATTAAAAGTGTTAATGATAAATACTAAGTAACTAAACGCTTAATAATACCCAATCTTAGTTACTTAGGAAAATGTGAATAAGGTGCTAATCCATGAAATTACACTTTGCACTTTGTTTAAGTCGGTTAGTGGAGCGTGTGTGGTTAACCGGCACACTAACTCGTATTTAACAAGGTAGGCAAAGGGTAACTTAATGTTTATCATAGCATCGATGGAGCGTATGTGGTTAACCGGCACATCGATTGAGGGGTAAACACTTAAGGGTACCAATTAATTTGCATGGTTACTTCACACCTTATTTTGTGATCCTCGGCATCCCAGTCACAGAACTTCGAGGGCACACCCGAGATTGAAACATGCCATTGAACAGTTCAATGAATGTCAACGATCTAGGAGTTTCAGAACCAATTAAAACCTAATAATACATTTCGTTTATCTTGGTGGAAATTGGTGAATCGTCGTTCACCTACCTTCAAATATTTTATAGCTTTGATTACGGCATACCTCTTCTAAGTTATAAAATAGTTTGTTGGGTCCTAGCCTTAATATTTCATATTGGGTGTCATATTAAGGACTTTAAAATGAACTATCTTGAATATCTCCCACAAGATGTCTGGTTTAGACATTTATGATCTTCCCAAATCTCTTGAAACAAGCTTTCCAAAATGAAGATGATGTCCCATGAAAATCATACTTCTTTCACCTCCTCCAATTATTCTCCCTAACCCACAAGTTCAAGGTCACTCAAGCCCAATTGGCAAGGCAAGGTCTAGGTGTGGTCACGTCTTGGAGATGTAGTCACATATTGACAAGCCGGGAGAGTTGGGTGTCAAAGTCTTGAGAATGTTGGTGGTTCAATCACTTTCTAAGTCACATAGTGAGTTTCTTTGGGACACCTATGAAACAGACTATGACAAGATCCTTAATGATCTTATCTATTTGTTAAGATCAACTTCCTTAAAACTTGATGGACATTGACAATAGTGACACAGGAAATCCAGAAAAGCATTCTCTTCCCAATGGAAAGGGATCAGCCATAGTCAACTCGGTTGCCCAAATGGTAAAGAGAAAAGCTAAGTCTTTGATAGTTCTGTGTACCATTATCAAAGGGTCAATATGTTTATATTGCCAAAGGAAGGGACATTGGTTACGAATCTGCCAAATTTACCTAAGGATGTTGAAGTCAATAAGTTTGACTCTACTTCAGGTAAAGACCACTATGTAACTCTGCTAAGTTTCTAATCTGAGATTCTTGATACATGATGTGACTGGGTCACATGTTGATGTTTTAAGAATCAAAGAAAAGTAAAGAAACTTAAAGAAAGAATATGCTAAATCTAATCGCGTAGATGGATTTCTATCGCATAGCTTGAAGATCGGATTCTTGAGCTACTTCTTAGGAGTTATGAGATATTGCTTAGGAATAGATAACAACAAGGTTTTAAGTTTTCCGCAAAGTTTTAAAATAAAAGAAAAAGGTTTTGATTTTATTTATTTTAAGTATCCTTACAATGGCATTTGTGAAAAGTTGTTGCTTTTAAGATTCCACTGATAGCAATATTGGAAAGTGAATTTGATTCTTTCATTTGTGGTAATGTCAAAATTTACCAAATAAGGAAAGATTCTCGTCACCCAAGTTTCATTTGGACCGGAACTTGGAATTATGCAAGTTGTATAGCATGATGAATGAGAACTTTCAAGTATTGGAAATATTAAGACTAATTACTCGGTCACATGGATGTGTGAGTCCAGTAAAGTACTAAGGGGTCGAGTACACATTCTTGTGCACTCATTAAGTCCACCACAAAAGATCGATAAGATTATTCGTCATTATTTACTATAGCTTAGTAAATATGGTTATGCTTACAAGCTTAAGTGTAATTCTGAGACATTGGAAAAAGGTTCCAATGTATGGCAGAGCGAATAAGAAGAATCAAATTAGGCAGAAGGATAAAAGTTTCTCAAATCTGAAAAGATGGGAGAGTACTTTAGTATTAGTTATGTGATCATCTTAATGATTAAGAAACCATATCAAAATGAGTCCTCTAAGGAAAATCTTAGTGCATTCTTATGACTAAGAAGAGGAACTTGAATTGTAGAAGTGTTTAAATCAAGAAGACGAGTCATACTTCGTTCCAATACAAGTCTTTGAGTCATACTCCAAGATGGTACCTTGAGTGACATGTCTTAAAGAAGGTTTAAAACACTTGTCAAATGTAAGAGTAAAAGTTTTCTACTCTTGTACATTTGAAATTGGTAAGTTGTGATTTTTTGGATAAAACAAAGACCAACTTAGGCCAATTGTGTGAAGTGTTTGTCTTGGTTAGAATCCACACTATCTCTTGGATGTTTGACAAGGGAGTCTTATAGGTCAATAGGACAGTGGGAGTCTTAAAAGTCTTGAAAGTCTCAAGAAATAATCAAGAATAGAACCTGGAGTTCTTCACTAGCACACGACTTGAGGTTTATAACCTATCGTCCTAACATATTCTATGCCCATTCCAGTTAAAGTTGGCTTTGCATATGAGTTCTTAGAGTTCTCAATGTGTTGTACAACAACTTGGAAGCAATGGCAGGCCCTTGAGCTGCCAGGTGGCAAGAAATTAAATTGAGTTCAATCCATATGAGTTTGGATTTGTCATTATCTGTCACACCCCAAAACCAAGAACGGCGGAAACGTTCTGGGGCGGAGGACGTCGTGTAAAGTAATCACAACACAGTAAATGTAAATAAGCAACCAACATCATCCATTGCATTAAATATATATTTTTAATACAAGCGTGTTCTGTACAGTTTTAGACACCAAAAATATAACGTCAATCAAAATAATAATATGATGAGTCTTGAATGCGCTCCATCATCTCGAAAGCTGGCATCGGTACCTGTCTACTGATGACCTGAGAATACAAGTTATTTTGAAAGAGTTTATCAGCATTAAGCTGGTGAGTTCATAAGTATTTTAATGTCGGCGTCTGTTATCAAAATGTTTGAACCTGTCTTAAGTATAAGTTCGTGAAATGTATGTAAGTGTTTGTAAAGGTTTGATCTCTCAGAAAAACCTATATTTTCTAATAAAGTAGCCTTCTACCAAGGCTTTAACTGTTTTGCATGATCGTTTGTTGTAAAAGCGTGTGATTTCCCAAGTGCAACTATCTTTTAACAAAATATAGTTTGTACATTAAAGTTCAAGTGAGGTTATCACTAAAAATATGTAATGGGTAAATCTTTGTAGTACTGTAGTTTAGTTTTATAGTAACTACTGTTGTACTAACTACCTTAAACCGGATTTATATTAAGGTATAATGTGATAATTGCACCATACTATGGACTGGTAACAACGACATAAAGAACGGTCATAATAACGGAATGACGTTTGGCACCCGCAGACCTGCAGGTCCAGCTGTAGCTAGCAGCAAGGTGTAGGATAGTCAATCCAGTATAGATCTATACGCAAACTCAACGCTCTCCCTCCAAGAGAATTCTGGCTGCAACTCGGGCCATGACATTTAAGGCATGCTCCAATACAGTGGATCACAATTTGCAATGTATTAATGTAAGGGTAATGTTTCTCGTTCTAGTATAGTTGTATATGTTCTCATAGTATAGTAGTGTATAGACTCATGAATGAACTGACTCATTGATCTAACAGTTGTAATAGTATGATCCTGTGTTACCCCGATGGTAACTCACTAATGATGTGTGTAGTACGTATGAATAGGGAAGTACTTTTATGTCTATATATATATATATATATATATATATATATATATATTTGATATTTAATTAATATTGAAACGACCTTCGGATGGTCACCCGAAATCCCACCAGACCACATCCAAATCGAGAAAAAGGAAATAGGGTGGATGGCCTTCCTAAGCCCTTTAAACATTATTTATACATCTATACATATATGGGCATGCAATTTATAATATAAAAGCATAAATAAGTCTTTATAAGACATTAGAAACATAAGTATTATTTTAAAGAAAGATCGACTTGATGTCGATCTGTAAAACAATTTGAAGGCATAGGTTTGATTAAAACAGTTTAAGTATAAGGAACATTTGTTTAAATCACAGTTGTAATATAAATTTGAAAAGTAAATGGGTTTGTAAAACATTTTGAAGTAAAACAGTTTGATAGACAGTTTGAACAGTGATAAAATCACTGGTTTCCCTAGTTATTAATCACATGTGATTAATGAAATCACATGTGATTGAATCAATAACTATAAGTATTTAACTTGTATCCCCCCCATAAGTATTTAAAACATTTAAAATCATTTCAAAGGTTGATTAAAGGGGGTAAGAACTCACTTGATTGATTGAAGAAAGCGAGATGGAAAACCGGGCAGAGTTTCGTCTCGGGAAATGGATTTTTTTCTCGGGATTCTCGGGAATCTCGGGAGTAAAATCGACCCTCAGGACTTGAGCAAAAAGACCAGAGCTTCAGGTTTGAACGGGCAAGAAAATCGAGGCAAGATCGTGAGAGAAAGGAGAGAAATGAGCAAAATTTCTGGAAAGCCTCGCATCCCTTTTATAGGGGTTCTGAACCGCCTCGGTATGCTGGGCGTACGAGGGTACGCAGCGCGTACGAGACGTCATCGCTTACGCACTTCGGATGGGACGGCGGGTCGGACGGGCGGGTCGGAAGCTTCGCGTAGGCGACGTGGACGATCCGAGGCCCTTGATCTGAGTACGCGGGGCGTACGAAGGTACGCAGGGCGTACTCCGGTCCTATCCGTTGACTCCCCTTCGGATAATACCGGGAGTTTATAATTAAATTTATATTTATTTTAAATAAACTTCTAAAATTCATATCTCCTTCATACAAACTCCGTTTTTGACGATCTTTATATCCACGCGAAGGTGAGACCAAGATCTACAACTTTCGTTTAGACTCCGTTGGCAAATTCCGAAATTATTTTTATTATTTATTTATTAAAATGACGTGATTATGGAATTTCTTCAAAAATTCATAACTTCCACATCCGAAGTCAGATTTGGACGTTCTTTTTATGTATGTTCATAGTTTGAGGTTATCTATAACTTTCATTTAGATACTTAAGGCTAAAAACTAATGCATTGAAATTTTGCGTTTTTCGTTTAATCGTTGTTGCCGGTTTTGCCGACAATCTTCGGTTGGTCATGACTCTTCGTTATAACTCGGATTTTAGGGTTCTTTATAAGTACGAAAAGCTTGATACGATTCCTACTACTTTATTTAACCCAAATAAGATTTTTGGAAAGTTATATTTTGATCTAGATTTGATTGGTTTTAAATTACATTGTCTCGAAATATCGGGTTGTCACATCATCCCCCTGTTAGAAGGAATTTCGTCCCGAAATTAGAATTTAAGCAAGTAAGAAATTACAAGTAACTAAGCAAAAAGGTGAGGGTATTTCAGTTTCATCTGATCCTCACGTTCCCAAGTGAATTCCGGTCCTCGCTTAGCATTCCAGCGAACCTTCACGATAGGGATACGGCTTTGTTTTGTCTGCTTGACCTCACAGTCCATGATCTCTACAGGTTCTTCCACGAAGTTGAGGCTCTCATTGATCTCGATCTCGTCGAGTGGGATTACAAGAGTCTCGTCGGATAGACACTTTTTCAAGTTAGATACGTGGAATGTAGAATGTATGTTACGAAGCGCGTCAGGTAGGTTGAGTTTGTAAGCTACGGGGCCGACTCTTGCAAGAATCACGAATGGCCCTATATACCTCGGATTTAGTTTCCCACGCTTGCCGAAGCGTATCAAACCCATCCAGGGTGAGACTTTGAGAAGGACTCGGTCTCCCACCTGAAATTCCAAAGGTTTTCTTCGTTTATCAGCGTAGCTCTTCTGTCGGTCTGTAGAGGCTTTCAATCGTTCACGGATCTGAACGATTTTCTCTGTTGGTTCCCGAATGATCTCCGGACCGGTGAGAGTACTGTCGGAAGCTTGCCCCCTGGCTAATTGGGTATCACCCACCTCAGCCCAACACAGAGGGGATCTGCACTTTCGGCCGTAGAGAGCTTCAAATGGAGCAGCCTTGATGCTCATGTGATAACTGTTATTATAGGAAAACTCGACAAGGGGTAAATGAGTATCCCATGCCTTCCTAAAGTCAATCACACAGGCTCGCAACATATCTTCCAGTGTTTGGATGGTCCTCTCACTCTGTCCGTCGGTCTGAGGATGGTAGGCTGTGCTCATGTCCAGCCTTGTTCCTAGGGAATGTTGTAATGATAGCCAAAATCTTGATGTGAACCTACTATCTCTATCGGAGATAATGGACATAGGTACACCATGTAGCCGTACGATTTCCCTAATGTATGTTCTCGTAAGTTTCTCCATCTTGTCGGTTTCTTTGATAGGCAGGAAGTGTGCAGACTTGGTCAATCTATCAACGATGACCCATATGGTGTCAAGTCCACCCGTTGTCTTGGGAAAATTGGTTATGAAATCCATAGTGATCCGCTCCCACTTCCATTCTGGGATCTCTGGTTGTTGCAATAAACCAGAGGGCTTCTGGTACTCGAACTTAACCTTTGCGCAAGTAAGGCATTTACTTACGTAGGTAGCAATCTCTGCTTTCATATTAGGCCACCAGTATAGCTTTTTAAGATCCAGATACATCTTATCTGAACCTGGGTGGACGGAATACCGAGTGTTGTGCGCCTCGGTCATGACCAAGTCTCGGAAACCACCGTGTTTCGGGGTCCAGATCCGGTTCATGAAATATAAACTCTGTCACCCTTGGCTTCTAAATTCTTGTCCATTCCTCTAAGGGATTCACTTGACACATTTTCAGGTTTCATGGCCTCAAGTTGAGCCGCCTGAATTTGCTTAGTCAGGTGTGAATGGATGCTTATCGATAATGACTTGACTTTGCGACCAGAATATTCCTTCCGACTTAGGGCGTCTGCTACTACGTTGGCTTTACCCGGATGATAACGAATATCGCATTCGTAATCACGGAGTAGATCGACCCACCGTCGTTGTCTCATGTTGAGCTCCTTTTGATCGAAAATGTGTTGTAAACTCTTGTGGTCAGTAAAGATAGTGCTCTTCGTTCCATACAAGTTGTGTCTCCAGATCTTCAGAGCAAACACTACTGCTCCTAGCTCAAGATCGTGGGTCGTGTAGTTAACCTCGTGTGTCTTCAACTGTCTCGAGGCGTAGGTGATGACCCTACCTCGCTGCATCAGGACACATCCGAGCCCTTGATTCTATGCATCGCAATAGACTACGAAGTCTTCTATTCCTTCGGGAAGGGATAGTATTGGCACGGTGCACAAGGCTCGTTTGAGCATTTGGAACGCTCTTTCTTGTTTCTCTTCCCAGTCAAAGGCCACGCCTTTCTGGGTTAGGGTTGTAAGGGGTTTCGCTATTCGAGAGAAGTTCTGAATGAATCTGTGGTAGTAGCCAGTGAGACCTAGAAATTGATGAATTTCTATAGGCGTCTTCGGTGCTGACCAGTTCTCAATGGCTTTAATGTTGGATGGGTCCACGTGGATTCCCTCTTCGCTTACTACGTGTCCTATGAAGTCAACTCTCCGGATCCAAAATTCACATTTCGAGAACTTCGCATAAAGCTTCTCTTTTCTTAATGTCTCTAGAACTTGTCGCAGGTGATCGCCATGCTCCTTCTTACTTCGGGAGTAGATCAGGATGTCGTCAATGAAAACGATGACGAACTGATCCAAGTAAGGTCGGCATACTCTATTCATCAGATCCATGAAGACTGCGGGTGCATTGGTCAATCCGAATGGCATCACCACGAACTCGTAATGTCCGTAACGAGTTCGGAAGGCTGTCTTCGGCACATCCTCCTCTAGCACTCGTAACTGGTGATATCCGGATCTCAGATCAATCTTAGAAAAATAGTTTTCCCCTTGCAGTTGGTCGAATAGATCATCTATGCGAGGCAGAGGGTAACGATTCTTGACCGTCAGTTTGTTGAGTTCTCTGTAGTCAATACACATACGGAAGGATCCGTCTTTCTTCTTAACGAACAAGACCGGTGCTCCCCAAGGTGAGAAACTCGGCCTTATAATGCCCTTGTTGAGCAGTTCGTTAAGTTGACCAGAGAGTTCCTGCATCTCAGCTGGTGCTAAACGGTAGGGTGACTTGGCTACTGGGGTAGCTCCTGGGACTAAGTCAATTCTGAACTCGACTTGTCGTTACGGAGGTAACCCGGGTAGTTATTCTAGGAAAATGTCGGGGAAATCGCTCACTACAGGGATGTTCTTTAGTTCTTTCGTTTCGAGGCTCGTGTCGACGACGTGAGCAAGGAATGCATGGTATTCCTTACGCATATATTTATGTGCTTGAATACTTGATATGATGCAAAGACTTGCACCGGGTTTGTCGCCGTAGACTATAAGAGTTTCGTTAGACGGAAGGTTTAGACGGACTGCTTTCTCGTAGCACATGATGTCGGCGCGATGAAGGCTTAACCAATCCATGCCAATGATAACGTCGAAACTTTTTATTGAGACTGGCATGAGGTCGATTGGGAATGAGTGGTTATCTAGTGTTAGGGTACAACCTAAGTATATGGTACTCGTACTTTCAGTTTTTCCATTAGCCATTTCTACTGTGAATATTTATTTGAGTGCGTGCGGTGGTTGATTAAGCATGCGAACAAATTTATGGTTTACGAAGCTTCGCTCTGCTCCACTATCGAACAGAATGCATGCATAGGAGTTATCGAGGAGGAACGTACCAGTCACCACTGTCGAGTCAGCAACTGCTTCCCCGTGGCCTATAGCTAGTACCCTCCCTGCTCCTCCAGCATTCCTCACTTTGGGGCAGTCGCTCTTAAAGTGGCCTACTTCGCCACATCCATAGCAGGTTGGGCTCGCGCCAGAGCCAAGGACTTGATTGATAGGTTGTGCCGGGAACTTAAAAAATCGTACGGTGTGTCCTTTCCTGTTGCAGTTAGAGCACTGCATTTCATGGCAGGGGCCGCTGTGGTGGTAGTTGCATTTGTTGCACTTGGGCGAACTTCCAGCATACCGACTCACCGGAGCAGTAGTAGCAGCAGTAGGGGTTATTGCGGCATGAATTGCTGCTTTTTGGCAGCCTGCTGCATCTTCTTTTCATCCTAGAATTTCCGCTTAGTATCAGCGGGTTTGGAAGGTTCCGGGATGGCCAGGGTGGTTGTGGTTGCAGGAGTTTTGACTCCATGGTCAATGAGTCGTTGAGCCAAGCGTTTGGCACTGTCGAAGGTAGCTGGGTTTGATGCTAGAACATTCCCCTGATACGGAGGCACTAGCCCCATATGTACCTCTCAATCTTCTTCCCATCGGTGGGAACCATGTTGGGGCAGAGGGCCACCAGCTCGCTGAATCGGGCAGTATAAGCGACCACATTGGTGCCCTTCATCGTCAGGTTCCAGAGTTCTTGCTCCAGTTTCTGGATCTCACCCCTCGGGCAGTATTCCTCAGACATGAGGTCTTTCATTGTTTCCCAGCCTATGTCGTTGGCTACGACGAGAGTTAGTACCTTAACATGGCCGTTCCACCATGTCAGGGCCTTTCCTTCAAAGGTGCATGCGGCGTACTTGACTTTACTCGCCGCAGGGCATGAACAGATTTCAAAGACTGATTCAGTCTTCTCGAGCCATTGCGAGAGGGCAATGACTCCGCCGGTGCCGTAAAAAGCCTTCGGTTTGCAATTTGTGAAATCCTTGTATGAGCACTCTCTCGAGCGCACATGGGTTTCAACCGGGGTTGATTCCACAGGGGTTCCACCTCTGCTGGCATCAGAAGAGTGATACTGAGCCATGGCAGTTGCCACTACTGCAGCTACGGCAGCATTCAGGGCTACAGTATCGATGACCGGAGGCGGAGGAGGTGGTGGTGCAGGATTATTCCTGGGAGATTTGCGAGGAGGCATCTTTTAGCTATAAGTTTATAAAGATAAGAAAAATGGTAAGAATGAATTTGTAAGCAAGGAGAGAGTGACACATGGACTAACTACCGATAGTCCAACAGTTGAAAGAGTGTTTGAAACCACAATAACAAATATTAGTAGGAAAGCACAAGTGTATAGATTTTTCCCACAGATAGATAGATCTCAATAATACTGGTATTACTGATGTAATAAGTTCAGGGAAAATCGACCTAAAAGTAGGTCTTACATCATACCATATAGAAAAGTTTGACAGTTCTTAGATTTGAAATTTGAGTACGGAAAGTTAAAAAAAATATATTTTACAGACAAGTGCTACTTAGAGCACAGATGTTAAAGGCTATTCTTTAATCAAAAGACAGAGATGTACTAGACATCAACCAACGGCGATGGGAAAATCCCGGGCGAGTACTGCGGTCGGACACTTGACGAAACACCTCTTGAAGGTGTCGATCCTGAGTCCTCTGACGAGCTTGAAGTTCCAAGATTTCAGCTCGTGAGGTAGCAAACTGCTATTACAGGGTTTTATTTCTTCTCCGGGTCCGTTCCATGTCTTCTTCAAGACGGTGGATGCGGACTGTGTTGACACTTGAGTCGGCATCAATCTCTATGACCCGGTCGACAGCTGCTCAACCTTGCTCGATATTACGAGCTATTCTGCGGATAATGACAGGCAGAGCTCGGTCAGTAGAGCCACCATCGCTGACGTTGTAAAAGATTCGGTCCCCTAAGTATGGTAAGGGTTGACCCTGTTCATCACTCCAGCGATTCCAGTTGTCTGCCCACAAGGGAGTAGGACCTGGAAGAGCTGGTCGATGGTTGTTGTTCGGGGCTTGACCTACGAGCGGCAGGTTGTTGACTTCAGGCTCGGAGTCAGATCCATCAGAAAAGCCTTCTGCGAGGTGATCATCCAAAGGGATTTGATGCTCAACCTTGGGCTCTTCATCGATCCACCCGGTACTGCCTTCATTTGGAATGTACGGGTCGCCGTGATGGAAATCTAGCCATTTGATCTACACAAGAAGGGAGGTCTAAGAATATAGTATTTTTAGCTTAAGTTCTACTGATCTTCTTGTAGTATTGTTGGTAAGTTTTTAGACTTGTTAACCTATCACAACCATTCTAGGGCATATGCTAATCACTCCTAGGACCAGCATACTTGATCAGGCTATGCCATTCCCAGGACTGACCATACATCCCCGAGCTCACTTGTGATATTTAACAATGGTAATACTTTTGTTCTTGTCATTGTGACACTGATTTTAGTATGAATGCAGACTAGTATACTTAATTAAATATTTTAATATTTAAAGTATAGACTCTTAGTCAGAGTTTAATCCTAAATGTGTTTATAGTTTAGTATATCTTTTATGGGTTGATATACTTGATTCACTATAAACTATGCTCTGATACCAATCTGTCACACCCCAAAACCAAGAACGGCGGAAACGTTCTGGGGCGGAGGACGTCATGTAAAGTAATCACAACACAGTAAATGTAAATAAGCAACCAACATCATCCATTGCATTAAATATATACTTTTAATACAAGCGTGTTCTGTACAGTTTTAGACACCAAAAATATAACGTAAATCAAAATAATAATATGATGAGTCTTGAATGCGCTCCATCATCTCAAAAGCTGGCATCGGTACCTGTCTACTGATAACCTGAGAATACAAGTTATTTTGAAAGAGTTTATCAGCATTAAGCTGGTGAGTTCATAAGTATTTTAATGTCGGCGTCTGTTATCAAAACGTTTGAACATATTTTAAGTATAAGTTCGTAAAATGTATGTAAGTGTTTGTAAAGGTTTGAATCTCTTAGAAAAACCTATATTTTCTAATAAAGTAGCCTTCTACCAAGGCTTTAACTGTTTTGCATGATCGTTTGTTGTAAAAGCGTGTGATTTCCCAAGTGCAACTATCTTTTAACAAAATATAGTTTGTACATTAAAGTTCAAGTGAGGTTATCACTAAAAATATGTAATGGGTAAATCTTTGTAGTACTGTAGTTTAGTTTTATAGTAACTACTGCTGTACTAACTACCTTAAACCGGATTTATATTAAGGTATAATGTGATAATTGCACCATACTATCGACTGGTAACAACGACATAAAGAACGGTCGTAATAACGGAATGACGTTTGGCACCCGCATACCTGCAGGTCTAGCTGTAGCTAGCAGCAAGGTGTAGGATAGTCAATCTAGTATAGATCTATATGCAAACTCAAGGCTCTCCCTCCAAGAGAATTCTGGCTGCAACTCGGGCCATAACATTTAAGGCATGCTCCAATACAGTGGATCACAATTTGCAACGTATTAATGTAAGGGTAATGTTTCTCGTTCTAGTATAGTTGTATATGTTCTCATAGTATAGTATTGTATAGACTCATGAATGAACTGACTCATTGATCTAATAGTTGTAATAGTATGATCATGTGTTACCTCGATGGTAACTCACTAATGATGTGTCTAGTACGTATGAATAGAGAAGTACTTTTATGTCTATATATGTATATTTGATATTTAATTAATATTGAAACGACCTACGGATGGTCACCCGAAATCCCACCAGACCACATCCAAATTGAGAAAAAGGAAATAGGGTGGATGGCCTTCCTAAGCCCTTTAAACATTATTTTTACATCTATACATATATGGGCATGCAATTTATAATATAAAAGCATAAATAAGTCTGTATAAGACATTAGAAACATAAGTATTATTTTAAAGAAAGATCGACTTGATGTCGATATGTAAAACAATTTGAAGGCATAGGTTTGATTAAAACAGTTTAAGTATAAGGAACATTTGTTTAAATCACAGTTTTAATATAAATTTGAAAAGTAAATGGGTTTGTAAAACATTTTGAAGTAAAACAGTTTGATAGACAGTTTGAACAGTGATAAAATCACTAGTTTCCCTAGTTATTAATCACATGTGATTAATGAAATCACATGTGATTGAATCAATAACTATAAGTATTTAACTTGTATCCCCCCCCATAAGTATTTAAAACATTTAAAATCATTTCAAAGGTTGATTAAAGGGGGTAAGGACTCACTTGATTGATTGAAGAAAGCGAGATGGAAAACCGGGCAGAGTTTCGTCTCGGGAAATGGATTTTTTTCTCGGGATTCTTGGGAATCTCGGGAGTAAAATCGACCCTCGGGACTTGAGCAAAAAGACCAGAGCTTCGGGTTTGAACGGGCACGGAAATCGAGGCAAGATCGTGAGAGAAAGGAGAGAAATGAGCAAAATTTCCGGAAAGCCTTGCATCCCTTTTATAGGGGTGCTGAACCGCCTCGGTACGCTGGGCGTACGAGGGTACGCAGCGCGTACAAGACGTCATCACTTACGCACTTCGGATGGGATGGCGGGTCGGACGGGCGGGTCGGAAGCTTCGCATAGGCGACGTGGACGATCCGAGGCCCTTGATCTGAGTACGCGGGGCGTACGAAGGTACGTAGGGCGTACTCCGGTCCTATCCGATGACTCCCCTTCGGATAATACCGGGAGTTTATAATTAAATTTGTATTTATTTTAAATAAACTTCTAAAATTCATATCTCCTTCATACGAACTCCGTTTTTGACGTTATTTATATCCACGCGAAGGTGAGATCAAGATCTACAACTTTCGTTTAGACTCCGTTGGCAAATTCCGAAATTATTTTTATTATTTATTTATTAAAATGACGTGATTAAGGAATTTCTTCAAAAATTCATAACTTCCACATCCGAAGTCAGATTTGGACGTTCTTTTTATTTACGCTCATAGTTTGAGGTTATCTATAACTTTCATTTAGATACTTAAGGCTAAAAACTATTGCATTGAAATTTTGCGTTTTTCGTTTAATCGCTGTTGCCGGTTTTGCCGTGAATCTTCGGTTGGTCATAACTCTTCATTATAACTCGGATTTTAAGGTTCTTTATATGTACAAAAACCTTGATACGATTCCTACTACTTTATTTAACCCAAATAAGATTTTTGGAAAGTTATATTTTGATCTAGATTTGATTGGTTTTACATTACATTGTCTCGAAATATCGGGTTGTCACATTATCCTTGTCTTGTGATTATGGTTTTCACAAATTCATATGGGTAGGAACTCATACACCATAAAAATCTAAGTGTCATAAGGTTTCTCTCCGATTCATGAAAATGATGGTGAGGAAACACTTTCACTAAGTAGATTTTAGCTAGATAGCAATTGTGATATTTGCATTATCAAAGTCGTTAATGGAGCGTGTGTGGTTTACCAGCACACTAACCTGTACTTGTGAGAAGTGGCAAAAAGGTCTACCCATTATGATTACGGCATCCCTCTTCATAATTGTTTAGACACACAAGTATGCTATCTAAGGGAAGGTGTATGATTTTGATAAAGTCTTATCAAAACAATCTAGTATCAGAAATCTGAACTTTGGTAAGAAAGTCAGCTGATTTCTGAGTACATGTCAAAGCTAGTGGGAGCATGATAATTATGATAAGTATTGCAAGCTAGCAAGGTTAATTATAGAAAACAAAAGTTTCAATTGGGAAAAGTTGTTTTGCTATAATTAAGGGAGAGGAAATTATACTTCATCTCAATTCTATAAGCTTAGATCGTGAGGTTTTAATCATTTAGTCAACGATATATATGAATTTCATGTTGGAATGGCTCAACATTAGGAAATTTTGTATATGAGTCCATCATTTGCGTTCTAAAATTCTATTATGATTACAACATCCCTTTTCATAATCTGAATTATGAGAACTTGGAAAATTGAAATGGAAATCTTATCGCAAAAGACTGGTTTAGTCTTTATCTGAGACATCATGAATCGTGTCCCATATGCTTCAGATATAGGATCGATTACATGTGCTATATTCATCCGTTCTAAGTTTTTCCAAATGCCTGGGGCATAAAGAAGGGAAAAGCTCTAGAATTGGATGTGACTAAAAAGGATTAAATAGTTGTCGAGGACAATCTAAGGTTGACCAAAGATTGGGTGCTCAAGGACAGTTGGAAGTATAGTGATAATTCTGGAACGATCATATTGACATAGTCTGTAAGGAGGCAACTCTTGTTCAGAAGTGATAGTTAAAATGGAATCTGGAAATGTTTCAAAGTTAGAATTTTCAATCTGTTTAAGATTAGGAAACTTAATGCAAGAAGGATGTTTCCAAGGAGCTGATCTTCTTTGGAATACTCTGTAATGATTGTTGTCAAGTCTTTCTAACTTTGTGCATAATCATTACAAGAGGATCAATGCATATAAGTTTAGAATCTAAAAGATTTCAGTAAATGACATGAATTTGGAATTCTTGTACTTGCAGTAAGGATTTGGGAGTGTGAAAAGAGAATCATTGAAGTTATGTTCAATGGATCTAGTTCACAAAGTAAAGATCATAGACAAACATAGTATGCATACTTGGTGTATGGCATGACTAGTGTTTAGAAAACATAGTGTACATGCTTGGAGCATGGGACAACTATTGTTTTAAATTCAAGAATAAAAAACAGTATACAATGAATAATGTGTAATCATATGGTGATAAATAAAAGGTGTTTTATTTATGTTCATAGATTTTGATACCATATTGGATTAAATTATTATTGTGTTTCATTTTGCATGTTTTGACTTCCAGAATAAACTTGGTTATTCGTCCGGAATGACTATGTTATTCAAACCATCCACAGTCGGTCATATGTTGGGAGTAGATATGAATTAAGACTGTCATGGGTTAGCTTGTAGAGGTCTAAGGTGTTGGACAAAGGTCTACAACACTCATGAGTGCTCATAAGTTCTGAGTATTGGATTCAACCTGCGCTCATTGGAATCACTTCATGGATTTAATCATGAGTGATCATGAGACGATAATATCTTATATTCTTCAAATCTAGAGATATGAGTTGTTACTATGAGTTGGTTGTACATTGATTGCACGAAAACGAATTTGGTAACTCAGTGCTATAAAACGTGTCTTAGTGTATGATTCAACAAGTAGTAGAACCAGCCATATGAGTCGAAGTTAATCCATTCCTTTTACCTTCGGGTTAAAAGCGATATCTGTGGGTCCCTCGATGATTTGATGATGACAAATGGAAGTGCTCGGCCGGGCCAGGACTGATTTGATTTGTTCAATTAGTCAGTCGTCATAAATTGGAAATAGGGAAACAACGAATGGACAGAGAGAATGATTATAATCCATGTCTCAGTCTATATGATATCTAGAATGGAGGAATATATGATCCCTTATCTAATTGACAAGTCAATGAAAAAGGTCAGAGTTCATCTACAAGGTCAGAGTTCGACAGATGCTTTTGAGAGCTACGATTGCCAGTCGGTTCCTGAAGTCATACGCAATAATAGTTTTAGACTTATCCAACTGGGATACTGTTGGATTAATGTCTAAGTCCATAACTATAATTGGTAAGACTTGACCCGACCCGACATGGTCCATTTGGATTGCATAGCATCATGCACTTGGTTAGACTATAATAAGAGAAACAAGACACTTATGGTTATTAATATATTATAAGTTCTAGTATATTAATAATAAAAATAATAAGATTATTTAATTAGTATTGATCAAGAATTAATCTAGGATTAACTAAGTGATCAAAATAAGACTAATTAAATATATGGGTTGATTGTGTAAATCATCCATACTTGTATAGTGGGCTAACGCTCCATGGATAATCAAGTTGGGCTATGGTCCATGGATGCTCCATGGTGTGTTTGAACCCATGGATCCAAGGAAATGGAAAGTCATGACAATTAGGGTTTACGCTAATTGTAACACTATATAAAGATATTATTCTTGACGAAATCGGCGACTAGTGAGAGTAATAGAAGGGCTAGCTAATTTTCATGAAGTGTATAACTCTCTCAAGTTATTCCAAGTGTATTTGGTGTTGTGTGAACCATTTGAGGTGTCACACTTGGGGCACTAGCCACTCAAGCTTCATGAAGACTTTCTACATCAAAGAGGTATGTATTCTATCTTGTTACATTCATTGTTTTGTATGCTAGATTAGGATGATACCTTGGAAGTTCTTATTTGCATGTATAATAGAGAAAACATAGATCCAAGGTATTTAGGGTTGCATGTACACTTAGGAGTGTTAGAATGCTCAAAACCCAACAAATAGACCTTATACACTAATTAGATTAAGAAAGAAGCAAATTGAAATAAAATAAAAGAAAATGTTTTTGAATTACGATTTGAGTTTTCTAAAATGAAATAAAAACATAAATAAAATATTTTTGGATTTTTTTAGATTCTTTGAAAAAGAACTTGTAAGTCCCCAAATTGTGGATCCAATTTAGTAATCAATGAAGTTAATTGCAATTAAAATAAAGTGTAGAAGGAGTCGAAAGAAGATAATATCAAGCATGCACAAATTTATCATAAAATGTCAAGTACACCTTGTAAGTACACCCAATGTTGTGCTCAGCCAAAAAATACAATCTGACACAACTCCACTACTATAAATAGTATCTCCCACCAGCACACGAGTGTGCAGCCACACATGTGTGTGTGGCCGCACACAACACACGAGTGTGCAACCACACATGCGTGTGCGGCCGCACACAGTATGTGCGGCCGCACACACGTGTGAGGCTGCACACGTCTTGTCTACAAATTATCTAGTGACGAGCCAAAGTCCGGATATCCCTCTCTCTAAATCGAAGAATATCTTTTGCGCTAATCAACCTCAGAACATGTTCCCAATCCCTTTATTTGATAGCAGCAGTTGCAGTTTCGTCATCATACGCCCAAAATTCCATTTTGTCAAGATATCCCTCCTGGAAGTTCTGAGGGATTGGAATTTCTTTCTTCTATTTTGTAGCAGGCCACATAATGATCTTCATGGGTTTTCCTAATTCTGGATCAAGAACATCTTTATCCTTTTGGTAGAGGGCTCTTGCGGTCTTCATCTTGGGAAAATTCTCCTTGACTTGCCTATCAAGAAACCTCTTGAAGTTAGATGCACTTGGATCATCTGATGGATTGTGGAATGGGGCCCTTGATAATTCAGCTAAATCAGTTTCATGGGTGCTTTTATAACACTCAGATACTCCTGAGTTTCACTTTACAACCCACAAATTCGTCTCTGGATCAAAGGCCCACATTTGGATTTCGGACCTATCTCCATACTCGACACCGAACTTTCTTTTCATTAAGTTTGTCACAGTCAAAACAGGGTCTTTTGCCTTGCGATTTTCATTAGAGTTTTTCTTGAATAAAAGCCCTTCGCTTTGATTGGCAGTTACAATTCTTTTGCCTTGTTTGATCGTGATTCTGGCTCTGCTTCCTTCTAGTTCTTTTTCAAACCTGTTGACAATGGTGGTTGTTCTTGGAGCAGGTGGGTTGATAGGAAAATCATCAGCTGTAGAATGTGATTGAGCTGTGGGAGGATCAACTATTCCATGTGGCTGTTGGAAGAGGGCTTTGACTCTTTCACCGAATGCATCGTACAAAACGTTCTTGAGATTGAAATAATTGGCTGATACGGATCCAAGACTCATTTGTAAATCTCTAATTTGTTTGGACTTTTCTTCATCCTTCGCCATGAGCTCAACAATGTATGCAGTGAGTTGATCCATCTGAATTGACTTTTTGATGAGCTCTTGAAGGAGAATCCTAATCTCCTCTTGAAGATCAGGCGAGGAAGATTTGTCATCACCTGTTCGTCCATTCCTAAAGGATATTCCTTTGCCGCGTGTGGAGGTTAGAATAGGTTGTGCTAGGTGTTTTACCAATCTAATAGAAGCTTCATCTAATGAAGGTCGAGTGGGAGAATATTCTGGAATGGATGACGACCTACCAGTCTCAAACATGGTACTCGGACCTTCATCAGATTGATTTGGAGGAGAGTGAACAGTGGTAGTAGTGATTGTTGAAAGAACATGAGGTGCACTTCTTACATCAGGTACCTACAGACTTGCAAGTGATTGGCTTGTTTTCATGGAAGTCTGAGGTTGAGTTGAGTCAGGAATGATTGGAACAGAAGTTGAGATGGATGACACAGAGGGAGGAATCTTTGATGTCACATCTCATTGGCTTGATGCGACCTCCAAGGGCTTTGAAATAGAGAGCAGAATCTTGAGAACATTTCCTTCATCTCTAGTCTTGGTTGCTGAAGCAGCAACTTCATCGACTTTACTAACACAGCTGCTGGGAATTCCAGGAAAATAACCAAAATCTTCATCGCCATGATCAAATTCTATGTTTGTTAGGATGTTGTCACTGATCCCCGTAAAGTCAAATTCTTTTAAAAACTCTACATCATCATAAAGATCAGCGTCATCATCCTCTTGAGCAGATTTTGATTCATTTGTTTTCTGAAAATCATGCTCATCAGCCACAAAAGCTGTCGAAGAATCATGAATCTCCTCAACTTCTGGCTCCGAGGTAGAATGAAAAATGTCTTCAGTTTCCATCGGAATGGACTAATCTCCTGATTCTTCTCTATCATTCCCATCAAAAATTCCAAATTTTATCAATGGAAATGTTCCTTCAAACACCCGCCTCTTTTTTGTTTCATTAGTCCAAAAGCACTTGGACCAATGGATTTGAAATCCAAGGTATCATTTACTCTCTACAGCTCGGGGTGAGTCACATTAAGGATGATTTGCAAAAATCTTGGATACATCAAGAATTTGTCCCTTTTGCTTCCTTCAAGGTTTAGAATCAATTCATTCATTATGAATTTTGAGAAATTGAACTCAAATCCTGCAGCCAAGACTGTAATTGCTCCAGTGTTAGCTAGGGAGATCTCGTTTGCTCCTGATCTCCCGCCGGAAATACAACTCACGAACGCATGAGCGAGATACTTCCAACATGGAGGAAGCAACTTCTTGATTGTAGGGGGAAAGGTTCCCTCGTATCTCATGTGCTCCAAGACATCCTGAGTTTGATGAATGTCAATTTCTATTGTGTACTAGATCTGTCTTCTATTTGGAGAGATTCCCTAATGATGCTCTCTGTTACTTGAATTTTCTTGTCTTCGATTGTTGCTTCAACGAACTTGTCACCCTGATCATTCTTCTTCACAACAACACTCCTCTAGAAATCCTTAATCAGATTTTGGTAGATAGCAGGGCATTTAGTTAGAGCATGGACCAAACATGATTTCTTCAAACCATACACAATGAATTTCAAGTCATTGTGAGCTGCAGGAAGGTCTTCAGGAAAAATGGCGGAGTTGTGGACTTTATCGAATTCCATGTCTCCCATCTTAATCTGAAAATAAACACACAAAATCATTAGGGCAAAATTATTGAAAATGGTGCAACCGCACATAGAATTGCATACAGCCGCACACGTGCAAGTGTGCAGCCGAACCGCACACGCTCAACTGTTCACAGTTTAATGTAATCGCACACGGTTCAGCTACACACGCCCGTGTGCGGCCGCACAGACCGTGTGCGGTCACACTTGGAGATGAAACAGTTGATACTTCGATTAAACAGCAAACGGTGAATAATTTTAAAAAAAATTCGTTATTTGAGCCGTGTTCATGAGAATTACTAGGAAAGAACTTTGAGACAAGAGACAAATAGAAACAGTGGCGGTGAAGGACTCACCGCACACACCCTATATATACACAAAAAAAATTTCATTTCCTCCCCCTTACCTTTTTAATAATCAAAACCGATGCCCCAAGCTTAACAAATTTTGAAAAATAAAACATTTTGAAGATTTGATTAACTAAAATTATTATTTCTAAGAATTTAAAAATAAAACCTAAAATAAAACTTATTATTAAAAAAATAAAAATAAAATTAATAAAAAAATAAAAATAAAAATAGAATAGAATAAAATGATATTAAAAATACTATTAACGACAAAGAATAAAAAATTAAATTTAATCCTATATAAATTCTTTTAACCAATTGAGATTTGGGATCAAAGTTGTTGAGCAGTCCTTCTTCATGTATCAATTCCTCCTCCTTCATGAATAGATCTGGTTGATCGTCGGTAATGTGGTCCACTTAAACACGAAAATTTTTGTGACAAATTAAGACATGCTATAAGTGACAAGACAAATTAACCCTAAGTTACTAGATAATATTCCTAAGGACCATCAATCTGACGACGACCAAGGATATTGTTGTCCACTTAAATTGAGCAGCGAGATCTACAGACAATCTAAAATTGTACAATTTTAGATGTACTGGATCATGTTCCCGCTTCCTGACATACCCCAATAATCAAGAACTTCCGAGATACTCCTCACTTTAGATGAGCAGATATTATTCATAGAAAGGATAGATTCAGATTATTATTATTTATAGTTTTTTAAAGAGGGATTGAGAAGTAGAAGGTTGCATATGCTGTGTACCAGGTCGGGTAGTCAATCACGCAAAGGAGACAACACATGGCTAACAGATAAGAAGAATTTCATAATATTCATAGAAATAGATTTGCATATGTTGCAGTCCAGGTCAGATCTCTTCCAATCATGTAAAGGAGGCAAAATAATTTTCTACAGACCTATTTTATTGGAATTCCCCAGTTGCTCCATCAATACCGGAATTATGGACAAAATTCGTACATCGAAGAAAAGTTAAGCCACGGTTCTAGATACGGGTTCTCTTAATGTGACTAATGGATTCTCATGTATATCTCTCTGCTCAACCAATCCGAGCATCGTATTGTCAGTCTAAACGGAACTATCTAGGTCAATATTTATCAAGTCTCTAGAATCCTTAAGTTCATTTGCACCTAGTCAAGACCGTTAAATTCTTCGTGCCTACCAGCGCATCAAATACAGAGTCTAGATAATCCAGTTTTGGTACTTTACACAAACTCAGATTGCCTGTTATTACTTGTTAATATCACTTCCCAACTCATATCATAAAACACAAATTAAAAATTTTAATGTTTTTGGATTTTCTAATTTTCTGATGTTTTTGGATTTTCTTATTTTCTGATTTTTTGGATTTTTAATTAATTTTTTTACTGTTTTTGGATTTTCTAAATTCTCCCCCTAAATTTGTGCATAAAAAAATAAAAGAAAAATAATGTGCAAATTTATCCTAAACTAAACATAAAAAAAAGTAATCCACAAAACGAATCATTTTCAAAAAATTAACCAGCACATCGAATCGAGCTTTGTTAAACGTCTTCGTGAACAGATTTACTACATTATTATCAGAGCGCACATGTTCTAGCCGAATGAGCGAACGCTCATAACATTCTTTGATAAAGTGACTTTTGATATTGATGTGCTTGGTTTTTAAGTGTTGGACCGGGTTTTTGCCAATTTGGATCGCAGCCTCATTATCACAGAAAAGAGGGGTTTCTTGAAAATTCAAACCGTAGTCCAACAACTGATGTTGGATCTGATGGGTTTTGAGCATTCTAACACTTCCTAAGTGTACATGCAACCCTAATAACCTTGGATCTATGTTTGTCTAATTATCATGCAAAGTTGAATTCCAAGGTTATATTCCTATCTAGCATACATGGGGAACAATTTCTAACTTGAATGAAAGATAGCATAACTTACCTTGTTGTTGCTTATGTTCCTTGAAACCTTGTGAGCCTAGCACCCCAAGTGTGATGCCTCAAATGCTTCACACAACACCAAATGCTCTTGGAAAGACTTTTTGAGACAATACACACTTCCTGAAATCGGCCTAGCCCTCTTGTTTCATATGTGTAGCAAATTTTGGTGGAGAATGGGATTCTTATATAGTGTTGACACATCTAGGGTTACACCATGTAAACCCTAATGTGTCATGACTCTTCATTTCCATGACCCATGGGTTTGTAACTCCCATGGAGCATCCATGGAGCATCCTATGGGTAGAACCCAACTTGATAATCCATGGAGCCTCTTAGCCCACTATACAAGATATGAATGATTTACATAATCAACCCATATATTTAATTAGTTATCTTTTGATCACTTAATTAATTCTAAATTAATTCTTTGATCAAACTAATCAAATAATATTATTAATATATTAGAACTTATAATATATTAATAATCTCCAAGTGTTATTCCTCTCATTTAGTCTATCCAATTGCATGGTGCCATACAACCCAAATGGACCATGCTGGGTACTTACATTATTCCCATTACTTTCATATTGTGACAGTTCCACTTGAAAGTTAATGCAACTATTTTCGAGATAAGATAGTTGTAAACTAGGGAAAACTTACATTTTAAAAATGAAAAACAGAACATTCGGGACTAGTACATCCAGTAGAAAGGGACCATAATGCTAACTTTATGATTCCTTAATGTATACATCAAGGGATATATATATATATATATATATATATATATATATACTTATAAATAGGATCCGACATGTAATAGGATGTGTGCTCTCCGCTTTATTTCATGTTCCTTGTTTGGTTGTGGGCTTAGAGCAGATTCACCCAACCTATTATTTATTTGATCTTAGGTATATATATGTTTCGTATACATTAAGTCATCATAAGGGGTACCAGGTATAGGTCAAGTCATAGGACACTAATTCAATGCACAATTTTCAAGTACAAAGCATACTTTTCAAACAGAACTTTTGGTACTCAAAGCTAGAAACTCACCAGTAAAAGGTTTAATCCATTTTATTAAACCAATGTAAACATAAAGGACTTTAGGTGATTGACTCTATAATACTTTAGTTTATACATCATGGTTATATATCATTAATACCCAACACATAGTTGGATGTGTGCTCTTCCGCCTTATTTCTTGTTGCTTGTTTGGTTGTGGGCTTAGGGCAGATTCATCCAATCAACTATTTATTCGATATTAGATTATATACAGCCAGTATAAACTGAGTGATTATAGAAGTAATCACTGTGGTCACTATTTTATTATAAGAAATAAGGGTTTTCTTAAGGGATATTTTCATTAAATATTAAGGAACTATTACAATTAACTCCATTAGTAACGAGTGAATACACCAGGGTTATATACAACAAGGACCTAACAAACAATGGGATGTGTGCGATCCGCCTTATCTCCTATTCCTTGTTTGGTTGTGGACTTAGGGTAAATGCGCACAATCAATTGTCAGTTTACTCTGAGTTTTATATAATTTGTATCCATTTAGTACTCATAGAAAGGATTGTAGAATCATTTTTATGTATCTTTCATCAAATTAGGAAATATAGGATTTTCTAGAGGAACAGGCGAAATTTTCTAAAAACATAACTTATAACTTACTACTATTCAACTACATTTTTCAACAACTTTCTACAACTTACATACATCATTAAAATCTTATGAATTCGCCTGCTTATTTGTTGATCAACTCTTTCAAATAACTTGAATTCTCAGGAAACTAGTAGACAGGTACACGCTATGGGAATTCAGAAGATGGAGTCGTATAGATTCGAGTCTTGTTTTGTTATTTTCTTATGAATTCTATGTTTTTTGAACACACACATTGTAAACACTTTCTTTTTACATGAAATGGTTGTTCATTACTTTCTTACTGTATACATATCTTGTGATACTAAACATGACGTCCTCCACCCCGAACGATTCCGCCGTTCCGGTATTGAGGCGTGACAGATTGGTATCAGAGCATTGTTTATAGCGAACTAAGTATATCAACCGGTAAAAGATATACAACTATAAATAAAATGGGGCTTAAGTGCTCTGGATAATGATATATTTTAAGAGTATAACAAAAGGCTATAAAAATATACCTACTTGCTTATACATGTAGATACTAGAACGAGTATCATGAGCAGTACATAACTAAAGTATTTAAAGGTTGAACACTGTCATCAAACCTGAAAAGTTATGTAATCATAGCTAGGATCAATATAGCCTGATCAACTATATTCATTCGAGGTATGACCGACATGTGCTTGGGAGTGATGTGGTGTTACAATGGTGTTAAAACTAACCTAACCCTATACAAAGGATCTCTAGATCAGAACATCAAAATTAGAATACTATAGGAGTATTTTAGCCTCTAGATAACTAACATATGTGATAACTTAAAAGATCCTTACGGATAAGTCTATAATTTTGCAATGTATACTCCCAATGTTATATATAATTGGGGTTTTATAGACTTAGAAATTGTGATCTACGCTTCATTACCTATTCCTGGTTTGGTTGTGGTTTTGGAGTAGGATCATTTATTAGAAGGTCTATTTAATCTTGAATTATATATAACTTGTATACATTGTATAATTATAGAAGGGCTCAGTAAGGATCACCCCATAAAGTTACCTTAAATCTCATAAAATTCTTTCGTCACTTCCATTCTCGTATGACAAGCCCAGATAGTAACCATTTCCTCTTATGGGTCCACATAAGAGTCAAGAAGGAACTAGGGCATGGTCATGAGAAGTATTCAAAGAAGGATCAATCGGAGTAACCAAAACGTCATATACGTCACACTAATAAATAATAATCTTGGTTAACTTAATGAGTTAGTGGAAACACAACTCACCCTATGTGTTAGGATTATTTCCTTTACATGCAGCTGGTAACAGTTATTCAGGTAACATATAATTATTCGAGGATAGCCATTTCTAATTCATAAAGTTCATTTGGTATAGACTTTTTAAGAATTGTTTCTAGAACCCTGTGGAAGTCAGGACCAGATACACTCAAAACTAGGATAACCTTGTCTTTTAACTTTTGGCTTGTGTCCATTGCTCTAGACTTATTCCATATCATCTTTGTATTCGTTAACTCCAACTCCTTCCCCACAAATTGACACGGGAACTTTAAATGTTGCAGTAGTTGCGGTTGTGGCATCAACCATGGTTCAATATCATCCTACCAGTTCCAGCGAAGGTGGAACACATGTTCATGCTACTTAAAGTGAGGTCCCTGTGTGCTCGAGTGAGTGCTCCTACAAGGACTTCATCAATTGCAAACCCCTTTCCTTTAACGAAAATGGTGGAGTCATCGCTCTGATGCGATGGTTCGAGAAAACAGATTCGGTCTTCGAATTTTGTTCGTCCCCAGAAGGGAGCGAAGTGAAGTTTGATGCCTGCACCTTCTCCAAAAGAGCCATGACATGGTGGAACATCCATGTTAAGTCACTGTCCCTATCAGTGGCTAAATCAATTGGTTGGGAAAACCTGAAAGAATTAATGTTGGAAGAGTACTGCCCAAGGGGCGAAGTACAAAAGTTGGAACAAGAACTATTGGAGCTTAAGATGGTCGGCTCAAACATACTGACCTACACTAACAGGTTTTGCGACTTGTCAGTAAGATAGAAAGATACATCTGGGGTCTTGCTGCCCCGATCCAAGGATATGTATTGTCTTCTAACCCAGCCACATTTAGTAGTGCCAAATGCTTGGTCCAGCGACTCATAGACCATGGAGTCCGCCATGGTGCAGAAGTCCTCGTTCCTGAACCATCAAAGGAAAACAACTATAATCAGAAGTCGGGGAACAAGAAGAAGAAGAAGCGAACAACCCAGGATACCCCGCAAGAGCAACACTCGAGTACTATGTACGCCACTACCATGCCTGCTACTCCAGCACCTGCCAGTCGACATGCTGGAACCCTCCTGAAGTGTGGAAAGTGCAACAACCACCACACCGGAGTATGTTGGGAAATGCGGTGTCTGAACTGCCACAAAAATGGGCACACGGTCCGTTTTTGTAGGGCATCGGCTCAATCGATCTCCCAATTCCACGGTGCTGAACAAAACCAAGCCTGATATGGCTGTGGTAAGGCTGGGCACCACCAGAGGGACTATCCGATAACAAAGAACTCAGGTGCGGACGGACAAATCCTGATGATCATCGCTGGAGAATCAACCCCAAAGTCGTCATCGAGCAGCGGTATGTCTTCGATCTAGTAATTACTTTAAAATTAATTTATATTTATATAAGATTAAAACTAAGGGGAATACACTTAAAAGTAATCTTAATCACTCACATATTGAAATAGGTCACGGTATTCAAGAGAACTAAAAGATCCGTTTAGAGAAGCTACGATGGTTTACCATATACATCAGGGTTGTGCATAACTAAGATGTTGCAGAATTAGAGTGAGTGATTTTGCCTTAATTCATGTTCCTTGTTTGGTTGTGGATTTGAGGCAGAGTTACTCAGTCGAATGTACTATTCATCTTAAATATTCAAAACTTGTATATGACAGGCGATCGTAGGGGAACCAAGGAGGATCATGATATTAAGTTGTTGGGTTTTGAGCAATCTAACACTTCCTAAGTGTGCATGCAACCCTAATAAACCTTGGATCTATGTTTGTCTAAATACATGCAAAATAATAATTTTCCAAGGTTCATAACCTATCTAACATGGCATGGGGTACTTTTAAACATAAAAGAATTAGATGAGATTACATACCTTTTGATGATGAGTTTGATTCCTAAGGAGTTTGAGGGCCAAGCACCAATAGTGTGAATGCCTCAAATGGAATCACAAATCACCACAAAATCTTGGAAAACTTTGAGAGAGTGTATACACACTATAAAATCGGCCACACACAAAGTCTCACACACTAGTGTCACTAGTGGCTATTTCATGCAACATAAGCATGCTTATATAGTGTACATGATTAGGGTGAAACCCTAATAACCCATGACCTTTCCTTTTCCAAGGATCCATGGGTAAAAATCTCCATGGATCATCCGTAGACTTCCATACAAGCCTAACCCATTAACAAATGAGTATTAGCCCACACCATATAAAACAATAGCCCACAATTTAATTAGTCTTCCTTTTAATCTCTAAATTAATTCATAATTAATTTAAGACTAAGATTAATTAAATAACATGACTTCATATTAATATATTATAACTTATAATATATTAATAAACATATGTGTATAATTCTCATAAAATTATCCATAAATAATTCGGATGAAATGCAACCCAAATGGACCATGCCGGGTCGGGTCAAGTATATACCAAATAAGTTATGGACTTAGACACCTTATCCAACAGACTTCCACTTGGATAAGTCTAATAACTATATTTGCGTATGTTACTTCAGGAACCAACCAACAATCGTAGCTCTCGAAAACTCTGTTGAACTATGAAGCGCCATTTTTAGATAAGTGATCATTTAATCCTCTGTTCTCATGATATCAGCCGGACAAATACATGGAACAACGTCGTACTTATTGTCCAGCAGTTTGTTTCTCGATTTCCGATTTGTTTGACAAAGAACTTAATCGAACACATCAATTTAGTTCTGACCGGCCGGTACATAGGTCACAACAAAATCATCGAGGGGCCCAAATATCGCTTCTATTTCTAGAAGGAACAGATAAACTTCGACTCATATGCTTGTTCTACTACTTGTTGAATTGTACACAAAGGCACATTTTATAACATCAAGTTACTGATGCGTTTACGTGCAATCAATGCACAACCAACTCATAGGTAATAACTCATATCTCTAGGTTTGAAGATGTATATGATATTACCGTGTCACGATCACTCGAGATAAATTCCATGAAGTGATACAAGTGAGCGTGGGTTTATTCCAATACTCATAACTTATGAGCACTCATGAATGTTGTAGCAACCATTTCTATGACTAAACCCATTTAGCCATCTACAAACTCGATTCGTGACAGTCTTGATTCATACCTACTTCCAACATATGAACGACTGTGGAGTGTTTAGATAACTTAGTCATTCGGAAAGAATAACCTAGATATTTTGGAAGTCAAAACTTGAAAAGTGAAACACAATAATAATCGAATCCAATATGGTCTCAGAACCCTTTTGAATATAAATAGAACCACCTTTTATTTATCACCATATTGATTACACATTATTCATTGTATAATGTTTCAAACAATCAACTTAAGACTTGAATAAAACAATAGTTGTCCCATGCTCCTAGCATGTACACTTTGTTTTTCTAAACAATAGTTATGCCATATTCCAAGTATGCACACTATGTTTGTCTATGATCCTTACATTGTGATGTAGATCAATTAAACATGATTCTATTGTTACTCATTTCACAATCCCAAATCCTTATTGTAAATGTGAGAATCCCCGATTCCTATCATTTACCAAAAAAACTGTTAGATTTTAAACTTTTATGCAATGTTGCTCTTGTAATGATTATGCACAAAGTCACCAAAACCTTGTCACCAGTCATTACAGAGTATTCCAAAGAATGTCAACTTCTATGGAACGGAAGTCTCATATTCAAAGTACATTGCTTTGAACATCCTTCTTGCATTAAGGTTTTCTAATCTTACATAGATTGAATAACTTCCACCTATGGAGACACTTCCATAGTCCCATTTTGACTATCACTTCTGAACAAGAGTTACTTCTTTTCAGAATATGTCAATATGGTCCTTTCCGACAACTTACATCATACTTCCAACTGTCCCTGAGCAACCAATCTTTGGCGAACCTTAGATTTGTCCTCGACAATTGCTTAATCACTTTAGTCATATCCAGTTCTAGACTTGTCCCTTCTCAATGCCTTAAGCATTTGGAAAATTTAGAAAGATGAATATCATAGCACATGCAATCGATCCTATATCCGAAGCATATGGGACACGATTCATGATGTTTGACATAAAGACATGATACTAGACCAGTCTTTTGCTACAATATTTTTTTATTAGCCAGGTTTTCATATATATGTCCTTGACTAAAGATGATTAAAATCTCAATCTAAGCTTTAGAATTGAAATGAAGTAGAATTTTCTCTCCCTTAATTATAGCAAAACGACTTTTTGAACCCCTGCAACTTCATGAATTGAAACTTTTTGTTTTTCTATAATTAACATTGCTAGCTTGCAATAATAGTAATCACAATTATCATGATCCCACTAACATGATGATTATTAGCATAACACTTATGCTCCCACTAGCTCTGACATATATCCAGAAATCTGCTGGACTTTTGAAATTTAGATTCATACACCCTTTGACAACCCCAAATCTATCCCGTTACAAATCCCATTTTCACTAACGGAACGTGTCACTATACGTTATTTTATGAAATATTTGGATTCGTCAATATCCGAATATCTAAATTTATGCATGACTTGATATTATCATAAGAAATGTAACTCGTATGTGTTAACCCCGTTTAACCTAATAGAGTTGTATTACCTTTTCAACCACTTCACCCAGGTAAAAAGTTTTAAACCAGTTAACTTTAAACATCGGGTAGCCGTGTATCGGGTGCGATACCCGAGACATATGAAATGAGTGTACACAACATTTGAATACTCTTTTACCACACACCCACTCTCTCTCTCTCTACTTTCTCTCTCTAGACTCGAAATCGACCCCGATTCTGCTAATTTCCGACTTCCAAACGTAAGTACTCATCCTCTATCTTAATCTAGTCACGCTTCATTTAATTTAGGGGCCAAAATCATAGAAATCAAGGACCATAAAGGAGTTTACGGCCTAAGAAGCTCCTTAGGCCGTAAACCCCCAAAATCATGCCAAAGATCAAGTTTTTCCTTCTTTTAAGATAGTATACTAATTAAGGCATATATCTAGAAGAGTTTGGACACTAAAACACAAGAATTTGATATGTAAAAAGGAGTTTACGGCCCAAGCTTGTGCTTAGGCCATAAACACCCCAAACACCCCACAAATCCATGTTTAAAGCCCCAAAAACTCTTCTAGGATGTTTGGTAAATTGGACTTGACTCCAAGGAACACTTAAATGCATCAAACAACTCCATTTGAGGGCAAAATGAGGAGTTTACGGCCTAGCTTCAGCTTGGGCCATAAACACCCAAAAAGTTGTGTCAAAAAAGTCCCAAAACTACTCAAATGCATATAAGGAATTTAGCTAAGGCCTTTGGAAGTGTGTTGTACCATTAAACATCTCATTTTGATACCAAATGAAGAGTTTACGGCCAAGGATATTCTTGGCCCGTAAAATCCCCAATTTTCATGCCAAAATTGTTCCAAAACTCATTTTTAGGCCTTATAGGATTTATCTAAGGTGAATGAGAGCATGTTGTACAATTTAAACAACCATTTGGATGGATTAAATGGAGTTTACGGCCTAAGAACAAGTCTTGGCCGTAAACTCCCCAAAAATGTCACAAATTAGAAGTTAAATCCCTCCATTTTGGTCCAAAACACATACCATTAAAGTAAGGAAGTGAAATAAGGCCGTAAACATACATTTTGGAGTACCACATGAGTTTACGGCCAAGCCTAGGGGGCTTACGGCCGTAAACTCCCAAAGGGTGGCCTTTAGGCCATAAACTCCAAGGGAGTGAGCTCATGGACCCTCCCGAAAATCATTCATGGCCTTGTACCACTCCCGGGAACCCTTTCTAGGCCCTAAAACCCCGAAAACGATGCTAGAATGTCCAAATACTATAATGAAAAGCATAAGATGATTAACCTCTTGTAAAATACATATTTCATATGACATTAGGGTCCTAAAAGGTGCTCAAGTGGTTATTTGGTACCAAACGCTCAACCGACACTTTTACCCGATTTACCCGATTCATCCGAATTACGCTATTTCAGGTGAGTTCATACCCCTTTAATGAACCTTTCAAATGTTTTAAATGTTTTAGGGGGAGATACAAGTTGCTTATAAATGTTTATGTAAAGTTTTACAGAACGATTTCCGAGTTACAAGGATTAATCACATGTGATTCACTACCCTTAGTTCAAATCACATGTGATTTGTCCCTATGCCTTATAAACGGGTTTCACCCTTTTCGAACTATTTTTAAACAGTGAATCAGATTTTAAATGTTCTTTTGGAAAAATACTTTTATTTAATCAATTTACTTATAAAATGTAACCACTCTGATATATTTATATAAGTAAGACTTGGAGGACTTAGGACCGATATCTCGCCTTATTTCCTGTTCTTGTTTGATTGTGGGCTTAGGGTAGTAGTTATCTGTCCGACTGTCGTTGACTTCTTAGTTATATAATCTGTATATCAGTATGGGATACGAATGTTACTGCTTTCACTTAATGCTAAAGTCACTAACGTGCCAAGAACCATCCCCACTAAGATAACCATAATAGGTATGGTTACAGTTGCTACAGCTACTACTCGCTAAAGTCATTACTATCTACACTATAATACTCACTATTACTAGATGATACACTAGTAAGAGAATCCACTATGATCAATACTAAAAGATTACTACACTATAACAATAGAGAAAACACTAAACAAACAATAATACACTAACCCGCTACGAGATACTCTATTCGCTATCCACTACGCCCAGAGTTTTCCAGCAGGGAGACGACTCTACATGTATAGATCTATACGGGGCAGACGCTATTACATCCCGACTGTTAATCTCAGTCCGCGCCGTGCAGGCCCAGGGATGCCACTACTTCACTATACTGTGCATGGCTGGGAAGGTCATGGGATCCTCTATTATCCTCACTATTAGTGACATACAAGGAATACTCTACAACTACTCTAAAATACTACACTAAATGTTAAACTACATCCCGAAGTAAGTAAGTATCTATCACTAAAGGAAGCTTGCACCTCTATCACTGATTTCAGGCTTAACCTATTCTATCACATTTATTATTTGGAGATTTGCCAATATACTTTACTATAAACGGTTTCAAAGAAATGAAGAATGCATACTTTTCACAGATTGTCACTTAAAATGTATTTCCTGGAAAAATATGGGATTTTTCTAAGTTTCTACTACTTATGAATATAAATGATACATTTTTCGCACTAATGCTTTGTATACAAAAACTCACACTAAACTCTTATGAACTCACCAGCTTTATGCTGATAATCATTTTCAAAATAACTTGTATCTTCAGGTCAAAGATAGACAGGTACAGACGCGGCATTGTTGGAGAAGGTGGAGCACACAAGACCCATCTCTTATTTTTGATTTACTTTTGGGTGATTGTTAAACATTAAAAAACACACTTGTAATGAAATTCACTATGTAATGCTATGGTTGTATTTTTCTTGTTTCTACTATTATGCAATTGTGATGATACTGTTCACTACATCATCCACCCCGAAACGTATTCCGCCGTTATAGGTTTTGGGGTGTGACAGATTGGTATCAGAGCATTGTTTATAGTGAATCAAGTATATCAACCTATAAAAGATATACGAACTATAAACACTTCGGGACTAAAACACTCTGACTAAAAATATATACTGTTAAGTATCTAAAAGATCTAACTAAGTAGATATATACACACATCACTATAAAACACAGGAATCAGTATTGTCCTAGAACAAAACGAAAGTATTAAGATTGTTGGGCAGCTCAATTGGGTTTAGAGACATATAGTCACATTCAGGATGATGTAGCCTGATCAACTACGTTTTCCTGAGAGTGACTAGCATGTGCCTAAGTTCGATTGTGATGTTCCAACAAGTCTAAAGCTTACCAACAATACCACAATAACGCTAACATAAGAATACTAGTAGGACAATAGTTGCTAAGTGGATACACCACGATTACATGTGATTAGGGCGCTATAGACTCAGAATCTGCAGCCTTTGCTTCATTCCCTGTTCTTGTTTGATTGGGGGTCTGGAGTTAGGGTGGTTTATTCGAAGGACTATCTTGCTTCGGTTACATGTAATCGGTATGTACTATGCAAGTATTGGGTCAACTAGTAATGATTCTTCCTATAAGTACCTTAGAATAGTACGTCTATTAATCTTCTTTTCCCCCTTTCTCGCGTAGATAGCATGGCTGGCTTCCACCTACCCGGTGATCCGTACTTTCCGAACCAAGGCAATGGAGGATGGCTCGAAGAGGAGTCAGACGACGATCACCCTATTCCTTTGGATGATCATCATGCTGAAGGCTTCTCGGATAGCTCGAGCTCCAAGCCAGAAGTCAACAACCAACCTCCTGAAGCCCCGAACCCTAACCCCCAACCGGCATTTCAGGGCCCCACTCCTATGTGGGCAATATCCTTGCATCGATGGAGCGAGGAGCAAGTTCAGCCCTTGCCTTACAATGGAGACCGAAGCTTCTACAACATAAGCGAAGGAGGATCGGCGGATCGGGTTCTGCCCATCCTGATCCGAAGGATTTCCAGGAATGTTGAGCAAAGTCAAGCTGCAATTGGTCGAGTTGTAGAAGTAGATGCCAACTCAAACCTCAACACTGTTCGCATCCGCCAACTCGAAGAAGCCGTGGATAGGACAAGGAGGACCAACGAGGCTCTGCAGCATCAGCTGGCTGCATCCTGAGCTGAAGTTAGGGAACTCCGAGCACGCGAAAGGACTCATGATCGACACCTTCAAGAAGTTATGCGTCAACTAGCGGATCTGAGGATTCGCCCAACAAGCAACCGTCGCCAGTAGAAGACATCTAGTTACCTCACTCTTTTGTTTAAAGGACTAGCCTTTTATCTCTATGTTCCGTAGGTCTCTTGTCTGTAAACATTCCTAGTTTAAGAGTACTCTAGTTGAACCTCTAAACTGCCAACGTTTTCTCTATGGTATGATGTAAGACCTACTGCTAGGTCAATTTTCATGAACTTGTGTTGCATCATTAATACCAGTATATTGGCAGATGATTTCTCTATTGCTATAACTCTTACTCTGATCTTGGATTATGTTGATTTAATCCACGAAACGCTCTATTCATATTCGCACTAGGCTCTTACTATTGCTATCATTTCTATGATCTTCCAGTGAAGGATGCCTCCCCGAAAGCGTCCCAGCAGAGGAAGACCCGAAACTCAAACCCCTCCTCCACCACCTCCTCCTCCTTAGTTCGATCCGGTGTTGTTCCAAATGGCTGTGACTGCGGCTGTAACAGCAGCCATGGCCCAAATGAACTCGGGTGATGCAAGCGGTGGGAATTCTAGATTTGGTGAAGTCCACCAACGAGTACAGGGATGCACTTATAAGGACTTCATGAATTGTAAACCTGCCTTCTTTGATGGTACCGGAGGAATCCTGGCATTGTCCCAATGGTTCGAAAGAACCGAAGCTGTATTCGAGATGTGCTCTTGTCCCGAAGAGAGCAAAATCAAGTTCGCTACTGCTACCCTCACTAACAGGGATTTGTCATGGTGGAATGGCCATGTCAACGCACTCTCCTTGGTCACAGCCAATGCCACGGGCTGGGACACTCTAAAAGACCTTATGAGAGGAGAGTACTGCCCTAGGGGCGAAGTTCAGAAGCTTGAGGAAGAACTCTGGAACCTCAAGATGAAGGGGACCGACATAACGGCTTATACGGCCAGGTTTTGCGACTTGGCGGCTATGTGTCCCAACATGATCCCCTCTGAAAGCAAGAAGATTGAGCATTACATCTGGGGTTTAGTGCCCCCGTATTGAGGAAATGTTCTGGCCTCACGCCCTGCCACTTTCGACAGCGCCAAGGAATTGGCCCAGAGTCTGATCAACCACGAAATCTCCTCCACTCCAGCAACAACAACCACTGCACCATCCGGATCATCTGATAGAAAGAGGAAACGATGGGATAAGAAGAAAGGCAAGAAAACTCAAACCGCCTCCAAGGATCAGCAAATTCTGGCGGTCCATGCTGCCACCATCCCAGCCACACCAGCTGCTCCAGCCCCACCGAAGGCTTACAGTGGAAACTTGCCTAAGTGTCCCAAGTGCCCTTTTCACCACAACGGTCCATGCCGTGAATTGCAGTGTTCCAACTGCGGATGAAAGGGCCATACTGTCCGATTTTGCAAGGCCCCTCCCAAACCTATCACACAGGTTCCTGGTACGGGAGTGACCCCGACGTGTGATGGCTGCGGTGAAGTGGGCCATTTTAAGAAGAACTGTCCGAAGGCTGCAAATGCTGGGGGAACTGGAAGGTTACTTGCTATCGGTCACAATGAAGCGGTAGCCGATCCCACAGTGGTCACGGGTACGTTTCTTCTCAACAACTCTTATGCCTGTGTCTTATTCGATAGTGGTGCAGAAAGAAGCTTCATAAATCAAAACTTTAAACACTTACTCAAACAAACCCCTCAACCACTAAAAGAAACATTCATTGTAGAAATGGCTAATGGGAAGACAGAAAGCTCTAATGAAATCTATATAGGTTGTACTATCACGTTAGATGATCACCCCTTTTTAATCGATCTCATACCAGTCTCAATCAAAAATTTCGATGTCATTGTTGGTATGGATTGGCTAAGCCTTCACTACGCCGACATCCTATGCTCCGAGAAAGCCATTCGCCTGAACTTTCCGAATCGAGAGACCCTATTGATATACGGAGATAAGCCAAGTACAAACCTTCGTATCATCTCTAGTATTCAGGCTCAAAAATACTTGCGCAAGGAATATCGCGCCTTTCTTGCTCCTGTCGTCGACACTAGCCAGAAATCGAAAGATCCAAAAGACATTCCTGTAGTATGCGATTTTCCTGATGTCTTTCCGGAGGATCTTCCAGGCCTACCTCCCAAACGACAGGTTGAATTCAGAATCGACCTAATCCCATGAGCTACCCCCGTAGCTAAGTCACCCTACCGGCTAGCGCCCGCCGAAATGCAAGAACTATCCGGTCAACTCAACGAACTGCTCAGCAAGGGCTTCATAAGACCGAGCTTCTCACCTTGGGGAGTTCCGGTCTTATTCGTGAAGAAAAAGGATGGGTCATTTCGGATGTGCATCAATTATAGGGGAACTCAATAAAATCACGATCAAAAATCGCTATCCTCTCCCTCGTATCGACGACCTATTCGACCAACTCCAAGGAGCAAGTTACTTCTCCAAGATTGATCTTAGATCGGGGTACCATCAGTTACGGGTGCTTGAGGAAGATGTTCCAAAGACAGCTTTCCGAACCCGCTATGGGCATTTTGAGTTCGTAGTGATGCCCTTTGGACTGACTAACGCCCCCGCAGTATTCATGGACTTGATGAATAGGGTATGTCGTCCATATCTAGATCAGTTCTTCATCGTCTTTATTGACGACATACTCGTCTACTCTCGAAGCGAGGAAGAACACAGAAATCATTTACGATTAGTCCTGGAAACCCTGCGATCCGAGAAGTTGTATGCGAAGTTCTCTAAGTGCGAGTTTTGGATCCGGAGAGTGGAATTCTTAGGGCACGTGGTCAGTGAAGACGGAATCCACGTGGACCCCTCCAAAATCAAGGCTATTGATGGTCAGCACCAAAGACACCTACGGAAATTCATCAATTTCTAGGCCTCGCTGGCTACTACCGTCGGTTCATCCAAAATTTCTCTTGGATTGCGAAGCCTCTCACCACGTTAACACAGAAGGGGGTAACATTTGACTGGGAAGAGAAACAGGAGAAGGCATTTCAGACCCTGAAGTGAGCCCTATGCACCGCACCAGTATTATCCCTTCCCGAAGGGACAGAAGATTTCGTCGTATACTGTGATGCATCCAATCAGGGGCTCGATTGTGTCTTGATGCAACGAGGCAAGGTTATCGCCTATGCCTCGAGACAGCTAAAGAACCATGAGGTGAACTACACTACTCACGACCTCGAGTTAGGAGCGGTCGTCTTCGCATTAAAAATCTGGAGACACTACTTGTATGGGACAAAGAGCGTGGTGTACACTGATCATAAAAGCCTCCAACATATACTAAACCAAAAAGAACTCAACATGAGACAGCGTCGATGGGTCGAGTTACTTAACGATTACGACTGTGAAATTAGATATCATCCGGGGAAAGCCAACGTAGTAGCGGACGCCCTGAGCAGAAAAGAATATTCCGGACGAAGGACCAAGTCGTTGACAATGACCATACATTCACATCTATCCACGCAGATCAAAGAGGCTCAGCTGGAAGCTTTAAAGCCTGGAAACGTGACGGGAGAATCCCTGCGCGGAATGGATAAAAATCTGGAGGTTAAGGGTGACGGAGCCTATTACTTTATGGACCGAATCTGGACTCCACGCCATGGAGGTTTTAGAGATTTGGTTATGAGAGAAGCATACAACACTCGTTACTCCGTCCACCTGGGTTCAGATAAGATGTATCTGGATCTCAAAAAGCTATACTGGTGGCCGAACATGAAAGCGGAGATCGCTACCTTTGTATGTAAGTGCCTTACTTGCGCGAAGGTCAAAGTAGAATGTCAAAAGCCATCAGGACTCCTCCAACAACCGGAAATACCAGAATGGAAGTGGGAGCAAATCACAATGGACTTTATCACCAAGCTGCCCAAGACAGCAGGTGGATTAGATACCATTTGGGTCATCGTTGATAGGTTGACCAAGTCTGCCCACTTTCTACCCATCAAGGAGACGGACAAGATGGAAAAGCTTACTAGGACTTATATAAGAGAAATAGTGCGATTGCATGGCGTCCCTATATCTATTATATCAGACAGAGATAGTAGATTCACCTCTAGATTTTGGCAATCATTACAAAAGGCACTGGGGACGAGGCTGGACATGAGTACAGCCTACCATCCGCAGACTGACGGGCAAAGTGAGAGGACGATCCAAACATTGGAAGACATGCTGCGAGCTTGTGTGATCGACTTCGGGAAATCGTGGGATAAACACTTACCTCTTGTGGAGTTTTCCTACAACAATAGTTATCATACGAGCATCAAGGCAGCTCCATTCGAAGCCCTCTACGGCCGGAAGTGCAGATCCCCTTTGTGCTGGGCCGAGGTGGGAGACACTCAGTTAGCTAAAGGACGAGTTCCTGACAGTGCCCTCACTGGTCCAGAGATCATTCGAGAGATGACCGACAAGATTGTGCAGATACGTGAACGACTAAAAGCCGCTAGGGATCGACAGAAAAGCTACGCTGACAAACGAAGGAAACCCTTGGAATTCCAGGTCGGAGACCGGGTCCTTCTGAAGGTCTCGCCCTGGAAAGGCACGATACGCTTCGGGAAGCGTGGAAAGTTAAACCCAAGGTACATAGAGCCTTTTGAGATTCTTGCTAGAATCGGCCCTGTAGCTTACAAACTAAACTTACCCCGCGAGCTAAGTAACATATTTCCTACTTTCCACGTCTCAAACTTGAAGAAATGTATGTCTGACGAGACTCTCGTGATTCCCCTCGACGAGATCGAGATCAATGAGAGCCTCAACTTCGTGGAAGAACCTGCAGAGGTTTTGGATCGTGAAGTATCTGTTGTATTATAAATTGTGAAGGTTCGGTGGAACGCCAAGCGAGGACCGGAATTCACTTGGGAGCGCGAGGATCAAATGAAACTCAAATATCCTCATCTCTTTGCTTAGTAATATTGTAGTAACGTATCTGTTGTATTCTAAATTTCGGGACGAAATTCCCCTAACGGGGGGATGATGTGACAACCCCAAATCTATTCCCGTTACAAATCCCATTTTCACTAACGGAACGTGTCACTATACGTTATTTTATGTAATATTTGGAATCGTCAATATCCGAATATCTAAATTTATGCATGACTTGATATTATCATAAGAAATATAACTCGTATGTGTTAACCCCGTTTAACCTAATAGAGTTGTATTACCTTTTCAACCACTTCACCCGGGTAAAAAGTTTTAACCTAGTTAACTTTAGACATCGGGTAGCCGTGTATCAGGTGCGATACTCGAGACATATGAAATGAGTGTACACAACATTTGAATACTCTTTTACCACACACCCATTCTCTCTCTCTACTTTCTCTCTCTAGACTCGAAATCGACCCCGATTCCGCTAATTTCCGACTTCCAAACGTAAGTACTCATCCTCTATCTTAATATAGTCATGCTTCATTTAATTTAGGGGCCAAAATCATAGAAATCAAGGACCATAAAGGAGTTTACGGCCTAAGAAGCTCCTTAGGCCGTAAACCCCCAAAATCATGCCAAAGATCAAGTTTTACCTTCTTTTAAGCTAGTATACTAATTAAGGCATATATCTAGCAGAGTTTGGACACTAAAACACAAGAATTTGATATGTAAAAAGGAGTTTACGGCCCAAGCTTGTGCTTAGGCCGTAAACACCCCAAACAACCCACAAATCCATGTTTAAAGCCCCAAAAACTCTTCTAGGATGTTTGGTAAATTGGACTTTACTCCAAGGAACACTTAAATGCATCAAACAACTCCATTTGAGGGCAAAATAAGGAGTTTACGGCCTAGCTTAAGCTTGGGCCGTAAACACCCAAAAAGTTGTGTCAAATAAGTCCCAAAGCTACTCAAATGCATATAAGGAATTTAGCTAAGGCCTTTGGAAGTGTGTTGTACCATTAAACATCTCATTTTGATACCAAATGAGGACTTTACGGCCAAGGATATTCTTGGGCCGTAAACTCCCCAATTTTCATGCCAAAATTGTTCCAAAACTCATTTTTAGGCTTTATAGGATTTATCTAAGGTGAATGAGAGCATGTTGTATCATTTAAACAACCATTTGGATGGATTAAATGGAGTTTACGGCCTAAGAACAAGTCTTGGCCGTAAACTCCCCAAAAATGTCACAAATTAGAAGTTAAATCCCTCCATTTTGGTCCAAAACACATACCATTAAAGTAAGGAAGTGAAATAACGCCTTAAACATACATTTTGGAGTACCACATGAGTTTACGGCCATGCCTAGGGGGCTTACGGCCGTAAACTCCAAAATGGTGGCCTTTAGGCCATAAACTCCATGGGAGTGAGCTCATGGACCCTCCCGAAAATCATTCATGGCCTTGTACAACTCCCGGGAACCCTTTCTAGGCACTAAAACCCTGAAAACAATGCTAGAATGTCCAAATACTATAATGAAAAGTATAAGATGATTAACCTCTTGTAAAATACATATTTCATATGACATTAGGGTCCTAAAAGGTGCTCAAGTGGTTATTTGGTACCAAACGCTCAACCGACACTTTTACCCGATTTACCCGATTCACCCGAATTGCGCGATTTCAGGTGAGTTCATACCCATTTAATGAACCTTTCAAATGTTTTAAATGTTTTAGGGGGGAGATACAAGTTGCTTATAAATGTTTATGTAAAGTTTTACAGAACGATTTCCGAGTTACAAGGATTAATCACATGTGATTCACTACCCTTAGTTCAAATCACATGTGATTTGTCCCTATGCCTTATAAACGGGTTTCACCCTTTTCGAACTATTTTTAAACAGTGAATCAGATTTTAAATGTCCTTTTGGAAAAATACTTTTATTTAATCAATTTACTTATAAAATGTAACCACTCTGATATATTTATATAAGTAAGACTTGGAGGACTTAGGACCGATATCTCGCCTTATTTCCTGTTCTTGTTTGATTGTGGGCTTAGGGTAGTAGTTATCTGTCCGACTGTCGTTGACTTCTTAGTTATATAATCTGTATATCAGTATGGGATACGAATGTTACTGCTTTCACTTAATGCTAAAGTCACTAACGTGCCAAGAACCATCCCCACTAAGATAACCATAATAGGTATGGTTACAGTTGCTACAGCTACTACTCGCTAAAGTCATTACTATCTACACTATAATACTCACTATTACTAGACGATACACTAGTAAGAGAATCCACTATGATCAATACTAAAAGATTACTACACTATAACAATAGAGAAAACACTAAACAAACAATAATACACTAACCCGCTACGAGATACTCTATTCGCTATCCACTACGCCCGGAGTTTTCCAGCAGGGAGACGACTCTACATGTATAGATCTATACGGGGCAGACGCTATTACATCCCGACTGTTAATCTCAGTCCGCGCCGTGCAGGCCCAGGGATGCCACTACTTCACTATACTGTGCATGGCTGGGAAGGTCATGGGATCCTCTATTATCCTCACTATTAGTGACATACAAGGAATACTCTACAACTACTCTAAAATACTACACTAAATGTTAAACTACATCCCGAAGTAAGTAAGTATCTATCACTAAAGGAAGCTTGCACCTCTATCACTGATTTCAGGCTTAACCTATTCTATCACATTTATTATTTGGAGATTTGCCAATATACTTTACTATAAACGGTTTCAAAGAAATGAAGAATGCATACTTTTCACAGATTGTCACTTAAAATGTATTTCCTGGAAAAATATGGGATTTTTCTAAGTTTCTACTACTTATGAATATAAATGATACATTTTTCGCACTAATGCTTTGTATACAAAAACTCACACTAAGCTGTTATGAACTCACCAGCTTTATGCTGATAATCGTTTTCAAAATAACTTGTATCTTCAGGTCAAAGATAGACAGGTACAAACGCGACATTGTTGGAGAAAGTGGAGCACACAAGACCCATCTCTTATTTTTGATTTACTTTTGGGTGATTGTTAAACATTACAAAACACACTTGTAATTAAATTCAATATGTAATGCTATGGTTGTATGTTTCTTGTTTCTACTATTATGCAATTGTGATGATACTGTTCACTATGTCATCCACCCCGAAACGTATTCCGCCGTTATAGGTTTTGGGGTGTGACACACCCTTTCTTAGATAGTTCACATGTGTGTCTAAACGATTTTCAGAACTATGAAAAGGGATGCCGTAATCATAGTCTCAATTGCTTAGGCATTTTCCATTTCTCACAAGTCCATGTTAGTGTGCCGGTTAACCACACGCTTCACTAACGACTTTTGAAAATGCAAATAACACAATTGATATCTACGTAAAATCTACTTAGTGAAAGCGTTTCCTCACCATCATTTTCATGAATCGGAGAGAAACCTTATGAAACTTAGATTTTATAGTGTATGAGTTCCTATCCATGTGAATTTGTCAAAACCATAATCACAAGATAAGATTAGTGACAAATTCAGCCTTACATGGATTAAACTTGTTCAGTCTTAGTTTCTTGTCACCTTGGTAGCACAAGGCCCACCAATGCTTCCAAGTTGAACTCTGCTAACTCACATGCAAATTCAACTTATTTGAAGTAGGTACAGAAATAAGAATTATGTCAACACGATAGGTTGCAAACCTTAAGTCGCGTGCTAATGATAAATTACAGGTTTTACTCTTGATTAAATCTTGAAACTTTTTCAGGATCTTTAAGGCTCCCACTGTCCCCTTGACATATAAGTTTCCCCAATCAAGAACCATTCCTTGACAAAACAAATATTCAAGGGACAATGCGGATTCTTATCAAGACTAACACTTCACACAATTGGTCTTAGTTGGTCTTTATCTCATCCAAGACATCACAACTTACGAATCTCAAATCTACAAGGGTAGAAACATTTTACACTACATTTGATAAGTATTTTAAACCTTACTTTATGTCACTCAATGTTACAATCTTGGAGTATGACTCTAAGAATTGTTTTGGAACGAAGTATGACTCATCTTCTCGATCTTAACCAATCCAACAATTCATGACCTCTCTGCTTAGCCACAACAATGCACTAAGACTTCCTTAGAGTATGAATTTGTGATATGGTTTCATAATCATTAAGATGATAATGAAATATGATACTAAAGTTCTCTCCCATCCTTTCAGATTTGAGAAACTTTTATCTTTCTGCCTAATTTGATTCTTCTCATTTGTTTTGTCATACATTGTAACCTTTCCAATGTTACAGAATTATACTTAACCTCATAAGTATAATCATATTTACTAATCTTTAGTAAATCATGACAAACAAATCTTTGTGGTGGACCTTGACCAGCGCACACCTAATTAGTCCTTCAATTGACTCACATATACATGTGATCAAAGAATTAGTCTTAATTTTCAAAGATGAAAATTCTCATTTATCATACAATACAACTTGTATGATTACAAGTTTCTGTCCAATTGAATCTTCAGTGATGAAACCTTTCTTCATTTGGTAAATTTAGACACTACCACAAATGAAGGAATCAAATCCACTTTCCAATATGGCTATTACTGGAAACATATAAGCAACAATTTTCCATAGATGCCATTGTAAGGATATTTTTAAAATAAATAAAATTAAAAACCTTTTTTTTCTTTTATTTTAAAACATTGCGGAAAAACTTATCCTTACAATCCACATGAAAACCTTGTTGTTATCTATTCATAAGCAATATATTATAACTCTTAAGCAACAGCTCAAAATTCTAATTACCGAACCATGCGATCGAAACCCATTTTCGCAATCAGAATCAGCATATACTTCTTTTAAGCTTCCTATCCTTTCTTTGATTCTTAAAAACATCAACATGTGACCCATTCACATTATGTAATAATAATCTCCAAATAGAAACTTAATAGAGTTAGACAGTGGACTTTAACTAAAGTAGAGTAAAACTTTTTCACTTGATCAATCTTATGATCTTTCAGGTAAATATGGTAGCTTCGCAATCAGTGTCCCTCCCTTTGGCAATAAAACATATGGACCCTTTGGTAATGGCACATGAGATTATCTCAGACTTAGCCTTTCTCTGTACCATTTGGTCAACCGTGTTAACAATGGCCAATCCCTTTCCATTGGGAAGAGAAATCTTTTTCTAGATATCCAATGCTACCATTGTCAATGGTCATGTAGACTTGGGAAGTTGTTCTTTTAATCAAATTTGCTTTACTGGTGTTCCAAATCATTGTTGATTCCACCAAGCAAAAGCATAACATCATTAAGGGTCATGTCATAGTCTGTCTCATAGTAGTCCCAAAGAGACTCACTATGTTACTAAGAAAGTGATTGAACATCCAACTTTCATGAGACTTTGACACCTAACTCTCCCGGCTTGTCAATATGTGGCTTTATCTCCAAGCTGTGAGCACACATAGACTATGCTTGCCAATAGGGATTGAGTGACATTAAACTTTCCAAGAACTTGTGGGTGAGGGAGAATAATTGGAGGAAGTGGAGGAAGTGAAGCATGATGTTGAGGGACACCATCTTCAAGAGATTTGGGAAGATCATAGTTGTCTGAACCAGGCATCTATAATGGGAGAAAATCAAGTTAGTTGATTCAAAGTCCTTAATATAACACCCAATATGAAATATTAAGGCTAGGACCCAACACAATATTTTATAATTTGGAAGAGGGATGCCGTAATCCAAGCTATAAAATATTTGAAGGTAGGCGAATGACGATTCAACAATTTCTACCATGAAAAATGAAATAATGGAATGTTTCAATCTCGAGTTTGCCCTCTCAAATTTTGTGATTGGGATGCCGAGGATCACAAAACAAGGTGTGAATAACCATACTAATTCACTTGATACCCTTAATATTATCACCAAATCAATGTGCCGGTTAACCACACACGCTCCATTGATCTATGAAAAACATTAAGTCACCCTTCGTGATCCTTACTAGTCCAAGTTAGTGTGCCGGTTAACCACACACGCTCCACCAACGACTTGGTAAGGTACACAATGTGAATTCCATGGGCTAGCACCAAATTCACATTTTTCCTAATGTAAGTAACATTGGGAATTAAATAAAACATATTTAGTTACTTTATAAAATTCATTATACTTTTAATGAGAATTTAAAGTCATTGTCCTACCCGTTCGGCTAACGACCCTCCACCGATCAAGCAAGCAGTGGGTGAGAGTGGACACCCATTAAGTCGCCATTTTATAGGCAACAACCTTATACCCACCTTATAGACCGACTTCGTGAATGAGGCCTACTAACGGTAAAACGACTTGTTCTTATACATATATATATATATATATATATATATATATATATATATATATATATATATATATATAATTAACCATTAATGTTATAAATAGTATAAGTGTTGAATTTTAACTTTTAAAATTCTAAGTGTTGGAATTAAAGTTTATTAAAGTGTGTGAAACTTTTCCAAATTCCAAAACTTGAGGGCAAGTTTTGAACAATTCATAAACTTTTGGATATTCATAACTTATGAGTTTTAATTAAGTGTTTTAAAGCTTTTAATGAAGAGTCTCTTGGAAATCCATAACTTGAGGACAAGTTATGAAGTCCATAAAAGCATTTATGGGAAAAACTCTTCAAGAAAATGTAGCTTACAACTTCTTAAAAAAAACATTTAAAAGAAAAACTCTTGGAATTCCATAACTTGAGGACAAATTAAGAATTCCATTAAAACATATTAAGATCAAGAATTAACTAACAAAAAATTTGCAAATAATTCCTATGATCTAACAAAACTCATATGAACATGAACATCCACATCAACAATTTCAAGACTTTTCATTTCATAACTTATGAATTAAAGGTTCATAAAAATGAAGACTCTTCACTTTCATGTAACTTATGTGTTTAAATGTGTGTTAAAGAAAAGTGACCTTTGGATATCCATAACTTGAGGACAAATTATGGACTCCATTTAAACACATAAATGATAAAGAATTAATTCCAAACAATTCAGCAAATAATTCCTATCATCTTCTAAATTCATAAGAACATGAACAGGATCATCAAAATTTCAAGAATTATATGAGCACATAAAATCATGGAATTTTGATAAATGCTATTGTAAATGGATTAGAATAACCATTACACCAACTAAAACAAGTTTTAAAACACCAAAACAGTTTAGGGTAATATTTCTAGTCCATTTCCAGTAGCAAAAGTCGAAATTCTGTTTTTTTTTTTATTTTTATTTTGCATCAAGTATCAAACAAGCAAGCCTAGGCTCTGATACCACTGTTGGGTTTTGAGCAATCTAGCACTTCCTAGGTGTGCATGCAACCCTAATAAACCTTGGATCTATGTTTGTCTAAATACATGCAAAATAATAATTTTCCAAGGTTCATAACCGATCTAACATCGCATGGGGTACTTTTAAACATGAAAGAATTAGATGAGATTACATACCTTTTGATGATGAGTTTGAATCCTAAAGAGTTTGAGAGCCAAGCACCAATAGTGTGAATGCCTCAAATGGAATCACAAATCACCACAAACTCTTGGAAAACTTTGAGTGAGTGTATACATACATAAAATCGGCCACACACAAACACACACACTAGTGTCACTAGTAGCTATTTCATGCAACATAAGCATGCTTATATAGTGTACATGATTAGGGTGAAACCCTAATAACCCATGACCTTTCCTTTTCCAAGGATCCATGGGTAAAAAGCTCCATGGATCATCCATGGACTTCCATACAAGCCTAACCCATTAACAAATGAGTATTAGCCCAAACCATATAAAACAATAGCCCATAATTTAATTAGCCTTCCTTTTAATCTCTAAATTAATTAATAATTAATTTAAGACTAAGACTAATTAAATAACATGACTTCATATTAATATATTATAACTTATAATATATTAATAAACATATGTGTATAACTCTCATAAAATTATCCATAAATAGTTCGGATGAAACGCAACCCAAATGGACCATGCCGGGTCGAGTCAAGTATATACCAAATAAGTTATGGACTTAGACACCTTATCCAACACTCATTTCACAATCCCAAATCCTTATTGGAAACGTGAGAATCCATGATTCCTATCATTTACCAAAAAACCTGTTAGATTTTAAACTTTTATGCAATGTTCCTCTTGTAATGATTATGCACAAAGTCACAAAAACCTTGTCACTAGTCATTACAGAGTATTCCAAAGAAGATCAACTCTATGGAAACGAAGTCTCATATTCTAAGTACATTGCTTTGAACATCCTTCTTGCATTAAAGTTTTCTAATCTTACATAGATTGAATAACTTCCACCTATGGAGACATTTCCATAGTCCCATTTTGACTATCACTTCCGAACAAGAGTTACTTCTTTTCAGAATATGTCAATATGGTCCTTTCCGATAACTTACATCATACTTCCAACTTTCCCTGAACAACCAATCTTTGGCGAACCTCAGATTGTCCTCGACAATTGCTTAATCACTTTAGTCATATCCAGTTCTAGACTTTTCCTTTCTCAATGCCTTAAGCATTTGGAAAATTTAGAAAAGATGAATATTATAGCACATGCAATAGATCCTATATCCGAAGCATATGGGATACGATTCATGATGTTTGACATAAAGACATGATACTAGACAAGTCTTTTGCTACAATATTTTTTATTTTTTATTTTCGATGTTTTCAAAATTTAACTATGAAGAGGGATGCCATAATCATAATCGATTTTTGAAATTGCAATATATATATAGAATTTCTTCAAGTTTGAACCATTCCAACATAAAATTCATATATATGTCCTTGACTAAAGATGATTAAAATATATATAGAATTTCTTTAAGTTTGAACCATTCCAACATAAAATTCATATATATGTCCTTGACTAAAGATGATTAAAATCTCAATCTAAGCTTTAGAATTGAAATGAAGTATAATTTCCTCTCCCTTAATTATAGCAAAACAACTTTTCCACCCTTGCAACTTCACGAATTGAAACATTGTTTTCTATAATTAACATTGCTAACTTGCAACACTAAACGTAATAATCATGCTCCCACTAACATGATGATTATCAGCATAACACTTATGCTCCTACTAGCTCTGACATATTTCCAGAAATCTGCTGGACTTCTGAAATTTAGATTCATACACCCTTTCTTAGATAGCTCACATGTGTGTCTAAACAATTTTCAGAACTATGAAAAGGGATTCCGTAATCATAGTCTCAATTGCTTAGGCATTTGCCATTTCTCACAAGTCCATGTTAGTGTGCCGGTTAATCACACGCACTCCACTAACGACTTTTGAAAATGCGAATAACACAATTGATATCTATGTAAAATCTACTTAGTGAAAGCGTTTCCTCACCATCTTTTTCACGAATCGGAGAGAGACCTTATGACACTTAGATTTTATAGTGTATAAGTTCCTATCCATGTTAATTTGTCAAAACCATAATCACAAGATAAGGTTAGTGACAAATTCAGCCTTACATGGATTAAACTTGTTCAGTCTTAGTTTCTTCTCACCTTGGTAGCACAAGGCCCACCAATGCTTCCAAGTTGAACTCTGATAACTCACATGAAAATTCAACTTATTTGAAGTAGGTACAGAAATAAGAATTATGTCAACACGATAGGTTGCAAACCTTAAGTCGTGTGGTAGTGATAAATTATAGGTTTTACTCTTGATTAAATCTTGAAACTCTTTCAGGATCTTTAAGGCTCCCACTTTCCCCTTGACATATAAGTTTCCCCAGTCAAGAACCATTCCTTGACAAAACAAATATTCAAGGGACAATGCGGATTCTTATCAAGACTAACACTTCACACAATTGGTCTTAGTTGGTCTTTGTCTCATCCAAGATATCACAACTTACCAATCTCAATTGTACAAGAGTAGAAAACATTTTACTCTTACATTTGACTAGTGTTAATAAATCCTCCTTTATGTCACTCAAAGTTACAATCTTGGAGTATGACTCTAAGAATTGTTTTGGAACGAAGTATGACTCATGTTGATTTTAACCAATCCAACAATTCATGACCTCTCCTCTTAGCCATAACAATGCACTAAGACGTCCTTAGAGTATGAATTTGTGATATGGTTTCATAATCATTAAGATGATCATGAAATATGATACTAAAGTACTCTCCCATCCTTTCAGATTTGAGAAACTTTTATCATTCTGCCTAATTTGATTCTTCTCATTTGTTTTGTCATACATTGTAACCTTTACAATGTTACAAAATTATACTTAACCTCATAAGTATAATCATATTTACTAATCTTTAGTAAATCATGAGAAATCAATCTTTGTGGTGGACCTTGACCAGCGCACACCCAGTGTACCTAATTCCTTAGTCCTTCAACTGACTCACATATACATCTGATCAAAGAATTAGTCTTAATTTTCAAAGATGAAAATTCTCATTCATCATACAATACAACTTGTATGATTCCAAGTTTCTGCCCAATTGAAACTTGGATGATGAAAACTTTCTTCATTTGGTAAATTTAGACACTACCAAAAAGGAAGGAATCAAATCCACTTTCCAATATTGCTATTACTGGAAACATATAAGCAACAATTTTCCATAGATGCCATTGTAAGGATATTTTTAAAATAAATAAAATTAAAACCCTTTTTTTTCTTTTATTTTAAAACTTTGCAGAAAAACTTATCCTTACAATCCACATGAAAACCTTGTGGTTATCTATTCATAAGCAATATATTATACCTCTTAAGCAACAGCTCAAAATTCTGATTACCGAACCATGCGATCGAAACCCACCTTCGCAATCAGAATCAACATATACTTCTTTTAAGCTTCCTATCCTTTCTTTGATTCTTAAAAACATCAACATGTTACCCATTCACATTATGTAATAAGAATCTCCAAATAGAAACTTAATAGAGTTAGACAGTGGACTTTACCCGAAGTAGAGTCAAACCTCTTGACTTGATCAACCTTATGACCTTTCAGGTGAATAGGGCAGCTTCGCAACCAATGCCCCTTCCTTTGGCAATAAAACACATGGACCCTTTGGTAATGCCACATGAGACTATCTCAGACTTAGCCTTTCTCTTTACCATTTGGTCAACCGAGTTGACTATAGCCGATCCGTTTCCATTGGGAAGAGAAATCTTTTTTCTAGATATCCAATGCTACCATTGCAATGTCCATTTGAGACCTGGGAAGTTGTTCTTTTAATCAAATTTGCTTTACTAGTGTTCCAAATCATTGCTGATTCCACAACACCAAGCAAATAGATAACATCATTAAGGGTCATGTCATAGTCTGCCTCATAGTAGTCCCAAAGAGACTCAGTATGTTACTAAGAAAGTGATTCAACATCCAACTTTCACGAGACTTTGACACCCAACTCTCCCGGCTTGTCAATATGTGACTTTATCTCCAAGATTTGAGCACATATAAACTATGCTTGCCAATAGGGCTTGAGTGACTTTAAACTTTTCAAGAACTTGTGGGTGAGGGAGAGTAATTGGAGGAGGTGGAGGAGGTGAAGCATGATGTTGAGGGACACCATCTTCAAGAGATTTGGGAAGATCATAGTTGTCTGAACTAGACATCTATAATTGGAGAAAATCAAGTTAGTTGATTTTTAAGTCCTTAATATAACACCCAATATGAAATATTAAGGCTAGGACCCAACACAATATTTTATAATTTGGAAGAGGGATGCCGTAATCCAAGCTATAAAATATTTGAAGGTAGGCGAATGACGATTCACCAATTTCCACCATGAAAAACGAAATAATTTATTACGTTTTAATTGGATTTGAAATTCCTAGATCTTTTGAGATTCATTGAACTTTTCAATGGCATGTTTCAATCTCGAGTGTGCCCTCTCAAATTTTGTGACTGGAATGCCGAGGATCACAAAACAAGGTGTGAATAATCATACCAATTCACTTGGTACCCTTAATATTATCACCTAATCAATGTGTCGGTTAACCACACACGCTCCATTGATCTATGACAAACATTAACTCACCCTTCGTGATCCATACTAGTCTAAGTTAGTGTGTCGATTAACCACACACGCTCCACTAACGAATTGGTAAGGTACAAAGTGTGAATTCCATGGGCTAGCACCAAATTCACATTTTTCCTAAAGTATCTAAGATTGGGAATTAAATAAAAAATATTTAGTTACTTTTAATAAAATCATTATACTTTTAATGAGAATTTAAATTCATTATCCTACCTGTTCGGCTAACGACCCTCCACCAGTCAAGCAAGCGGTGGGTGAGAGTGGACACCCATTAAGTTGCCATTTTATAGGCAACAACCTTATACCCACCTTATAGACCGGCTTCGTGAATGAGGCCTACTAACGGTAAAACGACTTGTTCTTATACATATATATAATAATTAACCATTAATCTTATAATAGTATAAGGGTAGAATTTTAACTTTTAAAACTTCTAGGGTATGGAATTAAAGTTTGTGTGAGACTTTACAAATTCCAAAACTTGAGGGCAAGTTTTGAACAATTCATAAACTTTTGGATATTCATAACTTATGAGTTTTAATTAAGTGTTTTAAAGCATTTAATGAAGAGTCTCTTGGAAATCCATAACTTGAGGACAAATTATGGAGTCCATAAAACATTTATGGGAAAAACTCTTCAAGAAAATGTAACCTACAACTTTTTAAAAAAAAAACATTTAAAAGAAAACCTCTTGGAATTCCATAAAAACACATTAAGATCAAGAACTAACTAACAAACAATTTGCAAATAATTCCTATGATCTAACAAAACTCATATGAACATGAACATCCACATCAACAATTTCAAGAATCATATGAACACATATAAAATTGAAATTTTGATTATAACATTGAAATTGGCCCACCATCATCATTACCACATCAAAAATAGGTTTTATGAGTCCAAAACAGTTTCAGGTAATGATTCTAGACCAATTCCAGCACCAAAACTCGAATATATGCTGTCTGGGGGTCCAACTCGTCAAGTGCATGAACCAACTCGCCGAGTTGGGTGAGTTTTGCCTTGGACTCGTCGAGTCCCTTCATGGACTCGGCGAGTCAGCTGTGCAGACAGCATAAAATCTTCGATTTTCAGCAATTTGCATCAAGTATTCAAACAAGCAAGCCTAGGCTCTGATACCACTGTTGGGTTTTGAGAAATCTAACACTTCCTAAGTGTGCATGCAACCCTAATAAACCTTGGATCTATGTTTGTCTAAATACATGCAAAATAATAATTTTCCAAGGTTCATAACCTATCTAACATGGCATGGGGTACTTTTAAACATAAAAGAATTAGATGAGATTACATACCTTTTGATGATGAGTTTAATTCCTAAGGAGTTTGAGGGCCAAGCACCAATAGTGTGAATGCCTCAAATGGAATCACAAATCACCACAAACTCTTGGAAAACTTTGAGAGAGTGTATACACACTATAAAATCGGCCACACACAAAGTCTCACACAACTAGTGCCACTAGTGGCTATTTCATGCAACATAAGCATGCTTATATAGTGTACAGGATTAGGGTGAAACCCTAATAACCCATGACCTTTCCTTTTCCAAGGATCCATGGGTTAAAAGCTCCATGGACTTCCATACAAGCCTAGCCCATTAACAAATGAGTGTTAGCCCACACTATATAAAACCAATAGCCCACAATCTAATTAGTCTTCCTTTTAATCTCTAAATTAATTCATAATTAATTTAAGACTAAGACTAATTAAATAACAAGACTTCATATTAATATATAATAACTTATAATATATTAATAATCATATGTGTATAACTCTCATAAAATTATCCATATATAGTTTGGATGAAATGCAACCCAAATGGACCATGCCGGGTCGGGTCAAGTATATACCAAATAAGTTGTGGACTTAGACACCTTATCCAACATAAGTATCATCACCAGTTATCAAAGAACTTACATTTGTATGTATGCGCACATAGCGGTACGATACATAGGAGTGTTAACATCAAAGGGAAAATAGAAAGCCCAAGAACATTTACAAAGAGTACATTGTCAAACACACTAGGAGTACATTATCGAACACACTAAGGATACATCATCGTATAATAGACGTTTCTTTCAATTGGCCAAAACTTTGTTCAGTAAAGAGTCTGTTACTATCATTCGTCATGAGTTGGCGTGGTCCTCACCATACTGACTTCATATGTTTCTATCGCCTCAATCAGCAAGTTCTCGAAATCTTCATCATTTGTATCGACATTCTGACCTAAACCCCAGCTTTATCTATCGTATTCTAAATCCCGAAGTACTTGTACGAAGAGTAATTTGTCCTCCAAAGCCTTATTGTCAGATGTCTGCAGACCGTCATGAAATGCCACTCGTCCAGCAGACCAAGTTCGAGCACAGAGGCTACGGACGAATACAACCCACCTATCACTATACTGTGTATATGCGAGAGAGTATATGATTATTCATACATAGATCTAGTATGTTTGTTTCCGCCCTATCTCCTGTTCCTTGTTTGGTTGTGGACCTGGGGCAGGGTCGCACATCCGACCTTGTTACAAATCCTAGTTATATACGACTTGTATACACGAGGTAATGATAGATGGATCAAGTATGAATCCTATCATGAATAGAAGGGAAAAGTTTCCGAGTCTTCGACTGGGTATTCTACCAATCAGAGGAGAGCAACCCCAGTAGTACGGCTAAGAAAGCTAATTTCGAGACAAAATTCCATCTAACGGGGGGATGATGTGACAACCGATAAATTTTTTGCTTTTAGATCTCAGTCAATCAACTCAAATGAGTGTCAAACTCACTTGTAATGAGTTTTACCCTGGCTAAAGGTCATTCTAAGGAGTTTAAGCCTAATACACTTAAGGAATAAGTGTTAGAAAGTACCTGCTAGAACCACAGTGTATCAAATCAAACCATAACCTCATCAAAATGAGTTCACGGCCACAAGGAAATGAGTTTACGGCCGTAAACTCATGTGGCCGTCACCTCAATAGTATATAATATATATATATATATATATATACATATATATATATATATATATATATATATATATATATATGGTCCTTGGCCATTTTTCTCATTCTTTCCTTTCCTTGGCCGATTTTCTTCAAATCCTCTCAACTATCATCGAGATTTCCTTCCAAGATCTTCATATAAATTATTATTCTTCCTAGATTGGTTGATACGTCTCTTAATCTAATATCATTCCATGATTTCATCCATAGAAATCATTCTTTTCTTAGATCTTCAAGTTTCACCAAGAACACCAAGAACACATACTAGTGTTCTTGGCCAAAACCGACCATTTCAAGCATCTATATCGTAAGTACTCCTCCCTATACTTCATATCTAGTTAGGACTCATGCTTAGAGACTTGAAAACATCAAGAACACCAGGAAAAAAGGATTTTATGGCCAAGCCATCTCCCATGGTCGTAAACCCCTTAAAGGGTGCCATTTTGGCCGTCAACCCTCCTATATGCAAGGCTTGTGACCCAGCACCCTTCCTTGATGACTGTAGGATCTTAAACTACTCTCATAAACATAAATGGTCATGATTTTACGACTGCAAACTCCTTTGGGCCGTAAGCTCATCAAAAGCCTCATTAGAAGTGGTATTTCTCATACTAGTGTAGAGCAAAAGTCCCTAAAGCTTCGCTAGCCTTCAAGCTTACACTGATACATGAGTAACCATGAGTTTATAGTTGTAAACTCCCTTTGGCCATAAACAAATGGCCATAAACTCAAGGTGGTGTCATTCTACTCTCCTTTTATGAATCACATGTGATTCCAACACTTGGTCATCGTGTTTCCTAGTCCCAGAAGGTGTTTTCTTTCATATAGTTGCTTATAAACACTATATTCATGCCAATATGTGTAATTGTATGTCATTTAGGACTTGTTGTTTCTCGGGACTTCATTCGTGGAACTTCTCATCCTTACACGCATACCCGTTTGAATCACCCATATCAGGTGAGTTCATACCCCCGAAATGAATCTTTTAACTGTTTTAAATGTTTTTAAAGGGGGGGGGGGAATACAAGTTGAACACAATGATAATTGCGTAATTATTTGTTATAAACATCTTTCAAAATGTTATTTATGTCTTCTATAAGTGGTCAAAACATTTCAAAAACTATTTTACAATTATGTTGCTTCCGGAGTTATTCGCGGCATGAGACTTCGAGGACGAAGTCTGGTTCTAGTAGGGGAGAATTGTAACAGTCTGAAATTCAGGTGCATCTCTTAAACCTTTCTTCTTTATCAAGTTTTTAAGTTTAGCCCCTAAAGGAAAATGTATGGCAATTTAGTACGTTGGGCGTACTGAAGAGTATGTTGCGTGTACTCATGCACTTATTTTGGACGCGGACTCGCCTAGGTACGCTGGGCATACATAGGGTTACGCTGGGCATAGCTGGCCAAGATGCAAAACCCTAATTGGGGCTTGAGGGCTATAAAAGTAATGATATGATCTTGTCCCCAACCACCATCCCACAGAGAGAAACCCTAGGAGAGCAATATCATCGTTCTAAAGCTTGTGTGTGAGTGTTCTTGAGCTAGAAAGTGCCTTTGTGTGATAGTAAAGAAGAAGAGGAGGTTCTTGTGGAGGCTAGAAGTTGGAGTACAAGGTTGGATCTGAGTTCTACAGAGGGTGGCGCTTCCCTTGGAGGTAAAAAGCTCAAAGCTTTCCTTATCATTTTTGATTTGTGCTTCACGGAAAAATTTGGTATGTACTTATCCATAACTATTTTGGTAGGTACTTGACCAGATTGTGAGCATGGTTCTTTTGGGTTGCCTTCACCATAGAAATATGTAGGATGAATTATGGAGAGAAAGGATTAAATATGATTTATTAATATACTACGAGAATAATATATTAAAGGGGAAATGATATTGTTTAATTAATATTAGTCAATAATTAATTAAGACTTAATTTTTGTGGCTAAAAGAGATTAATTAAACTTGGTTGACTGGAATTGTAATTATAAGATAATTGAAATTGGACTATGGATCACCTTGGAATAATAGGGTGGACAAATTCTATTGGGAAGCCCATTAGAAATCGTCCAAGGCATGTTCCAGAAAGGGTCCGTGGGCTGCTTAGCGCTTAAGCAGTCAAATTAGGGTTTCCTTGTTTGATAACCCTAATAACCTAAGTATATAAGGAACCCTTGGGCACCAAAAACGAGTCTAACACTTGGATTAGAGTTACAACCGTTTTTGGTGCCTCCCCTCTCTTCTCTCCTTCATCCAATTGCTTAATGGTGTTTGTGACTCCATTAGAGGTGCAACACTTAAGGCACTAAGCCTTCTGAAGCCTAGGATTGATTGTTATTGCTTTATAACAATCAAAGGTAAGATCTAAAACCTAATTTTAGTTATAGTTAGTTAGATCTAGGGTTTATGGTTTTGGATTATCAATTGCATGTTTATTAGACAAATTAGATCCAAAGCTATTAGGGTTTGCATGTAAACCATAGGAACAATGTATTGCTCGAAACCCATCAGTGGTATCAGAGCCAAGGGCTGTTTGTTAGTGAATTTGACGCTTATTTGATCGAATTTTGGCTGAAAATCGATTTTTAGAGGTTTTTTCTCTTTACTCTCCGAGTCAACTGGGTGACTCGCCGAGTCCATAGCGGACTCGACGAGTCCAAGCCTGACTCGGCAAGTCAAAGATTCAGATGGAGCTGATTTCCGGATTTTGACTTGTTTTGGCTGTGGATAATTGCCTAAAACGAATTTTATTCTAAAAAACGATTTTTATCAATATTTGGAGATTATCCTTGCCAAAATAGAAGATAATTGTCAAAATTTAGATAATCTTTTGTTTTATTAGATAAAGATTGATTATTTATAATTTTAGATTTGAATTATCTTGTGAAAAATTTCAATTTTCCCCTTTTGGTTTTATAATTTAAATTTGAACTTAGAAGTTTTGTTTTTGAAATTTAAATAGTTAAACCCTAATGTTTTGAAAAGTTTCAAAAGTTGCCCTCAAGTTTTGGCATTAAAATTTTTTTGATTAAAAGTTTAATTTTAATATATTTAAATTCTAAACCCTAATGTTTTGAAATGTTTCAAAACATACCCTCAAGTTTTTAAATTGAAAATTTTGGTTAATAGTTTAATTATATAATATTTAAATTACAAAACTTTAGTATTTTGAAAAGTGTAAACTACACGCTATAATAAATATATGGAACATTAAAAGTCTAATATTATATATATATATATATATATATATATATATATATATATATATATTTATATATATATATATATATATATATATATATATATTTATATATATATATATATATATTTATATATATATGTATATATATATATATATATATATATGTATGTATATGTATATGTATATGTATATATATATATATATATATATATAAATATATATATATATATATATATATATATATATATATATATATATATATATATATATATATGAGTAAAGAGTCAGTCTTACGATTAGTGGGCCTAATTCACGAAGCTAGTCTATAAAGGGCGTTTAAGGAAATTGCCTATAAAATGACGATTGAATGAGTATCCACTCTTAACTACCGCACCATTGACTAGTGGATGGTCGTTATCCGAACGGGTAGGATAGGACATTGCCACACCCTCGAACCAGACGGCAGAAACGTCCGAGGGCTATTGTGACTCAATTGAATACCATCACAATGAATATACATGAAACATAACATCATACATTACCAAGCATTGAAATATTACAACTGGTAGCGTTTACATTTAGTACATTGATCCAAAATATTGCCCAAAAGTAAATTGTTCGATACTAGTTAAAACAACAGCAAGACGTTACTGAGTACATTTTTCCTTTTCGATTTACCTGTTACCTGAGAATACAAGTATTTTGAAAAACGTCAACATATGAAATGTTGGTGAGTTCATAAGTAATGTTTGAAATATAATGGTTTGTATTGTTTTGAAAATCACCAGAAAATCCGATATTTTCTGAAAAGAGCATAGTATAAAAAGTGTGAAGATCCGTAAGTATGCTTGTTTGTTTCTATGAATATAAAAGTACAATTTCTTAAACTCGGTATGCATTTCGTGGGTGTATTAATTGAAAACCCTAGGAAAACCCGATGTTTTCCTAATACTTTGAATCAAGTGTTTTATATTTTGTTATTTCGTTGCAACGTGTGTATTCGTTGAGTCCCAGTGACATCGGATTAATTATGGATTGTGAATTGTTATAAACACACATTAATGAAAATGACTAGTTTACAACTATACAAACGATCCCTTAGGCGTCGTTCGCACTATTCACTTAATCCAATCACCCAGACTTCTCATAGCCCCACAACTGAGGAGGAAAAGAGGGTGCGAAGCCCCCGGTATTTCCATAAGTCGTTCAAGTCTATCGTGAATGCGAAGGGCCCTTAGCCCGACTCGCATTTGGTGAATTCTCGACTTCACTAACAGTACCAAAGGACCCTTGGGGCCCAACCACACAAAAGCCATTGAATGTGCTTTTACACGGAATTAGGTCATATAAGACCCAAATACATGTAAGCGAGTTTCCTTCGGGCCTAAAGATCATGTCATTGGGCTAGCTAGGCCCAACAAGCACGATTTGAAACTTTCGGGCCCAAAGATGGTGTATCGACGTCTGGTGTATTCCCACGTGTGTATTGACTTCCCAATATTTCCGCATGTGTATTGAATTCCCGAAATTTCCGCGTGTGTATTGAAGTATCGTCGTGTTATTAAATTCGGATTCGTTATTGATTCGAGAGCAAATCAATTCTTTTGATAACGATTTTGGTGTTGAAGGTGTATTATATTTCGCCAATAGTCGAGGTACTAGATTTCATTGTTTATAAACACTAGAATTTTTCTTTTTTGCAGCCCCTTTCTTTTGGATAAATTACAATTCTAACCCTTTGTATAAAAGAATTTCCATTTTAGTCCTTAAACCATTATTCTTGACACTTTAGTATAAAAACTTGTTGAAAAGTTATTTTTCAGCTCAAATTTATTTGAAAAACAGTTTTAGTCCCTCAAAATGAAGTTTTCTCGGCTGAAACCTCTATTTTCGCAATGTTTGCACTTTTGGCCCAAAATAGAAAAATTTTGCATTTTTGGTCCCTTTTAAATATGAAAAGTATTTTTAACCCTTGAAATGGACTTGGAGCACTAGTAGTCCCCTGTTTTACAGAAAAATACAGTTTCAACTTCTCTAATTTGAAAATCTCGCAATTTGGGCTTTATTGGGCCGAAAAGTTCATTTTTGGCCCATTATGCTTAAAATTTCACATTTTAATCCTTTAAAAGAGAATATTTCCAGAAAATACATTGTTCAAACTGTTTTCACTCATTTCAGCCATCAGAATTTGTATTTTGTCATTTTGGGCCCTTTAACCTTATATTTTTAACATTTTGAGTCCAAAAATGGGATTTTTAGCGCAAAGAGTTCATATTAACCAACTTGGTTATTTTTCTAGAGTTGATTTGTATGAAATAATATGATTTATACTTATTTCATTCAACATAAGGTAGATCTTGGTTTTGAGTTCTTTTGGACTAGATCCAACACCATAATCACAATAGAACATGTAAATAAACATAGAAATCATACAAATCATACATAATGATAGATCTACACATTTGCTTGTATTCCCCCCCCCCACCCCCACAAAACTTATAAAAACCGAAAAATAGGGGGTATGAAGCTCACCTTTGGGTGTTGTTTCGGCTTTTAGAAGAAGTGAGAAGAAAGTTTGGCCTTAGTACCTCTCCTTGGAAGATCTCGAACTTAGAGAGTTTCTAGGAGAGTGATCAAGATTTTTACATGGATTAGAAGAAGATTTTTATAAAACAAAGTACGAAAATCATAGATCCTAACTTGATCTTACCTTAAGTGGAGAATTTGTAGAGATATTTTCTTGAAAGCTCCTTAGATCTCGAAATTTAGGAGGAGAAATGAGAGTGTTTCTTGAGAGAAATGATGAGTGAAATGTGTGTGTGTGTGCTTGAAATCGGCCGAGATCAAGAGAGAGAGAAAGAAATAGATCTTGAGGTGATATGTGCATGGAAATATGAGATAGGTTGCATGGAGAACCAACATGCAAAAATGAGGTGGCTATGAAAGTCAACTCTCCCTTTTTCATGGGCTTGGGCCGAAATTTGAATAGAAGAAAAAGATTTTTGGGCTTCATTGCCTCTAAGCCCATACTAGAGTTAAATTGAATGATTGTTTGCCCTATAAAATATAAGTGTGATTTTTATACTTTGTTGGGCTAGTTTAGGTTAATTATGGTTCATAATGGTTCATAATATTTAATTTATTTCATTCTAGGACCAATATGGCCCCAAATATTGAAATAAATGAAAGTGGGTCCAATTAGAGCCCATTTAAAGGTTCTAAGCCCAAGATAGTCATATTGGAAGCTTATTGGTCCATTGGGCCCAATAAGGAAGTCCTAGTCTAAAGTGGACCTAAACAAGAACTTCTAGGGTTTCCCATTTGCTTGTTGAATATTTGTAATGCTTGTATGGTGTATTAGATTGCAAATTTTGTTGTCATAAAGTAAGCATCATACATGCTCTTAAGACTTTGATTCATAATTTTTACTAAATTGTTGTAGTTACAAGGCACAAAATTTCTAGTTGTGACAGACATAAACCTTCCATTATAAGTATAATGAAGTATAAAGTAAGTAAATGTTTTTTCAAATTCCCAAATCATAGTTACTTTAGGTAAAATGTGAAATTGTATGCTAATCCATGGACTGCCACTTTGCACCCATGCCGAGATGTTAATGGTGCGTGTGTTGTTAACCGGCACACTAATTTTGGTTTCGCATTGGTTGTGAAGGGTGACTCGATGTTTATCATAGATCAATGGAACATGTGTGGCTAACCAGCACATTGATTAGGTGATAGTAGCATTGAGTACACCACGTGATTCACAACGTTATTTACACCTTGTTTGTGATCCTCGGCATCCCAGTCGCAGACTTAAAGGGCATAATCGAGATTAAACATGCCATTGAAAAGTTCAATGAATATCAAAAGATCTAGGAGTTTCAATTCATTTACAACTTGAATTTCTTTTTTCGTTTTTCATGGCGGAAATTGGTAAATCGTCATTTACCTACCTTCAAATATTCTTCAACTAGATTATGACATCCCTCTTCTAGGTTGTAGAGTATTGTGTTGGATCCTAGCCTTGATGTTTCACTTGGGTGTTACATCAAGGACTCTTATCAACTAACTTGAATTTCTCCCGTTTTGTAGATGTCTGAATCTAACAATGGTCTTCCCAAATCCCATGGAACAAGTTTTCCAAAGGAAGATGATATTCCACGCTATGATCAAGGAACCAGAGATCATGCTTCACTTCCTCCACCTCCTCTAATTATTCTCCCTGACCCATAAGTTTGAAGGCTTGAAAAGTTCAAGCTAACTCAAGCCCTCTTGGTAAATAAACATAAAGATGGGAAACCTATGTGTGCACACGTCTTAGAGATGAAGTCACACATTGATAGGTTAAGGATGTTGTGTGTCGAGATTTCAGGTAAGTTGGTTGTTGACTGGGTTCTTCAATCACTTCCCGAATTATATAGTGAGTTCTTTAGAGAGTACTATATGATGGAACACGACGTGACCCTCATTGATCTCACCTATTTGCTTATAGCTGGTGAATCAACAATGATTTGGCGTGCTGATCCAGCAAATTTGTCTGGTGTATCAAATTCCCAAACTTCAATGGACAGTGGCAACATTGGAAGTCCAGAAAGAACTAAGTCTGTGACTGTCCGACGTTTTGTGCTAAATTAGTCCATTTTCTTTTATTGCCAAGAGAAGGGGCATTGGAGACGAAGCTGCCCAAACTACCTGAGAGATCTACGAGATTGGAGACTCAAGGCATATGGCTCTACTTTAGGTAAAATTCATTATCCAACTGTTTTGAATTCCTATGCTAGATTCTTAATTCATGATGTAATAAGATTACATTTTGATGTATTGTAGGATCGAAGAAAAGAGAGGAAGCTTAAGGGAAGAAGTGAGTTGAATCTAGTCGTGAAGAAAATGGATTTGGATTGCATTGTTTAAAGATTGGATTTTTGAGCTACTTCTTGGAGTTATAATAGATTGTTAGGAATATATAATAACATAGTTTTTTAGTTTAGTTGCATTGTAAGAACAAAGTTTTTCCACAATAAAATAAAATTTGTTTTTTGTTTTTTTATTTATCCTTGCAATAGCATGTATGAAAAAAATGATGTTTGAATATTTCTATTATTAGCAATGATGAATTTGATTCTAGATTGTGTTATTTGTAGAAATGTCAAGGATTTACCAAATAGGGAGAGTTTCTCATCGCCCAAGTTTCAATTGGACAGAAACTTGGAATCGTGCAACCTGCATTGTGTGATGAATGAAAAACTTTCATATTTGGAAATTACACTAATTCCTTGACAAAGAGTCAAGTGAAAGTCTAGGGATCAGGCACACTTGGTTGTGCGTTGGTCAAGTCCACCACAAAGAGAGATAGAGTATTCGACATGATTTACTAAAGTTTAGTAAATATAATTATACTTATAATATTAAGTGTAGTTCTGAGTTGATTGAAATGGTCTCAATAAATTGCAGAACGAATAAGAAGAACCAAGTAGGTAGAAAGATAAAATTTTCTCTATTCTAAGAAGAAGGTAGAGTACCTTTTATTGTGTTTTATGATAAGTCTTAATGATTGAGAACCATATCTCAATTGATACTCTAAGTGAGTCTTAGTACATTTGTATGTCTAAGAAGAGGAATCGGAAATTGCGGAAATGGTTAAATCAAGAAGTCAATCGAACTTCGTTCCAATATCAAGTCTTAGAGTTATACTCCAAGATTGTGAATTGAGGGACACGTCTTTAGTAGGTTTTTAACACTCAACAAATGTGAAATTGGAAAAAAGTCTTCTTATTCCTGCACATCTGAAATTGGTAAGTTGTGATGTCTTGCAGAAAACAAAGACCAACAAGAACCAATTAAGCGAAGTGTTAGTCTTGATAACATTTCTCGCTAACTCTTGAATATCTGTTTATTCAAGAAAAGTTCCTTGAAAAAGAAAATCATATAGGTCAAGAAGTTAGTGGGAGTGTCAATTGTCTTGAAAAGTTCAAGAGCTAATCAAGAATAAACCAATAGTTAATCAGTAGCACACAACTTGAGGTTAGCGACCTATTGTGTTGACAAAATTTTGTTTCTGTGCCTTTCTAGATTAAGTCAACTGTATATGTGAGTTTTACGAGTTCTCATTTGAATGCTTAAAGGCAAAGCACTTTGATCAATGGAAAGTACATTGATATGTAGGGGTGAGTTGTTGAACAAGTTGGAAGACATGGTGGGCATTCATGCTGCCATAAGGCGAGAAATCAAGATTGAACAAGTTCAATCCATATGAGTTGGATTTGTCACAAACATTGTCTTATGATTGTTTTTATAACAAATTCACATGGAAAGGAACACATACACTTTAAAATCTAAGTGTCATAAGGTTTCCCTCCTTCATGAAAATGATTGTTAGGAAATGCTTTCACTAAGAGAGATTTTAAGGAGATAACAATTGTGTAAATTGTATTCTTGAATTCGATTATGACTACAACATCCCTCTACATAGTTCAAATTTTGAGATTTGGCAGTTAGTCTGAACATTAGAGGCTTGGTAACATAAGCTCTAAATTTGTTTAGACACACATGTGAGCTTTCTAAGACAAAGGTGTATGACTTTAAGAAGCTTAGATAAAGGCTTATCAAAGCATCAAGTATTAGAAATATGAACTTAAGGAATTCAATAAGCATTATTTTCTGGAAGTTCAGTTGTTTTCTGAATACCTGTCAAAGCTAGTAGGAGCATAAATGTTATGCTTGAAAGGAAATAATCACCATGTTAGTGGGAGCATGATTATTATGTCAAGTATTACAATTTAGCAATATTAATTGTAGAAAAAAAAAGATTCATTTGGTAGAGTTGTTGGGGTTAAAATGGTCTTTCACTATAATTAAGGGAGAGATTATTGTACTTCGTATCAAAATCTAAAGCTTGGATTGAGAAATTTTAAGAAATTTAGTCAAAAGATACATATTGTCTTCTCAAATTTCGATTATGATTACCGCATCTCTCTTCATAGTTCGAATAGTGAGAACCTGACACATAAAATATTATGGCAGAAGATTGATAAAGTATCATATCTTTATGTAAGACATTATGCATCGTGTCCCATGCGCTTCGGGTGTACGATCGATTGCAAAGGATATAATATATGACCATTCTAAAATTTCCAAATGCTTAGCGCATTAAGAGGGAAAAGGGACTAGAAGGGTTTCTGGCTAAAATAATTAAACAACTACCAAAGAATGATCTAATGTTCACCAATGATTTGTTGCTTGTGAGTAGTTGGAAGTATAGTGTTGGATGGACCACATCGACATTATTATGAACAGATAAGATTCTATTAAGAATGAGTTGTCGTATGGCAAATATGGAAATGTTTCCATATTGGGAGTTGGAAATTAAGAATTTATGCCTAGATTAGAAAATTATATGAAAAAAGGATGTTCAAAGTAATGTACTTTGAGTGAGAGACATCACATTTATAGAATTGTTTTTTAACAATTTCTGATTGAGAACCTTGTATTTTCATTGGCCAAGTCTTGGTGACTTTTTTCCTATGACTTTACGAAAGGATCGTTGCATAAAATGTTTGAATCTAACATATTCTATTGGTGGCAAAAACCTTGTGTTCTTACACTAACGATGAGGATTAGGAATTGTGAAATGAGAATCATTGGAAAGGTTTTCAATTGATCTATTTCTTGGACCATAGGAAACAAAGTGTGCATGCTTGGAGCTTGGGACAATTGTTATTGTAATTCAAGTAATGAGTTGATTATCCGAAACATTAAATGATAAATAACGAGTAATTAATATGGTGGTTAAATAGAAGTGTTTTATTTACTCTCAAAAGATTGGGGCCATATAGGATTAAGTATTATTATTGTGTTTCAGTTTGCATGTTTTGACTTCCAGAATAACAGGGTTATTCAAACATCCACAGTCGGCCATACATTGGGAGTAGGTATGAAGGAAGATTGTCATGAATCTGTCTATAGATTATCTGAAGTGTTTAGACATAGCACAAGTTTGCTATAGAGTTCATGAGTGCTTTGATAATATTAGAGTATTGGATTAAACCCACACTCACGAGATTCACTTCATGGATTTTATCACGAGTGATTGTGAGACGATAATATTCTATATTCTTGAAACTGAGACGTGTGAGTTGTTATTTACTGGTCGGTTGCACATTGATGATATGTAAATGCACCAGTAACTTGGTGTTATAAAACTTATTATTGTGTGTGATTTGATGAGTGAGTACAAGTGAGCATTTGATTCGAAGTTTATCCATTTTGTTTACCCAAAATGGGATAAAAGCGATATTTGTGGGCCCCTCGATGATTTAATGATGACACCCTAAGTGCTTGGCCAAGCCAGGACAAAGTTGATGTGCTCAATTGTAGTCTGTTGTCAGTCGTCATAAATTAGAAGTCGGGAAACAGTATAGAGAGAATTATCGAAATTCATGTCTTGTGTCTATATGATATCTTGAGAATGGAGGAATATATAATCCTTATCTAAAGGACACATGTATCTGCTAAGATGAGAGTTGACAGCGGTTTTTGAAAGCTACGATTGCTGATTAGGTTCTGAAGTCATGCAAAATAGCTATTAGACTTATCCAAGTGGGAGAATGTTTTATTAGTGTCTAAGTCCATAAATATTTTGGTATGTACTTGACCCGATTATGATCACGGTCCTTTTGGGTTGACTTCACCATAGCAATACATAGGATAAATTAAGGAGAGATAGGATTAATTATGATTTATTAATATATTATGAGAATAATATATTAAACGAGATATCATATTGTTTAATTAATATTAGTCAATAATTAATTAAGAATTAACTTTTGTGGCTAAAAGAGATTAATTAAACTTAGGGGACTGGAATTGTAATTATAAGATAATTGCAATTGGGCTATAGATCGTCTTGCAATAATAGGTTGGATGAATTCGATGGGGAAGTCCATTAGAAATCGTCCAAGGCATGTTCCAAAAGGGGTCCATAGGCTGCTTAGGGCTTAAGCAGTCAAATGAGGGTTTCCCTGCTTTATAATCCTAATAACCTAAGTATATAATGAACCCTTGGGCACCAAAAACAAGGCTAAAACTTGGATTAGGGTTTCCAACTGTTTTTGGTTGCTCCCCTCTTTTCTCTGCTTCATCCAATTGCTTAGTGGTGTTTGTGACTCCATTAAAGGTGTAACACTTGAGGAACTAAGCTTTCTGAAGCGAAGGATTGATTGTTATTGCTGTATAACAATCAAAGGTAAGATCTAAACCCTAATTTCAGTTATACTTTAATAGATATAGGGTTTATGGCTTTGGATTATGAATTGCATGTTCATTAGACAAACTAGATCCAAAGCTATTAGGGTTTGAATGTACACCATAGGAATGATGTATTGCTCGATACCCATCAGTTAAAAGCTTAGAGTCGCCAGAAGAGTTATGTGGATGGGCAATGGTCCTAGCTCAAGTTCCAGGTGGGAGACTTCGTGCTTCTCAAGGTATCTCCTTGGAAAGGAGTGATCCAATTCCGGAAGAGGGGCAAACTGGGACGCCGATACATTGGTCCTTTCAGGTGACCGCTAGGGTGGGCAGGGTAGCATACCCTTTGGAGCTACCTGTGGAGTTGAGCCAGATAAATGATACCTTCCACGTGTCTAAGTTGAGGAAGTGTATTGCCGACGAGACAACAGTTGTACCGGTGGAGGATATTCAGGTGGATGCGAGCCTAAATTATGTTGAGAGTCCAATCGAAATAGTGGATCGAAAGATCAAGGTTCTGAGGAATAAAGAAGTGCCACTAGTTCAGGTCCAGTAGCAGCATCGGAGAGGGTCCGAGCTGACTTGGGAGCCAGAGTTGGAGATGCGGGAGCAGCATCCGGAGTTGTTCGCGACATGAGACTTCGAGGGTGAAGCCTGGTTCTAGTGGGGGAGAATTGTAACAGTCCGAAATTCAGGCGCGTCTCTTAAACCCTTCTTCTTTATCAATTTGTTAAGTTTAGCCCCTAAAGGAAAATGTATGGCAATTGAGTATGTTGCACGTACTCATGTGCTTATTTTGGACGCGAACTCGCCTTGGTACGTTGGGCATACCCTGGGTTACGCTTGGCGTAGGTGGCCCAGATGCAAAACCCTAATTGTGACTTGAGCGCAATAAAAGGAATGATATGATCTTGTCCCCATCCACCATCCCACAGAGAGAAACTCTAGGAGATTTATATCATTGTTCTAAAGCTTGTGTCTGAGTGTTCTAGAGCAAGAAAGTGCCTTTGTGTAATAGTGAAGAAGAATAGGAGGTTCTTATGGAGGCTAAAAGTTGGAGTACAAGCTTGGATCTGAGTTCTACAGAGGGTGGAGCTTCACTTGGAGGTAAAAACCTCAAAGCTTTCCTTATCATTTTTTATTTGTGCTTCATGGACCAATTTTTAGAGTTTTTGCTCCTAAGGTGGAGACTTTATGAGAAAATGATCTCCATAAGCTTAGATCTGCTGTATTTTGAGTAATATGAGTTGTGGGTTCATAAAAATCCAAACATAGACATTAAGATTAAGGCATGCATGAGTATAGGGCTTAATGAGGAAAGAGGTTATACGTTTGAAGTGAATGGTGACCTTTACCGCCATGCAAAGGCTTAAAGGTTTCAACTTTATGGCTTAAGAGGCATTAGAGAGCTTAGATCTGCAATATGATCCTAGGTCTTAATGGATTCAGACTAAAAATGAAGGAAATATGAAACTAGGACTTACGTTGGGCGTAATCCCAGTACGTACCGTGTAGGTGGTCGAGTCCCCCGATTCTGGTTAGCCGGAGTACGCCCCACGTACACAAGTTGCTACGCCCCGCGTACTGCTTGTTGTTGACTTTTAGTGTTTTGGACAACATGTGGACTTTTGAGTCAGGGAGGGGTATAATGGTCTTTTACCCTTATGTGGTTAGGTGGTGGCTAGATCACTATTTCGAGAGCAAGATTATCCGAGTTACCCGAAGTGAGTCTTCTCACTATACATTACCTAGAGTGGTATATATGTGTAGACAGTAGGGTCTTATGTGTATGTGTGATTGAGATTTTATATTGTGATATATGTATGCTATGTGCTGTATAGATCGGAATGAAGGGTCCAACGATATACACCGGACCGGAGGGTCCAACGATATAGACCGGACCGGAGTGTCCAACGAGTTACGGGACTGGAGGGTCCCGCTGAGACACTTCGACCAGAAGGTTGTACCGAGATATAGCCTCGAGTGGCGTATGTGTTTTATGTGGTATTTTGGGGAACACGCTAAACATTTATGCTTACCGAGTTTTGTGATATGTGTTTCTTGTAACAGCGAGGATCACAGGAAGGCGCCGACATGAGTCGTAAATACTGAGGGATTTTATGTATTGAGATCTTGGGATTTGTTTTATTCGGATAATCTGTGAAACATTGGATTTTGGAATTTCTTTATGAGTGAAATTATGTGTTTTAAATGAAATATTGGTTTGAAAATTTACGTTGTTACAGGACCGAAACTCTGTTTTCGGTTGTCTCGAATCTGGGGACCGAAACTCTTCTTTCGGTTGTTTTCATTATGTTGAGCGTGAGAAGCTGAGTTTGTTTTTGCTTCTTCCTTTGACTTAAAGGAATTTTCATAGCAAATGTAATTAGGGTTTTGAGATCGCCAAAACTGTTTCCTTTCAGTGAGATTCTTCTTGTATCTCAAATTCCGTTGATGCTTTCTTTCTAACACTTGTTTTGGATTTTTGTGGATGTTGGCCTTTTTCTTCGGTCTTTGAGTATGAGTTCTTCTCTTTAGTGAAGAATTTTCACTTGATACTATGACCGGTTCGCCTGAAGGAGTTTTGGTACCACTTGTGCTTGGCACATCAAAACGTGTAGGTTCATTAAGTGGTTCTGCCACATACCTACTTTTTACTCTCCATGATGTTTTCTCGGATAGACCTTCTGTTTCATCGGCGTTATCAATCGGTGCTGACCAAAAAAACTTGTCACAACCATTAGCATGATTTTCTTCTACTAAGGTTGTTAGTTCCACTATTTGTTGTTGAGTAACTCCTTTAATTGTATAAACTTGATTTGAAGTTGTTTGGACCTTTTGGAAAAAAGAGTGAACTCAACAAAATTTTCTAAAATAAGATTTTTATTGGTTTCGGGTTCACTTTTGACAAATTCGGAACAGTCCACCGGATCTTCTACAGATATTATATTCATAACATCATCCTCATTAAATGCAAAAGTATTTTCCATATCAGTTTTATTTTCTAAGCTCAACTTGGCATTCAAAGAGTCAAATTTATGTACAGTTTCGGTTTTGATTTTTAATCTGTCATTTTCATCCAACAAATTTTTGAGCATGTCCTTATGGTCTTTTGACTTTATGAATGACTCTATTTTGTCAAGAACAATTTTATAAGCTGGAGGGATATCAGAAGAAGAAACAACGTTTTCACAGTTATATGCATCGGCATCGATTTCATCCTCCTTTAACTCAAGGAAGGGTAAAATCGTAAGATGTATCTTCTTCCCTATATCACAATCAAGATGTAATTGAGTAATGTTGGAGTATAATCGTTTAGAAATCAAACGAAAAACATTATGTTGTTTTAAAAGCTTTAAATTATCTCTTTATAAATAAATTCATCCATCCTTAGACCTAATCAACGGTTTCTCCTTTTGCTCAATCCACATACGCCTCTCCTCACTCTTCGACGATACCCTGCTGATTCGATTAGTTAGTTTAGAGTTTGTGACGCGAGTTTCAGTTAAACTACCACTTATACTAGAAAATTTAAACTTTAATCCATTAAGTTATTTTTCATGGTTTGTAATGGGGATATGTAAAGAAACAAGAATGGATTGTGCCTTCTTGATCAACTCATCACATTCGTTGATCTGATCACTGACATGTTTCGCTGCAAAACACTTGTCTTCTCGCTCTTTCGCTTCGTATAGTCCCCCATCAGTGGTATAGCCCTGCCATGGGTGGGCTTCTTCACTTCTTCATATTCAGAATCTATAGACCAAACTTCAACATCTCCGAACTCATCATCAACTGTATTTCCCTACACAATGAGAGCATTCATAGCGTTATTAGATCCAACTTTCTTCTTCTTGATTTCCTCCAATTTTCGTATGAGGTTCACTTCCTCGTCATCATCGTCATTCTTTTCTGACGTCTTTCTCAACATAAAATCTTTGGCGAAATGATTTTTGCCTCCACAGTAGTGACAATTAAAACCTGAGTCACCACCAAGTTTTGCTTCATTCTTTGGTTCTTCGGTCTGTGAAACAGTCTTCGGTTCCTCCTTCACTTTCTTGGCATTGTAGCTTCCCTGCCAGTTTCAGTTCTTATTAGTTGGGAACCTTGTTCTGATGAACTTCTTGGGATTAGACACCATTAAATCATAATCTTCATTTGTTAGAACATATTCAGAAAGATCTAAATCTTCTTCTTCTTCTTCTTCTTCTTCTTCTTCTTCAACAACATTCTTTCCTTTGGAGATTAGAGCCAAAGACCCCATGCTAGAAACCACATTCGTTTCTTTAGTCACTGCACTCTCATGTGACATTAATATCCCCACCAATTTTTCTTGAGAATAAGCCTTAAATTGTTTGTGTGCCTTCACAGTAGACACCACAGCCATCCATTCGTGTCTTACGCCATTCATGAATGTGACCTTTTGTTCAATGACTTTCCTTTCTATCCCATGCTTTATCATGTTACTAAGGAGATGATTAAATTGATTGAAGGCTTGAATAAGCTTCTCTTCATGATTCTGCTTGAAGTGACTAAATACTGAGAGGAATAAAGTTTGGATCGACTGCTCAAGATCTTCATTCGTAGAATACAATTCCTTCAACCTGTCCCATATTTCCTTCACTATAGTGCATGAACTTACCAACCAAAACGTGTCCGATTGCAAAGCAAACCTAATCATCCTTAAAGCTTTGATGTTGCACTCAAAATTTTCTTTCTCATCATTGGGTATGTCTTTCACATCATTAACGAGTTGTTTGTACTCCTTTTGAGTTTTAACAATTCTTGAAGTGATTCAGTGAGCGAATGGACCTACAGTAATCGCCTCCCAGATCAAGTATCCATTGTCTTCTGAACCGATCATGTAGTCTTCGAAGTGATGCATCTAGACGTCATAGTCTTGGGTGTACAATATGGGAATCCTTGTCGTCGATCCTATACTGTTAGAGATATTGATTGGGTTTGACTGGGAATCATCCATGGACATGATGATGTTTGTTCAAAAACCTTCTTAAGATCAGACTTGTAAATAACGTTACGGTAAGATCAACTGTTATAGAACTATGTCAATAGTAGACGACGGCTATAACAATATCGATCAAAGTGGAAAAACCCTAAGATCTTCTTCAACAGAAGAGATGTGTACGGGTTACACAGTCTCCTGCTCTGATAGAAATTGATGAGTTGAAAAACTCTTAAATAGATTACATATTCAACAGGTTAATCAATAAAACAAAGAAACACAATAAACACGATATAGAAACAAGTGATGCTTAATGATTCAAATGCAGTCACGCCTCAGGAAAGCTCGACCAAGAACTTCAACTGTAGAGGTGAGATAGGGTTTGTAGTACAATGCCAATAATTATAAATAAAAGAGATCTCTACAAACGATGCATGCATGCACCTTAAATACTAAATCCTAATAAAAATAAACACAGGTTAACAGGCCCAAACCGGTAACAAAACTGGGATAAGGAGCGAGATGTGCGGTTCACTTCCAGGTTTTGGAAGAAGTTTCATGAGGAGTTGGACACTCGTCTGCATTTTAGCACTGCCTTACACCCGCAAACGGATCGTCAGAGCGAGCGTACCATCCAGACTCTGGAGGATATGTTGTGGGCGTGCGTGCAAGACTTCGGTGGTAGTTGGGATACCTATCTTCCCTTGGCGAAGTTCTCATACAACAACAGCTACCACGCGAGTATTGACCGTGCTCCATTTTAGATGTTATACGGACGGAGGTGTAGGACCCTGATATGTTGGGGTGAAGTGGGCTAGAGGGTCATGGGGAGTACCAAAGTGGTGCTCAAGACTACTGAGAGGATCCAGCCGGTTCGGGGCATGCTTTAGACTTCACAAAGTCGGCAAAAAAGTTATGCCGACAAGCGTCGTTCAGACTTGGAATTCCAAGTCGGGGATATGGTTCTCCTGAAAGTGTCGCCTTGGAAGGGCGTTATCTGATTCAGGAAGCAGGGCAAGTTGGGCTTGAGATACATTGGATCGTTCAGGGTTATAGCCCGGGTAGGCAAGGTGGCATATAGGTTGGATCTACCAGCCGAACATAGCTACATCCATAGCACTTTCCACGTCTCTCAGTTGCGGAAGTGTTTGGTGGACGAATCGGCAGTAGTGCCTTTGGAGGATATTCAGGTCGATGACAGCCTGAATTACATCGAGTGACCTATGGCGATCCTCGACAGGAAGTCGAAGGATCTGAGGAACAAGAGGGTGGAACTCGTAAAGGTACAATAGCAGTATCGGGAGGGATCGGAGTGGACATGGGAGCCGGTGGAAGAGATGATGGAACACTACCCCGAGCTGTTTCAGGATCGAGCAGCAGACTTCGAGGACGAAGTCTAAAATAAGTGGGGGAGATTTGTAGCACCTGGTTCCCGGTACGTATTCATTGTAATTTAAAATCCATAATTCTTGCATTCTTTCCTTGGACTCGGCGAGTTGAAGGACCGACTCGCCGAGTAGGAGCGGGATGAGACATGCGGTTGAGCCTTGGACTCGGATAGTCGGTTCCCCGACTGTGCGAGTAGGCCCTGTTTGGGAAAAAACCTTAACCCGAGTATTGTCACCCTATTTAAGCACATTAACTCGGCCCCTTGTCCTTAACACTTCCATAGAGCTGTAGCGAGACTCCCTAGCCCCCATATTGTGCTTGTGAGTGTGTCTTGCTTGGTGAAGGGAATTGAAGCTTAGAAGAAGATAAGAAGAGATTGAAGAGTGCAACAGAGGGAGTAGATCCAAATCTACATTGGGAGAAGCTTCCATTCAGGTAGTAAAGTTTCTACCTTGATCTTTAGTTCATTAGATCCCATTTTGTCCCAATTTGGTGGTTTTCAAGCCCTAAAGCACCAACCTCCATGTGTATGAGCTTAATGATCCGGAAGGACTTCAGATCTAGACCTTATGGATGTGTTAGAAGCATAAAGTTGTTGTGGTTGAAGTGATTGACGACCCCATTGAGTGCATGACCTCTTAAAGAGCTTGGAATTGCATTTTTGAGCTTATAGAGCCATGCAAGTACGTAAAGTTGCAACCTTTACGTGTTAAGCATGCCCTAGGATCATGGATCTGTGGTTTTGAAGCGCTGCATGTCTCTGATTCGGCTTATATGGAAAATGGGTCAAGGGACTCGGCGAGTCCCAAAGTGGAACTCGGTGAGTTCTATGAAGATGTCCTTAGACTCGGCGAGTTAAAAGAACAACTCGGCGAGTCCTATGAAGATTGCTTGGTACTCGACGAGTTGTTCTTCAAACTCGGCGAGTCATATGAACTGTTACTGAGTACGAAGGGTTTAAGTGTTGGAAGTCCAACCCTTCGTGTTTGCACGTAGAATTAGCAATCTAACGTGTTACAATAGTCCCAGAAAGCCAAATTCTCATGAAGTATGTTCGGATGGGGATCTAGAAGCCAGTGGGAAGTCTGCTCGTTTGGACTCAGCGAGTTGTTCATGGACTCGACGAGTCGGATCGCGAGCCGGTCCTATCGTCCCGAGTAGTGAGTTAAGGGCGACTCAGTGAATGGGAAAAATGGGACTTGTAGAGTGGGATCTGGTTAGTGGGAGAAGGACTCGGCGAGTCCAGTCAGCTGGAAGTTGACCTTGACCAAGGTGTTGACCTCGCACCAAGGGAGGGTCAGTCATCTGACCTAAGGGTATGTATGAGAGGCTAACCTATGTTTATGATTTATAGCCGGAGGATTTCCGATCCAGCAGTCACGCGCTTTGCAAGCAGATTTCAGCAGCTACTTTCGAGGTGAGTCACCTTCTAGTAGCGGTGGGTCTACGGCCATAGTCCCGGCCCACTAGTAGGAGATGTATGCTAGATAATTGTCTTTGTGATATCATCTAGGTTTGCTACTACCAGTTACGTTACATAATGGCATGATATGTGATAGTAGTAGAGCTCGGTCGTTAGGACGGAAGGGTAGGTCAGAGACCCCAGCTATGTCTGACAGTATGTGATGATATGTTTATATGCCAGTATGATTTGTTATATGTGTTAGAGGTAGTAGGAGGGGAGCAGTCCCCGAGGTTCGGTCGTTAGGACCGAAGGGTAGTCAGCACCCTAGAACAACTTGACATGGGTAGTCAACACCCCAAGATGGCTTGACATAGGCAAGACGGCACCCCAGAATGGTCGCATGGGTAGGTCGGCACCCCAGAATGGTCGTACGGGGTAGGTCGGGTACCCCAGAATTGCCTGGCAGTATGTATGCTATGTGATTATATGGTATGTGGTACAACGGGGCAACTCACTAAGCTTCGTGCTTACGGTTTTCAGTGATTGTTTCAGGTGCCTCTTTTGTCAAGGGGAAGGAGCTGGCACAGTAGCGGCGCATCACACACACTCTTTTGATTTCCGAACCCAGAGACATTCTGGGATTTTGTAGTCTGACATTTTTATGTTCTATGTTCTGGTTTATGGCCACGAGACATGTTTTATTAAATATTATGACCGTATGATGTTTTGTTACTAATGCTTTTTCAAATTGCTTAATTAAAAATGAAACTTTTGGCCTGTATTTTTGGGATGTTACAGGCAGTCCCTTTTATAGTAGCCCACCTCGCCACATCTATAGCAAGCCTGGCCCACGCCAGTGCCCGGAACATGGGTGATCGGCCTTGCCGGATATTTATAGAAATGGGCAGTGTGTCCTTTCATGTTGTAGTTGGAGCACTAAATTTTTCATCAGGGGCCATTGTGGTGGAAGTTGCATTTGTTTCACTTTGGAAAACTTCCAGCATACTGCTACACCGGAGCAACAGCGGCAGGTGTTACTGCGGTATGAAACGCCACAACCAGCTGCTTTCTACTTCTTCTTGTTATTCCAGAACTTCCGCTTGTTGTCACTGGTTTTGCAGGGTTCAGTGTCACACCCCGCTAAAGCGGAAACGCAAGGTATGACAGCGATAACGGTTTCATTGCAAAAGATAAAGATACATCACCATAGCAGTATTTAAAAGTTTACAACCCATAGCTTCAAAAGAACAAAATACAAGTTTTTCAAAATAACATTGTTCAAAATATAGCTTCATAATAGCTTCAACACGATGCAGCATGCTCTAGGATGATGAATCTTTACATCCACTTACTAATTATTTCCTGAAAAAGCATGTAAAACGAGCGTCAACTATGAAAATAGTTGGTGAGTATCACAAGTTTATAAAATCGAGCGTACAATAAGGCTTTTCGTAAATACAAGTACATTGCTTCAATGATAAACAAGTTGATTGCTATTAATGAATACAAGTTTATTGCTATAATGAGAAACGAGTTTGTATGTGTATGAGCAAACAATGAGTCTCAACCAAACCTATGACTGAAGCCCTATCGAGATCTATGCTTATCGTTCCATAGATGAATATGGTATCATGCACTCCAGCGATTCGGGCGAGTGAGGAGTTGTCAATTCCTAATAGCGCTATCCATAATGACCATTGGCTCAAAGAGTTAATGGTTAGAGATAAGGGAAGGGCCTTTGTACGATAAGTTCTCATGTTCCGTGTTGCATAGACATACATAAAGAAACATAGCAATACAATAGCAATCATGTTTGATACAATTCAATTTAAGTACAACATGCAAACAATAGTTTTTCTGGACATGCTTTTCCACCCCAAAACATAAAAAACGAAAATAGGGGAGTGCGTGAATACTCACGATGTTTTGTGTAGACACAAGCGGTACTTCGGGATGCACCAACGTCTTACTACCGGGATCCTACGACACCAAACACACGCACTAGTGAGTTTCCATGTCGATATCTAATGCTAATATACTAAACTCTACATATAGGGAAATGCCAATTTATGTTTTAGTATTGGATTTATATCATTTTGTTACACTTTTTCTGATGTATTGAAATTTTACAAGTCGTGCGATTAATTACAACCTTGGAAGGTTAATTTTCCAAATTTTAAGTCTCAATAACAACATAAATTCACGAAAAATAGTATTCGAGGGATAAAAATTCTCAAACTTTTTATTTAACTGTTAATACACAACACTAAGCTGGGAAAATTATAAAAATGGATTTCCAAGCTGTTTAATTATATTTTATAATTTTTGAGCATTTATTTCAATAAAAATTGAAATAAATAGTAAACAGTTTCCAAAATTACCCAAACTTTTTATTTAATTGTTATTATACATAAATAGGCTGGGAAAAATATAAAATATATTTTTCAGTGGTTATTTGTATTTTTCCTTGTTTTATTTCTTTAAATAGTCATTAATTAAAGAAATATTATTAAACAGTTAAAATAAATTACCATAAATTTTAGTAACATCATTTACAGTATAAATATCTTGGGAAAAATATCAAAAGTGGTTTTCATAATGTATAAACTGGTTTTGGGTATTTATGTATATTTAAGTGAATTTTAGTGCAATTAACTTTAGAAAATAAGGGAAAAATAGTTTACAGTGGAGAAAAATATTCAAAATTTTTATGTAACCTCCTACTATATAATATGATATCCTGGCAAATTTTGATGAATTTTGGATAATCAGAACTATTTTTCCCATTTTTAAGCCATTATAATTACCAAAAATTGGGAAAAATAGCTAGACATGATGAAAAATCTTGAAATTATTTTCTTGAGTCACCCATCACAATTAAGGTATGCGAAAATTGTTAGATAAAATTTTCACATCCTAAAAAGTGGTTTTGTAATTTATCATGTCCTAAATAAAAGAAAATTAGAAATCATATGAAACAGTAACAAAAATTGCTGAAATTTGGTGAGGGGTCATTATTCCCCATAAGTATCATCCATGAATTTATTTAGGATTTATTGACCTCTGGAAGTATTTTATATGATTTATGCCCTTGGTTTTAGCAATAATTCTAATAAATCAAATAAATAACAAAAGCTCTTGAAATTTTCCAGATTATCTCATGCATGCAAGGGCTTTCAAAAGTAAAAATGTTAAGAATGTATTCAGAAGAGAAATGAGGGTAATGATTCCAAACAATTTAAGAAAAGTTGCATGCAATAATGCATGAAGTGTAGATGTGGCTGAGGTTCATGAATTTTTGTAGCCCATTCAGTGAGGTTTTAAGCCACGAAATTTCAACCATAACTCACTAGATATGTTAAGTTTCTAAGGTATTTTTCCTAAGATTTATGGTTGGGTTTAAGACCATTGTTTAAGCAAGATAAAAATAGTGATCACAGAAAAAGAGCTGTATGCGCAACCTTTTTGTAAAATCTGCCAAAAATCGGATATTTAATATTTTACAGTAAGACCAGTTGGGTTTGAAAGTTAACTCGTGGAACTAACCAATACAAAAAGAATATCATGATTTGGTTAAAAAATGACTGAGTTATGACTGTTCAAAGTCGAACAAAATAATCTGGCAGATTGCATGTTTGCTTGTGTGCATTTTTAGGGTATTTCAATAAGAACATCATGCATGTCCTTGGTAAGGCCCGATTTCTAACACATGCATGGAATGAATGAGCATCCAAGATGTACTAGAAATGGTTTAATGCTTTCGTTCATGCATGAACACACAAGAAATGGAGAAGAACATGAAATATTATGTTTTGATGTCACATGATCATATGTGCTTCTTTTCCACTCCTTGCATGGGTTTGATCCCGGATTTTCACCATCTTTAACACATGCATTGTGTTATGGTGAGAATCTACAAACCACAAGGGGAGAATAAAGATTTCTAGCCATGGAAAGGCATAGAATCCGAAAAGTAGAGAAGACTAAGAAGAAAAGAGGTTTAACCATGAAACTATGGAAGAAGATGTTGTTGTTTACCTTGGTTTTGATCTTGAGAGAAGTAAGAACACTTCAAGGGATTCAAAATCTGGAAATTTTGCAGAGGATTGAGAGGATTTTCGTGAGTTTAGAGAGAAGGAAGAAGAGAGTGAAGTGAGAGAGTGAAGTGGAAGAGGTGGAGTAAGGGTTTAGGCTTGATGATTGTGTTTTGGGGAAGAGAGAGGGCATGGGGAGAGGTGATGGCCGGTTTTTGCATGCCTTTTGGCCTCCTCTCTCCTAAATTTTAAACTTTATAAACTTCCCTCCCATATTTTATATAAAAACATTCATTTTTATAAAATGTTTATTAAGCAATTTGATTTATTTAAAAATCTTGTTTTCAACAAATAATTTATGATTAATACTTGTAATTTATATTTCTAGTTCATTGGTATAATCCATAATTTGATTAATATAATTTGATACTAGGAAGTTTATAGCCAAATTTTATAAAGTTTTTAAGCTTTATATTTTATAACTTTGGATTTTTGGCTCTTTAGGGTTTTTGGAACATTGTTTGGTATTCAACAACATGTTGAAGTATAATTAGAGTGTTTTAATTTATTTTTAGAGTTTTATACCCTATTTCAATTATAACAAAGTTTGAAGCTTATTCTAATTATAGTATTGGCATTTCCTATTGTAGCTAAGCAACTTACTAGAATTGTAAGTATCAAGTATATTAGTCCTAGACCTTAGTTGGATCCTAGTTTATGCAAGATTTTTGACCTAATTTATACTACTAGGTCATGGCATGTTGTGCATGAATGGTTATTATAAAGATGCATGAGTCCAAGAATGACCTGAATTGACAGTTGTCACAGTATCCCCCACTTAAAAAGAATTTCGTCCCGAAATTCATTCTATATCATCGCTTGTCATCGCATGGGAATAGTTGCGGATACTTTTCCTTTATGTAATCCTCGCGCTCCCAGGTGTACTCCGGCCCGCGTTTTGAGTTCCATCGAACTTTCACAATCGGGATCTTACTCCGCTTAAGTTGTTTTACCTCCCTGTCAAGGATTTCTATCGGTTCCTCAACGAAGCTCAGCTTATCATTGATCTTAATTTCCTCCAGGGGTACTATTAATGTTTCGTCGGCTAGACATTTCTTAAGGTTGGAGACGTGGAATGTGTCGTGAATGGCGCTTAACTCTTGGGGCAATTGGAGTTTATACGCTACCGGACCAATCCTTTCAAGGATTTCAAAGGGTCCAACATATCTCGGGCTTAGTTTTCCTTTCTTACCAAAACGCACAAGCCCTTTCCAAGGCGACACTTTTAAAAGTACCTTGTCTCCTACTTGGAATTCTAATGGTTTTCGACGATTATCCGCATAACTTTTCTGACGATCTCTAGCAGCTTTAAGCTTATCTTTGATGATAGTAATCTTGTCAGATGTTTCCTGGATAAGTTCGACTCTAGTCAACTGTCTGTCACCGATTTCTGTCCAGCATAAGGGCGAACGACACTTGCGTCCATACAATGCTTCATATGGAGCACATTGGATACTCGTGTGGTAACTGTTATTGTAGGAAAACTCAATTAGGGGCAAATGAGTATCCCAATTTCCTTTGAACTCAATGACACACGCTCGTAGCATGTCTTCCAATGTTTGTATTGTTCTCTCTGTTTGCCCATCTGTCTGAGGGTGGTAAGCTGTGCTCAAATCTATCTTGGTTCCTAGTGCCCTCTGTAACATCCACCAAAATCGAGATGTAAAACGACTATCTCTATCAGAAATGATAGATAGGGGTACACCATGCAGAGAAACAATTTTGTCGATGTAGATTTGGGCCAATTTTTCCATCTTGAAATCTTCTCGAATAGGGAGAAAGTGAGCGGATTTCGTCAGTCGATCCACTATGACCCAAATTGAGTCGTGACCTCTAGCAGTTCTAGGGAGTTTGGTAACGAAATCCATAGATATTTGCTCCCATTTCCATTGGGGAATTTCAGGTTGTTGCAACAACCCGGAAGGTTTCTGATGTTCAGCTTTGACTATTGAGCATGTCAAACACTTCCCGACGTACAAGGCAATATCCTTTTTCATTCCAGGCCACCAATAGTACTCTTTAAGATCCTTGTACATCTTATCTGCTCCAGGGTGGATGGAGTATTTAGATCGATGAGACTCTTCTAATACCATGTCTCTCAGGTTGTTAACCCTTGGAATCCAGACCCTGTCTTTAAAATAACGAACTCCATCAGGTTTGGTTTCAAATCTTTCTTCCAAACCATGTAAAGTTTCGCCTGGAAGATTTTCCTTGCATAACGCTTTCTCCTGGGCATTAATGATTTGAGATTTCAAGCTTGTCTGAATTACCATTCCCAAAGCTCTCACACGGGAAGGTTTCACTCTTACTTTCCTACTAAGAGCGTCGGCTACTACGTTAGCCTTTCCTGGGTGGTATCGTATCTCACAATCATAATCACTAAACAACTCTACCCATCTTCTCTGCCGCATGTTTAACATTTTCTGATCCAGGATATGCTGAAGGCTTTTGTGATCGGTATAAATGGTGCATTTGGTTCCGTACAAATAATGCCTCCATATCTTAAGGGCGAAAACTATTGCTCCTAGTTCTAGATCATGGGTGGTATAATTCTTCTCGTGCGGTTTGAGTTGTCTGGAAGCATATGCAATGACCCTATCTTTTTGCATTAGCACACATCCTAATCCTTGATGAGACGCATCACAATACACCACAAAGTTCTCTGATCCTTCTGGTAAAGCCAGAATTGGTGCATTGCACAGCTTGTTTTTCAGGATTTGAAACGCCTCTTCGTGTTTCTCTTCCCAGAGAAATTTTCTATCCTTTTGGGTCAAAGATGTTAATGGTTGAGCAATCCTAGAGAAATTCTCAATGAAGCGTCTGTAGTACCCAGCTAATCCTAGGAATTGTCGTATTTCTGTCGGGGTTTTGGGGGCCTCCCATTTCTTGATTGCCTCTATCTTAGCTGGATCTACATGGATTCCTCTTTCACCGATCACATGACCAAGAAAATGTACTTCCCGAATCCAAAATTCACATTTAGTGAACTTGGCATACAATTTTTGTTCCTTCAACAGCTCCAACACTAGCTTTAGATGTCTATTGTGATCTTCTTTGGTCCGCGAGTAAACAAGTATGTCATCGATAAAGACAATTATAAACCTGTCTAGGTATGGTCTACAGACCCTATTCATCAAATCCATGAATACAGCGGGTGCGTTCGTTAGTCCAAAAGGCATGACTAAGAATTCATAATGTCCATAACGGGTTCTAAACGCTGTCTTGTGAATGTCCTCTTCGTGAATTCTTAGCTGATGATACCCTGACCGAAGGTCGATTTTTGAGAAGTAGGAAGCGCCCTGCAACTGATCGAACAAGTCATCTATTCTAGGGAGGGGATATCGATTCTTGATTGTCAACTTGTTCAATTCTCTGTAATCAATGCACATTCGGAACGAACCATCTTTCTTTTTGACGAATAACACTGGGGCTCCCCAAGGTGAAGAACTTGGTCGAATAAACCCTTTGTCTAGAAGTTCTTGAAGTTGTCCGGATAGTTCTTGCATCTCGGATGGTGCAAGGCGATATGGTGCTTTTGCTACCGGTGCCGCTCCGGGAACTAAGTCTATCCGAAATTCGACCTGTCTATAAGGGGGTAGACCGGGCAATTCCTCCGGAAATACTTCGGGATAGTTTTGAACCACTGGAATCTCCTTGAGTTGCTTAGCTTCAGGTTCTCTTTCTAGCACATGGGCCATGCATGCAATACAATTCTTCTTCAGGTACTTGTGAACCTTCACGCTTGATACTATGTTTAAACTTCTTCCTGGCTTCTCACCGTGTATGATAAGGGTTTCTCCATTAGGGAGAGGCACTCTGATGACTTTCTCATAACAACCAATGTCTGCTCTATTTTTGGATAACCAATCCATCCCTACTATCACATCAAAACTACCTAGCTCTATAGGAATTAGGTCAATGCTAAAGAGTTTATCAGCTAAATTCAGAGTACAACCAGGAATTATATCACTAGCCCTAATTTCATACCCATCAGCAAGTTCAATAGCATATGCAATCCTCATCTTTACCGATTTCAAGCCAATTAACGGTCTAAATGCTAAAGAAACAAAACTCCTATCTGCTCCCGCATCGAATATTACTGATGCAAAGTGGTTGTTCAGGAGGAACGTACCTGTTATCACTTCAGGGTTCTGACGAGCTTCTTCTGCACCAATCACAAAGGCTACACCTCTTGGTTGTCTAACTTGATTTCCTTGAAAGTTTTGCCTGGCTTGGCCTTGTCCATGGTTACCAGGTCCATTGTTCAGTTTAGGACATGCTCTACGGAGATGATCAATACTCCCGCACTCGTAACATGTCCTTTTTCCCTCCTTATTCACCTTACAATACTTCGAGTAATGGCCTGTTTGCTTACAGTTTTGGCACACCGGGCAAGCTCCCTTGTGATGGAAGTTACACTTATTGCACTTCGGAAGCGGCCCTGAGTACTGCTTTCGCTCCTGCACTTCTTGTCCTTGAGTTTTCACTGGTTCTTGCTCCTGGGCTCTTACCATAAAGTTTCTTGAGACTTTCTGCTCCCTCCCTGACTTGCCTCCATACTTCTTCTCTCCCTGATTTATTGGCTTCCTCTTGCTACTAGAGCTTTCCTTTGCTGATGCTCCCATCCTTATCACATCATTGGTTAGTCGATTTTCTAGGCTTACTGCACTTTGAATGGTAGTTGGGTTTGCTGAGGTAACCATTCCCCGAATCTCTGGTGCCAGACCCCAGATGTAACGATCTATCCGTTTCTCCTCAGGAGTAACCATGTGAGGTACTAGTTTTGCTAGTTCATGAAATCGGACTGTGTACTTCTCTATTTGTGTTCCAACCATAGAATGGTTCCAGAATTCATATTCAAGTTTCTGAAGTTCATCCTTGGGACAATACTCCTCTATCAGCAGCTTCTTTAGGTCTTCCCAAGTTAGCTGATATGCTGCTGTACGGCCTCGGGTTTGCACTAGAGTATTCCACCAGGTTAATGCCCTATCTTGGAATAGGCAAGATGCATACTCAACTTTGTTGCGCTCGAGGCATTTGCTAATATGAAGGACCGACTCCATGCTGTCAATCCATTTCAGTAACCCAACCGCACCTTCCTTTCCATGGAACTCCTTAGGTTTACAGGCCATAAAGGACTTGTAGTTGCATTCTCTTTCATTGTTTCCCCGGTTTCCTCCACTACTTCCTTGGTTAGCATTAAGTCCTGCAGTTACTTGAGTGACAATGTTTGGGATTGCTTGCATGAGTTGTTGTGCTACCATTTGAGCAACATCGGGCGTTTCGTTCTGTGGGCGCCCGCGATTAGGCCTTCCTGACATGGTTCTATGACACAGGAGAAGAAATACGTATAAATACATAAAATAATGTATAATGTGTATTTCACTACCATTTTGAAAACCGTAAGTGTTGTCAAATTAATGGGTTGCATTAATACTATGCATATAGATTTGAGAAAGGAGAGAAAAGAAAAATCTCTTTTATTCAACCATTTACCAAATAAATTTTAGGGTTTGACCTCATAGTAAAAGTTTTCAAACATAAAATAAAAATTTTCATTACCATTTGAAATAATCTTAAAGCCAAACCAATACGTCAATCTCAAAATAAAGTTTTAAATATTTTTCCCAAAAGACACCCAACATGGGTTTTCATTTCAAAACAAAATAAAACAAAATACTGAAATCAGAACCAAAAGCCAATCGCTATCCCAACAAGAAGCATCAACACCACAATCAGGAACAGCCCACCAAACACATAATATGCTGTCATCGCATGACCTGCCTCTCGTCTAGCAGCACTAGCAGTGTTAGCAGTCTCCATCGAATGCTGATACAGGATTTCCATTCCTGCTAAAACTTCATCCAAAACTTCTCGATGCCCAGCTATCGCAGCGAGACTGTGACGTAGGCCTGCTGCTATCGACTGCAATCTCCGGGACTCCTCCGGGGTCATACCTGGCTGTCGGACAGGTATCCCTATGACTTGCTGAGGTGAGGATGCTCTTGGTCCTGCATCGCTGGGTCCTACCCCGCTAGGTCCTGCCGTGCCATGTCCTGCTGTGCTGGCGGGTATCCTTCCTGGAATGGGGACACTCTTCCTCGCTGTCCTCCGAATGCGAAGTCCATAGAGCGGTGGCTGTGGCAACACCGATGTCGGTGATGCCTCGCGTCGTTGACTCGGGGCGTTGTCATTGCTGATCTCCACCGAGTTCCCAGTATCTTCCGTATCCTCTGATGGGTCTTCTTCTATCGAGGCGGGGGGATTACGTCGAGGGATAACAGTGACGTAGCCGGATTCATCGGCTGAGGCGGTAGCGCGGGAAGATGACGATCTTGACATAGTGGACTGTGACATAGTTTCAATGAGATATGAAATAAATGACAATGCATGCCTATAATATGCAATGCTTACACACACCAAAATTAACCTTTTGAAATTTTTAAATAAGGTTTTCTCAAATATTTTTGTTGAACATATTCCCATTATAATTAGCTCAAGCTTTGTATAAATCTTTTCTTAATTAAACATAGGTGATCAGGCTATGTTTAATCAAGGTCCAATAATACAACTCCCAACCTAATTATACTTGTAATATGTTTGATGTAAAAGGAATTTCTTTGTAGGTTTTAGTTATAGGTTGTGTTTTCTTAAAGAAAAACCGATGTTCTCTATAACTTTAGCTCTGATACCACTTCTGTCACACCCCGCTAAAGCGGAAACGCAAGGTATGACAGCGATAACGGTTTCATTGCAAAAGATAAAGATACATCACCATAGCAGTATTTAAAAGTTTACAACCCATAGCTTCAAAAGAACAAAATACAAGTTTTTCAAAATAACATTGTTCAAAATATAGCTTCATAATAGCTTCAACACGATGCAGCATGCTCTAGGATGATGAATCTTTACATCCACTTACTAATTATTTCCTGAAAAAGCATGTAAAACGAGCGTCAACTATGAAAATAGTTGGTGAGTATCACAAGTTTATAAAATCGAGCGTACAATAAGGCTTTTCGTAAATACAAGTACATTGCTTCAATGATAAACAAGTTGATTGCTATTAATGAATACAAGTTTATTGCTATAACGAGAAACGAGTTTGTATGTGTATGAGCAAACAATGAGTCTCAACCAAACCTATGACTGAAGCCCTATCGAGATCTATGCTTATCGTTCCATAGATGAATATGGTATCATGCACTCCAGCGATTCGGGCGAGTGAGGAGTTGTCAATTCCTAATAGCGCTATCCATAACGACCATTGGCTCAAAGAGTTAATGGTTAGAGATAAGGGAAGGGCCTTTGTACGATAAGTTCTCATGTTCCGTGTTGCATAGACATACATAAAGAAACATAGCAATACAATAGCAATCATGTTTGATACAATTCAATTTAAGTACAACATGCAAACAATAGTTTTTCTGGACATGCTTTTCCACCCCAAAACATAAAAAACGAAAATAGGGGAGTGCGTGAATACTCACGATGTTTTGTGTAGACACAAGCGGTACTTCGGGATGCACCAACGTCTTACTACCGGGATCCTACGACACCAAACACACGCACTAGTGAGTTTCCATGTCGATATCTAATGCTAATATACTAAACTCTACATATAGGGAAATGCCAATTTATGTTTTAGTATTGGATTTATATCATTTTGTTACACTTTTTCTGATGTATTGAAATTTTACAAGTCGTGCGATTAATTACAACCTTGGAAGGTTAATTTTCCAAATTTTAAGTCTCAATAACAACATAAATTCACGAAAAATAGTATTCGAGGGATAAAAATTCTCAAACTTTTTATTTAACTGTTAATACACAACACTAAGCTGGGAAAATTATAAAAATGGATTTCCAAGCTGTTTAATTATATTTTATAATTTTTGAGCATTTATTTCAATAAAAATTGAAATAAATAGTAAACAGTTTCCAAAATTACCCAAACTTTTTATTTAATTGTTATTATACATAAATAGGCTGGGAAAAATATAAAATATATTTTTCAGTGGTTATTTGTATTTTTCCTTGTTTTATTTCTTTAAATAGTCATTAATTAAAGAAATATTATTAAACAGTTAAAATAAATTACCATAAATTTTTGTAACATCATTTACAGTATAAATATCTTGGGAAAAATATCAAAAGTGGTTTTCATAATGTATAAACTGGTTTTGGGTATTTATGTATATTTAAGTGAATTTTAGTGCAATTAACTTTAGAAAATAAGGGGAAAATAGTTTACAGTGGAGAAAAATATTCAAAATTTTTATGTAACCTCCTACTATATAATATGATATCCTGGCAAATTTTCATGAATTTTGGATAATCAGAACTATTTTTCCCATTTTTAAGCCATTATAATTACCAAAAATTGGGAAAAATAGCTAGACATGATGAAAAATCTTGAAATTATTTTCTTGAGTCACCCATCACAAGTAAGGTATGCGAAAATTGTTAGATAAAATTTTCACATCCTAAAAAGTGGTTTTGTAATTTATCATGTCCTAAATAAAAGAAAATTAGAAATCATATGAAACAGTAACAAAAATTGCTGAAATTTGGTGAGGGGTCATTATTCCCCATAAGTATCATCCATGAATTTATTTAGGATTTATTGACCTCTGGAAGTATTTTATATGATTTATGCCCTTGGTTTTAGCAATAATTCTAATAAATCAAATAAATAACAAAAGCTCTTGAAATTTTCCAGATTATCTCATGCATGCAAGGGCTTTCAAAAGTAAAAATGTTAAGAATGTATTCAGAAGAGAAATGAGGGTAATGATTCCAAACAATTTAAGAAAAGTTGCATGCAATAATGCATGAAGTGTAGATGTGGCTGAGGTTCATGAATTTTTGTAGCCCATTCAGTGAGGTTTTAAGCCACGAAATTTCAACCATAACTCACTAGATATGTTAAGTTTCTAAGGTATTTTTCCTAAGATTTATGGTTGGGTTTAAGACCATTGTTTAAGCAAGATAAAAATAGTGATCACAGAAAAAGAGCTGTATGCGCAACCTTTTTGTAAAATCTGCCAAAAATCGGATATTTAATATTTTACAGTAAGACCAGTTGGGTTTGAAAGTTAACTCGTGGAACTAACCAATACAAAAAGAATATCATGATTTGGTTAAAAAATGACTGAGTTATGACTGTTCAAAGTCGAACAAAATAATCTGGCAGATTGCATGTTTGCTTGTGTGCATTTTTAGGGTATTTCAATAAGAACATCATGCATGTCCTTGGTAAGGCCCGATTTCTAACACATGCATGGAATGAATGAGCATCCAAGATGTACTAGAAATGGTTTAATGCTTTCGTTCATGCATGAACACACAAGAAATGGAGAAGAACATGAAATATTATGTTTTGATGTCACATGATCATATGTGCTTCTTTTCCACTCCTTGCATGGGTTTGATCCCGGATTTTCACCATCTTTAACACATGCATTGTGTTATGGTGAGAATCTACAAACCACAAGGGGAGAATAAAGATTTCTAGCCATGGAAAGGCATAGAATCCGAAAAGTAGAGAAGACTAAGAAGAAAAGAGGTTTAACCATGAAACTATGGAAGAAGATGTTGTTGTTTACCTTGGTTTTGATCTTGAGAGAAGTAAGAACACTTCAAGGGATTCAAAATCTGGAAATTTTGCAGAGGATTGAGAGGATTTTCGTGAGTTTAGAGAGAAGGAAGAAGAGAGTGAAGTGAGAGAGTGAAGTGGAAGAGGTGGAGTAAGGGTTTAGGCTTGATGATTGTGTTTTGGGGAAGAGAGAGGGCATGGGGAGAGGTGATGGCCGGTTTTTGCATGCCTTTTGGCCTCCTCTCTCCTAAATTTTAAACTTTATAAACTTCCCTCCCATATTTTATATAAAAACATTCATTTTTATAAAATGTTTATTAAGCAATTTGATTTATTTAAAAATCTTGTTTTCAACAAATAATTTATGATTAATACTTGTAATTTATATTTCTAGTTCATTGGTATAATCCATAATTTGATACTAGGAAGTTTATAGCCAAATTTTATAAAGTTTTTAAGCTTTATATTTTATAACTTTGGATTTTTGGCTCTTTAGGGTTTTTGGAACATTGTTTGGTATTCAACAACATGTTGAAGTATAATTAGAGTGTTTTAATTTATTTTTAGAGTTTTATACCCTATTTCAATTATAACAAAGTTTGAAGCTTATTCTAATTATAGTATTGGCATTTCCTATTGTAGCTAAGCAACTTACTAGAATTGTAAGTATCAAGTATATTAGTCCTAGACCTTAGTTGGATCCTAGTTTATGCAAGATTTTTGACCTAATTTATACTACTAGGTCATGGCATGTTGTGCATGAATGGTTATTATAAAGATGCATGAGTCCAAGAATGACCTGAATTGACAGTTGTCACATTCAGGGACGGCTAGGGTTGTCGTTGAAGATGGGGTATGAACCCCATAGTCAATGACGCATTGTGCCAATCGCTTGGCACCGTTGAAGGTAGTGGGGTTTGAAGCCAACACATTCCCCTGAACCAGAGGCAACAGCCCCCAGATACACCTCTCTATCTTCTTACCCTCTGTGTGAACCATGTTGGGACAATGGGCCACTAGTTCGCTGAATCTGGATGTGTAAGAAACTATGTCGGAGCCCTTCATGGTTAGGCTCCACAGCTCTTGTTCCAACTTTTGGATCTCGCCGCTCGGGCAGTATTCCTCGGTCATTGGGTCCTTCAGAGTTTTCCAGTCCATATCGTTAGCCCCTGCAAGAGTGAGTGAATTGACATGGCTGTTCCACCATGTCAGGGCTTTTTCCTCAAAGGTACAAGCATCAAACACGACCTTACTCGCGACAAGGTAGGAGCAAATCTCGAAGATTGACTCCGTCTTTTCGAACCATTGGGAGAGGGCAATGACTCCGCCAGTCCCTTTGAAGGGCTTTGGTTTCTAGTTAGTGAAGTACTTATAGGAGCACTCTCTTTAGCGCACAAGGAATTCACCTTGAGTAGAGTTAACAGGGGTTCCACCTCCGCTGGCATTAGTACAGTGATATTGTGCCATAGTTGCTGCCACAGCTACAACTACTGCTGCGTTTTGAGCTGTTGCATAGTATTACGGAAGACGTGGTGGTGGAGGTAGATGATTATGCCTTGGTGATTTGCGAGGAGGAATCTTTCAACTATGAGTAAAAGCAAAGACCATGATAATAAGAATCAATTGTAAGCATAGTGAGAGTGATCCATGGGCTAAATTGCCATAGTCCGTCACTTAAATGAGTGTACGTTTTGAGTTAGAAATACAGCAGGTGAGTAGAGAGACCCAAGAGTACAAATATTTCCAACATATGAGATAACTATCCATAATATTGGTATCATTGATGTAACAAGTTCGGAGAAAAAATGACCTAACTATAGGTCTTACATCATACCATAAGAAAAAGGTTGACGTTTTTGGATTCATAGCTAGAGTACTTGAAGAGTAGAGATATTTTACCGAAAAAAGCTTCATAATGGATAGTTAGGGAAGGCTATTCCTTGAGTCAAAAGAAAAGATGCACTAAACATCTTCCACCGACGGCGGGTATTCCTCGGGCGAACCTAAAGGTCCTCCAGTTGATGCTCGTAGACTCTCTGGCGAACCCTGAGTTCTATCACTTCGGCCTTTGTCTCAGCTAGGGATTTCTGCATGGTCTCCTGGTCCGTTGCAGACCTCTCCCGAGCATGCTCTAGGCGGCTGGTATGAATGGAATGCATTCTTTCGTTTGCATCAACCTCCGAGATACGTTGTAGAGCCGTCCTGCCCTGGATCTCGTTGCGGGCAACTCTTTAGACCAAGATTGGCAAGACTCTGTTCGTTGATCCTCCTTCACTAGTGTCATAAAAGCTTTGGTCCCCATTGAATGGCATGGACTGGTTTTGCTCTTCGCCCCATGTTTCGATACATTCAACACATGCGGGTGTCGGGCCTTGAAATGCCTGACGGGGGGTTAGGATTTGGGACCGGGGCCACAGGAGGTAGGTTGTTGACTTCTGTCTCGGAGTTGGAAGCATCAGAAAATCCTTCAGTGAGGTGATCATCCAAGGGAATTGGACGGTCATCTTTCGGCTCATGGTCAAGCCATCCCGCATTACATTGATTTGGGAAGTACAGGTCGCCAGGATGATGGAATCCAGCCATGATATCTACGCGAGAAAGGAGGTATACGAATCTTACACATAATGACGTACTATTTAAGATAATTATAATATAATCTTTATTAGTTATTTCAATCCTTGATAGTTCATACTAGTTATGTGTATTCAAAACATGATAGACATTTGAATAAGTGTCCCTAACTCTAAACCCACAACCAAACAAGGAACAGGGAGTAAAGCAAAGACCACATATTCTGAGTCTATGATATCTTAGATACACATAACCTCCACGTATCCACCCAGCAACTATTGATCTCTCTATAAAGACCTTTTTAGTTCTGAAACACGTAATTATAGTAATACAAAAAACTCCTATAGTATTTTAGGTTTATGTTCTACCCTAATGTTTTCATTGTAGTATTGTTGGTAAGTTTTTAGACTTGTTGTCCTATCACAACCATTCTTGGTTATATGCTAATCACTTCTCGGACCAGAATAGTTGATCAGGCTATGCCACTCCCAGAACTGACCATACATCCCCGAGCTTAATTGTGATATTCAATAATGGTAATACTTTTGTATTTGTCATTGTGACACCGATTTTAGTATGAATGCAGGCTTGTATACTTTGTTAAGTATTTTATTATTTAAAAGTATACACTCTTGGTCAAAGTGTTTTAATCCCATCAGTTTTATAGTTACTATATCTTTTATGGGTTGATATACTCAATTCACTATAAATAATGCTCTAATAACAATCTCTCACACCCCAAAACTGAGAATGGCGGAAACGTTCTAGGGCGGAGGACGACATGCAAAGTATCACAACACGGTATAATAGTAAACAAGTAAACTACATGACCCCCTGCATTAAATATATAATTTTAATACAAGTGTGTTCTGTAGTATATAAAACACCAAAATATAAATCAAAATATAAGATGAGTCTTCTATGCACTCCATCTTCTCAAAAGCTGTCATCTGTACCTATCTACTGATGACCTGAGAATACAAGTTATTTTGAAAGAGTTTATCAGCATTAAATCTGGTGAGTTTATAAGTATTTAGTGTCTATGTTTGTATGAAAATGTTTGAAACAGTGTTTGAAGTACGTATTTGTAAACATTTGTACTAAAAGTATGGGAATGTTTGTAAGTGTTTGTAAAAGTTTGTAACTCCTAGAAAATCCAATATTTTCTACTAAAATTAGCCTTCTACCAAGTCACAACTGTTTTGTATGTTTGTTTCTTGTAAAAGTGTGTAATTTTCACAAGTGTAACCATCATTATCAAAATATAGTTTGTACATTTATATTTAAGCGAAGTAATCACCAAATAAATGTAGAGGGAAAATTAATGTAGTATTGTAGTGTTGTATTATAGGAACTACTGTTGTACTAACTACGTTAACTGGCTTTATAGCAAGGTATTATGTGATATTGTACCATACTATCGACTATAAAACACGACAATGTAAGTCGTCAACAGGTATGACATTTGGCACCCGAAGACCTGCCGTTCCCACTCTCCCTCCAGGAGATTCTGGTTACAACTCGATCCATGACGATGAAGGCATGCTCCGATACAGTGGATCACATTTATGTTATAGTATTCTTATGTATGTAATGTATGTACTTCTGTAATGAAGGTATTGTTTCTCATCATAGTATCGTTGTATATGTTCCCATACTAGTATAGTTGTATAAACTCTCATCATAGTATTGTTGTATATGTTCTCATACTAGTATAGTTGTATAAACTCATGACTGAACTAACTCTTGTATGCTTCGTGAAACTAGCAGTAGTAAGTTGTATAACACTAAACTATACCTATTATAGTTTATTAGTAGACTTGTTTGAATGACTGAATGTGCTAAACTTAGATAAAAGCCTTTATATCTATACTTAAATACATAATATATAAGTAAGGATTCAACGACACTCAGACAAACAACCGGGTACCTTAAGTCCACAACCAAACAAGGACAGGAAATAAAGTGGGTTATCACTCCTAAGTCCTTCGAACCTTATTTATATAATTATATATGTAGTAGACATGGTTTTAACAAAATATAAGTTGGAAAACTATAAAAGAAAGGTTTAGTATACCGAAGTGAATTTGATAAACATTTTAAAGTCATTGTTTAGTAAAACAGTTTAAAGTATAGAAAATCCATTTGTATACTAGTTATTAATCACATGTGATTTATCTAATAACTAACATGATTCAACTTGTATCCCTCCACCATAAATGCATTTAAAAACATTAAATAACATTTCAAAGGTTAATTAAGGGGTATAAACTCACCTGTAGTGAATAAGTCAAATGTAAGATCGATATAGGATGTTGAGTGTCAATTGAAGACTTGAGCACAAACGAATCCTATTAACCATATAATAACACATATATATGTACACAGTTAGTGTATGTAATAACTAATTATTGATTTGGAATCATCTAGGGACTAGTAAACACTTATTATGAAGTGTTACCACCATATGAAATTGTATATAAGTGGTATATGACTACACAAGGAAGTGTAGGGTCAAAATGCACAACAATTGTGTGTGTGTGGCCAGTGTGTGCGACCATGAAGTGTGTGCGGCTGCACACTCCTTATGGAATGTACCAAAACGTGATTTTAAACTATAAGAGACTTCTAGGAAGGTTTTATTCATCATGCCTTAGCCTTAAATGAAGTTTGTTGCCATTTTGGGACCTAAAAAGGGTGTGTTCAACCACCTTGAAGGTGTGCGGCCATATACCTTTTATGAAGATGATAAACTTGAGTTTTTCAAGCGTATCATCAAGTGTTCTTTACATATAACCAGGTATAGCAAGTATATACATGTTATAGAGGCTTGAAAAGGGTGTTTAGGATCCAAAACTTAGTATGTGTTCTTGGTGTTCTTGAAGATCAAACACCAAAACGCATTTTCATGGATTAAAGTAGGGAGAAGGCTAGATAAGTTCAAATATCAACATATCAAAAGAAGTATTACTTACTTTTATGAAGAACATGATGATGATTTGGATGATACTTGAGAGAAAAAACGTGTTCCAACTTTGAAGGAGTGGGGAAAGTGTTCAAAATGACTAAGTGTGGTATATATAGGTGAGAGTGTGTGGCTGGGATGGGTGTGCGGCTGTACACACCTGTGTGTGGCCATACACCCTAGTATACGGCCACACACTCCATTTGTTGGAGTGTTTGGCCCAATCTTGCTTGATATGCATTGTTTCATCCAATTTCTAGGGTACCACCTTAATTGTACTAGGTTTAGAACACCCCATTAGACCCCAAACAGTGTTAAAAGCTAGTAAAATGAGTTTAACATGGAGTCAATTGGTCTTACATACAAAATAGAAATTTCGGGTTGCACATCATCCCCCCGTTAGATGGAATTTCGTCCCGAAATTAGAGTTTAAGCAGTAAATAGTAGTTACAAATAACTAAGCGAATAGATGAGGATATTTCAGTTTCATCTGATCCTCGAGCTCCCATGTGAACTCCGGTCCTCGCTTGGCGTTCCAGCGAACATTCACTATTGGAATGCGGCTTTTCTTCGTCTACTTAACCTCAAGGTCCATGATCTCTACTCGTTCTTCCATAAAGTTGAGGCTCTCTTTGATCTCAATCTCGTCGAGTGGGATTACAAGAGTCTCGTCAGATAGACACTTTTTCAAGTTGGAGACGTGGAATGTAGGATGTACGTTACTGAGTTCGAGCGGTAGATTGAGTTTGTAAGCTACAGGGACGATTCGGGCAAGGATCTCAAAAGGCCCTATGTACCTTGGATTTAGCTTCCCACGCTTTCTGAAGCGTATTAAGCCCTTCCAGGGCGAGACTTTCAAAAGAACGCGGTCTCCCACCTTGAATTCCAAAGGTCTCCTTCGTTTGTCTGCGTAGATTTTCTATAGGTCTCTAGAGGCTTTCAATCGTTCGTGCATCTGAACGATCTTCTCTGTCGTTTCCCGAATGATCTTCCGAATTGTGAGAGTGCTATTAAGAACACATCCTTTTGCTAACTGTGTGTCACCCACTTCAACCCAGCATAGAGGGGATCTGCGCTTCCGACCGTAGAGAGCTTCAAATGGAGCAGCCTTTATACTCGTATGGTAACAATTGTTGTAGGAAAATTTTACAAGGGGTAAATGAGTATCCCATGCCTTCCCAAAGTCAATCACACAGGCTCTCAGCATATCTTCTAGTGTTTGTATCGTTCTCTCACTTTGTCTGTCGGTGTGTGGGTGGTAGGTTGTACTCATGTCTGGCCTCGTCCCCAGGGAACTTTGTAGAGACTGCCAAAATCCTGAAGTGAACCTACTATTTCTATCGGAGATAATGGATATAGGGACACCATGCAGTCGTACGATTTCCTTAATGTAGATTCTCGTAAGCTTTTCCATCTTGTAAGTTTCCTTGATAGGTGGGAAGACTGCCAATCTATCGACATGACCCATATGGTATCAAGTCTACCCGTCATGTTGGGCAACTTGGTTATGAAATCCATAGTAATCTGCTCCCAGTTCCATTCCAGTATCTCTGGTTGTTGTAGTAAACCTGAGGTTATCTGGTATTCAACCTTAACCTTTGCGCAAGTAAGGTATTTATTCACGAAGGTAGCAATTTCTGCTTTCATGTTAGGCCACCAGTATAAGTTTATAAGATCCCGATACATCTTATCTGAACCTTGGTGGACGGAATACCTAGCGTTGTGCGCCTCGGTCATGACCAAGTCTCAGAAGCCACCTTGTTTCGGTGTCCAGATCTGGTCCATGAAATATAAGTCTGCGCCACCCTTGGCTTCTAAATTCTTATCCATTCGTCTAAGGGATTCATCCGCCATGTTTTCAGGTTTCAAGGCTTCAAGTCGATCCTCCTAACTTTGTGTAGACAAGTGTGAATGGATAGTTATTGTCAATGATTTGACCCTTCGACCAGAATATTGTTTCCGACTTAGGGTGTCTGCTACTACGTTGGCTTTACCCGGATGATAACGAATTTCGCATTTGTAGTCATTGAGTAGCTCAACCCACCGTCGTTGCCTCATGTTGAGCTCCTTCTGATCGAATATGTGTTGCAAACTCTTGTCGTTTGTAAAAATGGTGATGTGCGTGCCATATAGGTAATGCCTCCAGATTTTCAGGGAAAACACAACTGCCCCCAGCTCAAGATCATATGTGGTGTTGTTGACTTCGTGTTTCTTCAGCCGTCTCGAGGCATATGAAATGACCTTATCTAGTTGCATCAGAACACAACTGAGCCCTTGGCTGGATGCATCAATGTATACAGTGAAGTCTTCTATCCCTTCGGGGAGGGATAGTATCTGTGCGGTGAATACGGCTCGCTTCAACGTTTGAAATGCTTTTTCTTGTTTCTCTTCCCAGTCAAAGGCCACGCCCTTCTGGGTCAACGTTGTAAGAGGTTTTGCAATTTGGGAGAATTTCTATATGAACCTGTGGTAGGTGCCAGCGAGACCTTGAAATTGATGATTTTTTGTAGGTGTCTTCAGTGCTGACCAGTTTTCGGCTCGTGATTCAGCCAGTACTTGCAGCATGGCTTCATGATCTCTCTCATACCATTCACGAGCATGCTCAAGGCCATTGGTGCGAAGGATATGCATTCCTCCATTGGTTTCTACTTCTGCGATAAGTTGTAGAGCTGTCATGCCCTGAATTTCGTTTCGAGCAACTCTACGGATCAGAATTGGTAGGACTATGTCTGCTGAGCTCCCTTCACTTACATTATAGAAGCTTCGGTCTCCATTAAACGGCATAGGTTGATCTTTATCTTCGCTCCATGTTTCCAAACATTCCACCCATGGAGGTGTCGGGCCATGAAAAGCTGGACGAGGGTTAGGAATTGGAACGGGAGCTTCCTGAGGTAGGTTCTCAACCTCGGATTCGGAGTTAGCACCATCCGAAAGGTCTTCATCATGGTGATCAGTCAGAGGGATCGGACGATCATTATTTGGTTCTTCTCCAAACCGTCCAACAATAACTTTGTTCGGAAGGAACAGGTTGTCGTGGGGATGGAGTCCAGCCATGTTATATGTGCGAGAAATGGGGTAAGAAAGTAATTTTTAAACGAACTATCTAGATAATTATTTAGAAAATCTTCATTAGTTATATCACTATTTGTGAAGTGCATACTGGTTATATGTAATCGAAACAGGATAGGCCTTCGAATATGTCACACCCCAAAACCAAGAACGGCGGAAACGTCCTGGGGCGGAGGACTCATGTAAAGTATCACAACACAGTGAATGTAAATAAGCAAAAAACATCATCCATTGCATTAAATATATAATTTCAATACAAGTGTGTTCTGTACAGTTATAGACACCAAAATAATGTAAAACAAAATAATATGAGATGAGTCTTGAATGCACTCCATCTTCTCAAAAGTTGGCCTCGGTACCTGTCTACTGATGACCTGAGAATACAAGTTATTTTGAAAGAGTTTATCAGCATTAAACTGGTGAGTTCATAAGTATTTTAGTGTCGGTGTTTGTTATCAAAATCGTTTGAACGTGTCTCAAGTATAAGTTTGTACAATGTATGTAAGTGTTTGTAAAAGTTTGATCTCTCAGAAAAACCTATATTTTCTATTAAAGTAGCCTTCTACCAAGGCTTAACTGTTTTGTACGCTCGTTTGTTGTAAAAGTGAGTAATTTACCAAGTGTAACTATCATTTAATAAAATATAGTTGGTACATTATTGTTTAAGTGAGGTTACCACTAAAATATGTAATGGGTAAATTATTGTAGTACTGTAGTTTTGTATAATAAGAACTACTGTTGTACTAACTACCTTAAACCGGATTTATATTAATGTGATAAATTGCACCATGCTATCGACTGGTAAGAACGACATATGAATGGTCGTAATAACGGAATGACGTTGGCACCCGCAGACTTGCAGGTCCGGCTGTAGCTAGCAGCAAGGTGTAGGATAGTCAATCCAGTATAGATCTATATGCAAACTCACGCTCTCCCTCCAAGAGAATTCTGGCTACAACTCGGGACATGACATTTAAGGCATGCTCCGATATAGTGGATCACAATTGTTAACGTATTCTTGTATATGTAATGTAATGTTTCTAGTTCTAGTATAGTTGTATATGTTCTCGTAGTATAGCTGTATATGTTCATGTTCTAGTATAGCTATATATGTTCTTGTGTTACCCGGATGGTAACTAACTATTGATGTACTAATAAGTATGAATATGGAAGTACTTTTATGTCTATACATGTATATATGAAATATAACTAATATTGAAACGACCTTCGGATGGTCACCCAAAATCCCACCAGACCACATCTCAAGGCGCGAAAAGGAAATAGGGCGGATGGCCTTCCTAAGTCCTTTAAACATTATTTATACATCTATACATATATCGGCATGCAATTGAATATATAAAAGCATAAATAAGTTTTCATAAGACATTTTAAACATAAATATAATTTCAAGAGAAGATCGACTTGATGTCAATCTATAAAACAATTTGAAGGCATAAGTTTGATAAAACAGTTTTAAGTATAAGAAACATTTGTTTGGATCGTAGTTTGTAAATAAGTTTGGATAGTAAAAGAGTTTGTAAAACATTTCAAAGTAAAGCAGTTTGATAAACAGTTTGAACAGTGGTAAAAATCATTGGTTTCCTAGTTATTAATCACATGTGATTAAGTGCAATCACATGTGATTGAAGCAATAACTATTAGTAATTGACTTGTACCCCCGCCCCCCATAAAGTATTTAAAACATTTAAAATCATTTCAAAGGTTGATTAAAGGGGTATGAACTCACTTGTGGTGAGCTATACGAATTGCAGTGGCGGTTACCGTGCTAGGTGGCAAACGGAGACTTCTTTACACGCACGAGCCTAGTTATCATATAATAAGCATATATATAACTATTTAGCTAAATAATAACTTAACAAATAAGTTAAGACACTTAGGAACACGTAAACACTTTTCATAAGCGTTAAAGGTCCTAATGGTTGCATCTAAGTTGCTACGGGACAAGGCAAAAGGGTTTGAAGCATCAAATGGCCTTGTATAAGAGTTCACCACCCAACAAACCCCACCTTTGGAGTTTACGGCCGTAAACTCATAGGTTTATGGCCGTGAACTCCTGACTTGGTGGTTTTGGGTGATTTAAGGTGTTATCTTGATCCTAGAATTATCCTAGCTTTGTTGGAATAAACCTTGAAGTAGTTTAAGGCCCTAGAATGCTCCATAGCGGAGTTTACGGCCTATAGTCCATATCCCCTAGAGTTTACGGCCGTAAACTCCTATGGGGTGTTGGATTTTAATTCATTTGAGGCACTTGCACATCAAGGATAGCTTCCATGATTTTATCTAAGGCTAAAAGGGACAAGAGGCACACATTTGTGCCTTCACTTGGAGTTTACGGCCCAAGAGATGTTCCTTGGCCGTAAACTCCCTTTTAGGGATGGTTTTGATGTAGTTAAATCCCCATTCAAGTCCTAGGTGTTCAAGGGTAATTGTCTTAAGGCCTTACGGGTGTTTGGAAGGCTTTTCACAAAACCAGGAGCATCCACTCTCCTAATATCTCCTTAAACATAAACCCTAATGTACACAAACTTTGTTCGGAAAAGTATGAAAATCACTGAAACTGGACTAGCTTCTATTGAATAGATAATGTTCGTACAAATGGAAATTTCGGGTTGTCACCGAATAAGTGGCCTTAACTCCAAATTCACACAGAATAGGGGTAAAGCAAATTTTTTAAGGATTCTAAGTCTATAACGTCCTAGTTACGTACAGCCTTAGCGTATCCACTTAGCAACTATCAACTTAGTAATGAAGATCCCCATTTAGTTCTCAAGTATGAAGTATTTATAGTAACACCAAATACTCCTATAGTATTGTATGTTTAATGTTATGTTTTATTGTTCTCATTGTGGTAATGTTGGTAAGATTTTAGCATTGTTGCAACCACAAAACTACACTTAGGCACATGCTAGTCAACCCTCGGATAATATATTTGATCAGGCTATATCTTCCTAGTTTTGACAATATGTCTCTAAGTCCACCTGTGTTGCGCAACAATCGTAATTCTTTTGTATTGTCCTAGTGACACTAATTTTAGTATGAATGCAGGCACGTATACTAAATTAAATATTTTACTATTCAAAGTATAAACTCTTATTCAGAATATTTTAATCGCATTGGGTTTATAGTTAGTATATCTTTTATGGGTTGATATAAATTCACTATAAACAATGCTCATATACCAATCTGTTACACTCCAAAACCATGAACGACGGAAACGTTCTGGGGCGGGGGACGTTATGTATAGTATCAGAACAATGAATAGTAGTAAACAAGAAACAACATCATCCGTTGCATTAATAATATAATTTTAATACAAGTGTGTTCTGTCAAATTATGATCAACGCTAAAGTATAAATCAAAATGAAAGATGAGTCCTGAACGAGCACCAACTTCTTTAAACCTTGCATCAGTACCTATGTACTGTTAACCGGAGGATACACGTTATTTTGAAAGAGAGTATCAACTTTAAAGCTGGTGAGATCGTAAGTATTTTAGTGTCATAATTTGTATGTAAGTATTTGTATGTCTTTGAAATGTAAGTAATTGTATATATGTGAACTGTAAGTATGAAAATGTTTTGAACATCCTAGAAAACCCTATGTTTCCTACTAAAAGTATCCTTCTACCAAGGCATCTAGTATCTGTGTGTGTATCTCTTGTAAGAGTGTGTATTTTCCCAAATCCGACTATCATTAACCAAAAATATGGTTTCGACATTATCGTGCATCATGTGAATGTTCACGAAGTGAATGTAATGGGAAAATGAAATAGTATTATGGTGTAGTATCGAACTACAACCATACTAATTACCTTAAGTCTATGGTAATTTTATAAGTACTATAGTACTTGTAACAAGCGACTACTTCTGTACTATTTTTCCTTATTTGAGGTATAAGGCGTAATGTGATGGCTAGATCCCAGACTAGACGCTCCCCTGTCAAGAGATTTTGGGACCTATACATGATCCCTACATGCATGCATGCAAGCCGTGAACATCCACATTACTATGATCATGTATACCCAATATAACTATCACAATGCTTTGTGATTCATTGGTATAGTTAGATCCTAAACTTGTTCCATGCTATAGCACCTAGTGATGTGTGTCCTATCATCGCATACGAAAACGTACTCATGTAAACGTATCTATGTAAACGTACTCATGTAAACGTATCTATGTAAACTTACTCATGTAAACGTAATCATGTAAACGTATCTATGTAAACGTACTCATGTAGACGTATCTGTGTAAATGTATTTATGTAAACGTATCTATGAAAATGTACTCATGTAAACATATCTATGTAAACATACTCACGTAAACGTAATCATGTAAACATACTCATGTAAACGTAATCGTGTAAACATATTTTTGTAATAGTATAGTAATGTACTGTGTGTTCTGCGTGTGCTAGTTGTAATATGTGTTCTCTCGTTATCTAGCATGTATTGACTCATGAATGAACTGACTCACTGTATGATATCGCGTTCTAGTAATAGTTCTAGTATCTTCCTAAGCTACCCCTATGGTAGCTTACTTGTAATGTAACTTGTACATATGGACATGGACGTATACCCTTGCTACCCAAGGGTATCGAATGAACTGGATGAACCTTTATGACTATATATGTAAACATGATATATAACTAATATTTAAACGACCTTCGGACGGATACCCGATGTCCCATCAGACAACATCTCAACAGCGAAAAAGAAATAGGGCGAGCAGGGCTTCCTAAGTCTTTTAAACATTTCTTCCATTACTCAAGTACGATAAAGATCATTTGTGTGCTGCATGTGAAATGGGGAAGCAGAGTCGTCAAAGTCATCCATCTATAATAAACACTAAAGTTGTTGAACCACTAGAATTACTTCATATTGATTTGTGTGGTCCATCATCTATCGAAATCATCGGTGGTAGCAAGTAGATTCTTGTTATTGTTGATGACTTTTCGCGTTTTACATGGGTGTTCTTTCTGAAGCTTAAATCTGAAGCGACTCACAAGCTAAAGGTGTTCATCAAGAAGATTGAAGTACAGCTGAATAAAGTCGTTCGCAACATCAGGAGCGACAATGGTCTGGAGTTCAAAAATAGAGAATTCGAAGAATTCCTGGCAGAAAAGGGAATTAGTCACAACTTCTCAGCTCCCTACACACCTCAATAGAACGGAATTGTCGAAAGACGAAACCGATCTTTGTGTGAAGCAGCCCGAACCATGTTAAGTTTCGCTTCCTTACCTTTATATTTTTCGCCTGGTGCTATTTCTGCTGCTTGTTTTACACAGAACATGTCATATCTCAACAAGCGCTTCACTCTCACTCCTTATGAGATCCTCAACAACAGGAAACCGAATGTCAAGTTTTTCCATGTGTTCGGTTCACGGTGTTTCATCTTTAATTCTAAAGAACACCGCAACAAGTTCGATGTCAAAGCCGATGAAGGGATCTTTCTGGGCTATTCTCTTACTTCTAAAGCATACAGGGTATTAAACAAGCGTTCGAGGAAAATAGAAGAAACTTATTACATGACCTTTGACGATAGCTATGTCAAAAAGCTAAAGGCCACCGAGTTCAGTTGAGGAGGTACCGGTGGTGCGCGAGTTTCCAGATGTTTTTCCAGGGGAGTTGCCGGGTGTGCCTCCTGTGAGGCAAGTGGAGTTTGGTATTGATTTGGTTCCGGGGGCCGCGCCTATTGCTAAGGTGCCTTATCGTCTTGCACCACCAGAGATGCAAGAGTTAGCCTCGCAACTTCAGGAGTTGCTGGGGAAGGTATTTATTCGGCCGAGCAGCTTGCCGTGGGGAGCACCTATTCTGTTCGTCAAGAAGAAGGATGGTTCACACCAGATGTGCATTGACTACTGGGAGTTGAACAAGCTGACGGTCAAGAACCGTTACCCGTTGCCAAGGATCGACGATTTATTCGATCAAAGGTCGGGATATCATCAGGTGAGTGTGCGGGATGAGGACATCCAGAAGACAGCGTTCAGGACGCGATATGGGCATTATGAGTTTGTGGTGATGCCTTTTGGGCTCACCAATGCCCCGGCTGTGTTCATGGATCTCATGAACAGGCTATGCAGGCCGATGTTGGATCGGTCGGTGATTGTATTTATCGATGATATTCTGGTATATTCGAGATCTACAGAGCAGCATGAGGAGCATTTGAGGGAGGTCCTTGGGGTTTTGAGATCGGAGAAGCTTTATGCAAAGTTCTCCAAGTGTGATTTCTGGTTGCGGGAGGTCCAGTTCCTTGGACATCTCGTTAATCAGGAAGAGATATTGGTCGATCCGGCCAAGGTTGAGGCAGTGATGAGTTGGGAGGTGCCAAAGTCACCCTCTGAGATTAGGATTTTCCTTGGATTAGCAGGGTATTATCGGAGATTTATCAAGGATTTCTCCAAGATCGCAGTGCCACTCACCAGATTGACCCGAAAGGGTGTTGCATTCTCATGGGGTCCCGAGCAGCAGACTTCCTTTGAGACCCTTCGCCAAAGGTTGTGCGAAGCCCCGGTATTAGCTCTCCTGGAAGGGATGGAGGATTTTGTAGTATATTGTGATGCATCGATTTTGGGGCTGGGTGCGGTGTTGATGCAGAGGGGACATGTGATAGCATATGCATCGAGGCAGCTGATGCCTCATGAAACGAGATATCCCACACATGATCTAGAGTTGGGGGCAGTGGTGTTCGCCCTCAAGATTTGGCGTCACTACTTGTATGGGGTTCGGTGTACGATATACACGGACCATAAGAGTTTGAAGTACTTGATGGATCAACCCAACCTAAATATGCGGCAGAGGAGGTGGTTAGATGTGGTCAAGGATTATGATTGTGAGATCCTATACCACCCGGGCAAGGCCAATGTGGTGGCCGATGCGTTGAGCCGCATGGCGGCGAGCACTCCACTACGAGATGTATGTTTGAGATTGACCGTGATAGCTCCGGTATTGGATGCCATTCGTGGGGCACAGGCCGAGGCTGTGCAACCGGAGATGCAGAAGAGGGAACGGGTCGTTGGTTTGGTTTCAGAGTTCGTTACGGATGGTTGAGGGCTTATGACTTTTCAGGGTCGGATTTGGGTACCGTTTGTGGGCGGTACGCATACTACTTTAATGGAAGAGGCTCATCGGTAGAAATTTTCGATCCATCCGGGGGCTACGAATCACTATGAATTGGTGGCCCTGTATGAAGAGGGACGTCGCCTGGTTTGTTGAGAGGTGCTTGACCTACCGCAGGGTTAAGGCCGAGCACCAGAGACCGCATGGCAAGTTGCAGCCATTGGAGGTTCCCGAGTGGAAGTGGGAACAGATCACTATGAATTTCATCACCAAATTGCCGAGAACTGCCAGAGGAGTTGATGCAATTTGGGTGATTGTGGATAGGTTGACGAAGAGCACTCACTTCCTTGCCATAAGTGAGAGTTCTTTAGCGGAGAAGTTGGCGGAAATATATGTGAGAGAAGTCGTATCTCAGCATGGGGTGCCGATCTCGATCGTTTCAGACCGTGATGTGCGTTTCACTTCCAGATTCTGGAAGAAATTTCATGTGGAGTTGGGTACTAGATTGCATTTTAGTACCGCATATCATCCCCAGACAGACGGTCAGAGTGAGCGGATGATTCAGACGCTTGAGGACATGCTTCGAGCCTGTGTGTTTGATTTTGGGGGTAGCTGGGATGCGTATTTACACTTGGCAGAGTTTTCCTACAACAACAACCATCATTCGAGCATTGGTATGCCACCCTTTGAGCTGTTGTATGGTAGGAGGTGTCGGACCCCCATTTGCTGGGGAGAGGTTGGGCAAAGAGTGATGGGCAGTACAGAGATTGAGCTTCAGACGACAGAGCAGATTCAGCAGGTCAGACAGAGGTTATTGACCGCCCAGAGCCGACCGAAGAGTTATGCAGACAGACGTCGGTCCGAGCTTGAGTTTCAGGTCGGCGACTTTGTTCTCCTGAAGGTCTCTCCTTGGAAAGGAGTAATTTGATTTAGGAAGAGGGCAAGTTGGGGCCCCGGTAGATTGGGCCATTTCGTGTGATTGCGAGGGTAGGCCAGGTAGCCTATCGTTTGGAATTGCCAACAGAGTCGGGGCAGATCCACGAAACTTTTCATGTGTCGCAATTGAGGGAGTGTATAGCCGATGAGTCGGCAGTGGTTCCATTAGAGGATATTCAGGTGGATGTGAGCCTGAATTATGCCAAGAGACCAGTAGCCATCAGAGATCGGAAGATCAAGGTTCTGAGGAACAAGGAGGTACCTTTGGTGTTGGTTCAGTGGCAACACCGGAAGGGATTGAAGATGACCTGGGAGCCGGAGCGCGAGATGCGGGAGCAGCATCCGGAGCTATTTTCAGAGCGAGACTTCGAGGGCAAAGTCTAGTTCTAGTGGGGGAGAGTTGTAACAGCCCGGATTTCCAGGTATCCTTTATTGTTTTGATTTTTGGTGTTTTCAGAGGGGACTCGGCGAGTCGGAGCTCAGACTCGCCGAGTAGGGTTGCAATTCTGGATGCGGGATTCGTCTGGACTCGGCGAGTCCAGGATATGGACTCGGCGAGTCCGCGCTGTTTAATGAAACCCTAATTTCTCGGGTTTGGGACCTATTTAAAGGGCCTTATGGCCGTCATTTGTACCCAACAGTCCATAGAGAGAAACCCTAGAGTGCTTTAGCGATTTGAGAGAGAAAGGAAGCATTTCTTGACCTTTGTGTGTGGTTTAGCAAAGAAGAGGGAGGTTCTAGCCAAGAGGAGGCAAAGGAGGTTGCTATTATGTGGATTTGAAGCTTGGATCTTCAACATAAAGGTATGATTTCGGCTCATCTTCTGTTTTGTGAAGTATGTTGGGTTTTAGGGTTTCTTGTGACCTTTGTTGGGTTGATTGGATGGTCAAATAGTCCCTTGCTAGTGATGAGGCTTTGGATCTGGATCCATAGAGGTCCAGAGAGCCTCATTCATCAAGCTTTATGAAGAACAATGGAGGTTATGACCTTGAGTTGTGGTATTTGTTGATAATTCTTCATATATGGTCATATAGAGGTTGTATGTACACCAAGTTTGGGGCTTTACGTGGTGAATCAGTCTAGAAAGGCCAGATCTATGAATTGTTGGAACAGATCTGACCTTAGAAGCGAGTTTGAGTGATTGAATGGCATGGACTCGCCGAGTCCGATGAGCAGACTCGGTGAGTAGCTTGAAGATTTCCTTGGACCGGCCAGTGAGTGGTCCAGTTGAGTCATGGGGTGACTCAGTGAGTCAGGGCGAGATAGAGAGGGTTGACAGGTGGACTGAGTCGAGCTGGGACTCGCCGAGTTGTTCTTGGAACTCGGCAAGTTGAGTCGGGGTGGCCCCGCGATTCTGCCAGATGGAACTCGTCGAGTCAGGGGGAGTACTCGACGTGTAAAAAGGGAATCCTAGAGAGTTGGTGAAAACATCTAGACTCGCCGAGTTGCCCTTGTGCACTCGCCGAGTCCGGTCAAAGTTGATCGTTGACCGTTGACCAGAGTTGACCTGTGTTGACTTCTTAGGGATAGTCAACCTTAGAGATAAAAAGTGTTAATTAGAGACATGTGATGTTATAGGAGGATTAGAGCTCGGAGGATCGAGCACGAGGGATTTCCAGGATTCGTGAGGTACCGAGATACGCGAGGTGAGTCTTCTCACTATACTTTACCTTGAGTAGGTAACCAGAGTTATGTGACAGAGTATTTGTATGTTATGTATGCTATATGTTGTAGTGCATTATTTCGATGTGATTTATGTTGTGCATGTTTACAGAGTTGGAACCGGAAGGCTCCTAGACTTAGAACCTGAGGGTTGACAGAGTCTGGGTGCACGGACCCATAGAGTTATAGCCTTGAGTGGCTAATATGTGTTTTATGTGTGGTATTTTGGGGAACTCACTAAGCTTCGTGCTTACACTGTTAGTGTTGTTGTTTCAGGTACTAGCAATGACCGTGGGAAGGCGCCGGCTTGATCCGTACACACACAGGGGATTTTGCTATACTTATGATCTTGGGATTTTGTATGATGTGAATTGGAATTTTAAACTTAACGTTTTATGAAATTAAATGGGAAATGTTTTTATATTTGCGAAAAATTATTTTGAAAATTCACGGTGTTACAATAAATTTGATCACGTGGAACAGAAGGTCGTCGCCTGTTACCAAGATCGGAATTTACTCTTTAGTGCTTAATAGTGGATTTGGATTAGATTTAAACAATTGTTTCTATTCGCCTGATATGGCAAGAAACATCATTTCATTTCATGGTTTATATAGACAACGTTTTAGATATTCATTTTATGGTGAAAAGGGTTCTGTTAATGCTTATCTTAATGGTGTATTTTATTTTGAAGCATTCGCTTGTAATGGAATATATGAAACTGTGATGGTTGTAGATAACTTAGGAAATGATGTGTTGTGTGTTGATTCATCCAATGGTTTGGACAAAGCATGTGTGTGGCATTGTCGCCTTGGACATGTCAACAAGAAATGCATAGCCCAACTCCAAAAGGATGGATTGTTGGAGTCATTCGACCTTAGGGACGATGACATGTACAAGTCTTGTTTACTTGGAAAGATGACCAAGTGACCCTTTACTCTCACTTGTGAGAGGGATGAGGGTCTATTCGATCTCATACACACCGATGTGTCTGGGCCCTTTAGATCAACCACAAGGGATGCGAGCCACTTCTACGTGACTTTTACCGATGATCATAGTAGGTATGGATATATCTACTTAATCAAGCACAAGTTAGAAACCTTTGAAAATTTCAAAATAGTTTAAACAAGAAGTGGAGAATCAGTTGGGCAGGAAAATCAAGATGATTCGATCCGATCGAGGAGGAGGGTACCTAAGTCTTGAATTCCATGACTATCTTAAGGAATGTGGAATAATTTCGCAACTTAGCGCCTAGGACACCGCAGTTGAACGGTGTGGCTCAACGGCATAATCGAACCTTGTTGGACATGGTTCGTTGCATGATGAGTCGTGCTTCACTACCTATCTCATTTTGGGGTACGCCTTAGAGAATGTCGCCCATATCTGTAACTTAGGCCCTACGAAGAAGGTTGTCAAAAAACCTCATGAGATGTCGACAGGGAAGGCTCCCTCGTCGGCACATATAAATATTTGGGGTTGAGGCTTTCATAAGACGAGAGACTCACGACAAGCTCGATCCTCGTAGTGAGCGGTGCATTTTCATCGGCTACCCGCATAAATCCTTTGGATATCTCTTCTATAGACCGAGTAACAATGTTGTCTTGGTTATGAGGAGAGAGGTTTTCCGAGAGAGAGAACTCATAAGCCAAAGGGACAGTGGGAGGAAAATTCATCTTGAAGAGATTCAAGAGCCAAACGATGAAGGAACCTCAAACGCTGGCACTCAACCCGAGGAGGAAACTCTGGTTGAACCGATTGATGAGTCTTTACCTCTTAGACGTTCTAAAAGTGTTAGAGTTCAACCCCGGTTATATGGAAGCCATGGTAATCCCGGAGTCTGAAAAATGGAAAGAGGCAATGGACAACAAGATTCAGTCAATGTACGATAACCAAGTTTGGAATTTGGTTGACCATGTGCCCGGACGTAAGACCGTCGAGTGCAAGTGGGTCTTCAGGAAGAAGACAGACATGGATGGGAATGTGCACACATATAAGGCGTGATTGGTCGCGAAGGGTTTCACTCAGACTACCGGAGTTGACTATGATGAAACCTTCTCAACGGTTGCCAAAATAAAGTCTATTAGGGTGATGTTGGCCATTACTGCATTTCATGATTATGAGATATGGAAAATGGATGTCAAAACTACTTTCCATAATGAGAAGTTGGCTGAGGATGTTTACATGGCTCAACAAGAGGGTTTTGTCAATGCAAAGCATCCCAATAGAGTGTGCAAACTTGAGAAGTCCATTTACGGACTTAATCAAGCGTCTTGCAGATGGAATCTTGGCTTCGACGAGAAAGTCAAAGAGTTTGGGTTTCTACGATGTGAGGATGAATCATGTGTAAATGTCAAAGCCAGTGGGAGTATAGCTTCCTTGTATTGTATGTCGATGACATACTGCGCATAGGAAACGACATCCCGATACTGCAGGAGGTTAAATCCTGGTTCGGGAAGTGCTTCGCTATGAAGGAACTCGGAGAGGCTTCTTATATTTTGGGAATAAGAATAGTGACAGACAGAAATAAGAGACTAATATGACTTATTCAGATTACTTACATGGACAAGCTACTAAAATGTTTTAGTATGGAGAACTCAAAGAAGGGAGAGTTACCAATCCAAAGTAATTCCAAGTTGAATAAGACTCGGTGTCCGAGTACCGAAGTTGAGATAGCACAAATGAGCCAGGTACCATACGCTTCCGAAGTTGGCTCGACTATGTATGCTATGCATGTACTCGCCCTGATCTGACCTTTGCTTTGAGGATGGTCAGTAGATATCAAGGGAACCCTAGCAAAACGCATTGGACCGTATTCAAGAACATTCTTAAGTACCTTCGGAGGACCAAGGAATGCTTTCTAGTCCTCGGAGGGAGTGATGACTTAAAGGTGCGATCGTATAGTGACACCAGTTTTCATACCGACAGAGAAAACTACTGTTCGTAGTCGGGCTTGGTCTTTACCCTTAATGGAGGAGTAGTAACTTCGAAAAGTTCCAAGCAAGAGACAGTAGCTGATTCAACGTGTGAATCAGAGTATATTGCAGCGAGCGAAGCTTCAAAGGTGGTGATATGGTTGAAGAACTTAATTGGAGACCATGGATTTGTGCCAGCCATAACAGAGCCCGTAGAAATTTTATGTGATAATGAAGGAGCGGTTTCCTTGCCCAAGGAACCGAGGGATCATGGTAGATCTTCACATATCGATAGAAAATATCATTTTATTCTACATCGGGTGGAAGAAGGACACCTCGTAGTAAAGAGGGTATCGTCAGAGGATAAACTATCATATGCACTTATGAAGTGATGATTGAGTAGGGTTAAGCAGTTGCAGCACGCTACGAGCATCGGGCTGAAGGATGATATTAGTTTAGATTAGATAGTTTAGAAACATGTAATAGATAAATTGTAATTAACATTTGATGATTAAATCAAACAGTATTATTTATTAGTAATGTTACTATTTTATGTTAATTGTTTGCCTATTATTTCAACTTTTGCATGCTTTGACTTCCGGAATAATAAGAGTTATTCGAACCGTCCACAATCGTTCATATGTTGGAAGTAGATATGAATGAAGATTGTCATGAATAGGTGTGTAGATTGTCTAAAATGCATTAGAAATAGAAAAAGTTTGCTACAACGTTCATGAGTGCCTATCAGTTTGATTTGAGCATTGGAATTTATCTCCAGTGATTGCAAAACGAAAATATCATATGCTCTTAAAACCTAGATATATGGTTTATTGTTTGGTAGTTAGTTATGCATTGATAATGCGAAAGCGCATCCGTAAGTTGACGTTATAAAACGAACTGTTGTGTATGATTGGTTAGTGAATAATAAATGCATATAAGTCGAAGTTTCTCGGTTGCTTTTATCCTACGAGGATAAAAGCGATATCAGGACCCCTCGATGATTTAGTTTGACTTACGTGTCGGGCCTGGTCAGGACTGAATTCATGTATTCAATTAAGTTCTATGTCAAACGAATCAGAGATCGAGAAACAAACTTGGATGACTAGCATCTAGATCTACTTTTTATGTCAATTTCGACTTGTATACCATAGATCTAGGGTTTGCAAGTCTTGGATGAAAAGCATGTTCATTAGAGAAACCTAGATCCAAGCAATAGGGTTTGCATATGCACATAGGAATGTTCTTATAGCTCAAACCCATCACTTACATTAGATATATTTACATGAGAATATAATTTCCTAGCTAAAATGCTAGTTGTAACAATATAGCATCCTACTTTCATGACAAAAATATTGTTTATTGATTTTTTGTTTTTTTTTTACTTTGTCACATGAATTTTAATACATCATCCATTGCATTAATAATATAATTTTAATACAAGTGTGTTCTGTCAAATTATGATCAACACTAGAGTATAAATCAAAATGAAAGATGAGTCTTGAACGAGCACCATCTTCTCTAAACCTTGCATCGGTACCTGTCTACCGTTGACCTGAGGATACAAGTTATTTTGAAAGAGAGTATCAGCTTTAAAGCTGGTGAGATCATAAGTATTTTAATGTCATAATTTGTATGTGTGTATTTGTATGTATATGAACTGTAAGTATTTGTATGTACATGAACTGTAAGTATGAAAACGTTTTGAACATCCTAGAAAACCCTATGTTTCCTACTAAAAGTATCCTTCTACCAAGGCATCTTGAATTTGTGTGTGTATCTCTTGTAAGAGTGTGTATTTTCCCAAATCCAACTATCATTAACCAAAAATATAGTTACTACATTACCGTGCATTGTGTGAATGTTCACGAAGTGAATGTAATAGGAAAAATGAAATAGTACTATGGTGTAGTATCGAACTACAACCGTACTAATTACCTTAAGTCTATGGTAATCTTGTAAGTACTATAGTACTTGTAACAAGTGACTACTTCTGTGCTACTGTGCCTTATTTGAGGTATAAGGCGTAATATGATGGCTAGATCCCAGACTAGACGCTCCCCTGTCAAGAGATTTTGGGACCTATACACGACCCCTGCATGCATGCAAGCCACGAACATCCACATTACTATGATCATGTATACCCAATATAACTATCACAATACGTTATGATTCATTGGTATAGTTAGATCCTGAACTTGTTCCATGCTATAGCACCTAGTGATGTTTGTCCTATCATCGTATATGTAAACGTACTCATGTAAATGTATCTATGTAAACGTACTCATGTAAATGTATCTATGTAAACATACTCATGTAAATGTAATCATGTAAACGTACTCATTTGAACGTATCTATGTAAACGTACTCATGTAAACGTATCTATATAAACGTACACATGTAAACGTATCTATGTAAACGTACTCATGTAAACGTATCTAGGTAAACGTACTCACATAAACGTAATCATGTAAACGTAACCATGTAATAGTATAGTAATGTACTATGTGTTTTGCATGTGCTAGATGTAATGTGTCTTCTCTCTCTATCTAGCATGTATTGACTCATGAATGAACATACTCATTATATGATATAGCGTTCTACTAATAGTTCTAGTGTCTTCCTAAACTACCCATATGGTAGCTTACTAGTAATGTAACTCGTACGTATGAACATGGAGGTATACCCTTGCTAACCAAGGGTATTAAATGAACTGAATGAACCTTTATGACTACATATGTACACATGATATATAACTAATATTTAAACGACCTTCGGACGGATACCCGATGTCCCACCAGACCACATCTCAACGGCGAAAAGGAAATATGGTGAGCAGGCCTTCCTAAGTCTTTTAAACATTTCTTATATAACTATACATACATAGGGATGTAATTGATAATATAAAAGCATAAAATAAGTTTTATAAAACCCTTGAACATAATTCTTATCTAAGAAAAGATCGACTTGATGTCAATCCATAAAATGGGTTGAAAGCATGGGTTTAATTTACATTTTTAGTATAAAGAAAGCATTTGGTGTAAACACAATTGTAAATGAGTTTGAAATGAAACATACAGTGTAAAATAAGGAGTTTTAAACATATATAACGTTTATGAAAACCATTTGAAGAAACTCGTTCGGTAAAACGGCTAATGAGTAGTAAATCATTTGAATGCTGCTTATTAATCACATGTGATTGATATAATAACTAGCATGATTCTACTTGTATCCCCCCATAAAACATTTTAAAACATTTCAATCATTGATTAACGGGTATGAACTCACCTGTAGTAAGTGATTGGGATTGCACGGACTGTATCGGATGCTAGGTGTCAAGTGAAGACTTGGACACACACAATGATCCTAATAACATATGAAGACATATGTATATAAACAATTAGTGATTATAAAACTAATTAAACATTTAAACACATCATGTTGCAAGGAAAACACTTTGGTCAAGTGCTAGGAGGTTATCGGGTTGCAACAAAAGAGTGCAAAGCCTCATACGGGAGTTTATGGTCCAAAGACCATGTGCGTTGGAGTTTACGGCCCTGGGGAGTAAAATCCTGGCCGTAAACTCTCCATTGGGTCACTAATTGAAGCTCAGAGCTATTACAACTTAAGTGGGGACGTGCTTCAAGGCTTAAATAAGTGTTTGGGTGGGTTTAAGGCCCTAAAATGGCCTTGCTTAATGTTCACAGCCCTGGGACCACTCCCCCATGAGTTTACTGTCGTAAACTCATGGTAAGGAGTACCATTTCGTGTATCCTGGTCCTTAGGTCCATGGTGTAATGTTCTGTGCTAAAAATCAAGGCTTACTAGAGTGTTAGGGCATTCTTTTAACTCCTTTGAAGAGTTCACGGCCTTGGCACCAAATCCCTTGGAGATTACTGTCGTAATCTCCCATGGAAGGGTGTTTCTGGTGATTTCAAGTCCCTGATATAACTAAGAGCTAATATAGGCTAGTGTCCAAGACCTTAGGAGAGTTTAAACCACCTTTTGGCCCTATTGTTTGGAATTCACGGCCCTGGAACTTCTTGGGCCATGAACACCTTACTCTTGGTGTTCTAAGGGTGTTTGCTAGTCTTAAACACATTAGGGTACATGTCTAAACTAGTTTCATATCAAAAGGAAAGGACTAGGCACTCATTTGTCCCTTAGAAAAGGGTTTACAGTCCAAGATGTTATTGGGTGGTAAACTCTTAAATCTTGTTGTTTTTATTGGAATAGTGTCTAAGGCAGCAACTATATTAGGCAAGTATTTGACCCGGTTGTGCATGGTCCTTTTGGATTACCTTCACCATAGCAACTTGATAGGATGATTTATTAAGAGATAGTAAATATTTTTAATATATTATGAGAATAATATAAAGAATAATATATTGTTATTTGATTAATATAAGTCATAGAATTAATTGGAATTAATTTTGTGACTTAAAGAGATTAATTAAATAAGAGGGTATAAACTGTCAATTGTTTGATAGTTAAACTTTAGACTGTAAATCCATATAGATATACAATGGGCGGATTCTAGAAGCTAGGATAGCTTCAAATCGTCCTAGGGGATATCTATGGAAAGGATTTGGATAGCCTTAAGAGAAGATTATCCAATTAGGGTTTAGGTTGTAACCCTTAAGGAGTCTACAAGTATAAATAGACCCCATGGCTAAGGGAAATCGACACTTCATCTAAAGCATAGAAACCCTGGCTGATTTGCTCCCCTCTCCTCTCTCCCAAATCATCCTCCTTGTTATTTGGTGTTTGTAAGCCATTAGAGGAGTGACAATTGTGACTCTAGAAGCTCCAAGACAACAAGATCAACAAGGAATTCAAAGGTATGATTCTAGATCTGTTTTATCATTGTTCTTATTTTCATCGGCTAACCGCAGACATCCTTTGGATATCTCTTCTATAGATCGAAGTAAAATGTTGTCTTCGTTGCGAGGAGAGGAGTTTTCCGAGAGCGACAACTCATAGGCCAAGGAGACAGTGGGAGGCAAATCGAGCTTGAAGAGATTCAAGAGTCGATAGATGAAGGAACCTCTACCGTTGGCACTCAACCCGAGGAGGAAACTCCGGTTGAACTGATTGACGAGTCCTTACCTCTTAGACGTTCCGATAGAGTTAGAGTTCATCCCCAGTTTTATGGTTTTCATATTACTACCGAAGGGGACACGTATATTAGTCATGGTACACTCATAAATCTTGATGAACCTAATAGCTATAAGGAAGCCATGGCAGGCCCGGAGTCTGCGAAATGGAAAGAGGCAATGGATAGCGAGATCCAATCCATGTATGATAACCAAGTTTGGAATTTGGTTGATTATGTGCCCGGACGTAAGACCGTTGGGTGCAAATGGATCTTCAAGAAAAAGACCGACGTGGATGGAAACGTACACACATACAAAGCGCGATTGGTTGCGAAGGGCTTTACTCAAACACCCGGAGTTGACTATGATGAGACCTTCTCACCAGTTGTGAAGATAAAATCTATTAGAGTGATGCTAGCAATTGCCGCATTTCATGATTACGAGATTTGGCAAATGGATGTCAAGACTGCCTTCCTTAAGGGAAAGTTGGCTGAGGATGTTTACATGGCTCAGCCAAAGGGGTTTGTGGATATGAAGCATCCGAATAGAGTGTGTAAGCATGAGATGTCCATCTATGGACTTAAGCAAGCATCTCGCAGATGGAATCTTTTCTTCGATGAGAAAGTCAAAGAGTTTGGATTCGTACGAAGCGAAGATGAATCATGTGTATATGTCAAAGCCAGTGGGAGTATAGTAAGCTTCCTCGTTCTATATGTCGATGACATATTACTCATAGGAAACGACATCCCGACGCTACAGGAGGTTAAGTCCTGGCTCAGGAAGTGCTTCGCTATGAAGGACCCTGGAGAGGCTTCTTACATTTTGGGAATAAGGATAGTAAGAGAAAGAAGTAAGAGACTAATTGGACTTAGTCAGAATACTTACTTGGATAAAGTACTAAAAGGTTTTAGTATGGAAAACTCGAAGAAGGGAGAATTACCGATACAAAGTAATGCCAATTTGAGTAAGACTCAAAGTCCGAGTACCGAAACTGAGATAGCAGAAATGAGCCGAGTACCATACGCTTCCGCAGTTGGCTTAATCATGTACGCTATAACTTGTACTCGCCCTGATGTAGCCTTCGCTTTGAGCATGGCTAGCAGATATCAAGGGAATCCTGGTAGAGCACATTGGATTCTAGTAAAGAATATCCTTAAGTACCTTCGGAGGACGAAGGAATGGTTCTTAGTCCTCGTCGGGAGTGATGACTTGAAGGTGTGAGGGTATAGTCGCCAGTTTTCAGACCGACAGGGACAACTACCGTTCGAAGTCGGGCTAGGTCTTTACCCTGAATGGAGGAGCAGTGACATGGAAGTGTTCCAAGCAGGAAACCGTAGCTAATTCAACGTGCGAATCAGAGTATATTGCAGCGAGCGAAGCGTCGAAGGAGGCAATATGGCTAAAGAACTTCATCGGTGATCTTGGAGTTGTACCTGCCATAAAGGAGCCCATGGAGATTTTCTGTGATAACGAAGGAGCGGTTTCCTTGACCAAGGAACCGAGGGATCATGGTAGATCAAGACATATCGACAAAAAATATCACTTCATAAGACATCGTGTAGAAGAAGGACAACTCGTAGTGAAGAGGATATCATCAGAAGATAGCCCAGCGGATCCGCTTACGAAGGGACTGAGTAGGGTTAAGCACTTGCAGCACGCTAGGAGTATTGGGCTGAAGGATGATATTAGCATAGATTAGATAGTATTAGAAACGTGTAATAGATAAATGTGATTAACATTTGATGATTAAATAAAGGAGTTTTATTTATGAGTAATGTTACTATCTTATGTTAATTGTTTAGCTATTGTTTCACTTTGCATGTTTTGACTTCCAGAATAATTGAATTTGTTAGGAATAATAGAATTATTCAAATTGTCCACAATTGTTCATATGTTGGAAGTAGATATGAATGAAGATTGTCATGAATTGGTGTGTAGATTGTCTAAATGGTGTTAGACATAGCAAAGGGTTGCTGCAACATTCATGAGTGCTTATGAACTAGTTTTGAGCATTGGAACAAACTCGCGCTTGCTGGAATCACCTTATGGAATATGATATAAAAAGGGTGATCGCTAATATCATATAGTCTTAAAACCAAGATATATGGTTTGTTATTTGTTAATTGATTGTACATTGATAATGCGAAAACGCATCAGTAACTCGGTGTTATAAAACGCATTGTTGTGTATAGTTGGTTAATGAATAAGTAAATGCATATAAGTCGAAGTTTATCTGTGAATTTTATCTAAGAAGGTAAAAGCGATATCTCGGCCGCTCGATGATTTGATTTGACTTATGTGCCGGGCCCGGTCAGAACTGAATTGATGTGTTTGATTAAGTTCTATGTCAAATGAATCAGAGATCGAGAAACCTAAATGCTTGACTAACCATTCCATAGGATTGTCATCATGATATCTAACAGAGGACTATACGATCCCTTATCTAAAGGACAAGATTGATTAGATTAGAGTTTGACAGCGTCTTTGAGAGCTACGATTGCAAACCGAATTGTACTTGTGCGTATAGTTACTAGACTTATCCAAGTGGGAGACTATTGGAATAGTGTCTAAGGCTGCAACTATATTAGGCAAGTATTTGACCCGGTTGTGCATGGTCCTTTTGGGTTGCCTTCACCATAGCAACTTGATAGGATGATTTATTAAGAGAGAGTAAATATTATTAATATATTATGAGAATAATATAAATAATAATGTATTGTTATTTGATTAATATAAGTCATAGAATTAATTGGAATTAATTTGGTGACTTAAAGAGATTAATTAAATAAGAGGGTATAAACTGTCAATTGTTTGATAGTTCAACTTTAGACTATAAATCCATATAGATATACAATGGGTGGATTCTAGAAGCTAGGATAGCTTCAAATCTTCCTAGGGGATATCTATGGAAAGGATTTGGATAGCCTTAAGAGAAGATTATCCAATTAGGGTTTAGGTTGTAACCCTTAAGGAGTCTAAAAGTATAAAATAGACCCCATTGCTAAGGGAAATCGACACTTCATCTAAAGCATAGAATCCCTGGCCGATTTCCTCCCCTCTCCTCTCTCTCCCAAATCATCCTCCTTGCTATTTGGTGTTTGTAAGCCATCAGAGGAGTGACAATTGTGACTCTAGAAGCTCTAAGACAACAAGATCAACAAGGAATTCAAAGGTATGATTCTAGATCTGTTTTATCATTGTTCTTATTCTTAAATAGTCATTAGAAGTCTTGGATTCAAAGCATGTTTAATTAGAAAGCCTAGATCCAAGCATCAGGGTTTTGCATGCGCACATAGGAAAGTTCTTATGGCTAAAACCCATCAGTTTTGCTATGAAGTCTAGGTTAATATGCACATAATAAGTCATATAATACAACTAAAGACAGGTACTCACAATTTGGGATGAAAGCCCGAAGATCTGTGAGAGAGAAAATGGCTTTTCTCTAGTTGGAAATGTAACAAATGAAATAATATGGCTCAGAATCCTATATATACTCCTGGGGTTTTTGGCAGAAAATATTTTATTCAGGCATTGAACTATAATATCATGGAGGTTTTGAAATAACAGAGTTTGCACTAAAACCTAGTGCATCCTCTCTCCTGATATTCCTTAAAGTGTAAATCCTGACTTATCCAAACTTGTACCAAAAGTCTGAAATTTTACTGCAACTGTTCTAACTTCTACTGACTTGAAATGTTATACAAACTAGAAATTTCGGGTTGTCACATCATCCCACTTTTAAAGGGAATTTCTTCCCGAAATTAGAATTTTGGTAACGAAGTAGGTACGAATGATCGATTCATGAGGTGTGAACTTCCTGATCGATTGGTTCTCACATTCCTCAGTGAAATCGGGTCCTCGGTTGGTATCCCAACGAACCTTCACTAACGGGCGACGGCGTTGCTTCGTCCGCTTGACCTCTCGGTCGAGGGTCCCTACGGTTCTAATACGAAGGTGTGGATCTCGTCGAGTGGACTTACAAGAGTCCTATCGGAAAGGTCCGGTTTCAAGATCGAGATGTGACGGGTAGAATGTACGTTACTAAGTTTGCAGACCGATTCTGGTAAGAATCTTGGAGGTCCTAACTATCTTGGATTTAGCTTTCCACGCGATGCAAAGTGTATTAAGCCATTCCCAGAGTGAGTTTCCCTAAATAACTTGGTCTCTCACTTGGAATTTCCAAGGTTTCTTTTTCTTGCTTCACTTCCCAGTCAAAGGCCACCTCTGCTGGGTGAAAGTCGTAAGGGTTTCTGTAATATGCGAGGAGTTCTGGATGAGCTATGGCAGTAGGTCTATAAGACCTAGAATTTGGCGAATTTATGTCGGTGTCTCAGGTGCCGACAAATTCCCAACGGTTTTGGATGAATTTACAGAGTACTCAAGGATTTCCACAACACTAAATGTGTGCCTTCCGAATTTGACTCTTCAATTCTAATACACGTTTTCAAAGAACTTTGCGAAAAGTATCTCCGAGGGTAATGTTTCCGCAGGTTCCTTCTTACTACGAGGGTAGATAAGTAAGTCGTTACATGGAGAATGACGAACTGGTATAAGTAAGAAAGACAGGCCCTCTTCATTAAACTCATGAATGCTTCGGGCGTATCGGTCCTATCCGAGGGGTATCACTCTGGACTCGAAGTGTCCGCATCGTGTTCGAAAGGTAGTCTCCCGGACATCCTTTCCTAATACTCAAACTGGTGATATTCGGATCTCAGGTCCATTTCTGAAAGTAATTCTTATCTTGCGTTTGCTCAACCAATTCATCTATGCGAGGCAAAGACGACGATTCCAAAAGGAAAATTTTGACGGAGTCCTCGATAGCCGAGGTACATACGATGTAATTCGTCGACTTCTGAGAGAATAAGACCGGGGCTCTCCAGGGTGACAATTCTAGTCTTCCAATTCTATTTCGGTGTAGTTCGCTAAGTTGTCCGGACTGTTCTTGTATCTCGGTGGGTGTTTAGACGGTAGGGCGATCTGTTTATAGGAGTCCTACTGGGTTCTAAGTTTGTTCACATAGCGATGCGATTACTCGTAGTCTTGGGCAGTCTCCATCCTGAAGTTCATATAAGAATTCATACATGGTTCAACGAACACAATCTCGTGTATACGAGTTGTATATAATTTAGATTTAAAAGGTAGTTGAATAAATGATTCCTCTTGACGTCCACATCCCAATGAGGAAAGGAAATTAAAGTGAAATCATCAATTGTAAACCTGTAGAACCTTGATTATACATCATCCTTATGTATTCATTCTTTAGTGATTGGTCAACCATATGAATCTTTGGATTGAACTTGACGTACTGTACGAGTGGTACTTCGGGGATTTCTTCGGAAAGAAAAAAGAACTATGAGGTACTCCATGCATGAGCACTTCGGTGTTCTGATGTGACGGCTTCACTAAAATGACGTTGACGGAGAAGAGATGCACGCATGAAGCTGGTTTTGTGCGGATCAAATTGGATCAAGTCGTATGGTCATGTCGGAATCATAAAGAGTTACAATACTTTAGATTTTAACATAAGGCGTTATAGATAAAACACAACCGTGCAACCATCAACAGAGTTACATTACTTTAGACTTACTACATGACTATTGTTGCTAACAAGGTATACTACAAAAGACAAGTATATACAGCACGAGCCTCCCTAAACCGACAGGATCCTGCAAAAGATAAGACTATGGTTGCACTAGTTTTGGATGGTTTATAAGTCTGTTACAACGAAACACCTAAATTACATCAACGTGGGTCCAGATTGGGTTCTCCTACATCTGTGATCCTAAGAGTCTTCCCATCTATGCCCGAGTTCTTTGTTATTGGACAGTCCTTCTTGAGGTGTCCAATTTCACCACATTGGTGACATATCCGGGAAACACCAACAGTGGTGATGGAAGTGAAATGTCGAGTAGGAGGGACGTGGACACTTGAGTTGTCCTTGTTCATTCACTTTGAAATTTTCCTTTCATAGGGTCTAGTTTTAAATACCACCATCATAAGCCTGGTTGACTCTGATGTCAAGGGCTTGAATGATGGGTCGTGCTGGTGCTCCACAACTATGAGCATGGTGACCTATTTTTAGGAAATTGCAACATTGCATCTCATGGCAAGCCCCATGATGCTGGAAACTACACTTATCACACTTAGGGAGTTTTCCCGAGTATGGTCTGCTCGGTATGGGGATGGCAGAGGTTTCCACTTGGGCTTGACGTTTTCGTTTCTTGTTCTCTGGTGTTCGGCTTTGCGAGCCTACGACTGTTACTGTTTGATGATTTCCTGGAATGATACTACGATCGGAATCTTCAACCCAATCATCAGCATTGCTGGCACTGATAGCACTACGGTGTGCAAGGACAACTGTCACAGCAGCCATCACAGCGGCTATAACTGCAGCTTGGAAAGTAACGGTGTCCCTAGCAAAACCCGGGGTTTCGTTGTTCGGCAAATTGTTTTCGGATGACGACATGATTCTGTAATATGAAAGATAAGGATTTTGTGAGCGGTTCTGGTTAACCCTAGATGTACTTGGATTGTTCAAGTAAAGAGTAAGAGTATGCTCTCGAAAGCTTGACCCACATCCCTATGATGCGGTCCTAGTACGGAATGGAAGTGTGTTCGCGAAGGTTTGACCTACATCCATATGATTCAGTCCTACTACTGAGTGGTAGTGAGTTCGTAGAATGGTCTCACGACGTTTTTCTTTCAAGCCGAGGAATAGTTGGTTGGTGAATAACATGATCCAACCACTAAAAGAAACTTGGAAATGTCTCCGGAGTTAAATTGCTATAGTCCAATGACTTGACTAGAGCATGTTTCAGGTATACTCAAATGAAAGTATGATGAGAGTACTTGAATAAAGAATGGCACAGAAGTTAGTCGACTATCAATATCTTTGATATTCATAACTTAAAGTTCGGGAAACTGACCTTGTAAATGGTCTTACATCATATCTAGAGAAGATAGTCCTTGACGGCATAAAGACCTAACCAAAAGTACTTACAGTACAAGATAGTTTCATAAAAAATGCCACATCAGGCAAAGACAGAAAAACGATTACTTTTAACAAGGAAAATAAAGTAAAGCATCTACTACTGGTGACAGTCATCGCTCTGGTGAACTCTCAGTTCAGCCAGTTGACGTTCTACATCAAGTAGGTGTCTTTCGTATACCCTCTGGCGTATTCGGAGTTCTATGACCTCGGCTCGTGATTCAGCCAGTACTTGCAGCATGGCTTCATGATCTCTCTCATACCTTTCACGAGCATGCTCAAGGCCATTGGTGCGAAGGATATGCATTCCTCCATTGGTATCTACTTCTGCGATAAGTTGTAGAGCTGTCATGCCCTGAATTTCGTTTCGGGCAACTCTACGGATCAGAATTGGTAGGACTCTGTCTGCTGAGCTCCCTTCACTTACATTGTAGAAGCTTCAGTCTCCATTAAACGACATAGGTTGATCTTTATCTTCGCTCCATGTTTCCAAACATTCCACCCATGGAGGTGTCGGGCCATGAAAAGCCGGACGAGGGTTAGGAATTGGAACGGGTGCTTCCTGAGGTAGGTTCTCAACCTTGGATTCGGAGTTAGCACCATCCGAAAGGTCTTCATCATGGTGATCAGTCAGAGGGATCGGGCGATCATTATTTGGTTCTTCTCCAAACCGTCCAACAATAACTTTGTTCGGAAGGAACAGGTTGCCGTGGGGATGGAGTCCAGCCGTGTTATATGTGCGAGAAATGGGGTAAGAAAGTAATTATTAAACGAACTATCTAGATAATTATTTAGAAAATCTTCATTAGTTACATCACTATTTGTGAAGTGCATACTGGTTATATGTAATCGAAACAGGATAGGCCTTCGAATATGTCACACCCCAAAACCAAGAACGGCGGAAACGTCCTGGGGCGGAGGACTATTGTAAAGTATCACAACACAGTAAATGTAAATAAGCAAACAACATCATCCATTGCATTAAATATATAATTTCAATACAAGTGTGTTCTGTACAGTTATAGACACCAAAATAATGTAAAACAAAATAATATGAGATGAGTCTTGAATGCACTCCATCTTCTCAAAAGCTGGCCTCGGTACCTGTCTACTGATGACCTGAGAATACAAGTTATTTTGAAAGAGTTTATCAGCATTAAGCTGGTGAGTTCATAAGTATTTTAGTGTCGGTGTTTTTATCAAAATCGTTTGAACGTGTCTCAAGTATAAGTTTGTAAAATGTATGTAAGTGTTTGTAAAAGTTTGATCTCTCAGAAAAACCTATATTTTCTATTAAAGTAGCCTTCTACCAAGGCTTAACTGTTTTGTACGCTCGATTGTTGTAAAAGTCAGTAATTTACCAAGTGTAACTATCATTTAATAAAATATAGTTGGTACATTATTGTTTAAGTGAGGTTATCACTAAAATATGTAATGGGTAAATTATTGTAGTACTGTAGTTTTGTATAATAAGAACTACTGTTGTACTAACTACCTTAAACCGGATTTATATTAAGGTATAATGTGATAAATTGCACCATGCTATCGACTGGTAACAACGACATACAAATGGTCGTAATAACAGAATGACGTTGGCACCCGCAGACTTGCAGGTCCGGCTGTAGCTAGCAGCAAGGTGTAGGATAGTCAATCCAGTATAGATCTATACGCAAACTCATGCTCTCCCTCCAAGAGAATTCTGGCTACAACTCGGGACATGACATTTAAGGCATGCTCTGATACAGTGGATCACAATTCTTAACGTATTCTTGTATATGTAATGTAATGTTTCTAGTTCTAGTATAGTTGTATATGTTCTCGTAGTATAGCTCTATATGTTCATGTTCTAGTATAGCTGTGTATGTTCCTGCGTTACCCGGATGGTAACTAACTATTGATGTACTGATAAGTATGAATATGGATGTACTTTTAGGTCTATACATGTATATATGATATATAACTAATATTGAAACGACCTTCGGATGGTCACCCGAAATCCCACCAGACCACATCTCAAGGCGCGAAAAGGAAATAGGGTGGATGGCCTTCCTAAGTCCTTTAAACATTATTTATATATCTATACATATATGGGCATGCAATTGAATATATAAAAGCATAAATAAGTTTTCATAAGACATTTTAAACATACATATAATTTCAAGAGAAGATCGACTTGATGTCAATCTATAAAACAATTTGAAGGCATAAGTTTGATAAAACATTTTTAAGTATAAGAAAATGTGTTTGGATCGTAGTTTGTAAATAAGTTTGGATAGTAAAAGAGTTTGTAAAACATTTCAAAGTAAAGCAGTTTGATAAACAGTTTGAACAGTGGTAAAAATCATTGGTTTCCTAGTTATTAATCACATGTGATTTTCAAGACAAAAATTTTTATTTAATTAATCAATTTAATATTAATACACTTGTTTAAAATCTTATTCACATTCGAATTACAAAACATAGTTTCATTTTTATTATAATAGAAGATCAGGATCCTCCAAAACACAACTCTTTCTTCGGTGTGTACAATCGAACCGTTGCCATCCCGCGTTACTGTAAGAACCTGAAACAACATAACATAAACAACGTAAGCACGAAGCTTAGTGAGTTCCCCAATATACACCTTACGCACGTACGCCTTTCCAGGCCCTGACCTTCCGGTCCACTGCACAATGCCTTCCGGCCCATGAGATAATCGCCTTCCGGCCCATAAGATATTTGCCTTCCGGCCCATAAGATAATTGCCTTCCGGCCCATAAGATAATTGCCTTCCGGCCCATAAGATAATTGCCTTCCGGCCCATAAGATAATTGCCTTCCGACCCATAAAATAATTGCCTTCCGGCCCATACACATATATAACACATAACACAAATACTCTAACACATAAAGCACATATATCATATATCAACCTGCCTTCCGGCCCGTAACATACTCTAACACATAAAGCACATACATCATATATCATACCTGACCTTTCTGTCACATAATACTTTGCCTTCCGGCCCATATATAAACATGTATATCACGCGTAGCAGCTAACTTTCCATTTATAGCATATAAACATAACACATAACATACTTGACCTTCCGGTCACACAATCAAACCCTTCCGGGTACAGTATAGTGAGAAAACTCACCTCGCGGACGCTGGAAGATAACAACTCCTGAAATCCCTTGCACTTGATCCTCCGAGCTACAAGCTCCCTGTAACATCATATATCTCTTCATTAATACTTCTATCTTCCATGTTAACTGACCCTAAGAAATCACACCGGTCAACTCTGGTCAACGGCCATCTCGACTGGACTTGGCGAGTACCCTGGCGACTCGGCGAGTCTAGTCGTCCTCACAAATTCCTGAATGTTCCCTTTCTACTCGTCGAGTATCCCTCTTGACTCGACGAGGTCCTCGTGGAAGAATCGCGGGGCCACCCCGACTCTACTCGCCGAGTCTGAAGAACACACTCGGCGAGTCCCAGTGAATCTTCAAGCTACTCGCCGAGTCTGCTCATCCGACTCGGCGAGTCCACGCCATGCAGTCGATCGAACTGCTTCCTGAAATACATATTTTCCCGAATATACAAACATGGGTCCTTCTGGACCTCTAAGGGTCCTAATACAAGGTTATAAACGTTGAATAACAACACAACAATCCATCTAGACTCCAAATGGGTTCTATAAACCCTAAATCTATATACACATCAATCATAGGAGAATGTAATCCGGGTTATTACCTGAATGATGTACCTCCCACGCCCCCAGACTTCAGAACTCGAACTCCCTGCAGTTCCTTCAGCTACAACCCTTCTCCTCCTTGCACAACAATTCCTTCAAGGTCACCCATGGCCTTCAAACTTGCTCTAGCCGCCACTGCCGCCTGAGGTTCTTCTAAATCGATCAAAAGACGTGAAATGACGACATAACAACCCTTATATACGACCCAATACGAAACGGCTAGGGTTTCCGCTGAACAGCGTCGACTCGCCGAGTCCATACCTGGACTCGTCGAGTCCAGTCGCGAACCCGCGACCAAATCTACGACCCTACTCGGCGAGTCTGGCTCCAACTCGCCGAGTCTCCCCTTTAAAACACCCCAAAATGCAATTTAACAATACTTGAGATTTTGGGCTGTTACAATTCTCCCCCACTAGAATTAGACTTCACCCTCGAAGTCTCACTCTGAAAATAGTTCTGGATGCTGCTCCCGCAACACACGTTTCGGCTTCCCTAAACACTTCCGATATCTTCCGAGGTTGTCACTGAATCAATACCAGAGGTACCTCCTTGTTCCTCAGAAACTTGATCTTCCGATCCTTGATGGCCACTGGCCTCTCGGCGTAACATAGGCTCGCATCTCTTAATCGTTCTCTAGTAGAACCACTGCTGACTCATCTACTACACACCTCTTCAATTGCGACACATAAAAGTGTCATGGATCCATCCCAATTCCGTTGGCAGCTCCAACCGATAGGCTACCTTTCCTACCTTCGCACCTTCACGCAAAGACCCAACATACCGGGGCCCCCACTTACCCCTCTTCCTGGAATACGAAGTCGCCGACTTGAAACACATGCTCGCGACGGCGTCTGTCTGCATAACCTTCCTGTCAACTCTAAACGATCTTTAACCTCTAATTAACCTGATGCATCTGCTCTGTCGACCAAAACACGATCGATGCACTGTCCACCACTTCCTGCAACCGAGAATTACCCAAGACGCGACTCTGCTCTAAATCTCAATGATCACACGACTCATAAGGCTTATGAAACTCTGAATCACCGGTTCCCCGATCCTAAGCCCACTTTATCCATATCGGAACAACTGAGGGACCCATTCTCAATCTTATGGTAACTCTCACGAGTTCTCTTCCTGCAAACACCTACCCTGGCTGCATTAGCCCCAACATACCTTTCCCTTCCCTCACTTAGTGAAACCCGCTTGACAACCTTGACACTACTCCCTGTAACACACATGCACTGGATCTGCTCGCAAGGACTCTCGAGTCCATGCATTACCTTTCCTCAACGAACGAGATTCCGACATCACCTTCCATGCAACAGCTCAAAGGGCGGCATACTAATGCTCTAATGATGGCTGTTAATATGGAACAACTCAACCAATGGTAGTTACGTACCGCGGCTTCCTCCGACAGCTAATACACATGCCCGAAACATGTCTTCGAACGTCCGCACCGTTCGCCCTCTCTAAAGTGTCCTCAGATGTCATCATGATAAGCTCCTTTTTCCATATTCCTCTTCAAGACTAAGTACCAGATCAACTTTTGGCTCCACCTCTGAGCCCCCAACGGTCACCCATATCGCGATCCAACTATTCCACTGACTTTTCTCCCCGTGACCACTATCCCGACCCAGTGACACGTAAGTCACAAAATCTTCTTTTCCTCGTGAGAGAAAATACAATCCCACCGAGGTTCGTCTCAACTCTAATCTCTGGTTTCTGCTGTGCCTCTTCCTTGCGTATCGCCCCGCATCTCCCGACAGAGACGAAGACCCCCGTCTCGCCCCGACTCAACATCCAAGCTCCAAAGACTCAATACCAGGGCTACCCAAACTCGAAACCCTTCCACCTCATACGCTGCTCGAAAATATTCCAACATAAAAATTCTCTTGTCACCCAGTGAGTACTACAACTCCACGCAGTATCACAACACCCTCTGACTAGTGAGTACTGCGACTCGAACATCCACCACAGACTATGGAGGCAATCAACATAACAAACGCCCATCTTGCAAAATCCACCCTCTCAAATAATCTCCCCGAATGCCCATACTCGAAGACTCCTACTAAATCCGCAGATACTTGATATGCCACACGTCGATTCAATTCGGGATTCCCGAATAACTCCAAAATAAGGATATCATACCCGAATATCCCAGAATACTACCACCACCACTGATCTCCTGCACCCCATAATTAAACCTATATTTTCCCCGCCTTACAACCTTGGTGCATCTAATTTCTCGATTGGAATGCGAGATAATGTTGACGTACGAAATGCGCTGATACTTCTCCAAATCCCTTTTTCCCGACACTCAAAATCCCAACAAGGATACGCATACCGACTCCGGAAGTTGACTGCCCAATCATCCTCTATCTTCTTGCAACAACACCAATCACCTGTCGTGAATACGTTCGTTCTCCTCCTCAAGTACTTCCCGCATTAACTCACTCTGACCCCTTTACTCGATCATCGACACCTCTGGTCTCATGATTTCTTACTGCATATCTCTATACTCCGTTTATAACTACTCTTGCCAACTCTTTGTTTTCTACGTACCGCACCCGGTTCTCCCCCACTAGGGTTCGAACCGTCACTAGTTAGCATACCATCAACCCACGACTATCTTTCACCAGCGAAATCGTACCTGCTCCAGGAAAGTGCTATGCAACGCCCAATAGTCCCTCCCCTTATGAAGTCAATCAACCCTCTATACTCTGAACCTCTGGTTAACTCCCAAGAACTTCTCATCACGGCTGTCTCTAATCGTTCCAAATCCCATACCAATCCAACACTAAGTATCTGCTCCGCTCGATAACATCTTTGACTCGTAGACTGCACCGCAAAATCATCGTTCCTCTCAGCTCAACTCATCAACCCATATCCAACGCCGGATTTGTCCCAAGAATAGGAACTCACTCTCAACATAGACGAAACTCTCTGCACTGCAAAACTCGACTGAACTCTTCACTGCTACCACTATAACACAACCTGTCCTTCTCAATTAGGTGTGGTGTGGTTCTCGACTACCTCAGTCCCAACTGACTGTCTGCTCACGGTAAATCACTGTCTCGCGGCACACCCGCTACCTGATGCTCTGAGGGAAGTCATTATCGATAACCACCTGCAGGGTGTACTCCCAAATCCAAAACTGAAACACCAGACCTCTCGTGTCTTGCACACGAACATAAATAACACTACCCACCTAGAAGGTGACCTCTCCTCTATCGACCGATTTCTCGACTCAGACCGAAATTTCCTCTCCCATTAACTCCCTACCACCATACTCCAATAGGTACTCGCCTTTCCCCTCAAGGAACGCCTCTCCATCCTCAATCATGGTTCACAGGCCTAAAACCCATAGCATCCGATCTCTACCTCATCGATCCTAACCGGATAACAAGATAGTCACCAACATCATCCACTACGAACTACGATACTCATCCCATGACATCCCTTCTCCATTTGCTTCGGTGCATGGTGCCTGAACCATAGTATTACTCCTCAATCTGTTCTGACGTATGGTACACGAACCATAACATCACTCTGTAATCCGCTCCGATGTATGGTGCTCGAACCACAACATCCATCCTCAATCTGTCCCGATGTATGGTACCCGGACCATAACATCGCTCCGCAGTCCGCTCCGACGTATCGTATTCGAACCATAACATCACTCCTCAATCTGTTCCTTAGGACCTTCAGAATGCTCCCTGTATCAAGTATGGGTCCTCTGCTTTCAGTAGTACGGGCCCATACTACCTGCCACATCTACCCATACTTTCCACACGGACCATCCCAGAGTTCCTAAGTAGCTGATCAACCTGCTCTTTTCACCAATCCCATCTTGCATGCTCGCTCCCCAACAAAATCCTCTACTCTACCCGCGCACCCATCTTGGCTAGGTTTAATCTCTAGCCCCTTCCGCCGTCCTCCCACTTCTTTGCTATCAGCTGATGAAGAGCTCCTAATGATGCCAAACATCTACCTCCTGAGTATCGTCATACTCACTTAGTAGCTGTCTCCCATCATCGAGAACTCCACAAAGCACGAAGCAAGCAGCATTCGAGCATCGAAGCATACATAGGACTCCCTAGCTGTGATAGCTCCACCTTCTCGGCTCATCCTCGGAAGTACCACTGTACTCTGTAGCTCTACCCCTCGTGCGTTCTAACTAGATACCCTCACTCATCACATACACACAAAAGCATAACGCACATATAACCACAAACCCTAGACTAAGGCATCACAAATCAGGCCACTCTAGTCCTAAGATATGAAATACCTAGCCTGTCTCTAACATGCAATAATATCTCATAAGTGCATAGTAAATATTTCGTAACACAAAAGTAAGGGTATTTTGGGAAATCACCGTTTGGCTCTGGCTGATTGTACACACTGCTCTTTCTTGCTTTCTCTTTGAACTCTTATTCACTTTTAGAAAACCATTTATTTGGAAAACTTTTTCTTACTTCCTCAGTTTGAGTCCAGATTTACCTGTAGGCGCGTCCGAATCCCTCAAACCAAGGCTCTGATACCAATTGTAACACCGTGATTTTCAAGACAAAAATTTTTATTTAATTAATCAATTTAATATTAATACACTTGTTTAAAATCTTATTCACATTCGAATTACAAAACATAGTTTCATTTTTATTATAATAGAAGACCAGGATCCTCCAAAACACAACTCTTTCTTCGGTGTGTACAATCGAACCGTTGCCATCCCGCGTTACTGTAAGAACCTGAAACAACATAACATAAACAACGTAAGCACGAAGCTTAGTGAGTTCCCCAATATACACCTTACGCACGTACGCCTTTCCAGGCCCTGACCTTCCGGTCCACTGCACAATGCCTTCCGGCCCATGAGATAATCGCCTTCCGGCCCATAAGATATTTGCCTTCCGGCCCATAAGATAATTGCCTTCCGGCCCATAAGATAATTGCCTTCCGGCCCATAAGATAATTGCCTTCCGGCCCATAAGATAATTGCCTTCCGACCCATAAAATAATTGCCTTCCCGCCCATACACATATATAACACATAACACAAATACTCTAACACATAAAGCACATATATCATATATCAACCTGCCTTCCGGCCCGTAACATACTCTAACACATAAAGCACATACATCATATATCATACCTGACCTTTCTGTCACATAATACTTTGCCTTCCGGCCCATATATAAACATGTATATCACGCGTAGCAGCTAACTTTCCATTTATAGCATATAAACATAACACATAACATACTTGACCTTCCGGTCACACAATCAAACCCTTCCGGGTACAGTATAGTGAGAAAACTCACCTCGCGGACGCTGGAAGATAACAACTCCTGAAATCCCTTGCACTTGATCCTCCGAGCTACAAGCTCCCTGTAACATCATATATCTCTTCATTAATACTTCTATCTTCCATGTTAACTGACCCTAAGAAATCACACCGGTCAACTCTGGTCAACGGCCATCTCGACTGGACTTGGCGAGTACCCTGGCGACTCGGCGAGTCTAGTCGTCCTCACAAATTCCTGAATGTTCCCTTTCTACTCGTCGAGTATCCCTCTTGACTCGACGAGGTCCTCGTGGAAGAATCGCGGGGCCACCCCGACTCTACTCGCCGAGTCTGAAGAACACACTCGGCGAGTCCCAGTGAATCTTCAAGCTACTCGCCGAGTCTGCTCATCCGACTCGGCGAGTCCACGCCATGCAGTCGATCGAACTGCTTCCTGAAATACATATTTTCCCGAATATACAAACATGGGTCCTTCTGGACCTCTAAGGGTCCTAATACAAGGTTATAAACGTTGAATAACAACACAACAATCCATCTAGACTCCAAATGGGTTCTATAAACCCTAAATCTATATACACATCAATCATAGGAGAATGTAATCCGGGTTATTACCTGAATGATGTACCTCCCACGCCCCCAGACTTCAGAACTCGAACTCCCTGCAGTTCCTTCAGCTACAACCCTTCTCCTCCTTGCACAACAATTCCTTCAAGGTCACCCATGGCCTTCAAACTTGCTCTAGTCGCCACTGCCGCCTGAGGTTCTTCTAAATCGATCAAAAGACGTGAAATGACGACATAACAACCCTTATATACGACCCAATACGAAACGGCTAGGGTTTCCGCTGAACAGCGTCGACTCGCCGAGTCCATACCTGGACTCGTCGAGTCCAGTCGCGAACCCGCGACCAAATCTGCGACCCTACTCGGCGAGTCTGGCTCCAACTCGCCGAGTCTCCCCTTTAAAACACCCCAAAATGCAATTTAACAATACTTGAGATTTTGGGCTGTTACATCCGTTAGAGAGAAAATGGCTTTTCTCTATTTGGAATTGTGAATAATGAATTAATTTAATTCAGAAAACTATTTATAGTCCTGGAATATTTTGGCAGAAAATATTTTTATTCCTGATATTGGACTGTAACATTATGAAACTTGGAATGCTCAAATTTCACAAAACCAGGAGCATCCACTCTCCTGATATCTCCTTAAACATAAACCCTAATGTACACAAACTTTGTTCGGAAAAGTATGAAAATCACTGAAACTGGACTAGCTTCTATTGAATAGATAATGTTCGTACAAATGGAAATTTCGGGTTGTCACATCATCCCCCTGCTAGAGAGAATTTTGTCCCGAAATTAGAATTTAAGCAATTACAAAGTTACAACAATTAAGCGAAAAGATGAGGGTATTTCAGCTTCATCTGATCCTCGTGTTCCCAAGTGAATTCCGGTGCTCGCTTGGCGTTCCAGCGAACCTTCACGATAGGGATACGGCTTTGTTTCTGTGACAACCCGAAATTTCCATTTGTACGAACATCACCTATTCAATAGAAGCCAGTTCAGTTTCAGTGATTTTCAAGCTTTTCCGAACAAGTTTGTGTACATTAGGGTTTATGTTTTAGATGATATCAGGACAGTGGATACTCCTGGTTTTGTGAAACTTGGGCATTTTAAGTTTCATAATGTTACAGTCCAACATCAGGAATAAAAATATTTTCTGCCAAAATATTCCAGGACTATAAATAGTTTTCTGAATTAAATTAATTCATTATTCACAATTCCAAATAGAGAAAAGCCATATTCTCTCTGACGGATCTTCGGGTTTTCATCCCATATTGTGAGTCTACTTTACTAAATGTGTTTCAATACTTGTTAGATGCTTATTAACATCAATAACATGTTTAGATTACAAGATCCGGGAGTTTACCGCCCAAGAACGTTCTTGGGGAGTAAACTCCAAAATGGAACTTTAATGCTTTCTAGACCCATCCCCATGTTAGACAACTTACCAAGGACTTAGGGTATGATCTTTGTAGGCTAGAAATCATCCAAGAATCATAAGTCATTGGAGTTTACGGCCAAGGAACTTCCTCGGGCCGTAAACCCTTTTCAAGGGCATGATGTGCCCTAAACTTCCTCTTATGCTTAAAAACTTTAACCCTCAAAGGCTTATGCTTATTTAAGACATCTAAACCCTTCAAAATCAAAAATTTGTAGGAGTTTACGGCCAAGAACCCCTCTTGGGCCGTAAACCCCTTTTTGTAGGGTAAAAATCATTCCAAGCACACCGTAAGCCTTAAGAGAATTTACCTTGAATACTTGGGACTAGAATGGAGAGTAGAACACATAAAAATCACTCCTTGAAAGGAGTTTACGGCCAAGGAGCATATCTTGGGCCGTAAACTCCAAGTGAAGGCACAAAAGTGTGCCTCTTGTCCCCATTAGCCTTAGATAAATTCATGGAAGCCATCCTTGATGTTTAAGAGCCTCAAAACAATTAAAATCCAAGAGTTTACGGCCGTAAACTCTGGGGTGAAAGGACTTTAGGCCGTAAACTCCATTATGGGGTATTCTAGGGCCTTAAACTACTTCATGTGTTATTCCAACAAAGCTAGGAGTGTTTTAGAAGCAAGATAGCACCACAAAACACCCAAAACCACCATTTGAGGAGTTCACGGCCATAAACCCATGAGTTTACGGCTGTAAACTCCAAGTTATGGGGTTTGTTGGTTGGTGAACTCCTATACAAGGCCATTTGATGTTTCAAACCCTTTTGCCTTGTCCTGTATCAACATAGATGCAACCATTTGAACCTTAAACACTCATAAAAGTGTTTACATGTTTTCTAAGTGTCTTAACTTATTTATTTAAGTTATTATTTGTCTAATTAGTTATATATATGCTTATTATATGATAACTAGGCTCGTGCGTGTAAACCAGTCTCCGTTTGTCACCTAGCACGGTAGCCGACACTGCAATTCAAACGACTCACCACAAGTGAGTTCATACCCCTTGAATCAACCTTTGAGATGATTTTAAATGTTTTATAACACTTTATGAGGGGGGGTACAAGTCAAATACTTATAAGTTATTGCTTCAATCACATGTGATTGCATTTAATCACATGTGATTAATAACTAGGAAAACAACGATTTTTGCCACTGTTCAAACTGTTTATCAAACTGCTTTACTTTGAAATGTTTTACAAACTGTTTTACTATCCAAAGTTACTTATAGATTGTGATTCAAACAAATGCTTCTTATACTTAAACTGTTTTATCAATTTATGCCTTCAAAATGATTTATAGATTGACATCAAGTCAATCTTCTCTTGAAATTATATTTATGCTTCAAATGTTTTATGAAAACTTATTTATGCTTTTATATATCCAATTGCATGCCCATATATGTATAGATATATAAATAATGTTCAAAGGGCTTAGGAAGGCCATTCGCCCTATTTCCTCTTCCTCGATTTGGATGTGGTCTGGTGGGATTTTGTGTGACCATCCGAAGGTCGTTTCCATATTACTTACATATCATATATACATATATAGACATAAAAGTACTTCCATATTCATACTCATCAGTACATCATTAACTGGTTACCATTGGGGTAACGCAGGACAATACATATACAGATATACTAGAAACAATACATATACAGATATACTAGAAACAATACATATACAGATATATATACTAGAAACAATACATATACAGATATACTAGAAACAATACATATACAGATATACTAGAAACAATACATGTTCAGATATACTAGAAACAATACATGTTCAGATATACTAGAAACAATACATATACAGATATACTAGAAACAATACATATACAGTCATACTAGAACGAGAAACAATACATATACATAAATACGTTGGTAATCGTGATCCACTGTGTCGGAGCATGCCTTAAATGTCATGGCCCGAGTTGTAGCCAGAATTCTCTTGGAGGGAGAGCGTGAGTTTGCGTATAGATCTATACTGGATTGACTATCCTACACCTTGCTGCTAGCTACAGCCGGACCTGCAGGTCTGTGGGTCCCAAACGTCATTTCTTTTATTACGACCATTCATTATGTCGTTGTTATCAGTCGATAGCATGGTGCAATTTATCACGATATACCTTAATATAAATCCGGTTTAAGGTAGTAGTATTTAGTACAAGAGTAGTCTTATTATACAAAGCTACAGTACTACAATGATTTACCCATTACATATTTTAGTGATAATCTCACTTAAGCATTAATGTACAAACTATATTTTTAACAAATGATAGTTATACTTGGGAAATTACACACTTTTACAACAGACAAGTTTACAAAACAGTTTAGCCTTGGTAGAAGGTTACTTTTATAGAAAATATAGGATTTTCTGAGAGATTCAAACTTTTACAAACACTTTCAAACATTTGCTTACATTTTTACAAACTTATACATTGAGACAGGTTCAAACGTTTTTACAAGAAACATAGACACTAACATACTTATGAACTCACCAGCTTAATGCTGATAAACTCTTTCAAAATAACTTGTATTCTCAGGTCATCAGTAGACAGGTACCGAGGCCAGCTTTTGAGAAGATGGAGTGCATTCAAGACTCATCTCATATTATTTTGTGTTACATTATTTTGGTGTCTATAACTGTACAGAACACACTTGTATTAAAATTATATATTTAATGCAATGGATGATGTTGTTTGCTTATTTACAATTATTGTGTTGTGATACTATACATGACGTCCTCCGCCCCAGAACGTTTCCGCCGTTCTTGGTTTTGGGGTGTGACAGATTGGTATCAGAGCATTGTTTATAGTGAATCAAGTATATCAACCCATAAAAGATATACTAATCTATAAACCCAAAAAGGGACTAAAACACTCTGACCAAGAGTCTATACTTTAAAATAATAAAATATTTAATTAAGTATACTAGTCTACATTCATACTAAAATCAGTGTCACAATGACAAGAACAAAAGTATTACGATTGTTGAATATCACAAGTGAGCTCGGGGATGTATGGTCAGTCCTGGGAATGGCATAGCCTGATCAACTATGCTGGTCCTAGGAGTGATTAGCATATGCCCTAGAATGGTTGTGATATGTTAACAAGTCTAAAAACTTACCAACAATACCACAAGAAGATCAGTAGAACTTAAAACTTAAAATACTATAGGTGTATTTTGTGCTACTAGTTACACGTATGCTACATTCTTATACCTCTCTTCTCGCGTAGATCTAAATGGATGGATTCCATCATGGCGACCCGTACTTTCCCAATGAAGGCAATGCAGGGTGGATCGATGAAGAGCCCGAAGATGAGCATCCAATCCTTTTGGATTATCACCTCGCAGAAGGCTTTTCTGATGGATCTGACTCTGAGCCTGAAGTCAACAACCTACCGCTTGTAGGTCAAGCCCCGAACAACAATCCTCGACCAGCGTTTCTAGGTCCTACACCCACGTGGGCAAACAACCTGAACCGCTGGAGTAATGAGCAGGGTCAGCCCTTACTATACTTTGGGGACCGAACCTTTTACAATGTTAGCGATGGTGGCTCTGCTGACAGAGCTCTGCCGGTAATCATCCGCAGAATAGCTCGTAATGTCGAGCAAGGTAGAGCAGTCATCGACCGGGTCATGGTGATTGATGCCAATTTAGGTGTCAACACAGTCCGCATTCGCCGTCTTGAAGAAGACATGGAACGGACCCGGAGAACCAACGAAACTCTACAGCAACAGCTGGCTGCCTCCCGTGCTGAAGTCTTAGAACTACGAGCTCGTCAGAGAGCTCAGGACCGACACCTTCAAGAGGTGTTTTGCCAAGTGCCCGACCTCAGGGCTCGCCCGGGGAATTCCCATCGCCATTAGATGATGTCTAGTACATCTCTGTCTTTTGATTGAGGGATAGCCTTGAACTTATGTGCTCTAAGTAGCACTTGTCTGTAAAATATTCCTAACTTTCGATACTTTAATTAGGAATCTAGGACTGTCAGTCTTGTCCTTATGGTATGATGTAATACCTACTGTTAGGTCGATTTTCCTTGAACTTATTACATCAGTAATACCCGTACTATTGAAATCTATCTAATATGTGGGAAAAATTTGTACACTTGTGTATTCCTACTAATATATCTTATTGTGATTTCAAACACTCATTCAAACTGTTGGGCTATGGTTAGTTAGTCCATGGGTCACTCTCACGTTGCTTACAAATTGATTCTTATCATCCTTCTTGTCTTTATAAACTTATAGCTGAAGGATGCCTCCTCGCAAATCCCCCAGGAATAGGAATAATCCTGTACCTCCACCGCCTCCACCACCTGCGGTCATCGATACTGTAGCTCTGAATGCTGCCGTAGTTGCAGCAGTGGCAACTGCCATGGCTCAGTATCACTCATCCGATGCTAGCAGAGGTGGAACCCCTGTTGAATCTATCCAAGTTGAAATCCCTGTGCGCTCGAGGGAGTGCTCTTACAAGGATTTCACAAACTGTAAGTCGAAGCCTTTCTATGGCACCGGCGGAGTCATTGCTCTCTCGCAATGGTGCGAGAAGACTGAATCAGTCTTCGAAATCTGCTCATGCCTTGCTGCGTGCAAAGTGAAATATGCCGCATGCACCTTTGAGGGTACAGCCCTAATGTGGTGGAATGGCCACGTCAAAGCCCTAACTCTCGTCGTGGCTAACGACATGGGCTGGGAAATGATGAAGGACCTCATGACTGAGGAGTACTGCCCTAGGGGCGAAGTCCAGAAGTTAGAACATGAACTCTGGAATCTGACCATGAAGGGCACCAACGTGATCGCTTACACTGCCCGCTTTAGCGAACTGGTGGCCCTATGCCCCAATATGGTTCCCACTGAAGGGAAAAAGATTGAACGGTATGTATGGGGGCTAGTGCCTCCGTACCAGGGGAATGTCTTAGCATCCAACCCCGCTACCTTCGACAGTGCCAAGCGATTGGCACAAAGAGTTATTGACCATGGAGTCAAGACCCCTGCATCCACAACCACCCAAGCCATCCCAGAACCCTCCAAACCCGCTGGCAACAAGCGGAAGTTCTGGGATGAGAAGAAGAAGCAGCGAGCTTCAAAGAAACAGCAAGTCGTAGCAGTGCATGCTGCGGTAGCCCCTACTACTGTTACTGCTCCGGGGAAGCAGTATTCTGGAAGTTTGCCGAAGTGCAACAAATGCAACTTCCACCTCAACGGCGCCTGCCGTGAAATGCAGTGTACTAACTGCCACAGAAAAGGACACACCGTTCGATTCTGTAGGTTCCCGGCGCAACCGATCTCCCAAGTTCCTGGCTCAGGCGCGAGCCCAACTTGCTATGGATGTGGCGAAACAGGCCACTTTAAAAGGGACTGCCCTAAGGCGAGGAATACTGGAGGAGCAGGGAGAGTACTAGCAATTGGCCACGGGGAAGCAGTCGCTGACCCGACAGTGGTGACTGGTACGTTCCTCCTTGATAACTCCTATGCATGCATTCTGTTCGATAGTGGAGCGGAGCGAAGCTTTGTAAACCACAAATTTGCTCGCATGCTTAAGCAACAACCACACGCACTTAATGAACAATTCACAGTAGAAATGGGCAATGGGAAAACTGAAAGTACTAATAGCATATACTTAGGTTGTCTTCTAACCTTAGATAACCATTCATTCCCAATCGACCTTATGCCGGTCTTAATAAAAAGTTTCGACGTTATTATCGGCATGGATTGGTTAAGTCTTCATCGCGCCGACATCATGTGCTACGAGAAAGCAGTCCTACTAAACCTCCCGTCTAACGAAACCCTTATAGTCTACGGCGACAAACCTGGTGCGAGTCTTCGCATTATATCTAGTATTCAAGCACATATATATCTGCGCAAAGAATACCACGCATTCCTTGTTCACGTCGTCGACACGAACCTAGAAACGAAAGAACTAAAGAATCTCCCAGTAGTGAGCGACTTTCCCGACATTTTCCCAGAAGAACTACCCGGATTACCTCCGCAACGACAAGTCGAGTTCAGAATCGACTTAGTCCCAGGAGCTACCCCAGTAGCCAAGTCGCCCTACCGTTTAGCACCAGCCGAGATGCAAGAACACTCTGGTCAACTTAACGAACTGCTCAGCAAAGGCTTTATAAGACCAAGTTTCTCACCTTGGGGAGCACCGGTCTTGTTCGTTAAGAAGAAAGACGGATCATTCCGTATGTGTATTGACTACAGAGAACTCAACAAATTGACGATCAAAAATCGTTACCCTCTGCCACGCATAGATGATCTATTCGACCAACTGCAAGGGGCGAACTATTTTTCCAAGATTGATCTGAGATCCAGATATCACCAGTTACGAGTGCTCGAGGAGGATGTGCTCTAAGTAGCACTTGTCTGTAAAATATTCCTAACTTTCGATACTTTAATTAGGAATCTAGGACTGTCAGTCTTGTCCTTATGGTATGATGTAATACCTACTGTTAGGTCGATTTTCCTTGAACTTATTACATCAGTAATACCCGTACTATTGAAATCTATCTAATATGTGGGAAAAATTTGTACACTTGTGTATTCCTACTAATATATCTTATTGTGATTTCAAACACTCATTCAAACTGTTGGGCTATGGTTAGTTAGTCCATGGGTCACTCTCACGTTGCTTACAAATTGATTCTTATCATCCTTCTTGTCTTTATAAACTTATAGCTGAAGGATGCCTCCTCGCAAATCCCCCAGGAATAGGAATAATCCTGTACCTCCACCGCCTCCACCACCTGCGGTCATCGATACTGTAGCTCTGAATGCTGCCGTAGCTGCAGCAGTGGCAACTGCCATGGCTCAGTATCACTCATCCGATGCTAGCAGAGGTGGAACCCCTGTTGAATCTATCCCAGTTGAAATCCCTGTGCGCTCGAGGGAGTGCTCTTACAAGGATTTCACAAACTGTAAGTCGAAGCCTTTCTATGGCACCGGCGGAGTCATTGCTCTCTCGCAATGGTGCGAGAAGACTGAATCAGTCTTCGAAATCTGCTCATGCCTTGCTGCGTGCAAAGTGAAATATGCCGCATGCACCTTTGAGGGTACAGCCCTAATGTGGTGGAATGGCCACGTCAAAGCCCTAACTCTCGTCGTGGCTAACGACATGGGCTGGGAAATGATGAAGGACCTCATGACTGAGGAGTACTGCCCTAGGGGCGAAGTCCAGAAGTTAGAACATGAACTCTGGAATCTGACCATGAAGGGCACCAACGTGATCGCTTACACTGCCCGCTTTAGCGAACTGGTGGCCCTATGCCCCAATATGGTTCCCACTGAAGGGAAAAAGATTGAACGGTATGTATGGGGGCTAGTGCCTCCGTACCAGGGGAATGTCTTAGCATCCAACCCCGCTACCTTCGACAGTGCCAAGCGATTGGCACAAAGAGTTATTGACCATGGAGTCAAGACCCCTGCATCCACAACCACCCAAGCCATCCCAGAACCCTCCAAACCCGCTGGCAACAAGCGGAAGTTCTGGGATGAGAAGAAGAAGCAGCGAGCTTCAAAGAAACAGCAAGTCGTAGCAGTGCATGCTGCGGTAGCCCCTACTACTGTTACTGCTCCGGGGAAGCAGTATTCTGGAAGTTTGCCGAAGTGCAACAAATGCAACTTCCACCTCAACGGCGCCTGCCGTGAAATGCAGTGTACTAACTGCCACAGAAAAGGACACACCGTTCGATTCTGTAGGTTCCCGGCGCAACCGATCTCCCAAGTTCCTGGCTCAGGCGCGAGCCCAACTTGCTATGGATGTGGCGAAACAGGCCACTTTAAAAGGGACTGCCCTAAGGCGAGGAATACTGGAGGAGCAGGGAGAGTACTAGCAATTGGCCACGGGGAAGCAGTCGCTGACCCGACAGTGGTGACTGGTACGTTCCTCCTTGATAACTCCTATGCATGCATTCTGTTCGATAGTGGAGCGGAGCGAAGCTTTGTAAACCACAAATTTGCTCGCATGCTTAAGCAACAACCACACGCACTTAATGAACAATTCACAGTAGAAATGGGCAATGGGAAAACTGAAAGTACTAATAGCATATACTTAGGTTGTCTTCTAACCTTAGATAACCATTCATTCCCAATCGACCTTATGCCGGTCTTAATAAAAAGTTTCGACGTTATTATCGGCATGGATTGGTTAAGTCTTCATCGCGCCGACATCATGTGCTACGAGAAAGCAGTCCTACTAAACCTCCCGTCTAACGAAACCCTTATAGTCTACGGCGACAAACCTGGTGCGAGTCTTCGCATTATATCTAGTATTCAAGCACATATATATCTGCGCAAAGAATACCACGCATTCCTTGTTCACGTCGTCGACACGAACCTAGAAACGAAAGAACTAAAGAATCTCCCAGTAGTGAGCGACTTTCCCGACATTTTCCCAGAAGAACTACCCGGATTACCTCCGCAACGACAAGTCGAGTTCAGAATCGACTTAGTCCCAGGAGCTACCCCAGTAGCCAAGTCGCCCTACCGTTTAGCACCAGCCGAGATGCAAGAACACTCTGGTCAACTTAACGAACTGCTCAGCAAAGGCTTTATAAGACCAAGTTTCTCACCTTGGGGAGCACCGGTCTTGTTCGTTAAGAAGAAAGACGGATCATTCCGTATGTGTATTGACTACAGAGAACTCAACAAATTGACGATCAAAAATCGTTACCCTCTGCCACGCATAGATGATCTATTCGACCAACTGCAAGGGGCGAACTATTTTTCCAAGATTGATCTGAGATCCAGATATCACCAGTTACGAGTGCTCGAGGAGGATGTGCTCTAAGTAGCACTTGTCTGTAAAATATTCCTAACTTTCGATACTTTAATTAGGAATCTAGGACTGTCAGTCTTGTCCTTATGGTATGATGTAATACCTACTGTTAGGTCGATTTTCCTTGAACTTATTACATCAGTAATACCCGTACTATTGAAATCTATCTAATATGTGGGAAAAATTTGTACACTTGTGTATTCCTACTAATATATCTTATTGTGATTTCAAACACTCATTCAAACTGTTGGGCTATGGTTAGTTAGTCCATGGGTCACTCTCACGTTGCTTACAAATTGATTCTTATCATCCTTCTTGTCTTTATAAACTTATAGCTGAAGGATGCCTCCTCGCAAATCCCCCAGGAATAGGAATAATCCTGTACCTCCACCGCCTCCACCACCTGCGGTCATCGATACTGTAGCTCTGAATGCTGCCGTAGCTGCAGCAGTGGCAACTGCCATGGCTCAGTATCACTCATCCGATGCTAGCAGAGGTGGAACCCCTGTTGAATCTATCCCAGTTGAAATCCCTGTGCGCTCGAGGGAGTGCTCTTACAAGGATTTCACAAACTGTAAGTCGAAGCCTTTCTATGGCACCGGCGGAGTCATTGCTCTCTCGCAATGGTGCGAGAAGACTGAATCAGTCTTCGAAATCTGCTCATGCCTTGCTGCGTGCAAAGTGAAATATGCCGCATGCACCTTTGAGGGTACAGCCCTAATGTGGTGGAATGGCCACGTCAAAGCCCTAACTCTCGTCGTGGCTAACGACATGGGCTGGGAAATGATGAAGGACCTCATGACTGAGGAGTACTGCCCTAGGGGCGAAGTCCAGAAGTTAGAACATGAACTCTGGAATCTGACCATGAAGGGCACCAACGTGATCGCTTACACTGCCCGCTTTAGCGAACTGGTGGCCCTATGCCCCAATATGGTTCCCACTGAAGGGAAAAAGATTGAACGGTATGTATGGGGGCTAGTGCCTCCGTACCAGGGGAATGTCTTAGCATCCAACCCCGCTACCTTCGACAGTGCCAAGCGATTGGCACAAAGAGTTATTGACCATGGAGTCAAGACCCCTGCATCCACAACCACCCAAGCCATCCCAGAACCCTCCAAACCCGCTGGCAACAAGCGGAAGTTCTGGGATGAGAAGAAGAAGCAGCGAGCTTCAAAGAAACAGCAAGTCGTAGCAGTGCATGCTGCGGTAGCCCCTACTACTGTTACTGCTCCGGGGAAGCAGTATTCTGGAAGTTTGCCGAAGTGCAACAAATGCAACTTCCACCTCAACGGCGCCTGCCGTGAAATGCAGTGTACTAACTGCCACAGAAAAGGACACACCGTTCGATTCTGTAGGTTCCCGGCGCAACCGATCTCCCAAGTTCCTGGCTCAGGCGCGAGCCCAACTTGCTATGGATGTGGCGAAACAGGCCACTTTAAAAGGGACTGCCCTAAGGCGAGGAATACTGGAGGAGCAGGGAGAGTACTAGCAATTGGCCACGGGGAAGCAGTCGCTGACCCGACAGTGGTGACTGGTACGTTCCTCCTTGATAACTCCTATGCATGCATTCTGTTCGATAGTGGAGCGGAGCGAAGCTTTGTAAACCACAAATTTGCTCGCATGCTTAAGCAACAACCACACGCACTTAATGAACAATTCACAGTAGAAATGGGCAATGGGAAAACTGAAAGTACTAATAGCATATACTTAGGTTGTCTTCTAACCTTAGATAACCATTCATTCCCAATCGACCTTATGCCGGTCTTAATAAAAAGTTTCGACGTTATTATCGGCATGGATTGGTTAAGTCTTCATCGCGCCGACATCATGTGCTACGAGAAAGCAGTCCTACTAAACCTCCCGTCTAACGAAACCCTTATAGTCTACGGCGACAAACCTGGTGCGAGTCTTCGCATTATATCTAGTATTCAAGCACATATATATATCTGCGCAAAGAATACCACGCATTCCTTGTTCACGTCGTCGACACGAACCTAGAAACGAAAGAACTAAAGAATCTCCCAGTAGTGAGCGACTTTCCCGACATTTTCCCAGAAGAACTACCCGGATTACCTCCGCAACGACAAGTCGAGTTCAGAATCGACTTAGTCCCAGGAGCTACCCCAGTAGCCAAGTCGCCCTACCGTTTAGCACCAGCCGAGATGCAAGAACACTCTGGTCAACTTAACGAACTGCTCAGCAAAGGCTTTATAAGACCAAGTTTCTCACCTTGGGGAGCACCGGTCTTGTTCGTTAAGAAGAAAGACGGATCATTCCGTATGTGTATTGACTACAGAGAACTCAACAAATTGACGATCAAAAATCGTTACCCTCTGCCACGCATAGATGATCTATTCGACCAACTGCAAGGGGCGAACTATTTTTCCAAGATTGATCTGAGATCCGGATATCACCAGTTACGAGTGCTCGAGGAGGATGTGCCAAAGACAGCCTTCCGAACTCGTTACGGACACTACAAGTTCGTGGTGATGCCATTCGGATTGACCAATGCGCCCGCAGTCTTCATGGATCTGATGAATAGAGTATGCCGGCCTTACTTAGAACAGTTCGTCATCGTTTTCATTGACGACATCCTGATCTACTCCAGAAGTAAGAAAGAGCATGGCGACCACCAACGACAAGTTCTAGAGACATTACAGAAAGAGAAACTTTATGCGAAGTTCTCGAAATGTGAATTTTGGATCCGAAGAGTCGAATTCTTAGGACACATGGTAAGCGAAGAAGGAATCCACGTGGACCCATCCAAAATAAAAGCCATTGAGAACTGGTCAGCACCAAGGACACCTACAGAAATTCGTCAATTTCTAGGTCTCGCTGGCTACTACCGCAGGATCATTCATAACTTCTCCCGAATAGCGAAGCCTCTTACGACCCTGACCCAGAAAGGCGTGGCCTTTGACTGGGAAGAGAAGAAAGAAAGAGCGTTCCAAACGCTCAAACGAGCCTTGTGCACCGCACCAATACTATCCCTTCCAGAAGGAATAGAAGACTTCGTAGTCTATTGCGATGCATCCAATCAAGGACTCGAATGTGTTCTGATGCAGCGAGGTAAGGTCATCGCCTACGCCTCGAGACAGTTGAAGACACATGAGGTTAACTACACGACCCATGATCTTGAACTAGGAGCAGTAGTGTTTGCTCTGAAGATCTGGAGACATTACTTGTATGGAACGAAGAGCACTATCTTTACCGACCACAAGAGTTTACAACACATTTTCGATCAGAAGGAGCTCAACATGAGACAACGACGGTGGGTCGAGCTACTCAGTGACTACGAATGCGATATTCGTTATCATCCGGGTAAAGCCAACATAGTAGCAGACGCCCTAAGTCGGAAAGAATATTTTGGTCGCAAGGTCAAGTCATTATCAATAACATTCCATTCACACCTGACTAAGCAAATCCAGGCGGCTCAACTAGACGCCATGAAACCTCAAAATGTGTCGAGTGAATCCCTTAGGGGAATGGACAAGAACTTCGAAGCCAAGGGTGACGGAGCTTTATATTTCATGAACCGGATCTGGACACCGAAACACGGTGGTTTCCGAGACTTGGTCATGACGGAGGCGCACAACACTCGGTATTCCGTCCACCCAGGTTCAGATAAGATGTATCTGGATCTTAAAAAGCTATACTGGTGGCCTAATATGAAAGCATAGATTGCTACCTTCGTAAGTAAATGCCTTACTTGCGCAAAGGTTAAGGTCGAGTACCAGAAGCCCTCTGGTTTACTGCAACAACCAGAGATTCCAGAATGGAAATGGGAGCGGATCACTATGGATTTCATAACCAAGTTGCCCAAGACGACGGGTGGACTTGACACCATATGGGTCATCGTTGATAGACTGACCAAGTCTGCACACTTCCTGCCTATCAAAGAAACTGACAAAATGGAGAAACTTACGAGAACATACATTAGGGAAATTGTACGGTTGCACGGTGTACCTATTTCCATTATCTCCGATAGAGATAGTAGGTTCACCTCAAGATTTTGGCAATCACTACAACATTCCCTGGGAACAAGGTTGGACATGAGCACAGCCTACCATCCACAGACCGACGGACAGAGTGAGAGAACCATCCAAACATTGGAAGATATGTTGCGAGCCTGTGTGATTGATTTTGGGAAGGCATGGGATACTCATTTACCCCTTGTCGAATTTTCCTATAATAACAGTTATCACATGAGCATCAAGGCTGCTCCATTCGAAGCTCTCTACAGCCGCAAGTGCAGATCCCCTCTGTGCTGGGCTGAGGTTGGTGATACCCAATTAGCAAGAGGGAAAGCTTCCGACAGTACTCTCACTGGTCTGGAAATCATTCGGGAAACGACAGAGAAAATCGTTCAAATCCGTGAACGATTGAAAGCCTCTAGAGACCGACAGAAGAGCTACGCCGATAAACGAAGAAAACCTTTGGAATTTCAGGTGGGAGACCGAGTCCTTCTCAAAGTCTCACCCTGGAAAGGCTTGATACGCTTCGGCAAGCGTGGGAAGCTTAATCCGAGGTACATAGGGCCTTTCGAGATTCTTGCCAGAGTCGGCCCCGTAGCTTACAAACTTGATCTACCCGACACACTGCGTAACGTACATTCTACATTCCACGTATCTAACTTGAAAAAGTGCCTGTCCGACGAGACTCTCGTAATCCCACTCGATGAGATCGAGATCAACGAGAGCTTCAACTTCGTGGAAGAACCTGTAGAGATCATGGACCGTGAGGTCAAGCAGACGAAACAAAGCCGTATCCCTATCGTGAAGGTTCGCTGGAACGCCAAGCGAGGACCGGAATTCACTTGGGAACGCGAGGATCAGATGAAATTGAAATACCCTCATCTTTTCGCTTAATTGTTTGTAACTTTTATTTGCTTAAATTCTAATTTCGGGACGAAATTCCCTCTAACAGGGGGATGATGTGACAACCCGAAATTTCCATTTGTACGAACATCATCTATTCAATAGAAGCCAGTTCAGTTTCAGTGATTTTCAAGCTTTTCTGAACAAGTTTGTGTACATTAGGGTTTATGTTTTAGATGATATCAGGAGAGTGGATACTCCTGGTTTTGTGAAACTTGGGCATTTTAAGTTTCATAATGTTACAGTCCAACATCAGGAATAAAAATATTTTCTGCCAAAATATTCCAGGACTATAAATAGTTTTCTGAATTAAATTAATTCATTATTCACAATTCCAAATAGAGAAAAGCCATATTCTCTCTAACGGATCTTCGGGTTTTCATCCCATATTGTGAGTCTACTTTACTAAATGTGTTTCAATACTTGTTAGATGCTTATTAACATCAATAACATGTTTAGATTACAAGATCCGGGAGTTTACCGCCCAAGAACGTTCTTGGGGAGTAAACTCCAAAATGGAACTTTAATGCTTTCTAGACCCATCCCCATGTTAGAAAACTTACCAAGGACTTAGGGTATGATCTTTGTAGGCTAGAAATCATCCAAGAATCATAAGTCATTGGAGTTTACGGCCAAGGAACTTCCTCGAGCCGTAAACCCTTTTCAAGGGCATGATGTGCCCTAAACTTCCTCTTATGCTTAAAAACTTTAACCCTCAAAGGCTTATGCTTATTTAAGACATCTAAACCCTTCAAAATCAAAAATTTGTAGGAGTTTACGGCCAAGAACCCCTCTTGGGCCGTAAACCCCTTTTTGTAGGGTAAAAATCATTCCAAGCACACCGTAAGCCTTAAGACAATTTACCTTGAATACTTGGGACTAGAATGGAGAGTAGAACACATAAAAATCACTCCTTGAAAGGAGTTTACGGCCAAGGAGCATATCTTGGGCCGTAAACTCCAAGTGAAGGCACAAAAGTGTGCCTCTTGTCCCCATTAGCCTTAGATAAATTCATGGAAGCCATCCTTGATGTTTAAGAGCCTCAAAACAATTAAAATCCAAGAGTTTACGGCCGTAAACTCTGGGGTGAAAGGACTTTAGGCCGTAAACTCCATTATGGGGTATTCTAGGGCCTTAAACTACTTCATGTGTTATTCCAACAAAGCTAGGAGTGTTTTAGAAGCAAGATAGCACCACAAAACACCCAAAACCACCATTTGAGGAGTTCACGGCCATAAACCCATGAGTTTACGGCCGTAAACTCCAAGTTATGGGGTTTGTTGGTTGGTGAACTCCTATACAAGGCCATTTGATGTTTCAAACCCTTTTGCCTTGTCCTGTATCAACTTAGATGCAACCATTTGAACCTTAAACACTCATAAAAGTGTTTACATGTTTTCTAAGTGTCTTAACTTATTTATTTAAGTTATTATTTGTCTAATTAGTTATATATATGTTGATTATATGATAACTAGGCTCGTGCGTGTAAACCAGTCTCCGTTTGTCACCTAGCACGGTAGCCGACACTGCAATTCAAACGACTCACCACAAGTGAGTTCATACCCCTTGAATCAACCTTTGAGATGATTTTAAATGTTTTATAACACTTTATGAGGGGGGGGTACAAGTTAAATACTTATAAGTTATTGCTTCAATCACATGTGATTGCATTTAATCACATGTGATTAATAACTAGGAAAACAACGATTTTTGCCACTGTTCAAACTGTTTATCAAACTGCTTTACTTTGAAATGTTTTACAAACTGTTTTACTATCCAAACTTACTTATAGATTGTGATTCAAACAAATGCTTCTTATACTTAAACTGTTTTATCAACTTATGCCTTCAAAATGATTTATAGATTGACATCAAGTCAATCTTCTCTTGAAATTATATTTATGCTTCAAATGTTTTATGAAAACTTATTTATGCTTTTATATATCCAATTTCATGCCCATATATGTATAGATATATAAATAATGTTCAAAGGGCTTAGGAAGGCCATTCGCCCTATTTCCTTTTCCTCGATTTGGATGTGGTCTGGTGGATTTCGTGTGACCATCCGAAGGTCGTTTCCATATTACTTACATATCATATATACATATATAGACATAAAAGTATTTCCATATTCATACTCATCAGTACATCATTAACTGGTTACCATCGGGGTAACGCAGGACAATACATATACAGATATACTAGAAACAATACATATACAGATATACTAGAAACAATACATATACAGATATACTAGAAACAATACATGTTCAGATATACTAGAAACAATACATGTTCAGATATACTAGAAACAATACATATACAGATATACTAGAAACAATACATATACAGATATACTAGAAACAATACATATACAATCATACTAGAACGAGAAACAATACATATACATAAATACGTTGGTAATCGTGATCCACTGTGTCGGAGCATGCCTTAAATGTCATGGCCCGAGTTGTAGCCAGAATTCTCTTGGAGGGAGAGCGTGAGTTTGCGTATATATCTATACTGGATTGACTATCCTACACCTTGCTGCTAGCTACAGCCGGACCTGCAGGTCTGTGGGTCCCAAACGTCATTTCTTTTATTACGACCATTCATTATGTCGTTGTTATCAGTCGATAGCATGGTGCAATTTATCACGATATACCTTAATATAAATCCGGTTTAAGGTAGTAGTTTTTAGTACAAGAGTAGTCTTATTATACAAAGCTACAGTACTACAATGATTTACCCATTACATATTTTAGTGATAATCTCACTTAAGCATTAATGTACAAACTATATTTTTAACAAATGATAGTTATACTTGGGAAATTACACACTTTTACAACAGACAAGTTTACAAAACAGTTTAGCCTTGGTAGAAGGTTACTTTTATAGAAAATATAGGATTTTCTGAGAGATTCAAACTTTTACAAACACTTTCAAACATTTGCTTACATTTTTACAAACTTATACATTGAGACAGGTTCAAACGTTTTTACAAGAAACATTGACACTAAAATACTTATGAACTCACCAGCTTAATGCTGATAAAATCTTTCAAAATAACTTGTATTCTCAGGTCATCAGTAGACAGGTACCGAGGCCAGCTTTTGAGAAGATGGAGTGCATTCAAGACTCATCTCATATTATTTTGTGTTACATTATTTTGGTGTCTATAACTGTACAAAACACACTTGTATTAAAATTATATATTTAATGCAATGGATGATGTTGTTTGCTTATTTACAATTATTGTGTTGTGATACTATACATGACGTCCTCCGCCCCAGAACGTTTCCGCCGTTCATGGTTTTGGGGTGTGACAGATTGGTATCAGAGCATTGTTTATAGTGAATCAAGTATATCAACCCATAAAAGATATACTAATCTATAAACCCAAAAAGGGACTAAAACACTCTGACCAAGAGTCTATACTTTAAAATAATAAAATATTTAATTAAGTATACTAGTCTACATTCATACTAAAATCAGTGTCACAATGACAAGAACAAAAGTATTACGATTGTTGAATATCACAAGTGAGCTCGGGGATATATGGTCAGTCCTGGGAATGGCATAGCCTGATCAACTATGCTGGTCCTAGGAGTGATTAGCATATGCCCTAGAATGGTTGTGATATGTTAACAAGTCTAAAAACTTACCAACAATACCACAAGAAGATCAGTAGAACTTAAAACTTAAAATACTATAGGTGTATTTTGTGCTACTAGTTACACGTATACTATATTCTTATACCTCTCTTCTCGCGTAGATCTAAATGGATGGATTCCATCATGGCGACCCGTACTTTCCCAATGAAGGCAATGCAGGGTGGATCGATGAAGAGCCCGAAGATGAGCATCTAATCCCTTTGGATGATCATCTCGCAGAAGGCTTTTCTGATGGATCTGACTCTGAGGCTGAAGTCAACAACCTACCGCTTGTAGGTCAAGCCCCGAACAACAATCCTCGACCAGCGTTTCTAGGTCCTACACCCATGTGGGCAAACAACCTGAACCGCTGGAGTAATGAGCAGGGTCAGCCCTTACCATACTTTGGGGACCGAACCTTTTACAATGTTAGCGATGGTGGCTCTGCTGACAGAGCGCTGCCGGTAATCATCCGCAGAATAGCTCGTAATGTCGAGCAAGGTAGAGCAGCCATCGACCGGGTCATGGAGATTGATGCCAATTTAGGTGTCAACACAGTCCGCATTCGCCGTCTTGAAGAAGACATGGAACGGACCCAGAGAACCAACGAAACTCTACAGCAACAGCTGGCTGCCTCCCGTGCTGAAGTCTTAGAACTACGAGCTCGTCAGAGAGCTCAGGACCGACACCTTCAAGAGGTGTTTTGCCAAGTGCCCGACCTCAGGGCTCGCCCGGGGAATTCCCATCGCCATTAGATGATGTCTAGTACATCTCTGTCTTTTGATTGAGGGATAGCCTTGAACTTATGTGCTCTAAGTAGCACTTGTCTGTAAAATATTCCTAACTTTCGCTACTTTAATTAGGAATCTAGGACTGTCAGTCTTGTCCTTATGGTATGATGTAATACCTACTGTTAGGTCGATTTTCCTTGAACTTATTACATCAGTAATACCCGTACTATTGAAATCTATCTAATATGTGGGAAAAATTTGTACACTTGTGTATTCCTACTAATATATCTTATTGTGATTTCAAACACTCATTCAAACTGTTGGGCTATGGTTAGTTAGTCCATGGGTCACTCTCACGTTGCTTACAAATTGATTCTTATCATCCTTCTTGTCTTTATAAACTTATAGCTGAAGGATGCCTCCTCGCAAATCCCCCAGGAATAGGAATAATCCTGTACCTCCACCGCCTCCATCACCTGCGGTCATCGATACTGTAGCTCTGAATGCTGTCGTAGCTGCAACAGTGGCAACTGCCATGGCTCAGTATCACTCATCCGATGCTAGCAGAGGTGGAACCCCTGTTGAATCTATCCCAGTTGAAATCCCTGTGCGCTCGAGGGAGTGCTCTTACAAGGATTTCACAAACTGCAAGTCGAAGCCTTTCTATGGCACCGGCGGAGTCATTGCTCTCTCACAATGGTTCGAGAAGACTGAATCAGTCTTCGAAATCTGCTCATGCCTTGCTGCGTGCAAAGTGAAATATGCCGCATGCACCTTTGAGGGTACAGCCCTAATGTGGTGGAATGGCCACGTCAAAGCCCTAACTCTCGTCGTGGCTCACGACATGGGCTGGGAAATGATGAAGGACCTCATGACTGAGGAGTACTGCCCTAGGGGCGAAGTCCAGAAGTTAGAACATGAACTCTGGAATCTGACCATGAAGGGAACCAACGTGATCGCTTACACTGCCCGCTTTAGCGAACTGGTGGCCCTATGCCCCAATATGGTTCCCACTGAAGGGAAAAAGATTGAACGGTATGTATGGGGGCTAGTGCCTCCGTACCAGGGGAATGTCTTAGCATCCAACCCCGCTACCTTCGACAGTGCCAAGCGATTGGCACAAAGAGTTATTGACCATGGAGTCAAGAGCCCTGCATCCACAACCACCCAAGCCATCCCAGAACCCTCCAAACCCGCTGGCAACAAGCGGAAGTTCTGGGATGAGAAGAAGAAGCAGCGAGCTTCAAAGAAACAGCAAGTCGTAGCAGTACATGCTGCGGTAGCCCCTACTACTGTTACTGCTCCGGGGAAGCAGTATTCTGGAAGTTTGCCGAAGTGCAACAAATGCAACTTCCACCACAACGGCGCCTGCCGTGAAATGCAGTGTACTAACTGCCACATAAAAGGACACACCGTTTGATTCTGTAGGTTCCCGGCGCAACCGATCTTCCAAGTTCCTGGCTCAGGCGCGAGCCCAACTTGCTATGGATGTGGCGAAACAGGCCACTTTAAAAGGGACTGCCCTAAGGCGAGGAATACTGGAGGAGCAGGGAGAGTACTAGCAATAGGCCATGGGGAAGCAGTCGCTGACCCGACAGTGGTGACTGGTACGTTCCTCCTTGATAACTCCTGTGCATGCATTCTGTTCGATAGTGGAGCAGAGCGAAGCTTTGTAAACCACAAATTTGCTCGCATGCTTAAGCAACAACCACACGCACTTAATGAACAATTCACAGTAGAAATGGCCAATGGGAAAACTGAAAGTACTAATAGCATATACTTAGGTTGTCTTCTAACCTTAGATAACCATTCATTCCCAATCGACCTTATGCCGGTCTCAATAAAAAGTTTCGATGTTATTATCCGCATGGATTGGTTAAGTCTTCATCGCGCCGACATCATGTGCTACGAGAAAGCAGTCCGACTAAACCTCCCGTCTAACGAAACCCTTATAGTCTACGGCGACAAACCTGGTGCGAGTCTTCGCATTATATCTAGTATTCAAGCACAGAAATATCTGCGCAAAGAATACCACGCATTCCTTGCTCACGTCGTTGACACGAACCTAGAAACGAAAGAACTAAAGAATCTCCCAGTAGTGAGCGACTTTCCCGACATTTTCCCAGAAGAACTACCCGGATTACCTCCGCAACGACAAGTCGAGTTCAGAATCGACTTAGTCCCAGGAGCTACCCCAGTAGCCAAGTCGCCCTACCGTTTAGCACCAGCCGAGATGCAAGAACTCTCTGGTCAACCTAACGAACTGCTCAGCAAAGGCTTTATAAGACCAAGTTTCTCACCTTGGGGAGCACCGGTCTTGTTCGTTAAGAAGAGAGACGGATCATTCCGTATGTGTATTGACTACAGAGAACTCAACAAATTGACGATCAAAAATCGTTACCCTCTGCCATGCATAGACGATCTATTCGACCAACTGCAAGGGGCGAACTATTTTTCCAAGATTGATCTGAGATCCGGATATCACCAGTTACGAGTGCTCGAGGAGGATGTGCCAAAGACAGCCTTCCGAACTCGTTACGGACACTACGAGTTCGTGGGGATGCCATTCGGATTGACCAATGCGCCCGCAGTCTTCATGGATCTGATGAATAGAGTATGCCGACCTTACTTAGATCAGTTCATCATCGTTTTCATTGACGACATCCTGATCTACTCCAGAAGTAAGAAAGAGCATGGCGACCACCTACGACAAGTTCTAGAGACATTACAGAAAGAGAAACTTTATGCGAAGTTCTCGAAATGTGAATTTTGGATCCGAAGAGTCGAATTCTTAGGACACATGGTAAGCGAAGAAGGAATCCACGTGGACCCATCCAAAATAAAAGCCATTGAGAACTGGTCAGCACCAAGGACACCTACAGAAATTCGTCAATTTCTAGGTCTCGCTGGCTACTACCGCAGGATCATTCATAACTTCTCCCGAATAGCGAAGCCTCTTACGACCCTGACCCAGAAAGGCGTGGCCTTTGACTGGGAAGAGAAGAAAGAAAGAGCGTTCCAAACGCTCAAACGAGCCTTGTGCACCGCACCAATACTATCCCTTCCAGAAGGAATAGAAGACTTCGTAGTCTATTGCGATGCATCCAATCAAGGACTCGAATGTGTTCTGATGCAGCGAGGTAAGGTCATCGCCTACGCCTCGAGACAGTTGAAGACACATGAGGTTAACTACACGACCCATGATCTTGAACTAGGAGCAGTAGTGTTTGCTCTGAAGATCTAGAGACATTACTTGTATGGAACGAAGAGCACTATCTTTACCGACCACAAGAGTTTACAACACATTTTCGATCAGAAGGAGCTCAACATGAGACAACGACGGTGGGTCGAGCTACTCAGTGACTACGAATGCGATATTCGTTATCATCCGGGTAAAGCCAACATAGTAGCAGACGCCCTAAGTCGGAAAGAATATTCTGGTCGCAAGGTCAAGTCATTATCAATAACCATCCATTCACAGCTGACTATGCAAATCCAGGTGGCTCAACTAGAGGCCATGAAACCTCAAAATGTGTCGAGTGAATCACTTAGGGGAATGGACAAGAACTTCGAAGCCAAGGGTGACGGAGCTTTATATTTCATGAACCGGATCTGGACACCGAAACACGGTGGTTTCCGAGACTTGGTCATGACGGAGACGCACAACACTCGGTATTCCGTCCACCCAGGTTCAGATAAGATGTATCTGGATCTTAAAAAGCTATACTGGTGGCCTAATATGAAAGCAGAGATTGCTACCTTCGTAAGTAAATGCCTTACTTGCGCAAAGGTTAAGGTCGAGTACCAGAAGCCCTCTGGTTTACTGCAACAACCAGAGATTCCAGAATGGAAATGGGAGCGGATCACTATGGATTTCATAACCAAGTTGCCCAAGACGACGGGTGGACTTGACACCATATGGGTCATCGTTGATAGATTGACCAAGTCTGCACACTTCCTGCCTATCAAAGAAACCGACAAAATGGAGAAACTTACGAGAACATACATTAGGAAAATTGTACAGTTGCATGGTGTACCTATTTCCATTATCTCCGATAGAGATAGTAGGTTCACCTCAAGATTTTGGCAATCACTACAACATTCCCTGGGAACAAGGCTGGACATGAGCACAGCCTACCATCCACAGACCGACGGACAGAGTGAGAGAACCATCCAAACATTGGAAGATATGTTGCGAGCCTGTGTGATTGATTTTGGGAAGGCATGGGATACTCATTTACCCCTTGTCGAATTTTCCTATAATAACAGTTATCACATGAGCATCAAGGCTGCTCCATTCGAAGCTCTCTGTGGCCGCAAGTGCAGATCCCCTCTGTGCTGGGCTGAGGTTGGTGATACCCAATTAGCAAGAGGGCAAGCTTCCGACAGTACTCTCACTGGTCTGGAAATCATTCGGGAAACGACAGAGAAAATCGTTCAAATCCGTGAATGATTGATAGCCTCTAGAGACCGACAGAAGAGCTACGCCGATAAACGAAGAAAACCTTTGGAATTTTAGGTGGGAGACCGAGTCCTTCTCAAAGTCTCACCCTGGAAAGGCTTGATACGCTTCGGCAAGCGTGGGAAGCTTAATCCGAGGTACATAGGGCCTTTCGAGATTCTTGCCAGAGTCGGCCCCGTAGCTTACAAACTTGATCTACCCGACACACTGCATAACGTACATTCTACATTCCACGTATCTAACTTGAAAAAGTGTTTGTCCGACGAGACTCTCGTAATCCCACTCGATGAGATCGAGATCAACGAGAGCCTCAACTTCGTGGAAGAACCTGTAGAGATCATGGACCGTGAGGTCAAGCAGACGAAACAAAGCCGTATCCCTATCGTGAAGGTTCGCTGGAACGCCAAGCGAGGACCGGAATTCACTTGGGAACGCGAGGATCAGATGAACTTGAAATACCCTCATCTTTTCGCTTAATTGTTTGTAACTTTTATTTGCTTAAATTCTAATTTCGGGACGAAATTCCCTCTAACAGGGGGATGATGTGACAACCCGAAATTTCCACTTGTACGAACATCATCTATTCAATAGAAGCCAGTTCAGTTGCAGTGATTTTCAAGCTTTTCCGAACAAGTTTGTGTACATTAGGTTTTATGTTTTAGATGATATCAGGAGAGTGGATACTCCTGGTTTTGTGAAACTTGGGCATTTTAAGTTTCATAATGTTACAGTCCAACATCAGGAATAAAAATATTTTCTGCCAAAATATTCCAGGACTATAAATAGTTTTCTGAATTAGATGCTTATTAACATCAATAACATGTTTAGATTACAAGATCCAGGAGTTTACCGCCCAAGAACGTTCTTGGGGAGTAAACTCCAAAATGGAACTTTAATGCTTTCTACACCCATCCCCATGTTAGACAACTTACCAAGGACTTAGGGTATGATCTTTGTAGGCTAGAAATCATCCAAGAATCATAAGTCATTGGAGTTTACGGCCAAGGAACTTCCTTGGGCCGTAAACCCCTTTTCAAGGGCATGATGTGCCCTAAACTTCCTCTTATGCTTAAAAACTTTAACCCTCAAAGGCTTATGCTTATTTAAGACATCTAAATCCTTCAAAATCAGAAATTTGTAGGAGTTTACGGCCAAGAACCCCTCTTGGGCCGTAAACCCCTTTTTGTAGGGTAAAAATCATTCCAAGCACACTGTAAGACTTAAGACAATTTACCTTGAATACTTGGGACTAGAATGGAGAGTAGAACACATAAAAATCACTCCTTGAAAGGAGATTATGGCCAAGGAACATATCTTGGGCCGTAAACTCCAAGTGAAGGCACAAAAGTGTGCCTCTTGTCCCCATTAGCCTTAGATAAATTCATGGAAGCCATCCTTAATATTTAAGAGCCTCAAAACAATTAAAATCCAAGAGTTTACCGTCGTAAACTCTGGAGTGAATGGACTTTAGGCCGTAAACTCCATTATGGGGTATTCTAGGGCCTTAAACTACTTCATGTGTTATTCCAACAAAGCTAGGAGTGTTTTAGAAGCAAGATAGCACCACAAAACACCCAAAACCACCATTTGAGGAGTTCACGGCCATAAACCCATGAGTTTACGGCCGTAAACTCCAAGGTGTGGGGTTTGTTGGTTGGTGAACTCTTATACAAGGCCATTTGATGTTTCAAACCCTTTTGCCTTGTCCCGTAGCAACTTAGATTCAACCATTTGAACCTTAAACACTCATAAAAGTGTTTACATGTTTTCTAAGTGTCTTAACTTATTTATTTAAGTTATTATTTGTCTAATTAGTTATATATATGCTTATTATATGATAACTAGGCTCGTACGTGTAAACCAGTCTCCGTTTGTCACCTAGCACGGTAGCCGACACTACAATTCAAACGACTCACCACAAGTGAGTTCATACCCCTTGAATCAACCTTTGAGATGATTTTAAATGTTTTATAACACTTTATGGGGGGGGGATACAAGTCAAATACTTATAGACACCAAAATAATGTAAAACAAAATAATATGAGATGAGTCTTGAATGCACTCCATCTTCTCAAAAGCTGGCCTCGGTACCTGTCTACTGATGACCTGAGAATACAAGTTATTTTGAAAGAGTTTATCAGCATTAAGCTGGTGAGTTCATAAGTATTTTAGTGTCGGTGTTTGTTATCAAAATCGTTTGAACATGTCTCAAGTATAAGTTTGTAAAATGTATGTAGGTGTTTGTAAAAGTTTGATCTCTCAGAAAAACCTATATTTTCTATTAAAGTAGCCTTCTACCAAGGCTTAACTGTTTTGTACGCTCGTTTGTTGTAAAAGTGAGTAATTTACCAAGTGTAACTATCATTTAATAAAATATAGTTGGTACATTATTGTTTAAGTGAGGTTATCACTAAAATATGTAATGGGTAAATTATTGTAGTACTGTAGTTTTGTATAATAAGAACTACTGTTGTACTAACTACCTTAAACCGGATTTATATCAAGGTATAATGTGATAAATTGCACCATGCTGTCGACTGGTAACAATGACATACGAATGGTCGTAATAACGGAATGACGTTGGCACCCGCAGACTTGCAGGTCCGGCTGTAGCTAGCTGCAAGGTGTAGGATAGTCAATCCAGTATAGATCTATACGAAAACTCACGCTCTCCCTCCAAGAGAATTCTGGCTACAACTAGGGACATGACATTTAAGGCATGCTCCGATACAGTGGATCACAATTGTTAACGTATTCTTGTATATGTAATGTAATGTTTCTAGTTCTAGTATAGTTGTATATGTTCTCGTAGTATAGCTCTATATGTTCATGTTCTAGTATAGCTGTATATGTTCCTGTGTTACCCGGATGGTAACTAACTATTAATGTACTGATAAGTATGAATATGGTTGCACTTTTATGTCTATACATGTATATATGATATATAACTAATATTGAAACGACCTTCGGATGGTCACCCGAAATCCCACCAGACCACATCTCAAGGCGCGAAAAGGAAATAGGGTGGATGGCCTTCCTAAGTCCTTTAAACATTATTTATACATGTATACATATATGGGCATGAAATTGAATATATAAAAGCATAAATAAGTTTTCATCAGACATTTTAAACATACATATAATTTCAAGAGAAGATCGACTTGATGTCAATCTATAAAACAATTTGAAGGCATAAGTTTGATAAAACAGTTTTAAGTATAAGAAACATTTGTTTGGATCGTAGTTTGTAAATAAGTTTGGATAGTAAAAGAGTTTGTAAAACATTTCAAAGTAAAGCAGTTTGATAAACAGTTTGAACAGTGGTAAAAATCATTGGTTTCCTAGTTATTAATCACATATGATTAAGTGCAATCACATGTGATTGAAGCAATAACTATTAGTAATTGACTTGTACCCCCCGCCCCCCATAAAGTATTTAAAACATTTAAAATCATTTCAAAGATTGATTAAAGGGGTATGAACTCACTTGTGGTGAGCTATACGAATTGCAGTGGCGGTTACCGTGCTAGGTGGCAAACGGAGACTTGTTTACACGCACGAGCCTAGTTATCATATAATAAGCATATATATAACTATTTAGCTAAATAATAACTTAACAAATAAGTTAAGACACTTAGGAACACGTAAACACTTTTCATAAGCGTTAAAGGTCCTAATGGTTGCATCTAAGTTGCTACGGGACAAGGCAAAAGGGTTTGAAGCATCAAATGGCCTTGTATAAGAGTTCACCACCCAACAAACCCCACCTTTGGAGTTTACGGCCGTAAACTCATAGGTTTATGGCCGTGAACTCCTGACTTGGTGGTTTTGGGTGTTTTAAGGTGTTATCTTGATCCTAGAATTATCCTAGCTTTGTTGGAATAAACCTTGAAGTAGTTTAAGGCCCTAGAATGCTCCATAGGGGAGTTTACGGCCTATAGTCCATATCCCCTAGAGTTTACGGCCGTAAACTCCTATGGGGTGTTGGATTTTAATTCATTTGAGGCACTTGCACATCAAGGATAGCTTCCATGATTTTATCTAAGGCTAAAGGGGACAAGAGGCACACATTTATGCCTTCACTTGGAGTTTACGGCCCAAGAGATGTTCCTTGGCCGTAAACTCCCTTTTAGGGATGGTTTTGATGTAGTTAAATCCCCATTCAAGTCCTAGATGTTCAAGGGTAATTGTCTTAAGGCCTTAGGGTGTTTGGAGTGCTTTTTACCCTAGAAAAAGGGGTTTACGGCCCAAGAGATATTCTTGGCTGTAAACTCCTATAACTTAATGATTTTGAAGTGTTTTGATGTCCAAAGTAGGTACAAGCATTTGAGGGTTAAAGTCCTTAAGCTTTAAGGGTAGTTTAGGGCACATTTAGCCCTTGAAAAGGGGTTTACGTCCCAAGAAAAGTCCTTGCCCGTAAACTCCTATTACTTGGGTTTCTTGGTTGCTTTCTAGTCTCTAAAGATCATACATAAGGTCCTTAACAAGTTGTCTATCAAGGGAATGGGACTAGGAAGCCTTAAAGTTCCATTTTGGAGTTTACTCCCCAAGAACGTTCTTGGGCGGTAAACTCCCGGATCTTAGAATTTAAACATGTAATTGATGTTAAAGCATCTAACAAGTATTGAAACACATTTAGTAAAGTAGACTCACAATCTGGGATGAAAACCTGAAGATCCGTCAGAGAGAAAATGGCTTTTCTCTATTTGGAATTGTGAATAATGAATTAATTTAATTCTGAAAACTATTTATAGTCCTGGAATATTTTGGCAGAAAATATTTTTATTCCTGATATTGGACTGTAACATTATGAAACTTGGAATGCTCAAATTTCACAAAACCAGGAGCATCCACTCTCCTGATATCTCCTTAAACATAAACCCTAATGTACACAAACTTTGTTCGGAAAAGTATGAAAATGACTGAAACTGGACTAGCTTCTATTGAATAGATAATGTTCGTACAAATGGAAATTTCGGGTTGTCACAGAATAAGTGGCCTTAACTCTAAATTCACACAGAATAGGGGTAAAGCAAAGTTTTTAAAGATTCTAAGTCTATAACGTCCTAGTTACGTATAGCCTTAGCGTATCCACTTAGCAACTATCAACTTAGTAATGAAGATCCCCATTTAGTTCTCAAGTATAAAGTATTTATAGTAACACCAAATACCCCTATAGTATTGTATGCTTAATGTTATGTTTTATTGTTCTCATTGTGGTAAAGTTGGTAAGATTTTAGCATTTTTGCAACCACAAAACTACACTTAGGCACATGCTAGTCAACCTTTGGATAATATGTTTGATCAGGCTATATCTTCCTAGTTTTGACAATATGTCTCTAAGTCCACCTGTGTTGCCCAACAATCGTAATTCTTTTGTATTGTCCTAGTGACACTAATTTTAGTATGAATGCAGGCACGTACACTAAATTAAATATTTTATTATTCAAAGTATAAACTCTTATTTAGAATATTTTAATCGCATTGGGTTTATAGTTAGTATATCTTTTATGGGTTGATATACTCAATTCACTATAAACAATGCTCAGATACCAATCTGTTACACTCCAAAACCATGAACGCGGAAACGTTCTGGGGCGGAGGACGTTATGTATAGTATCAGAACAATGAATAGTAGTAAACAAGAAACAACATCATCCATTGCATTAATAATATAATTTTAATACAAGTGTGTTCTGTCAAATTATGATCAACATTAAAGTATAAATCAAAATGAAAGATGAGTCCTGAACAAGCACCATCTTCTCTAAACCTTGCATCAGTACCTATGTACTGTTAACCGGAGGATACAAGTTATTTTGAAAGAGAGTATCAACTTTAAAGCTGGTGAGATCGTAAGTATTTTAGTGTCATAATTTGTATGTAAGTATTTGTATGTCTTTGAAATGTAAGTAATTGTATATATATGAACTGTAAGTATGAAAATGTTTTCAACATCCTAGAAAACCCTATGTTTCCTACTAAAAGTATCCTTCTACCAAGGCATCAAGTATCTGTGTGTGTATCTCTTGTAAGAGTGTGTATTTTCCCAAATCCGACTATCATTAACCAAAAATATGGTTTCAACATTATCGTGCATCATGTGAATGTTCACGAAGTGAATGTAATGGGAAAATGAAATAGTATTATGGTGTAGTATCGAACTACAACCATACTAATTACCTTAAGTCTATGGTAATTTTATAAGTACTATAGTACTTGTAACAAGCGACTACTTCTGTACTATTTTGCCTTATTTGAGGTATAAGGCGTAGTGTGATGGCTAGATCCCAGACTAGACGCTCCCCTGTCAAGTGATTTTGGGACCTATACATGACCCCTACATGCATGCATGCAAGCCGTGAACATCCACATTACTATGATCTTGTATACCCAATATAACTATCACAATGCGTTGTGATTCATTGGTATAGTTAGATCCTGAACTTGTTCCATGCTATAGCACCTAGTGATGTGTGTCCTATCATCGCATACGGAAACGTACTCATGTAAACGTATCTATGCAAACGTACTCATGTAAACGTATCTATGTAAACTTACTCATGTAAACGTAATCATGTAAACGTACTCATGTAAACGTATCTATGTAAACGTACTCATGTAGACGTATCTGTGTAAACGTATCTATGAAAATGTACTCATGTAAACGTATCTATGTAAACGTACTCACGTAAACGGAATCATGTAAACATACTCATGTAAACGTAATCATGTAAACATATTTTTGTAATAGTATAGTAATGTACTGTGTGTTCTGCGTGTGCTAGTTGTAATATGTGTTCTCTCGCTATCTAGCATGTATTGACTCATGAATGAACGGACTCACTGTATGATATCGCGTTCTAGTAATAGTTCTAGTATCTTCCTAAGCTACCCCTATGGTAGCTTACTTGTAATGTAACTTGTACGTATGGACATGGACGTATACCCTTGCTACCCAAGGGTATCGAATGAACTGGATGAACCTTTATGACTATATATGTACACATGATATATAACTAATATTTAAACGACCTTCGGACGGATACCCGATGTCCCATCAGACAACATCTCAACAGCGAAAAAGAAATAGGGTGAGCAGGGCTTCCTAAGTCTTTTAAACATTTCTTCCATTGCTCAAGTATGATAGAGATCATTTGTGTGCTGCATGTGAAATGGGGAAGCAGAGTCGTCAAAGTCATCCATCTATAATAAACACTAAAGTTGTTGAACCACTAGAATTACTTCATATTGATTTGTGTGGTCCATCATTTATCGAAATCATCGGTGGTAGCAAGTACATTCTTGTTATTGTTGATGACTTTTCACATTTTACATGGGTGTTCTTTCTGAAGCTTAAATCTGAAGCGACTCACAAGCTAAAGGTGTTCATGAAGCAGATTGAAGTACAGCTGAAGAAAGTCGTTCGCAACATCAGGAGCGACAATGGTCTGGAGTTCAAAAATAGAGAATTCGAAGAATTCCTGGCAGAAAAGGGAATTAGTCACAACTTCTCAGCTCCCTACACACCTCAACAGAACGGAATTATCGAAAGACGAAACCGATCTTTTTGTGAAGCAGCCCGAACCATGCTAAGTTTCGCTTCCTTACCTTTATATTTTTGGGCTGATGCTATTTCTGCTGCTTGTTTTACACAGAACAGGTCATATCTCAACAAGCGCTTCACTCTCACTCCTTATGAGATCCTCAACAACAGGAAACTGAATGTCAAGTTTTCCCATGTGTTCGGTTCACGGTGTTTCATCTTTAATTCTAAAGAACACCGCAACAAGTTCGATGTCAAAGCCGACGAAAGGATCTTTCTGGGCTATTCTCTTACTTCTAAAGCATACAGGGTATTAAACAAGCGTTCGAGGAAAATAGAAGAAACTTATTACGTGACCTTTGACGATAGCTATGTCAAAAAGCTAAAGGCCAACGAGGACACAGCTGGAGAAATCTTTCCTCAAACTGGCCAGGTCACAGCCTCAATCACTAATCTATTTGAGAAGTTAATTGAGCTATTTGATGAACCAGAGAAGGCCACTTTCTCAGAAGCCAGCGCAGCTGACAATAGGGTAGATCACTTAAAGCAACTTGTCGACGATGCTGCAAGAAGAATGAATGAAGGAGGATCAAGTTCTGACGAACCTCCATAGCACAATGCTTCAGTCGAAGGGGAGGATCCGCCATCATCATCCCAGCCGAGCTCACATGTTGAGGGGGAGCTAAGGTCTCAAACTGCTCCCGAAAGCACAGCACCAACTGAAAGTGCCTCACCAACCGAAGGTGCATCAACACCCGAAAGCTCAGCACCACCAGAAATCTCTGTAGCTCAAGGTACTCAAGACATTCCTGAAAGCTTATCTGTCGAGGGGGGCATGCTGATATGTCTTATGACTATGAAAGTCAATCCAAACCAGAAGAAATGATAAACGCTGAATTGGATCCAACCGTTGATCCAAACTACCCTGCTCTCATCAAATGGACCAGAGATCATCCTGTCTCTCAAGTTGTTGGTGATGTATCTGAAAAGGTTTTGACTCGATCACAACTCAAGGCAAAACAGACTTCCATGTTTTCAAAAGTAGAATTTTGCATGTTTAACTCCTTCATATCAAAAGTTGAACCAAAGACAGTTAACACTGCTCTTGATCACTCCGATTGGGTTCAAGCTATGCAAGACGAACTGAATGAATTCGAAAGGAACAAAGTTTGGTGCCTCATTCCAACTCCTCCAGATGCCTCGGTTGTTGGTCACAAATGGGTCTTTAGGAGCAAAATGGACAAGGAAGGGAACGTGATATGAAACAAAGCACGCCTGGTTGTGAAAGGATACTGTTAGGAGGAAGGAATTGACTATGAAGAGACATTCGCTCCTGTAGCTCGGCTGGAATCAGTTAGAATATTTCTCGCCTATGTTGCACACAAAAATTTTGAGGTCTACCAAATGGACGTCAAGTGTGCATTTCTTAATGGAGAACTCGAAGAAACTGTGTACGTGGAGCAGCCTCCTGGATTCGTAAATGAAAGGTATCCTAATCACTGTTACATTTTGGATAAAGTCGTGTATGGACTGAAACAAGCTCCGAGAGCCTGGTATGAAACGCTAACTAAGTTTTTAAAGATGTCCAAATTCAAACAAGGTTCGGTTGACCCAACCTTCTTTCGTAAGAAGGAAGGTAACCACCTTATGATTGTTCAAATTTACGTCGATGATATCATCTTTGGCTCAACGAATCCAAGCTTAACAACTGAATTTAGAAAGCTGATGGAGACTAAATTTGAAATGAGCTCAATGGGTCCTATTAACTTTTTCCTTGGTTTAAACATTAGACAGGGACCCGAAGGCATCTTTATTAATCAAGAAGCTTACACGAAGACTCTCCTTGCAAAATTTGGCATGATGGGAAATTCAAAAGTCAAAGTTCCAATGGTGTTCGGCACCTAGCTCACTCCATCCTTGGATAAACCGGCTGTTGATATAATGCTTTATCGCCAGATGATCGGTTCTCTGATGTATCTCACTGCTAGCAGGCCTGACATAATATTTTCTGTTTGTCACTGTGCTAGATTTCAGGCCAACCCACGCGAACCTCACATGCTTGCAGTGAAGAATATTCTACGATATCTCAAGCGAACTACCTCTTTAGGTCTATGGTATCCTTCCAACTCAGGCTTCTTCATTCAAGCCTACTCAGATGCAGACCTTGGAGGTTGTGGACTGGACAGAAAAAGCACCACTAGAGGCTGCCAATTCCTTGATGGCAAGTTGGTTAGCTGGCAATCGAAGAAACAAACGTGTGTGTCTTTGTCTACAGCTGAAGCAGAATAGATAGCAGCTGCATCCTGTACCTCTCAAGTGATTTGGATCCAGAGTCAACTTCGAGACTATGGACTCAATATGAAAAAGATCCCACTATATTGTGACTCTGAAAGTGCAATTAGGATCTGTCGTAACCCAGCGCAACACTCTAAGACTAAGCACATAGCACTGAGGTATCACTTCATCAATGATCATGTGGAAGATGGAAATGTTGAAATTTACTTTGTTAGAACCACTGATCAACTGGCTGATGTCTTTACCAAAGCTTTTCCTGAAGCGTCATTCAACAAAATTCTACAAGGGCTAGGTATGATGGAATCAGAGTCAGTACCACAAACTACCGCTTAAACTCACAAGTAAGAAGCGAAATAGACCGAACGTTCGGGTTCGGTTTTTGTACGCATGTACCGAAATGAACCGAACGCTCGAGTTCGGTTAGATAATCTGCACTTCGCTCATCAATCAAAGGTGGTTTTCTTGGTTCTAAATTTCATGTATAAGTGTTTCTATTTCATTCCTTTTTGTCAAAAGTATTTCCTATTTGAAAATCTAATTTCTTTAGTAACCGAAATAGACCGAACGTTCGGGTTCGGTTTATCAAAAATTTTCAAAACCGAAACCAACCGAAGGTTCGGGTACGGTTTTTCAAAATTTTTCAAAACCGAAACCAACCGAAGGTTCGGGTTCGGTTTTCCAAAATTTTTCAAAACCGAAACCAACCGAACACTCGGGTTCGGTTTTCCAACATTTTTCAAAACCGAAACCAAGCGAAGGCTCGGGTTCGGTTTTTCAAAATTTTTCAAAACCGAAACCAACCGAACGCTCGGGTTCGGTTTTTTTCAAAATTTTTCACAACCGAAATCAACCGAACGCTCGGGTTCGGTTCCAAAGTTTTTTTTATGTTTTCTTTTTTATATTTTTATTTTCTTTCTCAGTCTTATTTTTTTATTTTATTTTTTTTACTATATATAAAACTCCAAAAATATTTCTTTTCTTCCGATATCAAAAACTCCTAAAATATTTTATTCTTTATTTACTTTTTGTCTTTAATTTTTTATGAGTGGTTGTTTATGGGGAAATTGTTGAATTAATTAAGTGTCCCTAGAAGCATGTTGTTGTATGTGCCTAAAGCCTCATCTGATTCTGAATAATAGCCTTAATGACTTGGTATACACAAACCTTGTCTTCCCAATTAGGCTACCACACTTATTCTAATCGTGAGCTACCTAACTCTCTTCTCACATGAGATAAGAGTTTTCTGCTTGGTCCTACTTTTCACAGCAGAGGTACTTTGATTTCTTACACCATCTCTACTACATTTCTCCATTAAATTCGTTTCACCAACGTAACCCTTGAGACTCTCAGAAATTACCACTGAGGTTTATGGTTACTCAAAAACTGCGTTTATGATCTTAGTTTTGTGCCACTACGAGCTGAGTGAAACCCAAAATTCAATATCAAATCAGAATTGACGGTGAACAATTAATTTTCTCAAGTTTTTACTAACGAATTGATGGACTTATCTTCATGAAATCTCAAATTTTTATTTTGTGTGATTCCTATGAAATTGTTAAACACCATAACATTTCTTCCCTTGGGATCCAGTTTTTAATTTTTTTTGTTGAGATTTTATATTTTCCAAGCCACTTTAAAATTATTTCCTACCTACTTGTTCAACAGACTACACCGGTCTCACAAGTACTTTGTTCACTTTCTAACTTATTTCAAGATTAGGACTGTTGAATCAAAGCTAAAGCCACCCTAAGAAGCCTAATTAAAAGAAGCCTTTCAACACTTCTTAATAAGTGTTTGATCGTTATTCAACGGGAAACCACACTAACACTTTAAGGTCTCTCTTGACTTTGAAGGAAGAGATTCGTGTCCGGGATCATTTGTTTCGTGTCTTTATTGACATCACAATTATTCCTAAAAAGAATTGCTTTATTTCTTTTCTTTTTACACCCTTAGCACAAAAATCTTTGATTTTCCAAAATTCTGGTTCTAATAATTACAGGCTATTTCATTGGATTGGTGGTAGATTTTAAGCTGTGGTCAATGTTAATCCACGTGGGCGTATTCTTCAAAAGATGTCGTTACACTTTAAAGGGATAAGATGAAGAGTTGCTGACACAGGCGGGAGTTTAATTGATTTGATTTCAAACAGCGGAATAGGGAACGCGTGCGAAGTTGAAACGTCTACTCTCTAACTGATGTCGCAGACGCGTGTGCGAATTTGAAACGGTTCTCCTCTGGCACAGAAAGGCGCGTGTGAATTTGAAACGGTTTATCAGAAATGGCGCTTGATGGGGGGCGTGTTCTTCGGAATCTGACACTCTCTCTCATGCGTGATCATCGGTTCCCCAACTGTCACGCATCAGTCACACTCCGAAAAACTCTTGGTATTTCGATAGAAGATTTGGGAAGATCTTTCTCTCTCCTTAAACCCAGTATAAAAGGCGACATCATCCACCATTTAACTCTTTACTGCAATCAAATTTCCCACAGCGCAAGAATTACCTGAACCCTAACTGTTCATCATCTTCTTCCCTCTCTTCAACAATGGCAGATTCATCCTCTGTTCACGCCACTTCCCACATCCTACCCATTCGCCCTCAGCAATGTCTCATCATCGACTTAACCCCTCACGCATATGACTCCTACATGTTCCCAATCATCGAGTGCTTAAAGTATTCGCCGATTGCTGCTGCACTTTCAAGGGCGGAATCAGTACCAATGGAGTTCCTCTCACAGATCTACGCGACGGCTCATTACGACAAAGTCGTTGACAGGATCTTCTTCGAAGTTTCTCATCACAAAGCGTCTATCTCCAATTAACGCTTTTGTTCTCTGCTAGGGTTTGAAGCTGATCCTACAAGGGTGAATCCAGAGACAATTCCTATGGGGCACCTCTTCCACATGTTCTACAATATGGGGTATACGGAGGCGCTCACTTCCGTCGCTATGTTCAAGAAATCGTGCTTGCCGCCACAGTGGAATGGAATGTTTACTGTGCTATTCAAGGGTCTTTCAGAAAGGAGCTCTGGTTCAGATGGCTCCAGTCGACTATTCCTGTCCATCTTGTATGGTGTCTACAACGGCATTAATGTCGACTATGGGTTTGTTCTATGGCAACAACTCATCCAGAGTTTATCTTCTTCTTCGCGGCATTCAGAGGTTTCGTATGCAAGGTTTTGGACCCTGATTACGAAGTGGGTCATGGACAAATACAACATTCCCACTGTCGCTGGCGCACCGATGTCTTCGATTGGTACATTCCACACGATGAAGATCATTGTCTCAGATGCATCTAAATTCCCATTCAATGGTTCCATTCCGGAAACCATGTACGCTGATGTTCCAACTGACAGCAGGATCATCCGGACCTACAAGGAGTTCAAGAGGTCTGGTCCCAGGGATCTCACGCCGGAGATGCTGAAATCTATTCACGATGCCGATAAGCCTGCTCCGAGAGGCAAAAAGGCAGACAAAGGGAAACAGGTGGCGAAAGGGGCTAAAGGCCCTTCTCCTAAGAAGAGGAAACCCACTAAAGCTGCTCAGTCCCCGCAGCAGAAGAGGCGAAAGACTCAACCAAAGCAAAAGCTGATTATCGCTTCCTCTTCCAGTGAGTCGGAGGGTGAGAGTTCGGATTCTGATGACTCTCCAAGAGGCAACACACCACCCAGATCACCTACCCCTGAAATGCAAATCCATACTTCTCTAAACTTCAGAAGATCATCAACGTTCGGGTCCTGAAACCATACACTGAAGGGAGGTTTATCAACGTTCGGTTCAAGGTGCTCAGGGGATCTGCAAAAACTGAACATGCCATCTCTTTAGCAGATCTACCGAACCTCAACCCCCATGACTGGATCATCCTACACAACATCCTACTGACTAATGAAGCTAAATATGGTCCGATCATTGGCCATCTCAAGAGGATGCTGGTGTGCTATATCATGGAGGTCGGACTGATGGATAAGAAGATTGCAAATGTCGTCAAGAAGAAACCGAAGATATCTCCTGTTGGCTCGGCCAGTGATCTGAACTAGATGAAGATGGGAAAAATTGACCCGAGGCGAAACTCAGTCATGTTCACTAGGAGTGAAGGACAGAAATGTCTCTTTGCCTTAGCGGATAAACATCTTTATACCACTGCTTGTCTAGAGCATGTGCTGGGGATCATCCACAAATGCAAGGAAAATACAGCGGATGATGTCAAGTATTTTGACGATATGATACAATGGTACATTCGGTTCAGACAGACAATTTTCGCGCTTATCTCACGTCTGTTTGATACTGTAAAGAAGAAGGTTCCCGTTGCAGGCCCAAGCAAGAAGACGAAGTGATCTCGCTCCAATTTGACGCAAAGGGGGAGATTGTTGGGTAGCGTAGCATTTTGATGTATTGCGTCCATTGGGCTCGTTTAATAGTCCAAGTTTTGTTACTCCGGTTTGGGCCTGTCCAACCGTGAGCTGATAGGGCTTAGTATAAATTAATGTGCTTGCATGGATATTAGGTTAACGATTGATAGAACGATTTAGAAGACGATAGCAATTACGATAGATCACAGATTTATTTCTTCATCGTTCCTGTAAACCCTAAATCCTCTACAGTATAAGTTCTTTATCGAGCTCTGCTGAGGATTGTTGATTAATCATTCGACACCTTTGATCCATTCTTGTGTTCTTGCTATTTGCTCGTTTATTATTTTACCTGTTTTAAAGATCTAATCGATCTTCAAGTTAATTTTTAACTTAACAGGCTCAGTTGCAGCGGTTTACAACTCCTAATACAGAAATGATTGTGGCAGGGATCTTCTACACAAAGTTAGAGATAAATAAGAAGCTACTTAATACACTCCCAAAATCTTGGGACATGAATGTAGCAGTCATTAAGAAGACTAAGGATCTCAGCCACCTTTTTCTAGCTGAAGTGATGGCAGTCATCAAAGCATGTGATATTGATGACAAGCAGCGGGAAATCAATCATGTGAACTCCTACTCAGCTGCGAATCTTGGCATCTCGACTAACAATGCTCTTTCCTCCTTCTCTTTTTCTTCTGTAGGTTTATCTTTTAATAATCCTCCACAAGGCTAGATTTAGACAGTCTCCCATCCATCATCTTCCTCTGCATCAGTCATGCCCTATTAACAGAACCAATCGTTTGTGGCTACTCAAGCTGCCTCATCCTCAAACGTGGCTTCTTCTTCAAGAGGAAACGAGGGTGATGAAAATTTCTTTTTTGTAGTAGGGCTTGTTAATTGCTACAATGTATTTGTAGCCGGGGAGCTTCCACATCAATTGTCATATGCAGATCTTGATCAGATTCATCCTCGGGACGTTGAGGAGATGAAAATTACATGGAAAATTGCCATGGCAGTCTTTAAAGAAAAACAATTTGCCAAAAAGACTGGGAAAAACAACTGGGGAATGAGTGATGATAAGAAGGTTGGATGAAATAAGGGTAAGCTACGATGTTTCAACTGCCATGAGCCAAGGAATTTTGCTCGTGATTGCCCACACCCAGATAGAAGAGTAAACAATGACAGAACAGTGGTTGCAGTTGGGAACAGCCGAAGCGGTGGTCAAATAAACAATGAGAAGGCTATGGTTGCGCATTCTTTTGATTTGGAGGTTCAGATAAAAGCCCTCAACTTTTCTAGACCTGAAAATGCTCACCTGGCACAGGTAAGGGATGATGCTCCAGCGGGGATTTTGGCAGCTGAGGAATGTGTGATGAAGCTACAGTTTGCGTTGATGGTATCCTCTTCTCATGAACCTAATTCATCCAAGGTAAGTCTACCATCATGCTCTCAAGCTTGTATTGATTATGTCAAAACTTTGCATGAGAAAATTGAGACATTAGAAAGTGAACTAGAAAGCCTTAGAATCCTTCGTGAACTTAATGATAAATTAAAAAGGGATGTAGAAGACCTTAGATATGAAGGGTACCAACTTAGAAAAGGTCAAAAACCACTTAATGCTCAACTAGAATAAAAAATTAAGGACTTTAGGAAACTTCAGGAACACTACAACAATAAATGTGAAAATTATGATTATGTAGTAAAACAGAATGCAGAATTAGTGGCTGAAATTGAATCTTTAAGTGGAAAATTTGAAACCGCCAAGCTTGATGTTAGAAAATATGATCATTCAAGTGAGGTAGTTGCAAACATGATAGACCATAGCATGAAATTTAAGAAAAATCAATCAAAAGGTCTAGGGTATAATCATGTGCCACCTCCATTTAATCATTCATATCTGCACAAGCCTCTGTCCATAGAAGAGATTGCTAATGAATCATTTATGGTTAATGGCAAGTCTTATGGTTTTGTTTCGGGAGGATTTATCAATGTTGAAGACACTAACATTTCTACTTCTCCTGCAGATCAATCCTTGAATCAGTCACTGCACGAAGTTGAAGGATCTGTTTCTGAAAATAAAACTGAGTCCAAACCTGAAGTTTTAGTTTTAAACAAAGACAATGCTTTTTCAATTTTTTTAAGTGACAATCGTTTTTGTGATGTTTCTGATTCTCCTGATACTGTTTTTTTTTCTCTTGATACCTTGTTTGATTCTTCTAATACTGTTTTGAATGATTGTCGAATGACTGATACAGTTTTAAACAATGTGGTTGGCAAATTTAATGTTTGTGATAAAATTGTTGAAACACCACTAGTCTCACAACCCTCCGCATCTAACACACCCTCACTTGCCTCACAACCTAATAATGTTTCTTGTTATTGTGAGAGAAGCAAGGGTGTTGATAGGGAAAACAAATCTGATCAATGTAGAACAAGTTATAAAAATAACAAGCAGATTTATTTTAATTGTGGTACTGGTGGTCATATCGCTAGAAACTGTCAAAATCGTATGTTTGTGAATTTTAATCTTCCAAGAGGAAAGAATGAGTTCAGAGGAAGGTCTTTAAATAGAAAGTCCCCTAGAAGTCATTCTCAAAATGATGATTGGGCAGATAAACGGAGTAGAAAACGGGTTATCTTTCAAAGACATAAAAAGGTTTTTCATCACCAAGTCCCAGGAAGTTTGCCAAAACCGAGCACGGCCAAGCCAAGGTCAAACTCGTCATGAAGTCACAGTGGGTCTTCAACCAACTCTGGTAGAAGTCACACAGGCTTTAAGCAGACTAATAAACAATCTATTTCTAAATCTATCGGGACATTTAGAAAACCTAATTATAAATGGCTACCTAAACCTGCTCCCAATACATCATTTGTGTCCTTGAAAAAATCTAAATGTGATAAATCTGAAAAGGAATCGGGATCAACCAGGAAGATCATGACCTAGGTACCCAAATCTAATTAAACCCGCACATTTTGCAGGGGCAATTGCGGGGAAATGTCGTCAGACCCTGGTTCGTTGACAGCGGCTGTTCCCGGCATATGACGGGAGATATCGCCCGACTGCACAACATTCAATCATTTAATGGGGGATATATCTCTTTTGCAGGTGGAGAAGGTGGTTAAATCACTCAAAGAGGAACCGTCTCAAATGGATTTATTAGGTTTCGAAAATGTTAATTTTGCTCCCGAGTTGAAACATAGTTTGTTAAGTGTTTCTCAGATTTGTCACAAGGGCTATTCTATGCATTTCACTGACAAGGAATGCATGATTCTCAAGCCAGGCTTTTTCATCCCAGAAGAACGGATTCTCGTAAAATCTAAAAAGGATAGGAATGCCTATATCATTGATATGAATAGAAATCTTCCAGAACAAGTTACGTGTCTTTTCTCCAAGATCTCCGAACAAACTGCAATGCTGTGGCACAGAAGATTAGGTCATGCGAACGCCAAGAATCTAAATCGTCTAGCGAAGAATGAGATGGTTCATGGATTTCCTGTTAAGGACTTCATCACGTTTGAAAAATGTGTTTCATGTGCTCAAAGAAAGCATCATAGAAAGCCACACTTTCCAAAACAGGTCAATTCAATTAGCCAGGTTCTTCAACTACTTCATATGGACTTATGTGGTCCAGTAAATGTTCTCAGCATCAACAGAAGTTCTTATTGTTTGGTTGTGATTGATGATTTCTCTCGATTTACGTGGGTTTTCTTTCTATCCAACAAAGATGGCGTTGCTGAATTAATCAAGAAGTTCATTGTATTAGTTGAGAACCATACAAACAATCGGGTTAAGGCGCTTCGTACTGATAACGGAACAGAGTTTAAGAATTCTATTCTCGATCATTTTTGCGTAGAAAAGGGTATCTTACGTCAATTCAGTTCAGCTCATACACCTCATCAAAATGGTGTTGCTGAAAGACGGAACAAAACGTTAAAAGACGCTGCCAGAACGATGCTGTGTGATTCAAAGCTACCAGTTTTCGTCTGGGCCGAGGCGATAAACACCGCCTGTTACGTTCAGAATCGAGTGTTAAACAACAAAGCTCAGATGAAAACCCCGTATGAAATTTACTATGGGAACAAGCCATCAGTCAGTGATTTCCGTGTATTTGGCTCTCCGTGCACCCTTCTTCACTTTGATGCCAACCCAAAGTCCAATGCCAAGGCTGATGACTGCTACTTCGTAGGGTATGCTGCTCACACTGCCTATAGATTCTACAGTAAGAAAACCAAACAAATTGTAGAATCTTATGACGTGCGTTGGCTGGAAGAAAATGAGACAAACGCTATAGTGGGTCCGGATTGGTTGTTTGATTACATGTCGCTTTTCAAATCTTTAAATGTGTCTTCAAGTGACGTATCTAGACTTGTTTCTTATTGGAAGAGTATTTCTTAAGATGAAGATGAAGAAGTTGTGTACAAGCCTCTATCTACATCCTTTACTTCATCGAAGGGGAAGTCTAAAATTTCACTTGAGGAGGAGTTCTCTGGTTCACAAAAGGGAGGATCTTCCGCTACATCTGAGGGGGAGTCCTCCACTGCACCTGAGGGGGAGTCTTCTGCAACATCTTCAGAAGAGTCCTCTACCACACCTCAAGGGGGTCGTCTATGCAACATGATAGTCCTCAATCTTCAGTCCAAACTGATTCTCCTGATGCTGATACTATACCTCATATGTCAACAGAGAAAGAGTTCATTCCTAATGATGCTTCCAATGTCTCTTCAACTTTTATGGAATTACTCTTTCCTGATCTTATTGCAGATGAGTTTGTCGTAGATCCGTCTGGAGCTGCTCAACCAGCAAATGAAGGAGGTATCAATATTCACACTCTTCATGTGTCTCTCAATGATATTAGCCAAGAAATACCTTCAAGAATTCAATGTGATCATCCGATCGACAATGTCATTGGTCAGCTAGGTGATGGTGTTAAAACCAGAAGTTAGAGTGGAGACGTTAATACATGTCTGTATTCTTGCTTTATTTCTCAAATTGAGCCCAAGAATGTTGAAATGGCTCTAAATGAACCTAGCTGGGTAGATGCATTGCATGAAAAATTGCACCAATTTGAAAAACTCGGTGTTTGGAAGTTAATTGAGTTACCGAAGGGCAAGAAGTCACTTGACACACGATGGGTTTATTGCAATAAGCAGGATGATTTAGGGGTTATTGTGTGAAATAAAGCTCGATTCGTAGTTCGTGGGTTTCGACAAGTCGAGGGTCTTGACTCCACTGAAGTTTATGCTCCAATAGCTCGCCTGGAGGCTATTCGTATCTTCCTAGCATATACTTCTTACATGAACTTTACCGTTTATCAGATGGATGTCAAGACCACCTTTTTGTATGGCAAGGTGAAGTAAGAAATCTACGTTGATCAACCCCGTGGGTTTGTTGACTCGAAGTTTCCTAATCTTGTCTACAAGTTGGATAAGGCGTTGTATGGGTTACATCAAGCTCCTAGAGCATGGTGTGCAACTCTAATAAATCACTTGCTCGAAGATAGTTACTCTCGTCGCACTATCGATCAGACTTTGTTTATCAAGCATGTCGACAAGGACCAGATACTCTTACAAATCTATGTCGACGATATTATCTTTGGATCAACCAGTCCGCAGCTTTGCAAAGAATTTGAAGGTGTAATGAGGAAGCGAGTCAAAATGAGTTCGTTGGGAGAAATGACCATGTTTTTGGGGCTTCAGGTTAAACAGAATTGAACCGGAATCCTGCTACATCAAGCCAAGTGTGTGGAGGATATTCTTGAGAAGTTCGAGTTTCACGATGCTAAATCTGCATCAAATCCGATGGATGAACGAGCTCTTCTGACTTCAGATCCTGAAGGCGAATCCGTAGATCAGATTCATTATCGATCAATGATCGGATCGCTAATGTATCTTACTGCAAGCCGACCTGACATTATGTTCGCAGTTTGTCAATGCGCACACCATCAGGCTAATCCTAAACTTTCTCATCTCATTGTTGTCAAAAGATTTTTTCGGTATATCAAAGGCAGCCCCAAATTGGGTCTTTGGTATCCGAAGAATTCTGAATTTGATCTTTATGCTTTTACTGACAATAATTATGGAGGCTGTGAGCCTGACAGAAAATCAACCTCAGGAGGATGTCAGTACCTAGGTGACAGGCTAGTTTCGTGGCAAAGCAAGAAGCAACACACTATCTCGACTTCTGCGTCAGCTTGCTGCTCTAAAGTTATTTGGATCCAACATCAGCTGTTGGATTACGGTTTGAATTATTTTGAAACCCCTATCTATTGTGATAACGAAGCTGCCATTCAAATTGCCAAAAACCCAGTCCAACACTCTAAAACCAAGCACATCGACATTAAAATTCATTTTATCAGAGACTGTTATGAACGATCACTAATCCGGTTAGAACAGGTCCACACTGATAATAATGTGGCGGACTTATTCACAAAGCCATTTAACAAAGTTCGCTTCGATGTGCTTGTAGGATTTTTGAAAATGATACGTTTTGAGGATTAACTTTTTTTTTTTTTTTTTTTTTCTTTATCTTAGTTTTTTATTTGTATTCATTTTATTATTTTTAATTTTCTTTTATTTTATTTTATTTCCTATTGGTTTCTTGTTTTTAGGATAGATTAATTTGTGCATAGTGTTTTATTTTTTTTGTTTTACTCTCACCCATGCACAAATTTAGGGGGAGAAATATTAAAAATCCAAAAACAAAAAATTAAAAAAAATCCAAAAACAATAAAAAAATCCAGAAAATAAAAAATTATTGCTCACAGTTTCGTTTGTATGTATTGTGATGGGAATTGAAATCAGCAAATGATAACGGGCAATCTAAATCGGCGTAACGTACCTAAGTTGAATCGTCTACGCTCTGTAGTCGATGTGCTGGTAGGCACAAAAGATTTTAAATGGACTTGACTAGGGAGAGTTGAACCTAATGAATTTAAGGACTTGACAAACTTTGACCTAGTTAGATCCGTTTAACCTGATGTCACGACGCTCGGATAGGTTGAGCAGGGAGATATACATGGGAATCTATCGGTCACATTAAATAATTCGTATCTAGAACTGTGGATTCACATTTCCTCGATGTACGGATTCTGTCCTTAATTCTGGTTGGATGAGGCGACTGGTAAATTCCGATAAATTAGGTTTGTAGAATATAATTTTCTTTCTTTCTGTCTGTTAGTCATATGTTGCACCCTTTGCGTGGTTGGAAGAGATCCGACCTGGATTGCAACATATGCAATTCTATTTCTCTGCATGTTATGTCTATGAAATTCCTCTTATCTGTTAGCCATATGTTGTCTCCTTTGCGGGACTTCAAATTCGACCTGGTACACAGCATACGCAACATTCTACTTCTCAATCCCTCTAATGCAATAAGTTATAGAATTCTAAATTTATCTTCTCTTTGAATGGTTGTCTGCTCACCCGGTGTAAGGAGTACTCTGGAAGTTCTTGATGGCTGGGGCATGTCATGATGTGGGAAAACACATTCTGATACACTTAAAATTGAACACATACAGATTGTCTGTAGATCTCGCTGCTTGATTTAGGTGGACAACAATATCCCTGGTTGTGGTCAGTTAAATGGTCATAAGGTAATATATTTAAGATTTAGGACCAATCATGATAACAAATATTTACAATTACATGTATGCTTGAATCATGTCATTGGTAAATTGTCAAAAACATTGTCACGAATTTTTCGTGTTTAAGTGGACCACAATACTGGCAATCGATATGACGAATATGTGAATATAAAGGTACCGACAAGTCGAATAAGACTGTCCAACAACTTTGATCCCAGCATCACAAAATGAGTTATAATGTTTAAAGGTTTTTTTAAGTCAAATTATTTTAATTTTAATTTTTTTTTATTTTACTTTATTTTAGTTTATATTTTTATTTTTATTATTTTAGTTTTTATTTCATTTTAATTTTCCACAATTAAATTTTCAGGTTTTAAAGTTTAATTTTTTTATTTTTTATTTTTATTTTTATTTTGTACAAAATTTTATTTTATTTTTAAAATAATCCACAAAAGTTTTTTTTAATAATTTAATTGAGTTGGAATTTGCCAAATACTGGGTAGTTATCAGGTAAAAGGTAAATGAAGGTAAATATAGGGTTCACTCCCGGAATCTCCTCATTCACGAGATTCCGGCCGCAAACACGAACCTTTGCTCTCTCACTATTAAAAAAAAAAAATTGTCGATTTTCGCAAATCCGCTTCAACCATCACAAAGGTAATAAGTTCTAGATCACAAATATGAATTTTATTGCATCATTTACTGTGTGATTTAGTCGTAAATCGAAGAAAGAGATTCAACGGAGCTTACGGCCGTAAGCTTGGGCCGTAAACTACGTCTAGGCCATGAATTCAATTTATTTGTGTATCAATCACACCACCGCATGCTTCTGTTGAATTTTTGTTTATCAATTAGTCGTTTTATGCGTGTTCTTCATGAGTTTTTCGGTAATTTGTTCGTAGGCCGTAAACTCTTGTTCATAGGCCGTGAACACGGTAATTTGTTCGTAGGCCGTAAACTCTTGTTCGAGTAAATTTTTGTTTTGATTCATTTTTTTTAAAATAAAATATATTTTTTCAGATCAAAATAAATGTTTAATTTTTAATATTTATTTTGCACATAATTTTTCCTTACAGTTTGTGGTTGAGCGCAGAAAATGACAAATTTGAAGTTCGCAGATATGCACAATGTCGCCATTGTGCTTGTAGATCCTCCGGCTATTCATTCAGATATGCGCTCGATGATTCATCGGCTGCGGGAGTGTTGTTTGGCATCCGCCATCACAGTAAACCCAGTCGTGTATCAGAACTTTATCAGAGAATTTTGGACGACCGCTAGCACAAGCATAGATAATGATGGTCACCTCACGGTGAAAGCCATGGTTCAAGGACGTGAGATTGTAATCAATGAAGGTTTCATCCGAGATGCGTTGCTTATCGATGATCAACCTAATTTCCCGACGGAAATCGGGATTGAAGATACTCAACGAATTCTCAGAAGAATGAGATATGTAGGAACTTCACCGCCAACTCTGAAAAAGCTTCTACATCCGTATTGGGGGTTCCTTGCGCATGTGTTCGTCAGTTGTGTTTCGGGTAGAAGGTCAGGAGCGGATGAAATTTCACAAAGCACAACTGGTGCTCTCGTCTCTCTTGCTGCAGGTATGAGGTTCAATTTCTCAAAATTCATCCTGGATGAGTTCGTTATCAACATGAGAGCCTTTACTCGAGACACATTCCTGTTATATCCTTGTTCTATCCAGATGTTTATCAATATTCAATTTCCAGACGCGAGGAAGGAAGGAGAAACTCTTGACATGAAGTCTTTGGGTCCTCACACGGTGGGACTCATCAAGCAGAACCGCAGAGGCAAGGTTGTTTTTCAGGGATTATACCCTCTTGAGAAATTCGGGAAGTTCACGGAGCTAGATGAACCCACAGAATCCTATCGTTCGTCTGAGCAAACTTCGTCTGAGCCGGCGTTTCCTGAAAAGTCGTCTCCAAACAATCATGTAATTGGTATTTCTAAGGATGAGGGCACTAAGAAAGGAGATACACCAACTCCTGATGCTCAAGTAGCTTCGGATCATGATAAAGTGTTAAGTGGTACTCAAGATGATGCGGAAACGAATGTAGATTTGGGAGAGAATGTTGGGGAAGACAATAATGACTCTTTTAGTGATCTTGACCTTACAGGTTTCAATCATGATGATATCGCCGCTTCCTTGGTCAGCAGTGCTAACGTGGTATCACACGAGACTCTTGACACAATTTTCAACAATGTCGATGATGTTGTTCCCCCGACAACTGAGACAAGGAAGTCAAATGAAACTTTTGAGAATGAAACTCCAACTTCAGGGCAAATGGTGACTGTTTCAATTCCTATGGAGATAGTTACGGGATGTTCCCCTCCTGTATCTGTTTCTCCTACAACTGAGCCGTTTGTGAGAGTTTTTACAACACAGTCTGACCACCCCCTGTCAAAAAGGCAAAGAAGAGATTTGAGGCAATCTGAACTAATAGTGAGTCTAGCTAGTGGCCTCCCAACACCACCTGTTGTTGCTGCTTCTACCAGCCTTACGACAACCAAGATGTTTGCACCAAGTTCAAGCCATGCGTTTAATGTTGGTGGTCCCTCTGCTCCACCTGGTTTTTCAACTCCTAGGTATAGTCGTGATGATGCGTCCGAGACGTTAGCTTTGCATATGGCTGAAGAACAACTTTTGACGCCAAATCCTCGAGGCAAGGGTGTTTCTATTGGAGAAGGTGGTTCTAGAGGCGATAATCTAACTCTTTTTGGTCTTGAAAAAGAAATATCAGTTCTGAGCCAAAAGAATATTGAGCTAGACATTCAAGTGTAGGAACTTTTCGCTGAAAATGCAAAGCTTAGTATTCAAGTCTCTGAGTTGCAGTCTGATAAATCTAGTCTTGGGGTGCAAGTGCCTGAACTTACAAAGGATAAAAAGCTGAAGTCCAAGCAGATCTCTGACCTACAAGATCATTTCAATTTGCTAACTTCAAGCTATTTTGCACTTAAAAAGAAGCTTGAGGAAGACCTTGGGGACAGATACCAAACATCCGCTGAGGAACACATGATTAATCTTCATGTGCAAGCCTTTCCAGTTGATTTTCCTGTCGCTCAATCATCTGGCATTGCTAGTCATGCTGATGATGAGCCTCCTCAGGCTCCCCATGTAACAGAAACCATATGTCATGCTCAGGAAGAAGTAGTGAAGAAAGGGCAACTACTGTTCAAGAGAAACTCTAACCAAAATGCCTCGTGGGACGAACCTTTAATTACCATGACAGATCTTGAAGTGGTTCGTTTCCGAGATACATTTGGGGATCGATCAGGAATTGCTTCATGGGGATTTCATGATCCCCTCAAAATGTGGATTGTGGTGCGAAAGAGTGGTAACTCTGAGTTATACAGAGATAACCAAGAATTTAGTTCATTCACAAGGGTTGATTTGACGGAGTTGTCTCGAGCACCTTTAATCAATCTAAAGAACAATCCGCAACTAACTCAATTCAAGCATTTTCTTGAGGACCAAGTCAAAAGAGGGTTCTATGCCAACTGTTGAATCTGTAATTTTCGAACATTCAGATGTTATTGATCGCACAACCGATAAGCCATTGCAAGTGGTAATGTGGCATGCGACCAAGCAGGTTAAACAGTTTCCAGTACTTCAAGTTTATCAGGACGGATCTCTTGGTTTGTTGGAGTGTTGGGTCTTTGACGAGATCACCTCTGGTGCAGTCCTTAAGCTCAAAAATGTATGCATTAGACTCTATGATCGAAGAGACCTGTTGCAATTTCGGAAATGGGATATTCATTATCTCAGCAATTTTCAAATCATGGTTGTTGAAGATATCTTTGAAGACGGTGTGAAGGCGTATACGACGACGGTTGCGGAAATTCTGAATCAACACATGTGGAATGGAGCTGTGAGGCAGGCAAATGTTATGATGGTTAACAAAGGATGACCTCGAGCTAGTCCAAACCAAGGGGGAGATTGAAGGGATTATTTTAGTGGTTTAGACTAGGTTTTTTGCAGTTTAATGGTAGGGGTGTGTTTTTAATAGGTCTTAACTATAGTTTACGATTATAACCGAGTTTACGGCTGTAAACACTTTACGGCCGTAAACTCTTCACGGTCTTGAGGTGTATAAATAGTGGGTTTTGTTAGACGATTTTTGTTGTTGATGCCTTTTGTATTCACGGTTCCCACCGAGTTGTACCAGACGTTTATAGTTATAAAACGTGTGCAAGCTTGGTTTGTTACTTCTTTGTGTTTTAATTCGTTTTATGTGATTCTGTTTGCTATTGATCTCTGGTAAGATCCGTTTTTGGACCTTACAGCTTTGTCATCCTTCTTATTCTCCAACTTCTTGCATTTACTCTATTCTTAATACCTGTTAGTACTGTATTCCTGTTGAGAGGTCAAGAAAAAATTATTCAATCTACTTTAAGCATATTAGTTTCACTCATTTAGCTACAAAAACAAAATTATATCCTTTATATTTATTTTTTAATGTGCTGACCTATGTTAGTTTATGATTCTATGTGTAATCAACGTTATATCCTCTGCTTTCAACATTCCTAAAACTTATGCAATCGATATTGTTAATATGTGAGGGTTATCAAATGCAATCATAAATCAAATACAATGGTATATAGCAATGAATGGAAGTGGTATATTTCTATACACCACATAAGAAAATACTAATCTACATTGAATACAATTTTCATGATTAATGACGGCATAACAACATCTATGTATACGTTCTCTTTACCTGAGATACCCATTCCCTACCACTACTACCCCCTTCTACTATTTGATATGTTTTCTGATGAGCTTCAGAGAAACTATTTATACTTAATTGTCAGGTTTGCATTATGAGACTCTTAAAAGTATATAAAATCATTCATATTTGGATGAAAAGAATTTTATTTTATTTTTATAATTTTGATTTTGGTTACATACAAAACACATTGTGCATTTTATGTTTTAGAATAAATTACATTCGTCGCCCTTGAGTTATGTGTCACACCCCTGAACCAAGGATGGCGGAAACGTCCAGGGATGGAGGACTTCATGTGTAGTATCATAACAACAATGGTAATAGTGATGAAAATAAACACAACCAACATATATATAATTGAAAAAGTTACATCATTGTATGTATTACATGTTTCAAATTCAATTACAATATGTTGACAAAATAAGATAAGTTTGACGCCTCAACGTCCCATCCTCAAAAGTATTTTGTTACCTGTTTAGCGATTTCCTGAGAATACAAGCAGTTTGAAAAAGTGTCAACACAATGGTTGGTGAGTTCATAAGAGATTTTATTGGAGAATTAGACCGTTTTCCTTGTAAAAATGATATGATATGTATTTAGAAAATCCGATATTTTCTTTATAAAGTTTATGTAATGTAGTCACATAACCGATGACCAAAATGTATAAGTAACCTTTCTTATTAAAGGAAAATGAAATGTGCTTAAATTGACATAAACGCACTTGAATTAAATGATGTTCCCGAAACTTCTATTGTTCGTTAATACTTGATGTATATGTAGTCCTAAGTCTTAGGACCGAGAAAATAACAAGTATCGTCTATACTTAAAGCTATAAATGTGGTTTCAAATGATGTGTAGTCATAAATACCAAAAACCGAATGTAGACAGTAATATCGGTACTTATTGAGATAAAAGTGATTTTTAAAAACCGACATAGAAACCCATTAAAGTTTTATAAAAATCCCGTAAACTTTATGTATTGTTATATCCTTATGTGAGCCGCTATAATCATACTTAAGACTAAATGAACCTGCCACGACGTTTCTCAGGCGTCGAAGAACTGAAATGACAATTATCACCCGTAGACCTGCAGGTCCAACTGTAGCTTGCAGCAAGGTGTGGGGTGTCAAGCCCAATATAGATCTATATACAACTATCACGTTCTCCCTCCAGGAGACTCTGATTATAACGTACAGGATTTTATATTCCGCACTCGGACGTACGGAAAGAGAATGTCTCACAATTTAGGTTAACAAGTTTACAAGTTGTATGCGGGAGTGTAAAACCTTTCTGTATGAATGTACCCTTCTCGTACGTGTGTGTTATGTGATGTATTGAAAACTATATCTATTATAGTTTTATCCAAAACGTTTGTAATATATAATAACTCTTTTATGAAAAGGTGTTAGGATTATGAAATCCATTAAACTATGCTTATTATAGTTTATATGTATGTATACGTGTTCTAAATGAATGAATAATCTTATCATGAGTGACTTATTTTCAGTTTAAGATGATAAAATTTACAACATATCACATTCAATACTTAGAACTTGACATTATACACTTTGCTCAACACAATACAAAGTGTAGTAAAAATTACAAGCTGTTAACAAACTTTCAGCCTTTCTACACTCTTTTTGAAACTTTATAGAAAAATCATACGAAGTCGAAAACTAAATCCGTAAATTCTGGGAGTTCCCAAAATGTGTCTAGTTTACTCATAATTTTTACCATGATTTTCAATGACCTGAAACTTAGGTGAAAAAGTCCATAATCACAGACTGGTCCGGATTGGTGTTTGAAATGATAGGCAGTTTTGTAAAAATCACCATAAATTGTAGAAAAATTGTATGGAGATGTGCAAGTAGTCATTTTAAAGCTAAGAAGTGGAACTACATGCACCTAAAACAGTTTTGAAAACTAAAATGTTTAAGGTGTCCAAAACAGTCCGTGAATGGAGTCCAACTTTTATGATGAAAGCTGTTAGAAAATTTTAGTTATGTTCTTGGTGTTTTAACTTGTATTCCCCCCTTAAAAACTTAAGAAAACATGAAAATGTAGGGGTATGAACTCACCTTGTGTGATTTCAGTAGATAAGTGTTGAAGAAGAGAAGTGTTCAACCCAAGAACACTAGAAGAATCGCTTGAAGATTCGAAGCTCTAACACAAATATAATGGAATTTGTGTAACATATCCATGATTTGAGTGGAAATAATTGAGATAATCATAAAGGAAATGGATTATGCTTACCAAAGGTGGAGGAAACTCTCAAGATCAGCCCTTGAATCTCGGATTTCTAGAGAGAGAGAGTGAGAGAGAAAGGAGTTTGATCTTCTTGTGAAATGAGAACAAATGAGAGAAAATGAGGAGAGAGGATGAATATCCAGCTCTCAAAGCATGGAGATGGCTTGTGAGGGAGGTAAAAAGTACAAGGTATGGTGGGGGGGAGTGTGGGTTGTCATGGAGTGGACATGGGGTTGCTTGCGTCATAACTAAGGTAAGGTCAACACTCTTCTTTTTGTACTTTACCAACTCCTTTTTAAATAAGATTTTATCCTTAAAATGTGATTAAATCATTAATTTAGGGGTCTTATAATTAAAAATAAAGTTTTGGGTGAAAATCCCATGTTAAAATAATTAAAAATGGGTTTAAAACGCAAAAATATGCAAAAACGGGGTGAAAATGCATTTTCCAGCGAAGTTCTTCGGATCTCGGCCGAGGCTCGGTCAGCTGGAGCTCGGTTCGGACACGGGAGGTTGAATCCGGAGGCGAAGGCGCGAAGGGTGGCTCGGTCCGAGGTGAAGCTATCCGAAGCGAAGGCGAGAAGCGGAAGCAGGTTCGGTCCGAAGGGAGGCAGTCCGACGCGAAGGCAAGGGTTCCGTCCGAGGTCAGGCTAGAACCGAAGGTACTGTTGGGAACAGTAATGAACAGTACTTTCGGTTCGGATTTTCCTTCTACACGAGGTTCGGTTCGGACCTTTCTTCTTAGCATGGTTCGGTTCGGATCTCCTTCATGGCCGGGTTCGGTTCGGATGAACAGTACTTTCCGTTCAGCTCATGAACAGTACTTTCGGTTCGGACCCTCATGAATAGTGCTTTCGGTTCGGTTCATGAATAGTACTTTCGGTTCGGAGGGTTCGTTCCCTTAAGTCCGTTTTTCATGTAGACTTCCGTTCTTGGGCTATTTTCGCCAAATTCGAGGGTCGGGATGCCCCGAGTGATTATAGAAAGTTGGGAGAGATTTCGAGAGAGATTTGAGAGAGATTCCTCATTCTCAGAGAGATTTGGGAGAGATTTGACGTACTTGGAGAGATTTCGCATACGAAGAGATACGTGAGAGAGATTTCACATACTTAGAGAGATTTGGGAGAGATTTGACATACTTGGAGAGATTTGACATACTTGGAGAGATTTCACATACAAAGAGATATGTGAGAGAGATTTCACATACTTAGAGAGATTTGGGAGAGATTTGACATACTTGGAGAGATTTGGGAGAGATTTGACATACTTGGAGAGATTTCACATACGAAGAGATATGTGAGAGAGATTTCACATACTTAGAGAGATTTGGGAGAGATTTGACATACTTGGAGAGATTTGGGAGAGATTTGACATACTTGGAGAGATTTCACATACAAAGAGATATGTGAGAGAGATTTCACATACTTAGAGAGATTTGGGAGAGATTTGACATACTTGGAGAGATTTGGGAGAGATTTGACATACTTGGAGAGATTTCACATACAAAGAGATATGTAAGAGAGATTTCACATACTTAGAGAGATTTGGGAGAGATTTGACATACTTGGAGAGATTTGGGAGAGATTTGACATACTTGGAGAGATTTCACATACAAAGAGATATGTGAGAGAGATTTCAGATACTTAGAGAGATTTGGGAGAGATTTGACATACTTGGAGAGATTTCACATACAAAGAGATATGTGGGAGAGATTTCACATACTTAGAGAGATTTGGGAGAGATTTGACATACTTGGAGAGATTTGGGAGAGATTTGACATACTTGGAGAGATTTCACATACAAAGAGATATGTGAGAGAGATTTCACATACTTAGAGAGATTTGGGAGAGATTTGACATACTTGGAGAGATTTGGGAGAGATTTGACATACTTGGAGAGATTTCACATACAAAGAGAAATGTGAGAGAGATTTCACATACTGGGAGATAGAGCGAAAACGATTGAGAGTGTTTTCGTGTGTGATGAATGAGAGTGTCCGGCTTCGCAATGCAAGGTCCTTAGACCCCGTTGTGCCATGTTTTAGGATCTTACGCACTCCCTATGAGTATGCAACATTGTATTATTGTTTTTGTTCATTGTTTAGCACTAATGCTAAGGAAATTTAAACACATGAGCTTTCCAAGTGGTGTTTTCTCATTAAAATAGTGAGTTATACAGTATTTACATAATATACACCCTATCATACAAGGTTTTAATTGAGTTGACCGGCTTGACTCGTTGACCTTGACCGGCTTAGACTTGACCCGATTTTGACTATTGTCACATTATGTCAAAAGTTATAAATTCTGTCCAAAACACTATACTTTTACTCGGAACATATGATTTTGAATTGTTCTTATTTTGCCTATTTTACCTGGTCTATATTGCTTGGTTGAGTCACATGTGTTAAACTATCGTTAGTTTTTTCAAAAAAAAGAAGCATCGCTTAAAGAAACATTACATTCATATACCACGATTGTGAAAATAATATGTCTTATGAAACATGTTGCTTATGGATCTTCAACAAAGACTTACAAAATTGATATGATTCTCTTTGATGAACAGGCAATAACAATTTTTTTCTATGCATTTTCTTACAATTTCATTCTAAGCACATATAGCAATATATAAACTAGTTTCTTTATGCATTATGGAAAGAAGATTGAGGCAGAGGTTACAAATAGATGGGTTGAAAGATTTAAATGTTTACTTCATGAGGATGGTTGTTAATACATCCAAAATCCACAACTTGCTCTTAATCGAAACAAAAATTATTTTGGTTGATAACAAAAACGAAAATCAATATTTATATCAAAACCAAAGTTATACCATCCAATAAGTGGATTTGATCACTTTATGTACGCTCTTTTGCAAACTTCAACGCCATTTTGGATGTTGCCTTTGTTGAGAACTAACATGTTGGTTAATTTATATGTTACAATCTAATGATTTATATAACAATATTATATAATTTACCAGCACTCACCATAGCAAAACTTTTATACTAATCTTCAATTTTTTATCCTATATAATAGATGTTATTGGTGATGTTGTGAGATGTTTCTCAATAGTGAACAAGAAAAATAAGTTATGAAAGAGAGTCAATTTGAGCTTGGAAGATCTAGAGTATGTTTACTTTTTAAAAATTTGTGTCAAATTTTACTTTTTAATGTCATTTTTATTTTATATATATATATATATATATATATATATATATATATATATATATATCTGTATATATTTGGTTTTTGTCAAAGCAAACAAATAAATGTAACACTCTGGGATGGCTATGCACAACAGTTTGTTCGCTCTTTGGAAAATAACAAACAAACTCGTATGGTAGAAGTTATACAATGCGAAAAAATATATTATTATAGAGGTTTTTGCAATACACTTCTTAACAACTTACACCTTAAAAAAATTACAAACTATTATTCTTCCTTTTCCTATAAATGAATATACATTTATAGTAACTTCATTATGCATCGTTTCAGAACATTTCTCTGTCACAAATTGCTTCACTACGACTAGGATCTTCATTAATGATCCTATCTTAAAGCAACAAAAATAACATTTTCTTTATTGTTAAGATTTCTTGCTAAAGACAATCCAGAAAGCACATCTGCTAATTGTAGCAATATTCATCCATTATCCTCTACTCTGCACATGAAGATTTCCTTCATTATTTGGATTTTCATTTTATTGTTGATCTCTAACAAGTAGATGAGGTTTATTTACTTAACATTCATTTATGTAATATACATTATGTCAAATAGTGTTTGAATTATGTTCACCCTTATATTTCATTTTACTTTTTTTACTATATAATTTACATTTACTTCAATATTTCTCAGAAAAAATATTAATTGATGTCGGTACGATTAGGCATCTGTGTACTTTATTGCTCTTTCATGTCATGACAATAAGGCAAAAAGAGGTGTTACTAAAAATTAAAGATGAAAAGGTAAGATATATTTTAAGAATATGTGACAACCCGAAATTTCTATTCTGTGCAACATTTCAATTCAATAGAAGTCAGAACAGTATCTGCTAACTTTCAAGCTTTTTGGAATAAGTTTGAGTCTTTGTAAGTTAGTACTTTGGGAGATATCAGGAGATAGGATGCCCTAGGGTTTATTGTAAAACAATAGAGTTCCAAAAACTTCAAGAGTTTGTAGTTTACGACCCAAATGGAATTTGGACCGTAAACCCTAGTGACTATATATATGGCACTTAGCCATTTTTCACACTTTTTCACCATTTCAAAGTTAGGTTTCAAATCCTCACAAGTAGCATTCACATTTTCCTCCTAGATATTCAACTTGTAAGTGTTTCTATCCTTATTAAGTTGATATATTACTTAATCTACAGATCTAACACACTTTCATCCATGAAATCATTCCAAAAGGTTAGATCTTCATGTTTCACCATGAACACCAAGAACACACACTAGTGTTCTTGGACTTTTAGCACCTTTTCAAGCCTCTATCTTCTAAGTACTTCTATCCTAGAGTATTGTAAGGCTTGTTACACTTCTAAACATCAAGAAAACACCCAAGAAACACCAAGACCAAAGGTGTTTACGGTCCAAGATGTTCTTGGACCGTAAACCCTAAAAAGCGTGCCAAAGAGACACAAGTCCCTTCCCAAGCTTTGGAAACTAGCCTAGAACCCTTCCATGATGTGTTTAGGACTAGAAAATGTCAAAAGACGATAAACCATATGTGTTTATGGTACTAAACCCAAAAGAAAATGGTCTAAGGACCGTAAACTCCATTTAAGAATGAAATGGTGCCCTAATCCGTTCCATAGGCTTATACTTCAAAGTAGAAATGTTTCTAAGGACTTTTGGGGCTTCAAATCACAAGGTGGTCAAACAAGGATGAATTTACACCCGTAAACTCATGGGTTTACGACCGTAAACTCAATGAGTTATGGTCAAAAAACCATAAACTCATGTAGAGGGTACTCTTGAACCCTAAACTCAATAGCCAAGTCCTACAACCCTTAGATATATTCCTTAGGATTTATAGCACTTAGATCAAGTGTTTTACATGTCTTAGGATGTATAATCTTGGTTAATTACGTATTTAAATGACTAATTGAATACATATATGTATTATTATATGTTGATTAGGATCCTTGTGTGTGCTCAAGTGTTCACTTGACACTTAGCATCCTATACAGTCAGTTTAGCCAAACCACTCACTACAGGTGAGTTCATACCCCCTTAATCAATATTTTAAATGTTTTTAAATGCTTTTATGGGGGGATACAAGTTGAATATTGCTAGTTATTATATCAATCACAAGTGATTAATAACTAACATACAAATGGATTTACTACACTTTTAGCTATTTTACCAAACATATTACTTCAAATGGCTTTCCAAAACATTTTTACCCGTTTAAAACTCTCTGTTAAACCGTCTTACATACTGAATGTTTCTTTTCAAACCCGGTTACAATTGTGTTTCAAAACAAAGGTTTTCCTTATACTTAAAAATGTTTTCCAACCGTTTTAAAAAACTGACATCAAGTCATCTTTTCTTAGTTGTTAACCATTCATAAGGTTTTACAAAGCTTCTTTTATACTTTTATGCTGTCAATTGCATGCCTATAAATGGATAGTTATATAGACATAAAAGTTCTATCAGTCAATTCAATACCCTTGGGTAGCAAGGGTATATGTTCATGTTCATACATACAGGTCATATTACTAGTAAACCACGATAGGCTTAGTTTCGGAAGTTACTAATCCTATTACTAGAACGAAGAATCATACAATAAGTCAGTCCATTCATGAGTGATTACGTGCTAGATAGAGAGAGAACACACAATACAGCTAGTACACACAGTACATTTCAATACTTGCTAGATAGAGAGAGAACACACAATACAGCTAGTACACATAGTACATTTCAATACTTGCTAGATAGAGAGAGAACACACAATACAGCTAGCACACACAGTACATTTCAATACTTGCCATATAGAGAGAGAACACACAATACAGCTAGTACACACAATAAATTACAATACATATAGGCTAGACAGAGGGAGTACATACAATACAGCTAGCACATTCATTACATATACATTCATGCAGTTATGTGAGCCACTAAATGAGGCTTGGCACTACTTGCCATGGCCATTTTTGTATCCAGAATCTCCTTAATTGGGGAGCGTATCAGTTTGCGTATTGATCTATACTGGATTGACTATCCTACACCTTGTTGCTCGCTATAGTGGGACTTGCAAGTCTATGGGTGCCAAATGTCATTTCTTACGGCGTCTTACATCGTCGTTTTACTAGAGTCGGTAGCAGGATACAGGCCGATCACATGGTACATTAAATTACAATTGGTTTAAGGTACTTAGTACAGCAGTAGTTACTTATTACAATACTACATTACTATAATATTTTTCCCATTACATTCACTTCGTGAACATTCACACGATGCACGGTAATGTAAAAGCTATGTCTTTGGTTAATGATAGTCGGATTTGGGAAAACACATACTCTTACAAGAGACACACACAAATACTAGATGCCTTAGAAGAAGGCTACTGTTAGTAGGAAACATAGGGTTTTCTAGGAGGTTCAAAACTTTTACATACTTACACTTAACATACTTACAAATACTTTCTTACAAATTCAGACACTAAAATACTTATGATCTCACCAGCTTTAAAGCTGATACTCTCTTTCAAAATAACTTGTATCCTCAGGTCAATAGTGGACAAGTACCGATGCAAGGTTTAGAGAAGATGGAGCTCGTTCAAGACTCACTCTTCATTTTGATTTATACTGTGTATTAGACATGTCAGAACACTTGTATTAAAATTATATTATTTATGCAATGGATGATGTTGTTACTTGTTTACTACTATTCATTATTGTGATACTGTACATGACGTCCTCCGCCCCAGAACGTTTCCGCCGTTCCTGGTTTTGGGGTGTGACAGATTGGTATCACGGCATTGTTTATAGTGAATTAAGTATATCAACCCATAAAAGATATACAGACTATAAATACAATGGGATTAAAAATACTCTGAACAAGAGTTATACTTTAAATAATAAAATTTTTAATTAAGTATACATGTCTGCATTCATACTAAAATTCGTGTCAGAATGACAAGTACTAAAGTATTATGATTGTTGAATATCACAGGTAAGCTCGGGGATGTATGGTCAGTCTTGGGAGTGGCATAGCCTGATCAACTATGATGGTCCGACGAGTGATTAGCACATGCCTAAGAAGAGATGTGATGTGTCAACAAGTCTAAAAACATACCAACACTACCACATTGACATAGCACAGGGGCATTTGGTGTTACTATAAATACTTACTTGAGAACTTAAAATATCTTCATTACTAGGTCGATAGTTGCTAAGTGGGTACACCAAGGTTATATGTAACTAGGATATCATAGACTTAGAATCTGTGAAATTTTTTCTTAACCCATATTCCTTGTGAATTTGGAGTTAAGGTCACTTATTCGAAGGCCTATCCTGTTTTGCGTACATATAACTGGTATGCACTTTACAAATAGTGGCGTAACTAACGAAGATTATCTAATAATTATCTAGATAGTTCGTCTAATAATAATCTCCTTACCCCAATTCTCGTGTAGATAACATGGCTAGACTCCATCCCCATGACAACCCTTACCTTCTGAATGATGGCAACGCTTGATGGTTTGGAGAAGAACCTAAGAATGATCATCCAATCCCTTTGAATGGTTACTAGGCTGAACAACTTTCGAATGATGATAACTCCGAACATGAGGTTGAGAACCTACATCCGGTAGCTCTCATTCCATATCCTAACCCTCGTCCAACTTTTCATGGCCCGACGCCTCCTTGGGTAGAATGCTTGGAAACATGGAGCCAAGATCAAGATCACCCCATTTCGTTTAATGGAGACCAAAGCTTCTACAACATAAACAAAGGGAGCTCAGCAGACAGGGTTCTACCAATCCTGATCTGTAGAGTTGCCCGAAACGAAATTCAGGGTAGGACAGCTCTCCAACGTATCGAAGAGGTTAATGCCAATGCAAGAATGCATACCATTCGTACCATTCGCCTTGATCACACAAGTGAAAGATCTGAGAGAAACCATGAGACCCTACTACAAGCACTAGCTGAGACTCGAGTCGAAGTCATAGAACTCCGAGGATACCAGAGGGTCTACGAAGGAGACCTGCTTGATATGGAACGTCAACTAGCTGAAATAAGGGTCCACCATAAGGGTGACCGTCGCCAATAGGATATACTTTACCTTCCTTCTTTGTTTTAAAGAACTGTGTTCCTGTTTATGTTCTGTATAGCACTTTTCTATGTGACTAATTTGTATTGTAAGTACCTGTAGTTAGGACTTTAAACTATCAAGGACTTTTCTACTCCATATGTGATGTAAGACCTACTACAAGGTCAATTTTTTTCTGAACTTATTACATCTTAAACATCGATTTTATTAGCAGTCGGCTAACTTATGTGTCACTCTTTGTTCAAATACTCTCATCATACTTTCATTTGAGTCTATAAGAAGCTTGCTTTAGTCAGTCATTGGACTATAGTAATTGAACTCCGGAGACATTTCCATGTCTCTTTCAGTGGTTGGATCTTGTTATCTACCAACCGATGGTACCCTATTTTGGACGTCAAGCATCTTTTGACCATTCTGTGAACTTACTTCAACTTTTTACTAGGACTGCATCACATGGATGTAGGTCAAACCTTCGCGAACACACTTCTATTTCGTACTAGGATTGCATCATAGGGATGTAGGTCAAACCTTCGAGAACACACTCTTACTCTTTTCAAGAACAATCGGTCTACATCTAACATAATCATGTCGTCATCTGGAAATAGTCAGCCGAACAACGAAACCCCTATCCTTCATATCGATGCTGCTACATTCCAAGCCACGATAAAAACTGTCGTCTCAGCTTTCCTTGCACACCTCGGCTCTGGCAACACAAACAAGACTAACAAAGGGTTGACAATTCCGATTGTGGTAACGATCCGAGAAATCAACAAATAGTAACAGTCGCCAACACCCAAAACAACAACTCAGAGTTCAAGAACCGGAAGCGTCAAGCCCAAACAGAATGCAAGCGATTTCAGAGGCTTGCCATGCGACAACGACTAGTGGCGACTCCTGCCACCTCAACACCAGTCAGGCGTTATGAGGGAACACTCCCAAAGTGTAACAACTATAACTATCATCATAATGGAGCTTGACAAGTATTGCAATGCAACAATTGCAACAAGATGGTGCACATTGCTCGTTTCTATAGAACCACCTCCACCACCAGAGCCAGCCAGGTTTGCTATGGTTGTGGTGAGACAGGACATTATCATAGGAATTGTCCAAAAGGAATGAACAACGAAAGCACCCACGTCCACATAACTCCGACCCGACACATCGCTTTTACCACCGATGCTGGTGCTAGCCAGATATGTCACCAATGCAGCAAGATAGGGCACCTCAAGAAGGATTGTCCGATAACGAAGAACTCCGGCGCAGACGGAAAGATACTAAGGATCACTGCTGCAGGAGAGACTACCCCGAACCCTCGTTAAAGTATCTAAGGCGTTCGTTGTAATAGACTTATAAACCGGTTAAAACTAGTGCAACTAGAGTGTTATCTTTTGCGAGATCTTGTCAGTTAAAGGATGCTCGTGCTGCATATACTTGTCTTTTGTAGTATACCTTGTTCACAGCAATAGTCTTGTAGTAAATCTAAAGTACTGTAACTCTGTTAAAGGTTGCACTGTTGTGTTTTGTCTGTAACGCCTTATCTTCAAATCTGATGTCTTTACTTCCAAGTAAGTCTGACATTATTGTACAAACTAGAGTCCATTCGATCCTCACAATACTAGTTCGTGTGTACATCTCTTTCTCCGTAAAAGTCTTTCTAGCGAAGCCGTCATTTCAGAACTCTAAAGTACTCATGCATAGAGTACCTCATGCTTCTTATCCTTTCCGAAGAAACCTCATCAAACCTCCCCAGAGTACCACTCGTGTAGCAAGTCAAGTTCAATCCAAAGATCCATACGATTGATCTATCGCGGAAGGATGTATACACAAGGGTGGTATATAATCAAGGTTCTATAGGTTTAGAATTAATGATTCCACTTTAACTTGTTTTCCTCATTGGGATGTGAGCATAAAGAAGAATCATTTATTTGACTACCTTTTTAATCTTAATTATATACGACTCATATACACGAGACTGTGATTGATGAACCATATATGAATTCTAATATGAACTTCAGGATGGAGACTACCCAAGACTATGAGTAATCGCATTGTCATGCGAACAAAATTAGAACCTAATATGACTCCTGTAACCAGATCACCCTAAAACCTAACACCTACGGAGATACAAGAACTGTCCGGACAACTTAACGACTACTCAGCAATAGGATTGAAGACCAAGCTCCTCACCCTAGAGAGCTCAGGTCTTACTCTCCAAGAAGATACACGTATTGTTTCGTAAGTCCATCCACCTCAGAGACCTCGACAAGATTTCCATTCGAAATCATCACCCACTGCCTCACATAGGTGAGTCGGTTGACCAACAACAAGGAACTATTTACATTTCAGAAATAGAACTGAGATTCGAATATCACCGGTTACGAGTGTTAGTGAAGGATGTCCCGAGGATACTCTTCCAAACTCGATGCGTACGCTATGAGTCCGTAGTGATACCCCTCGGATAAGACCAATACTCCCGTAGTATCCATAAACTTAATGGATAGGGTACGCCATCCTTACTTGGATCAGTTAGTCATTGTCCTTGTAAACGATTTACTTATCTACTCATGTAGTAAGCGAGGGCAAAGAAACATCCACAACTTAACCTACCCCGCGAACTCATTAATGTACGTTTTACCCTCCACGTCTCGAACTTGAAAAAGTATCCGTCCGATGAGACTCTTGTAATTGTTGGGTTATGAGCATTCTAACACTCCTAAGTGTACATGCAACCCTAAATACCTTGGATCTATGTTTTCTCTATTATACATGCAAATATGAACATCCAAGGTATTATCCTAATCTAGCATACAAAATAATGGATATAACAAGATAGAATACATACCTCTTTGATAGTGCTTGTCTTCATGAAGCTTGAGTGCTTAGTGCCCCAAGTGTGACACCTCAAATGGTTCACACAACACCATAAGCACTTGGAATAACTTAGAGAGAAATTAGAACACTTCTAGAAATCGTGTAGCCCTCATACATACACATAGTGTTAGTCATAGTCACGATTTCTTGAGCCATGGGTTTCTTTTATATGGTGGCTATTAGGGTTACACCATGTAACTCATGACTTTACCCATTCCTTATGCTCCATGGGTTTTAACCTCCATGGAGTATCCATGGGTCACCCCATGGACTTAGTCCAACATAAGGAATCTTGGATCACAAGCCCACATATATAAGAATGAATGATTTACACAATCAACCCATATATTTAATTAGTCTTCTTTTGATCACTTAATTAATACTAGATTAATTCTTGATCAATACTAATTAAATAATCTCATTATTCTTATTATTAATATACTAGAACTTATAATATATTAATAACTGTAAGTGTCTTATTTCTCTCATTATAGTCTATCCAAGTGCATGATGCCATGCAACCCAAATGGACCATGCCGGGTCGGGTCAAGTCTTACCAATTATAGTTATGGACTTAGACATTAATCCAACAGTCTCCCACTTGGATAAGTCTAAAACTATTATTGCGTATGACTTCAGGAACCAACTAGCAATCGTAGCTCTCAAAAGCTTCTGTCGAACTCTGACCTTGTAGATGAACTCTGATCTGGTCAATAACTTGTCCATTAGATAAGGGATCATATATTCCTCCATTCTAGATATCATATGGACTGAGACATGGATTATAATCATTCTCTGTGTCCATTAGTTGTTTCCCGATTTCCGATTTATGACGACTGACTAATTGAACAAATCAAATCAGTCCTGGCCCGGCCGAGCACTTCCATTTGTCATCATCAAATCATCGAGGGGCCCACAGATATCGCTTTCATCCCGAAGGTAAAAAGGAATGGATAAACTTCGACTCATATGGCTTGTTCTACTACTTGTTGAATCATACACAAAGACACGTTTTATAACATCGAGTTACCAAATGCAGTTTCGTGCAATCAATGTACAACCAACTCATAGTAACAACTCATATCTCTAGGTTTGAAGAATATAAGATATTATCGTCTCATGATCACTCGTGATAAAATCCATGAAGTAATTCCAATGAGCGCGGGTTGAATCCAATACTCAGAATTTATGAGCACTCATGAGTGTTGTAGCCATTTGTCCAACAACTTAGACCTCTACAAACCAACCCATGACAGTCTTAATTCATATCTACTTCCAACATATGACCGACTGTGGATGGTTTGAATAACTTAGTCATTCCGGAAGAATAACCTAGTTTATTCAGGAATTCAAAACATGCAAAGTGAAACACAATAATAATTGAATCCAATATGGTCTCAGAACTTATGAATATAAATAAAACACTTTTTATTTATCACCATATGATTACACATTATTTATTGTATATTGTTTCAGCTATCAACATTATTCTTGAATTTAAAACAATATTCATGCCATACACCAAGTATGCATACTATGTTTTCTATGATCTTTACTTTGTGAACTAGATCAATTGAACATAACTTCAATGATTCTCTTTTCACACTCCCAAATCCTTACTGCAAATGCAAGAATTCCAAATTCATGTCATTTACTGAAATCTGTTAGATTCTAAACTTATATGCATCGATCCTCTTGTAATGATTATGCACAAAGTCAGAAACACTTAACAACAATCATTACAGAGCATTCCAAAGGAGATCAAGTCCTTGGAACCATCCTTCTTGCATTAAGTTTCCTTAATCTTAAACAGATTGAAAATTCTAACTTTGAAACATTTCCAGATTCCATTTCGACTATCACTTCTGAACAAGAGTTGCCTCCTTACAGATTATGTCAATATGGTCCTTCCAGAATTATCACTACACTTCCAACTGTCCTTGAGCAACCAATCTTTGGTAAACCTTAGATTGTCCTCGACAATTGTTTAATCCTTTTAGTCATATCCAGTTCTAAACCTTTTCCCTTCTTAATGCCCCAGGCATTTGGAAAATTTTAGAAAGGATGAATATAGCACATGTAATCGATCCTCTATCCGAAGCATATGGGACACGATTCATGATGTCTCACATAAAGACTAAACCAGTCTTTTGCTATAACATTTCCATTTCTATTTGCCAAGTTCTCATAATTCAGATTATGAAAAGGGATGCCGTAATCATAATCGAATTTAAGAATGCAAATAATGGACCCATATACAGAATTTCCTTATGTTGAGCCATTCCAACATGAAATTCATATATACTTCCTTGACTAAATGATTAAAACCTCATGATCTAAGCTTATAGATTTGAGATGAAGTATAATTTCCTCTCCCTTAATTATAGCAAAACAACTTTTTCCCAATTGAAACCTTTTGTTTTTCTATAATTAACATTGCTAACTTGCAATATTTATCATAATTATCATGCTCCCACTAACATGATGATTTATGCTCCCACTAGCTTTGACATGTACTCAGAAATCAGCTGGACTTCTAGAAATCAATACTTTAGTGACTTACCAAAGTTCAGATTTCTGATACTAGATTGTTTTGATAAGACTTTATCAAAAAACATACACCTTCCCTTAGATAGCTCATGGGTGTGTCAAAACAATTTTAAGAACTATGAAAAGGGATGTCGTAATCATAGTCTTGATCGTTTTGACCTTTGCCATTTCTCACAAGTCCAAGTTAGTGTGCCGGTAAACCACACACGCTCCACTAACGACTTTGAGAATGAAAATATCACAATTGCTATCTAACTAAAATCTACTTAGTCAAAGTGTTTCCTCACCATCATTTTCATGAATCGGAGAGAAACCTTATGACACTTAGATTTAATGGTGTATGTGTTCTTATCCATGTGAATTGTCATCGGACAAATCCAAACTCATATGGACTGAACTCAATCTTAATTTCTTGCCACCTGGCAGCTCAAGGGCCTACCATTTCTTCCAAGTTGTTGTGCAACACATTGAGAACTCTAAGAACTCATATGCAAAGCCAACTTTAACTAGAATGGGCACAGAATATGTCAACACGATAGGTTATAAACCTCAAGTCGTGTGCTAGTGAAGAACTTCAGGTTTCATTCTTGATTAGTTCTTGAGACTTTCAAAACCTTTAAGACTCCCACTATCCTCTTGACCTATAAGACTCCCTTGTCAAACATCCAAGAGATAGTGCAGATTCTAATCAAGACAAACACTTCACACAATTGGCCTTAGTTGGTCTTTGTTTTATCCAAAACATCACAACTTACCAATTTCAAATGTACAAGAGTAGAAAACTTTTACTCTTACATTTGTCAAGTGTTTTAAACCTTCTTTAAGACATATCACTCAAATTACAATCTTGGAGTATGACTCTAAGACTTGTATTGGAACGAAGTATGACTCATCTTCTTGATTTAACCATTTCAACAATTCAAGATCCCTTCTTCTTAGTCATAAGAATGCACTAAGACTTCCTTAGAGAACTAATTTTGATATGGTTTCTTAATCATTAAGATGATCACAAAACTGATACTAAAGTACTCTCCCATCCTTTCAGATTTGAGAAACTTTTATCCTTCTGCCTAATTTGATTCTTCTTATCCGCTCTGCTATGCATTGGAACCTTTTCCAATGTCTCAGAGTTACACTTAAGCTTGTAAGTATAATCATATTTACTGAACTCTAGTAAAATATGACGAATAGCCTTATATCTTTTGTGGTGGACGAAATCAGTGTACATGACTATGTACTCGATCCCTTAGTCCATTACTTGACTCACACATCCATGTGAATAAGTAATTAGTCTTAATTTTTCCAATACTTGAAAGTTCTCATTCATCATGCTATACAACTCGCATGATTCCAAGACCCGGTCCAATTGAGACTTTGGATGATGAGATCTTTCCTTATTTGGTAAATTTAGACACTACCACAAATGAAGGAATCAATTTCATATTTCCACTCTTGCTATTAATGGAATCATATAAGCAACAATTTTTTTTCAAATGCCATTGTAAGGATATTTATTTTTTTAAAATAAATAAAATCAAATTTTTTTTTTATTTTAAAACTATGCGGAAAAACTTATCCTTACAATCCATACGAAAACTTGTTGTTGTCTATTCCTTAGCAATATCTCATAACTCCTAAGAAGTAGCTCAAGAATCCGATCTTCAAACTACGCGATAGAAATCCATCTATGCGATCAGATTCAGCATATTCTTTCTTTAAGTTCCTTTACTTTTCTTTGATTCTTAAAACATTACCATGTGACCCAGTCACATCATGTATCAGGAATCTGAAAATAGAAACTTAACAGAGTTAGATTAGTGGACTTTTACCTGAAGTAGAGTCAATCTTATTGACTTTAACATCCTTAGGTAAATTAGGCAGCTTCGCAACTAATGACCCTTACTTTGGCAATATAAACATATGGACCCTTTGATAATGGTACACAGGACTATTACAGACATAGCTTTTCTCTTTACCATTTGTTCAACCGAGATGACTATGGCCGATCCCTTTCCATTGGGAAGAGAATGCTTTTTCTGTATTTCCAGTGTCACCATTGTCAATGTCCATAAAGTTTCAGGAAGTTGATCTTAACAAAAGATAAGATCATTAAGGGTCTTGTCATAGTCTATTTCATAGGTGTCCCAAAGGAACTCACTATGTGACTTAGAAAGTGATTGAACCACCAACTTTCTCAAGACATTGACACCCAACTCTCCCGGCTTGTCAATATGTGTCTACATCTCCAAGATGTGATCACACCTAGACCTTGTCTTGCCAATAAGGTTCGAGTGACCTTAAGCTATTCAAGAACTTGTGGGTTAGGGAGAATAATTGGAGGAGGAAAAAGAAGTATGATATCCATGGGACATCATCTTCATTAGGAATGCTTGTTTCAAGAGATTTGGGAAGATCATAAATGTCTAAACCAGACATCTTTTGGGAGATATTCAAGATAGTTGATCTAAAGTCCTTAATATGACACCCAATATGAAATATTAAGGCTAGGACCCAACAAACTATTTTATAACTTAGAAGAGGTATGCCGTAATCCAAGCTATAAAACAATTTGAAGGTAGGTGAATGACGATTCACCAATTTCCACCAAGATAAACGAAATGTATTATTAGGTTTTAATTGGTTTTGAAACTCCTTGATCTTTTGAGATTCATTGAACTGTTCAATGGCATGTTTCAATCTCGAGTGTGCCCTTCAGGTTCTGTGACTGGGATGCCGAGGATCACAAAACAAGGTGTGAAGTAACCATGCAAATTACTGGGTACCCTTAAGTGTTTACCCCTCAATCGATGTGCCGGTTAACCACACACGCTCCATCGATACTATGATAAACATTAAGTTACCCTTTGCCTACCTTGTTAAATACGAGTTAGTGTGCCGGTTAACCACACACGCTCCACTAACCGACTTAAACAAAGTGCAAAGTGTAATTTCATGGATTAGCACCTTATTCACATTTTTCTAAGTAACTAAGATTGGGTATTATTAAAAGTTTAGTTACTTAGTATTTATCATTAATACTTTTAATGAAGGGAGAATTATAGTCATGTCAAACCCGTTCGGCTAACAACCCTCCACCAGTCAAGCGAGCGGTGGGTGAGAGTGAACACCCATTAAGTTGCCATTTTATAGGCAACAACCTTATACCCACCTTATAGACTGGCTTCGTGAATGAGGCGTACTAGCGGTAAGACCGACTTTACTCTTATACATATATATATATATATATATATATATATATATATATATATATATATATATATATATATATATATATTAACTTATAATATTATAAAGTATAAGGGTTGAATTTTAACATTTAAAATTCTAAGGGCTAACTTGGAATTAAAGTATTCATAAGAGAAAACTTTACAAATTCCAAAACTTGAGGGCAAGTTTTGAAACTATTCAAAACTAATTAATTCCATAAATTATGTATTTAAAGTAGTTTTAATCCAAAAACTCTTCAAGTTCCATAACTTGTGGACAAATTATGGAAGACTTTAAACTAATAAAGAATTAACCTTTTCTTTATTTTATAACTTATGGAATTAATTAAGGTTACATATTTTATTTATTTATTTATTAATGAAGTGACTCTTGAACCTCCATAACTTAAGGACAAGACTCTTCATCTTTTTTGTAACATTTGCCAACTTTATGAGTTTTATGAGTCTTTAATGTGACTCTTCATGTAACTTAAGGATAAGTTACACAAACACATTTTATACTCAACTCTTAGATTAATTTGGATTGAAAACAACTTTTTCACTCAATTTTTCTATTAATCTAAGCAACTCATAAGAACAAGATAATTCAAATCAAACTTTTTCACGTCATTAGTCTAACCTTTAAACTAATACAAAACATGAATCTACTGACAATTATCTTTGAAAATGGATTAGCATGAACATTACCACATTAAAAATAGGTTTATAAGTTAAAAACAACTTAGGGTAATGTTCCTAGTCCATTTCTAGCCAAAAACCTCGAAGATATGCTGTCTGGGGTCCAACTCGTCGAGTGCATGAACTCGACTCAGCGAGTTGGATGCATTTTGCCTTGGACTCGTCGAGTCCCTTCATGGACTCGGCGAGTCAGCTGGGCTGACAGCATCAAAACTCGATTTTTCAGCTTCTATTGCAGGTATAACAAGAAAACAAGCCTAGGCTCTGATACCACTGTTGGGTTATGAGCATTCTAACACTCCTAAGTGTACATGCAACCCTAAATACCTTGGATCTATGTTTTCTCTATTATACATGCAAATATGAACATCCAAGGTATTATCCTAATCTAGCATACAAAATAATGGATATAACAAGATACAATACATACCTCTTTGATAGTGCTTGTCTTCATGAAGCTTGAGTGCTTAGTGCCCCAAATGGTTCACACAACACCATAAGCACTTGGAATAACTTAGAGAGAAATTAGAACACTTCTAGAAATCGTGTAGCCCTCATACATACACATAGTGTTAGTCATAGTCACGATTTCTTGAGCCATGGGTTTCTTTTATATGGTGGCTATTAGGGTTACACCATGTAACTCATGACTTTACCCATTCCTTATGCTCCATGGGTTTTAACCTCCATGGAGTATCCATGGGTCACCCCATGGACTTAGTCCAACATAAGGAATCTTGGATCACAAGCCCACATATATAAGAATGAATGATTTACACAATCAACCCATATATTTAATTAGTCTTCTTTTGATCACTTAATTAATACTAGATTAATTCTTGATCAATACTAATTAAATAATCTCATTATTCTTATTATTAATATACTAGAACTTATAATATATTAATAACTGTAAGTGTCTTATTTCTCTCATTATAGTCTATCCATGTGCATGATGCCATGCAACCCAAATGGACCATGCCGGGTCGGGTTAAGTCTTACCAATTATAGTTATGGACTTAGACATTAATCCAACAGTAATCCCACTCGACGAGATCGGGTCCAACGAGAGCCTCACCTTCATGGAAGAACCGTAGTGACCATAGACGGAGAGGTCATGCGAAGAAATCAGAGCTGCTTTCCATTAGTGAAGGTTCGTTGGAATGCCAACCGAAGACTTGAATTGACTTGGGAGCGCGAGAATCAATCGATTTGGAAGTATCCCCACTTCTTTGCTCGATTATTCATGCCTACTTCCTTAACTAAATTCTAATTTCGGGATGAAATTCCTTCTAACAGGGGGTGATGTGACAGCCCGAAATTTCTATTATGTACAACATCTCAATTCAATAGAAGTCAGAACAGTTTCTGCTAACTTTCAAGCTTTTTGGAATAAGTTTGAGTCTTTGTAAGTTAGTACTTCGGGAGATTTCAGGAGATAGAATGCCCTAGGGTTTATTGTAAAACAATACAGTTCAAAAAACTTCAAGAGTTTGGAGTTTACGGCCCAAATGGAATTTGGACAGTAAATCCTAGTGATTATATATATGGCACTTAGCCATTTTTCACACTTTTTCACCATTTCAAAGTTAGAACTCAAATCCTCTCATGTAGCATCTGAATTTTCCTCCTAGATCTTCAACGTTTAAGTGTTTCTAGCCTTATTAAGTTGATATATTACTTAATCTAGTGATCTAACACACTTTCATCCGTGAAATCATTCCAAAACGTTAGATCTTCAAGTTTCACCAAGAACACACACTAGTGTTCTTGGACTTTTAGCAACTTTTCAAGCATCTATCTTGTAAGTACTTCTACCCTAGAGTATCATAAGGCTTGTTACACTTCTAAACATCAAGAAAACACCCATGAAACACCAAGATCAAAGGTGTTTACGGTCTAAGATTTTCTTGGACCGTAAACCCTAAAAATGTTGGGTTTTATGCATAAGAACAATCCTATGTGCTCATACAAAACCTAATGCTTGGATCTAGGTTTCTCTATTGTACATGCTTTGAATCCAAGACTAATAAACATAGATCTAGCATATTATGAACTGAATTAGGGTTTATAGAATTACCATTGATTGTTATATAGCAATAACAATCAATTCCTTTCTTGGAATGGCTTTAAAAGCTTAGTGCCTCAAATGTTGCACCTCTAATGGAGTCACAAACACCATATACAACTTGGATGAAGAGGAGAAGAAAGGAGGCTACCCAAAAACGACTAGAAACCCTAGAGAATCAGTTCCACACGTTTTTGGGGCCTAAGGGGTCCTTTATATACTTGTGTGGGCTGCTAGGGTTTCAGTCAAAACCCTAATGGACAACTTAAACTCTAAGCAGCCCATAGAACCTTCTGGATAAGGCCATGGAAGAAAATATGATGGGCTTCCATCATAATTTCGTTCACCCATTGTTCCTTTAGCATTCCTTGGCCCAATAACTCAATTATCCAATAATTGCAGTCCAGTCCCCTAAATTTAATTAATCTCTTTTAGCCACAAAATTAATTCTTAATTAATTCTGGACTAATACTAATTAAACAATATGATTTCTCTTTTAATATATTATTCTCATAATATATTAATAAATCATATTTAAACCTCTCTCTTCTTAATTCATCCTACATATTGCTATGGCGAAGGCAACCCAAAAGGACCATGCTCATAATCGGGTCAAGTACATACCAAAATAGTTATGGACATAGACACTAATCCAACAGTCTCCCACTTGGATAAGTCTAATAACTATTTTCCGTATGACTTCAACACCTGATCAGCAATCGTAGCTTTCAAAAGCCGCTGTCAACTCTGATCTTATCAGATAGCGTGTCCTCTAGATAAGAGATCATATATTCCTCCATTCTCAAGAAATCGTATAGACATAAGACATGAATTTTAATCATTCTCTCTATACTGTTTCCCGACTTCTGATTTATGACAACTGATAAGAGACTACAATTGAACACATCAACTTAATCCCGGCTTGGCCAAGCGCTTAGGTATCATCACTAAATAATCAAGAGGCCCACATATATCGCTTTTATCCCACTTTGGGTAAAAGGAATGGATAAACTTCAACTCAAATGCTCGCTTGCATTTACTGAACAAATCACACACAACAATAAGTTTTATAACACCAAGTTACCGGTGCGTTTACTTATTATCAATGTGCAACCGACGAACAAATAACAACTCACACGTCTCGGTTTTAAGAATATACAGTATTATCGTCTCACTAATCACCGGTGATAAATCCATGAAGTGATCCAAGTGAGCGTGGTTTTAATCCAATACTCAAATCTTATCAAAGCACTCATGAACTCTGCAGCAAACTTGTGCTATGTCTAAACTTTTCAGACAATCTACAGACTCTTCATGACAGTCTTCCTTCATACTTACTTCCAACGTATGACCGACTGTGGATGTTTGAATAAACTAGTTATTCGGGAAGTCAAAACATGCAAATTGAAACATAACAATAATACTTAATCCTATATGGCCTCAAACTTGTGAGAGTAAATAAAACACTTCTATTTATCCACCATATTGATTACTCATTATTTATCATTTAATGTTTCGGATAATCAACTCATTACTTGAATTACAACAACAATTGTCCCATGCTCTAAGCATGCACACTTTGTTTCCTATGGTCCATGCTTTGTGAAATAGATCAACTGAAAACTTTTCCAATGATGCTCATTTCACAATTCCTTAATCCTAACTATTAGTGTAAGAACACAAGGTTCTTGCCACTACTAGAATATGCTAGATTCTAACATTTTATGCAACGATCCTTTTGCAAAATCATAGCACAAAAGTCACCAAGACTTGGCCAATGAAATTATAAAGTACTCTATCGGAATTTGTTAAAAGACAATTCTATAAACGTGAAGTCTCACATTCAAAGTACATTCCTTTGAACATCCTTCTTGCATAAAAGTTTCTAATCTAGACATAGATTCTCAATATCCAACTCCTAATATGGAAATATTTCCACATTTGCCATATGACAACTCATTCTTAATAGAATCTTATCAATTCATAATAATGTCGATATGGTCCATCCAATACCCTACTTCCAACTACTCACAAGCGACCAATCCTCAGCGAACTTTGGATCATCCTTTGATAGTTGTTTAATTATTCTGGTCAAAACCAATTCTAGTCCTTTTTCCCTCTTTATGCGCAAGGCATTTGGAAAATTTTAGAATGGTAAAATATTATAGCATTTGCAATCGATCCTATACCCGAAGCGTATGGGACACGATGCATACTGTCTTACATAAAGATATGATACCTTACCAATCTTTTGCGATAATGTTTTATGTGTCATGTTCTCACAATTCAAACTATGAAGAGGGATGCCGTAATCATAATCGAAAATTGAGAACACACAATGTATCCTTTGACTGAAGATATTAAAATTTCTCAATCTAAGCTTTAGATTTTGAAACGAAGTATAATATTCTCTCCCTTAATTATATCAAAACGACTTTTCAACCCATGCAACTTTGCAAATTAAATCTTTGTTTTTCTATAATTAATATTGCTAACTTGCAATACTCTCCATAATAATCATACAATCATAACACTTATGCTCCCACTATCATGATGATTATTATCATATAAGCATAACACTTATGCTCTCACTAGCTTTGACATGTATTCAGAAAACAAATGAACTTCCAGAAAAACAATGCCTATTGAATTTTGGAAATTCACATTTTTGATACCAGATGCTTCGATAAGCCTTTATCTAAGCTTCTTAAACTTATACACCTTTGCTTTAGATAGCTCATATGTGTGCTTAAACAATTTAGAACTTATGTTACTAATTTCCAATTGTTCAAACTAATTGTCAAATATCACAATTCGAACTATGGAAAGGGATGCCACAACCATAATCGAATTTGAGAATACAATTTTCACAATTGCTATCTTCTTAAGATCTCTCTTAGTGAAAGCATTTCCTTACAGTCATTTTCATGAAGGAGGGAATCTTATGACACTTAGATTTTACAGTGTATGAGTTCCTATCCATGTGAATCTACCAAAACCAAAGTTTGTGACAAATTCAACCTCATATGGACTGAACTTTCTTAATCTTGATTTCTTGCCTTATGGTAACACGAGTGCCCACCATGTCTTCCAAGTATTTTAGTAATTTGTCCATACATATCAATGTACTTTTCATCGACTAAGGCTCTAGTATGCATTCAAATGAGAACTCATAGAACTCACATACACAATTAACTCAATTGGAATGGCATAGAAACAAAATAATGTCAGCACGATAGGTTGTAAACCTCAAGTCATGTGCTAGTGATGATCTATAAGTTTTATTCTTGATTTGTTCTTGAAACCCTTCATGACCATTAAGACTCCCACTTACTCCTTGATATATAAGATTCTCTTGTCAAGAAACATTTCTTGACAAAGCAAATATTCAAGAGTGAGTGTAGTTCCTATCAAGACAAAACACTTCAAATAATTGGTCCTAGTTGGTCTATATCTTATCCAAGACAGCACAACTTACCAATTTCAAATGTGCAAGAATAAGAAAACTTTTCCAAGTTCCATATTTGATGAGTGTTATAAACCTACTTAACACATTTCACTCAATGTCACAGTCTTGACTCTAAGACTTGATATTGGAACGAAGTATGATTGACTTAATGATTTAACCATTTCTACAATACTCGATTCCTCTTCTTAGACATGCAATTCCACTAAGACTCACTTAGAGGATCTATTGAGACATGGTTCTTAATCTTTAAGACTTATCATAAAACACAATAAAAGGTACTCTCCCTTCTTCTTAGAAAGGAGAAACTTTTATTTTTCTGCCTACTTGATTCTTCTTTATTCGTTCTACTATTCATTGAAACTCTTTAAATCAATTCAGAATTACACTCAATCTTATAAGTATAATCATATTTACTAAACTTTAGTAAATCATGACGAATATCTTTGTCACTCTTGTGGTGGACTTGATCAACGCACAACCTTGTGTACTTGATCTCCTTGTCCTTCAATTGAAATTTTGCCAAAGAATTAGTCTAAGTTTCCCAAATGTGAAAGTTTTTCATTCATCATACAATACACATTGCATGATTCCAAGTTTCTGTCCAATTGAAACTTGGGCGATGAGAAACTCTCCCTATTTGGTAAACTTTTGACATTTCCACAAATAACATAATTAAGAATCAAATCCATTGTTGCTAATAATAGAAACATTCAAACATCAATTTTTCATACATGCCATCGCAAGAATAAATAAGATAAAATCAAAATTCATTTTATTGCGGAAAAAATTTGTCCTTACAATGCAATTCAATTGAAAAACTATGTTATTACATATTTCTTAACTATCTATTCTAACTCCAAGTAGGAGCTCAAGAATCCATTCTTCAAGTAATGCGATCGAAATCCATTTCTTCATGATTAGATTCAGCTCACTTCTTCCCTCAAGCTTCCTTTCTTTTCTTCGATCCTACAAAACATCAAAATGCAATCTTATCACATCATGTATTAAGAATCTAGAATAGGAACTTAAAAGAGTTAGATAATGGATTTTACCTGAAGTAGAGCCAAACGTCTTGACTCTCCCATCTCTTAGATCTCTCAGGTAGTTAGGGCAACTTCGTCTCCAATGCCCCTTCTTTTGGCAATAAAAGCAAATGGACTCCTTTGGCACAGCACATCGGACAATCACAGACTTAGTTCTTTCTGGACTTCCAATGTTGCCAATGTCCATTGAAGTTTTGGAGTTTGATTCACCAGACAAATTTGCTTGACCAGCACGCCAAATCATTGCTGATTCAGCAGCTATAAGCAAATAGGTGAGATCAATTAGGGTCACGTCGTGGTCCATCATATAGTACTCTCTAACGAACTCACTATATGATTCAGGAAGTGACTGAAGAACCCAGTCAACAGCCAACTCACTTGAAATCTCGACACCCAACATGTTTAACCTATCAATGTGTGACTTCATCTCTAAGACGTGCGCACACACAGGTTTCCCATCTTCGTGTTTACTTGCCAATAGGGCTTGAGTGAGCTTGAACTTTTCAAGCCTTTGAACTTGTGGTTTAGGGAGAACAATTGGAGGAGGTGGAAGAAGTGAAGCATGACTCTCATTTCCTTGATCGTATCTCGGAACGTCATCTTCATTTGGAAAGCTTCTTCTAAAGTATTTGGGAAGACCATTGTAAGATTCAGACATCTACAAAACGGGAGAAAATTCAAGTTATGTTGATTAAAATTCTTGATGTAACACCCAGATGAAACATCAAGCTAGGATCCAACACAATACTCTACAACCTAGAAAAGGGATGCCGTAATCTAGTTGCAAAATATTTGATGGTAGGTAAATGACGATTTACCAATTTCCACCATGAAAAACGAAAAGGAAGATTAAGTTTTAAATGAATTGGAACTCCTAGATCTTTTGAGATTCATTGAACTTTTCAATGCCATGTTTAATCTTGATTATGCCCTTCTATTTGTGACTGGGATGCCGAGGATCACAAATAAGGTGTGAATAACCATACGAATCACGTGGTGCACCCAATGCTACAATCACCTAATCAATGTGCCGGTTAGCCACACATGCTCCATTGATCTATGACAAACATCGAGTCACCCTTCGCTACCAATGTCATCCCCAAATTAGTGTGCCGGTTAGCCATACACGCTCCACTAACGTTTGATAGGGGTACGAAGTGTAATTCTATGGATTAGCATACAATTTCACATTTTTCCTAAAGTAACTATGATTTGGGAATTTGAAAAAGCATTTAGTTACTTTGTACTTCATTATACTTATAATGGAAGGTTTCTGTCCTATCCTACCCGTTCGGCTAACGACCCTCCACAAGTCAAGAGTGCGGTGGGTAACAGTGGATACCCATTCAATCACCATTTTATAGGCAATTTCCTTAAACACCCGTTATAGACCAACTTCGTGAATGAGGCCTACTAACGGTAAAACTGACTGTTTACTCATACATATATAATATTAGACTTTTAATGTTATGTATAGTATAGGGTGTATTTTACACTTTTAAAATCCTCGGTGGTTTAATTTAGTAAATTATACTTTTAATTTAATTAAATGTAAACCAAAACATTATGAATTTATTAAATCACTTTTAATTATACATGTTAATTAATTAATAAAACCATAAGGGTGAGATTTGAACCTTCAAATTACTAGGGTTTTAGAATTTAACATTTCAAAATTAAACTTTTAATCAAAATTTAAATTCCAAAACTTGAGGGAAAATTTTGAAACTTTTCAAAACATAAGGGATCAAAAAACATAAATTAAACAATTAATTTCATAATTATCTATATTTGACCTAATCTTATTTTAGTCATTAGATAATTACCAAATAACTTTAAATAATCCATATTTATCACATAAGCAACCAATATTTAAAAGATCTGAAATTATCTATTGTTTTGGCAAGGATAAACATATAATTAAGATAAAATTCGGATTTTAACTTCATAAAACAATTTAAGCATCAAATCCAAGTCAAAACAGCTGCTAAATCCCGAAATCCACTCTGTCTGACCCCTGGACTCGCCGAGTCAGGTACTGGACTTGCCGAGTCAGATAGACTCGCCGAGTTCATCCACTGACTCGCCGAGTTAGGTTGGGCAGAGGCCAAAAAATCATTTTTCAGTAAATAATTCAACATAGCATCACATACAACTGAAACCAATCAAGGCTCTGATACCACTGATGGGTTTTATGCATAAGAACAATCCTATGTGCTCATACAAACCCTAATGCTTGGATCTAGGTTTCTCTATTGTACATGCTTTGAATCCAAGACTAATAAACTTAGATCTAACATATTATGAACTGAATTAGGGTTTATAGAATTACCTTTGATTGTTATATAGCAATAACAATCAATTCCTTGCTTGGATTGGATTTAAAAGCTTAGTGCCTCAAATGCTGCACCTCTAATGGAGTCACAAACACCATATACAACTTGAATGAAGAGGAGAAGAAAGGAGGCTACCCAAAAACGACTAGAAACCCTAGAGAATCAGTTCCACACGTTTTTGGGGCCTAAGGGGTCCTTTATATACTTGTGTGGGCTGCTAGGGTTTCAGTCAAAACCCTAATGGACAGCTTAAACTCAAAGCAGCCCATAGAACCTTCTGGATAAGGCCATGGAAGAAAATATGATGGGCTTCCATCATAATTTTGTTCACCCGTTGTTCCTTTAGCATTCGTTAGCCCAATAACTCAATTATCCAATAATTGCAGCCCAGTCCCCTAAATTTAATTAATCTCTTTTAGCCACAAAATTAATTCTTAATTAATTATGGACTAATACTAATTAAACAATATGATTTCTCTTTTAATATATTATTCTCATAATGTATTAATAAATCATATTAAAACCTCTCTCTTCTTAATTCATCCTACATATTGCTATGGTGAAGGCAACCCAAAAGGACCATGCTCATAATCGGGTCAAGTACATACCAATATAGTTATGGACATAGACACTAATCCAATAAAAAAGTGTGTCAAAGAGACCCTAGTCCCTTCCCAAGCTTTGGAAGCTAGCCTAGACCCCTTCCATGATGTGTTTAGGATTCGAAAACGTAAAAAGACCATAAACCATATGGGTTTATGGTAGTAAACCCAAAAGAAAATGGTCTAAGGACCGTAAACTCCATTTAGGAGTGAAATGGTACCCTAATCCCTTCCATAGGCTTATATTTCAAAGTAGAAATGCTTCTAAGGACTTTTGAGGCTTCAAATCACAAGTTGGTCAAAGAAGCATGCATTTACGGTCATAAACTCATGGGTTTACGACTGTAAACTCAATGAGTTATGGCCATAAAACCGTAAACTCATGTAGAGGGTCCTCTTGAACAGTAAACTCAAGAGCCAAGTCCTACAACCCTTAGATACAATCCATAGGACTTATAGCACTTAGATCAAGTGTTTTACATGTCTTAGGATGTGTAATCTTGGTTAATTAGTTTTTTAAATGACTAACTGAATACATATATGTATTATTATATGTTGATTAGGATTCTTGTGTGTGCTCAATTCTTCACTTGACACTTAGCATCCTATACAGTCAGTTCAGCCGAACCACTCACTACAGGTGAGTTCATACCCCCTTAATCAATATTTTAAATGTTTTTAAATGCTTTTTTTTGGGGGGGGGGGGGGTAGAAGTTGAATCATGCTAGTTATTATATCAATCACATGTGATTAATAACTAACATACAAATGGATTTACTACACTTTTAGTTGTTTTACCAAACAGATTACTTCAAATGGCTTTCCAAAACATTTTTACACGTTTAAAACTCTTTCTTAAACTGTCTTACATACTGAATGTTTCTTTTCAAACCCTATTACAATTGTGTTTCAAAACAAAGGTTTTCCTTATACTTAAAACTGTTCTTATCAAATAAACTGTTTTCCAACCGTTTTACAAACTGACATCAACTCATCTTTTCTTAGTTGTTAAACTTTCATAAGGTTTTACAAAACTTATTTTATACTTTGATGTTGTCAATTGCATGCCTATATATAGATAGTTATATAGACATAAAAGTTCTATCAGTCAATTCAATACCCATGGTTAGCAAGGGTATATGTTCATGTTCATACGTACAGGTCATATTATTAGTAAACCACGATAGGCGTAGTTTAGGAAGCTACTAATACTATTACTAGAACGAAGAATCATACAATGAGTCAGTTCCTTCATGAGTGAATATGTGCTAGATAAAGAGAGAACACACAATACAGCTAGTACACACAGTACATTTCAATACTTGCTAGATAGAGAGAGAACACACAATACAGCTAGTACACACAGTACATTACAATACATATAGGCTAGACAGAGGGAGAACATACAATACACCTAGCACATTCATTACATATACATTCATGCATTTATGTAAGCCACTAAACGGGGCATGGCACTACCTGCCATGGCCGTTTTTGTATCCAGAATCTCCTTAATTGGGGAGCGTATGAGTTTGTGTATAGATCTATACTTGATTGACTATCCTACACCTTGCTGCTCGCTACAGTGGGACTTGTAAGTCTACGGGTGCCAAATGTCATTTCTTACGGCGTCTTACATCATTGTTTTACTAGAGTCGATAGTAGGATACAGGTCGATCACATGGTACTTTAAATTACAATTGATTTAAGGTAGTTAGTACAACAGTAGTTACTTATTACTATACTACAGTACTATAATATTCCCATTACATTCACTTCGTGAACATTCACACGATGCACGGTAATGTAAAATCTATGTTTCTGGTTAATGATAGTCGGATTTGGGAAAATACACACTCATACAAGAGACACACACAGATACTACATACCTGGGTGGAAGGCTACTGTTAGTAGGAAACATAGGGTTTTCTAGGAGGTTCAAAACTTTTACATACTTAAACTTCACATACTTACATATACATTCATACAAATTCAGACACTAAAATACATATGATCTCACCAGCTTTAAGATGATACTCTCTTTCAAAATATCTTGTATCCTCAGGTCAACAGTAGACAGGTACCGATGCAAGGTTTAGAGAAGATGGAGCTCGTTCAAGACTCATCCTTCATTTTGATTTATATTTTATTGTCTATTAGACATGTCAGAACACTTGTATTAAAATTATATTATTAATGCAAAGGATGATGTTCTTGTTTGTTTACTAGTATTGATTGTTGTGATACTCTACATGATGTCCTCTGCCCCAGAACGTTTCCGCCATTCCTGCTTTTGGGGTGTGACATTATATAAAGTGTAAATTCTAGATTTGTGATATTTATTTCGATGAAAAATATGTTGTTTGATTGCTAGGTTACATATCTATTTTTTAATTTGATTTTGACAATATTGATCTAAATTTTATAAATGAAGTAGGTAGGAATGATATGTGCTGATGATTTTGAATTTGTATTGCCCATTAGAAACTAAGCATAGCCTCACAGAGTGTTCCCTCATATCTTAGTAGGTCTTAACATTTCCCGAAATTCAGCTACAAGAAGTCATGGATTCACTTCTTGAATTGGTCCTCAAAACTAAATTTCAGTTTTTAGTTGGACGCAGAGACCAAAATGCAAGATTTGTGAAAGTTCATTATTATTTATTAGTGTTAACCTTTTGCTAATTATGAAACTAATATGATATTTTTGTTTATAAGTTATATTTTTTGTAATATAGTTTTTGTTCGAAAGATATGTATATGTGATTGGATGTAGCCTGAAAAATCATATTTAGTTCTTATAAGGAAAAAATAGTTTAGAAATTAACCAAACGACAATGTCTAAATATGATGTTTATGGTTTTGGCAATGGTTTTTAATTGTAATATTTATTGAATTTCATTGCAAAATTTAACGTTGTTCGTACATATAACAACATATTGTTGCTTTTGGTTTTACAAGGCCAATATGAAAAGAGCCATATAAGCCTTCATGGGGGTTAGTACATCGAACAAAGTCAATTCATAAAGCTGCTACACAACATATTTTAAGAAAGGAGTAGCATCATGTTGTGTCAAAACAAAGATCACATGGATTATTTATGTTAAAAATTACTATATTAAAAACCAAATATCTCTAATATAAATCTTAAAATTTTTATTTAACAAGTTTGGTTCAAAAACTCTGAAAATGAATCCAACTACAATTTTTTTTATTGAAATTCCACCTAAGACAATGACACTTATTAATGTGTGATATGTATTCAATTTAGGTTACCCGCGTTTAATGCCAGTCATGATCTAGTTATAACATCAATACAGATTTTTATTTCGTCTCTCTAAGGTATTATCATTAACTCAAAATATACCTTTGGATAAGAAAAATAAATTATACAAATTTTATATTTGGAAATTAGCAATAAATAGTTTGTTAGAGCATTAATTGAAAATTTATTTCATCTCTATAAATTTCATAAAATTATTTACTAAAGTTCATAACAAAAGTCAATCTCACAAAAAATTAAGATGGATTTTGTGTTCAAAATTTTGTTTTTCATCATATTCGTGCTCACTACCGGTTATACTCTATCTCCTTTCTATCTCTCTTTAAAATTAGGCTTATTTTTTTCTCCCTATGTTTCATAAACTTATGGATAATGGACACTAATGTATACATGTTTTGTGTAATTGCAGCCTCACCGATTCAATTTGCAAAATCACAGACAAATTGCATTGTTGATAATAGAAACCAAAGTCCCAACCTAATTTTCGACAACAAAGTTATGTTTCAACCATGTAGGAATCAAAAAGATTGTGAGTTCTGCCACTGTGCACCTCCTACAGTGAGTGATTGCATTGATAATTTATGTGAATGTGTTCCTCCTACTATGTAGAAGAACCGAATTACCTGTAAAAACATCATGTTTAGAAGTTACTTTATGAAAACGATGTTAAATTATTTTAATATGATTCAAAAATAATTTAAGAAAACCTTGGATCACTTATGCTTCTTTTCGTTTTTTTTTTTTTTTTTTTTTTTTTTTTTTTTTTTTTTTTTTTTTGTATCACCCACAAACGTGACAATCTTAACTTATGAAGATATATAATTATTTACTTAAGAGACATATACTAAAATTTATGCATAAATTTTTTTTCTCCCTAGTAATAAGAAAGAAAATAGAATTACTTTGATCGTCTTACAAAACAAAAAAGGATCGAGAAAGTTGTGACATGTTTAATAGCAAAATCCATTTTAAGTGAATCATTTATTTAGAAAAATAAATTTGGGCGAATGACAAGAATAAAACTCACACATGGTGCGCTCACTATCCACCACATTGACCCAGATGGCTATATTCCCCTCTACTATTATCTACAATTTATAGATTTTTCCATTAATATGAAAAAGAACATACTTTTTATGAAATCAATGTAATAAATAATAAAAATTATCATTTAATCTATTTTAGATTGAAATTCAAATTGATATTAAACTTCATAAAACGTTGGGAAAAGGACATATATATATATATATATATATATATATATATATATATATATATATATATATAGGCTCTAGAATCAATATTAATTTATATTTGCTAATAACATATGATCCTAAAAGCTATAGCATCCCACATTTATCAAGTTGTCACCTATTGAATATATATTAAGTAATTTATTTAAACAGATTCAATTGTTGTAATAAATGGGAAATTTATGAAAACAATAGTTTAAGAGATAATAGTTAATGTATTAACTCATTAATATTTCAAGTAAATGTTTTTGGACACTTTCAGGTTCACTAGATAAAACTTCAAGAAATAAGAGTTAAGACTTAATATATTGGACAGTTAAGGTTTCGATTTTCTCTTCTAAATTACATGGAATTAAGAGGGATGGTAGGTTGCTTGTCAACCTGCCTCTTACACACTCCATCCCACTAAATTTCCATCACTTTACATTAAATGTAGGTACGCAAATTAGATCTTATGTGTTAGTTTAAAAGGATGTGTAAGGCTTGAAATTCCCCGACTCATTCTCTCTAGATTGCTCATTACTGGAAACACTTACGCTATATTATGAAATATTTTATAGTAAACATTGAAAATTAATATTTCTATCAAATAAATAATTTCTAATTAATTATAAGATTTATATTTATTTATCGAGAAAATGTTTCTTATAAATAATAAATTTGCATTAATTTGTTGATACTGTTACCCTTTTGGATCATACGTTAGCTAGAAATATCATTCTATAATGATTCTTGAGCATAAGAATCTTTCACATTTAGGTTTTTCTAGGTTCCGAACATGTCCTTTTATAACTTTCATGCATCTTTAAAATTGATACATCCATCAGAAGCATATTGGACAACATAATCCTACTTCACTCATATGTTTTTCTCTTCTAAGCATAATGTGACACATATATCTAATTGTTATGGATCGAGCCCTGCCACTATGATTTCCTTACGAATAGCATTTGTTGTGGATTTCTTAATAATCGATGGTATTGAATTTGGCAAATATTTTTGCATTAGCGTGTGATAGTCATGCGATTTAAGTTGATTAAGCTTATGCTACTTTTCACTCACCGAACTAGAAATATTTTAAAACTGTCCTTGTGGAACTCTTAAATATTTAAGTGTTCCTAAAATTATGTCCCTTTCTTTTGTTTTTAATGTGCAACTTGCTGCAAGGAGTAATATACCACCTTGTATTGGTTTTGTTAACAACTTTGGTTTTAACCCTAAGCTTTCGAAATATTTTCGAGGTTTCAATCCATTTTTGGTCTTGCTAGGCACTTTTTCCAATGTACCGATAACACTCACACCCATGTTATTTTCAATATGCATGAATTCTAAACTGGTTTGGAAAGAGTTAAACTGCTAATACTTAAGGCGTCAATACCAAATGTTGCATTTCTTCCGCTAATTTTCCTACTTTCCCCTAAAGACGAGTAATCTTTTTTCAAGTTTACTTTTTCCTTTTATACCTCCCAATTTTTTCTGTTCAAGGTTGAAGTAGCCTTTCCCCCATTCTTTTGTGCAGATTTCACTTCATTGTATATCGCTTCCATACGCATGCGTTATAAGGTATGTTCCAACTCACTCATTCTATTGAATCCCTTCTTTTGAGGTTTAAATTCTTGGCCATATGGAAGATAGCATGTATGAACGACATAATTGTATTTATGTGTGCGAGGAATTCTAGCATAATTATCATTTTTCTGAAGCTTTACAAAACCTTTGTATATGCTTTAGGGATAGGGTAATCATTTATAGTACATAAAACAACTACAATTAGAGAAAACTTTTCTTCTTGCGCTTGCATCATGCTTATCAACCCCTTTGGATTAATACATGAAGATCATCAGTCAAAGGTCTTAAATAAACATCAATATCAATACATGGAAAACCAAATACTAGTAATGAAAGCATGATGAAATTCCTTTTCATACATAATTATGCTGGAATACAATATATAACAGTTAAAATGGGCCATACGTTGGGATGTTTGTTTCCTCTTTTCACATTAACTCCATCAGCCAAAATGTCATGCTATAGACTTCTTGCATCCATAGAGTTTTCGGGAAATTTTTCATATATGGCACGACATGCTTGTAAATCTATTATGTAACAAAATACACCATCATCTATCCTACCACAACTAGGCTTGTGCCATATTATACCCTTTATAATGTTCTTTAATTTATGTAGTCATTGCTTACATGGAATAATGGGGAAGTACCAACTACAAGAATGTAGTCCTTTAATGACACACAAACTGTGACATACTAGCATTATGATATTCAAAATGTATGACATAAGAGTAATGTCATCTACCTGAAAAAATGAAGGATTTAGAATACGCATACTTGCATGTCCTACAATTAATGTGGTTTTATAAAATTTTCAAGAACGTCTGAACATGTGGCCCTTAGCTATAAGGGGGAAAACCAAAACTCCCAAAAATTTTAAGTACCCGGTTGTCTTCTACCTCTAGACTCTCTCCTATAGATTTCCACCCAACGACCCTTTATTCTCTCCTTCATTTCTCTCTACAACCCGTAAGTTGTGACCACCACCTTACTTATCTAGTTGGTCGGTTTAAAGGTAATCACCAAGCATAAAAAAAGAGCTACAAATGGACAGCAGCCTAGTTGGAGATATTCATTATCTCCCTCGCTTCAAGGGCTATTTTCATCAACTTAAAAACCACCATGAAAGCCCTTTATTCCTATAAACACCTCATCCGACATAACCCTTTCAAGAAGCCTGCGTATTCTCTCTCTCATACATAAAACACCACTAAAAACATACTAAATTTGGAGATTTGGAGTTGAAGAAATGGGAGAATGATATTGTAGGATGATAAGGTTTCTGATCGGAGTACCATTCGCTTTGGATGTGTTGTTAATCTCTATTGGTGTCTTGGTTTGTATAATTGTATTAGTGGTAGGTTCTTTGTGCCCTTCTGGTTGATGTTGTTTTGCTGGACTTGCAAATTTAGTAGTAGCGATCATCAAACTTCCAATTAATGTTCTAATATGGTTTACACATCAGACGCCATGTTAATAACTTATTCATTCCTCTTTTCGATTAATGTTAAATCCTTCTAAACATAGTTTTCGTGATATGAACATGATGTGATTTTCTCGAATATTCATGAATGGTATTTAGAAGTATTTTTAGAAGAATTTAGTAATTTCATAAATTTTTTTATTGGCTTGATTGCCATTATTTTGTAGTTGATTATCGTTATTTGAACGTGATTGAATTTTCATTTTTTACGCAATACTGGCTTGATTATTTTCTGATCTATTTTGGATTTGAAGAGAAAAAAGTATGATCTTTGCAATTTCTTTTGATAATATTATAAATTAGTGAATATTGTTATTGTGAAATTACAAATCTTGATTCTTTTAACTTTGATAATTCTAGAAAAAAAACTATATTGTGGCATGTTGAAGATCTTATATATGGCTACCCTTTATACCCATGATTGTAAGCATGTGTTTTGTTTTGTTTTCTCTTTAATTCTCTCATGTTCTTCAAAATTAAAGAATAAATAATTATTGATCACTTTATATCATGCATATTGTCCTATTAGTGGGCAAAACCTCAGGTGATTAATACCAAGATGGGGGTGAGGATTCAAGAAAGAGGAGTAATATTGAAGGGTAAATCGTTGGTTGAGCCCACTGAAAACCATTTCTGGTTCAACTACCTTCACCTCCTAATATATATTTTACTCATTTTGTCCTCTTTTAGGTACATTTGTGACTGTATGAGGCCCAACATACATGTCGAAGGACCAAAAAGGCCCAATAAACATGTAATGTACAGTCTAGGCCCAATAAGCATGTAAATGGACCACTAAGGCCCATTAAACATGTAATGTATAATCCAGGCCCATTAAGCATGTAAAAGGGCCACTAAATGTAACGTCTGCAGAGTTGGGCAAGTCAATTTAGAGACAATGTGCATCAAAAATAAGTTTTTGATGCAAGATTATTTAGATGGATTATTCTTAACCAAGTTATATTATATGTTACAAGGGTTCCGTACATCTAAACAACTCCGAATTCCAAGTTATAACGAAGAAGTTATGGCTCGTCGAAGTTTTTCGGCAAAACCGGCACGACACCGGGAATCATAAAAGTGAGTTTATGATAAAATACTTTCTAGCCTTAGCGATCTACATGAAAGTTTAGTATACGTTAAAATACCAAGGGTTTGCATAAAAGGAACTTCAAAATCTGACTTCGTATGAGGAAGTTATGATTTTTCTAAGATTTGGCACAATAGTGCACAACTCGAAATTTGAATTTTAGATCGGTCGATTTTCGGCCGACACAACCTAAACAAGAATCAAAGATCTCGTTAATAGTAGCGCAACGGTAAAAAGACACACGAAAATGGAAGTCGGATGAACAAGTTGTCACACCCTGAAAACCAAAGGCGGAAACGTTCCCAGGGTTGACTCCACGTTGAGTATCAAATCCAATGTACATAGTAATCACAGTAAACAACTATTACATTACATATATATGAAAGTTTACATTTGGTTCAAAAGTAAATTGTACAAAAGTTATACATATATCATATGAACAAAAGAGACGAGTCTTCGGAGCACTCCGTATTCACCAAAAGATATCGCCGGGTACCTGTCTAACTTGGACCTGAGAATACAAGCAGTTTGAAAGTCAACATAAAGCTGGTGAGTTCATAAGCGGTTTTGTTTTGTGAAAAAGTATCGCTTTCCTTTAGTTTTTTGAAAAGATTTGATATCCAAGAAAATCCCATATTTTCTTATGTGAAGTAGTTAAGTGATCTTTCGTTATAGTTCTGTTACAAGTTATAAGTTAACCCCAGGAAAATCCCATATTTTCCTAAATGCAAGATTGATTGAATAATACAGAGTATAGTTTAATATACAAAACTATAATTTAGACGAACTGTAAATAGAAAGTATTTTGAAAACCTTGGGACTAACATCCCGAACCAGTTATAAGATAATTCGATAAAGACCATGGGATCACTATCCCGAAAGTAGATATAAGTAGCTTGATAAAATCATGGGATTATCATCCCGTATAAGATTTAGTTTCAAAACCATGGGATTACCATCCCGAACGAGATATAGACACAAGATCATGGGATTATCATCCCGAACGAGATATAGACATAAAACCATGGGATTACCATCCCGAACGAGATATAGATACAAGACCATGGGATTACAATCCCGAACAGATTTAGATTCTAAACAAATCCTAGCTGTGAATAAGTTTATATTAATACGTATTGTGATTCGGGTAACCATGCTGATATGAAAACAACACCTCCTTGACGTTAGTCAGACGTCGAATGATATCCAGAATTTGTCACCCCAGGCGTGCCCGCCTAACTGTAGCTAACAGTTAAGGTGTGGGATTGTCAGTCCCGAATAGATCTATTCACAAATTGCTCGCTCTCCCTCCAGGAGACTCTGGTTACACTTCCGGAGAGGATATACTTGATCATCCATAAAGGGTAGTGACTATCTCACAAGCTAGTATTAAACTATTCACAGGATTCTCATACGATAACAAACATACAAAGACTTTAAGACATGATACAGTGAAAAATAGATACATACAATGAAACTATCTGGCAAAACATTCGAATGATACGGAGATAAACTGAATCAGACATAGTTTATCTAATAACTTAATACAGATATTAGTACATGATATAAAGAGAAACATAAAACCCCAAATTATTCCCATAATAATTTGATTAGTTTGGTTATTTTCTTAACTAAAATCCATTTAGTTGAATTCGATAAACCATTCCTTATGCTCAACATAATACATAAGGAGTAACAGAGTTTATAAGATTGCCATATATTATTTGAAACACATAAATGTTATCATTTGAAAACAGTTATGGTTTTGCTTGTATTCCCCCTGGAAACATTGAAAAACACGGAAAAAGGCGTAGGGGTATGAACTCACCGGACGAGAAGTATGACGATTTGGACGCTAATAGTTGATCCGGGGCTTGTAAATACATGAGGTTCCTAATTATAATGTAAAGATACACATTTGTATCTAATTAGGACTTAGTTTATTTATATGTTAGGGACACTTGCTTCAACTCGCGAAAACACTCCGATACAAGTGTTTGGAGGGACCCGGGTGGTGTTTAAGGACATGAAATGACACTAGGGACTTGGGACCTGAGTTTACTCCCCATGAGTAAACTAATATAAGAGTTTCCCATTCCCCATGAGTTTACGGCCGTAAAATCATGGTGGGTGTGGTTTATGGTGCTAAATGACTTCTAACACCAAAATGATTAATTTATGGGAGTTTACGGCCTAGTATAGGCTCCTGGCCGTAAAATCCTTAATCCTCATGAAAATGGTGTTAAATGTTGCTAAAACAAATCACATGTGATTAATAGAATTATTCCAAGTCCTAACATGAGTTTTATGGGACATTTGAGGGGTGTTATGGAGTTTACGGCCTATGAGACCCCCCTCATGGCCGTAAACTCTTCTATAGGGTGCTACAAGGTGTTTCAAGGTCTAAAACTTGCATAGAAGGGCTTCTAAAATTCATCTAAAGGCTTTAGGGGTGTTTAGTTAGCATTCTAACACCATAAATTATGGAGTTTACGGCCCAAGAACAAGCCTTGGCCGTAAACTCTTAGAAATCTCACAAATGATGTGTTTAAGGCCCTTAAACTATTTTTGGTTGGTCCTTTGATTTATTACAAGGCTTTTGGTGGTGTTGGATGGCTTTCTAACACCTTAGAATTGGATTTATGCCAAGTTTTGAGGAGTTTACGGCCCAAGCACATGCCTTGGCTGTAAACTCACCTAAATCCCCCAAAAATCATGTTTCAAGTGTCCAAATGCTAAAACCAAGGTCCTATAATTTATATCTAAGCCATAGAAGTGATTTGGAAGGGTTTAAGGGCATGAAAAACCCCATTTACCTGAGTTTACGGCCCAAGCTTATGCCTTGGCCGTAAACTCCTTCAAATGACTCAAAATCAAAGTTTTAAATGTTCTAAGTCCATATCTTGAAGTCCCTTAGCCATATCTAAAGTCCAAATGAGTTTAGGAAGGAGTTTAAGGGCTAAAAACTCTTCAAAATGGTGTTTACGGCCTAGGCAGCCTCCTGGGCCGTAAAATCTCATATGATGTCCTATTTCATGATTAAATGTGAAATTTGGAAGCCAAATATGCTATAGATTAAGGCTAGAAGGTACCTTAAGGATTTGAGGCCTTAAAATTGAGTTTTGGACACTTAATCTTTGGATTTAGGAGAAAGGTTAGAGAGAGAGTAGAGAGAGAAGCAAAGAGCTTCAAATGAGTGCTTAAACATGTTTATATAGTTCCTAAAACTTGGACACGGTGGAATTCTACCCGATACCGACCTTAAACAATGCTTTAGGTCGCACCCGATTGAGTTTCCGTCACCCGACGAGGATATTTCTAAAACTTATGAAATAAATGTTTTGGGCTAAATTCATGAGTTCCTAAATGATTTGGACCCTCATTGAATGATAATAAACATATAATTTTAGTTAACTAAACCCAAAAACGATATCGGGACATTTCGATCTCCGACGAGTTATACGGGTAGAATGGGTTTTCGGCGATGAACAACTTTGGGTTGTTACACAAGTCATAAATTTTTAACGGACTTTTCCTGTGTTGGCCCGTTAAAAATATAACTTTAAAAATAAATTCAAAATTAGACGACGGAGTCTAAATGAAAGTTGTAGAGTATATCTCCGCTTACACGTGGATATAAAGAGCGTCAAAAGCAGAGCTCATATGAACGAGTTACAAATTATAATAGCATATTTATGTATTAAAATAAAGTATAAATCTTATATACGTACACATATATATACATATGTATATATTATTAGAAAGGTATCGACGATGCGATCGTTATAAGACTAAAGTTGAATACTTTCGACATTAGTTTAGTACAAATATCGTTAAATCTATTAAAAATAGTATTATAAAGGTAGTTTAGTTATTTATACAAGTATAAGGTCATTAAGTAACTAGGAGGGTTGTTTTTGAAAATTCAGTTACAATAAATAACAGCCTTGGGATATTTCTTGCACCATTCTGTTGATTCAAGAGACTTTCTTTTCTTATCCCCCGAGCATTTCGGTCCCTTGTGATTCGACTTCTCTTTATGTAGTTTTAGTATAGTAAGGTGAGCGCTGAAGCGCTGCACGAATCTTTGTTAGAAAGATTCAGCGACGAAGTTCTGCCAATGCAGAGCCCGACTCCTAGCTAAAACCCCGTTGTAAGTAAGTTATGCTTACCCTATTTTAATATAGCTTATATTTAAAATTAGTATTGTTGTTATGAACTAATAATAAATATTTGAGCTATTATTACGACTTATATAAGTGTCATTATAATATCTTTTTAACTACTCGCGGTACGGAGAATCTGGTTTAAAGTGCCGCATTGGTTGTTGGATTTCTGAGGTGTTATATGTCAAAATGGTCTTGCCCTCCACTGTTTTATGTCTTGCCCTGTCTGTACATAGTGGTTGGAAAATATTGTTTAAACGCTTATATAATAATAATAATAATAACAACAACAACAACAATAATAATAATAATAATAATAATAATAATAATAATAATAATTAGTCACGATAAATATCAGACTTAAATCTTGTGGTAATAATACTAGGTTTCGTCGAAGGAAATTATTTTTAAGAAGTGAAGCGTTGTCTGAGTTTGGAATCACCACATTTACAGGTGAGTGCATAGTTACTTTCATCTTACACATAGATATGAAGTATTTTTATATAAACTACATGCTATATGTGCATATTATCTGTATACTTGCTATCTATGCTGGATGAATGATTTTATACAAGTTTTAAATGATTTAAACTGTATATGTATTTTATATCTACGAACATATTAGGTAAAACATTGTAGATGAAAGATGAGAGTTAAAGGATGATATGAAAGAAAATAAGCAGTTATAGACTTAGTGCCTAATAAATTACATTGGCAGCTATGGACTTCGTGCCAATTGAATAAACGTTGGTAGCTATGGACTTAGTACCTGTTAGATAAATGTTGGTAGCTATGGAGTTAGTACCTGTTAGATAAACATTGGTAGCTCGGGATTTACTACCTATTAGATGAACACTGGTAGCTATATATTTAGTACATGATGAATGAATTTTAGCAGCTATGGAATTAGTGATTTACGAACAAGCATTGGAAGCTATGGACTTAATGCCTATCATATTAACCCTGGAAGCAATGGGCTTCGAAATGAATGAATGTAGGATAGTTGATTTTTGGGGTAGATCCTTAAGAGTAACGAAAATAATGTGTAACACCCCATATTTTTTGTTTTATATTTTAAAATCGTTAATTATAGGAGAAATTGATTTATAATGTTAAGGGTTATTACTTTCGTGTTGAAAGTAATAATATGATTTTAAGGATTCATATTACTTTGTACAATATATATATATATATATATATATATATATATATATATATATATATATATATATATATATATATGGGGGGTTAGAAAGAGATAACATTAATAGAAAGTGTTAAGTTTGCTAAGGAGTTAAGGAGGAGGACCTAGGTGTAAATGTTTTGAAGCATGGGTATCAAAGTAAGCCAAGGAGGAACATAAATTAATATAAAACATAAAACTCTAGCCACTCACTAAGAGTGACATTGATCATGCAAGAGGAAACGGCTCCAAGTTGATGAATTTTCGGAATTCCCATTTTTGAAGACTTTGCAACAGTGTTTGGACCATCCCTAGAGAATTAGTCGTTAGATCATCGTGAAATTTGTAGTGCCTCCTCCCAAGGCATATATCGAAGTTTTAACCATTTGGGTTTGAGTTTCACTATCTGGAGCTCGACTTACAGATCGTTGATCATGGAAGATGTTTTAGGGTTGTTTCCGAAATCGTTTCGGTGTAAGGCTTGTATGGAGCTTTCAATCTCAAAAACATAGGTATGATTTCTTCCTCATTGGTTGGAAAAGTCCTTTAGGACCTAGGGATGATTTGTTACAGACTTGGAAGGTCTTAATTGAATTTGGGACCTAATGGGTTAAGCGGATTGAACCATAACCCTAGTGTTATCTTTCTAAAAAATCCACTATTTTATACCATTTTTATATATATCATAACAAATTGTAGAGACAATGTTTTTGGACGAAACCAATTCCCAAAGTTTCATTTTGGAGTCTAATACATTTCATTAGTTTTGACAGAAATCCATAAATGTCTTAGCTAGGGTAAAACGACTATTTACCCAAAATGGTTCGGAATGATCTATTATGCATTTCAGTTTTGTAAAATTTGTCATAAATTATAGAAAACACGGAGATTAAAGTCGGAAAAACATGTAATGCCCGCATATCTGGGCTAGACAATTTAGAGACGATGAGCATCAAAAATGAGTTTTATTGATGAAAGATTATTTAGAAGAATTAATCTTAACCAAGTTGTAGTATATGTTACAAGGGTTCCATACATATAAAAAACGCCGAAATCTGAGTTATAACGAAGAAGTTATAGCCCGTCGAAATTTTCCAGCAAAACCGGCACGGCACCGGCATACATAAATAGTGAATTTACGATAGAGGACTTTATAGCCTTAGTATTCTAAATAAAAAGTCGTAGAATATGTTAAAATGAGAGCGTCTATAAAAAGAACGCCTAAATCTGACTTCGTATGAGGAAGTTACGATTTTCTAAGATTTAACATAAAAGTGCACAGCCCGGAAATTCAAATTTTATATCGGTCGATTTTCGGCCAAAATAATATAGACGAGAAATGAAGATGTCGTTAATAGGAGTTAAAAAATAGAAAGACAGTAATAAAACGGAGCTCGTATGCGAAAGATATGGATGAAGCTTGGTCCTTACTCTTCGAGCGCGATAAATTCAATACAGTTTTCTGAATCTGAGATAGAATGAGAAATAGCTGACGACCTCTAAATGAAAGTTGTAGTACTCGTAAATACCAACATGTGGATATAAATAACATAAAAAATGGAGTTCATATAAATGAGTTACAAATTATAATAGCATATTTACGTATTAAAATAAAGTATAAATCATATATACGTACACACACACACACACACACACATATATATATATATATATATATATACAAATGTATATATCATTAGAAAGGTATCGACGATGTGATTATTATAAGACTAGTGTTGAGTACTTTCGACATTAGTGTAGTACAAATATCGTTAAATCTATTTAAAATAGTATTATGAAGGGGTGTTTAGTCGTTTATATAACTCTAAGGTCATTAAGTAATTATGGAGGGTAGTTTTTGTAAATTCAATTACTATAAATAAGATGCTTGGGCTCTCATATTTCTTGCACCATTATCTTGATTCAAGAGTCTTTCTCTTCTTATCCCCCGAGCATTTTGGTCCCTCGTGATTCGACTTCTCTTTATGTAGTTTTAGTATAGTAAGGTGAGCGCTGAAGCGCTGCACGAATCTTTCTTAGAAAGATTCAGTGACGAAGTTCTGCCCCTGAAGAGCCCGACTCCTAGCTAAAACCCCCTTGTAAGTAAGTTATGCTTACCCTATTTTAATATAGCTTATGTAAAATTAGTATTGTTATTATGAACTTATAATAAATATTTGAGCTATTATTATGACTTATATAAGTGTTGTTATAATATCTTTTTAACTACTTGCGGTACGAGGTATATGGATTAAAGGGCCGCATATGGTTGTTGGATTTCAGAAGTGCTATATGCCAAAATGGTCTTGCCCTCCGGTGTTTTATGTCTGGCTCTTTCTGTATATAGTGGTTCGAAAGTATTGTTTAGATGCTTATATAATAATAATAATAAGACTAATAATTAGTCACGGTAAATATTAGACTAAAATCTAGTGATAATAGTACTAGGTTTCTTCGAAGGAAATTATTTTAAAGTAAACGAAGCACTGTCCGAGTACCGAGTCACCAGCTTATCAAGTGAGTGCATAGTCCCTTTCATGAACATGATTTTAATACAAGTATTGATTGAAGTATTAATTATATGTTTATGTGCGAGGTAATTGATTTTGCCTGAAATACGTGTTAAACAACATAGCTGATTATATATGATGATTTAGCATAAAGAGTAAACCTAAATTAATTATGAGGAATATTGGGTAGTATTTTCTTACAAGTACGAGTGAGTCATACTCAGACAATAGAACTTTAGTATATGTCATTGATCCAGAAGTATGGATTAGACATAGTAATTGTCCATAGTCTGAGAGTATGGATTGGACATAGTCAACTGTCATTAATCCGGGAGTATGGATTAAGACATAGTCAGTTGTCCTTAATCCGAGAGTATGGATTAAGACATAGTCAGTCGTCCTCAATCCGGGAGTATGGATAGGACATAATTATTCGTCGTTAATCCGAGAGTATGGATAGCACATAGTCATTCATCGTTAATCCGAGAGAATGGATTTACACATAGACATTTGTCCCTAATTCGAGAGTATGGAATGGGCACAATTATTGATCCAAAAGCATGAATTAGATCTGAGAGTATGGGTTAAGTAACAGGTAAAATTTAAGGTTCGAGAGTATGGACAGTCTCGTTGTAAGGATTCACAGGGTGGGGTAAGAGTTGCTTATATATATATATATATATATATATATATATATATATATATATATATATATATACACACACACACACACACATATATATATATATATATATATGGTGAAATTGTATATTTTGTGAGTTCTGAATTATATATATGATATAACATTGTGGGATTAAAATCTCTGTGTACTCACCAGGTTTCCCAACCTGACCCATTCAAGCTTATTTGTATCAGAGGTGTCGATACGAAGTTACATTACACTGAGAGATTAAAGAGATGTAGATCACTAGTGTAAATGAATGTAAGTTCTCTTTATGGTTATGTTTATGTATTAACGATGACATCCCAAATGTTTTAAAATGAATAAAAATACATTTCTTTGGAAATGTTTTGATAAAATATTTATCATGTTTTACTAGGAACAAATTCTCCAACATTTTCATTAAAATAGGTACTCTAATTTTTATAAACATAAACAAAATCAGTCTTTTCTGGCCGTGAAAATGGGGATGTCACAAAACAGGTCCCAAACAGACCCTAATTTTTATGTAGAAATCTGGAAAATTTACACAATAGTCATATTCGTAATTAAGGAAATTTAATAACTAAAACCATCTCAATTTATTATTATTAGGAAGTCTGAAGGGCAAGCAGGTGTGAGTAAGTTTCGGGTTGCTTTTGAGGTTACTTTGTTTTTAGAGGTGAGTTCTTCACTACCCTGTGTTGTGTTATATTCTCTTTATGTTAGATCATGTGTGCTATGTGTTTTTTATGTGGGTAGTACTAGGCGGGGTAGAATCTAGTGGTTTTCCCTCACGTATTGAGGATTATGCATGGTAGGACTTGGCACGTCCGAGTGGGGATCGGGCGTAGCAAATGTGTCCCAAAGGCTCGACGAGCTGAGCAAGGGGGATCGACCATGGCCAATGTGTCCCAATGGGTTCGAGTATGGGGGATTGGGCTTAGCCAATGTGTCCTAAGGGCTCGATGTACTGAGAAAAGTGAATCGGGCATAGCCAATGTGTCCTAGTAGGGGTATGTCTGTTACTAATTCGTTCTTTGACATTCATGCGTGGTTATGTCTTTGATACCATTTGTTTCTGTGTATAGGGATAATGATTATATGATATGATACTGTGTATGTGTGGAATTCACTAAGCTTTGTGCTTACGCCTTTTCCCTTAAAAATACTTTTCATGTACGCAGGATGGTCGGCATGATTATACACACTGGCTTGAGGTGGGTTTTTGGAATTAATATTGAATTTGTTGTGTTTTCATAAATTTTAGAATTATAACTTATAATGTTTGGAAACAGAATTGATCTTGGGGTTTGGTATTTCACTTATTTTGAAGAAAATATATCAAATGGATGATTTATGTAAAAAAAAGTTCAATTGTATTTGAAATTTTGGGATGTTACATAATGGGGATGGGTAGTTGGGTTGATTGTTGATCTTTAAACATAATAATTATATTATTGTGGGTTGAAAATTGTATGTACTCACCAGGTTTCCCAACTTAAACCACTCAATCTTATTTGTGTCACAGGTGTCAATACAAAGCTACTTTACACTGAGAGATTTGAAAGAGATGTAGATCACCAGTGTAAAGGAATGTAAGTTCTATTTATGCTTATGTTTCTATATTGACGATGACATCCCAAGGTTTTAAAAGGAATAAAAATACATTTCTTATGAAATGCTTTGATAAAACATAAATCATGTTTTTCTGGGAACAAATTCTGCAACATTTTATTAAAAGAAGTAATATGATCTTTATAAAGCATAAACAAAATCGGTCTTTTCTGGCCGTGAAAATGGGGATGTCAAAGTTGGTATTTGAGCATTAGTTTAAGCGAACTAGGAATAAGGATTTATTTCTAGACTTAAACTTAGAATGATAAGCGATGATCATGAGGTGTGTGTCTAATATATTTTAGGTAGTTCACCTAAATAGACACAAACACTAGCTTATTTAGGTAAGATGCCTAACATGCTTTTATGTGCTAAATGATTTGTGATGCTTTATGATGTTATCGTTTGGTCGGATCTATGGTATGTTTCTGACCGGATTTAGAAATTTTATGTGTTCAGATTTCTAAACGTTTATATACGGTATTAGAACTGGCATATAACTTTTCGGAGTAATAAGGAGGATTATGCGTCTAAACCTTCTCTATCTATATTCTCGTCTTGATACACTAAACACATGCTTCCGTGAACATAGCATCATGGTGACGACTTGTAGAGGATTGAGTAAATGGAGGAAATGAAAAGGCTTATGATAGTGAATGACACCTATCGGAAGATATCGTGAGAGTGGTATCTTGCCTTCAGAATATGTTTGATAAAGTAACAGTGTATTCAGAGGAGTACGGTATGTCTGAAGTACACCTTCGATTGGCGGGATGATGGAACAATTGGTGTAATTCCCATCGTATGGAGTTTCCACCACCAACTAATTTGAAGCAGAATTTATGATTGAAGATACACATGGAGGAAGTCCTAGTAGAATCTATGGAAAATTTATGATTGTTTGGATACATTTGTATGTGTTAAAATTGTTTTTGTGATAATGACTTGGAAAACTGGGAGACAATACTTGGGACGAGTATGATTACGTGTGACTGGTAGTAGATGCCTATACTATCGGAAGCACATGACTCACGTTTGGACCAGGGAAAGTCACAAGGTTACTAAGGCGCTAGTAATTGTTTCCGTTTTGTTTATGTATGTCATTACCATCGTTTCAGTAATGACTAAAAAGAAGATTGTTGTCCCGACCCAAGTGGTTATATCAAATCGGGTCCAACTAAGATGAGTATGTTAAATGGTTCAAAGAACCAAGTTCGATGTCGTATCTGACATAAGACAAAAGATAGAAATAAAGGAAAAACGAAGCGATCACTAGAAGTACCCCGATTGTTGTTATAGTAAGAAGATTGTAGCTAGAAGTATTATATGCTAGAATGAGATTATATCACATTAGAACATGAAGGAAGGTATAGTCTGTTCTAGAATTCGACTCTAAAGGACATGAGTCTAAGCGTTGCATCAAACGATGAGAGGTCATTAGAACATGACCCATTGGTCCATGGTGGTAATCAAAGAACTTATCTTAAGTTTGTGATAGGCTATACTTTTGTGGTTTGGGCTAGGCATTCTATTGTATAGATCTTGGGAGGTTGATAGAGGATGCTGTAGTGGTCCATATTGGATAAGAGTGTATGTGTGTGCAAGTTTGCTCGTGTGTGCGGCAACACACTTGTGTGCGGCCGCACACGCCGTGTGCGGCCGCACATATGTGTGCGACTGTACACTGGTGTGCTGCTGTGGGTAGTATAAAAAGGGTTGTGTCAGTGTGTCAGGAAGTAAGTACGTGTGAACAGTGACGTCTGTAAGTGTGTGTTTTCAGGGTGTAGTTGACATTTTTGAGTAATAGATGTGTGCATGCTTGATGTTATTCCTCTTCTACTCCTTCTACATTCTACACTTTGATTGATTGATCAATTGCAATTCATTGACTACTGATTTGGATCCATAGATTGGGACATAAAACAGGTTGTAGTATGCAGCCAGTGTGTGTGCGGTTGGAGTGTGCAGTCAGTGTGTGTGCGGTTGGTGTGTGCAGCCAGTGAGTCTGGTTGGAGTGTGCAGCCAGGTATTCGGTTAGTGTGTGTGGTTGCATTCATATAAATTAAACAAAGCTTGAAACACGGAATCTCAAAGCTTGACTGCTCATCAGGAATTAGATGATATTATGGGAACCACTACTCAAATTCCCCGATTGCTGTCAGTAGAAGGATTTCCTGAATGGAAATATCGAATTGAGAAATATATCAAGATGAAGGATTTTAAAATTTGGAGAAGTATTTTGAGAGGTCAAATCCGTGTCACAACAACATTGGAAGATGTGACCATAACTGACAGACAAGTTGAACACTACACTGATGATGATTTTGAAAGAGTCGAGGAGCAAGAAAAGGCACTGGCTACACTGACCATGGCATTATCTCCGAAAATTGCTCAAGGATTTCGTGAGTATAGATCAGCAAAGGCACTATGGGAAGCACTGATAGAAGTCTGTGAAGGTAACAAAGACATGAAACGGAGTCGTCAAGACATGCTGTGACAAAAGTTCAACATGTTCAACTATGTTTTGGGAGAAACACTTGAGACTCAGTTGCAAAGTTGTATCACACTCACCATAGAAATAAGTTCTGCTAGGGTAAAGGTTACAAGATCAGAAATCAACAAAAAGCTTTTGAGTTCTCTGCTAAAATCCTGGGATATGAATGTCTCAGTGATTAAAAAGACTAAAGACTTGAACCGATTGAGTTTAGCCGAAACAATGGCAATCATCAAGGCTTGTGATATGGTTGATAAACAAAGAGAGATCAACAATGTCAACTCATACTCCACATATAATCTTGGAATTGAAAACAACAACAACACTGCTTTCTCAAGCTTTTCTACTCCTCAAAGTCCTCAAGCTCATGTTGCTCATATTCAACCCTATGTGATTCATCTGCCCATTTCAAACATTACACCTCAAATGCAACACATTCAATTTTCTCAATCTCAAACTTCATCTTAACAGCTTGGTTCATCTACAACCGCACCAATTCAATCACATGAAGTCGGTCCTCAAATCTCATCTTCAAAAGAAAAGGAAAAAAATTTGGCCCTCGCAACTGGATTGGTAAACTGCTACAATGCTTCTGTGGCAATAGAACTCACTCCACAACTCTCATTTGCTGACCTAGACCAGATCCTTCCTGAAGATGTGGAAGAGATGGACATTACATGGCAGATGGCCATGGCAGTTTTCAGGGCAAAGCAGTTCTTCAAGAAAACAGGAAAAAACAATTGGAGTGTGATTTCTGATAAAAAAAGTGGAACTCAACAAAGGAAAAATGCGATGCTACAAGTGTCATGATCCTGGTCATTTTGCAAGGGAATGTTCAAAACCAGATCGAAGAGAGAGCTCAGAATGAACCATGGTGCCGGTGACATACGTCAACAAGGGATCTTCTTCAAGCAATCAGGCTGCTAACTTGGCGATGGTGGCTCAATCATTTAATTGGGAATACCAAGTTCAGACTCTAAATATTTCAGGACCTGAAAATGCTCATCTTGCCCAGATCAAAATTGATGTGGAAGAAGAAACAGAGACAAGTCTTGAAGAAGCGATGATGAGTCTTCAGTTTGCTTTCATGGTGTAAACCACTCCAGAGCCTACCAAATCTAAGGTTAGTGAATTTGGTTGTTCTCAATCTTGTATTAAAACTATTAAATTCTTGCGAGACCAAATTGAAATAATCAAGAGAGAAAACGAGGACCTTAAATATGAGTGATTAACACTTAGGAAAAATCAAAAGCCCTTAAAGACGCAATTAGAAAATAAAATAAAGTACTTTAAGAAATTGCAAGAGCATCACAGCAACAAATGTGAGAACTATGATCATGTCAAAAGAAAGTTTGTTGTTGTAACCGCTGAACTTGACTCATTGAAAAATCGTATTGAAAATCGTATTGGATACTAACATTTCTACCTCAAGTGCAGATAAGTCAGTAGTTCATGGGGAGCAAGAAGATGAAAAGTCTGAGTGAAATAGTTCAGTGTCTAAGTTTGGTGTTGAGTTTTGTGAGGAGTATGTGATAAATTCAAACAATAACATTTTTATTTCTGGTGATGTGTTGTTTCAAACTGATAATTCTGAAAATAATGGTGTTGTTTCTGATAAACTTGCTAAATCTGATTTGAATGCCTCTACATCTTCCACGTTTGCTACACCATCTAGTACATGTTCCTACAAATGTGAAAATGCTAGAAAACACAATAAAAACCAGAAATCTGACAACAGCAGCACTCAATCAAATGATAATAAACAAATGTATTTCAATTGTGGTACTGCTGGTCATATCGCCAGAAATTGTTTAAACCGGACGTTTGTCCATCACATGTCAAAGATGGGAGAGAATGAGTCTAGAGGACGATCTTTAATTAGAAAATCCTCAAGAACTCGCTCTCGCGATGATGACTGGAAAGCAAATCAAAATAAGAAAAAGGAAGTTTTTCAAAAGGATAAACATGTTTTTAATGAATTCACAAACAGCTTGCCAAAATCAACTCAAGCTAAATCTATGTCGATTTCATCAAAGAGTAGGCCAGGATCTTCAAACTCTTCAAGAAGAAAATCCGTTTACTCAACACAAACTGAAAAGAAAATTGTTACAAAACCTAAATATATATATGGATGCCAAAATTAAACCAGTCATCATCCTCCTCTGTAAATGTTGGAAAAGAAAATTTGAAAAATGAATTTGTGAAAGTTAAGGGTCAACCCAGGACTGTGATAACCTGGGTCCCCAAAACTAAATGATTCCACTCATCGTGCAGGGACAGTTGCGGTGGAATGTCGTCAGACCCTGGTATGTCGACAGCGTCTGCTCCCGGCACATGACTGCTAATATATCACAACTGTGCGACATTCAAGCATTTAATCGGGGATATGTCTCCTTCGCGGGTGGAGAAGGCGGAAAGATAACTCAGAAGGGAACTTTCTCAAATGGAGTGCTAACTTTTGAGAATGTTAACTATGCTCCTAAATTAAAACATAGCTTGTTGAGCGTATCCCAGATCTGTGACAAAGGCTATTCAACTCACTTCACCGATAAAGAATGTATGATCTTAAAGCCAGGCATTGTCATTCCGGAGGAATGGATTCTCGTAAAATCAAAGCGGGATGGGAATGCCTATATTATCGACATGAAAAGCAATGTACCCGATGAAGTCACTTCTCCGTTTTCAAAAGTCTCAGAACATAATGCAATGTTGTGGCGTCGTCGACTTGGCCATGCAAATGCAAAGAATCTAAATCATCTCGCTATGAACGAAATGGTCTGTGGTCTTTCTGTCATAGATTTTATTACTTTTGAAAAATGTGTTTCCTGCGCTCAAGACAAACACCATCGGAAACCACATTTGCCAAAGCGGGTCAACTACATCAGTCAGGTGCTCCAATTATTACATATGGGCTTGTTTGGTCCGGTCAACGTACTCAACATCAATCGAAATTCGTATTGTCTCGTTGTGCAATACGATTACTCTCGTTTCACGTGGGTATTCGTTCTGTCCAACAAAGTTGGGATCGCCGATCATATCAAGAAATTCATTGTGATGATAGAGAACCAAGCCAACCACCAAGTGAAAGTGCTTTGTAGAGATAATGGAACCGAATTCAAGAATGTTGTTCTTGATCATTTTTGCATTGAGAAAGGGATTGTGCATCAATCTAGCTTCGTCAGAACACCATAACAAAACGGTGTTGCTGAACGGAGGAATCGAACACTACAAGACACTGCAAGGACGATGCGTTGTGATTCTAAACATCCAGTATTCTTTTGGGTGGAGGCGATCAATACAACTTGTTATTTTCAAAATCATGTGCTGATCAACAAAGCCCAGATAAAGAAACCATATGAGATCCTCTATCGACACAAGCCATCTGTGAGCCATGTCCGAGTATATGGTTACCCTTGCACCCTTCTTCACTTGGAATCCAACCCAAAATTGAATACCAAAGCTGATGATTGTTATTTTGTTGGTTACGCTGCTCGTACTGCTTACCGGATATACAACAAGAAGACGAAGCAAATTGTGGAGTCTTTCGATGTTCGTTGGCTTGAAGAGAATGAGATAGATGCTAGGGTGGGTCCTGACTGGTTATTTGACTACACATCTCTATTCAAATCCTTTTGTGTGTCGTCTAATAACCAGGTTGGGTCTACCATTAGCTCAAAGACTACAATTGAAGATGATGAGGAAGAGGTTGTCTACAGTCTGCCATTAGTTTTTACTACGGATCTCCTAGTGGAGTCCTCTGTTTCAACTGCTTCTCCAGAGACCCCAACATGACAAGCTGCTCCAAATGCTGATGCTACTCCTCTAACTCCAGTTGAAAGAGAATTCATGAACCAAGATGCTTCCGCTGTCACTCAAAATCTAATGGAAATTCTCTTTCATGAACAGATCGCAGATGAGTTTGTAGTAAATTCACCGCACAAAGCTGGTAAATTTTCTATGAATTCTTTAGCACTTGATGGAGCTGTAAATATACATAATCTTCCTGTTACATACAATGACATCAGTCATGAAATCCCCTCTCGTATAAAACATTATCATCCGATAAAAAAACGTCATTGGGCTGCTGGGCGACGGAGTTTAAACGAGAAGTCAGAGTGAAGACATCAACACACGTATTTACTCTTGCTTCATTTCTCAAATAGAGCCCAAGAACATCGATATGGCTTTGAATGAGCCCAGCTGGGTAGATGCCATGCATGACGAGCTTAATCAATTTGAAAGGCTCGGGGTGTGGAAGTTGGTTGAGTTGCCTAAAGGCAAGAAATCTCTTGACACCAGATGGGTGTTTCAGAACAAGCAAGATGATTCGGTTGTAATTGTAAGAAATAAGGCGAGATTGGTGGTCCGTGGATTCAGGCAAATTGAGGGTCTTGATTATACAGAAGTCTATGCTCCGATGGCGCGCTTGGAAACCATTCGTATCTTTCTCGCTTACGCCTCCTACATGAACTTCACCGTATATCAAATGGATGTCAAGACGGATTTCTTGTACGACAAGGTGAAGGAGGAGATTTATGTTGACTAACCTCCTAGGTTTGTTAACTCAAAACTTCCCAACCATGTCTACAAGTTAGACATGGCTTTGTATGGACTACACCAAGGTCCCAGAGCATGGTATGGTACCCTCACATAGCATTTGCTCGATCATGGCTATTCTCGCAGCACTATTGAGCAGACCTTATTCATCAAGCATGTTGGCAAAGACCAGATTTTGGTCCAAATATACCTGGATGATATAATTTTCGGGTCAACGAGTCAACAACTTTGCAAAGAGTTCAAGAACGTCATGAAAAGGCATTTCGATATGATTTCATTAGGGGAGATGACCATGTTTTTAGGGCTTCGGGTCAAAAAATCTTCAGCCGGAATCTTGATTCATCAAGCCAAATATGTAGACGTTATGCTCGAGAAGTTCGGTTTCAGAGACGTTAAGCCTGCTATGACGCCCATGGCGGAGGGGCCATTGCTGACTCCTAACCTTGAAGGTGAATCAGTAGATCAAACGGACTACAGATCAATGATTGGATCACTAATGTATCTGACTGCGAGTCGCCCAGACATTATGTTTGTGGTCTGTCAATGCGCGCGCTACCAGGCTAATCCTAAACTATCTCATCTTACTGCTGTTAAAAGAATTTTTCGGTATATCAAAGGCAGCCCGAAATTGGGTCTTTGGTATCCGAAAAATTCCGAATTTGACCTTTACGCTTTTGCAGACAGCAATTATGGTGGTTGCGAGCTTGACAGAAAATCGACATCAGGAGGATGTCAATTTCTAGGAGATAGGCTGGTATCTTGGCAATGCAAAAAAGCAACATATTGTCTTACCTCAACAGCAGAAGTAGAATACGTAGCTGCATCTACTTGTTCCTCTCAAGTGATATGGATCCAACATCAGCTGTTTGATTACAGTTTGAATTTTCAAGAAACCCCCATATTATGTGATACTGAAGCTGCCATCCAAATTGCTAAGAATCCGGTCCAACACTCAAAAACCAAGAACATCGACATGAAAATTCATTTTATCAGAGATTGTTATGATCTTTCGCTCATTCGGCTAGAACAGTTTCCCACTTCCAATAATGTGGCGAATCTGTTTACAAAGCCGTTTAATAAAGCTCGATTAGATGTGCTGGTAAACTATTTAAAAATGATTCGCTTGGAGGATTAATTTTTGTTTAGATCAGGTTAAATTTGCGCATTTTTATTTCATTCTCACCCATGCAAAAATTTAGGGGGAGAAATAAACAAAAACGAAAACAAGTAGAAATTAGAAAATTAAAAATCCAAAAACAATAGAAAATCAAAAATATCAAAAATATTTCTTTTAAGTGATGGTTTGGGAAGTGATTTCAAAAGGAGATAATAGGCAATTTGGATCTGTGTAAGGTACCAAAGCTGAATTTTCTAGGCTCTGTGTTCGATGCGCTAGTAGGCACGACGAATTTAATGGGCTTGACTAGGCAAAGATGAACATAAGAAATCAAATCACTTGACAAATCTTGACCTAGATAGATCCGTTTAGCCTGACAATACGACGCTTAGATAGGTTGACCAGGGAGATATACATGAGAATCCACTAGTCACATTAAAGAACCCGTATCTAAAACTGTGGTTTTACTTTTCCTCGATGTACGGATTCTGTCCTTAATTCCGATATTGATAGGGCGACCGGGGAATTCCGATAAATTAGGTCTGTAGAAAATTATTTTGTTTCCTTCATACTGTTAGTCATATATTGCTTCCTCTGCGTGATTGGAAAAGATCCGACCTGGACTGCAACATATGCAAATCTATTTCTCTGCATATTATATCTATGAAATTCTTCCTATCTGTTAGCCATATGCTGTCTCCTTTGTGTGATTAACAATCCGACCTGGTACACATCATATGAAACCTTCTACTTCTCAATCCATCTAAAACTATAAATAATCATAATCTAAATCTATTCTCTCTATGAGTGATAGTCTGCTCACTTAAAGTTAGGAGTATCTCGGAAGTTCTTGATTATTGGGGTATATTTGGAAGCGGGAAACATGTTCTAGTACATCTAAAATTGAGCAATTCTCGATTGTCTGTAGATCTCGCTACTCAACATAGGTGGACAACAATATCCTTGGTCTTCGTCAGATGAATGGTACTTAGGAAGTTTTCTCAAGGAACATAGGATCAACTTGTCTTGTCACTTATAGCATGTCCAAAATTTGTCACAATTTTTCATGCTTAAGTGGACTACAGTACCGGCGATCGACCAGATCTATTCATGAAAGGAGAGGTACTGATAAATGAAAAAGATTGTCTAACAACTTTGATCCCATATCACAAAAGGTTAATCAATTTCAAGATAGAATATTAAATTTAGTTTGAATTAAAAAATTTAGTATTTTTTTATTTTATTTTTAGTCTTTAAATTTTTAGGATTAGTAAAATTTAGAAAATGTTACTTCATTTTATTTTATTTTATTTTATTTTATATTGAAGTTAATCCTTAAAATGATTTGTTTTTAAATACTTTTGAGTATTGGCCCTTTACTTTTGAGGAATGGTAAATGGCGATCAAATTTTAAAATGGTATAAAAGGGAAGTGTGCGGTCAAATTTTTTTTACTTTTTCATCCTCCAAAATCGATCGCACACTCCCCTTCTCTCTCTCTCTCTCTCTCTATCTCTCTCCAAAATCCTTAAGAAGCTCTCTTGTTCATGAAATCGAAGCTTCCTAACAGTAAGTGCCATGAAATCGAACCCCATAATGAATGTTTTAAGTTCATCAACCTTTAATCGATGATCAATTGAAGGATTGGATTTCTTTAGTGCGTGTGCAGCCGCACATGCTGTGTGCGGCTGTACACTATCATGTGCGGCTGCACACATTGTGTTTGGCTGGTTGTAACAACCCAAAGTTTTCCATCGCTGAGATCCGTTCCGCCCGTAAAATTCACCGTTTATTAATTCGTTCCGATCTCGTTTTTGGGCTAAATTATTTAAACTTATATGTTTGTTTAATACTAATGAGTGTCCAAACCCCTTAGGAACTCATGAAATTAGCCCAAAATGTTTATTTCAGAAATTTTAGAAACGTCCCCGCCGGGTTATGGAAACTTAATCGGGTGCGACCAAAAGCCCCGTTTAATGCCAGTATCCGGTAGAATTTCACCGTGTCCAAGTTTTGGGACATATTTAAACGTGTTCAAACTTTCATTTGAAACTTTTGCTTTATCTCTCTACTCTCTCTCTCTAACTGTGACAACCCGATATTTTCCATTTAAATCAAACCATTGCAATCCAATAGTAGTAGAGCAGTTACAGTGAAAATTCAAACTTTTGGAATAAGTTTGGCAGTTTTAGGGTTTTACACTTAAGGAGTTATTAGGAGAGTGGTTGCACTAGGATTTTATGCAACACTGTAAATCCATTATTTGATTTCCATTTAGAGAAAAGCCAAATACTCTCTCACGGATCTTCGGGTTTTCATCCCAGATTGTGAGTCTACTTCCCTAAATGTGTTTTAATACTTGTTATATGCTTTATAACATTGATTTCATGTCCAAAACACAAGATCCGGGAGTTTACCGCCCAAGAACGTTCTTGGGGAGTAAACTCCAAAATCAAGCCTAAAGGCCACATAGTCCCATTTCCGTGTTAGGCATCTAACTAAGGACTTTATGAATGATCATTAGAGGCTAGAAGCAAAGCAAAATCACTTGGTTTGAGGAGTTTACGGCCAAGGAACCACCTCTTGGGCCGTAAACTCCAAGTAAAGGGCACAAATGGGTGCCTAGTGATCCTTTAGCCTTAGAACAGGAACCTAGAAGCCTTAAGCAAGTGTTTTAGACCAACAAAACAATTGGAAACCCACTTTGGAAGGGAGTTTACGGCCAAGATGCTCCTTAGGCCGTAAACTCCAAGATTTAGGGCCAAAACCCCTTCAAACTCTTCCTAGGGCTTAGTCTTCATTTTTAGCAAGCACCTTAATGGGTTTAGGACCAAGGAAAATCATGAAAAGCATAAGTGTTGGAGAGTTTACGGCCAAGAGTATTTCTTGGGCCGTAAACTCCTTTAATGGGGTCAAAGGACACCCTAGACACTTCCTTAGGCCAAGAAACTTTTAGGACAAGTACTTAGATGAGGTATGGACTAGTTAAAATTCTTAGGACCTCATGTGTGAGGGAGTTTATGGCCCAAAGAGTTCTATGGCCGTAAACTCCATCAAATGGTCCCATTTAGTGCCTTAAACCTCCCTTAATCCACGTATTGAAGCCTAGACTTGTTCCTAGAATTATTAGACACTTGAAAAGACAATAAGAACCCTCCCAAGGGAGTTTACGGCCGTAAACTCCAAGGGAAAAGGGTCTTTGGGCCATAAACTCCCCTTAAGGGTCAATATGGTACCTTAAACTCTTGCCTAGCCTTGAAGCAATTCCCCTCTAAAGTTGTAGTACTTCTAAACTCCATTTCATGGCTTGTTTGAGAGTTTACGGCCAGGAGCTTACTACCCTGGGCCGTAAACTCTAACGGATATGGTCTTTTGACCTTAAACTTCCATTAGGGGCATTGCACTCCCTTATTGCAACCCATTTGCCTCCTAGCACTTGACCAAAAGTGTTTACCTCACGCGTAAATGTTTATACTTGCATAGTTAGTGATTAAATCTCTAATTATTTATATACATATGTCTTCATATGTAATTAGGATCATTGTGTGTGTGTAAGTCATCACTTGACACCAAGCACTTGTCCGATCCTTCCGTGCGATAACAGCCCGTTCATTTCCAGTCACATACTGCAGGTGAGTTCATACCCCTTAACTAATGTTTTAAACTATTTCAAATGTTTTATGGGGGGGGGGATACAAGTAGAATCATGCTACTTATTATGTCAATCACATGTGATTAGTAAGTTGGATTATATTACTTATTACATCAATCACATGTGATTAATATACATCATTCAAAAGATTTGGCTACTCATTAGCCGTTTTACCAAATAGTTTCCTTCAAATGATTTTTATAAACATTTTATATGTTTTCTACTACTTACTACACTGTACTTCTTACTCTGTCATCATATTTCAAACTCATTTACAATTGTGTTTTATCAAACAAGTGTTCCTTGTACTTATATTGTTTTCAAACAAGTGTTCCTTGTACTTATACTGTTTTATCAAACAAGTGTTCCTTGTACTTATATTGTTTTATCAAACAAATGTTCCTTATACTTATATCGTTTTATCAGACTTATGCCTTCAAATTGTTTTATAGATTGACATCAAGTCGATCTTTCTTTAGACTAATATTTATATTTCAAATGTTACTAAATTTATTTATGCTTTGATATTGTAAATTGCATGCCTCTATATGTATAGTTATATAAGAAATGTTTAAAAGACTTAGCAAGGCTATCCACCCTATTTCCTTTTCGCGCTTGAGATGTGGTCTGGTGGGATATCGGATACTCGTCCGAAGGTCGTTTAAATATTTGTTATATATCATGTGTACATATAAAGTCATAAAAGGTCCTTCCAATTCATCCTATGCCCTTGGGTAGCAAGGGTATACATCCACGTCCATACGTACCACTTAGATCACTAGTAAGCTACCATATGGGTAGTTCGAGAAGATACCAGAACCATTACTAGAACGCGATATCATACAATGAGTCAGTTCATTCATGAGTCAATACTTTCTAGAACGTTACTGTACGATACATATACATCTATACTAGGACAAGAACATATACAATTATACTAGAACGCTTACATGACAATACTTGCTAGATAGAGAGAACACACATTACAGCTAGCACACGTAGAACATTTCAGTACACCATTAGACAATTACATGATCACAGTTATGTAAGTACAATTACATGATCACACTTACACGAGTACGCTTACATATACATATACATATACATAGAACAGACGTCACTAGGGGCTATAGCTCAGAACCAGTTCAGGATCTAACTATACTGATAAATCACACTACAATTGTGATTGGTATATCGAGTATACATGATCATAGTAATGTGGATGCTCACGGCTTGCATTCATGCAGGGGTCGTAGGTAGGTCCTAAAATCCCTTTGATAGGGGAGCGAAACAGTCTGGGATCTTGACATCACATTATACCTTATCCCTCAAATAAGGCAAGTTGAGTATCAATGTATTGATATATATATATATATATATATATATATATATATATATATATATATATGTCCAAATACTATGGTACTTGGAAGTATTACCCTAGACTTAAGGTAATAGGTACGGTTGTAGTTCGACACTAAACCATAGTACCATTTCTTTCCTATTATATTCACTTAGTGAATTCTTCATAGGAAGCACGGTGATGTAGTTACTATCTGTTGATAAATAGTAGCCCTTTTTAGAGCTACGATTTAGTACTACGTTAATTTTCCAGTACATATTTCAGTGATAACCTCACTTAAACATAAATGTATAAACTATATTTTTGGATAATGATAGTTATATTTTGGAAAAACACATACTCTTACAAGAGACACACATACAGAACAGTTAGGTCTTGGTAGAAGACACCTTCACATACTAGAAGGAATCATAGGGATTATGGGGTTTTTCAAACACTTACAATTCATATACATTTACAAATTCTTACAATACATAGACTTACAAATGCTTACATACAAATTAAGACACTAAATGCTTATGATCTCACTAGCTTTAAAGTTGATACTCGTTTTCAAAACTACTTGTATCATCAGGTCATCATAGACAGGTACCGATGCAAGGAGAAAGGAAGATGATGCTTATTCAAGACTTATCTTTCATTTTGATTTATGCTTTAGTGTTTATCAAAATTTGACAGAATACAATTGTATAATAATTATTTTATTAATGCAATGGATGATGTTGTTTCTTGTTTACTACTTTACATTGTTATTGATATTAAACATGACGTCCTCCGCCCCAGAACGTTTCCGCCGTTCTTGGTTTTGGGGTGTGACATTTAAGCCCTAAGGATTGCATCTAAGCTATTGTAGGACAAGGCACTTCTGTTTAGGGTTCAAAAGGACCCTATACATGACTTTACTCTCCATATATCCTCACAATTGGAGTTTACGATTGTAAATTCTTGAGTTTACGGCCGTACACTGCCAAACTTGGTGGTATTTTGTGTTTTGAAGTTGTAAATGATCCCTAGAATTATTCCAACTTGGTGGTTTAATTCTTGGAAGGGTTTAAGGCATAGAAACACCCCTTTGAGAAGTTTACGGCCTTAAGGCCATATCCTTTAGATTTTGCGGCCGTAAACTCTTAAGGATGGGTGTTTTTGATGCTTTCAAGTCCGATACACATGTAGTATAGGTCTTAAACTTTTATCCCAAGCATATAAAGGCATTAGGCACACTTTGATGCGCTTCTTTGATGTTCACGACCCTAGAACCTTATTAGGGCTGTGAACTCACTTTGAGGGGTGATTTTGATGTGTTTTGATCCTTCATTTAAGTGGGAACAATTTCTAGTAAATATTTAAGGCTTTAGGTGCCTTAAAAGCACCCTTTTGTCCATGATTTTGGAGTTCACGGTCCAAGATCTTCTTGGGCAGTGAACACCCAAAAATATGTGTTTCTTGGTTGATTTCTTGTCCCTAATACACTTCTATACAAGCCCAAAGTAGTATCATATCATAAGGGAAGGTCTAGGCATTGTTTCGGTAGTTTACAGCCCAAGAACACCATGGGGAGTAAACTCCTAAATCTAGTGATTTAGCCATCTAAATCATGTTATAAACACATAATAAGCTTTCTATCACTACTAGCGAGAGTTACTCACGTTTTGGTATAAAAACCTGAAGATTCGTGAGAGAGAAAATGGCTTTTCTCTAGTTGGAAATGCGAGTAATGAATGAATTTGGTTTAGAATTCTATTTATAGTCCTGAGATATTCTTGGCAGAAAATATTTTTATTCCTGAACTGATTTCTCATATAAAAGAGTGTTGGAATAACAGTGTTGCACTAAATCCTAGTGCATCCACTCTCCTGATATCTCCTGAAGTGTAAACCCTGAATTACTCAAACTTACACGAAAAAGTCTGAAAATTAATTGTGACTACTATAACTTCTATTGAAGTGATATTGTTTGTACATAATGGAAATTTTGGGTTGTCACATCATCCCCCGTTAGAAGGAATTTCATCCCGAAATTAGAATTTAAGCAATTAAGAAGTTACAAATAACTCAGCGAAAAGGTGAGGGTATTTCAGTTTCATTTGATCCTCTCGTTCCCAAGTGAATTTAGGTCCACGCTTTGCGTTCTAGCGCACCTTCACTATCGGGATACGGCTCTGCTTTGTTTGCTTGACATCTCGGTCCATGATCTCTACTAGTTCTTTCACGAAGTTGAGGCTCTCGTTGATCTCGATCTCGTCGAGTGGAATAACAAGAGTCTCGTCGGACATACACTTTTTCAAGTTCGAGACGTGGAAGGTAGGATGTACGTTACTGAGTCCGTGTGATAGATTGAGATTGTAAGCTACAGGGCCGATTCTCGTGAGAATCTCAAAAGGCCCTATGTATCTTGGATTGAGCTTCCCACGCTTTCCAAAGTGTATCAAGCCCTTCCAGGGTGAGACCTTCAGTAGGACTCGGTCGCCCACCTAGAATTCCAATGGTTTCCTCTGCTTGTCAGCGTAGCTTTTCTGTCAGTCTCTAGAGGCTTTCAATCATTCACAAATTTGAACGATCTTCTCCTTCATTTCCCGAATGATCTCCGGACCCATGAGAGTGCTTTCGGGAACTCGTCCCTTATCTTACTAGGTATCACCCACTTCAGCCCAGCACAGAGGGGATCTGCACTTTCTGCCATAGAGGGCCTCAAATGGAGCTGCTTTTATGCTCGTGTGATAACTGTTGTTGTAGAAAATTTCGACAAGGGGTAAATGGGTATCCCAAGCTTTTCCAAAGTCAATCACACAGGCACGCAACATATCTTCTAAGATTTGGAGAGTTCTCTCACTTTGCCCGTCGGTCTGTGGATGGTAGGCTGTACTCATGTCCAGCCTAGTTCCTAGGGAACTTTGTAACGACTCCCAGAACCTCGAAGTGAATGTACTATCTCTATATGAGATAATGGATATAGGAACACCGTGCAGTCTTACAATCTCCCTAATGTAAGTCCTAGTAAGTTTCTCCGTCTTGTCTGTTTCTTTGATCGGCAGGAAGTGTGCAGACTTGGTCAGTCTATCGACGATGATCCATATGGAATCAAGTCCACCCGTCATCTTGGGAAACTTGGTTATGAAGTCCATAGTGATCCGCTCCCACTTCCATTTTGGTATCTCCGGTTGCTATAGGAGACCGGAGGGTTTCTGGTATTCGACCTTGACCTTTGCGCATGTAAGGCATTTACTCACGAAGGTAGCAATATCTGCTTTCATGTTAGGCCACCAGTAAAACTTTTTAAGATCCAGATACATCTTATCTGAACCCGGGTGGACGGAATAACGAGTGTTGTGAGCTTCCGTCATGATCAAGTCTCTGAAGCCACCGTGTTTCGGTGTCCAGATCCGATCAATGAGGTATAAGGCTCCGCCACCCTTGACTTCCAGGTTCTTATCCATCCCTCTAAGGGATTCACCAGTCACGTTTTTAGGTTTCAAAGCGTCGAGCTGAGCCTCCTTAATTTGCGTGGACAAGTGTTAATGGATAGTTATAGTCAAAGATTTGACTCTACGACCAGTATATTCTTTCCGACTCAGGGCGTCGCCTACTACATTGGGTTTACCCGGATGATAACGAATTTCGCACTCGCAATCACTAAGTAGCTCTACCCATCGTCGTTTTCTCATGTTGAGCTCTTTCTGGTCGAAAATGTGTTGTAGACTCTTGTGGTCTATAAAGATCGTGCTTTTTGTACCATACAGGTAGTGTCACCAGATCTTCAGAGCAAATACGACTGCTCCTAGTTCAAGATCATGGGTGGTGTAGTTAACCTCATGTGTCTTCAGCTGTCTCGAGGCATAGGCTATGACTTTACCTCGCTGCATCAGAACACATTCGTGTCCTTGATTTGATGCGTCGCAATAGACAACGAAGTCCTCTATCCCTTCGGGGAGGGATAGTATCGGTGTGGTGCACAAGGCTCGTTTGAGCGTTTGGAACGCTCTTTCTTGTTTCTCTTCCCATTCGAAGGCTACGCCCTTCTGGGTCAGGGTTGTAAAACGTTTTGCTACGCGGGAGAAGTTCTGAATTAACCTGCGATAGTAGCCAGCCAGACCTAGAAATTGACGAATTTCTGTAGGTGTCTTCGGTGCCGACCAGTTCTCGATGGCCTTAATTTTGGAAGGGTCCACGTGCATTCCTTCTTCGCTAACAACATGGCCCAAAAATTTGACTCGCCGAATCCAAAATTCGCACTTGGAGAACATCACGTAGAGCTTCTCCGACCGCAATGTTTCTAAGATTTTACGGAGATGTTGGCTATGTTCATCCTTATTTGGAGAGTAGATGAGTATGTCATCAATGAAGACGATGAAGAACCGATCCAAGTAAGGACGAAACACCCTATTCATCAGATCCATGAATATTGCGAGCGCATCAGTTAATCCGAACGGCATCACTACAAACTCGTAGTGCCTATAACGAGTTCGGAAGGCTGTCTTGGGAACATCCTCCTCTAACACTCGTAGTTGGTGATATCCGGATCGTAGATCTGTCTTCGAGAAGTAGTTGGCTCCTTGAAGTTGATCAAATAAATCGTCAATGCGGGGCAAAGGATAACGATTTTTAATGGTAAGTTTGTTGAGTTCTCTATAGTCGATGCATATGCGAAACGATCTATCCTTCTTCTTGACGAACAAGACCGGTGATCCCCATGGTGAGAAGCTTGGTCTAATGAATCCCTTCTTGAGAAGTTCGTTAAGTTGACTGGAAAGTTCCTGCATCTCGGCCGGTGCCAGACGATAAGGAGATTTGGCTATGGGGGTAGCTCCTGGCACTAAGTTGATTCTGAACTCGACTTGGCGTTGCGGTAGTAAACCGGGAAGTTCTTCTGGGAAGATGTCGGGAAAGTTGCGTACTTCTGGGATGTCCTGAATGTTTTTCGTTTCTTGACTTGTATCAATGACGTGTGCGAGGAATGCATGATATTCCTTTCGCAAGCACTTTTCGGCTTGAATGCACGAAATGATGCGAAGGCTCGTACTAGGTTTTTCGTCATAGATAATTAAGGTTTCATTGTTAGGAAGGTTAAGACGAACTCCTTTTTCAAAGCACATGATGTCGGCATGAAGAAGACTCAACCAATCCATGCTGATGATAACGTCGAAACATTTAATTGGGACTGGCATGAGATCTATCTTGAAAGTATGGCCATCTAATGTTAAAGTAGAACCTATGTATATGCAGTTAGTACTCTCCGTTTTCCTGTTAGCCATTTCTACCGTAAATGAATTATCTAATGCACAAGGTTTTTATTTAAGCAGGTGTGCAAATTTGCAACTTACGAAACCTTTCTCTGCTTCAATGTCGAAAAGTGTGCAAGCATATGAGTTATCGAGGAGAAATATACCAGTAACTATCATAGGATCAGCCATCCCCGCTTTAGGGCAGTTCCTCTTGTAGTGGCCCACTTCGCCACAACCGTAGCAAGTTTGGCCCATACCGGCGTTAGGAACCTAGGCGACCTGAGCTGTTGGAGTCTTGCGGAAACGGATTGCGTGTCCCTTCCTGTTGCAGTTAGAGCACTGCATCTCCTTGCAAGGTCCGTGGTGGGGGAAATTACACCTGGTGCACCTCGGGAGAGTTCCAGCTTATGTTTTTGCTGGTAAGGGGTTCGCAGGGACAATGGGAGTCACTTTGGCAGCATTGATCGCCACAAGTTGTTGTTTCTTGGAGGATCCTTGTGAAGCCCCTCTTTTCCTCTGATTCCACCCCTTCCTGTTGTGTTCGGGGTTGGACTTTTATGCTACGGGTGTAGGGATTGTTGGGTACTGAGGTTTCCTGTGATCTATGAGAGATTGTGCCAGTTCCTTGGCACTGTCAAAAGTGATAGGCCTGGAGGCTAACACACTTGACTGGATCTGGGGCGACAGTCCCCAGATATATCTCTCTATCTTCTTGCTCTCGAGAGCAACCATATCAGGGCATAAGTTTGCCAGATCACAGAACCTATTTGTGTAGGTCGTGATGTCGGATCCAACCATTTGTAGACCCCAGAATTCTTGCTCGAGTTTTTGTACTTCACCTCGAGGACAATATTCTTTCATCAGCATGTCTTTCAACTTTTCCCAGCCGATAGAATACGCCACCACCAGAGTCAGATACTTAACATGGTCGTTCCACCATGTTAGTGCTCTGTCAGAGAAGGTACAAGTTGCGGACTTGACCTTGTTGCCTTCTTGGCATCCGTAGATTTCAAAGACAAATTCCATCTTTTCAATCCATTGCCTTAACACCATAACCCCACCAATACCACTGAAGCTGTGGGGTTTGGCGTTCGTGAAGTCCTTATAGGTGCATTCCCGAGGGTGCCCATGGGTTTCACCATGGTTCGAGGGAGGTGCACCTGATCCCGATCCACTAGAGACAGGAGCGTTGATTGCTAACACAACAACTGCAACTGCCGCTGTGAAAACCTGCCTGGAACATGTTTCCATCGAATGGAGTAGGTGGTTAAAGAGGTTCAGGTGGAGGTGGAGGTGGTGGTATCGGTGCTTCGTTGTTTGGGTTACGCCTGGTATTTCTGCGTGGCGGCATCTTTAACTATACGCTTAAATGATGAAGACATGGATACGAATAAATGATTAATGAACGTGTCTCATGGACTAACTCCCCACAGTCCAACAACAGAATGAATAGAATGACTAAATGAAGATGACAACATTTGGATAATGATTTCCATAAGATTAGATATCTGTCAATAATACTGGAATTACAGATGTAACAAGTTAGGGAAAAATGGCCTAGAAGTAGGCCTTACATCAACCAAGATGGAAAATTTTGATAGAATTAAGACTAGATCAAGACCTAACAGGTCTAAGATTTATAAAGATAGGAAATTAGACCAAAGCTTTTCATAAACTAGGTTATATCCAAAAGATGAGTCGATGAGATTCTATCGGCGACGAGAACTTCTAGCATGAGTTCTTGATCCCGATAGTAGACGTTCCAAGTCCCTCACACGCCTGTCAGCTCTCACTTGCTGAGATCGAAGTTCCCTAACTTTAGCTTGAGTTTCAGCAAGTTCCCTCTGCAGATTTGCATTGCGGACCAGAGTCCTTTCATGAGCAGACTCTAGTTGGCGAATGTGGACAATGTTAACGCCAGAGTTGGCTTCAATCTCCACGACCCGGTTAATAGTTGTTTGACCCAGTATCATGATTCTGGAAATTCTACGAACCTTGATTAGTAGGACTCTATCAGCAGAACCTCCTTCAGTGAGGTTGTAGAAACTTTGGTCTCCATTGTAGGGAATGGGCTGACCTTGTTGCCAACTCCATCTAGTTAAGTTAGTGGCCCACAGAGGTGTGGGTCCTTGAAACACAGGACGGGGGTTCAGGTTTGGGTTTTGAGCAGTTGGGGGTAGGTTGTTGACTTCAGGCTCCGAGTCAGAACTATCGGAAAAACCCTCAGCATGGTGATCATCCAAAGGGATTGGGTGATCATCTTCTGGTTCTGCCTCTAGCCAACCAGCATTACCTTGGTTTGGGAAGTACGGATCTCCATGGTGAAATCCAGCCTTTTTAATCTACACGAGAAAAAGGATATAAGAAATAGCTAAATAGAAGAACTAACTAAGATAATTACAGTAAGACCAAATACCCCTATGATATTTCTTTATGGTTGTGTTGGTAAGTTTTTAGACTTGTTGCCATATCACAACCATTCTTGGGCATATGCTAATCACTCCTCGGACCAGCATAGTTGATCAGGCTATGCCTTTCCCAAGACTGACCATATATCCCCAGGCTTACTTGCGATATTCAATAATCATAACACTTTTGTTCTTGTCATTGTGACGTTGGTTTTAGTATGAATGCAGGCACGTATAGTTTTTTAAATATTTTATTATTTAAAAGTATAACTCTTAGACAGAGTGTTTTAATCCCAATGTATTTATAGTTAGTATATCTTTTATGGGTTGATATACTATATTCACTATAAACAATGCTCTAATACCAATCTGTCACACCCCAAAACCACGAACGGCGGAAACGTTCAGGAGTGGAGGACGTCATGTACAGTATCACAACAGTGTGAAATAGTAAACAAGCAACAACATCATCCATTGCATTATAGGTAAAGTTTTAATACATGTGTATTCTTTCATTGTAATAAGACACCAAAAATATATAATCAAAATAAACGACGAGACTTGTCTGTGCTCCATCTTCTCAAAACCTGGCCAGCGTACCTGGCTACTGGTGACCTGAGAATACTAGTTATTTTGAAAGAGAGTATCAACTTTAAAGCTGGTGAATTCATAAGTATTTAAGTGTCATTGTCTTGCTTTGTAAAGCTGTTATGAATGTCATGAAAAAACTTTAGGTAAGACAGTTGATATAAGTACGAAAATCCCTAAGAAATCCCTTATTTCCTACTAGTATGAAATGTAGTCTTCCACCAAGACCCGAATATTTTGTTATGACAATGTAGTCTTCTACCAAGACCCGAATGTTTTGTTATGACAATGTATTCTTCTACCATGACCCGAATGGTTTGTTATGATAACGTAGTCTTCTACCAAGACCCAAATGTTTTGTAAGTAAAATGATAGTTTTTCCTTCTTTTTGACTACTACAAACAGTAATTAGTCTAACTCATCGTTTATGTGAATATATAACAAAGTACAGTAAATAGGAAAAATATAATCATGTAAGTGTTATCCCTGGATACCAGGACTAACACGCCATCGCATTAAGCGATATGTATAACCTAATGAACCTCTGAAGATGGTCCAATTGTCCTCTGTAGCAGCAACAGGTTGGAGGAAGGGTTTGTCCCATAGCCGACTCCTAATATAAGTGGTAACCTAATGATCATCCGAAGATTTTCTTCTCATCCTCTGTTGCAACAGCAGGATGGATGAATGGTTAGTTCCGATATCAATTTATCTATTATAAGTGATAATCTTAGAGATCTGTAGATGTTCATCACTTAGTGGTGCTAACAGCTGGGTTCCAGAATGGTTAGTCCCGTCTAGACATCCCGTCGAACAAGGATAGGCAGGAACATTTACACAGAAGGTACGAATAAATCTTCCTCATAACTCTAGGTACAAGTATCCAGGTAAGTGAATATAGGATAATGTATATGTGTAACAGTACTAATGTATGGTATTCATGTAAGCGTATTCCAATAAATGTATCTATGAAAACATACTTATGTATCATGTAATCCTAGATAAATGTACTCATGTATCATGTAATCCTAGATAAATGTACTCATGTATCATGTAATGTACTGGTATAGACTCATGAATGAACTGACTCTTCTGTAATTCCTTCTAATAGGAATATTGTTTTGTATCTTCTAACTATCCCTATGATAATTAACTGAAAGGCAATTGTTTGTTCAAGAAGGTAAACGTAATGGCTTTGCAAGATATCTAAGAGTTTTGAATAATAATTAAGAGTGACTTGATGTCATCCTAATAAACAATTCAAAACTAATACTTTTGTTTAACAAGGTATTTTAAGATAGAAAACCATTTCATGCATCACATTTTGTAGTATGTGAAATCTGCTGGATGAAAACACAGTTATAAAATACATATGAGTGATTTAATAACATGTTGTTTTCTACTTGTATTCCTCCCCCCATTAAAGCAGTTAAAAACATTTAAAATATTCATTTAGGGGTATGAACTCACCTATAGATGGTGATTTGGATGAACTGGACGGTGTAGGATTGTTAGGTGTAAAGTGAGGACTTGTACACACACTACGATCCTAATGAACTGATAATCACACATATATGCACTCAAGTAGTCTTAAATTACTAATTGCTAAAGTTAAGACATCCTAGAACATAATAAACACGTTATATAAGTGTTTTAAGCCCTAAGTATTGCATCTAAGCTATTGTGGGACAAGGCACTTGTGTTTAGGGTTCCAAAGGACCCTATACATGAGTTTACTCTCCATATATCCTCACACATGGAGTTTATGGTTGTAAAATCTTGAGTTTACGGCCGTAAACTCCCAAACTTGGTGGTATTTTGTGTTTTGATGTTCTAAATGATCCCTAGAATTATTCCAACTTGGTGGTTTAATTCTTGGAAGGGTTTAAGGCATAAAAACACCCCTTTGAGGAGTTTACGGTCGTAAGGCTATTTCCATTAGAGTTTGCGACCTTAAACTCTTAAGGATGGGTGTTGTTGATGCTTTCAAGTCTCATACACATGTAGTATAGGTTTTAAACATTTGTCCCAAGCATATGAAGGCCTTAGGCACACTTTGGTGCCCTTCTTTGATGTTCATGGCCCAAGAACCTTATTAGGGCCGTGAACTCACTTTGAGGAGTGATTTTGATGTGTTTTGGTCCTTCATTTAAGTGGGAACAATTTCTAGTAAATGTCTAAGGCTTTAGGTGCCTTAAAAGCACCCTTTTGTCCATGATTTTGGAGTTCACAGTCCAAGATCTTCTTGGGCCGTGAACACCCAAACATATGTGTTTCATGGTTGATTTCTTGTCCCTAATACACTTCTATACAAGCCCAAAGTAGTATCATATCATAAGGGAAGGTCTAGGCATTGTTTCGGGAGTTTATCGCCCAAGAACACCTTGGGGAGTAAACACCAAAATCTGGTGATTTAGCAATCTAAATCATGTTATAAACACATAATAAGCTTTCTAACACTACTAGAGAGAGTTAATCACGTTTTGGTATAAAAAACCGAAGATCTATGAGAGAGAAAATGGCTTTTCTCTAGTTCGAAATGTGAATAATGAATGAATTTGGTTCAGAATTCTATTTTGTAGTCCTGAGATATTTTTGGCCAAAAATATTTTTATTCTTGAAATGATTTCTCATATAACAGAGTGTTGGAATAACAGTGTTGCAGTAAACCCTAGTGCATCCACTCTCCTGATATCTCCTGAGGTGTAAACCTTGAATTACTCAAACTTACATGAAAAAGTCTGAAAATTAACTGTGACTGCTATAACTTCTATTGAAGTGATATTGTTTGTACATGTGACAACCTGAAATTTACATTCTATACAAACTATATCACTTCAATAGAAGTTGTAGTAGTCACAGTTAATTTTCAGACTTTTCGTGGGAGTTTGAGAATTTCATGGTTTACACTTCAGGACTATCAGGAGAGTGTGTGCACCTAGGGTTTGGTGCAACACTGATATTCCAACACTCTAATTCATTAGAGATCATTTCAGTAATAAAAATATTGTCTACCAAAATATTTCAGGACTATAAATAGTTTTCTGAACTAAATTAATTCATTATTCACATTTCTGACTAGAGAAAAGCCATTTTCTCTCTGACGGATCTTCGGGTTTTTATACCAAAACGTGAGACACTCTTTATATTAATGTTATAACACATATTAAGTGCTCATAACATGATTTAGATGGCTAAATCATGAGATCTAGGAGTTTACTCCCTAAGGTGTTCTTGGGCGGTAAACTCCCGAAACAAGGCCAAAACCGATATCGATGCTTGAACAAGGCCCTAGGACATTAGGTAAACACACTAAGGACAAGGAATCATACACAAAACACCCAAGATTTGGGAGTTTACGGCCAAGCACACTCTTGGGCCGTAAACTCCATAAAACATGCACAAATGGTGGATTTTGGACTAAAGGACTTTAAGGTTTGCATCTAGACTAATTCCCCATGTAGTTTAAGGTCCTAAACATATCAAAAGACACAATCAAAGTGAGTTTATGGCCCAAGAGATGCTTAGGCCGTAAACTCCATAAGAATGGACACAAATGTGGTTTCAAGACACCCAAAGCCCTAGACCCCTTCATGGAATTGTTTCATACAAAAATGAGACACCTAAATACATAAATATCACTTATCAAAGTGAGTTTACGGCCAAGACAATGTTCTTGGGCCGTAAACTCAAAAGGATGGCACCAAAGTGTGCCTAGGGTGCTCATTAGGTTTAAACAATTGTCTAGAACTTGTCCCACAAGTGCAAGAGGCTTGAAAACAACTAAAACCCACATATCTTAGAGTTTACGGCCGTAAACTCTAAGGGTATTAGCCTTGAGGCCGTAAACTCTTAAATAGAGTACTTCTAGGCCTTAAACTCTTTCAAGGACTTAGCCACTAGGTTAGAACAATTCTAGAATGCATATTGGACTTCAAAACACACCAAACACACATGTTTGGGAGTTTACGGCCGTAACCTCCATAGTTTACAACCGTAAACTCCATGTGTGATGGTTAAGAGAGAGTACACTCTCATATGGGGTCCTTTGGAAACCCTAAACTCAAGTACCCTGTCCCACAATAGCTTAGATGAAGTCCTTACGGCTAAAACACTTACATAAAGTGTTATCGGTATCTAAAATGTCTTAAACATTATCAATTAGCCTTTGGTGTCTAATTGAGGACATATATGTGTGATTATATGTTCATTAGGATCGTAGTGTGTGCACAAGTTCTCGCTTGACACCTAGCCATCCAATACCGTTCAGTTCATTCCAATCACCAACTACAGGTGAGTTCATACCCCGAAATCAATGTTTTAAATGATTTTAAATGCATTAATGGGGGGGGGGGAATACAAGTAGGAACAAACATATTATTAAATCAGTTTCATGTATTTTATAACTATGTTTTCATTCTGTAGATTTCTCATATTTCAAAAGAAGTCACGAAAAGGGTTTCTATCTTAAAATACTTAGACAACAGAAGTATTAGTTTTGAATTGTATAATGATTTTAAGTCACTTTATATTATTGTTCAAAGCTCCTAGATATCTTGCATAAACCTACTTGAACAACAATATACTTTCTAGTTAACTATCATAGGGATAGTTAGAGAATATCAAACAAGAGTCAGTTCATTCATGAGTCTATACTAAGGTCTTACCTAATACATGATTACACGTACTTGGGATTCTATGATACATGAATATGTTTACATATACTTATCTGTTACATGAGTACACTTACATGAATTCTAGACAGGAACACTTCTTAGTATGTACATTATTTGTACTTACATACCTTGGATACTTGAACTAGATCTAAGAGGATGATTTATTAGTATTTACTGTATAAATTGTCTTTCCTATTCCATTTCGAGGGGATGTTTTCAGCGGGACTTACCATTCCGAATCTCACTGATTAGCGCCAGTGAGAGATGGCATCTACGGATGTCTAAGGTAGTCACTTGAGTAATGGTCAGTGACGGGACTAACTATCCCTCCGCCCGCTGTTGCAACAGTGGACGAGATGTGAATCTTCGGAGGATCATTAAGTTGACGATCTACGTCAAGAGATCGATGCAGGGACTAACCCTCCTTCCATCCTGCTGCTGCTACAGAGGATGAGGGGATGCTCTTCGGACATTCCTCAGGGTCTAACTTTCATTTTATGCGATGTAGTGTAGGTCCTAGTACCCAGTGACAACACTTACCGTATCATATTTTCCTGTTTACTTTATTTTGTGATGTCTTTCACATAAATGATGAGTTAGACTAAATACTTTTAGTACTAGTCTATACAAAGGAAAACAGTTCATACTTACAAAACATTCGAGTCTTGGTAGAAGACTACAGTTTATACATACAAAACATTCGAGTCTTGGTAGAAGACTACAGTGCATACTTACAAAACATTCGAGTCTTGGTAGAAGACTACAGTTTATACATACAAAACATTCGAGTCTTAGTAGAAGACTACACTTCATTTATACAAAACATTTGGGTCTTGGTAAAAGACTACACTTCAAACTTATAGAAAATAAGGGTTTTTCTAGGGATTTCATACTTATCTCAATCTTTTCAAAGTAAAGATTTTCATGGCATTCATAGCAGGTTTTCACAAACTAAGCAATGACACATATATACTTATGAATTCACCAGCTTTAAAGCTAATACTCTCTTTCAAAATAACTTGTATTCTCAGGTCGCCAGTAGACAGGTACGGAGGACAGGTTTTGAGAAGACGCAATAGACAAGTCTCGTCTTTTATTTTGATTGTATATTTTTGGTGTCTTATTACAATGAGAGAACACACATGTATAAAACATTACTTATAATGCAATGGATGATGTTGTTGCTTGTTTATTATATTACACTGTTGTGATACTGTACATGACGTCCTCCACCCCTGAACGTTTCCGCCGTTCGTGGTTTTGGGGTGTGACAGATTGGTATCAGAGCATTGCTTATAGTGAATCAAGTGTATCAACCCATAAAAGATATACTAAACTATAAACCCATTTGGGATTAAAACACTCTATCTAAGAGTTATACTTTTAAATAATAAATAATAAAATATTTAACAAAGTATACGTGCCTGCATTCATACTAAAACCAGTGTCACAACGACAAGGACAAAAGTATTACGATTGTTGAACATCACAAGTGAGCCTGGGGATGTATAGTCAGTCTTGGGAATAGCATAGCCTGATCAACTATGCTAGTCCGAGGAGTGATTAGCATATGCCCAAGAATGGTTGTGAAGTTGCAACAAGTCTAAAAACTTACCAACACAACCATCAAGAAATACCATATGGGTATTTGATCTTACTGTAATTATCTTAGTTAGTTCGTCCGTTTTAGCTATCTCTTATATCCCTTTTCTCGCGTAGATTAAGATGGCTGGATTTCCCCACGGCGATCCGTACTTTCTGAACCAAGGCAATGCTGGTTGGCTAGAGGAAGAGCCAGAAGATGATCACCCAATCCCTTTGGATGATCACCATGCTGAGGGCTTTTCCGATAGTTCCGACTCGGAGCCAGAAGTCAACAACCTACCCCCAGCTGCTCAAAACCCAAACCTAAATCCTCGCCCTGTGTTTCAAGGACCCACACCCTTGTGGGCGATTAACTTGACAGAATGGAGTCAGGAACAGGGTCAACCCATTCCCTACAATGGAGACCGAAGTTTCTACAACCTCACTGAAGGAGGTTCTGCTGATAGAGTGCTACCCATCATGGTGCGTAGGATTTCTCGGAACACGATCATGACTCAAGCGACTATCAATCAAGTCTTGGAAGTTGATGCTAACTCTGGTGTTAACACTGTCCATATTCGCCAACTACAGTCTGCTCATGAAAGGACTCTGGCCCGGAATGCAAATCTGCAAAGAGAACTTGCTGAAACCCAAGCCGAAGTTAGAGAACTTCGTGCTCAACAAACAAGGTCGGACAGGCGTATAAGGGACATCGAACGTCTACTAACGGGATCAAGGACTCATGCTAGTAGTTCTCGTCGCCGATAGATTATCGTTATCTCGTCTTTTGGATATAACCTAGTTTATGTAAAACTTTGGTCTAATTTCCTACCTGTATAAATCTTAGACCTGTTAGGTCGTGTTCTAATCTTAAGTCTGTCAAGGTTTTCCAGCTTGGTTGATGTAAGGCCTACTTTTAGGCCATTTTTCCCGAACTTATTACATCTGTAATTCCAGTATTCTTGACAGATATCTAATCATATGGAAATTATTATCCAAATGCTGTCACTTTCAGTTAGTTATTCTATTCACTCTGTTGTTGGACTATGGCGATTTAGTCCATGAGACACATTCATTTATCATTTATTCTTATCCATGTGGTCATCTTTTAAACGTATATTTAAAGATGCCTCCACGCAGGAGTACAAGGCGTAATCCAATCAACGACGCACCGATACCACCGCCTCCACCACTACAACCACAAACTCAACCTCCTCTACCACCTAACCCCTTTGATCCCAACATGTTCCAGGCAACTTTCACGGCAGCAGTTGCAGCTGCTGTGTCAGCGATCAACACTCCTGTCCCTAGTGGATCAGGAACAGGTGCACCACCCTCAAACCACGGCGAAAGCCATGGACACCCTCGGGAATGCACCTACAAACACTTTACAAACGCCAAACCCCGCAGCTTCAATGGTACTGGTGGGGTTATGGTGTTAAGGCAGTGGATCGAAAAGATGGAATCTATCTTTGAAATCTGCGAGTGCCAGGAAAACAACAAGGTCAAGTTTGCAGCTTGTACCTTCGCCGATAGGGCACTAACATGGTGGAACGGCCATGTCAAATCCCTAACCCTGGTGGTGGCGTATTCCATCAACTGGGAACACTTGAAAGATATGCTGATGAGGGAGTATTGCCCTCGAGGAGAAGTACAAAAACTCGAGCAGGAACTCTGGAACCTGCAAATGGTTGGATCCGACATAGGAACCTACACAAATAGGTTCTGTGATCTGGCAAACCTATGCCCCGACATGGTTGCTTCCCAGGGCAAGAAGATAGAAAGATATATCTGGGGACTGTCGCCCCAGATCCAATCTAGTGTGATCGCTTCCAGGCCTATTACCTTCGATAGCGCCAAGGAACTGGCACAATCCCTCATCGATCACAGGAAACCCCAAATCACATCAATCCCTACACGTGTACCACAAAAATCCAACCCCGACTACCACAAGAAGGGGTGGAGCAAGAGGAAAAGAGGAGCTCCGCAAGGATCCTCCAATAAGCAACAACATGTGGCGATCAATGCTGCCACAGTTACCCCTGTTGCCCCTGCCAACCTCTTACCAGCAAGGGCATATGCTGGAACCCTCCCGAAGTGCACCAAGTGCAACTTCCATCATCTCGGACCTTGCAGAGAGATGCATTGCTCTGACTGCAACAAGAAGGGACATACCGTCCGCTTCTGCAAGATGCCAACAGTTCAAACTACCCAAGTTCCTAACGCCGGTATGGGCCAAGCCTGCTACGGATGTGGCGATGTGGGCCATTACAAGAGGAACTGCCCTAAAGCGGGGACGACTGGAGGAGTGGGAAAAGTTATGGCTCTAGGCCACGAGGAAGCAGTAGTTGATCCTACGATAGTTACTGGTACGTTCCTCCTCGATAACTCATATGCTTGCATACTTTTCGATAGTGGAGCCGAGAAAAGTTTTGTAAGTCACAAATTCGCACACCTGCTTAGACAAAAACCAAGTGCATTAGAAAATTTATTCACGGTAGAAATGGCTAACGGGAAAACGGAGAGTACAAACTGCATATACGTAGGTTGTACCTTAACTCTAGATGGCCATACTTTCAAGATAGATCTCATGCCAGTCACAATTAAATGTTTCGACGTTATCATCGGTATGGATTGGTTAAGTCTTCTTCGCGCCGACATCCTGTGCTTTGAAAAAGCAGTCCGTCTTAACCTTCCTAACAACGAAACCTTAACTATATACGGCGACAAACCTTGTACGAATCTTCGTATCATTTCGTGCATTCAAGCCCAGAAGTGCTTGCAAAAGGAATACCATGCATTCCTAGCACACATCGTCGATACCAGTCAAGAACTGCAAGACATCCAGAAAATTCCAGAAGTACGCGACTTTCCCGACATATTCCCCGAAGAACTTCCCGGTTTGCCATCTCAACGCCAAGTCGAGTTCAGAATCGACTTAGTGCCAGGAGCTACCCCAGTAGCCAAATCTCCTTATCGGTTGGCATCGGCCGAGATGCAGGAACTTTCCAGTCAACTTAACGAACTTCTCAAGAAGGGATTCATAAGACCGAGCTTCTCACCATGGGGAGCACCGGTCTTGTTCGTCAAGAAGAAAGATGGATCGTTTCGTATGTGCATCGACTATAGAGAACTCAACAAACATACAATTAAAAATCGTTATCCCTTGCCCCGCATTGACGATTTGTTTGATCAACTTCAAGGAGCCAACTACTTCTCAAAGATTGATCTGCGATCCGGATATCACCAACTACGAGTGTTAGAGGAGGATGTTCCCAAGACAGCCTTCCGAATTCGTTATGGGCACTACGAGTTTGTAGTGATGCCATTCGGATTAACTAACGCGCCCGCAGTATTCATGGATCTAATGAATAGGGTGTGTCGTCCTTACTTGGATCAGTTCGTCATCGTCTTCATTGATGACATACTCATCTACTCTCGAAGTAAGGAGGAACATAGTCAACATCTCCGTAAAGTCCTAGAAACACTACGAGCGGAGAAGCTCTACGCGAAGTTCTCGAAGTGCGAATTTTGGATTCGACGAGTCGAATTTTTGGGCCATGTGGTTAGCGAAGAAGGTATACATGTGGATCCCTCCAAGATTAAGGCCATTGAGAACTGGTCAGCACCAAAAACACCTACCGAAATTCGTCAATTTCTAGGTCTAGCTGGCTACTATCGCAGGTTCATTCAGAACTTCTCCAGCATAGCAAAACCTCTTACAACCCTGACCCAGAAAGGCGTGGCCTTTGACTGGGAAGAGAAACAGGAAAGAGCGTTCCAAACGCTCAAACGAGCCTTGTGCACCGCCCCGATGTATATTGCGATGCATCCAACCAAGGGCTCGGATGTGTTCTGATGCAGCGAGGTAAAGTCATCGCCTATGCCTCGAGACAGCTGAAGACACATGAGGTTAACTACACAACCCACGATCTTGAACTAGGAGCAGTTGTGTTTGCTCTGAAGATCTGGCGACACTACCTATACGGTACCAAAAGCACGATCTTTACAGACCATAAGAGTCTACAGCACATTTTCGACCAGAAAGAGCTCAACATGAGACAACGACGGTGGGTCGAGCTACTTAATGATTACGAATGCAAAATTCGTTATCATCCGGGTAAAGCCAATGTATTAGCCGACGCCCTAAGTCGGAAAGAATATACTGGTCGTAGGGTCAAATCTTTGACTCTAACTATCCATTCACACTTTTCCACACAAATAAAGGAGGCTCAGCTCGACGCTTTGAAACCTGAAAATGTGGCGGGTGAATCCCTAAGAGGAATGGATAAGAACTTGGAAGCCAAGGGTGGCGGAGCCTTATACCTCATGGATCGGATCTGGACACCGAAACACGGTGGTTTCAGAGACTTGGTCATGACGGAAGCTCACAACACTCGTTATTCCGTCCACCCGGGTTCAGATAAGATGTATCTGGATCTTAAGAAGCTATACTGGTGGCCTAACATGAAAGCAGATATTGCTACCTTCGTGAGTAAATGCCTTACTTGCGCAAAGGTCAAGGCCGAATACCAGAAACCCTCCGGTCTTCTACAACAACCGGAAATACCAGAATGGAAGTGGGAGCGGATTACTATGGACTTCATAACCAAGTTGCCCAAGACGACGGGTGGACTTGATTCCGTATGGGTCATCGTCGATAGATTGACCAAGTCTGCGCACTTCATACCGATCAAGGAAACAGACAAGATGGAGAAACTTACCAGAACTTACATTAGGGAGATTGTAAGACTGCATGGTGTTCCCATATCTATCATCTCAGACCGAGATAGTAGATTCACTTCGAGGTTCTGGCAGGCATTACAAAGTTCCCTAGGAACTAGGTTGGACATGAGTACAGCCTACCATCCACAGACCGACGGGCAAAGTGAGAGAACTATCCAAACCTTAGAAGATATGTTGCGCGCCTGTGTGATAGACTTTGGAAAAGCTTGGGATACTCACTTACCCCTTGTTGAATTTTCCTACAACAATAGTTATCACACGAGCATCAAGGCAGCTCCATTCGAAGCCCTCTATGGTCGAAAGTGCAGATCCCCTCTGTGCTGGGCCGAAGTGGGTGATACCCAGTTAGCTAAGGGACGAGTTCCCGAAATGTCACAACTGGAAATTTTGTGTCATGTAATCTATACATTCAACCTAATGTGAATCAAAAACTTCAATCAAATACAATATACAAGCACTACAAGTAGTCATCAAACAATTGGAGACCCTAGAAGTTCTTGTTAAGTCCATTTGGACTAGGACTTCCTATTTGGATCCAAATGGACCAATAAGCTTCCAATTGGACTATCATGGGCTTAGGACCCTAATTGGGCTCTAATTGGACCCACACTAATTTATTTCAACATTTTAGGTCATATTGGGCCTAGAATGAAATAAATCACAAGCTTTGATCCATAATTTAACCTAACCTAGCTTAATAAAGCATAAAAATCACAATTTTATTTTATAAGGCCAATAAATACCCTAAACTACCTCTAATGTTGGGCTTAGGGGCAAAAAGCCCAATTTTTCCTTCTTCCCTCCCCATTCTCGGCCCAAGCCCAAGGAAAAGGGAGAGTTGACCTTGGGTTGCCACCTCACCTTTATATGTTGGACTTCCATGCATATAACTCATGTTTCCAGGCAAACATCATATCAAGATCACTTCTTTTTCTCTCCTCTCTCCTTGTTTCGGCCGAGAGCAACACCACACACACACAAAACACTCACAAACTCTCTCTAAAATTCACTCAAGGCTTCTTCTTCTTCCCTCTCCAAAATCTCGAGTTCTAGGAAGCATTCAAGAGGAAATCTCCACAAAATTCTTCATCTAAGGTAAGATTATGCATAGATCTATGGTTTAAATTCTTTTGTTATCAAAATCCTTTCCTAATCTATGCAAAAATCGTGATCTTGTATCCTAGAACCATCTCAAAACTCGAGATCTTCTTCAAAGGGAGCTAAGGCCAAAAACACTTCATTTTTCCTTCCATTTTTCCTTGCAAAACCGAATCAACACCCCAAGGTGAGCTTCATACCCCCTATTTTCTGTTTTTATGAGTTTTGTGGGGGGGGGGGGGGGGGGAATACAAGTGAAAGTGTAGATCTATATGTGTTTTGTATGCCTTGTATGATTTCCATGCTTATATGTATGCTTTTATGTGTTTTTATGTTGGATCTAGCCTTAAAACCCATCAAAACCGAGATATATCTTGTGTTAAATGATTTTAGCTTCAAATATATTTCTAAACACAAAGTGTGTCAAGAAAAATGGCTAAGTGGTTTAGTAATAAGTTTCTTGGGTTAAAAACACAAATTTTGGGCTTAAAATGTGAAAAATGCAAAAATAAGGGCCCCAAATTGACATTTCACAGATTCTGATGGATGAAGTGTGCCAAAACAGTTTCAATAAATAAATTTCTGGAAATATACTCATTTAGGGGATCAAAAACATAAATTCCAAGCTTAATGGGCTAAAAATGAAAATTTCGGCCCAATAAGGCCCATTATGCGAATTTTTCTGTTTTGGAGGGCCAAAACTGTAACTTTCTGTAAAACAGTGGACTATAAGTGTTCCAAATCCTTTTCAAAGGTTTAAAATGCTTTTTAAATTTAAAAAGGACCAAAGTTGCAAAAATTTTCCAATTTGGGCCAAAATTGTCAAAGTTGCGAAAAGAAGGGATTAAAACCGAGAAAACTGCATTTTCAAGGACTTAAACTGTTTTCTACAAAAAATTTGCTGAAAAATATTAATTTCAATAATTTTTGGTGTTAAAATGTCAAGAAAAATAGTTTAAGGACCAAACCGGGAAGTATTTAATAAAAAGGGTTGAAAATGTAAATTTTACAAATAATGAGGGGCTGAAAACAGGAATATTTCAAGACTAGTTCAATGTACACAATTTGATCAAATAATTGCACCGCGACTATCGACGAAATACAATACATTACAATACCCAAAAGTCGTTGTTAAACGAATTGGCTCGGTCTCGAGTCAATAGAAATCTACAACTACTAACACTACGACACTACGATTCATACAAGTAACGTTTGGTAATACATATACATGCGAGTGTGCACAGACGTCTACGCACCATCTTTGGGCCCCACAAGTGTAAAATCTTGTTTGTTGAGCCTAGCTAGCCCAATGACCTGATCTTAAGGCCCGAAGACATTTTTTTTACGGAGTGTTGGGTTTTACTGATCCGACACAACGTAAATGGACTTTCAATGGCTTGTATACCACCGGTCCCCAAGGGTCCTTTGGTATTGCTAGTAAAGTCTACATTTCATGCGAGGCGGGTCGGGGACCCCTCGTACATTTTATCCCCAACCGGCTAATGGAGTTACCGGGGTCTTCGTGATCTCTTTCTCTTCGGATGTGGGACTACACCTAGTCAGGGCGATTGGATAACGCGATTAGTACTGACGACGCCTTCAGAGTCATTAGTATAACTATAAACTGGGCGTTTGTGTAACGCGGGTTTGTAGTAAATAATCCTGCTCGAAAACCTTCCAACGTCGCCTGGGACTGACACTATACGCTATGCAATGGTTTCAATGTAACATCACGTAATTCAAGGAACTAGGAGAACATCGGGTTTTCCTAGGGTTTTCAATACTTACAAATTTGAAATGCATACATTCTAAACGAACATTTTTTTTACAAGTATAGAAACAAACAAGCATACCTATGGATCTTCACAAACGTTTTCGGAAACTTATCTTTTCAGAAAATATCGGATTTTCTGGTGGTTCTTCAAACAATACAAACATTCGATTTCAAACACTACTTATGAACTCACCAACATTTCATATGTTGACGTTTTTCAAAATACTTGTATTCTCAGGGAGCCAGTGAATCAAGGGAAATCATATCCAGTGACGGTTGCGGTTTATTTTTGTATGAAATGAACAACTTAATTTTTGGGGAATGTAATGTTTAAACAATGTATGATATGTAAACACTACTGGTTGTACTATGTTGATGAATGGTGACGAATGTTGTTATGTTTCATATATATTCAATGTTATGGTATTCAATTGAGTCACGACAGCCCCCGGACGTTTCCGCCGTCTGGTTCGGGGGTGTGACAGGTTGGTATCAGAGCTTTGTTTATAGTGAACTAGCATGTCGAGCCATACATTGATATGCAACTATAAACCAAAAAGAGGGACTAACATAACTCTGAACAACACAAGTAAATAAAACACACTTGCTTGCATTAGGGATAAGAACCTAACGTCGAATCAAACACAATAATACTGGTATCTCGGTTAATTCGGGACTGTTCCTAGTGATACCAAGGAGTGAATGTAGCCTGATCAACTACATTCTCTCCAAAGTAAAACTAACACATGTCTTGATGAGATCATGATAGCCAGGGAACCTAAAACTATACCCTTTATCACCCAAAAAGAGAATGTTTGCTTAGTCTGTACAATAGTCATAGCATCCTAGGATAATGTTAGCATATGTACGTACGCGCGCAGACAGCATGGCTGGTTTTCATCACCCGGGAGACCCCTACTTCCCTAATCAGGGAAACAACGGGTGGCTAGAGGAGGAGGAGGAGCCTGAGGGGGAGCAGCAGGGTATCCAGTATTATCAGGCCTTAGTAGCTCACGGGATGCTTGTGGATGAGCCAGGAGAGAATCCAGGTGAAGCACACGATGTCGGGCCCGATGAATACGTAGACACTGACTACGAGTTTGGAGGAATCGACAGTGACGAAGAGGAAGGTCAGGCTGGGGACCAGGACCCCATCCCGCCATATGAGGATGTAGCACAACACGATCACCCCGCTCCACCAGTGAACCCCCCAAGGGAGAACCGTTCCCTCGAAGCTGAGGTCGTCGCACTGCGACAACAGCTGTATGCTATGGAAGCTCGGGTGGTGCGAACAGAGCATGAGAGGGATGAGGTTATTGGAGACATGGCAGAGATGGCGCAGTTACTGGCGCAACATTTCGGCATGTGACTTCGGCACCACCTCCGGACACAGCTCATCGCGGTTAGGGGTAGACTTATCATAGTAGATCATTAGGAACTATGTTATGTACTCCGGCTCTATGTTTAAGTGACTACACTACTCATGGAGCCGTTATGCTGTCGGGTTAGCGTTACTGATGTATGCTCCTACGAGCAAATTTTCTTGTACTAAATGAGGATAATATTAATAAACTTTTGTGTGTTTTGCTATGATATTCTCAGTTGTTATGTGTTGAGACGTTATGATTGTATGCTTGATGACAGTAACGTTTAGGTTCGTACCATACACCTAGTTAGTAGAGTCGCCACCTCACGGAAACCACGTACACTCAACATCTTTCCGTTTCGTGACAGAAAGATGCCTCGCCCAGCTACTCGCGGAAATCCCGAACCAACCCCGCCGGAAGTTGACTCCACTGCTTTCCAGGCAGCCGTGTCTGCTGCAGTCACAGCGGCTATGGCACAACTTCACCGAGGGAACAACGGAGGAGGTAACGGGCAAGGATCCGGAAGTTCGAACAACGGGACGAACCAAGGACTCACTAAAACGTGCACCTACAAGGACTTTGCGAACGCTAAACCCCGAACTTTCAACGGTACCGGAGGAGTGATCGCCCTGAAGCGATGGATCGAGAAGGTAGAGTCGGTATTCGAGATATGCGAGTGCCCCGAGCAGATGAAAGTGAAGTTCGCGGCCTGCACTTTCGTGGACCAAGCACTCACTTGGTGGAATGGTCATGTAGAAGCTATGACACTTCCTGACGCCAACTCTATTCCCTGGGCAGAAATGAAAGAGATGTTGATGGCCGAGTACTGCCCCCGAGGCGAAATACAGAAGATGGAGCAGGAACTATGGAATCTCACGGTGCAGAATGGGAACATCGATGCTTACATATCGAGATTCAGCGAACTATCTCTGTTGTGCCCGGGTATGATCACATCAGAGGGAAAGAAGATTGAACGATTCATTTGGGGACTGACATCCCCCATTCAAGGGAATGTGATAGCTGCGAACCCTGAAACTTTTGACAGTGCGAAGAGATTGGCAAAGAGGCTATACGATCATAACCACAAAAAGGGCGAGAAACCGGTAGAGACTGAGAAGAAGAAGGAGAGTGATGGTAAGAAAGGATGGAACAACAAGAGGAAGGGGCGTCAGGGTCCCGAGACCTCTAAAAAGCAGCAAACGGTGGCAGTTCACGCTGTCACTGCGCCGGTACCAGTCACATCACATGCTCCAGCCTCAGCTGCTTCAAATACTTCAAAACCCTATTCCGGTAATCATCCCAAATGCAACAAGTGCGGTTTCCATCACCAAGGAGAATGTAGGGAGTTCCATTGCACCAGTTGCAACCGAAGGGGACACACTGCAAGGTTCTGCAGGACTTATCCTTCTCAGAACCAGAGTCAGGGAAACAACCAGAACAACAACAACAACCACCGCAATACCAACAACACCAATGCCGGCGGCAACAACGCAGGGCCTAGCCACACCTGTTTCGAGTATGGAAGGACGGGACATTTCCGTCGAGACTGCCCTAACAACAACAACAACAACTCAGGAAACAGAGGAGCAGGAAGAATGCTGACTATGGGTCAGAGTGATGCAGTTCAGGACCCCGCAGTTGTGACCGGTACGTTCCTCCTAAACCACGCTTATGCATGCATCTTATTTGATACCGGAGCGGAGCGAAGTTTCGTAAGCGAGAAGTTTAAACATTTATTAAAACAACAACCCCAGAAGCTAAATGAAACCTATACGGTGGAAATGGCCAATGGGAAAACCGAATCCACTAGGGAGATCTACATCGGATGTACCCTAACCCTTAACCAACACGTCTTACGAATAGATCTGATGCCAGTGTCAATTAGGAGTTTCGATGTGATTATCGGCATGGATTGGTTAAGCCCCCACCATGCTGAGATTATGTGCCACGAGAAGGCCGTTCGCCTTCATCTCCCGAATCACGAAACCCTAGTAATTTACGGAGACAAACCTAGCACGAATCTTCGTCTTATCTCGTGCATCAAAGCACAAAAACATCTGCGAAAGAACAACTTAGCGTTCTTGGCCCACATAGTGGACAAGGCTAAAGAGGAAATTAACATCCAAGACATTCCAGTAGCGTGTGAATTCCCGGACGTGTTCCCTGAAGATCTTCCAGGAGTACCCCCAGAGAGACAGGTTGAGTTCCGAATCGACCTCGTCCCAGGAGCAACTCCCCTCGCTAAATCACCATATCGATTGGCACCTGCTGAAATGCAGGAATTGTCCAGCCAACTCAGTGAGCTTCTGGACAAGGGATTTATCCGACCTAGCTACTCGCCGTGGGGAGCTCCGGTGCTCTTTGTCAAAAAGAAGGACGGATCTTTCAGAATGTGCATCGATTACCGAGAGTTGAATAAACTCACTGTTAAAAACCGCTACCCACTCCCACGAATCGATGATCTATTCGACCAGCTCCAAGGAGCTAGCCATTTTTCTAAAATAGATCTACGGTCCGGATACCATCAACTCAAGGTCCGAGAAGAAGATATTCCTAAAACCGCTTTCCGAACCCGCTATGGACATTATGAATTCGTCGTAATGCCCTTCGGTCTAACAAATGCACCCGCCGCATTTATGGACCTAATGAACCGAATCTGTCGACCGTTCTTGGACAACTTCGTCATTGTGTTTATCGATGACATCCTCGTCTATTCTCGAAGCAAAGAGGAGCATGGCCAACATCTCCGACAAGTCCTAGAGATGCTGCGATCGGAAAGGCTTTACGCCAAACTCTCTAAGTGTGAGTTTTGGCTACGGAGCGTGAATTTTCTCGGTCACGTAGTTAGCCAAGATGGAATTCATGTGGATCCCTCTAAGGTCAAAGCGGTGGAAGGATGGGCAACTCCGACTACGCCCACAGAAATTCGTCAGTTCTTAGGCCTAGCAGGCTACTATAGGAGATTCATCCAAAACTTCTCTAAAATCGCCAAGCCACTTACCTTGCTTACGCAAAAGAGTGTGCCATTCAAGTGGACAGACCGACAAGAGATTGCGTTTCGAGCCTTGAAGCAAGCTCTTTGTAGCGCTCCTGTACTATCTCTACCCGAAGGAACGGGAGATTTTGTAGTTTACTGTGACGCGTCAAATCAAGGTTTAGGTTGCGTTCTCATGCAACGTGGAAGAGTGATAGCATATGCGTCCCGTCAACTAAAGACGCACGAAGTAAATTACACAACCCATGACCTAGAACTGGGAGCCGTGGTCCTCGCCCTAAAAATTTGGAGGCACTACCTGTACGGTACAAAGTGCACCATCTTCACAGACCACAAGAGCCTCCAGCACATCTTGAATCAGAAGGAGCTGAACATGAGACAACGAAGATGGGTGGAGTTGTTAAACGACTACGAATGCGAGATCAAGTACCATCCAGGCAAGGCCAACGTGGTAGCTGACGCATTAAGTCGGAAGGAGTACACAAATCGTCGTACGAAAATGCACTCGATAACCATTCAGTCTCATCTGACCGCTCAAATTGCATCAGTCCAGGCAGAGGCTATGAAAACGGACAATAGAACTAGCGAGGCATTACGCGGAATGGAGAAGAACCTGGAAGTCAAAGAGAATGGGGTATACTACTTCATGAAACGTATTTGGGTTCCAAAGATCGGAGGATTCAGGGAGATCGTTATGAAGGAAGCCCACAAGACACGATACTCCATTCATCCTGGTTCGGACAAGATGTATTTGGACATTAAGCAGCACTATTGGTGGCCTAACATGAAGGTGGAAATCGCAACTTATGTTAGTAAGTGCCTTACGTGTGCCAAAGTAAAAGTGGAATACCAGAAACCTTCCGGATTGTTACAACAACCGGCAATCCCTGAGTGGAAATGGGAGGGGATTTCTATGGACTTCGTGACCAAGCTGCCCAAGACGTCGGACGGATTGGACACCATATGGGTAATAATCGACCGACTGACGAAATCTGCCCATTTCCTGCCCATCAAAGAGTCCTACAAGATGGAGAGGCTGACGCGTTTGTACCTACGAGAGATTGTAAGACTTCATGGAGTGCCGAAATCTATCATCTCGGATAGGGACAGTAGGTTCACGTCACGCTTTTGGCAGTCGCTCCACAAGGCCATGGGAACTCATCTTGATATGAGCACCGCGTATCACCCACAAACGGACGGTCAAAGCGAACGAACCATTCAGACGCTTGAAGACATGCTTCGTGCATGTGTGATAGACTTCGGAAAGTCTTGGGATACCCACCTACCGTTGATCGAGTTTTCATATAACAATAGTTATCATTCGAGCATTAAGGTGGCCCCTTTCGAAGCACTGTACGGGCGTAAATGTAGATCACCGTTATGTTGGGCTGAAGTAGGTGACACCCAGCTAGCAAGAGCACATGCGCCAAACAAGGCATTAACGGGACCGGAAATCATTCGCGAGACCACAGAAAAGATTGTCCAGATCAAAGCTCGATTACAGGCATCGCGTGACCGGCAAAAGAGCTACGCTGATAAACGGCGAAAGCCCTTAGAATTCCAGGTCGGTGATCAAGTATTGTTGAAGGTCTCACCCTGGAAAGGGGTTATACGTTTCGGAAAACGGGGAAAGCTGAACCCGCGATACATTGGACCTTTCGAAATCGTCGCCCGAATAGGTCCAGTAGCATACAGACTACAACTACCTGCAGAGCTAAACGGTGTACACCCCGTGTTCCATGTTTCTAATCTGAAAAAGTGCCTGTCAGATGAAACCCTAGTCGTTCCTCTTGACGAAATCGAAATCAATGAGAATCTCCTGTTCGTCGAAGAGCCAATCGAAATCATGGACAGGGAGGTGAAGCGTACTAAGCAGAGTCGCATCCCGATCGTGAAGGTACGGTGGAACGCAAAGCGTGGGCCAGAATTCATGTGGGAACGCGAAGATCAAATGAAGCAGAAGTACCCTCACCTATTCTAGCATTCTCAAATCTAGCTTTCAAACAGAATTTCGGGACGAAATTCCCTCTAACGGGGGGATGATGTCACAACTGGAAATTTTGTGTCATGTAATCTATACATTCAACCTAATGTGAATCAAAAACTTCAATCAAATACAATATACAAGCACTACAAGTAGTCATCAAACAATTGGAGACCCTAGAAGTTCTTGTTAAGTCCATTTGGACTAGGACTTCCTATTTGGATCCAAATGGACCAATAAGCTTCCAATTGGACTATCATGGGCTTAGGACCCTAATTGGGCTCTAATTGGACCCACACTAATTTATTTCAACATTTTAGGTCATATTGGGCCTAGAATGAAATAAATCACAAGCTTTGATCCATAATTTAACCTAACCTAGCTTAATAAAGCATAAAAATCACAATTTTATTTTATAAGGCCAATAAATACCCTAAACTACCTCTAATGTTGGGCTTAGGGGCAAAAAGCCCAATTTTTCCTTCTTCCCTCCCCATTCTCGGCCCAAGCCCAAGGAAAAGGGAGAGTTGACCTTGGGTTGCCACCTCACCTTTATATGTTGGACTTCCATGCATATAACTCATGTTTCCAAGCAAACATCATATCAAGATCACTTCTTTTTCTCTCCTCTCTCCTTGTTTCGGCCGAGAGCAACACCACACACACACAAAACACTCACAAACTCTCTCTAAAATTCACTCAAGGCTTCTTCTTCTTCCCTCTCCAAAATCTCGAGTTCTAGGAAGCATTCAAGAGGAAATCTCCACAAAATTCTTCATCTAAGGTAAGATTATGCATAGATCTATGGTTTAAATTCTTTTGTTATCAAAATCCTTTCCTAATCTATGCAAAAATCGTGATCTTGTATCCTAGAACCATCTCAAAACTCGAGATCTTCTTCAAAGGGAGCTAAGGCCAAAAACACTTCATTTTTCCTTCCATTTTTCCTTGCAAAACCGAATCAACACCCCAAGGTGAGCTTCATACCCCCTATTTTCTGTTTTTATGAGTTTTGTGGGGGGGGGGGGGGGGGAATACAAGTGAAAGTGTAGATCTATATGTGTTTTGTATGCCTTGTATGATTTCCATGCTTATATGTATGCTTTTATGTGTTTTTATGTTGGATCTAGCCTTAAAACCCATCAAAACCGAGATATATCTTGTGTTAAATGATTTTAGCTTCAAATATATTTCTAAACACAAAGTGTGTCAAGAAAAATGGCTAAGTGGTTTAGTAATAATTTTCTTGGGTTAAAAACACAAATTTTGGGCTTAAAATGTGAAAAATGCAAAAATAAGGGCCCCAAATTGACATTTCACAGATTCTGATGGATGAAGTGTGCCAAAACAGTTTCAATAAATAAATTTCTGGAAATATACTCATTTAGGGGATCAAAAACATAAATTCCAAGCTTAATGGGCTAAAAATGAAAATTTCGGCCCAATAAGGCCCATTATGCGAATTTTTCTGTTTTGGAGGGCCAAAACTGTAAATTTCTGTAAAACAGTGGACTATAAGTGTTCCAAATCCTTTTCAAAGGTTTAAAATGCTTTTTAAATTTAAAAAGGACCAAAGTTGCAAAAATTTTCCAATTTGGGCCAAAATTGTCAAAGTTGCGAAAAGAAGGGATTAAAACCGAGAAAACTGCATTTTCAAGGACTTAAACTGTTTTCTACGAAAAATTTGCTGAAAAATATTAATTTCAATAATTTTTGGTGTTAAAATGTCAAGAAAAATAGTTTAAGGACCAAACCGGGAAGTATTTAATAAAAAGGGTTGAAAATGTAAATTTTACAAATAATGAGGGGCTGAAAACAGGAACATTTCAAGACTAGTTCAATGTACACAATTTGATCAAATAATTGCACCGCGACTATCGACGAAATACAATACATTACAATACCCAAAAGTCGTTGTTAAACGAATTGGCTCGGTCTCGAGTCAATAGAAATCTACAACTACTAACACTACGACACTACGATTCATACAAGTAACGTTTGGTAATACATATACATGCGAGTGTGCACAGACGTCTACGCACCATCTTTGGGCCCCACAAGTGTAAAATCTTGTTTGTTGAGCCTAGCTAGCCCAATGACCTGATCTTAAGGCCCGAAGACATTTTTTTTACGGAGTGTTGGGTTTTACTGATCCGACACAACGTAAATGGACTTTCAATGGCTTGTATACCACCGGTCCCCAAGGGTCCTTTGGTATTGCTAGTAAAGTCTACATTTCATGCGAGGCGGGTCGGGGACCCCTCGTACATTTTATCCCCAACCGGCTAATGGAGTTACCGGGGTCTTCGTGATATCTTTCTCTTCGGATGTGGGACTACACCTAGTCAGGGCGATTGGATAACGCGATTAGTACTGACGACGCCTTCGGAGTCGTTAGTATAACTATAAACTGGGCGTTTGTGTAACGCGGGTTTGTAGTAAATAATCCTGCTCGAAAACCTTCCAACGTCGCCTGGGACTGACACTATACGCTATGCAATGGTTTCAATGTAACATCACGTAATTCAAGGAACTAGGAGAACATCGGGTTTTCCTAGGGTTTTCAATACTTACAAATTTGAAATGCATACATTCTAAACGAACATTTTTTTTACAAGTATAGAAACAAACAAGCATACCTATGGATCTTCACAAACGTTTTCGGAAACTTATCTTTTCAGAAAATATCGGATTTTCTGGTGGTTCTTCAAACAATACAAACATTCGATTTCAAACACTACTTATGAACTCACCAACATTTCATATGTTGACGTTTTTCAAAATACTTGTATTCTCAGGGAGCCAGTGAATCAAGGGAAATCATATCCAGTGACGGTTGCGGTTTATTTTTGTATGAAATGAACAACTTAATTTTTGGGGAATGTAATGTTTAAACAATGTATGATATGTAAACACTACTGGTTGTACTATGTTGATGAATGGTGACGAATGTTGTTATGTTTCATATATATTCAATGTTATGGTATTCAATTGAGTCACGACAGCCCCCGGACGTTTCCGCCGTCTGGTTCGGGGGTGTGACACGAAAGCACTCTCACAGGTCCGGAGATCATTCGGGAAACGACCGAGAAGATCGTTCAAATTCGTGAACGACTAAAAACCTCTAGAGACCGACAGAAAAGCTACGCCGACAAGCGTAGGAAACCATTGGAGTTCCAGGTGGGCGATCGAGTCCTACTGAAAGTCTCACCCTGGAAGGGCTTGATACGCTTCGGAAAGCGTGGGAAGCTCAATCCAAGATACATAGGGCCCTTCGAGATTCTTGCGAGAATCGGCCCTGTAGCTTACAAACTCAATCTACCGCAAGAACTCAGTAACGTACATCCTACTTTCCACGTCTCGAACTTGAAAAAGTGTCTATCCGATGAGACTCTTGTTATTCCACTCGACGAGATCGAGATCAACGAGAGCCTCAATTTCGTGGAGGAACCAGTAGAAATCATGGACCGAGAGGTCAAGCGAACAATGCAGAGCCGTATCCCGATAGTGAAGGTGCGCTGGAACGCAAAGCGTGGACCGGAATTTACTTGGGAACGTGAGGATCAGATGAAACTGAAATACCCTCACCTTTTTTCTTAGTTATTTGTAAATTCATATTTTGCTTACATTCTAATTTCGGGACGGAATTCCTTCTAACGGGGGGATGATGTGACAACCCGAAATTTACATTCTGTACAAACTATATCACTTCAATAGAAGTTGTAGTAGTCACAGTTCATTTTCAGACTTTTCGTGGGAGTTTGAGAATTTCATGGTTTACACTTCAGGACTATCAGGAGAGTGTGTGCACCTAGGGTTTGGTGCAACACTGATATTCCAACACTCTAATTCATTAGAGATCATTTCAGTAATAAAAATATTTTCTGCCAAAATATTTCAGGACTATAAATAGTTTTCTGAACTAAATTAATTTATTATTCACATTTCTGACTAGAGAAAAGCCATTTTCTCTCTGACGGATCTTCGGTTTTTTATACCAAAACATGAGACACTCTTTATATTAATGTTATAACACATATTAAGTGCTCATAACATGATTTAGATGGCTAAATCATGAGATCTAGGAGTTTACTCCCTAAGGTGTTCTTGGGCGGTAAACTCCCGAAACAAGGACAAAACCGATATCGATGCTTGAACAAGGCCCTAGGACATTAGGTAAACACACTAAGGACAAGGAATCATACACAAAACACCCAAGATTTGGGAGTTTACGGCCAAGCACACTCTTGGGCCGTAAACTCCATAAAACATGCACAAATGGTGGATTTTGGACTAAAGGACTTTAAGGTTTGCATCTAGACTAATTCCCCATGTAGTTTAAGATCCTAAACACATCAAAAGACACAATCAAAGTGAGTTTACGGCCCAAGAGATGCTTAGGTCATAAACTCCATAAGAATGGACACAAATGTGGTTTCAAGACACCCAAAGCCCTAGACCCCTTCATGGAATTGTTTCATACAAAAATGAGACACCTAAATACATAAATATCACTTATCAAAGTGAGTTTACGGCCAAGACAATGTTCTTGGGCCGTAAACTCAAAAGGATGGCACCAAAGTGTGCCTAGGGTGCTCATTAGGTTTAAACAATTGTCTAGAACTTGTCCCACAAGTGCAAGAGGCTTGAAAACAACTAAAACCCACATATCTTAGAGTTTACGGCCGTAAACTCTAAGGGTATTAGCCTTGAGGCCGTAAACTCTTAAATAGAGTACTTCTAGGCCTAAAACTCTTTCAAGGACTTAGCCACTAGGTTAGAACAACTCTAGAATGCATATTGGACTTCAAAACACACCAAACACACATGTTTGGGAGTTTACGGCCGTAAACTCCATAGTTTACAACCGTAAACTCCATGTGTGATGGTTAAGAGAGAGTACACTCTCATATGGGGTCCTTTGGAAACCCTAAACTCAAGTACCCTGTCCCACAATAGCTTAGATGAAGTCCTTACGGCTAAAACACTTACATAAAGTGTTATCGGTATCTAAAATGTCTTAAACATTATCAATTAGCCTTTGGTGTCTAATTGAGGGCATATATGTGTGATTATATGTTCATTAGGATCGTAGTGTGTGCACAAGTTCTCGCTTGACACCTAGCCATCCGATACCGTTCAGTTCATTCCAATCACCAACTACAGGTGAGTTCATACCCCGAAATCAATGTTTTAAATGATTTTAAATGCATTAATGGGGGGGGGGGGAATACAAGTAGGAACAAACATATTATTAAATCAGTTTCATGTATTTTATAACTATGTTTTCATTCTATAGATTTCTCATATTTCAAAAGAAGTCACGAAAAGGGTTTCTATCTTAAAATACTTAGACAACAGAAGTATTAGTTTTGAATTGTATAATGACTTTAAGTCACTTTATATTATTGTTCAAAGCTCCTAGATATCTTGCATAAACCTACTTGAACAACAATATACTTTCTAGTTAACTATCATAGGGATAGTTAGAGAATATCAAACAAGAGTCAGTTCATTCATGAGTCTATACTAAGGTCTTACCTAATACATGATTACACGTACTTGGGATTCTATGATACATGAATATGTTTACATATGCTTATCTGTTACATGAGTACACTTACATGAATTCTAGACAGGAACACTTCTTAGTATGTACATTATTTGTACTTACATACCTTGGATACTTGAACTAGATCTAAGAGGATGATTTATTAGTATTTACTGTATAAATTGTCTTTCCTATTCCCGTTCGAGGGGATGTTTTCAGCGGGACTTACCATTCCGAATTTCACTGATTAGCGCCAGTGAGAGATGGCATCTACGGATGTCTAAGGTAGTCACTTGAGTAATGGTCAGTGACGGGACTAACTATCCCTCCGCCCGCTGTTGCAACAGTGGACGAGATGTGAATCTTCGGAGGATCATTAAGTTGACGATCTACGTCAAGAGATCGATGCAGGGACTAACCCTCCTTCCATCCTGCTGCTGCTACAGAGGATGAGGGGATGCTCTTCGGACATTCCTCAGGGTCTAACTTTCATTTTATGCGATGTAGTGTAGGTCCTAGTACCCAGTGAGAATACTTACCGTATCATATTTTCCTGTTTACTTTATTTTGTGATGTCTTTCACATAAATGATGAGTTAGACTAAATACTTTTAGTACTAGTCTATACAAAGGAAAACAGTTCATACTTACAAAACATTCGAGTCTTGGTAGAAGACTACAGTTTATACATACAAAACATTCGAGTCTTGGTAGAAGACTACAGTGCATACTTACAAAACATTCGAGTCTTGGTAGAAGACTACAGTTTATACATACAAAACATTCGAGTCTTAGTAGAAGACTACACTTCATTTATACAAAACATTTGGGTCTTGGTAAAAGACTACACTTCAAACTTATAGAAAATAAGGGTTTTTCTAGGGATTTCATACTTATCTCAATCTTTTCAAAGTAAAGATTTTCATGGCATTCATAGCAGGTTTTCACAAACTAAGCAATGACACATATATACTTATGAATTCACGAGCTTTAAAGCTGATACTCTCTGTCAAAATAACTTGTATTCTCAGGTCGCCAGTAGACAGGTACGGAGGACAGGTTTTGAGAAGACGCAATAGACAAGTCTCGTCTTTTATTTTGATTGTATATTTTTGGTGTCTTATTACAATGAGAGAACACACATGTATAAAACATTACTTATAATGCAATGGATGATGTTGTTGCTTGTTTATTATATTACACTGTTGTGATACTGTACATGACGTCCTCCACCCCTGAACGTTTCCGCCGTTCGTGGTTTTGGGGTGTGACAGTACAGAATGGAAATTTCGGGTTGTCATAGTTGTCATGGTCAAGTCGTGATTGTGTGTATCATTAAATGAGTCCACCAACCACTTCCCATCCTCCTGTCTTGTTATTCGAAGTTTTGCTTGGCATCCTGTTCTAACATCTCTATGACATTTTTTCTCATTTTCACTTGAAGCATTTTTGTCCATCCGTTTGAAACCTTCTTTGTTGCATACATATATCTTCCGAAAAGGCTCATTTGTTTTAGGATTTTTAACTGTGTCATCTCTATGTATTCCAAAGCCATGCAAAAAAGAATAATCATTATAAAATGTATAGGCGTCATCGGGTGTATCAAAAACTTTTCCCAGTATCCTTTCATCATTAACATCATCTTCGTCAAATTAAATGTTCACTTCGAAATCGTTAAGTTCTTCGGATTCATATGTTGCTTCTACAAAATCATTTGTGTCAACATTTTCATTTATATACGGTTCGATAGCCTGATCAGCTGCTTCTGTTTCAAACATCATAACCTGCACAAAACCACACGTAAAAGACAATAAGAACTTGACCCTATTAATGCCATTCCAGTAACGTTTTAGAGATGGTCTAACATTTTCATTATATCAAAAGCAATAAATTTATAATCCAACAAAAAATTTCCTTAAACACTTTTGTTTCCTTATTGAAAAAAAAATAACAACTAAAAGTCGATCCCTGTTGCTTCCATAATTGCCTATTACCTTTAGCCGGTTGTGAATTTTTTTCCAGTAGGTTGCCGTCATTCTTCCGTCACAGGTTCACGCTACTTCATTCATTATCTTTTTCTTTATTATAAAATTCAATTCATTGTTAATTAGTTATTGTTATCAATTTGAGTATTTATGTTCTTCAATATAGTATTCTTAAATTCTCTCGCATGGTTCATCCAATGTATATATATATATATATATATATATATATATTGCAAGTGTTTTTTTATTCTTTTATTAGTTACAAAAATCATTATCAAAAGGATTTAGTCATAAATTATGTAATTTACACCCTTCTAAATTACATTTCATATGTTCTATTATTACATTTCATATGTTCTATTATTATCCATGCTGCTTTTGTTTGATCAAATTTAGTATAATTTATTGCTTTTGATATAATGAAAATGTTAGACCATCTCTAAAAAGTTACTAGAATGGCATTAATAGGGTCAAGTTCTTATTGTCTTTTACGTGTGGTTTTGTGTAGGTTATGATGTTTGAAACAGAAGCAGCTGATCAGGCTATCGAACCGTATATAAATGAAAATGTTGACACAAATGATTTTGTAGAAGCAACATATGATTCTAAAGAACTTAACGATTTCGAAGTGAACATTGAATTTGACGAAGATGATGTTAACGATGAAAGGATACTAGGAAAAGTTTTTGATACACCCGATGACGCCTATACATTTTATAATGATCATTCTTTTTTGCATGGCTTTGGAATACGTAGAGATGACACAGTTAAAAATCCTAAAACAAATGAGCCTTTTCGGAAGATATATGTATGCAACAAAGAAGGTTTCAAACGGATGGACAAAAATGCTTCAAGTGAAAATGAGAAAAAACGTCATAGAGATGTTAGAACAGGATGCCAAGCGAAACTTCCAATAACAAGACAGGAGGATGGGAAGTGGTTGGTGGACTCATTTAATGATACACACAATCACGACTTGACCGTGACACCTGTGACAACCCGAAATTTCCATTCTGTACAAACAATATCACTTTAATAGAAGTTATAGCAGTCACAGTTAATTTTCAGACTTTTTCATGTAAGTTTGAGTAATTCAGGGTTTACACTTCAGGAGATATCAGGAGAGTGGATGCACTAGGGTTTAGTGCAACATTGTTATTCCAACACTCTGTTATATGAGAAATCATTTTAGGAATAAAAATATTTTCTGCCAAAAATATCTCAGGACTATAAATAGAATTCTGAACCAAATTCATTCATTATTCGGATTTCCAACTAGAGAAAAGCCATTTTCTCTCTCACGGATCTTCAGTTTTTTATACCAAAACGTGAGCAACTCTCTCTAGTAGTGTTAGAAAGCTTATTATGTGTTGATAACATGATTTAGATTGCTAAATCACTAGATTTTGGAGTTTACTCCCCAAGGTGTTCTTGGGCGGTAAACTCCCGAAACAATGCCTAGACCTTCCCTTATGATATGATACTACTTTGGGCTTGTATAGAAGTGTATTAGGGACAAGAAATCAACCAAGAAACACATATGTTTGGGTGTTCACGGCCCAAGAAGATCTTGGACCGTGAACTCCAAAATCATGGACAAAAGGGTGCTTTTAAGGCACCTAAAGCCTTAGACATTTACTAGAAATTGTTCCCACTTAAATGAAGGACCAAAACACATCAAAATCACCCCTCAAAGTGAGTTCACGGCCCTAATAAGGTTCTTGGGCCGTGAACATCAATGAAGGGCACCAAAGTGTGCCTAAGGCCTTCATAGGTTTGGGACAAAAGTTTAAAACCTATACTACATGTGTATGAGACTTGAAAGCATCAAAAACACCCATCCTTAAGAGTTTAAGGTCGCAAACTCTAATGGAAATGGCCTTAAGGCCGTGAACTCCTCAAAGAGGTGTTTTTATGCCTTAAACCCTTCCAAGAATTAAACCACCAAGTTGGAATAATTCTAGGGATCATTTAGAACTTCAAAACACAAAAGACCACCAAGTTTGGGAGTTTACGGCCGTAAACTCAAGATTTTACAACCATAAACTCCATGTGTGAGGATATATGGAGAGTAAACTGATGTATAGGGTCCTTTGGAACCCTAAACACAAGTGCCTTGTCCCACAATAGCTTAGATGCAATCCTTAGGGCTTAAAACACTTATATAAAGTGTTTATTATGTTCTAGGATGTGTTAACTTTAGCAATTAGTAATTTAAGACTAATTGAGTGCATATATGTGTGATTATAAGTTCATTAGGATCGTAGTGTGTGTACAAGTCCTCACTTGACACCTAACAATTCTACACCATCCAGTTCATCCAAACCACCATCTATAGGTGAGTTCATACCCCTAAATGAATATTTTAAATGTTTTTAACTGCTTTAATGGGGGAGGAAAACAAGTAGAATACAACATGTTATTAAATCACTCATATTTATTTTATAACTGTGTTTTCATCCAGCAGATTTCACATACTACAAAATGTGATGCATGAAATGGTTTTCTATCTTAAAATACCTTGATAAACAAAAGTATTAGTTTTGAATTGTTTATTAGGATGACATCAAGTCACTCTTAATTATTATTCAAAGCGCTTAGATATCTTGCAAAACCATTACGTCTACCTTCTTGAACAAACAATTGCCTTTCAGTTAATTATCATAGGGATAGTTAGAAGATACAAACTAATATTCCTATTAGAAGGAATTACAGAAGAGTCAGTTCATTCATGAGTCTATACCAGTACATTACATGATACATGAGTACATTTATCTAGGATTACATGATACATAAGTACGTTTTCATAGATATATTTATCTGAATAGGCTTACATGAATACCATACATTAGTACTGTTACATAGATACATTATCCTGTATTCACTTACCTGGATACTTGTACCTAGAGTTATGAGGAAGATTTATTCGTACCTTCTGTGTAAATGTTCCTGCCTATCCCTGTTCGACGGGATGTCTAGATGGGACTAACCATTCTGGAACCCAGCTGTTAGCACCAATGGGTGATGAACATCTATAGATCTCTACGATTATCACTTATAATAGATAGATTGATATCGAAACTAACCATTCATCCATCCTGCTGTTGCAACAGAGGATGAGAAGAAAATCTTCGGATGATCATTAGGTTACCACTTATATTAGGAGTCGGCTATGGGACTAACCCTTCCTCCATCCTGCTGCTGCTACAGAGGACAATTGGACCATCTTCAGAGGTTCATTAGGTTATACATATCGCTTAATGCGATGGTGTGTTAATCTTGGTATCCAGGGATAACACTTACATGATTATATTTTTCCTATTTACTTTACTTTGTTATATATTCACATAGACGATGAGTTAGACTAATTACTGTTTGTAGTAGTCAAAAAGAAGGAAAAACTATCATTTTACTTACAAAACATTTGGGTCTAGGTAGAAGACTACGTTATCATAACAAAACATTCGGGTCTTGGTAGAAGACTACATTGTCATAACAAAACATTCGGGTCTTGGTAGAAGACTACATTGTCATAACAAAATATTCAGGTCTTGGTGGAAGACTACATTTCATACTAGTAGGAAATAAGGGATTTCTTAGGGATTTTCGTACTTATATCAACTGTCTTACCTAAAGTTTTTTCATGACATTCATAACAGCTTTACAAAGCAAGACAATGACACTTAAATACTTATGAATTCACCAGCTTTAAAGCTGATACTCTCTTTCAAAATAACTTGTATTCTCAGCTCACCAGTAGCCAGGTACGCTGGCCAGGTTTTGAGAAGATGGAGCACAGACAAGTCTCGTCTTTTATTTTGATTATATATTTTTGGTGTCTTATTACAATGAAAGAATACACATGTATTAAAACTTTACCTATAATGCAATGGATGATGTTGTTGCTTGTTTACTATTTCACACTGTTGTGATACTGTACATGACGTCCTTCACTCCTGAACGTTTCCGTCGTTCGTGGTTTTCGGGTGTGACAGATTGGTATCAGAGCATTGTTTATAGTGAATATAGTATATCAACCCATAAAAGATATACTAACTATAAATACATTGGGATTAAAACACTTTGTCTAAGAGTTATATTTTTAAATAATAAAATATTTAAAAAAGTATACGTGCATGCATTCATACTAAAACCAATGTCACAATGACAAGAACAAAAGTATTATGATTGTTGAATATCACAAGTAAGCCTGGGGATATATGGTCAGTCTTGGGAATGGCATAGCCTGATCAACTATGCTGGTCCGAGGAGTGATTAGCATATGCCCAAGAATGGTTGTGATATGGCAACAAGTCTAAAAACTTACCAACACAACCATAAAGAAATATCATAGGGGTATTTGGTCTTACTGTAATTATCTTAATAGTTCTTCTATTTAGCTATTTCTTATATCCTTTTTCTCGCGTAGATTAAAATGGCTGGATTTCACCATGGAGATTCGTACTTCCCAAACCAAGGCAATGCTGGTTGGCTAGAGGCAGAACCAGAAAATGATCACCCAATCCCTTTGGATGATCACCATGCTGAGGGTTTTTCCGATAGTTCTGAATCGGTGCCTGAAGTCAACAACCTACCCCCAACTGCTCAAAACCCAAACCTGAACCCCCGCCCTGTGTTTCAAGGACCCACACCTCTGTGGTCCACTAACTTGATTACATGGAGTCATGAACAGGGTCAGCCCATTCCTTACAATGGAGACCGAAGTTTCTACAACCTCACTGAAGAAGGTTCTGCTGATAGAGTCCTACCAATCATGGTTCGTAGAATTTCCAGAATCATGATACTGGGTCAAGCAACTATTAACCGAGTCGTGGAGATTGAAGCCAACTCTGGCGTTAACATTGTCCACATTCGCCAACTAGAGTCTGCTCATGAAAGGACTCTGGTCCGCAATGCAAATCTGCAGAGGGAACTTGCTGAAACTCAAGCTAAAGTTAGGGAACTTCGGTCTCAGCAAGTGAGAGCTGACAGGCGTGTTAGGGACATGGAACGTCTACTATCGGGATCAAGAACTCATGCTAGAAGTTCTCGTCGCCGATAGAATCTGGTCGACTCATCTTTTGGATATAACCTAGTTTATGAAAAACTTTGATCTAATTTCCTATCTTTATAAATCTTAGACCTGTTAGGTCTTGATCTAGTCTTAATTCTATCAAACTTTTCCATCTTAGTTGATGTAAGGCCTACTTCTAGGCCATTTTTCCCTAACTTGTTACATCTGTAATTCCAGTATTATTGACATATATCTAATCTTATGGAAATCATTATCCAAATGTTGTCATCTTCATTTAGTCATTCTATTCATTCTGTTGTTGGACTATGGGGAGTTAGTCCATGAGACACGTTCATTAATCATTTATTCTTATCCATGTCTTCATCATTTAAGCGTATAGTTAAAGATGCCGCCACGCAGAAATACCAGGCGTAACCCAAACAACGAAGCACCGATACCACCACCTCCACCTCCACCTCCACCTGAACCTCTTCAACCACCTACTCCTTTCGATGGCAACATGTTCCAGGCAGCTTTCACAGCGGGAGTTGCAGTTGTTGTGTTAGCAATCAATGCTCCTGGCCCTAGTGGATTGGGATCAGGTGCACCTCCCTCGAACCAAGGTGAAAGCCATGCGTACCCTCGGGAATGCACCTATAAGGACTTCACGAACGCCAAACCCCACAACTTCAATGGTACTGGTGGGTTATGGTGTTAAGGCAATGGATTGAAAAGATGGAATTTGTCTTTGAAATCTACGGATGCCAAGAAGGCAACAAGGTCAAGTTCGCAACTTGTACCTTCTCTGACAGAGCACTAACATGGTGGAACGACCATGTTAAGTATCTGACTCTGGTGGTGGCATATTCTATCCGCTGGGAAAAGTTGAAAGAAATGCTGATGAAAGAATATTGTCCTCAAGGTGAACTACAAAAACTCGAGCAGGAATTCTGGGGTCTACAAATGGTTGGATCCGACATCACGACCTACACAAATAGGTTCTGTGATCTGGCAAACTTATGCCCTGATATGGTTGCTCTCGAGAGCAAGAAGATAGAGAGATATATATGGGGACTGTCGCCCCAGATCCAGTAAAGTGTGTTAGCCTCTAGGCCTATCACTTTTGATAGTGCCAAGGAACTGGCACAATCTCTCATAGATCACAGGAAACCTCAGAACCCAACAATCCCTACACCCGTAGCACAAAAGTCCAACCCCAAACACAACAGGAAGGGGTGTTAGACCATCTCTAAAAAGTTAGTCGAATGGCATTAATAGGGTCAAGTTCTTATTGTCTTTTACATGTGGTTTTGTGCAGGTTTATCTTCCCATGCTCCACATCCCTATTTCTTCTTAGGCCCTGCAAATCAAAACAAATGTGAAAACCAAATCCTGTATCAAGTACCCATGAATTAGCATGTGATGAATCATTATATTGAATAGTGTAAATACATGCACATAACAACTTGATGAATCATTATAAATTTTTTTCCTTGATTTGCTTTGGATAATTACCATAAATTATTTTTTCAAATTAAAAATTAGATTATCATAAGATAATGATTAATCATTTAAGATAATTGTCAATTCAAATTAATGGATAATTGTCAATATAAGATAATTACTGGCTTCATAAGATAAGGATTAATCATATGTAAATTGATTTGAATTATTTTGTATGAAAAAGATTAGGTCAAATTATGTGATAAATATTGATAATATGATTCTCTTATAAGTTTCGAATTTGATCTAAGTAATGTTTTGAAAAATTTTAAAACATGCCCTCAACTTTTGGAATTTAATTTTTTGGATTAAAAGTTTAATTTTGAAATTATTAAATTCCAAACCCTAGAATTTTACAAGTTTAAAATTCACCCTATACTATTATAATATTATAAGAATAATTATTATATATGTATAACTTAAATGCTAGTCTTACCGTTAGTAGGCCTCATTCACGAAGCCGATCTATAAGGGGGCATAAGGTTATGGCCTATAAAATGGCCGTTTAATGGGTGTCCACTCTCACCCACCGCTTCCTTGATTGGTGGAGAGTCGTTAGCCGAACGTTTATGATAAGGCACCCTTTCTTCATTAAAGGTATAATTATTTTTTAAAGTAACTAAATGTTTTTATAAAATTCACAGTCTTAGTTACTTTAGACAAAAGTGAATTTGATGCAATTCCATGAAATTACACTTTGTACCCTTGCTAAGATGTTAGTGGAACGATTGTGGTTAACTGCCACACTAATTAGGCTCTAAGCAAAGATGGAAAAGGGTGACTCCATGTTTGTCATAGATCGATGGAGCGTGTGTGGTTAACCGACATGTCGATTAGGTGACTGTAACATTGGGGGCAGCGTGTACATTTTGCATGGTTATTCACACCCGCTTTGTGAGCCTTGGCATCCCAGTCACAAAATTGAGGGGAATATTGAGCTTTAAACATGGCATTGAGAATTTCAATTAATCTCAAAATATCTAGGAGTTTTCAATACATTTAAAACTTAATTTAAATTTGTTTTTCATGGCGGAAATTAGTGAATGGCCATTCATTTACCTTCAAATTATTTGCTGTTTAGATTACGACATCCCTCTTCTAAATTGTGAATAATGTTGTTGGATCCTAGCCCTAATTTTTCATTTGGGTGTTTAATTGGTGATTTTTTATCTAATCAAATTTTTTCTCTTTTCTTTTTCTAATGTCAAACTTGAAGAACATCTCTTCTGGTTCAAATGCCTCTGGCTCGTTCCCACTCATGAACTTGTGTGGGAGGGTGATCTTCGACGAAAACAATCTGAATGATTGGATCTACAACATAAGGATGGTCACCTGCTACGAGTAAAAAGAATATGTCCTTGACAAAGAACTGAAAGAGGTGGACATGAACAATGCCACTCCTGAAGAGATCACTGCCTTCGAGGCCCATGAACGAGATTCCACGAAAGCCGATTGCATCATGCTAGCGACAATGACTGCTAAACTCCAAAAGTCCTACAAGGACTTCTATCCCTACAAAGTGCATCAGGACTTGGTGGAAAGGTATCACCAAAGTGCGAGGAAGGAAAAGTATGAGATCATCACTTTAGTGATCACAACCAATATGAGAGACGGAGAGTCTATCAGTGCTAATCTTCAGAAGATGCAGAGCTATGTTGACCACCTACTAAAGTTAAATGTTAACTTTGATGAAGAGTTGTCGATTGACATCATTCTTCATTCGCTGCCACCGTGCTTCAACCAGTTTCGCATGACCTACCACATGAATAAAGAGGACGTCACATTGAGCAAGCTGCAAGGTCTATTGAGGACTGCCGAGAGTAATCTCAAGGACAAGTCCATTACACAAACTCTTACTCCCGCTGCTGCCCCGGTCTTGGCAATTGGGCAAGGAAAGGATAAGAAGGGGAAGGCTCCCTTAAAGAGCCACCACAAGGGAAAGTCCCATGATGGCACCTCTTCTAGTGGAATCAAGGCTGGTTTTGCTAAACCCAACTCCAACCCCAAGGATGCAGAGTGTCGTCATTACCACGAAATAAGGCATTGGAAACGAAGCTGCCCTAAGTATCTGTAAGACATCAACGATGGAAAGATCAAGTTGTTATGCGCATGTATTTACACTATTCAATATAATGATTCATCACATGCTAATTCATGGGTACTTGATATAGGATTTGGTTTTCACATTTGTTCTGATTTGCAGGGCCTAAGAAGAAATAGGGATGCGGAGCATGGGAAGATAAACTTGATCATGGGGAACAGAAGAGCGTCGACTGTCACCAAGATTGGAGTTTACTCTTTAATGCTTAGTAATGGATTAGGACTAGAATTGAATAATTGTTGCTATTCAACAGAATTGGAAAAAACATCATTAAATTTAATGGTTTGTATAGACAAGGTTTTAGATCTTAATTTGATAATGAAAAGAGTTTTATTAATGCTTATCTTAATGGTGTTTTCTATTTTGAAGCATTGCCTTGTGATGGAATATATGAAACTGTGATGGTTATAAACAGCTTAGGAAATGATGTGTTGCATATCAAATCTTCCAGTAGTTTGGACAAAGCATGATTGTGGCATTGTCGTCTTGGACATGTCAACAAGAAACGCATAGCCCAACTCCAAAATGATGGAGTGTTGGAGCCATTCGACCTTAGGGACGATGACGTGTGCGAGTCTTGTTTGCTTGGAAAGATGACCAAGTCACCCTTTACTGGTACTTGTGAAAGGGGTGAGGTTCTATTGGAACTCATACACACTGATGTGTGTGGGCCCTTTATATCCACCACAAGGGATGCAAGCCGATTCTATGTGACTTTCACCGATGATTATAGCAGATATAGGTATATTTACTTATTCAAGCAAAAGTCAGAAACCTTTGAAAAGTTCAAAGATTTTAAAGAAGAAGTGAAGAATCAGTTAAGCAGGAAAATCAAGGTGTTTCGATCCGATTGAGGTGGAGAGTACCTAAGTCTTGAATTCCACGACTATCTTAAGGAATGCATAAACATTTCACAATTGACGCCACCTAGGACACTACAGTTGAATGGTGTGGCTGCGAGGCATAATCGAACCTCGTTAGACATGGTTCGTTCCATGATGAGTCGTGCTTCGTTACCTTTCTCATTTTGGGGGTATGCCTTAGAGACTTCCGCCTAAATTCGTGTCTTAGTCCCTACAAGGAAGGTTTCCAAAACACCTCACAAGATGTGGACTGTCACACCCCCGAACCAAACGGCAGAAACGTCTGAGGGCTCTTGTGACTTAAATTGAATACCATCACAATGAATAGACATGAAGCATAACATAAATCATCAGCATGCATTAAAATAATACAACCGATATTGTTTACATCCAATACATGGTTTTAGTCATTACAACTTCATAAACAAAATTGTCTGATAGATATCATAAGCAAACAACCTAACATTACTTGGTACTTATTCTTCGGTTTACCTGCCACCTGAGAATACAAGTCATTTTTGAAAAATGTCAACATATGGAATGTTGGTGAGTTCATAAGCAATGTTTTGATAAAATGATTTAGTGTAGTCTGTAAAACCAAGAAAATACGATATTTTCTGAAAAGATTATTGTGAAAAAAAAATGTGTGAAGATCCGTAAATATATGCTCGTTGATTTTTCAAAACATGTTTAATTGTTGAACTTTTGTATAGATCGCGCAAGTGAATATGTTGAACTTCCCAGGAAAACCCGATGTTTTCCCAATACATAAAATACAACGATTTCTCTATTGTTATACTGTTACGTTGAATGATTTTTGATTACCCGGGGTGGCGTTGGATTAAATAGGGTTTGTGAGTTGTTATAATCATGCATAAAAAAAATGACTAGTTTATAACTACAGATTACGAACGATCCTTAAAGGCGTCGGCCGTTACTACTCACTTAATCTACCCACCATGATTACTCTTGTGTTAACGCCCTACATCTGTTCACTTTGATTTCTCACAAGCCCAATAACCGAGGACAAAGTGGAGTATGAAGTCCTGTTATTTCCGTGAGTTATTTAAGGCTATCAAGAATGCAAAAGACACGTTGGCCCAACTCGCATTTGACTTCTCGACCTTACTAGCAGTACTAATGGGCCAATAGGGCCCAATAGCACATTAGAGCCAGCGAAAGTCCTTTTACATGAAATCGGGTCATAGGAGGCCCAATAACACATAAGCATATTCCCTTTGGGCCCAAAGATCATGTTAATGGGATAGCAAGGCCCAACAAGCATGATTTGAAACTTTCAAGCCCAAAGTTTGTAAGCTCATCATAGTTATCGTGTGTTTAACGAATGGTGTACGGTCCGAATAACGGATTCTACCAGAGATCAAAAGCAAATAAAACAACACAAAGCAATAATAAACACAGAGAAATAACAAACCAAGCTTGCACACGTTTTATAACAATAAACATCTGGTACAACTTGACATGAGCCGTGAACTCTAAAGGCATCAACAACTATAAACGCCTGACTAGCCCACTATTTATACACCTCATGACTGAGAAGAGTTTATGGCCGTAAGGTGTTTATGGCCGTAAACTCTTTACAACCGTAAACTAGTCAAAAAAAATATATTACCAACACACCCCTATCATTATATTGTAAGGCCTTGACCAAACCACTAAATTAAGCCGTTCAATCTCCCCTTGGTTTGAACTAGCCCGAACTTAACCCTTGGTAACCACCATGACATCCGCCTGCCCCATCACCCCATTCCACATTCTTTTGTTGAGAATCTCCGCAACTATCGTTGTGTACGCCTTCACACCATCTTCAAAAATATCTTCTGCAACTAATATTTGAAAATTGCTAAGATGATGAATATCCCATTTCCAAAACCGCAACAAATCTCTTCGATCGTAGAGTCTAATGCACCCATTCTTGAGCTTGATGACTGCACCAGAAGTGATCTCGTCAAAGACCCAAGACTCCATCGAACCGAGAGATCCGTCTTGATAGGTCTGAAGCACTGGGAATTGTTTGACCTGCTTGGTTGCATGCTACATCACCACCTGCAAAGGCTTATCAGTTGTGTGATCGATAATATCTAGATGTTCAAATATTAAGAACTCAGCAACTGACATTGAAGGAAACCCACTTTTAACTTGATCCTCAAGAAAATGCTTGAACTGGGTCAATTACAGATTGTTTTAAGATTTGAAAAGGGAGCTCGGGACTGAAATCGTGACTAAACTGAAATCAACCCTAGTGAATGAACTGAAATCGTGACTATCTCTGTATAGTTCAGAGTTGCCACTCTTTCGCAACACTATCCACATCTTGAGGGGATCATGAAATCCCCAAGAAGCAATTCCTGACCGATCACCAAAAGTATCTCTGAAACGAACCATTTCAAGATCATTCATGGTAATTAAGGGTTCATCCCAAGAGGCATTTTGATTAGGGTTCCTCTTAAAAAGTATTTTCCCTTTCTTCACCGCTTCCTCCTAAGCTTTACGAATGGTTGCTGACACATGGGGGCCTGAGGAGGCTTATTATAAGCATGACTAAAACTCCAGGTGATTGACCAGTAGGAAAATCAACTGGAAAGGGTTGGACATGAAGATTAATCTTGTGTTCTTCAGCGGATGTCTGGTATTTGTCTCCAAAGTCTTCCTCAAGCTTCTTTTTCAATGCAAAATAACTTGAAGTCAGCAGATTGAAGTGATCTTGTAGGCCAGAAATCTGTTTGGACTTCAGTTCTTTATCATGCATAAGATCGGCTACTTGCACACCAAGATTTGAATTATCAGACTGAAGTTCAGACACTTGAATGATGTGCTTTGCATTTTCAGCTCGAAGCTATGACACTTGGATGTCTAGCTCAATATTCTTTTGACTCAGAATTAATATTTCTTTTTGGAGTCCAGAAAGAGTTAGGTTATGTCCTCTAGAACCACCACCTCCTATAGAAACACCCTTTCCTCGAGGATTAGGCGTTAAAAGTTGCTCCTCAGCCATTTGTAGAGCTAATCTCTCAGAAGCATCATCACGATTAAATCTAGGAGTAGTAAAACTAGGTGGAATAGAGGGACAACCAACATCAAAAGCAGCACTCGAACCCGTTGCAAACATCTTTATTGTGGTGAGACTGGTATTAGCAGTAGTAGTAGGTGGTGTTGGGAGGCCGCTAACAAGACTTGCTGTTAGCTCAGTTTGCCTCAAATCTCTTCTCAGTCTTTTTGATGGGTGTTGGTCAGATTGTGTTGTGAAAACACTCATAAATGGCTCTATGGTAGGAGAAACAGATACAGGAGGGGAACATCCCATAACCCTCTCCATTGGAATTGAAACATTTTCCATTTGACCTGAATTAGGGGTCGTAGTCTCAAAAACATCATTTGCCTCCCTTGTCTCAGTTGTCGGAGGAACAACATCATCAACATTGTTGAAAATCGTGTCAAGATTCTCATGTGACACCACGTTAGCACTACTTTCCAAAGAAGCAGCAATATCATAGTGATCAAAACAGGTGAGGTCAAGGTCACTAAAAGAATCATTCTTATCTCCCCTAATATTCTCTCTAAAATCGACATTCATTCCGAAATCATCATCTTGAGTACGATCAAACACCTTGTCATGTTCCACAGCCACTTGAGCATCAGGAGTGGGGGTATCTTCTTTTTCAGTGCTTTCATCCTCAGAAATATCAATAACAAGATTGTTTGCAGATGACTTTTCAGTAGATGTTGGCTCAGAAGAACCATAGGATTCTGTTGGTTCATCCAGCTCAGTGAACTTCCAAAATTTCTCAAGAGGGTACAATCCTTCAAACACAACTTTTCCTCTCCGATCACTACTAGAAAAACAGCCTTTTACGACGCGCAATGCGTGTCGTAAAACGATCAGACGACACGCAAATGCGTGTCAAGGAAGGCCCTGTCATAACAATAGACGACACGCTTTTACGCATCGTCTATTTACGACGCACAATTATGACACACAATGCGTATCAAGGAAGGCCCTGTCATATACAAAGACGACATGCATTTGTGTTTCTTAACCTTACGACATGCATGTTTATGACACACAATGCGTATCAAAGAAGCCCCTGTCATAAATGAAGATGACACACATTTACATGTCATAAACTTCAGTAACCACATTTGATATGCATTTACGACGCGTCTTTACGATACTCATTTAGGCATAATACAAAAATATGTAAACAAATATATACCAAAACAATCAATTTCATCCAATAACATCAACTCAAAAAATTGTAATACATTGATAATAAAGGGATCTTATTGTACACTGTTATTAAGAGGTTTTCCCTAACTATATAATCTAATACTACATTGCTATAAAGGGGCACCTTCTTGTTTCAGTAACTCGTCATTAAGTTGTCTGAAGAAGCTCTAAAACCCTTTATGTATCCAACCAATCATATTGTCTCTTAGCTTCAATAACAATCCTAACTCTTGATCAAGAACAACACAAAAATCCTACACAACAATCATGTTAATTATACAATATCAATATCAACTAATTAATAATACACAATTGTAAATATTACCAAAATATGAGATCGTCATATACAAGCAACTTATAAAGTTATAATAAGCACCGATTAAATAAGAGGAAAGTGAAGATTATTTAGCAATGAGCTAATTTTAGTTTATCAAAAACAAAAAGTCCTTCAGATGCTTCTTCAGCTAGAACCTGATTCAGATACAACAAGTGTGGTCAATATGTTGACTTTATGGGCATAAAATATTGATTAAAAGTAATAAAAAACTTACCATGGGTAATTTTGAAGGAGAAAAGTTCCCCGTTTTCTACTCCCTACATAAAAACTAAATTGGTAAAATATCTAATGTGACATAAACCCTTAAATCAAAATACATGGCTGAAAAAAAAAATCCACCTGAAGGATGAGAAGGTATGAGAGCATATGAAAGATAATGAGTAGAGTCACTCTAGATTACCACCTGAACTGCTCGAAATTATTTGTAATATATTTTAGTTAAAAATCAACAAAGACTACCGAAAACCTACCAAAAATAACTTTTAATCATCATAAAATGTGAAACATCAACATTGTTTATATGTGGAATTAAAGAACATTGGAACGCACCTCCAAGCTTTTGAGCTTCCTTGATTACATTCAAAGCAAGTGTTGTCTTGCCTGATCCCTCAACAATTCTTCCTGTAATGTACAGTTTGGTTGTTATTATTCTAAGGTTCACAGTTTGGTTGTTATTATTCAAAGGAATCAAATCATAATAAAATGAAGTTCAAAAATAAAAATTAAGTAATTCAAAATTTTTATATCAGAGTATAGATTCACTAAAGTATTTTGGTTTTTTATCATATATGATGCAGGGTGATTTGTCTTTTATTATATAGAAATAAGGGTATTTTGGTCTTTCATAAAAAAAATGAATGGAATTGAATTTCATCCACCCTTCACTAGGAATATATGGTAAAATCCTTCAAACATTAGATTTCAAGAATTTCATCTATTTAATTAAATTGTCTTTTAAAAATAAAAAAATGAATGGAATTGAGTTCCTTCAACTCATCAAGTTTCAACCGTTTTAAAGCAAGATACAGTGCCCTCTCTTCATACTCTTTCATACTTCACAATTTCCAAAAAATAAAAGTTAAATCAGAATATTTCACTTCCATCCCTTGAGGTTTAAAAAAGTAGTCAATACCAAACTCGTTAATCATTATTATTACTTGACTAACCTGTTAACGATCATATCCTCACCAACTCTAGTGGCTAAGCAGAGTGAACCAGCAACTCTATAGGCCTTTTGATTAATTAGTTTTTATTCATCTTTTTGCATCATACTTTATTCATCCATTAAGAAAAATGAAAAAATTGCCCTTCGACCAAAAATGTTAAAAGACCAGACCTGGAAGGCTTCCATTTGAAATCATTGTTCTTCAAGGCGAGAGAGAATTCGTTAGAGACAACAAGTCTCTTGGAAGCTTCTGGTTGGATGGAATTCCTCGTGCTCCACGTGGGGTCCCACAAATTGAAGTCAAATTTGACATTGATGCAAATGGTATTTTGTCTGTCACTATCATTGAAAAGGGTACAAGAAATAAGCAATATATCACCATTACTGGTGCTAGCACACTCTTGATGATGAGGTATTTAATATTATTGTAAATTGTAATGTAGGCTCTGTTTCTTTTTCACTTATATTTGTTTTCTTGGCTAAATATATTATATAATTTGATGAAATAGGTAAGAAGAATGGTGAATGAAGTTGAGAAGTTTGAGAAAGAAGACAAGGAAAAAAGAGAAGCCATAGACACAAAGAACCAAGCTGATTCAGTGGTTTACCAGACAGAGAAACAGCTAAAAGAATTGGGAGTGAAGGTTCTTGCTACAGTGAAAGAGAAGGTGGAGGAGAAGCTTGGGTTGCTGAAGGAGGCCATATCGGGTGGGTCAACACAGACCATAATAGATGCCGTGGCTGCCCTAAATTAAGATCGAAGACTGTTGAATCTTATACCTGAATTACAGTGGGTGGGTCCGCTGTTAACTCAAGACAACTCTTTATGGAACTAGAAATCTAACACGATCATAAATGTACCACAAAAGGAAAACTTGATATGTGCTCTAGATGTCTACAAAAAATATGATAAATTTTCAAGAAACAGGCAAGAAAGAAAAAAGGAAGAGAGAAAACCCCAGTTTTGTGAAGAATGCCAGTAGGATCGGTTATTGCTATCCAACCAAAGCACCAACCTGGGACAATCCATCGTTTTGATAAAGTCCCAAGCGTCACCACTAGGCTATATCTCCAAATACTCCCATACGGATGAATGGGTTTTATCCAAAAAACTTGATAGGCATAGACTTCGTCTGATTTCACTAAAATCCCAAGTTGTCTTGCTTTATTTTTGTCAAAGGGTAGCCCCTGCAACCACTAGAAACTTGATAAGGCTACTTCCGTTTTCTAAAATTATACAAAAATACTAATTAGAAGTAGAGTTAAAACTATACATTGAATTCACATATTATACAAATCAACACAAAATTTTGGGACAAGATTGGTGAAAAGACACTAATGAAGATCAACAGATCACTAAGCTGACTGTATGCAGCTTCAAGTTCAACTAGTGGTCTACTTCAGCCAGTGGTCTACTTCATCCCAAGCAGAACCTGAATACCTCAGTCCTTTTGTTTAGCAAATAAGAATACAAAATAGTGTTTGGCATGATGGAATCGAGGATGGAATGGAATCCTTAATTCCATTCTAGTGAAAGAATATATCACTCCAGAATTACCTCATCAGCTGCGTTAAAACACCAGTGGTCTAGTTCAGCCAATCCCGCTCTCACATACTCACCATTGCTAAACGAATAGCACTCACGTCCCAAAATAGACTGCATTTTATAAAAAAAATAAAAAAAGCCCGAAGGCCTAGAATCATAAATTCACATCAAAAAAGAATACACTCTACAAAAACTAAATATATACCTGTTACATAGCTGAACATTCACAAACGAGAATATTGGTGAGAAAACTTTAGGCACCAAAACCGGTGGAACCTAAAAGCATTTCACAAAAAAGGTTAGAAATAGAAAAACAAAAACAAAAATCACACTAACATTATTTGTTTTTAGAACATTCAAGAAACTTCCAAGACTCTTCATAATTCCTTGCCAATGAGCAATCAGTGTCTGTTGAGCTGAACTAGAAACCGTACACGATGATCCTTTCGCTAGGCTGGCTCTCGAAATTGTCGGTGACTTCAGTGTGAATTGTGAAATGACCATTTAGTCCACTGCTAATTACTTAACATGAATAGATTAAGTAAAAATGTTAAAGTCGTTAGCTACCTGAATACACATCCTGAGTAACAGGGATATTTCTTTTTTCAAATTATCTCAAAATGTTCCATATATCTTTTCAACATATGTTGTTAACCGTTGCTTAAAAAGAAAAGTTGGATACTTGACTTCCACTTTGGTATAACCACCTTCAACTCCACTACTCAAATCACCATCCAAAAACGAAGGAAGTTCGATTCCTTGAGGGGTCCCACAGAAACTCTAACCAGAAAATCAAATTTTAATTTTAGTATATGTATTATATATATGTTGAATCAAATTCCAAAATAGTTAACCATTACAGAAGTCACCCTCCCAAAAAGAGCAGCTGATGATCGAGAACTTTGTGGGGCCATTCTAGATGCTGACCCACTTGGTTTCAATGTTCGATGAACATCGAATTTGCACAACACATGAAAAACAAAAATTTAATCAAGATAATATGGTCTAAAACAACACAATAATCAATAGATGCTTGCGGTCGTAATTTATTTACAGTTAAATTGCATTTACGGCCTTAGAACGGAGTTTATGGCCCAAGCTTACGGCCGTAAGCTCCGTCAGACCTTTTTCTTCGATTTTAGCTCAAATTACACGGTGAAACACGCAATAAAATATATATTTATGATCTAGAACTCATTACCTACGAGATTGTTGAATCAGATTTGCGAAATTTGACGAATTTTTTTTTTGAAGGGAGAGAGAGTGACGAGAGTGTTTGTTACCGGAATCTCATGAATGAGGAGATTCTGGCAGTAAACCCCTATATTTACCTTTCTTTACCATTTACCTAATAACTACCCAATATTTAGCAAATTCCAGCACAATTAAATTTAAATAAAACTTTCTGAGGATTAGTTTAACTAAGGAAAAAATTAAAAATAATAATAAATAACGAAAAACTTAATTTTGTACAAAAATAAAAGTAAAATTAAAATTAAAAAAAATAAAACAACTTAAAAAAATTTAATTGCTAAAAATAAAATTAAAAAATTAAAATTAATTAAAATTAAAAATAAATAATTTAACTTCAACTAAAATAAAATCACAAAAAATTAACTATTGTAACTAAATTTGTGATTCAGGGATCAAAGTTTTTGGACAGTCTTATTCTACATGTCGGTGCCCTTATCTTCACATCTTCGTCTGATCGATCACTAGTATTGTAGTCCACTTAAACACGAAAAATTTGTGACAGTTTTTGGACAATTTTACCAATGACATGATTCACGCATATATCTAATTATAACTTTTATTATCATGATTGGTCCTAAATCTTAAATAAATTTACCTTATGACCATTTAAGTGACTACAACCAGAGATATTGTTGTCCAGCTAAATCGAGCAGCGAGATCTACAAACAATCTGTATGTGTTCCATTTTAAGTGTACTAGAACGTGTTTCCCACTTCCTGGGATGCCCCAGTCATCAAGAACTTCTAGAGTACTCCTTACACCGGGTGAGCAGACAATCATTTAGAGAGAAGATAGATTCAGAATTCTATAACTTATTATTTTAAAGGGATTGAGAAGTAGAAGGTTGCATATACTCTGTGTACCAGGTCGGATTGGAAGTCACACAAAGGAGACATCATATCGCTAACAGATAATAAGAATTTCATATATATATATATATATATATATATATATATATATATATATATATATATATATATATATATATATATATATAACTTGCAGAGAGATAGAGTTGCATATGTTACAGTCCAGGTCTGATCTCCCAATCACGCAGAGGAGGCAACATATGACTAACAGACAGAAAGAAAAAAAACAATTTTCTACAGACCTAATTTATCCGAATTACCAGTCGCCCCATCCAACCGGGATTAAGGACAGAATCCGTACATCGAGGAAAAATGAATCCACAGTTCTAAATACGAGTTATTTAATGTGACCGGTAGATTCTCATGTATGTCTCCCTGCTCAACCTATCCGAGCGTCGTGAAATCAGGTTAAACGGATCTAACTAGGTCAAAGTTTGTCAAGTCCTTAAATTCATTAACTTCAACTTTCCCTAATCAAGCCCATTTAAAATCTTTCGTGTCTACCAGCGTATCGAGCACAGAGCGGAGACGATTCAACTTAGGTACATTACGTCGATACAAATTGCCCGTTATCACTTGCTAATTTCATTTCCCATCACAACACCTACAAACGAAACTGTCAGCAATAATTTTTTTTGTTTATGTTTTCTGGTTATTTATTGTTTTTGGATTTCTATTTTTATTTTCTATTGTTTTTGGATTTTTGATTATTTCTCCTGCTAAATTTGTGCATCGGTGAGAACAAAAAGTAAAATAAAAGAAAACAAAATGCGCAAATTTAATTTATCCTAAGGAAACAAGAAACAAAAGGAAATTAAAAATAAAATGAAAAATGAAAAATAAAATTAAAAAAATAAAATTGAAAATTGAGTTGAGGAAAAAAATAAAAATAAAAAAAAGTTAATCCTCAAAACATATCATTTTCAGAAATCCTACAAGCACATCGAAGCGAGCTTTGATAAATGGTTTTGTGAATAGGTCCGCCACATTATTATCAGTGTGGACCTGTTCCAGCCGGATTAGCGATTGTTCAGAACAGTCTCTGATAAATTGAATTTTAATGTCGATGTGCTTGGGTTTTTGGCAATTTGAATGGCAGCTTCGTTATCACAATAAATGTGGGTTTCAAAATAATTCAAACCGTAGTCCAACAGCTGATGTTGGATCCAGATAACTTGAGAGCAGCAAGGTGATGAAGCAACATATTCCACCTCTGTTGTGGAAGTTGAGACAGTGTGTTGCTTCTTGCATTGCCACGAAAGTAGTCTGTCACCTAGGTACTGACATCCTCCTGAGGTTGATTTCCTGTCAAGCTCACAGTATCCATAATTACTGTCAGTAAAAGCATAAAGATCAAATTCAGAATTCTTCGGATACCAAAGACCCAATTTTGGGCTCCCTTTGATATACCGAAAAATTCTTTTGACAACAATAAGATGTGAAAGTTTAGGATTAACCTGATAGCGTGCGCATTGACAAAATGCAAACATGATGTCAGGTCGGCTTGCAGTAAGATACATCAGCGATCCGGTCATCGATTGATAGTGAGTCTGATCTACGGATTGACCTTCAGGATCTGGAGTCAGAAGAGGTCGTTCAACCATCGATGTAGAAGCAAATTTAGCATCGTGAAACTCGAACTTCTGAAGAATATCCTCCATCTATTTGGCTTGATGTAGCAGGATTCCGGTTGAATTCTGTTTAACCTGAAGCCTCAATGATCTCATTTCGAACCGTTTCTTCATTACACCTTCGAATTCTTTGCAAAGCTGCGGACTGGTTGACCCAAAGACAATGTCGTCGACATAGATTTCTACGAGTATCTGGTCCTTTTCGAAGTGCTTGATAAACAAGGTCTGATCGATAGTGCCATGAGAGTAACCATGTTCGAGCAAGTGCTTTGTTAGGGTTGCATACCACGCTCTAGGAGCTTGATGTAACCCATACAATGCCTTATCCAACTTATAGACATGATTTGGAAACTTCGAATCAACAAACCCAGGGGGTTGATAAATGTAGATTTCTTCCTTCACCTTGCCATACAAGAAGGCGGTCTTGACGTCCATATGGAAAACGGTAAAGTTTATGTAAGAAGCATATGCTAGGAAGATACGAATAGCCTCCAGGCGAGCTACTGGAGCATAAACTTCAGTATAATCAAGACCGTCCACTTTTCGAAACCCACAAACCACCAATCGAGCTTTATTTCGCACAATAACCCTTGAATCATCATGCTTATTGCGATAAACCCATCGTGTGTCAAGAGACTTCTTGCCCTTTGGCAACTCAACTAACTTCTAAACACCAAGTGTTTCAAATTGGTGCAATTCTTCATGCATTGCATCTACCCATCTAGGTTCATTTAGAGCCATTTCAAAATTCTTGGGCTCTATTTGAGAAATAAATCAAGAATAAAGACAAGCATTAACGTCCCCACTCCGACTTCTTGTTTTAACACCATCACCTAACTGACCAATGACGTTATCGATCGGATGATCGCGTTGAATCCTTGAAGGTATTTCTTGGCTGATGTCATTGAAAGACACAGTAAGAGTGTGAATATTGATACCTCCTTCATTTGTTGGTTGAGCCGCTCCAGACGGATTTGCTACAAACTCATCTGAGATAAGTTCAGGAAAGAGTAGTTCCATAAAAGTTGAAGAGACAGCGGAAGCATCAATAGAGAATAACTCTTTCTTTATTGACATATGAGGTGTAGTTTCAGCATCTGGAGAATCAGTTTGGACTGAAGATTGAGGACTATCATGTTGCATAGACGACTCCCCTTGAGGTGTAGCAGAGGACTCCCCCTTAGATGTTGCAGAAGACTACCCCTCAGGTGTAGCGGCGGACACCCCCTAAGGTGTAGCAAAGGACCTTCCCTTATGTAAACAAGAGGACTCCCCCTCAAGTGTTGCAGAGGACCCCCCATCATCTGTAGCAGAGGACCCTCCCTTATGTGAACCAGAGGATTCCCCCTCAAGTGTAACTTTGGACTTCCCCTTCGATGAAGAAGAGGATGTAGATAGAGGCTTGTACATAACTTCTCCATCTTCGTCTTCAGAAATACCCTTCCAATAAGAAACAGGTCTAGATACATCACTTGAAGACACATTTAAGGATTTAAAAAGGGATGTGTAATCAAATAACCAATTCGGACCCACTCTAGCGTCTGTCTCATTTTCTTCCAACCAACGCACGTCATAAGATTCCACAATCTGTATTGTTTTCTTATTGTAGAATCTATAGGCAGTACGAGCAGCATACCCTACAAAATAGCAGTCATCGGCCTTGGAATTAAACTTTGGGTTGGTATCTAAGTGAAGAAGGGTGCAAGGACAGCCAAATACACAGAAATGACTGGCTGATGGCTTGTGACCATAGAAAATTTTGTACGGGGTTTTCGTCTATGCTTTGTTGATTAACACTAAAATATGAACATAACAGGCAGTGTTTATCGCCTCAGCCTAAAAGAAAACTGGTAGTTTTGAATCACATAGCATCGTTCTTGCGGCATCTTTTAACGTTTTGTTCCTTCTTTCAGCAACACCATTTTTTTGGGGTGTATTAGCATAAATGAATTGATGTAGGATATCCTTTTCTGCGCAAAAATGATCGAGAACAGAATTCATAAACTCTATTCTGTTGTCAGTACGAAGCGCCTTCACCCGATTGTTATTTTGGTTCTCAACTAATACAATGAACTTCTTGATCAAATCAACAACTCCAGCTTTGTTGGATAGACAGAAGACCCATGTAAACCGAGAGAAATCATCAATCACAACCAGACAGTAAGAACTTCTGTTGATGCTGAGAACATTTACTTGACCAAACAAATCCATATGTAGCAATTGAAGCACCTGCCTAATTGAGTTGACTTGTTTTGGCAGGTGTGGCTTTCTATGATGCTTTCCTTGAGCACATGACACATATTTTTCAAACGTGATGAATTCCTTGACAGGCAATCCACAGACCATATCATTCTTCGCAAGACGATTTAGATTCTTGGCGTTATCGTGACCTTATCTTCTGTGCCACAGCATTGCAGTTTGTTCGGAGATCTTGGAGAAAAGACACATAACTTGTTCTGGAAGATTGCTATTCATATCAATGATATAGGCATTCCCATCCATTTTAGATTTTACGAGAATCCACTCTTCTGGGATAACAAAGCCTGGCTTGAGAATCATGCATTCCTTGTCGGTGAAATGCGTACATTAGCCCTTGTCACAGATCTGAGAAACATTTAACATTCTATGCTTCAACTCGGGAGCAAAATTAACATTTTCGAAACATAAAACCCGGTTTGAGACAGTTCCTCTTTTAGTGATTTTACCATCTTCTCCACCCGAAAAAGAGATATATCCCCCATTAAATAATTGAATGTTGTGCAGTTGGTCAATATCTCCCGTCATATGCCGAGAACAGCCACTGTCGACGAAGCAGGGTCTGACAACATTTCCCCACAACTGTCCCTGCAAAATGTGCGGGTTTAATTAGATTTGGGAACCCAGATCATTACCTTCCTGGGTGATCCGGATACCTTTCTAGATTTATAACATTCGGATTTCTCAGAGGATATGAATGATAAATTGGGAGTAAGTTTGGGCAGCCATTGATAATTAGGTTTTCTAAAAGTCCCAGTTGATTTAGAAATTGAATGTTTATTAGTCTGCTGAAAGCCTATGAGTTTTCTACCAGATTTGGTTAAAGATCCACTATGGCTTCTTGACGAATCTGACCTTGGCTTGGCTGTGCTCGGTTTTGGCAAACTACCTAGGACTTGATGATGAAAAACCTTTTTATGTTTTTGAAAAACAGCCCGTTTTCTACTATGTTGATTTGCCCAATCATCATTTCGAGAACGATTTCTAGAGGACTTTCTATTTAAAGACCTTCATCTGAATTCATTCTCTCCTCTTGGAAGATTAAAATGTACAAAAATACGATTTTGACAATTTCTAGCGATATGACCACCAGTACCACAATTAAAACAAATATGTTTGTTATTGTTATAACTTGTACTACATTGATCAGATTTGCTTTCCCTATGAACACCCTTACTTCTCTCACAAGAACAAGAAACATTATTAGGTTGTGAGGTAGGTGAGGGTGTGTTAGATGGGGAGGATTGTGAGACTAGTGGTGTTTCGACATTTTCATCACAAACATTAAAATTGCCAACCACACTATTCAAAACTGTATAAATCATTCGAAATCATTCAAAACAGTATCAGGAGAAGTAAACACAGTATCAGGAGAAACAAAAACAGTATCAGGAGAATCAAAAACATCACAAAAACCATTGTCACTTTAAACATTTGAAAAAACATTGTCTTTATTTCAAACTAAAACTTCAAGTTTGCACTCAATTTTATTTTCAGAAACAGATCCTTCAACTTCGTGCTTTGACTGATTCAAGGATTGATATGCAGGAGAAGTAGAAATGTTAGTATCTTCAACATTAATAAATCCTCCCGAAACAAAACCATAAGATTTGCCATAAACCAGAAATGATTCATTTGCAATCTCTTATTTGGACAAAGGCTTCTGCATATATGAATGATTAAATGGAGGAGGCACATGATTATACCCTAGACCTTTTGATTGATTTTTCTTAAATTTCATGATGTGGTCTATCATATTTGCAACTACCTCACTTGAATGATCATATTTTCGAACATCAACCTTGGCGGTTTCAAATTTTCCATTTAAAGATTCAATTTCAGCCACTAATTCAGCGTTCTATTTCACTACATAATCATAATTCTCACATTTATTGATGTAGTCTTCCTGAAGTCTCCTAAAGTCCTTAATTTTTTATTCCAATTGATCTTTAAGTGTTTTTTGACCTTTTCTAAGTTGGTACCCTTCATATCTAAGGTCTTATACTTCCCTTTTTAATTTTTCATTAAGTTCATGAAGAATCTTAAGGCTTTCTAGTTCACTTCCTAATGCCTCAATTTTGTCGTGCAGAGTTTTAATATAATCAATACAAGATTGAGAGCATGAGGGTAGACGTACCTTGGTTGAATTAGGTTCATGAGAAGAGGATACCATCAATGCAAACTGTAGCTTCATCACATCATCCTCAGCTGCTACAATCTTTGCCGGAGCATCATCCCTGACCTGTGCCAGGTGAGCATTTTCAGGTCCAGATAAGTTCAGGGCCTGTATCTGATCCTCCCAATCAAACAATTGTGCAACTATAGCCTTCTCATTGTTTGTCTAAGCACGACTTCGATTGTTCCTAACTGCAACTATTGTCATGTTGTTGTTTAATCTTCTGTCTTTGTATGCGCAATCACGAGCAAAATGCCATGGCTCGTGGCAATTGAAACATCGCAGCTTTCCCTTGCTGAATCCAACCTTCTTATCAGCACTCATCCCCCAGTTGTTTTTCCCAATCCTTTTGGCAAATTGTTTTGCCCTAAAGACTGCCATGGCAATTTGCCATGTAATACCCATCTCCTCAACATCTTCAGGATGAATCTGATCAAGATCGACAAACGACAGTTGAGGTGGAAGCTCCCCAGCTACAAGTTCATTGTAACAATTGACAAGCCCTGATGCAAAAACGAGATTTTCATCACCCTCCTTTCCTCTTGAAGAAGAAGCCACATTTAAGGATGAGGCAGTTTGAGTAGCCACAAACAATTGGTTCGTTGAATAGGCAATGACTGATGTAGAGGAAGCTGATGGATGGGAGAGTGTCTGAATCTGAGCTTGTGGAGTATTAAATGATAAACCTGTAGAAGAAAAAGAGAAGGAGGAAAGAGCATTATTAGTCGAGAGGCCAAGATTCGCAGTTGAGTATGAGTTCACATGATTGCTTACCCGTTGCTTGTCATCAATATCACATGCTTTGATGACTGCCATCACTTCAGCGCGAGAGAGGCGGCTGAGATCCTTAGTCTTCTTAATGACCGCTACATTCATGTCCCAAGATTTTGGGAGAGCATTCAGTAGCTTCTTTTTTATCTCTGACTTTGTGTAGAAGATCCCTGCCGCAGTCATTTCTGTATTAAGAGTTGTGAACCGCTGCAACTGAGATTCAAGAGTCTCTCCAGGTACATAATTGAACATATTGAATCGTTGTCACATCATGTCTTGGCGACTCTCTTGCATGTCTTCTTTCCCTTCATACACCTCAATTAGGGCTTCCCACAAAGCTTTAGCAAACCTACACTCTCTGGACCCTTGAGCAATATTTGGTGACAAGGCCATGGCCAAAATGGCCAAAGCCTTCTCCTGCTCTTCCATAGTCTCAAAGTCTTCATCGGTGTAGTTTTCTATCTTCTTATCAACCACTTGCCCCATAACTGTAGTGGTTATTATGATCGGATCCTTGATGATGAATTTCCATATCTTGAAATATTTCATCTTTATGTACTTTTCTATTCTGTACTTCCACTCGGGAAACCCATCAGCAGACATTAACCTTGGAATTCGCGTGGTGGTACCCATGACAGCATCAAGCTCTTGAAAATGGTTTTGACTTTAAGTTTCCATTTTTGAGAATTAATTAAAATTAATTAAGATTCAAGTTAAAATAATATCCGATTTACTGTCACAAAGTGATGTACTGCAATAAAAATGTAGTTCACTGCTAAAAACAAGTTTGTTGTCAAAAAGAGTTTGCGGCCGTAAACTTTAAATTATCGATTAAGATTTTCGGTTCAAAAATTCAATAGTTTAATTTTGATTCACGGTCCAATGTTTTTACGATTGACGAACACGGTCTTCGATTCAAGTTTACTGTAAAATAAATCAGTTCACGGTCCAAGAACTTTCACGGGATTGCGGCCGTATATTGAGCTTACGGCCGTAAGCTTGGGCCGTAAACCAAAATTATTTCAGTTTCTTGATGAAACGAAAAAACCTTTTGCAGAAGAAACACGAACTTGCACCAAAATCGATTGTAGAATGCCTTTGACATCGGTTTTGCTCTGATACCAATTGTAAGGTCCGAATAACGGATCCTACCAGAGATCAAAAGCAAATACAACCACACAAAGCAATAATAAACATAGAGATATAACAAAGCAAACTTGCACACGTTTTATAGCAATAACCGTATGGTACAACTTGACAGGAGCCGTGAACTTTAAAGGCATCAACAACTATAAACGTCTGACTAGCCCACTATTTATAAACCTGCTGACCGAGAAGAGTTTACGGCCGTAAGGTGTTTACGGCCGTAAACTCTTTACAACCGTAAACTAGTCAACAAAAATATATTACCAACACACCCTATCATTATATTGTAAAGTCTAGACCAAACCACTAAATTAAGCCTTTCAAATGGCTTTGGTTTGACGATTATTTTTTGTTATTGATTCGAAACCGAATCAATTCGTTTTGTAACGATATTTGTTATTGGGAGTGTAATTGTTTTCCGTTTCGTCGGTAGCCGTGGATCTTGTATTTTGTATTAATGAATTTAATTTGTTTGAAAATGGAATTTGACCTTTTCACCACCTTTCATTCATAAAATAATGCTTTTGGTCCTCTCATATAAAACAATTTTATTTTTAGTCCTTAAAACCCTTTTCTTGACACTTTTGTATTATTTATTTGATGAAAACATAATTTTAACCCAAAACTTATTTTGTTGACAGCTTCAGGTCCTCCAAAGTAGTGTCTCACGGTTAGGAACTCATTTTTCACAACTTTTACAGTTTTGACATAAAATCCAAAAAGATTACATTTTTGGTCCCTTTTGATAGTGAAAAACATTTTTGACCCATAAAATGATTTTGTCATACTAATTACCCCCTGTTTTATAGAAAATTTCACTTCAGCACCTAAAATTTATCATTTTTCGCATTTTGGGGCTTATTAGACCGAAAAGCCCAAAATTAGCCCATTAAGCTAAAAATTTGCATTTTAGGTCCTTTGAAATTTCTGATATTTAGGAAAATATTAATACAAACTGTTTTGACCCTTTTAACCTTCAAGAAACCGTGACTTGTTGATTTGTTCCCCAAATTTTGTATTTTTGTCAATTTAAGCCCAAACATGGGTTTTATGTTAGAATATGATCATCATGACCTTATAAGCTATTATTCTTGATTTTTTTTTAGTGTAATATAGCTTAGTTTATGTTTTTTTCCTTTCTCATGTCATAGATCTTGGGTTTACACTCTTTTTGGCAACATATTCATCACAAAACACATGAATTCACACACATACATGCATCAAATCACACATATCATATATATATACACATAGATCTACACATTTTCTTGTATTCTCCCCCCATAAAACTCATAAAAACCAAAAAGAAAGGGGTATGAAGCTCACCTTGAGTGTGGTTTTGGTTTTTGAAGGAAAAGATGAAGAAGAATTCGATCCTAGCAACCTTTCTTGGTGGATCTCGAACTTAGATGTTTCTAAGGTGAAAGATCACAAGTTTTGTATGAGATAAGGAAGATTGTTGGTAAAATGAAGAAGATATGTTATGAATCAAAAAGATAACTTACCAAATATGTGAACTACTTGATGAAAACCTCTTGAATCACTATCAAAATTCGAGATTTTTGGATGAAGAAGAAGAGACGTGTCTTAAGTGATTTAGAGATAATTTTTGTAAGGTGTGTGTGTTTCTTTGTGTCTTCGGCCGAGAGCAAAAGAGAGAGGAGAGGAGACAGTGATATTGCATGGAATTATGAGAAGTGCATGGATGATTGAAGTGTAATTCTTAGTTATCCCACAAACAAAAATAATGTGGCACACAAAAAGTCAACCCTTCCTTTCTTTTGGGCTTAGGCCAAGAATGGAGGGGGAAAAGGAAAGAATTTGGGCCTTAAATTCTCAACCCCAAATTATAGATAATTTAGATAACTTTTGGCCCAAAGTAGATCGAGAAATGATTTTTATGACCTATTAGGGCTAAATTAGGTTAGTAATGGCTCAATAAGGTCCATTTAAGTATTTAATTTCATTCTAGGCCCAATATGGCCCAAAATGTTAAAATAAATGAAAGTGGGTCCAATTAGAGCCCATTTAAGAGTTCTAAGCCCAAGATAGTCAAAATTGGAATCTTATAGGTCCATTGGGCCCAATAAGGAAATCCTAGTCCAGAATGGACTTAAAGCGGGATTTCTAGGGTTTCCAATTATTTGTTGACTATTTGCGGTGCTTGTATGAAGTGTTTTGTGACAGCCCGTAATTTCCATTCTGAACAAAGCATTCCAAGCCAATAGAAGTAGAGCAGTTACAGTGAAAACTCAGATTTCGAGTATAATTTTGGCAGTTTCCAGGATTTTACACCTAAGGAAATATTAGGAGAGTGGATCCAACACTATTATTCCAATACTCTAGGACATTAGAGTTCACTCCGAGAATAGAAATATTTTCTGCCAAAAATCTCAGGACTATAAATAGAATTCTGAACCAAATTGGTTCATTAGTTGAATTCCAAATAGAGATAAGCCAAATTTTCTCTCACGGATCTTCAGATTTTTATCCCAAATTTGTGAGTAACTCTTTCTAGTAGTGTTACAAAGCTTTAAATGTGTTCATAATATAGATTACATATGTAACATCCGGATTTTACCAGGTATAATGTAAGTTTAATTGTGTTATATTGTGAGAGGGACTCGGCGAGTCGGGGCTCAGACTCGCCGAGTAGGGACGCGGGATTAATCGAGGGTGCGCACTTGGACTCGGCGAGTCCAGGGTATGGACTCGGCGAGTCTGCGCTGGGTTATGAAACCCTAAATCTCTGGGTTTGTGGCCTATTTAAGGGGCCTTAAGGCCGTCATTTGCGCTCACCCAACCCCCAGAGAGTGTCCCTAGAGTTCTTGAGCGTTTTGTGAAGGAAAGAGAGCCAATCTTGATCTTGTGTGTGTTACTTAGCAAGAAGAAGGAGGCCCTAGGCAAGAGGAAGCAAAGGAGGTTGCTATTTCGTGGATTTGGAGCTTGGATCATCACTCTAGAGGTATTATTTTCGGACCATTTTCTGTTTGGTGAAACTTGATGCAAGTTAGGGCTTAATATGATCATTTATAGAGTGATTTGGTGTCCCTTTGGTTCCCTCTTTGAGTTGAGACCATGGATCTGGATCCATAGAGGTCCAGAGGGCCTCACTCATCAAGCTTTATGGGTGGAAATGGAGTCCTTGGCCTTGTGTTGAAGTAGTTGAGTCAAAAACATCATTTGTGAGCATGTAGAGGTTATTTATGCATCAAGGTTGTGACTTTACGTGCTAAATAAGCATGGGGGGACTGGATCTATGGATTAGTGGACTGGATCTGGCCTTTAGAGCAAGATTGAGTCAGTGCATGGCTCTGACTCGCCGAGTCCGAAGAACAGACTCGGCGAGTAGCTTGAATGCTGCACGACCACTCAGCGAGTGGCCTCGCCGAGTTGGGATGAGTGAACTCAGTGGGTCAAGGGGGAGTCAGGATGGACAGGTGGACCTAGTCAAACCGGACTCGCCGAGTTGTTCTTGAGACTCGGCGAGTTGAGTCGTGGTGGCCCCACAACTCGTGCCAGGTGGAGCTCGTCGAGTTGGGAGGAGATGCTCGACGTGTCAAGAGAGGATTCCAGGGAAATTGGTGAATGCGCTCAGACTCGCCGAGTCGCTATAGTGCACTCGCCGAGTCCGGTCAAGTTGACCGTTGACCAGCGTTGACCTAGATTGTCCTGTTATGGTACGGTCAACTCTAGTTGGGAAAGTGTTAATTAGAGATATATTGTGTTATAGGGGGACTTCAGCTCGGCAGATCGAGTGTTTAGCGATTTCAGGGTTACGGTTTACCGAGACACACGAGGTGAGTCTTCTCACTATACTTTACCTTGAGTAGGTAACCAGAGTTATGTGATAGAGTATTTGTATGCTATGTGTGTTATGTGTTGTACTGCATTACTTTTATTTGTTTGACGCTGTGCATGTTTACAGAGCTAGAACCGGAAGGTTCACAGAGTTAGAACCTGAGGGTTCACAGAGCTTGGGTGCACGGACCCACAGAGTTATAGCCTCGAGTGGCTAATATGTGTTATATGTAGTATTTTGGGAAACTCACTAAGCCTTGTGCTTACAGTGTTGATGTTATTTGTTTCAGGTACTAGTGACGACCGTGGGAAGGCGCCGGCTTGATCCGTACACACACGTTTGGAACTTGACATTTTGGATCTTGGGATTTTGGTACTATTTTGTTGAACAATTAAAAGGGGTGTTTCTATGAATATTGATGGAATTATGCTTTATAAAAATCGAAAAATTTGTTTGAAAAACTTAGTGTTACAAATTGGTATCAGAGCTTTGGTTTGAGGGATTCGGGTACACCTTCGGGGGTATTTGAACTCAAACTGAGGAAATAAAGAGATATTTTCAAAATAAAAACCAAAATTTTCTAAGAGTAAAGGGTTTTCCAGGAAGAAACGTGTGTACGATCAGTCAGCGCCCGAACGGTGAATTCCCAAAATATCTTTTGTTATGTAATAACTATTATTGTGATGTGTGTGCATGCTAGAGTAGGCTAGGTATTGCTGATAGGGTTAGAGTGGCCTGTTTTGTGATGCCTTAGCATAGGGAATCGTGAGCTGCTATGAGACGCTGAGAGTAATTAGGTAGCAGCTAGGGTTTTGTGTGAGATCTGTTCAGAGAGATTTAAGTAAAATAGAGTACTTGGGGACTGGGATCCGAAGAGGACAATTTGGGGTGTGTACCGAGACGGTGCAGACAGTAGTATTGGGCCCGTACTACTAAAAGCACCGGAGCGGTACATAGTTCAAATAAGAATCTGGGGATGCCAAGAATCAAGGAGGGGTGGATTGTTGAATGTAAGAGTGTTCGAGTGAATTCTAATTATCGCATGTTGTATTTCAGAGGTTGATCATGGTGAGGACACGACACATGCCGGAGGATGCCGGATCTAGTGATGAGGACATTCGACAGATCATTCATGAGGAGGTGGCTGCGGTCATCAGAGCCGAGATACCAGAGATGTTCGGGTCCATTAAGACTGCTTTGATTGAGACGTTTGACGAGCGCTATGCCGCTCTTTCTGAGGCTGCGGTTGCAGCAGCTACCGCAGCGATTGCTGCGGCAAGACCCCAGGGAGGTGATGTGATGTTGTTCAGGGAGTTCAGCAACACCAAGCCACCAGAGTTTGATGGTACGCAGGACCCGGTGGCAGCTATGAGGTGGATATCTGATATGGAGGGATGCTTCTTCACTTGCTCGTCCCCTGAGCATTTGAAGGTTCGGTTTGCGCTGAACCAGCTTCGCTTGGGAGCGAAGGACTGGTGGAAGTTTGTGACTGCACATTTCACACCGACTGAGCTTTCGGCAGTGACCTGGGAGAGGTTCACTTCCATGTTCCGAGATGAGTATGTTCCTCAGGTGGAGAGGGAACGTCTGGCACAGGAGTTTCTGACCCTCAAGCAGGGTACCGAGTCAGTTACAGCGATTACGAGGATGTTTCAGGAGAGGGCGATGTTTTGCCCTGAGCACGTGTCCACCGAGCAGGCACGTATGAGCCGTTATCTGAGCATTTTGAGGCGGGATATTCGGGAGTTCGCTGCGAACTCCTCATACCGGACATTTGCCGAGCTTCAGGCAAACGCTCGGAAGAGGGAGATTGAGCTTGAGACTCAGGCCAGGGAGGAGGCGGAGTCTATGGGGAGGGATCGGCGGCCGGCACAGTCCCAGCCGGCAGCCAAGCGGGCCAAGCCCGCTGATCCCAGACCCGGGAGCCAGAAGGGCCGCACTTGTGGGAAGTGCGGCAAGGGTCACGATGGCGCTTGTCGGGCAGGGTCTTGCTACAAATGTGGCAAGGAGGGGCATATGGCTAAGGACTGCCCCAAGGGATTTGCAGTGTGCTTCCACTGCAACCAGACTGGACACCGGAAGGCGGAGTGTCCGCTGCTGCGCGGAGCATCTCAGGGGTCTGCTCCCGCCACCATCAGATCTACTGCTGCAGAGAGTCGGCCCGTGAAGGCCGAGGCACCGAGGGCTCGAGGGAGAGCCTTCCAGCTGACTGCGGAAGAGGTCCGCGCCGCACCCGACGTTGTGGCTGGTATGTTTCCTTTTCATTATTGTTTATGGTGTTGAGATATTATGCTTATATCATGCTATGCTTAGGTACCTTCCTTGTGAATTCTGTACCTGCTTTAGTGTTATTTGACTCGGGCGCGAGTCGATCTTTTGTGTCCTTGGCATTTAGTCAGCGTATCAGCGTTAGTCGTGGAGTATTGAGTCGGCCCCTGCGGGTTTCCATAGCCGCCGACAGAGTGATTTGTGCCACAGAGGTCTTCCGAGGATGTGTATTGGAGATATTCGGGGTCAAGTTTCCGATCGACCTGATTCCGATTGCGATGGGTGATGTCTGTGTTATAGTGGGCATGGATTGGTTGAGCCGATTCGGTGCGGTTATTGATTGCGAGCAACAGCTGGTGACTATACGAGATCCTAGTGGGGGAGTTCTTTCAGTGTACGGCGAGGGTACACGTTCTGGATCAGCCTTTTGTTCGGCTGCAAGGGCGAGGCAGTGTTTACAGCAGGGCTGTAAGGGTTATGTAGCGTATGTGATGGATACGCGAGTGATCTCCGAGAGACCGAGCTCTGTGGAGGAAGTTCCGGTGGTGCGGGAGTTTCCAGATGTATTTCCCGAAGAGTTACCAGGTGTGCCTCCCGTGAGGCAAGTGGAGTTTGGCATCGATTTGGTTCCAGGGGCCGCGCCTATTGCTAAGGTGCCGTATCGCCTTGCGCCTCCGGAGATGCAGGAGTTATCCTCGCAACTTCAGGAGTTGCTGGGGATGGGGATTATTCGGCCGAGTAGCTCGCCGTGGGGAGCACCCATCTTGTTTGTGAAGAAGAAGGATGGCTCGCATCACATGTGTATTGATTACCGGGAATTGAATAAGCTGACGGTCAAGAACCGTTACCCGCTACCGAGGATCGACGATTTATTCGATCAGCTACAGGGAGCATCTTGGTTCTCCAAGATTGATTTGAGGTCGGGCTATCATCAGGTGAGAGTGCAGGACAAGGACGTCCAGAAGACAGCATTCAGGACGCGTTATGGGCATTATGAGTTTGTGGTGATGCCTTTTGGGCTCACTAATGCCCCGGCTGTGTTCATGGACCTCATGAACAGGGTATGTCGGCCGATGTTGGATCGGTCGGTGATTGTTTTCATTGATGATATTCTGGTATATTCGAGATCTAGTGAGCAGCACGAGGAGCATTTGAGGGAGGTGCTTGGGGTTTTGAGAGCGGAGAAACTTTACGCAAAGTTCTCCAAGTGCGATTTCTGGTTACGGGAGGTCCAGTTCCTGGGACATCTCGTTAACCAGAAGGGGATATTGGTCGATCCGGCCAAGGTTGATGCAGTGATGAGGTGGGAGGTGCCGAGGTCATCTTCTGAGATACAGAGTTTTCTCGGGTTGGCAGGGTATTATCGGAGATTTATTAAGGATTTCTCCAAGATTGCGGTTCCACTAACCAGATTGACCCGGAAGGGTGTGGCATTTGCATGGGGTCCCGAGCAGCAGACCTCCTTTGAGACGCTTCGCCAGAGGTTGTGTGAAGCTCCAATATTAGCCCTTCCGGAAGGTATGGAAGGTTTTGTGGTATTCTGCGATGCATCGATCCTAGGATTGGGAGCGGTATTGATGCAGAAGGGTCATGTGATAGCTTATGCATCGAGGCAGTTGAAGCCTCACGAGACGAGGTACCCCACACATGATTTGGAGTTGGGGGCAGTGGTGTTTGCCCTCAAGATCTGGCGGCACTACTTGTATGGAGTTCGTTGTACGATTTACACGGACCATAAGAGTTTGAAGTACTTGATGGATCAGCCTAACCTAAATATGCGGCAGAGGAGATGGTTAGATGTGGTCAAGGATTATGATTGTGAGATCTTGTACCACCCGGGCAAGGCTAATGTGGTAGCCGACGCGTTGAGTCGCAGGGCGGAGAGTACTCCCCTGCGGGATGTATGTTTGAGATTGACCGTGATAGCTCCAGTTCTGGACGCCATTCGTGGGGCTCAGGCCGAGGCCGTGCGTCCGGAGATGCAGAAGAGAGAGCGGGTTGTTGGGATGGTTTCTGAGTTTATATCGGATAGTCGAGGCCTTATGACTTATCAGGGTAGGATTTGGGTACCGTTTGTGGGCGGTACCCATACCACATTGTTGGAGGAGGCTCATAGATCGAAATTTTCGATCCACCCCGGGGCCACGAAGATGTATTTGGACCTAAGGAAGGAGTATTGGTGGCCCTGTATGAAGAGGGATGTAGCATGGTTTGTCGAGAGGTGTTTGACCTGTCGAAGAGTAAAGGCCGAACACCAAAGACCGCATGGAAAGTTGCAGCCATTGGAGGTTCCCGAGTGGAAGTGGGAACAAATCACTATGGACTTTATCACCAAATTGCCGAGGACTGCCAGAGGAGTTGATGCAATTTGGGTGATTGTGGATAGATTGACAAAGAGCGCTCACTCTCTTGCCATCAGTGAGAGTTCTTCAGCAGAGAAGTTGGCGGAGGTTTACGTGAGGGAGGTTGTATCTCGGCATGGGGTGCCGATCTCGATTATTTCAGACCGTGATGTGCGTTTCACATCCCGTTTTTGGAAGAAATTTCATGAAGAGTTGGGTACTAAGTTGCATTTTAGTACCGCATACCACCCCCAGACCGACGGTCAGAGTGAGCGGACGATACAGACACTCGAGGACATGCTTCGGGCTTGTGTATTGGATTTTGGGGGTAGTTGGGACTCGTATTTGCCTCTAGCGGAGTTTTCCTACAATAACAGCTATCATTCGAGCATTGGTATGCCGCCCTTTGAGCTGTTATATGGTAGGAGGTGTCGGACTCCCATATGTTGGGGAGAGGTTGGGCAAAGGGTAATGGGCAGTACAGAGATCGTGAATCAGACGACAGAGCAGATACAGCTGGTCAGGCAGAGGTTATTGACCGCTCAGAGCCGGCAGAAGAGTTACGCGGATAGGCGTCGGTCCGAGTTGGAATTTCAGGTCGGCGACTTTGTTCTCCTGAAGGTCTCTCCTTGGAAAGGAGTGATCCGGTTCAGGAAGAGGGGCAAATTGGGACCCCGGTTTATTGGCCCGTTTCGTGTGATCGCCAGGGTAGGCCGGGTAGCCTATCGGCTGGAGTTACCAGCAGAGTTGGGACAGATTCACAACACTTTTCATGTATCGCAGTTAAGGAAATGTATAGCCGATGAGTCGGCAATGGTTCCACTTGAGGATATTCAGGTTGATGCGAGCCTGAATTACGCGGAGAGACCAGTGGCTATTAGGGATCGGAAGATCAAAGTTTTGAGGAACAAGGAGGTACCTCTGGTATTGGTTCAGTGGCAACATCGGAAGGGATCAGAGATGACCTGGGAGCCGGAGGGTATGATGCGGGAGCAGCACCCGGAGCTGTTTTAGAGCGGGACTTCGAGGGCGAAGTCCAGTTCTAGTGGGGGAGAGTTGTAACATCCAGATTTTACCAGGTATAATGTAAGTTTAATTGTGTTATATTGTGAGAGGGACTCGGCGAGTCGGGGCTCATACTCGCCGAGTAGGGGCGCGGGATTAATCGAGGGTGCGCACTTGGATTCGGCGAGTCCAGGGTATGGACTCGGCGAGTATGCGCTGGGTTATGAAACCCTAAATCTCTGGGTTTGTGGCCTATTTAAGGGGCCTTATCGCCGTCATTTGCGCTCACCCAACCCCCAGAGAGTGTCCCTAGAGTTCTTGAGCGTTTTGTGAAGGAAAGAGAGCCAATCTTGATCTTGTGTGTGTTGCTTAGCAAGAAGAAGGAGGCCCTAGGCAAGAGGAAGCAAAGGAGGTTTCTATTTCGTGGATTTGGAGCTTGGATCATCATTCTAGAGGTATTATTTTCGGACCATTTTCTGTTTGGTGAAACTTGATGCAAGTTAGGGCTTAATATGATCATTTATAGAGTGATTTGGTGTCCCTTTGGTTCCCTCTTTGAGTTGAGACCATGGATCTGGATCCATAGAGGTCCAGAGGGCCTCACTCATCAAGCTTTATGGGTGGAAATGGAGTCCTTGGCCTTGTGTTGAAGTAGTTGAGTCAAAAACATCATTTGTGAGCATGTAGAGGTTATTTATGCATCAAGGTTGTGACTTTACATGCTAAATAAGCATGGGGGGACTGGATCTATGGATTAGTGGACTGGATCTGGCCTTTAGAGCAAGATTGAGTCAGTGCATGGCTCTGACTCGCCGAGTCCGAAGAACAGACTCGGCGAGTAGCTTGAATGCTGCACGGCCACTCAGCGAGTGGCCTCGCCGAGTTGGGATGAGTGAACTCAGTGGGTCAAGGGGGAGTCAGGATGGACAGGTGGACCTAGTCAAACCAGACTCGCCGAGTTGTTCTTGAGACTCGGCGAGTTGAGTCGTGGTGGCCCCACAACTCGTGCCAGGTGGATCTCGTCGAGTTGGGAGGAGATACTCGACGTGTCAAGAGAGGATTCCAGGGAAATTGGTGAATGCGCTCAGACTCGCCGAGTCGCTATAGTGCACTCGCCGAGTCCGGTCAAGTTGACCGTTGACCAGCGTTGACCTAGATTGTCCTGTTATGGTACGGTCAACTCTAGTTGGGAAAGTGTTAATTAGAGATATATTGTGCTATAGGGGGACTTCAGCTCGGCAGATCGAGTGTTTAGCGATTTCAGGGTTACGGTTTACCGAGACACACGAGGTGAGTCTTCTCACTATACTTTACCTTGAGTAGGTAACCAGAGTTATGTGATAGAGTATTTGTATGCTATGTGTGTTATGTGTTGTACTGCATTACTTTTATGTGTTTGACGCTGTGCATGTTTACAGAGCTAGAACCGGAAGGTTCACAGAGTTAGAACCTGAGGGTTCACAGAGCTTGGGTGCACGGACCCACAGAGTTATAGCCTCGAGTGGCTAATATGTGTTATATGTAGTATTTTGGGAAACTCACTAAGCCTTGTGCTTACAGTGTTGATGTTATTTGTTTCAGGTACTAGTGACGACCGTGGGAAGGCGCCGGCTTGATCCGTACACACACGTTTGGAACTTGACATTTTGGATCTTGGGATTTTGGTACTATTTTGTTGAACAATTAAAAGGGGTGTTTCTATGAATATTGATGGAATTATGCTTTATAAAAATCGAAAAATTTGTTTGAAAAACTTAGTGTTACAACATAGCTAAATCATCCGATTTAGGATTTTACTCCCCAAGGTGTTCTTGGGCGGTAAACTCCCGAAACCAAGCCTAGATTGTTCCCCGGGATTAGTAACTACCTTGGACTTGTATAGGAGTGTGTTGGGGACAAGAAATCAACCAAAAACCACCCAAGTTAGGACTTCATGGCCCAAGAATAGCTTAGGCCATAAACTCCCTTATAACTTGCTCAAATGGTGCTTTTAAGGCACCTAAGGCTTGGACTTTAGTTTAGAAAAATACCCTAAAGTGATTAGAACCTAGAAAACACATGGAAACACAAGTGTTGAAGAGTTTACAGCCAAGAGTAGTTCTTGGGCTGTAAACTCCTATAAAGGGGTCAAAGGACACCCTAACACCTTCCTTAACCCAAGAGACCAATTTGGGCGCGTACCTAAATTAGTTATGGACTAGTTAAAACACTTAGAACACTAAGAGTGAGGTAGTTTACGGCCCAAAAGGTTCTAGGGCCGTAAACTCCATAAAATGGTGCCAAATGTGCCATAAACTATTCTAAAGCCAAGTACAAAAGCCTAGTTTAGTTCCTAGAAATGTTTGATACTTGAAAACACCATAAAAACCCTCCCAAGGGAGTTTACGGCCGTAAACTCCAAGGGAATATGGTCTATGGGCCGTAAACTCCCCAAAGGAGTTAATATCGTACCCAAACACTTGTATAGCCTTGAAACAATTCACCACGTGAGTTGTAATAATCCTAAGCTCCATTTAAAGCCTTGGTTGTGAGTTTACGGCCAGGAGTTTACTCCGCTGGGCCGTAAACTCCAATGAATATGGTCTTTAGACCTTAAACTTCCATTAGGGGCTTTGCACTCCTTTGTTGCAACCCATTAGCCTCTTAGCACTTGACCAAAAGTGTTTTCCTCGCGCTTAAATGTTTATACATGTATAACTAGTGTATTAATCACTAATTATTTGTATACATATGTTTTCATATGTAATTAGGATCATTGTGTGTGTCTAAGTCTTCACTTGACACCAAGCACTTGCCCGATCCTTCCTTACGATAACAGTCTGTTCCATCCTAGTCACTTACTGCAGGTAAGTTCATACCCCTTCACTAATGTTTTAAACTACTTTTAAATGTTTTATGGGGGAAGGATACAAGTAGAATCATGCTACTTATTATATCAATCACATGCGATTAATAAGTAGAATTACGCTAGTTATTACATCAATCACATGTGATTAATATACATCATTCAAAATATTTGGCTACTCATTAGCCATTTTACCAAACGGTTTCCTTCAAATGATTTTTATAAACATTTTATATATTTTAAACTACTTATTACACTGTACATCTTACTCTGTACATTACCTTTCAAACTTATTTACAACTGTGTTTCAAACAAATGTTTCCTTATACTTAAACTGTTTTACCAAACTTATGCCTTCAAAATGTTTTACAAACTCTTTTACTTATCAAATGCTTTTATTAAACTCTGTTTTTACTTCTTATAAATTGCATGCCCATATATGTATAGATATATAAGTAATGTTTAAAGGGCTTAGGAAGACCATACGCCCTATTTCCTTTTTCTCGATTTGGAAGTGGTCTGGCGGGAATTTGGGTGAACGTCCGAAGGTCATTTCAATATTAGTTATATATCAATTATACATATATAGACATAAAAGTACTTCCATGTTCATGCGTACTATAGACATCATTAGTAAGTTACCATCGGGGTAACACAGGATCATACTACTACAACTTCTAGATCAATGAGTCAGTTCATTCATGAGTCTATACATTACATTACTACGAGAACATATACAACTATACTAGAAAGAGAACATATACAACTATACTAGGAGGAGAACATATACAACTATACTAGAAAGAGAACATATACAACTATACTAGGAGGGGAACATATACAACTATACTAGAACGAGAAACATTACATTACATATACAAGAATACGTTAATAATAGTGATTTAAATCAGAGCATGACTTAATTGTCATGGCCCGAGTTGTAGCCAGAGTCTCTTGAAGGGAGAGCATGAGTTTGCGTATAGATCTATAATGGATTGACTATCCTACACCTTGCTGCTAGCTACAGTGGGACCTGCAGGTCTACGGGTGCCAAATGTCATACCTTATTTTCGACCATTCTTATGTCGTTGTAACTAGTCTATAGTATGCTTTTGTGTATAGATCTATACTGGATTGACTACCCTACACCTTGCTGCTAGCTACAGTGGGATCTGCAGGTCTGCGGGTGCCAAACGTCATTCCTTATTACGACCATTCTTATGTCGTTGTTACCAGTCGATAGTATGGTACAATTTATCACATAATGCCTTAATATACATCCGATTTATGGTAGTTAGTACGACAATAGTTCTAATAGCACTACACCATAGTACTATTTCTTTTTCCCATTACATTCATCTCGTGAACATTCACACGACGCACGGAAATATAGAAACTATATTTTTGGATAATGATAGTTATACTTGGGAACATACATACTCTTACAAAAGACATACATTCAGGAAAGTTAGGTCTTGGTAGAAGACACCTTCATACATTAGTAGGAATCATAGGGATTCTAGGGTTTTTCAAACACTTACAGTTCATATACACTTTCAATACTTACAATACATAGACTTACAAATTCTTACATACAAATACTTACATACAGAACACATTTGTATAATAATTATATTATTAATGCAATGGATGATGTTGTTGCTTGTTTACTACTTTACATTGTTGTTGATATTATACATGACGTTGTTGTTGATATTGGGGTGTGACAGATTGGGGTGTGACAGATTGGTATCAGAGCATTGTTTATAGTGAATTAAGTATATCATCCCATAAAAGATATACTAACTATAAATACATAAGGGATTAAAAATACTCTGACCAGGAGTTTATACTTTAAATAATAAAATATTTAAGTAAGTATATGTGCTGCATTCATACTAAAATCAGTGTCACTAGGACAATACAAAAGAATTACGATTGTTGGACAACACAAGTGGGCTTAGAGACATATGGTCAAAACTGGGAAGATATAGCCTGATCGCCTATATTATCCGAGGGCTGACTAGCATGTGCCTAAGTTTAATTGTGTGGTTGCAACAATGTTAAAATCTTACCAAGCCTACCACAATGAGAACAATAGAATATAACATTAAAATTAAAATACTATAGGAGTATTTGTTGTTACTATAAGTACTTTATACTAGAGAATTAAAACGGGATCTTCATTAATAAGTTGATAGTTGCTAAGTGGATACACTAAATCCATATGTAATTAGGATGTTCTAGACTTAGAATTTGTGGAAATTTTGTCTTACCCCTATTTTGTGTGAATTTGGAATTAAGGTCACTTATTCGAAGGACTATCCTGTTTAGATTACACATAGCTGGTATGCACTTCACAAATAGCAATGTAACTAATGAAGGTTTTCTAAATAATTATCTAGATAGTTCGTCTAATAATTATTCCCTTACCCTAAATTCTCGCATAGAAAACATAGCTGAACTCCATCCCCTCAGCAACCCGTACCTTCCGAATGAAGGCATAGCTGGTTAGTTTGGAGAAGAACCAGAGAATGATCATCCTATACCCTTGAATGATCACCATGATGAAGACCATTTGTATGATGCTAACTCCGAACCAGAGGTTGAGAACCTACCCCAAGCAGCTCCCTTTCCAAATTCCGAACCCTCGTCCGGCTCTTCATGGTCTGACCCTGAGTGAGTGGAATGCTTGGAAACTTGGAGCCAAGGACAAGATCACCCCATGCCATTTAATGGCGACCGAAGCTTTTGCGACTTGAACAATGGGGGCTCATGTCACACCCCCAAACCTGAACGGCGGAAACGTTCGGGGGCGGATGACTTCATGTGGTAGCGTAACAAATGAATACATAGTAAAGAAAGCAATACAACCATCATATATATAATTGAAAGTTTACATTAGTCAAAAGTTACATGTTCAAAAACCCAATTACAATATGATGTCAAAATACGAGATTAAACTGGCGCCGCAGCATCCCTTCATCAAAAGCAAAAAGAATACCTGGAATTACTGATTTCCTGGGACATACAAGTAATTTTGAAAGAGTAGATCAGCATTTAAGCTGGTGAATTTCATAAGTATTTAAGTGACAATGTTTGAATGAAATGAAATGTTTTATCTCTGTTTGTTTGTGTTTAGAAAATCCTATATTTTCTACTAGTATAAAAGTAGCCTTCACTCAAGACTAATGTTTGTTTCCAAAATGTATGTAAATGTAAAATAACCAATGAGTTTGAAAACCTTGTAAATCAATGCATTTTTAATACCCCTTGTGAGTTTTATAACCATACTATTGACTCTGAATGCCTATACACAACGTTCTTCAGGCGTTGGAATGTTATGAGGTTTGTCACCCCAAACGGTGGACTGCAGCTAACAGTCAGGGCGCGGGTTGTCAAGCCCGTATAGATCTATACACAAACACCACGCTCCCCCTCCAAGGGATTCTGGTATATAATACAGGACTTGATATGTGTACTCGAACGTACATGAAGTTAGTGTCTCACAAAACCGTGGTATAAAAACAGATCTGCTTGTTAAAATGTTACGTTTGTTCTTGTATACGAAAGTAAACTTCTTGAAATATGTGTTTCTAGTACATAAGAGTTAGAAATCTGTTCGTAAAACTATACCTATTATAGTTTCCAAAAAGCGTGTCTTCTTTGTTTAGAAATATTGAGAAAAGGAATCACTTATTTATGAAAGTATAGATTTTTGGTGTAGAGTCTAGGATAGACAAGAAAAATCTAAGAACAGTTTAGTTTATACATGCATTACAACAACATTATATTTTAAAAGGTAAAATGCTATTGTGACATATGTTATATATATAAAAGTTCCTTTAAATGTTTATAAATCGCATGTGATTTGAATATATAACAGTATATAAAAGAGTTTCTTTATGTAACACACGATAATACTCGTGTGCTTTACTTGTAATCCACCCCTTGAAAGCATATAAAAGTATTCAGAATAATTAAAACGGTTGATTAAGGGGTATGAAACTCACTTGAAAGTTTTGGAGATAGCGAGATGGAAAACCGGGCAGAGTTTCGCCTCGGGAAACGGATTTTCCTCGTGATTCTCGGGAATCTCGGGAGAAAAATCGACCTTCGGGACTTGAGCCAAAAAGACCAGAGCTTCGGGTTTGAACGGACACGGAAAACGAGGCAATGTTGAGAGAGAGAGAAGAGAAATGAACCCTTTCTTTGGAAACCCTCGCATCCTATTTATAAAAAGGCTGGTCTGCCTCGGTACGCGGGGCGTACGCTTGTACGCAGCGCGTACACGTACGTCATGCGTGACCGAGGCCTCGACTGCCTCGGTTCGGATGGGACGGGTTGCTGGGTACGCGGGTCGGATGGGACGTCGGGTCGGATGGGTCGGGGCTTCGGACGGGTCGGATGGGTTGGTTTCTTCGGATAGTGCGACGTGGACGATCAGAGGCCAATCCCCTCGGTTACGCGGGGCGTATAAGGGTACGCAGCGCGTACCTCGGAGGAGGATGCTGACTCCCCTTCGGATAATATCCGAATTTTGAATTAAATAAATAATTAATTTATTTAATAAACTTCAAAAATTCATATCTTCTTCATACGAACTCCGTTTTCGATGGTCTTTATATCCTCGCGTAGGTGAGACTACGCTCTACAACTTTCGTTTAGACTCCGTCGGCAGATTCCAAAATTATATTTTTATTATTTATTAAAAATCCATCGTGTTTAAGGAATTTCTTAAAAAATTCATAACTTCTTTATCTGATGTTGGTTTTTGCCAGACTTTTTGCCGCTGGAATACCATTGACGAGACCTTCGATTCTCGTTTAGGTCATTCTGGCCAAAAGTCGCTCGATTTCCGATTCGAGTTTTTAGTTGTCTGTTGCTAAGTCGAACTTGGAAAAATCATAACTTCGCTATATGAAGTAGGATTTGGGCGTTCTTTTCACGTACGATCATGGTTCAAAGACATTTAATCATAGAAGGAAATTAAATAGAACTTATTTGTACATTTTATTATGAAAGTAAATTATTATTATTCAGAAGTGGTTACAATACTTGACCCATTTTGGTCATTACAAAGAGTTGAAATATCGGGTTGTCACATCATCCCCCCGTTAGAGAGAATTTCGTCCCGAAATTTAAAGTAGTAAAGATACTAGTGAACATGAAAGAGATGAGGGTACTTTTGTTTCATCTGATCTTCGCGTTCCCATGTGAATTCGGGTCCCCGCTTGGCGTTCCAGCGAACCTTCACGATGGTTATGCGACTTTGTTTTGTTTGTTTGACCTCTCGGTCCATGATTTCTATTGGTTCTTCCACAAAGTTGAGGCTCTCGTTGATCTCGATCTCGTCGAGTGGAATAACAAGAGTCTCGTCGGACAGGCACTTTTTCAAGTTTGAGACGTGGAAGGTTGGGTGGATGTTACTAAGTTCGCGCGGTAGGTTAAGCTTGTAAGCCACAGGGCCGATTCTGGCAAGAATCTTGAAAGGCCCTATGTATCTTGGATTTAGTTTCCCACGCTTTCCAAATCGTATTAAACCCTTCCACGGTGAGACCTTTAATAAGACGTGGTCCCCTACCTGGAATTCCAAAGGTTTCCTCCTTTGGTCAGCGTAGCTTTTCTGTCGGTCTCTTGAGGCTTTCAATCGTTCACGAATCTGAACGATCTTCTCTGTTGTTTCACGTATGATCTCCGGACCTGTGAGAGTGCTTTCAGGAACTCTTCCTCTAGCTAACTGGGTATCGCCAACTTCAGTCCAGCACAGAGGGGATCTGCACTTTCGACCATAGAGGGCTTCAAACGGAGCAGCCTTTATGCTTGTATGATAACTATTGTTGTATGAAAATTCGACAAGGGGTAAATGAATATCCCATGCCTTTCCAAAGTCAATCACGCAGGCTCTCAGCATGTCTTCTAAAGTTTGTATTGTTCTCTCACTTTGTCCGTCTGTCTGTGGGTGGTAGGCTGTACTCATGTCTAGCCTAGTTCCCAGGGAACTTTGTAGTGACTGCCAGAATCTTGAAGTGAATCTACTATCTCGATCGGAGATAATGGATATCGGAACACCATGCAGTCGCACTACTTCCCTTAAGTAAGTTCTTGTAAGCTTCTCCATTTTGTCAGTATCCTTGATGGGTAGGAAATGTGCGGATTTGGTCAATCTGTCGACAATGACCCATATGGTATCGAGTCCACTTGTCATCTTGGGTAACTTGGTTATGAAGTCCATAGTAATCCGCTCCCATTTCCATTCCGGTATCTCTGGTTATTGTAGTAGTCCTGACGGTTTCTGATACTCGACCTTAACCTTAGCGCAAGTAAGACATTTACTCACGAAGGTAGCAATTTCTGCTTTCATGTTAGGCCACCAGTACAGTTTCTTAAGATCCAGATACATTTTATCTGAACCCGGGTGGACGGAATATCTTGAGTTGTGAGCCTCGGTCATGACTACGTTTCTGAAAACACCATGATTTGGGGTCCAGATTCGGTCCATGAGATAGTAGGCTCCACCACCCTTGACTTCTAAATTCTTCTCCATTCCTCGCAGGGATTCACCTGCCACATTTTTAGGTTGCAAAGCTTCCATTTGTGCTTCCTTAATTTGTGTGGATAAGTGGGAATGGATAGTCATGGTCAGAGATTTGACCCTCCGACCAGTGTATTCCTTTCGACTGAGGGCGTCGGCTATTACGTTGGCCTTGCCAGGATGATAACGAATTTCGCATTCGTAGTCATTTAGTAATTCGACCCATCGTCATTGGCGCATGTTGAGTTCTTTCTGATCGAAAATGTGTTGAAGGCTCTTGTGATCGGTGAATATAGTACTCTTTGTTCCGTATAAGTAGTGCCTCCAGATCTTCAGAGCAAATACCACTGCTCCTAACTCGAGGTCGTGTGTCGTATAGTTCACTTCGTGTGTCTTAAGCTGTCGGGAGGCATAAGCGATAACCTTCCCTCTCTGCATAAGAACACATCCAAGTCCTTCTTTTGAAGCATCGCAATACACTACGAAGTCTTCTATCCCTTCGGGGAGGGATAGTATCGGTGCGGTGCACAAGGCCTGCTTTAGTGTCTGGAATGCCTTCTCTTGTTTCGCTTCCCAGTCAAAGGCCACACCTTTCTGGGTTAATGAAGTAAGAGCTTTCGCAATGCTCGAAAAGTTCTTTATGAATCTGCGATAGTAGCCAGCTAGACCTAGAAATTGACGAATTTCTGTAGGTGTCTTTGATGCCGACCAGTTCTCAATAGCCTTAATTTTGGAGAGGTCCACATGTATACCTTCCTCGCTAACAACGTGACCTAAAAATTCGACTCTTCGAATCCAAAATTTGCACTTAGAGAACTTCGCATAGAGTTTCTCCGTTCGCAGTGTTTCTAGGACTTTTCGTAGGTGTTGACTATGTTCTTCCTCACTTCGAGAGTAGATAAGTATATCATCGATAAAGACGATGACAAACTGATCCAAGTAAGGGCGGCATACCCTATTCATTAGGTCCATAAATACTGCTGGTGCATTGGTTAATCCGAATGGCATCACCACGAATTCATAGTGTCCATAACGAGTTCGAAAGGCTGTCTTTGGAATGTCCCCCTCTAGAACTCGTAATTGGTGATATCCGGATCGCAGGTCTATTTTGGAGAAGTAGTTCGCCCCTTGAAGTTGATCGAATAGGTCGTCAATACGGGATAGAGGATAGCGGTTCTTGACAGTAAGTTTTTTCAGCTCTCTGTAGTCGATGCACATACGGAACGATCCGTCTTTCTTCTTTACAAACAAGACCGGTGCTCCCCAAGGTGAGAAACTTGGTCTTATGAATCCTTTGTGAAGGAGTTCATTAAGCTGACTGGAAAGTTCCTGCATCTCTGCTGGTGCAAGACGATAAGGCGACTTCGCTACTGGGGTAGCTCCTGGAATTAAGTCGATTCTGAACTCGACTTGGCGTTGCGGTGGCAATCCTGGTAGTTCTTCTGGAAAGATATCGGGAAATTCGCGTACTACCGAGATGCTCTTGACGTCCTTCAGTTCTTGACTTGTATCGACGATGTGCGCTAGGAATGCTCGACAATCCTTCCGCAAGCACTTTCGAGCTTGGATGCACGAAATGATGCGAAGGTTTGCACTAGATTTGTCGCCGTAGATAACTAATGTTTCGTTGTTAGGGAGGTTAAGACGGACTGCTTTCTCAAAGCACATGATGTCGGCGCGAAGAAGACTCAACCAATCCATGCCGACTATGACGTCGAAACTTTTAATTTGAATCGGCATGAGATTGATTGGGAAAGAATGGCCGTCTAATGATAACATACAGCCCATGTATATGCAATTTGTGTTTTCGGTTTTTCCATTGGCCATCTCTATAGTGAATGATTTTTCTTACTTGCTAGGTTTAGGTTTAAGTAAATGAATAAAGTTTTGACTCACGAAGCTTCTCTCCGCTCCACTATCGAATAATACGCATGCGTATGAATTATCGAGAAGGAACGTACCAGCAACTATAGTTGGCTCAGCTACAGCTTCGTCGTGGCCTATTGCCAAAACTCGTCCTACACCTCCGGTGCCTGCTGCCTTAGGACAGTTTCTCATGTAGTGGCCCACCTCGCCACAACCGTAGCAAGCCTGCCCTACACCCGCACCGGGAACTTGAGTGATCGGCTTTGCGGGTTCCTTGCAGAAACGGGTTGTGTGTCCTTTCCTGCTGCAGTTGGCGCACTGCATATCTCGACAAGGTCCATGGTGGTCGTAATTGCATTTGGTGCATTTTGGGAGGTTGCCTATATAAGGCTTTGTTGGGTAGGTATTTATAGGGGCTGTAGCAGGTACAATGGCAGCATTTACTGACACCAGTTGTTTCTTTACAGATTCTTGGGAAGACCCACCCTTCCCTTTAATCCACGCTCTCTTCCTGCCATTGTTGTTGTAGTTGTTGTTGTTGTTGCTGTTTCCTTTCTGTGGTGCTGGTGCAGCAGTGGTTGAGTTTTGATGACCTCCGTAGTCGATCAGAGATTGTGTCAGTTCCTTAGCACTTTAAAAGGTGTCCGGTTTAGAAGCTAACACGCTTGATCGCATTTGGGGCGTCACTCCCCAGATGTACCTTTCTATCTTCTTGCTCTCGGGAGCAATCATATCAGGACAAAGGATTGCCAGTTCGCAGAATCTGTTGGTATAAGTAGCAATGTCGGTACCCACCATTTCGAGAGTCCATAGCTCGTGTTCAAGCTTTTGAATTTCTCCCTGTGGGCAGTATTCTCTCATTATCATGGCCTTCAAGCTCTCCCAGCTTATGGAGTTTGCCACGATTAGGGTAAGTACTTTAACGTGGCCATTCCACCAAGTTAAAGCTTTATCGAGAAGGGTGAAAGTTGCAAATTTGACCTTGCTGTGCTCGGGGTAGGAGCAGATTTCAAAGACTGCCTCCGTCCTTTCAATCCACTGCCTCAGGGCCATCATACCACCAGTACCATAAAACATCCGGGGCTTGGCATTAGTGAAGTCCTTATAGGTGCATTCTCGAGGTGGTCCATGACTCTCGCCATGGTTGGATGGGTGTGTGCCAGATCCCGAGCCATTAGCACTTGAGTTATTGATCTGTGACATGGCAGCTGCCACCGCTGCGGTGACTGCTGCTTGAAACGTTACAGCATCAAATTGGGGTGGTGGATGTGGTATAGGTGCTTCCTCACCGTTGTTTCGCCTCGGATTCCTACGCGGAGGCATCCTTCAACTATAGATTGAAAAGACAAGGATAAGAATTTCATAGAATGGAAAATGTATGTGTCTCATGAACTAAATCGCTATAGTTCAACAACAGATGATAGTATGAGTCTTAAAATAGAAGAATGAAAGTTTATTCGTAAGACTGAAGGTATGAAACAAGTATTTGGGTTCACAAAGACCATTCAAGGTTCAAACGAAATACTCAACATAGTAGTAATAGTGCCACTTATATTAATATAAAAGTTGTTACAACGATCATGAAAATTTGACCCCTATAAGGGTCTCCGATTACAAAGTTCGAGAAATTTAAAGACTTTTAGCCGAGGTCCTAAGCTATAACAAAATTTGAGTCCTTGACAACCACTACTTGCGTCGAAGGTTGCGCTTGGAGCTTGACTCCGTATCTGATTGCTTTGACTCCATTAGACGCCTATCGAAAGCGGCTTGTTGTTCCCTTAGTTCGGCGAGGACTGCAATCATTTGCGCTTGAAACGCTTCAGCTTGGAATTGGGTGTTGTCTTGCATCTTGTCCAGCCTACGGATGTCAAAAGTGTGAACCTGCACTTCCACGTTGATATCCCGGAGTCGACTAGCTTGTACTCCAGACTGATAGGACTGATTGGCTAACTTACCCACCATTACCGGGAGTGCTCGATCAGCCGAACCTCCGCCGCGGACATCATAGAAGTCCCGGCACATGCCGTAGGGAGGGCGTAGGTTTTGCTGTTGGCTCCAATGGTGGAGGTGACTTCCCCAGACGGGAGTCGGTCCTTGAAAGTTCCTTACGAAGACGGGAGGCTGAATGGGTGGTGGATCGATAACTTCCGGCTCTGAGTCGGTACCGGAGTCATCACCCACTTCTATGGGTTCCTCGTCCTCTTCGGGATCATCTTCGATCCATCCTCCGTTGCCTTGGTTGGGAAAGTAGGGGTCTCCAGGGTGGTGAAATCCAGCCATTTGACTGTACGAGAAATGGGGTTATAAGAATTGAATAAAGTCGGAACATGTAAAACATGTAAGTTTAACTAGTTTAGATAGCAAATACTCCTATAGTATTTAAGTTCTTGTGTTTGATTCTTGTAATGGTTTGGTAAGGTTTTGACTTGTTGCTTACCACGATCATTCCTCGATATACGTTGGTCCAATCTTGGGCAAATATAGTTGATCATGTTATATTTGTCCAAAATCTGATTACATATATCGAGTCTCAATCGTAGTGTCAACTTGTCTAAATACTTGTATAGTTGTATAACATGAAAATAGTTTGTGGTATGCATGTAATTGTACTTAAATGAACTATCAATTTAAGTTGAACGAAATGCTGTTTAAGTGTAAAAAGAAAATTTGTTTTGTCAGAGAGTATTAGTCCCTTAAGCATTTATAGTTTGTATATCTTATTTGGTTCGATATACTTAGTTCACTATAAACATTGCTCTGATACCAATCTGTCACACCCCCAAACCTGAACGGCGGAAACGTTCGGGGGCAGATGACTTCATGTGGTAGCGTAACAAATGAATACATAGTAAAGAAAACAATACAACCATCATATATATATAATTGAAAGTTTACATTAGTCAAAAGTTACATGTTCAAAAACCCAATTACAATATGATGTCAAAATACGAGATTAAACTGGCGCCGCAGCATCCCTTCATCAAAAGCGAAAAGAATACCTGGAATTACTGATTTCCTGGGACATACAAGTAACTTTGAAAGAGTAGATCAGCATTTAAGCTGGTGAATTTCATAAGTATTTAAGTGACAATGTTTGAATGAAATGAAATGTTTTATCTCTGTTTGTTTGTGTTTAGAAAATCCTATATTTTCTACTAGTATAAAAGTAGCCTTCACTCAAGACTAATGTTTGTTTCCAAAATGTATGTAAATGTAAAATAACCAATGAGTTTGAAAACCTTGTAAATCAATGCATTTTTAATACCCCTTGTGAGTTTTATAACCATACTATTGACTCTGAATGCCTATACACAACGTTCTTCAGGCGTTGGAATGTTATGACGTTTGTCACCCCAAACGGTGGACTGCAGCTAACAGTCAGGGCGCGGGTTGTCAAGCCCGTATAGATCTATACACAAACACCACGCTCCCCCTCCAAGGGATTCTGGTATATAATACAGGACTTGAAATGTGTACTCGAACGTACATGAAGTTAGTGTCTCACAAAACCGTGGTATAAAAACAGATCTGCTTGTTAAAATGTTACGTTTGTTCTTGTATACGAAAGTAAACTTCTTGAAATATGTGTTTCTAGTACATAAGAGTTAGAAATCTGTTCGTAAAACTATACCTATTATAGTTTCCAAAAAGCGTGTCTTGTTTGTTTAGAAATATTGAGAAAAGGAATCACTTATTTATGAATGTATAGATTTTTGGTGTAGAGTCTAGGATAGACAAGAAAAATCTAAGAACAGTTTAGTTTATACATGCATTACAACAACATTATATTTTAAAAGGTAAAATGCTATTGTGACATATGTTATATATATATAAAAGTTCCTTTAAATGTTTATAAATCGCATGTGATTTGAATATATAACAGTATATAAAAGAGTTTCTTTATGTAACACACGATAATACTCGTGTGTTTTACTTGTAATCCCCCCCTTGAAAGCATATAAAAGTATTTAGAATAATTAAAACGGTTGATCAAGGGGTATGAAACTCACTTGAAAGTTTTGGAGATAGCGAGATGGAAAACCGGGCAGAGTTTCGCCTCGGGAAACGGATTTTCCTCGGGATTCTCGGGAATCTCGGGAGCAAAATCGACCTTCGGGACTTGAGCCAAAAAGACCAGAGCTTCGGGTTTGAACGGACACGGAAAACGAGGCAATGTTGAGAGAGAGAGAAGAGAAATGAACCATTTCTTTGGAAACCCTCGCATCCTATTTATAGAAAGGCTGGTCTGCCTCGGTATGCGGGGCGTACGCTTGTACGCAGCGCGTACGCGTACGTCATGCGTGACCGAGGCCTCGACTGCCTCGGTTCGGATGGGACGGGTTGCTGGGTACGCGGGTCGGATGGGACGCCGGGCCGGATGGAACGTCGGGTTGGACGGGTCGGGGCTTCGGACGGGTCGGATGGGTTGGTTTCTTCGGATAGTGCGACGTGGATGATCAGAGGCCAATCCCCTCGGTTACGCGGGGCGTACAGGGGTACGCAGCGCGTACCTCGGAGGAGGATGCTGACTCCCCTTCGGATAATATCCGAATTTTGAATTAAATAAATAATTAATTTATTTAATAAACTTCAAAACTTAATATCTTCTTCATACGAACTCCGTTTTCGATGGTCTTTATATCCTCGCGTAGATGAGACTACGCTCTACAACTTTCGTTTAGACTCCGTCGGCAAATTCCAAAATTATATTTTTATTATTTATTAAAAATCCATCCTGTTTAAGGAATTTCATAAAAAATTCATAACTTCTTTATCTGATGTCGGTTTTTGCCAGACTTTTTACCGCTGGAATACCATTGACGAGACCTTCGATTCTCATTTAGGTCATTCCGGCCAAAAGTCGCTCGATTTCCGATTCGAGTTTTTAGTTGTCTGTTGCTAAGCCGAACTTGGAAAAATCATAACTTCGCTATATGAAGTCGGATTTGGGCGTTCTTTTCACGTACGATCATGGTTCAAAGACATTTAATCATAGAAGGAAATTAAATAGAACTTATTTGTACATTTTATTATGAAAGTAAATTATTATTATTCAGGAGTGGTTACAATACTTGACCCATTTTGGTCGTTACAAAGAGTTGAAATATTGGGTTGTCACAGCTCAGCAGATAGAGTCTTGCGAATCTTGGTCCGCAGAGTGGCCCGAAATGAGATTCAAGGCAGGACAGCCCTACACCAGATTACCGAAGTGGCCACCAATGCGAGAATGCATACCCTCCACACCATTCATCAAGAAGATGCTCTCGATAGATCAGAGAGAAACCATGAAACCCTGCTGCAAGCACTGGCTGAATCACAAGCCGAAGTCATAGAGCTCCGAGTACGCCGTAGGGTGTACGAAAGACACCTACTTGACATGGAACGTCAATTGGCTGACCTAAGAGTTCACCAGAGGGATGACCGTCGCCAGTAGTAGACGCTTTACTTTATTTCTTTATTAAAAAGGAATCGTGTTTTTCTGTCTATGCCCGATGAGGCATTTTCTATGAAATTATCTTGTACCGTAAGTACTTTAGTTAGGCCTTTATGCTATCAGGAACTATCTTCTGTGGGTATGATGTAAGACCTTTACAAGGTTATTTTCCAGAATCCTTACATCGTGAATATCAAAGATATTGACAGCTGGCTAACTTTTGTGTCATTCTTCATTCAAGTACTCTTATGATACCTTCATTAGGGTATATCTAAAAACATGCTTTAGTCAAGTCATTGGACTATAGTGATTTATCTCCGGAGACATTTTCAAGTCTCTTACAGTGGTTGGATCTTGTTATTCACCAACCCACGATACTTCAGCTTGAACAACAAACGTCTTCAGACCACTCTACGAACTTACTTTTACTCCTTACTAGGACTGCATCATAGGGATGTAGGTCAAACCTTCGTGAACATACTTTCATTCTGTACTAGGACTGCATCATAGGGATGTAGGTCAAACTTTCGAGAACCTAGTCGTACTCTTTACATGAACAATCTAAGTACATCAGGTTCAACCAGAATCGCTCACAAACCCTTATCTTTCGTGTTGCAGAATCATGTCGTCATCAGGAAACGATCAGCCGAGCAACGAAACCCCCATCCTCCATATCGACACCGCTACCTTTCAAACAGCAATTACAGCTGCCGTAGTGGCTGCCATAACGGCGGTCCTTGCACACCGTAGAGCTATCAGCACAGTCAATGTTGTTGATGGGAATGGAGTTTCCAATAGCGGTATCCATCCAGGAAGTCACCAAACGGTAACGGCCTCAGGCCCGCAAAGCCAAAAATCAAAGAACAAGAAACGGAAGCGTCAAGATCAGAAAGAACGCAAGAAACCCCGAAAACTTGCCATGCAACAACAGCAAGTGGAAACCTCTGCCATCCCCGTACCAAGCAGACCATACAAAGGAACACTCCCAAAGTGTGACCGGTGCAACTACCACCACGAGGGAATTTTCCGAGCCTTGCAATGCAAAAATTGCAACAAGATGGGGAACATTGCTCGTTTCTGTAGAACTACCTCCACCACTGGAGCAAGCCTAGTTTGCTATAATTGTGGTGAGATTGGTCACTATAAAAGAGATTGCCTGAAGAAGGAAATCAACGAAAGAACCCGCATCCCCATAAATCCTACTCGACACTTCACTTCTACCACCAATGTTGGTGCTGTCCAGATATGTCACCAATGCGGTGAAATTGGACACTTCGAGAAAGATTGCCTGATAACAAAGAACTCAGGTGCTGATGGGAGGATTCTTAGGATCACAGCTGCAGGAGAGCCTACTCCGGAACCCTCGTTAACGTAACTTAGACGTGTTGTTGTAACAGACTTATAAACTATCCAGAACTAGTGCAACTAGAGTCTTACCTTTTGCGAGATCTTGTCTGTTTAGGGATTCTCGTGCTGCATATACTTGTCTTTTGTAGAATATCTCATTCGCAGCAATAGTCTTGTGGTAAATCTGAAGTACTGTAACTCTGTTCATGGTTTCACGGTTGTGTTTTGTCTGTAATCGTCTTATGTTCGAATCTAATGTCTTTAAGTTTCAGTATGATTCCGACATTATCATACGACTCAATTAAATTTGATCCTCACGAAAACAGCTTCATACGTACATCTCTTTCTTCTAGATCACTTTTCCAGCGAAGCCGTCATATCAGAACACCGACGTACTCATGCCAGGAGTACCTCTTAGTTATTTTCTTTCCGAAGAAATCCCCGAAGTACCACTCGTGCAGTACGTCAAGTTTAATCCAAAGATTCATGCGATCGATCTATCACTGAGGAAGGTATACATAAGAGTGATATATAATCAAGCTTCTACAGGTTTAGAATTGATGATTCCACTTTAACTTCTTTTTCCCCCGATGGGATGTGAGCTTAAAGAAGAATCAGTTATTCGACTACCTTTTCATTCTTAATTATATGCGACTCTTATACCCAAAGTTGTGATTGTGAAACCATGTATGAATTCTAATACGAACTTCAGGATGAAGAACTGCTTAAGTCTACGAGTAATCACATCGTCATGTTAACAAACTTAGAACCCAGTATGACTCCCGTAGACAGATCACCCTATAGTCTAAACACCTACTGAGATACCAGGACAATGCAAACAACTTAGCGAGCTACACAAAAATAGAATTAGAAGACTAGGTTTCTCATCCTAGAGAACCCCGGTCATATTCTCCCAGAGATCGATGGAGTGCATCGTATATGCCTCAGATATCGAGGACTCTGTCAAGATTTTCTTAGAAATCGTTATCTCTGCCTTTCGTAGACGAAATGGTTGAGCAAACGCAAGGAAACAAATTACTTTCAGTAATGGACCTGAGATCCGAATATCACCAGTTCGAGTGTTAGGGAAAGATGTCCGGAAGACTATCTCCTAAACTCGATGCGGACACTTCGATTCCGTAGTGATACCCTTCGGATAGGACCAATACGCCCATAGTTTTCATGAGCTAAATGAATAGGGTTACGTCTTTCTTACTTGGATCAGTTCGTCATTTCTCCACGTAATGACTTACCTATCTACCCTCGTAGTAAGAAGAAAACCCATGGAAACATTTCCTACAGAGGAACTTTAGCGAAGTTCTCTAGGCACGAGTTATGAAATTGAAGAGTCAAATTTCTATGACACACTGTTAGTGATTTGAGAAATTAAGAGCACTCTTTCAATTTGTCAAAACCGTTGAGCATTTATCGACACCAGAGACGCCGACAGTCTTTCGCCAAATTCTAGGTCTTACCGACTTACCGTCTTAGTTCATTTAGAACTCGTCGCAAGCTAAAGAAACCCGTACGACTTTGACCCAGCAAGGGGTGGCCTTTGACTGGGAAGTTAAGCAAGAAGAGGAACCTTTGGAATTCCAAGTGAGTGACCAAGCTCTTTAGGTTAACCCACTATGGGAATGGCTTAATACGCTTCTTATCGCGTGGAAAGCTAAATCCAATATAGTTAGGACCTCCGAGATTCTTATCAGAATCGGTCTTGTGCCTCGCATAAACTAGACCTACTCCGCGTACTCAGTAACGTACATTCTACTCTTCGTCTCTCGATCGTGAGACCATACCTTTGTGTTAGGACTCTAATAAGTCCACTCGTCCAGATCCTCGCCTTTGTACTAGAACCGTAGTGACCCTCGACTGAGGGGTCAAGCGGACAAAGCAGCGCCATCGCCCGATAGTGAAGGTTCGTTGGGATTCCAACCGAGAACCCGATTTCACTTAAGTGCGCTAGAACCAATCGATTAGGAAATTCTAATTTCGATCATTCGTGCATACTTCCTTGCCTATATTCTAATTTCGGCATGAAATTCCCTTCAACAGGGGGATGATGTGACAACCCGAAATTTCCATTCTGAACAAACCATTCCAAGCCAATAAAAGTAGAGCAGTTACAATGAAAACTCAGATTTCGATTGTAAGTTTGGCAGTTTCCAGGATTTTACACCTAAGGAAATATTAGGAGAGTGGATGCACTAGGGTTTTGTGCAACACTATTGTCACACCCCCAAACCAGAACGGCGGAAACGTTCGGGGGCGGAGGACGTCATATTCAGTATCATAACAGTTCATAGAAAGGAAAGTACACACTACCATACATATATAAAGGTTTTTAAAATGTTTACATCATTGTATTCATTACATGCCCAAAAGATAAAAGCATAAACATCTTTCAAAAGAAGTAATTAACGCCAACGTGTTAATCCCCAAAAGTTGATTTCCAAACCTGCTTAGCGGTTCCCTGAGAATACAAGTTACTTCAAAGAGAAAGTGTCAACAATTAAGTTGGTGAGTTCATAAGTAGTTTAGAAAGTTTGTATACCATTCCAATTTGAGTGTATGTTTTCCAAGAAATACCCTTATTTTCTTATAAAAGTGTTAAATGCATGAGAATATATGTATTGAATAATATGGATAGTTAAATCAAGAAAATCCCTTATTTTCCTATTAGTTGTTTGTTTTATATACTGCGAAAATTCCATATTTTCCTACAGTGATAGTTAGCCTAATGTCCCCGACTAAAAACCGAAAGCAAAAGACATGCCTTAGGGAGTTGGAGCATAGATTTATATGATAAAACCTATTAGAATATTTCAGCTTGTTAGATGAAGAATAGTTTTAATAACTACTCATTCATCAATCAGAACTACTATAATAATTGTATATCCGATGAGTTTTATGACCATACTAAACATAATATGCCTGTAGCGACGTTCTTCAGGCGTCGTAACATTATGACAAACTGTCACCCCAAAGGACGGACTGTAGCTAACAGTCAGGGCGCGGGATCATGACTTCCCGTGTAGATCTATACACATTTGACACGTTCTCCGAACGGGAGACTCTGGTTATAGACAGGACTTGAAGCATTACCTTTTAGCAAAAAGGTATTATTTGAAGATGTACACGTCTCACGGACTCTCAACTAAGTCTGTATTAAAGTAGTAGTTTTGTATGCAAAGTTTATCCTTTTTCACAATGTTCGACAATGCATAAATCATGAGTTTTTATAATGTATTACAACGGTTTAGCAACGAAGGATGCTTTGGAATTGCTAAGTACTTTGTATAAATCTAATGCATGCAAAATGTGACAAGAGTTTTCACATAGTAGTAGTGAATCACAAGTGATTCATTTGATAAAAAAGAGTACAGTGAAACTTTATGAAATACACGATAGTAACCGCATGTTTACTTGTATTCCCCCCCCCCCTTAAACAAGTATAAAAAGCATTTAAAAATGTATTTAAAAAAATGTGTTTGTAGGGGTATGAACTCACTTGAATGTTTGACGAAAGCGAGATGAAAACCGGGCAGAGTTTCGTCTCGGGAAACGGATTTTTCTCTGGATTCTAGGGAATCTCGGGAGTCAAATCGACCTTTGGGACTTGATCAAAATGTCCAGGGCTTCGGGTTAGAACGGGCACCGAAATCGAGGTAATAACGTGAGAGAAATGAGAGAGATGGGGTGATTTTCCCGGAACCCTCGCATCTTTGTTTATAGGGGTCTGAGAAGCCTCGGTACGCGGGGCGTACGGGCGTACGCAGGGTGTACCCGTGCGTCATGCATGACCGAGTCCTCGATTGCCCCGGAGCTCGGATGAGACGGGGCATAGCTCGCATAGGGGGCGACGTGGTCGAACCGAGGCCCTTGATTTGAGTACACGGGGCGTACGAGGGTACGCAGGGCGTACCTCGGTCCTATCTGCTAACTCCTCTTCGTATATTACCAAGAGTTTAAAATTAAAAATATATATTAATTATTTATGAAACTTCAAAAATTCATATCTCCTTCATACGAACTCCGTTTTCGACGTTCTTTATATCCACACATAGGTGAGACTAAGATCTACAACTTTCTTTTAGATTACGTCGGCAAATTCCGAAATTATTTTTATTATTTTTTTTAAAAGGTCGCGTTTAAGGAATTTATTTAGAAATTCATAACTTCTTTATCTGACATCGGTTTTTTCCAGACTTTTTACCGCTAAATTACCATTGTCGAGACCTTCGATTCTCGTTTAGGTCATTCTGGCCAAAAGTCGCTCGATCTCCGATTCGAGTTTTTAGCTGCCAGCTGCTAAGCCGAACTTGAAAAAAAAATCATAAATTCAATTTACGAAGTCGGATTTGGGCGTTCTTTTTATGTACTTTTGCAGTTTAACGATATCTATGACTTTCATTTAGACACCTAAGGTCAAAAAGTATTTTATTGAAACTTTGCACTTTTACGTAACTTCGTATTGCCGGTTTTTGTCGGAAAGCTTAGAATGGTCATAACTTCTTCGTTATAACTCGGATTTTAGTGTTCTTTATATGCTTGGAAATCTTAAGACGATATCTACTACATAGCATACTCCAAACAGAGCTTTTTAATACTTCATTTTTCGATGATATTCTAATTACTTTTTCAAAGAGGTTACAAGAATCGATTTTCAATGACCTGAAATGATAGGTTGTTACATCATCCCCCGTTAGAGGGAATTTCGTCCCGAAATTTTAATACAAAATAAAAGTTTTAGGGGCTGAGGAAGAGGTGTGAATACTTCTGTTGCATTTGATCTTCCCATTCCCACGTGAACTCAGGTCCTCGCTTAGCGTTCCAGCGAACCTTTACTATTGGAATGGGACTCTGTTTAGTTCGCTTAACTTCCCTATCCATAATCTCGACGGGTTCTTCCACAAAGTTAAGATTTTCATTTAGTTCGATTTCATCGAGTGGAATTACTAGTGTTTCGTCGGACAAACACTTTTTCAGGTTTGATACGTGGAATACTGGATGTACTTTGTTAAGCTCGATTGGAAGTCGGAGTTTGTAGGCCACTGGACCAACTCTTGAAATGATTTCGAAGGGTTCAATGTACCTAGGATTTCAGTCGTTCTCGTATTTGCATGATCTTTTCAGTCGTTTCTCTGATGATCTCTGGACCAGTGAGGGTGCTATCAGGGACTAGACCTTTTGCCAATTGTGTGTCGCCCACTTCCGTCCAGTACAAAGGTGATCTGCACTTACGGCCGTAAATGGCTCAAATGGAGCAGTCTTGATACTAGTATGATAACTATTGTTATAAGAGAACTCGACCAAAGGTAAGTGAACATCCCATGCTTTACCAAAGTCGATTACACATGCTCGCAACATGTCTTCCAAGGTTTGGATTGTTCTCTCACTCTGTCCATCAGTTTGTTGGTGGTATGCGGTACTCATATCCAACCTTATTCCCATGGATTTTTGCAATGATTGCCAGAATCTGGAAGTGAATCTGCGGTCTCTATCTGAGATGATGGACATTGGTACTCCATGAAGTCGTACGATCTCCCGGATGTAGGTTCTTGATAGTTTTTGCATCTTATCAGTTTCCTTGATCGGTAAGAAATGAGCGGACTTGGTTAGTCTGTCGACGATCACCCAAATAGTATCTTGGCCACCCTAAGTTTTGGGCAGTTTCGTTATAAAGTCCATTGAAATCTGCTCCCATTTCCACTCAGGTATTTCAGGTTGTTGGAGTAGGCCAAAGGGTTTCTGGTGTTTTATTTTTATCTTGGCGCAAGTCAAATACTTGCTCACATAGGTAGCAATCTCCGCTTTCATGTTTGGCCACTAGTAGAGTTGCTTGAGATCTAGATACATCTTGTCTGAACCTGGGTGTACGAAGTATGGAGTCTTGTGTGCCTTGCTCATAACTACCTCTCTGAATCCACCAAACTTGGGTGTCCAGATTCGGTTCATGAAGTAGCGTGCTCCGTCACTCTTGATTTCTAAGTTCTTGTCCATTCCTCTAAGGGTCTCACCTGTCACGTTTTCGGGTTTCAAGGCCTCTATTTGAGCTTCCTTGACTTGTGCTGATAGGTACGAATGGATCGACATGGCTAACGACTTCATTCTTCAGCCAGAGTACTTCTTATGACTAAGGGTATCCGCCTCGATGTTTTCCTTTCCCGGATGATAGCGAATCTCACATTCGTAGTCGTTGAGCAATTCGACCCAGCGTCGCTGTCTCATGTTTAACTCTTTCTGGTCGAAGATGTTTTAGAGGCTCTTTTGGTCTGTAAAGATAGTGCACTTGGTACCGTATAGGTAGTGCCTCCAGATTTTAAGAGCGAAGACCACCGCTCCAAGTTCTAAGTCATGAGTGGTGTAATTGACCTCGTGCGTTTTCAGTTGTCGTGAGGCATATGCAATAACCTTTCCCCTCTGCATTAGCACACAGCCCAATCCTTGCTTCGAAGCGTCGCAATACACCACAAAATCTTCGGTCCCCTCTGGAAGGGAAATGATGGGTGCACTGCAAAGGGCGTGTTTCAAAGTTTGAAATGAAGCATCTTGCTTTTCTCCCTAGTTGTAGGTCACACCTTTCTGGGTTAAAGCGGTAAGAGGCTTTGCGATGCTGGAAAAATTCTGAATGAACCTTCGATAATAACCAGCAAGACCTAGAAATTGGCGAATCTCTGTTGGAGTAGTTGGTGCATACCAGTTTTTGATAGCCTTGACTTTTGATGGGTCCATGTGGATTCCTTCCGTGCTGACTACGTGACCGAGGAAGTCCACTTTTCTAATCCAAAACTCACGCTTTGAGAATTTTGCATAAAGTCTCTCAGTCCGTAACGTCTCTAAGACTTGTCTCAGACGTTGACTATGCTCTTCTTTATTCTTTGAATAAATGAGTATATCGTCTATGAATACGATCACAAATTTATACAAGAATGGACGACATACCCGATTCATTAGATCCATGAATACGGCCGGGGCATTGGTTAGTCCGAACGGCATCACTACGAACTCGTAATGTCCGTATCTCCTTCGGAAGGCCGTCTTGGGAACATCGCTCTCCAGGACTCGCAGCTGGTGATATCCCGACCTCAGATCGATCTTGGAGAAGTAGTTGGCTCCTTGGAGTTGGTCGAATAAGTCGTCGATTCAGGGTAGAGGGTATCGGTTCTTGATGGTAAGTTTGTTGAGTTCTCGGTAGTCGATGCACATCCCGAATGATCCATCCTTCTTTTTCACAGACAAGACGGGTGCTCCCCATGGCGAGAAGCTCGGCCTGATGAATCCTTTTCCAAGTAGCTCATTCAGTTGGCCGGATAGCTCCTACATCTCTTCCGGGTCTAATCGATAGGTTTCTTTGGCTACTGGTGTAGCTCCGGGAACCAGATCGATTCTGAACTCGACTTGTCTCGCGGGTGGTCTTCCCGGAAGGTCCTCGGGAAAAACATCGGGAAAATCGCATACGTCGGGCACATTCTTGACGTCCTAGACTTCGTGTTTCACATCTACAACATGTGCCAAAAACGCATGACACTCTTTACGTAGGCACTTCTGAGCTTGGATACATGAGATGATACGAAGAGTGGTACTGGGTTTGTCGCCCAAGACAATGAAAGTTTCGCCGGTTGGCAGATTAAGACGAACGGCCTTATCGTAACATAAAATGTCTGCATGATGAGAACTCAGCCAATCCATGCCAATGATGACATCGAAACACTTAATCGAGACTGGCATGAGGTTGATTGGAAAGGGATTATCATTTAGAGTTAGAGTACAGTTTAAGTATATCTCCTTAGTGCCTTCGGTCTTACCGTTGGCCATTTCTACTATAAATGTCTCACTTAATGATTGAGGTAACGGCTTTGGCAGGCCTTTAAAATTGTGACTCATAAAACTTCTCTCCGCTCCACTATCAAACAAAATGCATGCATACGAGTTATCAAGAAGAAACGTACCCGTAACACCAGTGGGGTCTACAACGGCTTCATCTTGTCCCATTGCGAATAATCGGCCCCTTCCGCCGGTATTCCTGTTGTTTGCCTTCGGGCAGTTCCTGCGATAGTGCCCCGTGTCTCCGCACTCAAAGCAGGCGCGGCTTACTCCGGTATTAGCAGTGGGGGCCGATTGTTCGGTTGGCTCTTTGCAATAGCGGGTTGTATGTCCCTTCTTACTGCACCTGGTGCATTGAAGGTCACGGCAGAGACCGTGGTGGTGGAAGTTGCATTGGTTGCATTTCGGAAGTTTCCCATTATATGAGCTTGTGGGGGCAGTGTTAGTAGGTACAATAATAGCGTGGATCGCCACTACTTGTTGTTTCTTGGGGTTCTCCTGTAGGTTTTTCCCCTTTCTCTTGTTCCAAGGCTTATTCTGGCCCTATGTCTCCTTAGATGGATTGGCGGTAGTTGCAATGGTACTCTATTTTACCCCGTGGTCTATGTGTCGCTCAACCAGGCGTTTAGCGCTGTTGTAGTTCATAGGGTTGGAAGCTAGGACATGCCCTTGAATCTGGGGTGACGACCCCCAAATGTACCTTTAAAACTTCTTTGATTCTGGGTTGACCATGGTAGGGCACAATGCAGCGAGGTCATTGAACCTAGCTGTGTAGGTAACTAGATCAGACCAAGTCATTTTCAGATTCCAGAGTTCCTACTCAAGCTTTTGCACTTCGCCCCTTGGGCAGTATTCTTGCAGTAGTAGAACCTTCAGATCTTCCCAACTCATGGCGTTGGCGACAGTGAGCGTCACCGAATTCACATGGCTTTTCCACCAAGTGAGGGCTCGATCTATGAAGGTGCAACCATCGAACTTGACCTTACTTGTTTCTTGGCACGAGCAGATCTCGAAGACTGTTTCGGTCTTTTCGAACCATTGCATCAGTGCAATGAGTCCTCCCATGCCATTAAAAGTCTTTGGCTTTGAGTTGGAGAACTCCTTGCAGGTACACTCCCTCACTTGACCACGGCCGGTGCCATGATTTGAATGATTCGTGCTGCTTCCTATACCTCCATTTGCATTGGAGTTTATTTGTGAGAGAGATGCTGCTACTGCTGCTGTGATAGCCGCCTGGACCATGGCCGAATTATACGTTGGTGGTGGAGGTGGTGGTGGCACCGTGCCCAGTCTGGGCCTCAGGTTTGGACGAGGAGGCATTGCGCTGCCAAAAGAAAATTAGAGATTATACGTTTTGGTGATTGCAAGTTGAATGATATTGAGTTAGCTTTCTTTAATAGTTTAAGGATTTGGTTTTACCAACACAGGGTTCTGGGTCTAATTTATAAATGAAGTTTGAATAGATGTACTTATGAATTGGACGAACTACACATAATCAAAACAGAAAAGAGGTTTTCCCTATATATTTTAAACATATAGGTGTGTTACATCCGAGTTTAGACAAAATTTTTTTGACCCTTCTAAAGGTCTCTGATTACAGAAAGTTTAAAGAAAGTAATACTTTTATCCGAAGTCCTAATTTTAAACGTAGGTTGCGCTTGGAACTTGACTTCACATCCGATTGCTTCGACTCCATTAGAAGCCTATCAAAAGCGGCTTGTTGTTCCCTTAATTCGGCTAGGGCTGCAATCATTTGTGCCTGAAATGCCTCAGTTTGGAGTTGGGCATGGTCCTGAATCCCATCCAGCCTACGGATGTCAGAAGTGTGAACCTGCACTTCTATGTTGATTTCGCGGATCCGGTTGGCTTGAACTCCGAATTGATAGCACTGGTTGGCTAGTTTGCCAACCATGACCGTAAGTGCTCGGTTCGTCGATCCCCCGCCTCTGACATCATAAAAGTCTCGACACATGCCGTAGGGAGGGCGTAAGCTTTGTTGTTGGCTCCAATGGTGGAAGTGACTCCCCCACACAAGAGTGGGTCCTTGGAAGTTCCTCACATGGACAGGAGGTTGTGGGGCCGGTGGATTGATAACCTCTGGCTCTGAATCCGTACCAGAGTCATCTTCCTCATCCAACTCTATCTGTTCTTCGTCTTCTTCGGGATCTTCTTCGATCCATCATCCATTACCTTGATTGGGGTAGTAGGGGTCATTGGGGTGGTGGAATCCAGCCATTGAGTCTGTACGAGAATAGGGTTAAGAATTTACTATAAGCTAGAGTACATGAAATTTACCCTTAAGTTTAATGGTTGTTGATACTCAAATACTCCCTTAGTAATATTTAATGATATGTTTTTGGTAAGTTTTAAATTTGTTGTCCACCACAGACACTCCTCGGCACACGTTAGTCGGCTCTCGGACAAATATAGTTGATCAGCCTATATCCTTCCCAGTTCCGATTACATGTCCCAAGGCGTACCTGCACTGCACAACTTATTTTTAATACTTCTAAAATGGTCCGATGTGAAACTGTTATTAGTATGAAATAAATGCATGCTTACATTACAAAAAGTAAATAAATTTAATTTCAAAAGTATGACTCTTCTCAGAGTGTTTTTGCCCAGTTGAGTTTATAGTTGTATACCAAAAATGGTTTCGATATACTTAATTCACTATAAACGATGCTCTGATACCAATCTGTCACACCCCCAAACCAAAACGGCGGAAACGTTTGGGGGCGGAGGACGTCATATTCAGTATCATAACAGTTCATAGAAAGGAAAGTAGACACTACCATACAGATATAAAGGTTTTTAATATGTTTACATCATTGTATTCATTACATGCCCAGAAGGTAAAAGCATAAACATCTTTCAAAAGAAGTAATTAACGCCAACTCGTTAACCCCCAAAAGTTGATTTCCAAACCTGCTTAGCGGTTCCCTGAGAATACATTTTATTTGAAAGAGAAAGTGTCAACAATTAAGTTGGTGAGTTCATAAGTAGTTTAGAAAGTTTGTATGCCATCCCAAATTGAGTGTATGTTTTCCAAGAAAATCCCTTATTTTCTTATAAAAGTGTGAAATGCATGAGAATATATATATTGAATAATATGGATAGTTAAATCAAGAAAATCCCTTATTTTCCTATTAGTTGTTTGTTTTATATACCGCGAAAATTCCATATTTTCCTACAGTGATAGTTAGCCTAATGTCCCCGACTAAAAACCGAAAGCAAAAGACATGCCTTAGGGAGTTGGAGCATAGATTTATATGATAAAACCTATTAGAAGATTTCGGCTTGTTAGATGAAGAATAGTTTTAATAACTACTCATTCATCAATCAGAAGTACTATAATAATTGTATATCCGATGAGTTTTATGACCATACTAAACATAATATGCCTGTAGCGACGTTCTTCAGGCGTCGTAACATTATGACAAACTGTCACCCCAAAGGACGGACTGTAGCTAACAGTCAGGGCGCGGGATCATGACTTCCCGTGTAGATCTATACACATTTGACACGTTCTCCGAACGGGAGACTCTGGTTATAGACAGGACTTGAAGCATTACCTTTTAGCAAAAAAGTATTATTTGAAGACGTACACATCTCACGGATTCTCAACTAAGTCTGTATTAAAGTAGTAGTTTTGTATGCAAAGTTTATCCTTTTTCACAATGTTCGACAATGCATAAATCATGAGTTTTTATAAAGTATTACAACAGTATAGCAACGAAGGATGCTTTGGAATTGCTAAGTACTTTGTACAAATCTAATGCATGAAAAATGTAACAAGAGTTTTCAGATAGTAGTAGTGAATCACAAGTGATTCATTTGATAAAAACGAGTACAGTGAAACTTTATGAAATACACGATAATAACCGCATGTTTACTTGTATTCCCCCCCCCCCCATAAAAGAGTATAAAAAGCATTTAAAAATGTATTTAAAAAAATGTGTTTGTAGGGGTATGAACTCACTTGAAAGTTTGACGAAAGCGAGATGAAAACCGGACAGAGTTTGTCTTGGGAAATGGATTTTTCACTGGATTCTCGGGAATCTCGGGAGTAATATCAACCTTCGGGACTTGAGCAAAATGACCAGGGCTTCGGGTTAGAACGGGTACGGAAATCGAAGCAATAACGTGAGAGAAATGAGAGAGATGGGGTGATTTTCCCGGAACCCTCGCATCTCTATTTATAGGGGTCTGAGAAGCCTCGGTACGCGGGGCGTACGGGCGTACCCGTGCATCATGCATGACCGAGTCCTCGACTGCCCCGGAGCTCGGATGGGACGGGGCATAGCTCGCATAGGGGGCGACGTGGTGGAACCGAGGCCCTTGATTTGAGTACGCGAGGCGTACGAGGGTACGCAGGGCGTACCTCGGTCCTATCTGCTGACTCCTCTTCGGATATTACCAAGAGTTTAAAATTAAAATTATATATTAATTATTTATTAACTTCAAAAATTCATATCTCCTTCATATGAACTCCGTTTTCGACGTTCTTTATATCCACGTGTAGGTGAGACTAAGATCTACAACTTTCGTTTAGATTCCGTCGGCAAATTCCGAAATTATTTTTATTATTTATTTTTAAAAGGTCGTGTTTAAGGAATCTCATTAGAAATTCATAACTTCTTTATCTGACGTTGGTTTTTGCCAGACTTTTTACCGCTGAATTACCATTGTCGAGACCTTCGATTCTCGTTTAGGTCATTCCGGCCAAAAGTCGCTCAATCTCCGGTCCGAGTTTTTAGCTGCCTGCTGCTAAGCCGAACTTGAAAAAAAAATCATAAATTCAATTTATGAAGTCGGATTTGGGCGTTCTTTTTATGTACTTTTGCAGTTTAACGATATCTATGACTTTCATTTAGACACCTAAGGTCAAAAAGTATTTTATCGAAACTTTGCGTTTTACGTAACTTCGTATTGCCGGTTTTTGTCGGAAAGGTTAGAATGGTCATAACTTCTTCGTTATAACTCGGATTTTATTTTTCTTTATATGCTTGGAAATCTTAAGACGATATCTACTACATAGCGTACTCCAAACAAAGCTTTTGAATGCTTCATTTTTTAATGATATTCTAATTACTTTTTCAAAGAGGTTACAAGACTCGATTTTCAATGACCTGAAATGACGGGTTGTTACAACTATTATTCCAATACTCTAGGACATTACAGTTCATTCCGAGAATAGAAATATTTTCTGCCACAAATCTCAGGACTTTAAATAGAATTCTGAACCAAATTGGTTCATTAGTTGAATTCCAAATAGAGAAAAACCAAATTCTCTCTCACGGATCTTTGGGTTTTTGTCCAAAAATTGTGAGTAACTCTTTCTAGTAGTGTTAGACAGTGTTAAATGTGTTCAAAACATAGATTACATAGCTAAATCATCCGATTTAGGATTTTACTCCCCAAGGTGTTCTTGGGCGGTAAACTCCCGAAACCAAGCCTAGATTGTTCCCCGTGATTAGTAACTACCTTGGACTTGTATAGGAGTGTGTTAGGGACAAGAAATCAACCAAAAACGACCCAAGTTAGGAGTTCACAGCCCAAGAATAGCTTAGGCCATAAACTCCCTTGTAACTTGCTCAAATGGTGCTTTGAAGGCACCTAAGGCTTGGACTTTAGTTTAGACAAATACCCTAAAGTGATTAGAACCTAGAAAACACATGGAAACACAAATGGTGCTTTTAAGGCACCTAAGGCTTGGACTTTAGCTTAGTTTATGTTTGTTTCCTTTCTCGTGTCATAGATCTCAGGTTTACACCCTTTTTGGTAACATATTCATCACAAAACACATGAAATCACACACATACATGCATCAAATCACACATATCATATATATACACATAGATCTACACATTTTCTTGTATTCTCCCCCCATAAAACTCATAAAAACCAAAAAGAAAGGGGTATGAAGCTCACCTTGAGTGTGGTTTTGGTTTTTGAAGGAAAAGATGAAGAAGAATTCGGTCCTAGCAACCTTTCTTGGTGGATCTCGAACTTAGATGTTTCTAAGGTGCAAGATCACAAGTTTTGTATGAGATAATGAACATTGTTGGTAAAATGAAGAAGATATGTTATGAATCAAAGAGATAACTTACCAAATATGTGAACTACTTGATGAAAACCTCTTGAATCACTAGCAAAATTCGAGATTTTTGGATGAAGAAGAAGAGACGTGTCTTAAGTGATTTAGAGAGAATTTTTGTAAGGTGTGTGTGTTTCTTTCTGTCTTCGGCCGAGAGTAAAAGAGAGAGGAGAGGAGAGAGTGATATTGCATGGAAATATGAGAAGTGCATGGATGTTTGAAGTGTAATTCTTAGTTATCCCACAAACAAAAATGATGTGGAACGGAAAAAGTCAACCCTTCCTTTCTTTTGGGCTTGGGCCAAGAATGGAGGGGGCAAAGGAAAGAATTTGGGCCCTTAAATTCTCAAGCCCAAATTATAGATAATTTAGATAACTTTTGGCCCAAAGTAGATCGAGAAGTGATTTTTATGACCTATTAGGGCTAAATTAGGTTAGTAATGGCTCAATAAGGTCCATTTAAGTATTTTATTTCATTCTAGGCCCAATATGGCCCAAAATGTTAAAATAAATGAAAGTGGGTCCAATTAGAGCCCCTTTAAGAGTTCTAAGCCCAAGATACTCAAATTGGAATCTTATAGGTCCAATGGGCCCAATAAGGAAATCCTAGTCCAGAATGGACTCAAAGCGGGATTTCTAGGGTTTCCAATTATTTTTTGACTATTTGCGGTGCTTGTATGAAGTGTTTTGTGACAACCCGAAATTTCCATTCTGAACAAACCATTCCAAGCCAATAGAAGTAGAGTAGTTATAGTGAAAACTCAGATTTCGAGTATAAGTTTGGCAGTTTCCAGGATTTTACAACTAAGGAAATATTAGGAGAGTGGATGCACTAGGGTTTTGTGCAACACTATTATTCCAGTACTCTAGGACACTAGAGTTCATTCCGAGAATAAAAATATTTTCTGCCAAAAATCTCAGGACTATAAATAGAATTCTGAACCAAATTGGTTCATTAGTTGAATTCCAAATAGAGATAAGCCAAATTCTCTCTCACGGATCTTCGGGTTTTTATTCCAAATTTGTGAGTAACTCTTTCTAGTAGTGTTAGAAAGCTTTAAATGTGTTCATAACATAGATTACATAGCTAAATCATCCGATTTAGGAGTTCACTCCCCAAGGTGTTCTTGGGCGGTAAACTCCCGAAACCAAGCGTAGATTGTTCCCCGTGATTAGTAACTACCTTGAACTTGTATAGGAGTGTGTTAGGGACAAGAAATAAACCAAAAACCACCCAAGTTAGGAGTTCATGGCCCAAGAATAGCTTAGGCCATAAACTCCCTTGTAACTTGCTCAAATGGTGCTTTTAAGGCACCTAAGTCTTGGACTTTAGTTTAGACAAATACCCTAAAGTGATTAGAGCCTAGAAAACACATGGAAACACAGGTGTTGAAGAGTTTACGGCCAAGATTAGTTCTTGGGCCGTAAACTCCTATAAAGGGGTCAAAGGACACCCTAACACCTTCCTTAAGCCAAGAGACTAATTTGGGCATGTACCTAAATGAGTTATGGACTACTTAAAACACTTAGAACACTAAGAGTGAGGGAGTTTATGGCCCAAAAGGTTCTAGGGCCGTAAACTCCATAAAATGGTTCCAAATGTGCGATAAACTCTTATGAAGCTAAGTACAAAAGCCTAGTTTAGTTCCTAGAAATGTTTGATACTTGAAAACACCATAAAAACCCTCCCAAGGGAGTTTACGGCCGTAAACTCTAAGGGAATATGGTCTATGGGCTGTAAACTCCCCAAAGGAGTTAATATGGTACCCAAACACTTGTATAGCCTTGAAACAATTCACCACATGAGTTGTAATAATTGTAAGCTCCATTTAAAGCCTTGGTCGAGAGTTTACGGCCAGGAGTTTACTCCCCTGGGCCGTAAACTCCAATGAATATGGTCATTAGACCTTAAACTTCCATTAGGGGCTTTGCACTCCTTTGTTGCAACCCATTAGCGTCCTAGCACTTGACCAAAAGTGTTTTCCTCGTGTTTAAATGTTTATACATGTATATACATCATTAGTAAGTTACCATCAGGGTAACACAGGATCATACTACTACAACTTCTAGATCAATGAGTCAGTTCATTCATGAGTCTATACATTACATTACTACGAGAACATATACAACTATACTAGAAAGAGAATATATACAACTATACTAGGAGGAGAACATATACAACTATACTAGAAAGAGAACATATACAAATATACTAGGAGGAGAACATATACAACTATACTAGAACGAGAAACATTACATTACATATACAAGAATACGTTAATAATAGTGATTTAAATCGGAGCATGACTTAAATGTCATGGCCCGAGTTGTAGCCAGAGTCTCTTGAAGGGAGAGCGTGAGTTTGCGTATAGATCTATAATCGATTGACTATCCTACGCCTTGCTGCTAGCTATAGTGGGACCTGCAGGTTTGCGGGTGCCAAACGTCATACCTTATTTTCGACCATTCTTATGTCGTTGTAACCAGTCTATAGTATGAGTTTGTGTATAGATCTATACTGGATTGACTATCCTACACCTTGCTGCTAGCTACAGTGGGATATGCAGGTCTGCGGGTGCCAAACGTCATTCCTTATTACGACCATTCTTATGTCGTTGTTAACAGTCGAAAGTATGGTACAATTTATCACATAATGCTTGAATATACATCCGATTTGAGGTAGTTAGTACGGCAATAGTTCTAATAGCACTACAGCATAGTACTATTTCTTTTTCCCATTACATTCACCTCATGAACATTCACACGACGCACGTAAATGTAGAAACTATATTTTTGGATAATGATAGTTATACTTGGGAACATACATGGTCTTACAAAAGACATACATTCATAACAGTTAGGTCTTGGTAGAAGATACCTTCATATACTAGAAGGAATCATAGGGATTCTAGGGTTTTTCAAACACTTACAGTTCATATAAACTTTCAATACTTACAATACATAGACTTACAAATTCTTACATACAAATACTTACATACAAATTAAGACACTAAATACTTATGATCTCACCAGCTTCAAAGCTGATACTCGCTTTCAAAATTACTTGTATCCTCAGGTCATCATAGACAGGTACCGATGAAAGGAGAAAGGAAGATGGAGCTTGTTCAAGACTTATCTTTCATTTTGATTTATGCTTTAGTGTTTATCAAAATTTGACAGAACACATTTGTATAATAATTATATTATTAATGCAATGGATGATGTTGTTGCTTGTTTACTACTTTACATTGTTGTTGAATACATGACGTCCTCCGCCCCAGAACGTTTCCGCCGTTCTTGGTTTTGGGGTGTGACATGTTTGATTGAAATTTTGTTGTTATTGAATAAGCATCCTACATGCTTTCACATTGTTGGTTCACATTTGTTATCATTGTTAAATGTTTCCAAGGCATCGAATTTCCTAGTTGTGACATCATCCCCCCGTTAGAGGGAATTTCGTCCCGAAATTCTTTTGAATGTTAGATTTTAGAATGCTAGAATAGATGATGGTACTTCTGCTTCATTTGATCTTCACGCTCCCACGTGAATTCTGGCCCACGCTTCGCGTTCCACCGTACCTTCACAATCGGAATGTGACTTTGCTTGGTACGCTTCACATCCCTGTTCATGATTTCGACTGGTTCATCTACGAATAGGAAATTCTTGTTGATTTCAATTTCATCAAGGGGAATGATGAGAGTTTCATCGGATAGGCACTTATTTAGATTGGAAACATCGAACACGGGGTGTACACTGCTGAGCTCAGCGGGTTGCTGCAGTCTGTAAGCCACTGGACCAATTCGGGGAAGAATCTCGAAAGGTCCAATGTATCGTGGATTTAATTTTCGTCGTTTTCCAAAACGAATAACCCTTTTCCAGGGGAAACTTTTAACAGCACTTGATCCCCGACCTGAAATTCCAAGGGCTTTCGTCGTTTGTCTGCGTAGCTCTTCTATCGGTCGTGTGATGCTTGTAGTCTAGCTCTGATTTGAACTATCTTTTCTGTGGTTTCATGTATGATCTCCGGTCCCATTAACGTCTTGTTTGATTCTAGTTCCCTTGCTAGCTGGGTGTCACCCACCTCAGCCCAACACACCAGTGATCTACATTTACGTCTATATAGTGCCTCGAAACGAGCAACTTTGATGCTCGAATGGTAACTGTTGTTGTGTGAGAATTCAACTAAGGGTGAGTGGGTATCCCAGGACTTCCCAAAATCTATCACAGACGCACGAAGCATGTCTTCAAGCGTCTGAATGGTTTGTTCTCTTTGACCATCCGTTTGTAGGTGATAAGCAGTGCTCATGTCGAGATGGGTTCCCAATGCTTTCTAAAGTGATTGCCATAAACATGAAGTGAACCTACTATCTCAATCTGAGATGATAAACACTGGCACTCCGTGAAGTCTCATGATTTCTCGAATGTATACTCTTGTCAATCTCTCCATCTTGTAGGATTCTTTTATTGGCAGGAAATGAGCAGATTTCGTCAGTCGGTTGACTATTACCCATATAGTGTCCAATCCATCTGACGACTTGTGTAGCTTGGTCACAAAATCTATAGTAATCCTTTCCCATTTCCACTCGGGAATTACTAGTTGTTGTAATAAGCCCGAGGGCTTCTGGTATTCCACCTTTACTTTGGCGCAAGTAAGGCATTTGCTAACATAGGTGGCAATCTTTGCCTTCATGTTAGGCCACCAATAATGTTGTTTAATATCCAAGTACATTTTGTCCGAACCCGGATGGATGGAGTATCACGTCTTGTGAGCTTCATTCGTGACTACCTCCCTAAATCCTCCAAATTTAGGGACCCAAATACGGTTCATGAAATAATATACTCTGCCCTCTTTCACCTCGAGATTCTTCTCAATTCTGCGTAACACTTTGCTTGTTCTATTTTCCGCCTTCATAGCATCTGACTGTGCTGCCATGATCTGAGTGGTTAGGTGACACTGGATGGTTATTGAGAGAGTTTTCACACAACGATTAAAGTACTCTTTCCGACTCAAAGCATCGTCTACCATGCTAGCCTTGCCTGGGTGGTATTTGATTTCACACTCATAATCGTTTAATAGTTCAATCCATCTTTGTTGCCTCATATTTAGCTCTTTTTGATTCATGATGTGCTGGAGACTCTTGTGTTCTGTGAAGATGGTGCACTTCGTACCATAAAGGTAGTGCCTCCAAATCTTCAGGGCGAAGACCACTGCTCCCAATTCTAGACCATGGGTTGTATAATTTAGTTCGTGTGCCTTTAGCTACCAGGACGCGTAAGCAATCACCTTTCCACGCTGCATTAGAACGCAACCTAAACCCTGATTTGATGCGTCACAGTAGACTACGAAATCTTTTGTTCCCTCTGGTAGTGATAGTACCGGGGCACTGCAGAGTGCTTGCTTCAGATTTCGGAATGCAACTTCTTGTTTGTCCATCCAATTGAAGGGTACGCCCCTTTGTGTAAGGGAGGTAAGTGGCATGGCGGTCTTAGAGAAGTTTTGAATGAACCTCTTGTAGTAACTGTTGGATTTTGAGCAATCTAACACTTCCTAAGTGTGCATGCAACCCTAATAAACCTTAGATCTATGTTTGTCTAAATACACGCAAAATGATAATTTTCCAAGGTTTATAACCTTACATACCTTTTTGATGAGTTTGGTTCTAAGGAGTTTGAGGGCCAAGCACCAATAGTGTGAATGCCTCAAATGGAATCACAAAACACCACAAACTCTTGGAAAACTTTGAAAGAGTATACACACTTGTATAATTTCAGCCACACACAAGCTCACACACATTAGTTCACTAGTTGCCATTTCATGCTCCATAAGCATGCTTAGATAGTATGCATGGTTAGGGTGAAACCCTAATAACCCATGCCTTTTCCTTTCCAAAGATCCATGGGTTAAAAGCTCCATGGATCATCCATGGACTTCCATATAAGCCTAGCCCATTAACAAATGCTTGTTAGCCCACACCATATAAAACCAATAGCCCATTATCTAATTAGTCTTCCTTTTAATCTCTAAATTAATTCATAATTAATTTAAGACTAAGACTAATTAAATAACATAACTTCATATTAATATATTATAACTTATAATATATTAATAAACATATGTGTATAACTCTCATAAAATTATCCATAAAAAGTTTGGATGAGATGCAACCCAAATGGACCATGCCGGTCAGGTCAAGTATATACCAAATAAGTTATGGACTTAGACACCTTATCCAACAGTAACCTGCTAGACCTAAGAATTGGCGAATTTCTATGGGTATCATTGGGAATGCCCATCCTTCGATGGCTTTGACCTTAGAAGGATCCACATGTATTCCTTCCTGACTCACAACATGACCCAAAAAGTTCACACTAAGGAGCCAGAACTCACACTTGGAGAATTTTGTATATAGTTTCTCAGTTCGTAGGGTTTCCAGGATTTGTCGGAGATGTTGGCCATGCTCTTCTTTGCTTCGGGAATAAACTAGAATGTCGTCAATGAAAACAGTAACAAAGTTGTCGAGGAATGGTCGGCAGATTCGATTCATTAGGTCCATGAATGCGACAGGAGCATTCGTTAGACCGAAGGGTATTTCGACAAATTCATAATGTCCGTATCGAGTTCGGAAAGCGGTTTTGGGAATATCCTCTTCCCGGACCTTGAGTTGATGGTACCCGGATCGTAGATCTATCTTAGAGAAATAACTAGCTCCTTAGAGCTGGTAAAATAGATCGTCGATTCGTGGGAGTGGATAGCGATTTTCGACAGTGACCTTATTTAGTTCCCTGTAATCGATATACATCCTAAAAGATCTGTCCTTCTTTTTGACAAAGAGAACTGGAGCTTCCCTAAGGCGAGAAGCTGGGTCGGATGAATCCCTTGTTCAGGAGTTCAATGAGTTGGCTGGACAGTTCCTGCATCTCAGCAAGAGCCAATCCATAAGGTGATTTAGCAATGGGAGTAGCTCCTGGCAACAGGTCAATTCGAAACTCAATTAGTCTTTCTGGGGGTACTCCAGGAAGATCTTCGGGAAAGATGACTGGGAATTCACAAACTACAGGAATGTCTTGAATGTTAATCTCTTCATTGGATTTATCCACTATGTGCGCCAGGAACGTCAAATCTTTCTTTCGTAGATGCTTCTGTGCCTGGACGCACGAGATGAGACGAAGATTCATGCTGGGTTTGTCTCCGTAAATAAATAGGGTTAAATGATTTGGAAGGTGAAGGCGAACGGCCTTCTCGTGACACATAATTTCAGCATAGTGGGGGCTTAAGCAGTCCATGCCAATAATCACAACAAAACTCCTAATGGGAACATGCATTAAGTCTATTCAAAAGACGTGTTGATTTAGGGTTAGGGTACATCTGATATAGATCTCCCCAGTGGATTCTGCCTTCCCATTGGCCATTTTCACCGTAAAGGTTTCATTGAGCTTATGGGGTTGTTGTTTTAATAAATGTTTAAATTTATCGCTCACAAAACTTCGTTCCGCTCAGGTATCAAATTGGATGCATGCATAAGTTTGTTTTAGGAGGAACGTACCGGTAACGACAACGGGATCCTGAATCGCTTCTCCCTGTCCCATGGTCAGCACCCTTCCTGTTCCTCCATTTTCGGGATTGTTGTTGTTGGGGCAATTTCGACAGAAATGCCCGGTCCTTCCACATCCATAGCAGGTGTGGCTTCGTCCTGCATTGTTGCCGCCTTTTTCAGTGTTGTTGTTGTTGCGGTTATTGTTGTTGTTGATTCCCTGTTGTTGGTTCTGAGGAGGGTAGGTTCTGCAATACTTTGTCGTGTGCCCTTTCCGATTGCAACTGCTGCACTACATCTCCGTGCATTATCCATTATGATGGAGACATCACTTGTTGCACTTGGGAAGATTATCAGAATAAGGCATAGGGGCACTTGGAGCAGTTGAGGCTGGAGCATGTGGTGCGGGTGGAACTTGAGTGGTTGCAGCATTAACATCCACTGTTTGCTGCTTCTTGGATGATTCAGAGCCTTCATGTTCGTTCCTCTTATTGTTCTTTCACTTTTTGTTGTCATTGTCCTTCTTAAATTTAGCCTCCACTGGCTTCTCACCCTTCTTGTTGTTGTGGTCATATAGCTTCTTGGCCAATCTCTTGGCACTGTCGAAAGTTTCGGGATTTGCAGCTATCGCGTTTCCTTGGATCAGGGAGGTTAGTCCCCAGATGAATCGCTCGATCTTCTTTCCTTCTAAGGTAATCATGTCAGGGCATAACAGAGACAGTTCGCTAACCCTTGATATGTACACATCTATATCTGCGTTTCGGACGGTGAGATTCCACAGCTCTTGTTCCATTTTCTAAATTTCACCACGATGGCAGTATTCGGCCATCAGCATTTCATTCATCTCTGCCCATGACATGGAATTGGCTACGGGGAGTGTCAGGGCTTCCACATGTCCGTTCCACCAAGTGAGCGTTTGGTCAACAAGAGTGCATGCGGCAAACATCACCTTCATCTCCTCAGGGCATTCACATATCTCGAACACTGATTCCACCTTCTCGATCCATCGTTTCAGGGTAATCGTCCCTCCAGTGCCGTTAAAGGTTCATGGTTTGGCGTTGGTGAAGTCCTTGTAGGAGCATGTCTTGGTAGGTCCTTGATTCATCCCGTTGTTCGAACATCCAGCCCATGGTCCGTTGATGTGACAACCCGAAATACTTCTCGCATACACTCTTCAATTCTTTCCAATATTAGACTTATTTTACTATATGGCAGTACTCTTTAGAGCCTAATGAAGCGTTCTAAATGTGTTATAATCAAGGTAGGAGTGTTAAAAAGGGTTAACTCGAAGTGTAGGAATCAAAACTAGGCCAAACACTCCAAAACATGGAGTGTGCAGCCACACACTCTTGTTTGCGGCCTCACACCCTTCCCAACCACACACTCCACCTATATATATACCATACTTAGTCATTTTTGAACACTTCTTTCACTTCTTCAAACATAGAACACGAAATCCTCTCAAGTATCATCCATTCTCCTTGAAGATCTTCATAAAAAGGTACCAAGAACACCAAGAACACCATCTAGCCGCACACATGGCAGCACACACCATCTGGCAACACACATGGCTGCACACAGCGCAGCACACATGTGCTGGCCGCACACCTGGCCGCACACACACATATAGTGTGTATTTTGGCCATACACCCTCTTGTATAGCCTTATAAACCCTCATACAATCATATATGATTATAATACTTCATTATAAGTGTTTACTAGTCCCTAAGGTGGTCCAAAAATCATCAAATAGTTGTTCATAACACTAATTATATCCATATATGTACAATATATGCTTAATAGGATTCGCGTGTGTGCTCAAGTCACCACTTGACACCTAGCATCAAATCCAACATTGTCATCAGAACCACTCACTACAGGTGAGTTCATACCCCTTTAATTAACCTTTGAAATACATTTAAATGTTTTAAATGCTTTTATAGGGGGGATACAAGTTGAATACTTATAGTTATTACATCGATCACATGTGATTAATAACTATAAAACCAATGATTTTATCAATGTTTCAAACTGTTTATCAAACTGTTTTACTTCAAAATGTTTTACAAACTCTTTTACTTATCAAATACTTTTATTTAAACTTTATTATACTTCTTATAAATTGCACGTCCATATATGTATAGATATATAGGAAATGTTTAAAAGGCTTAGGAAGGCCATCCACCCTATTTTCTTTTCCTTGATTTGGATGTGGTCTGGTGGGATATCGGGTAGCCGTCCGAGGGTCATTTCAATATTAATTATATATATCATATGTGCTTATATAGACATAAAAATACTTCCATATTCATGTGTATAAGTTACATCATTAAGTTACCTTCGGGGTAACACAGGATTACACTTATACTATTGCTAGAGCAATGAGTCAGTTCATTCATGAGTCTGTACTTAGTACTATGAGAACATATACAATTATACTAAAAGGAGAACATATGCAACTATACTAGAAGGAAAACATATACAACTATACTACAAGGAACACATATACAACTGTACTAGAAGGAGAACATATACAACTATACTAGAAGGAAAACATATGCAAATATAATAGAAAGAGAACATATACAACGATACTAGAACAGGAACAATACATTACATATACATACATACAGTTACATAAATGTGATCCACTATATCAGAGCATGCCTTAAATGTCATGGCCCGAGCTGTAACCAGAGTCTCTTGGAGGGAGAGCGTGAGTTTGCCTATAGATCTATACTGGATTGACTATCCTACACCTTGTTGCTAGCTACAGCCGGACCTGCAGGTCTGCAGGTGCCAAACGTCATACCTTTTTACGACCTACATTTGTCGTTGTTACTCAGTCGATAGTATGGTACAATTAATCACATGATATCTTAATATAAATCCGGTTTAAGGTAGTTAGTACAGCAGTAGTTCCTATAATACAACACTAGAGTACTACATTAATTTAGCAATTACATACATTTAGTGATTATTTCACTTAAACATTAATGTACAAACTATATTTTGTTAATGATAATTACACTTGGGAAATTACACACTTTTACAACAAACGAACATACAAAATAGTTAAGCCTTGGTAGAAGGCTACTTTAATAGAAAATATATGTTTTTCTAAGAGATTCAAACTTTTACAAACACTTACAAACATTTACATACATTTTACAAACTTACACTTGAGACATGTTCAAACGTTTTTGATAACAAACACCGACACTAAAATACTTATGAACTCACCAGCTTAATGCTGATACTCGCTTTTAAAATAACTTGTATTCTCAGGTCATCAGTAGATAGGTACCGAGACCAGCTTTTGAGAAGATGGAGCGCATTCAGGACTCATCTCTTTATTTTGACTTACATTATTTTTTGTGTCTATAACTGTACATAACACACTTTTATTAAAATTATATATTTAATGCAATGGATGATGTTGTTTTCTTGTTTGCTATTACTGTGTTGTGGTACTTTACATGACATCCTCTGCCCCAGAACGTTTCCGCCGTTCTCGGTTTTGGGGTGTGACAGATTGGTATCAGAGCATTGTTTATAGTGAATTGAGTATATCAACCCATAAAAGATATACTAACTATAAACCCATTTGGGATAAAAACACTCTGAACAAGAGTGTATACATTAAATACTAAAATATTTAATTAAGTATACCAGGCTGCATTCATACTATAATCAATGTCACAACGTCAAGAATAAAATTATTACAATTGTTAAATATCACAGGTAAGCTCGGGGATGTATGGTCAGTCTTGGGAATGGCATAGCTTGATCAACTATGCTGGTCCGAGGAGTGATTAGTATATGCCCTAGAATGATTGTGATATGTTAACAAGTCTGAAAACTTACCAACACTACTACGACAAGAACATTAGAACAAGAACATAACTCTAAAATACTATAGGAGTATTTTGGGTTACTATAATTACATACTTGAGAATTAAAAAGATCTCTATCAAGTAGGTCAATAATTGTTAAGTGTATATGCTAAGGTTATATGAAATTTAAGTGTTATAGACTCAGAATCTGTGACCTTTGCCTCACTTCCTGTTCCTTGTTTAGTTGTGGATTTGGAGTTAGGGCCACTTATTCGAATGGCTATCCTATTCTAATTTCATATAACTTGTATACGCTACACAAGTATTGACATAACCGATGAAGATCATCTTATAATTATCTTAGTAGTACGTCAAATTTCATAAGATTCTTATATCCCCTTTCTCGCGTATATATCATGGCTGGATTTCATCATGGCGACCCATATTTCCCTAACCACGGCAATGCAGGATGGCTAGAAGAGGAACCAGAAGATGATCACCCGATTCCTTTAGATGATAATCAAGCTGAAGGCTTTTCTGATGGTTCTGACTCGGAACCCGAAGTCAACAACCTAACTCCCGTATGTCAAGCCCCAAACAACAATCCCTGACCAACATTTCCAGGTCCCACTCCCTTGTGGGTAAACAACTTGAATCGCTGGAGCAACGAACAGGGGCAACCCTTACCTTACTTTGGGGACCAAAGCTTTTACAACGTTAGCGAAGGTGGTTCGGCGGATAGAGCTCTGCCCGTCATGGTCCGTAGAATTGCTCGAAACGTCGAACAAGGTCGAGAAGCCATCGAATGAGTCATGGAAATTGATTCCAACTCAGGCGTTAATACCGTCTACATTCGACATCTGGAAGAAGCACTCGAAAGGACGAGGAGATCCAATGACGCACTACGACATCAATTGACCACTGAAGTCACAGAACTTCGAGTTCGCGAAAGAGCTCACGAACGACACCTCCGAGAAGTAGTTCGTCAATTGGCAGATATGAGAATTCCCCTAGGAATTCCCGTCGTCGTTAGAAGATGTCTAGTACATCTTTTTCTTTTGGTTAAGGAATAGCCTTTAGTATCTGGGCTTTTAGTAATGCTTGTCTGTAGAATATTCCTAACTTTCAGTATGCTAACTAGGAATTTAGTAACTGTCAAACTTTTCCGTATGGTATGATGTAAGACCTACTGTTAGCTCAATAATACCAGTAATATTGACAGCTAACTAACCTGTGAGAAAATCTATACACTTGCGCTTTCCTACTATTCTTCCCCATTGTGAATTGAATTTGTACACTCATTCAACTGTTGGACTATGGCTATTTAGTCCATGTGTCACTCTCAACTTGCTTACAATTGATTCTTACCATTGTATCTCTCTTTATAAACTTATAGCTGAAAGATGCCTCCTCGTAAGTCAACAAGACGTAACCCTGCACCTCCTCCATCTCCACCTCCTCTGGTCATCGATACTACGTCTCTGAATGCTGCAGTGGCTGCGGCAGTAGCAACTGCCATGGCTCAATGTCACTCAACTAACAACAGCCAAGGTGGAACCCCTGTTGAATCTACACATGCTGAGATCCATGTGCGCACGAGAGAATTCTCCTACAAGGATTTCACCAACAATAAGCCAAAGTCCTTTTATGGAACCGGCGGAGTCATTTCCCTCTCGCAATGGTTTGAGAAGACTGAATCGGTCTTCGAAATTTGGTCATGCCCTGCGGCGAGCAAGGTTAAATATGCCGCCTGCACCTTTGAAGGAAAGGCCCTGACGTGGTGGAACGGCCATGTTAGAGCTCTAACTCTCGTCGGAGCCAATGACATGGGCTGGGAAACGATGAAAGACCTCATGATTGAGGAGGGTCGAAATCCAGAAATTGGAGCAAGAGCTGTGGGGCCTAACCATGAAGGGCTCCAACATAGTCGCTTATACCACCAGATTTAGCGAACTGGTGGCTCTCTGGCCCAATATGGTTCCCACTGAAGGGAAAAAGATCGAAAGGTACATCTGGGGGCTGGTGCCTCCGTACCAAGGAAATGTCCTATCATCAAACCCTACTACATTAAACAGTGCCAAGCGGTTGGCACAGCGACTCATCGACCATGGGATCCAATCCCCAATAGCGACAACAACCCAAGCCGTCTCAGAACCCTCCAAACCCGCCGACTCTAAGCGGAAGTTCTGGGATGACAAGAAGAAGCAGCGATGTGACATCCCCAAAATCACGGCCAGAAAAGACCCGTTTCATTTACGCTTTTGAAATAATTTCAGAGTCAATCCTTTTGATTTAAAAGAGTTGTGGAATTTGTTCCCAAAACAAAATATGATCAAATAAAGTTTATCAAAGCATTTCATCAAGAGATGCGTTTTCATTAATTAACAATATTCGGGATGTCATGTTCCGATACATACCAAAAGCATAAACAATATAAAATAGACATTACAACAGTTATTTATAACTACTGATCTATAATCCAAAATGTCTCGTCAACTCCACCCATTTATGCTCTTGGGAGCCTGCTGAGCATGTAGGGTTTTCAACCCTGTAATGCAAAGAAAACTGAGTAGGTCAGGCTTGGGAGCCTGCTGAGCATGTAGGGTTTTCAACCCACAATAATACATTTATTATATTGAATTATCAAACAATCAACCCAAATACTCATTCCCATTATCTCCTTTATTTCTTAAGGATTTACCCTAAGAATCAACTATCCTTTATCCATTTATTCCTAAGGATTGACCTAAGGAATTGACACAAAGTCCACCACTGCCAAGGTCCACAAATTACGATTGGTAAACACTTAGTTCAACATACTTAACGAACACCTAGTTCTAACACTCCTAGTGAACAATTAATTCAAAACATCTGGTGAATACTTAGTTCTAAAAAACTTAGTGAACACACTCAGTTTAACAACACCAAGTGAACACATCTAGTTCAAAAATACTTAATGAACACATTGAGTCCAAAAATACCAAGTGAACACACATAGAGTTCGGAAATAACTAATGAACACATTGATTTCAAACACCAAGTGAACACGTAGAGTTCAAAAATACCTAATGAACACATTGATTTCAAACACCAAGTGAACATGTAGAGTTCGAAAATACCTAATGAACACATTGAGTTCAAAAATACTTATTATTTCGTCTCACATCAACTATTTCATCTACCCATGTTCTACCCAACATATTTGTGGATGCAAACACATATACAATTTAAATTTTTTAAAACATGTATAAAACATTATTTCAACATCTATCTCAAGTAAATAAACATTGTATAAACACCTAGCACGTACTTTGTAGCAAATACTTCATATCTATGCGGTAGAAGAAAGTGAATATACATTCACACATATAACAACAAAATATACACATAACATGTATTTCGTATAAAATACTTCGTATTTATGCGTCAGAAAAAAGTAACCACACACTCACTTGATCAGAAGATGATCGGACAGCACTACGGCTTGTAAAAGTAGTATTCTTCGGTAGATCTGGAAGATCTTCACAAAAAGCGAACTTCTCGCGGGCAGAGCTTCGGCTCAGGAATCTTGCTTCTCGGGATCTTCAGGACCTCGGGACTTGCTTCGGGGCTCGGGAATGATACCGGGTCTTCGAGGTACTTCTGGCATGCAAATCGATGCAAAACATGATAGAGAATAGAGAAAAAGAGCAATTGAGTCGGCTACCCTCGCATCCTATTTATAGGAGGCTGGAGCCTCGGAGTACGTGGGGCGTACTGCGTTACGCGGGGCGTACTGCCTCAGAATCGTCATTGCTTACGTATCCGAAGAACTCGAGTGCGAGGCGTGTCATGCTTCTATGTACGCAGGGTGTACGCTCGTACGCTGGGCGTACTTCGGATGACTCCGATGACTCCTCTTCAAATAATGCCGGATTTAATAATTAAATTTAATTATTAATTATTTAATAAACTTCGAAAATTCATATCTTCTTCATACGAACTCCGTTTTCGACGTTCTTTATATCCACGCGAAGGTGAGACTATGCTCTACAACTTTCGTTTAGACTCCGCTGGCTAATTTTAAATTTATTTTTATTATTTCTTTTTAAGAGGCCGGGACAGAAAAACTTCGTTATAAATTCATAACTTCTTCGTTCGACGTCCGTTCTCGCCTAACTTTTCATCGCTTCGATACCAACAACGAGATCTTCGATTCTCGTTTAGATTGTTTCGGCTAAAAACCGCTCGATCTCAAATCGAGTATTTCAGGCTGCATACCGCTAAGTCGAAACTACGAAAAATCATAACTTCCTCATACGAAGTCAGATTTGGGCATTCTTTTTATGCACGCTCACGGTTTAACATATTCTACAACTTTCATTTAGATTTCTAAGGCTAAATATCGCTCTAACATAAATTCACTTTTTACGTCGCGCTGTGTCCTGCCGGTTCTGTCGCGAAACTTCGATAGGTCATCACTTCTTCGTTTTAACTCGGATTTCAGTGTTCTTTATATGTACAAAATACTTGTAACATATACTACAACTTAGTTAAGATTATTCATTTTAAATAATCTTCTATCAAAAAGTCATTTTTGACGCTTATCGTCTCTAAATTGACTAGCCCTGATCTACGGGCGTTACAAGCGAGCTGCCAAAAAGTAGCAAATTGTGGTTGTAGATGCTGCGATAACCCCTACTGCTGCTACTGCTCCGGTGAAGCAATACGCTGGAAGTTTCCCTAAGTGCAACAAATGGAACTTCCACCACAACGGCCCCTGACGTGAAATGCAGTGTTCTAACTGCGACAAGAAAGTACACACTGTCCATTTCTGTAGGTCTCCGGCAAGACCGATCACTCAAGTCCCTGGCTCAGGCGCGACCCCAACCAGCTATGGATGTGGCAAAGCAGCCCACTACAAGAGCGACTGCCCCAAAGCAAAGAATGCAGGTGGATCGGGGAGAGTACTGGCAATAAGCCATGGGGAAGCGGTTGCTGACCCGACGGTGGTGACTGGTACGTTCCTTCTCGATAACTCCTATGCATGCATTTTGTTCGATAGTGGAGCGGAGCGAAGCTTCATGAACCATAAATTTGCTCACATACTTAAACATCAACCGCACGCACTTAAAGAACAATTCACGGTAGAAATGGCTAATGGGAAAACTGAAAGCACCAGGAGCATATATTTAGGATGCCACCTAACTCTAGATAACCATTCATTTCCAATCGACCTCATGCCGGTTTCAATTAAAAGCTTCAACATTATCATCGGCATGGATTGGTTGAGTCTTCATCGCGCCGACATCATGTGCTTCGAGAAAGCAGTCCGTCTAAACCTCCCGTCTAACGAAACTCTTATCGTCTATGGCGACATAGCAAGTACAACTCTTCGTATTATCTCCAGTATTCAAGCACAGAAATATCTACGTAAGGAATATCATGCATTCCTTGCTCACGTCGTCGATACGCGCCTCGAAACGAAAGAACTAAAGAATATCCCAGTAGTGAGCGACTTTCCCGACATTTTTCCAGAAGAACTACCAGGTTTACCTCCGCAAAGACAGGTCGAGTTCAAAATCGACTTAACTCCAGGAGCTACCCCAGTAGCTAAGTCGCCCTACCGATTAGCACCAGCAGAGTTGCAGGAATTATCTGGTCAACTTAACGAACTGCTCAGCAAGGGCTTCATAAGACCAAGCTTCTCGCCTTTGGGAGCACCAGTCTTGTTTGTTAACAAGAAAGACGGATCATTCCGTATGTGTATTGACTACAGAGAACTCAACAAACTGACGGTCAAAAATCGTAATCCTCTGCCTCGCATCGACGATTTATTCGACCAACTCCAAGGGGCGAATTATTTTTCCAAAATTGATCTGAGATCCAGATATCACCAGTTACGATTGCTAGAGGAGGATGTTCCGAAGACAGCCTTCCGAACTCGTTACGGACACTACGAGTTCGTGGTGGTGCTATTCGGATTGACCAATGCGCCCGCAGTCTTCATGGATTTGACGAATTGAGTATGCCGACCTTACTTGGATCAGTTCGTTATTGTTTTCATCGATGACATTCTGATCTACTCACGGAGTAAGGAAGAGCATGGCAATCACCTACGACAAGTTTTAAGAACGTTACGAACGGAGAAGCTCTATGCGAAGTTCTCGAAATGGGATTTTTGGATCCGAAGAGTCAAATTCTTAGGACATGTGGTAAGCGAAGAGGGAATCCACGTGGATCCATCCAAAATTAAGGCTATTGAGAACTGGTCAGCACGAAAGACGCCTACAGAAATTTGTCAATTTCTAGGTCTTGCTGGCTACTACCACAGATTCATACAGAACTTCTCCAGTATTGCAAAACCTCTTACAACACTGAACCAGAAGGGCGTGGCCTTTGACTGGGAAGAGAAACAAGAGAGATCATTTCAAACGCTCAAGCGAGCCTTGTGCACCGCACCAATACTATCCCTACCCGAAGGGATAGAAGACTTCATGGTCTATTACGATGCGTCAAACCAAGGGCTCGGTTGTGTCCTGATGCAACGGGGTAAGGTCATCGCCTACGCCTTGAGACAGCTGAAGACACACGAAGTCAACTACACCACTCATGATCTTGAGCTGGGGGCAGTTGTGTTTGCCCTGATGATCTGGAGACATTACTTGTGTGGCACAAAAAGCACCATTTTTACTGACCAAAAGAGTTTAGAACACACATTCGATTAGAAGGAGCTCAACATGCATCAACGATGGTGGGTCGAGCTACTCAATGACTACGAATGTGACATTCGTTATCACCCGGGTAAAGCCAATGTAGTAGCAGACGCCCTAAGTTGGAAGGAATATTCTGGTCGAAGAGTCAAGTCGTTGACAATGACTATCCATTCATACTTGTCTAAACAAATTCAGGCGGCTCAACTTGAAGCGATGAAAACTGAACATGTCACGAGTGAATCCCTCAGAGGAATGGATAAGAACTTAGAAGCCAAGGGTGACAGAGCCCTATTCTTGATGGACCGGATCTGGACCCCAAAACACGGTGGTTTCCGAGACTTGGTCATGAGCGAGGCGCACAACACTCGGTATTCCGTCCACCCAGGTTTGGATAAGATGTATCTAGATCTTAAAAAGCTATACTGGTGGCCTAATATGAAAGCAGAGATTGCTACCTTCGTGAATAAATACCTTACTTGCGCAAAGGTCAAGGTCGAGTACCAGAAACCCTCTGGTTTACTGCAACAACCGGATATCCCAGAATGGAAGTGGGAGCGGATCACTATGGATTTCATAACCAAATTGCCCAAGACAACGGGTGGACTTGATACCATATGGGTCATCAGCGATAGATTGACCAAGTCTGCAGACATCCTACCTATCAAGGAAACCGATAAGATGGAGAAACTTACGAGAACATACATTAGGGAAATCGTGCGACTACATGGTGTTCCTATATCCATTATCTCCGATAGAGATAGTCGGTTCACCTCAAGATTCTGGCAATCGTTGCAACATTCCCTAGGAACAAGGCTAGACATGAGCACAGACTACCATCCTCAGACCGACGGGCAAAGTGAGAGGACCATCCAAACACCGGAAGATATGATGAGAGCCTATGTGATTGATTTTGGAAAGGCATGGGATACTCACTTACCTCTTGTCGAATTTTCCTACAACAACAGTTATCACACAATCATCAAGGCTGCCCCATTTGAAGCCCTCTACGGCCGGAAGTGCAGATCCCCTCTCTGCTGGGCTGAAGTGGGTGACACCCAGTTGGCTACGGGGCAAACTTCTGACAGTACTCTCACAGGTCCGGAAATCATTCAGGAAACGACAGAGAAGATGGTTCAGATCCGTGAACGATTGAAAGCCTCCAGAGACCGACAGAAAAGCTACACCGATAAACGTAGAAAACCGTTGGAATTCCAGGTGGGCGACCGTGTTTTATTGAGGGTCTCACCCTGGAAGGGCTTCATACGCTTCGGAAAGCGTGGAAAGCTAAATCCAAGGTACATTGGGCCTTTCGGGATTCTCGCCAGAATCAGCCCAGTGGCTTACAAACTCAATCTACCGAACGAACATCGTAACGTACATACTACCTTCCACGTTTCTAACTTGAAAAAGTGTCTGTCCGACGAGACTCTTGTAATCCCACTCGACGAGATCGAGCTCAGCGAGAGCCTCAACTTCGTGGAAGAACCTGTAGAGGTCATGGACCGTGAAGTCAAACAGACGAAACACAGCCGCATCCCGATTGTGAAGGTTCGCTGGAACGCCAAGCGAGGACCGGAATTTACATGGGAGCGAGAGGTTCAGATGAAACTGAAATATCCTCATCTTTTTACTTAGTTATTTGTAATAATCTAGTAACTTAAACTCAAATTTCGGGACGAAATTCCCTTAACAGGGGGATGATGTGACAACCCGAAAAACTTCTCGCATACACTCTTCAATTCTTTCCGATATTAGATTAATTTTACTATATGGTAGTACTATTTAGAGGCTAATGAAGCGTTCTAAATGTGTTATAATCAAGTTAGGAGTGTTAAAAAGGGTTAACTCGAAGTGTAGGAATCAAAACCAGGCCAAACACTCCAACACATGGAGTGTGCGGCCACACACTTGAGTGTGCGGCCACACACTTGAGTGTGCCGCCACACACTCTTGTTTGCGGCCTCACACCTTTCCCAACCACACACTCCACCTATATATACCATACTTAGTCATTTTTCAACACTTCTTTCACTTCTTCAAACATAGTACACGAAATCCTCTCAAGTATCATCCATTCTCCTTGAAGATTTTCAAAAAAAGGTACCAAGAACACCATGAACACCATCTGGCCGCACACATGGCAGCATACACCATCTGGCAACACACATGGCCGCACACAGGATAGCACACATGTGCTGGTCGCACACCAGGCCGCACACCTGGCCGCACACACATATATAGTGTGTATTTTGGCCATACACCCTCTTGTATAGCCTTATAAACCCTCATACAATCATATATGATTATAATATTTCATTATAAGTGTTTACTTGTCCCTAAGGTGGTCCCAAAATCATCAAATAGTAGCTCATAACACTAATTATTGTTGGATTAGTGTCTAAGTCAATAACTATTTTGGTATGTACTTGACCCGATGGTGCATGGTCCTTTTGGGTTGCCTTCACCAAAGCAACTTGATTGGAGAAATAAATAGAGAGAGAGGTTATTATGATTTATTAATATGTTATAAGAGTAATATATTAAAGGAGAAATCGTATTTGTTTAATTAATATTGGTCAATAATTAATTTTGTGATCAAGTGTAATTAATTAAACTAGAGGGGCTGAATTGTAATTATGTAATAGTTACAAAATAAGGTAAGGATTATCTTATATATATGGTGGATGAATTTAAGGTTGGAAAGCCTTAGAATTCGAGTATGATAAGGATTCAAGGATTATCTTAAGGATAATGACTGAAACCCTATCTTTACACCTATATAAACTCCCTAAGGGTCATGAATTCGTGTATCCCTTCCCAAGAGGTCCTAAATACGAATTCTAACCTCTCTCCTCTCTCTTTATACCTTCTCCACTTGCTTATGGTGTTTGTAAGCCATTAGAGGAGTGACACTTGTGACTCTCTGCTTTCCAAGGTCAATTCAAGGAGAAATTGGATTGTTATTGCTACATAACAATCAAGGTATGTTCTTAAACCTATTTACATGAGAATTCTGATTTCCATATACTAGAATTAGGGTTCAAAGTCTTGGATTCAAAGTATGTACAATAGAGAAACCTAGATCCGAGCTTTAGGATTTGCATGAGCACATAGGATGTCTTATGACCAAAACCCATTAGTGGTATCAGAGCCATGATTAGTTTCTATTGTATTGATGCTTGATGTAACTGAAAATCGTGTTTTGGCCTTACTGTTCGACCTGACTCGGCGAGTCACTCTTGGACTCGGCGAGTCAGCCTTACTCGGCGAGTTCCAGAGGGTGACTTGGCGAGTCGGTGAGTCAGACAGTGCTTATCTCGGGATTTCTTGCTGTTTTTGCATTGGGATAATTACCTTATCATGTTAGCTTAATATTATCTGATTATATGATATATTTGACTATATTTTTAATCTAATTGAAGATATTTATCAATTAATAAGATAATTGTTTCCCTATTAGATAATTGATTAATTGTTTTAAATAAATTGATAAATTATTTTGCAAGAAATCATCAAATATGGATAATTATGTGATTAAATGTTAATTTGAATTATTTGTTATTTGATCCTTGTTGTTGTGAAAAGTTTCATATTTGGCCCTTTAGGTTTTATAGTTTAAATTTGAACCCCAAAAGTTTTGCTGTTTTGAAAGTTAAATAGTTGAAACCCTAATGTTTTGAAAAAGGTTTCAAAACTTGCCCTCAAGTTTTGGAATTTAAATTTTGATTAAATAGTTTAATTTTGATGCATATTTAAATTCTAAACCCTAACGTGTTGAAATGTTTCAAAACTTGCCCTCAAGTTTTGGAATTTAAAAGTTGATTAAAAGTTTAATTAGGAATGTTAAATTCTAAAACTCTAGTATAGTTTTGAAAAGGTTCAAATCACACCCTTATGGTTTTATTGATTAATTAAGGTGTATAATTAAAAGAGATTTAATAAATCCATTAAACTTTTTGGTTTAAAATTTAATTGAATTAAAAGTATAATTATTAAATTTAACCACATAGTATTTTAAAAGTGTTAAAATACACCTTATACTATATATATAACATTAAAAGTCCAACATTATATATGTGTATGAGTAAAAGTCAGTCTTACCGTTAGTAGGCCTCATTCACGAAGCTAGTCTATAAGGGGTGTTTAAGGAAATTGCCTATAAAATGGCGATTAAATGGGTATCCACTCTTACCCACCGCACTCTTGACTAGTGGAGGGTCGTTAGCCGAACGGGTAGGATAGGACGAAACCTTCCATTATAAGTATAATGAATTATAAAAGTAACTAAATGTTTTCATAAAATTCCCAATCTTAGTTACTTAGGCAAAAGTGAATTCATGCAATTCCATGAAATTACACTTTGTGCCTTTGCAAAGACGTTAGTGGAGCGTGTGTGGTTTACCGGCACACTAAATGGGTCTAAGCAAAGGTAGCAAAGGGTGACCCAATGTTTGTCATAGTTCGGTGGAGCGTGTGTGGTTTACCGGCACATCGAATAGGTGACTGTAACATGTGTGGGCACCATGTAAGTTTGCATGGTTATTCACACCCGCTTTGTGATCCTCGGCATCCCAGTCACAAACAAGAGGGGCATATCGAGATTTAAACATGCCATTGAAGGTTCAATGAATCTCAAAGGATCTAGGAGTTTTCATAGATTTAAAACTTAAATTCTTTTTCGTTTTTCGTGGTGGAAATTAGTGAATCGTCATTCACTTACCTTCAAATATTCTGCAATTAGGGTTACGGCATCCCTCTCCCGAGTTGTAGAATATTGTGTTGGGTCCTAGCCTTAGTATCTCATTTGGGTGATTTACTAAGGACTCAATCTATCAACTAACTTGAATTCGTTTTCTCCTGTATTGTAGATGTCAAAGTTCGACAACTATGGTTTTCCTAAATCCCGTGGAACAAGCTTTCCACATGAAGATGGTATTCCACGATTCAATCGAGGAACAAGAAATCATGCTTCACTTCCTCCTCCTCCTATTGTTCTCCCTAATCCACAAGTTCAAAGGCTTGAAAAGTTCAAGATCACTCAAGCCCTTTTGGCAAGTAAACATAAAGAAGGAAAGTCGGTGTGTGCACACGTCCTAGGGATGAAGTCACACATTGATAGGTTAAGAATGTTGGGATCCGTTGTCTGTGAGGAAATGGATGTTGATTGGGTTCTTCAGTCACTTCCTAACTCATATAGTGAGTTCGTAAGAGAGTACTATATGATGAACTACGACGTGACCCTTATAGATCTCACCTATATGCTTATTGCTGCTGAATCAGCAATGATTTGGCGCAATAGAAAAGCAAAGTTGATTGGTGAATCTGCCTTCGAGACCTTTATGGATATAGACAATGGCAACGAAAGACATGTTATGATCGAAATGTTTGATCACAAGAGAAAGACAATGTCTGAAGTAGTTCCATGTCATGTTCCAAAAGAGTCAATTTTCTTTTATTGCCAAGAGAAAGGGCATTGGAGACGAAGCTGTCCCATTTACCTAAGAAATCTAAGAGATGGGAGAGTCGAAACGTATGGCTCTAATTTAGGTAAAATCCATTGACTAACTCTTTTAAGCTTCATTCTAGATTCTGAATACATAATGTGATAAGATTACAATTGATTTTTTGTAGGATCGAAGAAAAGAAAGGAAGCTTAAGGGAAGAAGTGAGCAGAATCTAACCGTGAAGGAATGGATTTCGATCGCGTTTCTCGAAGATTAGATTCTTGAGCTACTACTTAGAGTTAGAATTAGATTGCTAAGAAAGATGTATTAGCATAAGTTTTTCAATGAGTTGCATTGTAAGGACAAATTTTTCCGCAATAAAATAAATTTTGATTTTAAATTTTATTTATTTATCCTCACAATGGCGTGTATGAAAAATTGATGTTAAAATGTTTCTATTATTAGCAATAATGGATTTGGTTCTTATATTGTTATTTATGGAAAGTCAAGAATTTACCAAATAGGGAGAGTTTCTCATCGCCCAAGTTTCAATTGGACAGAAATTTGGAATCATGCAACTTGGTTGCACGATGTATGAGAAATTTCATATTTGAAAATTTAGACTAATTCATTGACAAAGTGTCAAGTAAAGGACTTGGAGATCGAATACACAAAGTTGCGTGTTGATCAAGTTCACCATAAGAGTAACAAAGATATTCGTCATGATTTACTAAAGGTTTAGTAAATATGGTTATACTTACAAGATTAGGTGTAATTCTGAATTGATTAAAGGGTTTAGATCAATAGCAAAATGAATAAGAAGAATCAAGTAGGCAGAAAGATAAAAATTTCTCCATTCTAAGAAGAAGGGAGAGTAGCTTTTATGCTTTATGATAGGTCTTAATGATTAAGAACCATATCTCAATTGATCCTCTAAGTGAAGTCTTAGTACAATTGTATGGTTAAGAAGAGGTATCAAGGATTGAAGAAATGGTTAAATCAATAAGTCAATCATACTTCATTCCAATAACAAGTCTTAAAGTCAAGATTGTGACATTGAGTGAAAAGTATTCATCAAATGTGGAAAGTTGTGATGTCTTGGATAAGACAAAGACCAACTAGTACCAATTTATGAAGTGTTTTGATAAAAGCTACACTAACTCTTGAATATTTGTTTGTCAAGAAATGGTTATTGACAAAAGAATCGTATATGTCAAGGAGTCAGTGGGAGTCTTAATGGTCTTGAATGGTTTCAAGAATAAATCAAATAAACCTTACCAATCATCACTAGCACACGAGTTGAGGTTGACAACCTATCGTATTGACATTATTTTATTTTTGTGCCAATCCAATCGAGTTAATTATGCATGTGAGTTCTATGAGTTCTCATTTTGAACGCATAAAAGGAAAAGCACCTTAATCAATGAAAGGTACATTGATAGGAAAGGGTGAGCTGCTTAACTACTTGGAAGACATGGTGGGCAGCTGTGCTACCATAAGGCAAGAAATCAAGATTAAGAAAGTTCGCTCCATATGAGTTTGAATTTGTTGTAAACTTGGTTTTGACAAATTCACATGGATAGGAACAAATACACTGTTTAAATCTAAGTGTCATAAGATTTCCTCCTTCATGAAAATGATTGTGAGGAAATGCTTTCACTAAGACAAATTTTAAGAAGATAGTGATTGTAAAATTGCATTCTCGAATTCAATTATGGTTACGGCATCCCTTTCCATAATTTGAATTGTGAAGTTTGGCAATTAGTCTTAATTGTTTAGACACACATATGAACTATCGAAGGCAAATGTGTATAAGTTCAAGAAACCTTGATAAAAGATTATCAAAGCACTAAGTATTAGAAACATGAACTTAAGAAATTCAATAAGCATTGTTTTTCTGAAAGTTAAGATGTTTATGAATACATGTCGAAGCTAGTGGGAGCATAAGTGTTATGTTTTATAATAATCATCAAGATAGTGGGAGCATAAAAGTTATGATTGTATGATTATTAAGGCAAGTATTGCAAGGTTAGCAATATTAATTATAGAAAACAAGAGTCATACTTTACAAAGTCGCAATAGTTGAAGAGTTGTTTTGCTATAATTAAGGGAGAGAATATTATGCTTCATTTCAAATCTAAAGGTTTAGGTTGAGAATTGTTAATAAATTTAGTCAAAGGTACATAGTGTGTTCTTAAAATTTTGATTATGATTACGGCATCCCTCTTCACAATTCGAATTTTGAGAACATAGCAAATAATACATTATGCGACGTGTCCCATACGCTTCGGGTATAGGATCGATTGCAAATGCTTTAATGTTTGACCATTCTAAAATTTTCCGAATGTCTAGCACATTTAGAGGGAAAAAGGACTAGAATCAGTTTAGACTAAAATAATTAAACAACTATCAAAGGACAATCCAAGTTTGATGAGGATTGGTCGCTTGTGAGTAGTCGAAAGTATAGTATTGGAAAATATGGAAATGTTTCTATATTGGATGGACTATATCGACATCGTTATGAATAGATAAGATTCTATTAAGAATGAGTTGTCATATGGAACATATGGAAGTGTGTCCATATTGGGAATTGAATATTGAGAAATCTATGACTAGATTAGAAACGTCTATGCAAAAGGATGTTCAAAGAATGTACTTTGAGTGAGAGACATCACGTCTATGGAATTGTCTTGTAACAATCTCCGATAGAGGACTTTGTAATATCATTCGCAATAGTCTTTGTGACTTTGGTGTAGTGACATTACGAAAGGATAGTTGCATAGAATGTTAGAATCTAGCATATTCTATAAGTAGAAAGAATTTCACATTCTTTAACTTATGAAAAACGGATTTGGAGTTGTGGAATAAGAAGGATTGGAAATGTGTTCAATGTGATCTATTTCACAAAGTAAGAACCATAGGTAAACATTGTGTGCATGCTAGGAGCATGGGACAAGTATTGTACTTCAAGTAAGAAGTTGATTACCCGAAACAACAAATAATGAGTAATCAATATGGTGATAAATAAAAGGTGTTTTATTTATACTCAAAGGTTTGAGGCCATATGGGATTAGTATTATTCTCGTGTTTCACATTTGCATGTTTTCACTTCCAGAATAATTGAATTTATTATGAATAATCGAATTATTCGAACGGGCCACAGTCGTTCATATGTTGGAAGTAGATATGAATGAAGACTGTCGTGAATTGGTGTGTGGAACGTTCATGAGTGCTTATGAATGTGATTTGAGCATTGGATTAGTCCCACGCTCACTTGGATCACTCCGTGGATTGTATCACGAGTGATTGGTGAGACGATAACATCTTATATTCTTGAGACCGAGATGTGTGAGTTGTATCTTGCAAATCGGTTTCACATTGATAATATGTAAACGCACCAGTAACTTGGTGTAATAAAACCTATTGTTGTGTGTGATTCGGTGCGTGAATACAAGCAAGCATTGTATCAAAGTTTATCCGTTCCTTTTATCCAAAGTAGGATAAAAGCGATAGCTTTGGGCCCCTCGATGGTTTAGTGATGACAAACGTAAATGCTCGGCCGGGCTAGGGCTAATTTGATTTGTTCAATTAGTCAGTCGTCATAAATCGGGAATCGAGATATAGTACAAAGAGAATGATTTGAAATCATATCTCATATGATATCTAGAATGGAGGAATATATGATCCCTTATCTAAGGACACATGTATTTGATATGATCAGAGTTGACAGCGGCTTTGGAAAGCTACGATTGCAGATCGGGATCTGAAGTCATACGCATAATAGTTATTAGACTTATCCAAGTGGGAGACTGTTGGATTAGTGTCTAAGTCCATAACTATTTTGGTATGTAGTTGACCCGATGGGTTGCCTTCACCAAACCAACTTGATTGGAGAAATAAATAGAGAGAGAGGTTATTATGATTTATTAATATGTTATAAGAATAATATATTAAAGGAGAAATCATATTTGTTTAATTAATATTGGTCAATAATTAATTAAGAATTAATTTTGTGATCAAGTGTAATTAATTAAACTAGAGGGGCTGAATTGTAATTATGTAATAGTTACAAAATAAGGTAAGGATTATCTTATATATATGGTGGACGAATTTAAGGTTGGAAAGCCTTAGAATTCGAGTATGATAAGGATTCAAGGATTATCTTAAGGATAATGACTGAAACCCTATCTTTACACCTATATAAACTCCCTAAGGGTCATGAATTCGTGTATCCCTTCCCAAGAGGTCCTAAATACGAATTCTGACCTCTCTCCTCTCTCTTTATACCTTCTCCACTTGCTTATGGTGTTTGTAAGCCATTAGAGGAGTGACACTTGTGACTCTCTACTTTCCAAGGTCAATTCAAGGAGAAATTGGATTGTTATTGCTACATAACAATCAAGGTATGTTCTTAAACCTATTTACATGAGAATTCTGATTTCCATATGCTAGAATTAGGGTTCAAAGTCTTGGATTCAAAGTATGTACAATAGAGAAACCTAGATCCGAGCTTTAGGGTTTGTATGAGCACATAGGATGTCTTATGACCAAAACCCATCAATTATATCCATATATGTACAATATATGCTTAATAGGATTCGCGTGTGTACTCAAGTCACCACTTGACACCTAGCATCAAATCCAACATTGTCATCAGAACCACTCACTACAGGTGAGTTCATACCCCTTTAATTAACCTTTGAAATAATTTTAAATGTTTTAAATGCTTTTATAGGGGGGGATACAAGTTGAATACTTATAGTTGTTACATCAATCACATGTGATTAATAAGTATAAAACCAATGATTTTATCACTGTTTCAAACTGTTTATGAAACTGTTTTACTTCAAAATGTTTTACAAACTCTTTTACTTATCAAATACTTTTATTTAAACTTGATTATACTTCTTATAAATTGCATGTCCATATATGTATAGATATATAGGAAATGTTTAAAAGGCTTAGGAAGGCCATCCATCCTATTTCCTTTTCTTCGATTTGGATGTGGTCTGGTAGGATGTCGGGTAGCCGTCCGAGGGTCGTTTCAATATTAATTATATATCATCTGTGCTTATATAGACATAAAAATACTTCCATATTCATGCTTATCAATTACATCATTAATTAAGTTACCGTTGGGGTAACACAGGATTACACTTATACTATTGCTAGAGTAATGAGTCAGTTCATTCATGAGTCAGTACTTAGTACTATGAGAACATATACAATTATACTAGAAGGAAAACATATACAACTATACTAGAAGGAAAACATATACAACTATACTAGAAGGAGAATATATACAACTATACTAGAAGGAAAACATATACAACTATACTAGAAAGAGAACATAGACAATGATACTAGAACAGGAACAATACATTACATACACATACATACATTTACATAAATGTGATCCACTCTATCGGAGCATGCCTTAAATGTCATGGCCCGAGTTGTAACCAGAGTCTCTTGGAGGGAGAGCATGAGTTTGCGTATAGATCTATACTGGATTGACTATCCTACACTTTGCTGCTAGCTACAGCCGGACCTGCAGGTCTGTGGGTGCCAAACGTCATCCCTTTTTACGACCTACATTTGTCGTTGTTACTCAGTCGATAGTATGGTACAATTAATCACATGATACCTTAATATAAATCCGGTTTAAGGTAGTTAGTACAACAGTAGTTCCTATAATACAACACTACAGTACTACATTAATTTACCCATTACATACATTTAGTGATTATTTTACTTAAACATTAATGTACAAACTATATTTTGTTAATGATAATTACACTTGGGAAATTACACACTTTTACAACAAACGAACATACAAAACAGTTAAGCCTTGGTAGAAGGCTATTTTAATAGAAAATATAGGTTTTTCTAAGAGACTTAAACTTTTACAAACACTTACAAACATTTACATACATTTTACAAACTTAAACTTGAGACATGTTCAAACGTTTTTTTATAACAAACACCGACACTAAAATACTTATGAACTCACCAGCTTAATGCTGATACTCGCTTTCAAAATAACTTGTATTCTCAGGTCATCAGTAGACAGGTACCGAGACCAGCTTTTGAGAAGATGGAGCGCATTCAGGACTCATCTCTTTATTTTGACTTACATTATTTTTGGTGTCTATAACTATACATAACACACTTGTATTAAAATTATATATTTAATGCAATGGATGATGTTGTTTTCTTGTTTACTATTACTGTGTTGTGGTACTTTACATGACGTCTTGCGCCCCAGAACGTTTCCGCCGTTCTCGGTTTTGGGGTGTGAAAGTTGACTCCTCCATTGTTCCTTTGGTGAATTTGTGCCATAGCCGCAGTGACTGCAGCCGATACCGCTGCCTGAAAAGCAACAGAGTTGAAGTCGGGCGGGTTTGGCTCAGGGTTTCCGCGGATTGGTCATCGAGGCACCTTACTGCCATCGAAGGGAAAGATGTTGAGTGATTGTGCTTTTTGTGAGATTGTGATCCTATAAGCTAGGTGCGTGGCACGAACTTAAGTAATTTCACAAATTAGCACACAATCGTGGATATGTAACACACAACAGATTATAACATCACAGTAAACATATAAAATTTTTCAGTAATATTATCTGCACTTTGATACATGAAATTTTTGCTCGAAAGAGCATACCTAAGCGGTTTCAGTTCGGCAGCATAACGACTCTATGATTAGTGTAATCGCTTAAACATAGAGTCGATGGTACATAGCATAGATAATAGTACTAGTACTAAGGACTGATACATCTAACCGTAGTCGTGGTGGGTTCTATATAGCAGGTAGTAGAGCAGGTCCTATTAGTAAGGATGACGATGACGCTCAATCGTCTAGGTGGCGCACCAGAAGTTTAGCCAGTTCATCCGCCTCTTGGGTGATTACCTCTACTTTTCGCTCGGTTCGCGCAACCCTTGCCTTGGCCATGATGAGTTGAAGCTTCAGGTTGATAACTGCCTCCCCGAGAGCGCGTAAGTAGTCTGTATCCACCCCTTGAAACATGCGGAAATTTGACGACGCTTCCAACTGGTGAGGTTCACTACACGCCTCCTCAACGCCCTTTTCCTCGTTTGGCTCCTGGTCCAACTCATCATAATCGAAATCAACCATCACGTACGTATTCGTCCTGTTCTACTTCAGGTCCATTGTCGTGTGCCTTTGCTTGATCTACCTCTGGCTCATCCTTGATCCTCCAGTGGGCTACTAGGACCTGATGAAACTGAATGCCCTGCTGCTCCCCTTCCATAGCGACTAAGAGGAGGTATAATAATAAACTATCATTACTCCTATGACTCTGCAATTATTGTATAGATTGAGCGGATGTTCTCTTCTTGGTGATAAAGGGGTATGTTTTTAGGTTCCCTAGCCATCACGATTTCCTCGGGACATGTGATAGTTGTACCTTGGAGGAAATGTAGTTGATCAAGCTACATCCACTCCTTGATACGACTATGAACAGTCCTGACTTAACCGAGATGCTAGCATTATCTTGTTTGGTTCGATATTATGTTCTGTTTCTTAATTCACACAAGCAAAGATGTTTTATCGTTGTGTTTTACCTGTTTTGTTCAAAGTTGTGTTAGTCCCTCTTTTGGTTTATAGTTGCATATCAATGTGTGGTTAGACTTGCTAGTTCACTATAAACAGTGCTCTGATACCAACCTATCACACCCACGAACCAGACGGCGGAAACGTCCGAGGCCTCTTGTGACTTAAATTGAATACCATCACAATGAATATACATGAAGCATAACATAAATCATCACCATGCATTAAAATAATACAACCTATATTGTTTACATCCAATACATAGTTTTAGTCATTACAACTTCAAAACAAAAATTGCCTGATATATATCATAAGCAAACACCCTAACATTACTTGGTACTTATTCTTCGGTTTACCTGCCACCTGAGAATAGAAGTCATTTTTGAAAAACGTTAACATATGAAATGTTGGTGAGTTCATAAGCAATGTTATGACAAAATGATTTAGAGTAGTTTCTAAAACCCAGAAAATCCAATATTTTCTGAAAAGATTATTGTGAAAAAAATGGGTGTGAAAATTCGTAAATATATGCTCGTTGATTTTTCAAACCATGTATAATTGTTGAACTTTTGTATAGATCACAAAAGTGAAAATGTTGAACTTCCCAGGAAAACCCGATGTTTTCCGAATACATAAAATACAATGATTTCTCTATTGTTATACCATTACGTCGAATGATTTTTGATTACCCGGGGTGGCGTTGGATTAATTAGGGTTTGTGAGTTGTTATAATCATGAATAAAAAAAATGACTAGTTTATAACTACATATTACGAATGATCCTTAAAGGCGTCGACCGTTACTACTCACTTAATCCACTTACCATGATTAATCTTGTTTAACACCCTGAATTTGTTCACTTTGATTTCTCATAAGCCCAACAACCGAGGAGAAAGGGGGTACGAAGTCCCATTATTTCTGTGAGTTATTTAAGGCTATCGGGAATGCGAAAGACATGTTGACCCAACTCCCATTTGACTTCTCGACCTTACTAGCAGTACTAATGGGCCAATATGGCCCGATAGCACATTAGTGCCAGCGAAAGTCCTTTTACATGAAATTGGGTCATAGGAGGCCCAATAACACATAAGCATATTCCCTTTGGGCCCAAAGATCATGTTAATGGGCTAGCAAGACCCAACAAGAATGATTTGAAACTCTCAAGCCCAAAGTTTGTAAGTTAGCTCATCATAGTTATTGCGTGTTTAACGCATGGCTTTGATTTGACGATTTTGTTTTGTTATTTATTCGAGACCGAATCAATTCGTTTTGTAACGATATTTGTTATTGGGAGTGTAATTGTTTTCCGTTTCATCGGTAGCTGTGGATATTGTATTTTGTATTAATGAATTTTATTCGTTTGAAAATAGAATTTGACCTTTTCACCACCTTTCTTTCATAAAATAACGCTTTTGGTCTTCTCATATAAAACAATTTCATTTTTAGTCCTTAAAACCCTTTTCTTGACACTTTTGTACAATTTATTTGATGAAAACACAATTTTAACCCAAAACTTATTTTGGTTGACAACTTCAGCTCCTCCAAAATAGTGTTTCACGGTTAGGAACTCAATTTGCACAACTTTTACAGTTTTTACCTAAAATCCAAAAAGTTTACATTTTTGGTCCTTTTTGATAGTGAAAAACATTTTTGAGCCATAAAATGATTTTTTCATGCTAATTACCCCCTATTTTACAGAAAATTTCACTTCAGCCCCAAAATTTTATCATTTTCGCATTTTGGGCCTTATTGGGCCGAAAAGCCCAAAATTAGCCGATTAAGCTAAAAATTTACATTTTAGGTCCTTTGAAATTTCTAATGTTCAGGAAAATACTTATAGAAACTGTTTTGATCCTTTTAACCTTCAATAAACCGTGACTTGTTGATTTGTACCCCAAATTTTGTATTTTTGTTAATTTAAGCCCAAACATGGGTTTTATGTTAGAATATTATCATCATGACCTTATAAGCTATTATTCTTGATTTATTTAGTGTAAGATAGCTTAGTTTATGTTTGTTTCCTTTCTCATGTCATAGATCTTGGGTTTACACCCTTTTTGGTAACATATTCATCACAAAACACATGAAATCACACATATACATGCACCAAATGACACATAGCATACATATACACATAGATCTACACATTTTCATGTATTCTCCCCCATAAAACTCATAAAAACAAAAAAGAAAGGGGTATGAAGCTCACCTTGAGTGTGGTTTCGGTTTTTGATTCGGGTAGATAATAGATCGGGTGACCTCAGTGTAAGCCTACATCCAACGGGAACAAGACGTACAGCGAAGAACACACATCCTATTAGCTGTCGGCATCTGCTGAACATATATGTATCCTATAGTGTATACATTATGGAATCATAAGGTTAGCATCATGGTCCTAACTTCTAAAAGTAGCCTTCTACCAAGGCTCGATTGTTTTGAAAGCAGTCTTCTAGCAAGACCCTACTGTTTTGAAAGCAGTCTTCTACCAAGATTCCACTGTTATGAAAGCAGTCTTCTACCAAGACTCTACTGTTATTCTCAACTGTAAAGTACATTCTCCCTAGTTTATAACCTATCTTAAATAGAGAATATATTAACCTTCAAGTGTTACTGACACTTTATGAAAGTAATCGGAGAAATGAGTACCCTGATGTCATTTATAATGACATACAGAGGTACTATCAACCTAAAAACATATGTGTGTTTTATTACGGTCATAATGTGAAAGTTAGAACCCCTACTAACCCGCTCCCGTGTATGGAGATTGAGGGAACCAAACGCGACCCGAGAAAATCCATGCAAGCCGTGTAACTCACATTAAAGTTAGATCCTGTATGCGTGTTGTCATGCTATAGCATATTAACTTTTTAGTTATGTTATGTTATGTTATGTTATGTTATGTTCTGTGTGTGCTCCATTCTACTAGAAGTAATGATTAGTATTCTCTTACACTATACCTATAATAGTTTATTAATGCTCTAACTGGACTGATACTGAAAAGACTCATTTATCTACAAAGTTATGCTTATACTTTAAAGGAAAAACTACAATAAAGTCCCTACATATTGGCCTCATAATCGATTTAGTCCCTATATATTTTTTTTATTCAATTAAGTCCCAAATACCGGTAATCGTATTCAATTTAACCCTTTGACCCGGTCAACAGGTCATCCAACTTTCAAAAATTACATTTTTGGCCCAGATTAAAAATTTATTACAAATTTGGTCCAAAATTTACACTTTTGGCCCATATTTTAAATTTTTTTTTACAAATTTGGTCCAAACTTTACCTTTTTTGCCCAAATTTTGGAATTTTATTATGAGTTCATCCTAATTTTAGTTTTTTTTACAATTTTTTTTTCAAAAATTGTTTCTAATATGTTTTTTCTTTATAAAATCATATTTATACAAAAAAAATGTATTTTCACATAAAAATCTTATATTTTCTATATAAAAAGTTTTTTGTATATGAAATATCTAGTCATAAAAATTATGTATTTATTTAGTATATAAATATATATAAATTCGTTTTTATAAAAAATATATACAAACACCTATCACCTTTATATATATATATATATATATATATATATATATATATATATATATATATATATATATATATATACAGGGAAAAGTGAATATACCCTTAAGGGTATATAAACATAGGTACCCAAACACGTTATAATACGTCATTTTGTTTGATATATTCATTATAATGTTCTTAAACTTCAACCCCTAACTTGATTTACTTTCAAGATTTTTTTAATTTTCACTATTATCTTTCTCTTACATCATATTTTTTTACCGAACACCTATTTGTCTATATATATTGTAGTTGAAAATGAAAAATATTTAAAAGGAAGATAAATGCGTAATTTATAAAAGTCATTAAAGTAAATCAAGTTAGAAGTTAAATTATAAGAACATTAGACAATTAGAATGTATTATATAATACAAAACGACGTAATATAGTGAGTTTGGGTACCTAAGCTTATATACCCTTAAGGGTATATTCACTTTTCCCATATATATATATATATATATATATATATATATATATATATATATATATATATATATATATATATATATATATATATATATATATATATATATATGTGCACAAATAGGTGTGTATCTATAATTTTGTATAAAATCATGTTTGTTTATATTTTTTTTATAAAAAATTGTTTGAATAATTTTTTATATAATATGTGTTCGTATACATTTTATAAAAACGTGTTTGAATAAGTTTTTATATAATACGTGTTTGTATATATTTTATAAAATCGTGTTTGTATACATTTTATAAAATGTATACAAACACGTATTATATAAAAAAAATATTCAAACACGTTTTTATAAAAAAAAATATAAACAAACACGATTTTATAAAAAAAATATAGATAAAATAGGTGTTTGTATACATTTTTTTTTGTAAAATACGTTTTTGTATACATTTTTTTTATAAAAACGGATTTCTATATATTTATATACTTAATAAATACTTATTTTTATAACTAAATATTTCATATACAAAAAAACTTTTTGAAGAAACTTTTTATATATAAAATATAAGATTTTTATGTGAAAATACGTTTTTTTTTGTATAAATATGATGTTATAAAGAAAAAACATATTTCAAACAATTCTTTAAGAAAAAAAAGTTGTAAAAAAACTAAAGTTAGGATGAATTCATAATAAAATTCTAAAATTTGGGCAAAAAGGGTAAAGTGTGGACCAAATTTGTAACAAAATTTAAAATTTGGGAAAAAAGTGTAAATTTTGGATCAAATTTGTAATATATTTTAAAATATGGGCAAAAAATGTCACTTTTTAAAGTTAGATGACCTGTTGACCGGGTCAAAGGGTTAAATTGAATACGATTATCGGTATTTGGGACTTAATTGAATAAAAAAAAATATATAGGGACTAAATCGATTATCAGACCAATATGTAGGGACTTTATTGCAGTTTTCCCTACTTTAAAATGGAGTTTTGTATAACTATAAAATAACATAACCTTTAGAAGAGTTATGAAATGTTTTAACAACTTATAAATAACATAAGTAACATTTTCAAAGAATGTTTAACATCAACTAATTACACAATTATCATTGTGTTCAACTTGTATTCCCCCCCTTAAAACAATTAAAATAGTTAAAAGATTCATTATGGGGTATGAACTCACCTGATGTGGGTGATTCAAACTGGTATACGCGTACGGATGAGAAGTTCCACGAATGAAGTTCCGAGACACAATAAGTCCTAAATTATATTTAAGGACACATAATGACATGAATATAGTGTTTATAAACAACTATATGAAAGGAAACACCTTTCGGGACTAGGAAACACCTTCCGGGACTAGGAAACACCTTAACCAAGTGTTGGAATCATATGTGATTCAACCTAGGAGGGTATAAAGGCAATTATATGAGTTTACTACCATGATTTCACGGCCCAAGGGAGTTTACTACCATAAACTCATGGCCAAATATGTTTATGAGGGTCCTAAAGGTCATAAAGAAGCATTCTAAATTCATGCCTAAGCCCTTGGAAGTGTTTGTGGCATCAAAACACCTCTATTTTGAGTTTACGGCCCATGGAACATTTGGTCATGTGTTTGCGGCCGTAAACACTTATGGGAGATGATACTTTGGTTGTTTTGGATCCTAAACACATGTAGGTAAAGTTCTATGCTTGTCTCTTGGGTTATGGAAGGCATTTAGGGCATTTAGGGCATTTTGGCACCCTAAAATGGAGTTCACTTTTGGTCCTTGATTTTAATTGATTTTGATGCCTAAACATGTCAAGTTTTTTCCCATGTTTGGTTTCCAAGGTCTACGGGTCATTGGGCACACTTTGGTCCTTGAAATGGAGTTTACTCCCCAATGTGTTCTTGGGCGGTAAACTCACAGATCTTGGTGTTTTCCTATGATTTCTAGTGTATTAAGCATATATAAAGATTTAAAACAATACTAGATACAAGTACTCACTCTCCGGAACAAAAGTCTGAAGATCCTTGAGAGAGAATTTGGCTTTTCTATAGTTGGAATTGTAACTAATGAATAATTTGGTTCAGAATTCTATATATACTCTTGGGATTTATGGCAAAAAATATTTTATTCCCGGAAAGAACTCTAATATCATACAGTTTTGGAATAACAGAATTGCACAAGACCCAAGTGCAACCTCTCTCCTGATATCTCCTTAAGTGTAAATCCTGAGTTGCTCAAACTTGTCCCAAAAGTTTGAAAGTTAGCAGAAACAGACTTGGCTTCTATTGAAGTGGAAATTTTTGGGTTGTCACATCATCCCCCCATTAGAATGAATTTCGTCCCGAAATTAGCTCTCTTAGCATTACTACTGGGGTTGCGCTCCTCTGATTTGCGGAATACTCACTCGTAGACCTGGCAACTTGCCCTTGTGTTCTTGATATGATTCATACTTGGTCCATCTATCATTACCTAGTGTATACAGGCCATATATAATTACGATTAGCAGGACTGTCGGATGTGCGACTCCGTTCTAGGTCCACAACTCAACAGAGAACATGAGATAAGGCGGAAACACACATACTAGATCTGCGTAATCATACTCATATACCACCCTCGCGTATACACCAAATAATAATGGGTGGGATGTATTCGTCCTTAGCCTCTATGCTAGAACTTGGTCTGTTGGACGAGTGGTATGTCATGCCAGTCTGCGGATGTCTGTCGATAAGGCTTCGGAGGACAAGTACTCTTCACACGAGTACTTCGGGGGTTTAGGATGCGAAAGATAAAGTTTAGGTTTAGGTCGGACCCTCGATACGAATGATGAAAGTTTCGAGAACTTGCCGATCGAGGCGATAGAAACATATGAACTCAGTATGGTGAGGACCACACCAACTCATGATGAAAGGAAAAAAACAGACTCTATACTCAACAAAATTTTGGTCAAATGAAAGAAACGTCTAATATACGACGATGTATCCTTGGTATGCTTGGTACTGTACTCCTAGTATGTTTAACAATGTACTCCTTGTAACTGATCTCAAGTTTCCTGTTTTCTATTTTCAAATTAACAATCCTATGTATCGTAACTCTATGTGCGCATACATACAAACAAAAGTGCTTTACTAACTGAAAGGATACTTTTATACTATGATCCCCCATGGTACCACTACCATCGCCCGTCATATACAAGTTGTGAATATTTAAGATGATTTAGGCTGTCCACTGAGCATCTCTGCCTCAAATCCTTAACCAATTAAGGAGAGGGGACCTAAGCGAAGTCGCTCACTCTAGGTCTGCAACATCTCAGTTGCGCACAACCCTGATGTATATGGTGAGTCATAATAGCTTCTTTAAGGGATCTTTTAATTCTCTTGAATTTTACGACCTATTTCAATATGTGAGTTGTTATAGTTACTTTTAAGTGTCATCCCCAAATTTTAATCTTATATGACTATAAATTAATTTTCAAAAGTAAGTACTATTTTGAAAACGTACCACTACTCGACGACGACTCCGAGGTAGATTCTCCTGCGGTGATCATCAGAATAAGTCCATCCGCGCCTGAGTTCTTGATTATTGGGCAGTCCCTCTTAATGTGTCCATTCTCACCACAACCATAACAGGCTCGGTTTTCTTCAGCTCCGAGGACTTGGGAGATAGGTTGAGCCGATGCCCTACAGTAACGAACTGTGTGTCCCTTTTTGTGGCAGTTCAGACACTGCCATTCTCGGCACACTCCAATGTGGTGACATTTGCACTTTCCACACTTTGGAAGGTTTCCAGCATAACGACTGGCAGATGCTAAAGCAGCAGGCATCGTAGCGGTGTACATAGTACTCGCTTGTTGCTCTTGCGGGATGTCTTGTGTTGTTCGCTTCTTCATTCTCTTGTTCTCCAACTATCGATTATAGTCCTCTTCCCTTGATGACTCGGGAATAGGGACTTTTACGTTGTGACGGACTCCATGATCGATGAGTCTCTGAGCCAAGCGTTTAGCACTATCAAACGTGGCTGGGTTAGAAGATAACACATTTCCTTGGGTCGGAGCAATCAGACCCCAAATGTATCTTTCTATCTTCTTGCTCTCCGAGGTAATCATCTCAGGACATAGAGTTGCTAGTTCGCTGAACCGGTCCGTGTAGGTCACTATGTCTTAGCTGACCATAGTGAGATCCCACAGCTCTTGTTCCACCTTTTGAATCTCGCCTAATGGGCAATATTCTTCCCGCATTAACTCTTTTAGGTTTTCCCAACCTATGAAGTTGGCACTGATAGGTTCAGTGACTTAACATGGCTGTTCCACCATGTTAGGGCCTTGCCATCGATCGTGCAGGCAGCAAAATTCACTTTGCTTCCTTCAGGGCATGAACAGATTTCGAAGACCGACTCTGTTTTCTCGAACCATTGTAGGAGGGCAATGACTCCTTCAGTCCCTTTAAAGGACAGTGGTTGGCCTCTGGTGAAGTCCTTTTCGGAGAACTCTCCCTGGCGCACAGGGACCTCACTTTGAGTAGAATCGGTAGGCGCTTCGCCTCCACTTGTACTGGTGGAGTGATATTGTGCCATGGCTGTTGCCACAGCCTCGGCCACTGCAGCGTTCAAAGTTGCTGCATCGATTTGTGGAGAAGGTATGGTAGTTATCGAAGTAGCGTGTCTGGGTGATCTGCGAGGAGGCATCTTTGCTAAAAGAAAACGAAGATGAGATGGAATAAGTCTATAGCAACGGACACAAGCTAAAAGCTGAAAAGACAAGGTTATCCTAGATCTGGATGTATCGGGTCCTGATTTCCACAGGGTTCTAGGAACAATTCATAAATGAGTCTATATCTAATAAACTCTATGAATTGGAAATAACTATCCTCGAATGAATATATGTTTCCTAAATAACTGTTATCAGCTGCATGTATGAAAATAATTCTAACACATGAAATGTGAGCAATGTTTCCACTCGATCGCTAATTTCACCTAGTTAATATTTTATAAGTGTGACGCATTGACATTTTTGGTTACTTCGGCTGATCTTTCCTTGAAATCTTCTCATTCATTTGTCCTTGTTCCTCCTGAGCTCTTCTGTTGTCTACTATGAGGAAGTGGATACGTTTATCTGGGCTTGTCGTGCGAGAATGAAAGTGACTAAAGAACCTATGAGCTTTAACGTAACTTTATGGGGTGATCCTTACGGAATCTTTCTATAATTATACTAGGCATACCAATTGGTATTGTATATAACTGAAGATCAAATAGACCTTCGAACAATTGATCCCACCTCAACACTACTTCCTTAAAAGGAATGGATAGCGAAGCGTCGGTCACAGATTCTATGTCTATAAGGTCTTGATTATATATAAAACTTTATGAATATACCCTGTAAGATTATAGGCCTATCCGCAAGGGTCTTTTAAGTTATCACATAAGTTATGTATCTGGACTAAAATACTCCTATAGTATCCTAAAGTAGTGTACTTGTTATGTTCTAGACTTGTTATCGCGCTATCGTATCATAGAATACTCCCACAGTACTCTAATTCTAACTGTACTTGTTCTGGCATTCTCTTGACTGGTGTTCTGGTAAGTTTTAACCCTGTTGCAACACCACATCATTCCCAAACACATGTTGGTCACATCTCGAATGAATATAGTTGATCAGGCTATATTGATCCTAGCTATGATTACATAACTGTTCAGGTTGACGACAGTGTCCAACCTCTAAATACTTTTAGTTCTATTCTCCTCATGATCCTAGTTCGATTATGTACATGTATGAGCAAGTAGGTATATTTTTATAACATGAAGTTATACTCTAAAATATATCATTATCCAGAGCACTTAAGCCCCATTGTATTTATAGACATATATCTTTTATCGGTTGATATACTTAGTTCACTATAAACAATGCTCTGATACCAATCTGTCACACCCCAAAACTGGAACGACGGAAACGTTCGGGGGTGGAGGACGTCATGTCAAGTATCACAAGATATGTATATGGTATGCAAGTAATGAACAACCATTTCATTTAGAAAGAAAGTGTTTACAATGTATGTATTTACAAAACATAGAAGTCATAGACAAATAACAAAACAAGACTTGAAGCTATAATGCTCCATCTTCTGAATCCCCAGCATGAGCACCTGTCCAATAGTCTCCTAAGAATACAAGTTATTTGAAAGAGTTGATTAGCAATTAAGCTGGAGAGTTCATAAGATTGTAGTGATGTGAGTAAGCTGTAAAAACGTGGTTGAAAATGTATATGTAAAGTATTGTAAGCTGTAAGGTGTTGTTTTGTAAAGTTTGCCTGTTCCTCTAGAAAATCATATATTTCCTACTTAAAATGGGAGTTGAGTAAAATGACACTACAAGACTTTCTATGCGTAATAAGTGGGTACAAGTTATATATACTTGGACTAAACAAACAATCGATTATGCGCATCTGCCCTCAACCTACAACCCGAAGAGGTTTAATAAGTAAGGCGGATAGCACATATTACATTGGTTATTAGATCGTTGTCATATATAACCTTGGGGTATTCACTTGTTACTCATGGAGTTATTTGTAATGGTTCCTTTATGTCTAACGGAGAGTTCCTTTTAAGAAAACCTATATTTCTTATAATAAAATATTGACTATGGTGATTACTTTTATAATAGCTTTGTTTATATTGCTATATATATGATTTGGTATCGGGTAGATAATAGATTGTTGTGACCTCGGTGTAAACCCACGTCCAACGGGAACAGGACGTACAACGAAGAACACACATCCTATTAGCTGTCGGATATTAGTCTTATTTATAAACATGGTGTATAAACTAAGGTATTATAGACTTAACTCACTTAAAGTCTTTAAATTTGTACTGGCTTAATAAAATGGATTAAGCCCTTAACTGGGAAATCACTAGTTTTGTATATCCAACAGTACTGACTCTGTGTTCTATGACCTGATCCATACCTGGTACCCTTATGATGACTTAATGTATACTAAGCATAAATATATATATATATATATATATATATATATATATATATATATATATATATATATATATATATATAGATTCGGGTGGATAATAGATTGGGTGACCTCGGTGTAAGCCTACATCCAACGGGAACATGACGTACAACAAAGAACACACATCCTATTAGCTGTCGGCATCTACTTAACATATATGTATCCTATAGTGTATACGTTACGGAATCATAAGGTTAGCATCATGGTCCTAACTTTTAAAAGTAGCCTTCTACCAAGTGTTACTGACACTTTATGAAAGTAATCGGAGAAATGAGTACCCTCATGTCGTTTATAATGACATACGGTGGTACTATCAACCTAAAAACATACGTGTGTTTTATTACGGTCATATTGTGAAAGCTAGAACCCCTACTAACCCGCTCTCATGTATGGAGATTGAGGGAACCAAACGCGACCCGAGCAAATCCATTCAAGCCGTGAAAATCACATTAAAGTTAGATCCTGTCTGCGTGTTGTCATCCTATAGCAAATTAACTTTTTAGTTATGTTATGTTATGTTATGTTATGTTATGTTCTGTTCTGTTCTGTTCTGTTCTGTTATGTTCTCTGTGTGCTTCATTATACTAGAAGTAATGATTAGTATTCTCTTAAACTATACCTATAATAGTTTACTAATGCTCTAACTGGACTGAAACTGAAAAGACTTATTTATCTACAAAGTTATGCTTGTACTTTAAAATGGAGTTTTGTATAACTATAAAATAACATAACCTTTAGAAGAGTTTTGAAATGTTTTAACAACTTATAAATGACATAACTAACATTTTGAAAGAATTTTTAACAACAAATAATTACACAATTATCATTGTGTTCAACTAGTATTCCCCCCTTAAAACAATTAAAATAGTTAAAAGATACATTACGGGGTATGAACTCACCTGATGTGGGTGATTCAAACGAGTATGCGCATACGGATGAGAAGTTCCACGAAAGAAGTTCCAAGACACAATAAGTCCTAAATGATATTTAATGACACATAATGACATGAATATAGTGTTTATAAATAACTATATGAAAGGAAACACCTTCCGAGACTAGGAAACACCTTCCGGGACTAGGAAACACCTTAACCAAGTGTTGGAATCACATGTGATTCAACCTAGGAGGGTATAAAGGCACTTATATGAGTTTACTACCATGATTTCACGGCCCAAGGGAGTTTACTACCATAAACTCATGGACAAATATGTTCATGAGGGTCCTAAAGGTCATAAAGAAGCATTCTAAATTCATGCCTAAGCCCTTGGAAGTGTTTGTGGCATCAAAACACCTCTATTTTGAGTTTACAGCCCATGGAACATTTGGTCATGTGTTTGCGGCCGTAAACACTTATGGGAGATGATACTTTTGTTGTTTTGGGTCCAAAACACATCTAGGTAAAGTTCTATGCTTGTCTCTTGGGTTATGGAAGGCATTTAGGGCATTTTGGCACCCTAAAATGCAGTTCACGGCCCAAGAACTTCCTTGGCCGTGAAATAACTTTTGGTCCTTGATTTTAATTGATTATAATGCCTAAACATGTCAAGGTTTGTCCCATGTTTGGTTTCCAAGGTCTAGGGGTCATTAGGCACACTTTGGCCCTTGAAATGGAGTTTACTCGCCAAGGTGTTCTTTAAGGGCCTTAAACACATCATTCATGGGATTTCTAAGGTGTTAGAAAGCCATCCAACACCACCAAAAGCCTTGGAATAAATCAAGGGACCAACCAAAAATACTTTAAGGGCCTTAAACACATCATTCATGGGATTTCTAAGAGTTTACGGCCAAGACCTGTTCTTAGGCCGTAAACTCCAAAACTTTTGGTGTTAGAATGCAAACTAAACACCCCTAAAGCCCTTAGATGAATTTTAGAAGCCATTCTATGCATGTTTTAGACCTTGAAACACATTGTAGCTTCATATATTAGAGTTTACGGCCATGAAGGGGGTTTCATGGGCTGTAAACTCCATAAATCCCTCATATGTCCCATACAAATTCATGTTAGGCCTTGGAATAATTCTATAAATCACATGTGATTTGTTCTAGCAACATTTAACACCATTTTCTTGGAAAAATAGGAGTTTACGGCCAAGGAGCCATGCTAGGCCGTAAACTCCCATATAAGGGTCTATTTTATGTTTTAAAACTGTTCCAAGTCCCTAAACCAAGTCTAGAAATTATCCCTAAAGTGTTAGAAGTCATTTAACACCATAAACCACACCCACCATGAGTTTACAGCCGTAAACTCATGGGGAATGGGTGTATTTAGACCAAAACTCTTATTTTAGTTTACTCATAGGGAGTAAACTCAAGTACCAAGTTCCTAGTGTCATTTCACATCCCAAAACGCCACTCGGGTCCCTCCAAACACTTGTATCGAAGTGTTTTCGCGACTTAAAGCAATTGTCCCTATCCAACAATCAATCTAAGTCCTAATTAGATACAAATGTGTATCTTTACATTATAATTAGGAACCTCGTGTATTTACAAGCCCCAAATCAACTCTTAGCGTCCAAATCGTCATACTTCTCGTCCGGTGAGTTCATACCCCTACGCCTTTTTCACTGTTTTTAACTGTTTTCAGGGGGGGAATACAAGCAAACCAAAACTGTTTTCAAATCATAACATTTATGTGTTTCAAATAATATCTGGCAAACTTATAAACTCTTATTCTCCTTATGTATTATGTTGAGCATAAGGAATGATTTATCAATTACAACTAAATGGATTTTAGTTAAGAAAATAATCAAACTAATCAAATTATTATGGGAATAATTTGGGGTTTTATGTTTCTCTTTATATCAATTACTGATATCTGTATTAAGTTATTAGATAAACTATGTCTGATTCAGTTTATCTCTATATCATTCGAATGTTTATCTAGATAGTTTCGTTGTATATATCTATTTTTCACTGTATCATGTCTTGAAATCTTTATATGTTTGGTATAGTATGAGAATCCTGTGAATAGTTTAATACTAGCTTGTGAGATAGTCACTACCCTTTTATGGATGATCAAGTAAATCCTCTCCGGAAGTGTAACCAGAGTCTCCTGGAGGGGGAGCGAAGAGTTTGTGAATAGTTCTATTCGGGACTGACAATCCCACACCTTAACTGCTAGCTACAGTTAGGCGGGCACGCCTGGGGTGACAAATTCTGTATATCATTCGACGTCTGACTAACGTCAAGGAGGTCTCGTTGTCGTATCAGTATGGTTACCCGACTCACAATACGTATTAATATAAACTTATTCACAGCTAGGGTTTGTTCAGAATCTATATCTTGTTTGGGATGATAATCCCATGGTTTTGTATCTATATCTCGTTCGGGATGGTAATCCCATGGTTTTATGTCTATACCTCTTTCGGGATGATAATCCCATGATCTTGTGTCTATATTTCATTCGGGATGGCAATCCCATGGTTTTGAAACTAAATCTTATACGGGATGATAATCCCATGATTTTATCAATCTATCTTATATCTACTTTCGGGATAGTGATCCCATGGTTTTTATCGAATTATCTTATAACTGGTTCGGGATGTAATCCCAAGATTTTCAAAATACTTTCTATTTACAGTTCGTCTAAATTATAGTTTTGTGAATTAAACTATACTATGTGTTATTCAATCAATCTTACAATTAGGAAAATATGGGATTTTCCTGGGGTTAACTTATATCTGTAACAAAACTGTAATGAAAGATAACTTAATTACTTTACATAAGAAAATATGGGATTTTCCTGGATATCAAATCTTTTCAGAAAACTAAAGGAAAACGATACATTTTCACAAAACAAAACCGCTTATGAACTCACCAGCTTTATGCTGATTTTCAAACTGCTTCTATTCTCAGGTCCAAGTTAGACAGGTACCCGGCGATATCTTTTGGTGAAGATGGAGTTCTCCGAAGACTCGTCTCTTTTGTTCATATGATATATGTATAACTTTGTACAATTTACTTTTGAACCAAATGTAAACTTTCATATATATGTAATGTAATGGTTGTTTACTATGATTACTATGTACATTGGATTTGATACACAACATGGAGTCAACCCCGGGAACGTTTCCGCCTTTGGTTTTCGGGGTGTGACAAACTTCCAAAGCTTACTATGATGAGACCTTCTGACCAGTTGCGAAGATAAAATCTATTAGGGTGATGCTAGCCATTGTTGCATTTCATGATTATGAGATAGGTCATATGGATGTCAAAACTGCTTTCCTTAATGGAAAGTTGGCTGAGGATGTTTATATGAATCAGCCATAGATTTTTGTTGAAGCGAAGCACCCCAATAGAGTGTTTAATCTTGAGAAGTCCATTTATGGACTAAAACAAACATCTCGCCGATGGAATCTTTGTTTCGATGAGAAAGTGAAAGAGTTTGTTTTTCTACGGAGCGAGGATGAATCATGTGTATCTGTCAAAGCCAGTGGGAGTATAGGTAGCTTCCTCGTATTGTATGTCGATGACATACTACTCATAGGAAACTACATCACGACGCTACAGGAAGTCAATTCTGGCTTCGGAAGTGTTTTTCTATGAAGGACCTTGGAGAGGCTGCCTATATTTTGGCAATAAGGATAGTGAGAAATAGGAGTAAAAGGCTAATAAAACTTAGTCAGAATACTTAGTTGGACAAGGTGGTTAAGCGTTTTAGAATAGAGAATTCCATGAAAGGGGAGTTACTGTCACAACCCCAAACCAGAACGGCGGAAACGTTCGGGGGATGAGGACGTCATATTCAGTATCATAACAGTTTATAGAAAGGAAAGTACACACCACCATATATAAAGGTTTTAAAAATGTTTACATCGTTGTATTCATTACATGTTCAAAAGATAAATGCATAAACATCTTTCAAAAGAAGTAAATAATGCCAGCGCGTTATTCTTCAAAAGTTGATTTCCAAACCTGCTTAACGATTCCCTGAGAATACAAGTTATTTCAAATAAAAAGTGTCAACAATTAAGTTGGTGAGTTCATAAGAGATTTAGAAACATTGAATGCCATTCCAAAAACGAGTGTATATTTTCCAAGAAAATCCCATATTTCCTTATAAAAGTGTGAAATGCATGAGAATATTGGTATTGAAAAACGTAGATAATTGAAACAAGAAAATCCCTTATTTTCCTAATAGTTGTTTGTTTAATGTTCAAGGCTAACATTTTGAAGCAATCCACATGCTTTAGAGAAGTTTTAAACATAGATTTATATAATAAACCTATTAGAAGTTTTCAGTTTGATAGATAATGAATAACCGTAGTAACTACTTATTCATTATTCAAAAGTACTATAGTAGTTGTATATCCGATGAGTTTTATAACCATACTGAACATAATATGCCTGTAGCGACGTTCTTCAGGCGTCGTAGCGTTATGACAAACTGTCACCCCAAAAGACGGACTGTAGCTAATAGCCAGGGTGCGGGATCATGACTTCCCGTATAGATCTATACACATTTGACACGTTCTCCGAACGGGAGACTCTGGTTATAGACAGGACTTGTAGCGATACCTTTTATCTAAAAGGCAGTGTTTGAAGATATACACGTCTCATGGATTCTCAACTAAGTCTGTATTAAAGCGATAGTTTTGTATGCAAAGTTTATCCTTTTTCACAATGTTTGACCAACATAAATCACAAGTTTGTAGAATATATGAAACGGTTTAACAACGAAAGATACTTTGGTGTTACTAAATACTTTGTATAAATCTATTGCATGCAAAGTATAACAAGAGTTTTCGCATAATAGAACTAAATCACAAGTGATTCATTTGATAGAAACGAGTAAATGAGATTTTTACGAAATACACGATAATAACGGTATGTTTACTTGTATTCCTCCCCTAAAAGAGTATAAAAGCATTTAAAATGTATTTAAAGAGTGTTCGAAGGGGATATGAACTCACTTGATAGTTTGAAGATAGCGAGATTGAAAACCGGACAAAGTTTCGCCTCGGGAAACGGACTTTTCTCGGGATTCTCGAGAATCTCGGGAGTAAAATCGACCCTCGGGACTTGAGCAAAAAGACCAGAGCTTCGGGTTTGAACGGGCATGGAAAACGAGGCAAGATTGTGAGAGAAAGGAGAGAAATGAGCATTTTTCTCGGAAGCCCTCGCATTCTATTTATAGGAAGGCTGAACCGCCTCGCTACGTGGGGCGTACGCTCGTATGCAGCGCGTACATGTACATCATGCATGACCGAAGCCTCGTCTGCCTCGGCTTCGGATGGGACGGATCGGATGGGGCAGTGGGTCGGATGGGACGGCGGGTCGGATGGGACTGCGGGTCGGACGGGTCGGTTGGACGGGCGTGTCGGACGGGTCGGAAGCCTCGGATAGGGTGACATGGACGATCAGAGGCCAAGTCTCTCGGGTACGCAGGGCGTACAGGGGTACGCAGCGCGTACCTCGGATGAGGACGCTGACTCCTCTTCGGACAAGGTCCGAATTTTGAATTAAATAAATATATAATTTATTTAATAAACTTCAAAAATTCATATCTTCTTCATACGAACTCCGTTTTCGATGGTCTTTATATCCACGCATAGGTGAGACTACGCTCTACAACTTTCATTTAGACTCCGTCGGCAAATTCCGAAATTATTTTTATTATTTATTTTATAACTCATCGTGATTAAGGAATTTCTTTAAAAATTCATAACTTCTTTATCTGGTGTCGGTTTTTGCCAGACTTTTCATCGCTGAAATACCATTGTAGAGACCTTCGATTCTCGTTTAGGTCATTCTGGCCAAAAGTCACTTGATCTCCGATTCGAGTTTTTAGCTGACTATTGCTAAGCTGAACTTGGAAAAATCATAACTTCAATATACGAAGTCGGATTTGAGCATTCTCTTTAAGTATGATCCCGGTTTAATGATATTACACATAATAGGAATTTAAATAGATACTTTTTGGGGCATTTTATTCCCAAAGTAAATTTTATTACCCCAAGATGGTTACAATACTTGACTTTTTAGGTCAATGCAAAGAGTTGAAATATCGGGTTGTTACAGTTACCGATACAAAGTAATGCCAAGTTGAGTAAGACTCAAAGTCCGAGTACCTAAGTCGAGATAGCAGAGATGAGTCGAGTACCATACAGTTTCGCAGTTTACTCGATCATGTATGCTATGACTTATACTTGCCCTGATGTGGCTTTCGCTTTTAGCATGGTCAGCAGATATCAAGGGAACCCTTGCAAAACACATTGGATAGCAGTCAAGAATATTCTTAAGTACCTTCGGAGGACCAATGAATGGTTTCTAGTCCTTGGTGGGAGTGATAACTTAAGGGTGCAAGGGAATAGTGACGCAAGTTTCCAGACCGACCGAGACAACTACCGTTCCCAGTCAGGCTGGGTCTTTACCCAAAATGGAGGAGTAGTGGCTTGGAAAAGTTCCAAGCAGGAAACCGCAGCTGATTCAACATGAGAATCAGAGTATATAGCGGCAAGCGAAGCGTCAAAGGAGGCGATATGGTTGAAGAACTTCATCGGAAACTTTGGAGTTGTGCCAGCCATAAAGGAGCCCATGAAAATTTTTTGTGATAATGAAGGAGCGGTTGCCTTGTCCAAGGAACCGAGGGATCATGGTAGATCTCAACATATCGACAAGAAATACCATTTTATTCAACATCGGGTGGAAAAGGGAATCCTCGCAGTGAAGAGGGTAATGTCGGAGGATAATCCAACAGATCCCCTTACGAAGGGACTGAGTGGGGTTAAGCACTTGCAGCATGTTAGGAGCATTGGGCTGAAGGACGATATTACTTTAGATTAGATAGCTTCGAAATGTGTAATAGATAAATGTAATTGAAATTTGATGATTAAATAAATGAGTATTATTTATAAGTAAAGTTACTGTCTGATGTTGATTATTTACCTACTATTTCGCTTTACATGTTTTGACTTCCTGAATAATAAGATTATTCGAACGTTCCACAGTCCCTCATACTTTTGGAGTAGGTATGAAAGAAGATTATCATGAATTGGTTTGTAGATTGTCGAAAGTGTATTAGACATAGCAAAGGTTTTAAACAATGTTCATGAGTGGTTATGAATATGATTTGGGCATTGGATTAAACCCGCGTTTGCTGGTATCACTTCATGGAATTTATCTCGAGTTATCGCAAGACGATAATATCATATGGTCTTAAAACCTAGATATAAGATTTATTATTTGCAAGTTGGTTGTGCATTGATAATGCGTAAACGCATCAGTAACTTGATGTTATAAAACACATTATTTTGTATGATTTGATGAGTGAATGGTAAATACATATAAGTAGAAGTTTATATGTTCCTTTTATCCTAAGAGGGTGAAAGCGATATTTGGGCCCCTGGATGATTTGGTTTGACTTATATGTCGGGCCTGTTCAGGACTGAATTGATGTGTTCAATTAAGTTCTATGTCAGACGAATCAGAGATCGAGAAAAAAACAGCTGCATAATAAGTGTGACTATGTTCCATGTAGTTGTCTGCATGATATCTAGAATAGAGGACTATATGACCTCTTATCTAAAGGACAGGTTATTGATAACATCAAGAGTTTTCTAAACTACGATTGCTAATCGGATCCTAAAGTCACATTTACATTTGTAGTTATTAGACTTATCCAAGTGGGAGATTGTTGGATTACTGTCTAAGTCCATAACAATATTTGATATATACTTGACCCAGTTGCGCATGGTCCTTTTGGGTTGCCTTCACCAAAGCAACTTAACTAGATGAATAATGGAGCAAGAGGTTATTTTGGTTTATTAATATATTATAATAATAATAATATATTAAAAGAGAAATCATATTTGTTTAATTAACATTGGTCAAGAATTAATTAAAAAATAATTTTATGGTTAAAAGATGTTAATTGAACTGAGGGCACTGAATTGTGATTATGTTATAGTTACAAAGTTGGGCAAGGAAACCCTAAAGGATAGGGTGGATAAATTCTAAGGATAAGGCCTTATGAATTCATCTGAATGAGGGATTCTAGAGTTATCTTATTGGCTGCTTGGTTGCTAATTAACCAGATAAGGATAATGACTGAAACTCTAAATTCCCACACCTTTATAAAGACCCCTTGGGGATGAGAATTCGGCAACACCTAACCCTATAAGTCTTGAAGCTGAATTTTCCCTCTCTCTTCTCTCTCTCTCTCTCACTCACTCTCTCTCTCTCTCTCTCTCTCTCTTGTTTCATCTAATCGCTTTTGGTGTTTCTGGTTCATTAGAGGCACAAAATTTGAGGTGCTAAGGTTCTCAAAAGCTTCAAGATATACAATCAACAATCAACATATTCATCTAACTTTTTTATTTGATATTCAAGTAGTTTTGTTGTATGCTAGATTAGGGTTTTGTAAGTCTTTGACAATATGCAAGTATCATTAGAAAAACTAGATCCGAGCATTAGGGTTTGCATGATCACCATAGGAATATTGTTATGTTCATGACCTATCATATCTATCTCTTGGACTTCATACTGTATACGGTGCTCGATCTTGCAACCGCTCTTCATAATATGTTGTAACCTTCGAGTTACAAAGTCAATACTTATTAGAGACTCCTGCTCCTTTTTAAACAAATTTTACTTAAGAGAAGTTCTTTATTTTGATTATCATGACTGACCGGTGGGTCATGTTCTAATGACCTATCATCTTATGATGCAACACTTAGACTCATATATGTTAGAGTCAAATTCTAGAATGGAATATACCTTCCCTCATGTTCTAATGTGATATAATCACCTTTTAGCATGTAGCATTTCTAGCTACATGTTTCTTACTTTAACAACGATGACAATCATTTGATTATCTTTCTCTTCAATCTTCTAGCTTAAGTCGGATGCTACATAAAACTTGGTTCTCTGAACCACGTAAAATACTCATCTTTGTCGGACTCGATATGATATGACCACTAGGGTAGAAATAAAAACAATCTAATTAGTCATTTCCGAAACTATGGTAATGACAAAAATGAAAAAAATAGAATCAATTACAACCTTCTTGGTAACCTTCTTAGTCATTACCGAAGCGAGTCATGTGCTTCCGATAGTATAGGCCTCTACTACCATTCACACCTACTTATACTCATCTCAAGTACTGTCCAAACAATCACTAAATTTTCCCTAGACTCTACTAGGACTTATTCCATCTGTATCTTCAATCATCAATTATGCTACATCACAGCTGGTGGTGGAAACGTCATACGATGGGACAACTTCAGGAATTACACCAATCCTTCCATCATCCTGAGAATCGAAGGTGTACTTCAGACGTATTACTCCACTAAAGGCACAATTATTTTAGCTGACATGTTCTAAAGGAAAGATACCACTCTTACGGCATCTTCCAATAGTTTTTATTCACTATCATAAGCCTTTTCACTTCCTCCATTTACTCAATTCTAAACAAGTCTTTACCATGGTTTTATGTTCACGGAAACATGCGTTCTCTACAATTATTTCCTAAAATTCCTAGTTTGCTTAAGCTAATGCTCTGATACCAACTGTGACATCCCCGTTTTCGCGGCCAAAACAGACCAATTTGATTATGCTTTATTTTGAAAATCAGAGTATCTTTTAAAGAAATATGTTGTGGAATTTGTTCCCAGAAAAACATGATAAATATATTATCAAAGCATTTCCAAAGAAATGTATTTTATTCCTTTTTAAAACATTGGTATGTCGTCTTTAATACATACACATAAGCATAAACAGACATTACATTCATATACACTAGTGATCTACATCTCCTGTGTCTCTAAGTGTAATGTAACTTCGTATCGACACCTGTGATATAAATAAACTGAGTGGTTCAGGTTGGTAAACCTGGTGAATACATAGAGTTTATAACCCACAATAATATAGTTATTATGTTTAAACTGTTGGATTAATGTCTAAGTCCATAACTATATTTGGATGTACTTGACCCGACCCGTCATGGTCCATTTGGGTTGCACTTCACCAGCTCAATTTATATGGACAGTCTTTTGAGAATAGTATATTTATGATTAATACTAATATATTATAAATTATAATATATTAATATGTAATTATCTTATTTAATTAGTATTGATCAAGAATTAATTTAGAATTAATTAAGTGATCAAAAGTAACTAATTAAATATGGACTCTTATATATATGGAATGGGCCATGTTCATTTAGGTTGGGCTAAGCTTTTACGGATAGTCCATGGACCTTTTAACCCATGGATACTATGTAAATGAAAGGTCATGGGTATTATGATTTACATGGATATAACCTTAATCCTCCCTAATATATAAAGGGGTCTTTGGCACACCAAATTGGCACAAGTGTGTGAAGATAAGAATGGGCAGATTTTAGTGTGCATACATATTCTCTCAAGTTCTCCCAAGGTGTTTTGGTGATTTGTGATTCTATTTGAGGCTTCCACACTATTGGGGCTAAGCTCTTAAAGCTTGAAGACATCAAGCTACATCAAAAGGTATGTCATCTAACTAGAACTTTGAAGTATAGGTGCTTCATAATATGCTAGTTAGGATGACACCTTGGAGTAGTTAATATTTGCATGTATAATAGCGAAAACATTGATCTAAGGTTTATAGGGTTGCATGTACACCATAGGAGTGTTAGAATGCTCAAAACCCAACAGTAGTATCAGAGCCATTGGTTGTTTTCTGTTATATTGATGCAAATGTTTTATTTTCAAAGTTGAAAAAAAGGAAAAAAAAAACATGACGTTTGTCAAATTTTAATCTAATTACTTGTTTTTGCGAAAAACTAATTATTAGTAAAATTTGAATCATTTACTATATGAGTTGAATTAGGCCAAATTTAGTAAAAGATAAAATGATATTATTATTTTATTAGTTTTAAAAGTTTGATCCAAAGAGTTCTTTGAAACCTCCATAAGTTATGGATATTAAAAGGTTTTTAAAAAAATTGATTTAAAGTTTTTTTATGGAGTTACAAAACTTGGTCTTAATGTTTTAAATAATTCCATAACTTGTTCTTATGTTATGGAACATGAAAATTTTCATCATAAAACAAACATTAAAATCCATAAGTTATGGAATCCAAAAGTTTTCAAGAGTTACCAAAGTTACCCTCAAGTTTTGGAATTTGGAAAAAGTGTTTATGAAAAAAAAATAATTGAATTCTAAAACTCTAGGGTTCATAACTTAACCAATCAATTGAATACATTTAATTTTGAATTTAATAATTGGAATTATGATATTTTTATTGAATATTTCAATTAACTCTTATAGACTTTATTAATAGATAATTAATGTGTTTAATTCGAAGAGAATTAATAATTCCATAATGACATGGTTTAAGTTTAATTAAATTAAGTGTATAGTTTAATTAATAGATTAAACCATCAAGTATTTTAAATGTCTAAAATACACCCTTATGCTATTATAATATTAAAAGTTTAATATATTATATGTATAAGAGCAAGTCATCTTACAATTAGTAGGTCACATTCACGAAGCCGCTCTATAAGGGGGGTATAAGGTTACTGCCTATAAAATGGCAGTTTAATGGGCGTCCACTCTCACCCACCGCTTCCTTGACTGGTGGAGGGTCGTTAGCCGAACAGGTAGAACAAGGACTATAAATCTCCCTTCATGATAAGTATAATGATAAATACTAATGTGACAACTGCCAATTCAGGTCATTCTTGGACTCATGCATCTTTATAATAACCATTCATGCACAACATGTCATGACCTAGTAGTATAAATTAGGTCAAAAATCTTGCATAAACTAGGATCCAACTAAGGTCTAGGACTAATATACTTGATACTTACAATTCTAGTAAGTTGCTTAGCTACAATAGGAAATGCCAATACTATAATTAGAATAAAGCTTCAAGCTTTGTTATAATTGAAATAGGGTATAAAACTCTAAAAATAAATTAAAACATTCTAATTATACTTCAACATGTTGTTGAATATCAATCAATGTTCCAAAAACTCTAAACAGCCAAAAATCCAAATTTATAAATCTTAAAGCTTAAAAACTTTATAAAATTTGGCTATAAACTTTCTAATATCAAATTTTATTAATCAAATTATGGATTATACCAATGAAATAGAAATATAAATTACAAGTATTAATCATAATTTATTAGTTAAAAACAAGATTTTTAAATAAATCAAAAATTGCTTAAAGAATCACTTTTATAAAAATTAGATTTTTATAAAAATTAAGGAGGGATTTTTTTATAAAAATTTGAATTTAGGAGAGAGGAGGCTTTAATGCCTCAAAAATCTGGCCATCTCCCCTCTCCCCATGCACTCTCTTCCCAAAACTCATGATTAAACTCAAACCCACACTCCACCTCTTCTCTCTTCACTCTTCTCACTTCACTCTCTTCACACACTTCACCCTCTTCCTCTCTCTCTCTAAACTCACGAAATTTCTCTCATTTCTCTGCCAAATTTCAAGACTTTGAAGACCTTGAAGTGTTCTTACTTCTCTCAAGATCATAACCAAGGTAAACAACATCATCTTCTTCCATAGTTTGATGATTCTACTTCTTTTCCTTCTTAGTTTTCTCTTCTTTTAGGATTCTATGCCTTTCCATGGCTAGAAATCTTTATTCTCCCCTTGTGGTTTGTAGATTCTCACCATAACACAATGCATGTGTTTGAAATGGTGAAAATCCGGGATCAAACCCATGCAAGGAGTGAAAAAGATGCACATATGATCATGTGACATCAAAATCTAATATTTCATGTTCTTCTCCATCTCTTTTATGTTCATGCATGACCAAAAGCATTTAAACCATTTCTAGTACATATTGAATCCTCATTCATTCCATGCATGTGTTAGAAATCGGATCTTACCAAAGACATGCATGATGTTCTTGTTGAAATACCCTAATAATGCACACAAGCAAACATGCAATCTGCCAGATTACTTTGTTCGACTTTGAACAGTCATAACTCAGTCATTTCTTAACCAAATCATGATATTCTTTTTGTATTGGTTAGTTCCACGAGTTAACTTTCTAACCCAACTGGTCTTACTGTAAAATATTAAATATCCGATTTTTGGCAGATTTTACAAAAAGGTTGCGCATACAGCTCTTTTTCTGTGATCACTATTTTTATCTTGCTTAAACAATGGTCTTAAACCCAACCATAAATCTTAGGAAAAATACCTTAGAAACTTAACATATCTAGTGAGTTATGGTTGAAATTTCGTGGCTTAAAACCTCACTGAATGGGCTACAAAAATTCATGAACCTCAGCCACATCTACACTTCATGCATTATTGCATGCAACTTTTCTTAAATTGTTTGGAATCATTACCCTCATTTCTCTTCTGAATACATTCTTAACATTTTTACTTTTGAAAGCCCTTGCATGCATGAGATAATCTGGAAAATTTCAAGAGCTTTTGTTATTTATTTGATTTATTAGAATTATTGCTAAAACCAAGGGCATAAATCATATAAAATACTTCCAGAGGTCAATAAATCCTAAATAAATTCATGGATGATACTTATGGGGAATAATGACCCCTCACCAAATTTCAGCAATTTTTGTTACTGTTTCATATGATTTCTAATTTTCTTTTATTTAGGACATGATAAATTACAAAACCACTTTTTAGGATGTGAAAATTGTATCTAACAATTTTCGCATACCTTACTTGTGATGGGTGACTCAAGAAAATAATTTCAAGATTTTTCATCATGTCTAGCTTTTTTTCCCAATTTTTGGTAATTATAATGGCTTAAAAATGGGAAAAATAGTTCTGATTATCCAAAATTCATGAAAATTTGCCAGGATATCATATTATATAGTAGGAGGTTACATAAAAATTTTGAATATTTTTCTCCACTGTAAACTATTTTTCCCTTATTTTCTAAAGTTAATTGCACTAAAATTCACTTAAATATACATAAATACCCAAAACCAGTTTATACATTATGAAAACCACTTTTGATATTTTTCCCAAGATATTTATACTGTAAATGATGTTACAAAAATTTATGGTAATTTATTTTAACTGTTTAATAATATTTCTTTAATTAATGACTATTTAAAGGAATAAAACAAGGAAAAATACAAATAACCACTGAAAAATATATTTTATATTTTTCCCAGCCTATTTATGTATAATAACAATTAAATAAAAAGTTTGGGTAATTTTGGAAACTGTTTACTATTTATTTCAATTTTTATTGAAATAAATGCTCAAAAATTATAAAATATAATTAAACAGCTTGGAAATCCATTTTTATAATTTTCCCAGCTTAGTATTGTGTATTAACAGTTAAATAAAAAGTTTGAGAATTTTTATCCCTCGAATGCTATTTTTCGTGAATTTATGTTGTTATTGAGACTTAAAATTTGGAAAATTAACCTTCCAAGGTTGTAATTAATCGCACGACTTGTAAAATTTCAATACATCAGAAAAAGTGTAACAAAATGATATAAATCCAATACTAAAACGTAAATTGGCATTTCCCTATATGTAGAGTTTAGTATATTAGCATTAGATATCGACATGGAAACTCACTAGTGCGTGTGTTTGGTGTCGTAGGATCCCGGTAGTAAGACGTTGGTGCATCCCGAAGTACCGCTTGTGTCTACACAAAACATCGTGAGTATTCACGTACTCCCCTATTTTCAGTTTTTATGTTTTGGGTTGGAAAAGCATGTCCTAAACTATTTATATCCGTTGTATTTATTTAACTCGTATAAGCTTGGTTGCTATATTTAGCATATTGTGAGTATTCACGTACTCCCCTATTTTCAGTTTTTATGTTTTGGGTTGGAAAAGCATGTCCTAAACTATTTATATCCGTTGTATTTATTTAACTCGTATAAGCTTGGTTGCTATATTTAGCATATTGTGAGTATTCACGCACTCCCCTATTTTCAGTTTTATGTTTTGGGGTGGAAAAGCATGTCCAGAAAAACTATTGTTTGCATGTTGTACTTAAATTGAATTGTATCAAACATGATTGCTATTGTATTGCTATGTTTCTTTATGTATGTCTATGCAACACGGAACATGAGAACTTATCGTACAAAGGCCCTTCCCTTATCTCTAACCATTAACTCTTTGAGCCAATGGTCGTTATGGATAGCGCTATTAGGAATTGACAACTCCTCACTCGCCCGAATCGCTGGAGTGCATGATACCATATTCATCTATGGAACGATAAGCATAGATCTCGATAGGGCTTCAGTCATAGGTTTGGTTGAGACTCATTGTTTGCTCATACACATACAAACGCGTTTCTCGTTATAGCAATAAACTTGTATTCATTAATAGCAATCAACTTGTTTATCATTGAAGCAATGTACTTGTATTTACGAAAAGCCTTATTGTACGCTCGATTTTATAAACTTGTGATACTCACCAACTATTTTCATAGTTGACGCTCGTTTTACATGCTTTTTCAGGAAATAATTAGTAAGTGGATGTAAAGATTCATCATCATAGAGCATGCTGCATCGTGTTGAAGCTATTATGAAGCTATATTTTGAACAATGTTATTTTGAAAAACTTGTATTTTGTTCTTTTGAAGCTATGGGTTGTAAACTTTTAAATACTGCTATGGTGATGTATCTTTATCTTTTGCAATGAAACCGTTATCGCTGTCATACCTTGCGTTTCCGCTTTAGCGGGGTGTGACAGAAGTGGTATCAGAGCTAAAGTTATAGAGAACATCGGTTTTTCTTTAAGAAAACACAACCTATAACTAAAACTTACAAAGAAATTCCTTTTACATCAAACATATTACAAGTATAATTAGGTTGGGAGTTGTATTATTGGACCTTGATTAAACATAGCCTGATCACCTATGTTTAATTAAGAAAAGATTTATACAAAGCTTGAGCTAATTATAATGGGAATATGTTCAACAAAAATATTTGAGAAAACTTTATTTCAAAATTTCAAAAGGTTAATTTTGGTGTGTGTAAGCATTGCATATTATAGGCATGCATTGTCATTTATTTCATATCTCATTGAAACTATGTCACAGTCCACTATGTCAACATCGTCATCTTCCCGCGCTACCGCCTCAGCCGATGAATCCGGCTACGTCATTGTTATCCCTCGACGTAATCCCCCCGCCTCGGTAGAAGAAGACCCATCAGAGGATACGGAAGATACTGGGAACTCGGTGGAGATCAGCAATGACAACGCCCCGAGTCAACGACGCGAGGCATCACCGACATCGGTGTTGCCACAGCCACCGCTCTATGGACTTCGCATTCGGAGGACAGCGAGGAAGAGTGTCCCCATTCCAGGAAGGATACCCGCCAGCACAGCAGGACATGGCACGGCAGGACCTAGCGGGGTAGGACCCAGCGATGCAGGACCAAGAGCATCCTCACCTCAGCAAGTCATAGGGATACCTGTCCGACAGCCAGGTATGACCCCGGAGGAGTCCCGGAGATTGCAGTCGATAGCAGCAGGCCTACGTCACAGTCTCGCTGTGATAGCTGGGCATCGAGAAGTTTTGGATGAAGTCTTGGCAGGAATGGAAATCCTGTATCAGCATTCGATGGAGACTGCTGACACTGCTAGTGCTGCTAGACGAGAGGCAGGTCATGCGATGACAGCATATTATATGTTTGGTTGGCTATTATTGATTGTGATGTGATAAGGATGGGAGCATCGACAATGGAAAGCTCTAGTAGCAAGAGGAAGCCAGCAGATCAGGGAGAGAAGAAGTATGGAGGCAAGTCAGGGAGGAAGCAGAAAGTCTCAAGAAACTTTATGGTAAGAGCCCAGGAGCAAGAACCAGTGAAAACTCAAGGACAAGAAGTGCAGGAGCGAAAGCAGTACTCAGGGTCGCTTCCGAAGTGCAATAAGTGTAACTTCCATCACAAGGGAGCTTGCCCGGTGTGCCAAAACTGTAAGCAAACAGGCCATTACTCGAAGTATTGTAAGGTGAATAAGGAGGGAAAAAGGACATGTTACGAGTGCGGGAGTATTGATCATCTCCGTAGAGCATGTCCTAAACTGAACAATGGACCTGGTAACCATGGACAAGGCCAAGCCAGGCAAAACTTTCAAGGAAATCAAGTTAGACAACCAAGAGGTGTAGCCTTTGTGATTGGTGCAGAAGAAGCTCGTCAGAACCCTGAAGTGATAACAGGTACGTTCCTCCTGAACAACCATTTTGCATCAGTAATATTCGATGCGGGAGCAGATAGGAGTTTTGTTTCTTTAGCATTTAGACCGTTAATTGGCTTGAAATCGGTAAAGATGAGGATTGCATATGCTATTGAACTTGCTGATGGGTATGAAATTAGGGCTAGTGATATAATTCCTGGTTGTACTCTGAATTTAGCTGATAAACTCTTTAGCATTGACCTAATTCCTATAGAGCTAGGTAGTTTTGATGTGATAGTAGGGATGGATTGGTTATCCAAAAATAGAGCAGACATTGGTTGTTATGAGAAAGTCATCAGAGTGCCTCTCCCTAATGGAGAAACCCTTATCATACACGGTGAGAAGCCAGGAAGAAGTTTAAACATAGTATCAAGCGTGAAGGTTCACAAGTACCTGAAGAAGAATTGTATTGCATTCATGGCCCACGTGCTAGAAAGAGAACTAGAAGCTAAGCAACTCAAGGAGATTCCAGTGGTTCAAAACTATCCCGAAGTATTTCCGGAGGAATTGCCCGGTCTACCCCCTTATAGACAGGTCGAATTTCGGATAGACTTAGTTCCCGGAGCGGCACCGGTAGCAAAAGCACCATATCGCCTTGCACCATCCGAGATGCAAGAACTATCCGGACAACTTCAAGAACTTCTAGACAAAGGGTTTATTCGACCAAGTTCTTCACCTTGGGGAGCCCCAGTGTTATTCGTCAAAAAGAAAGATGGTTCGTTCCGAATGTGCATTGATTACAGAGAATTGAACAAGTTGACAATCAAGAATCGATATCCCCTCCCTAGAATAGATGACTTGTTCGATCAGTTGCAGGGCGCTTCCTACTTCTCAAAAATCGACCTTCGGTCAGGGTATCATCAGCTAAGAATTCACGAAGAGGACATTCACAAGACAGCGTTTAGAACCCGTTATGGACATTATGAATTCTTAGTCATGCCTTTTGGACTAACGAACGCACCCGCTGTATTCATGGATTTGATGAATAGGGTCTGTAGACCATACCTAGACAGGTTTATAATTGTCTTTATCGATGACATACTTGTTTACTCGCGGACCAAAGAAGATCACAATAGACATCTAAAGCTAGTGTTGGAGCTGTTGAAGGAACAAAAATTGTATGCCAAGTTCAATAAGTGTGAATTTTGGATTCGGGAAGTACATTTTCTTGGTCATGTGATCGGTGAAAGAGGAATCCATGTAGATCCAGCTAAGATAGAGGCAATCAAGAAATGGGAGGCCCCCAAAACCCCGACAGAAATACGACAATTCCTAGGATTAGCTGGGTACTACAGACGCTTCATTGAGAATTTCTCTAGGATTGCTCAACCATTAACATCTTTGACCCAAAAGGATAGAAAATTTCTCTGGGAAGAGAAACACGAAGAGGCGTTTCAAATCCTGAAAAACAAGCTGTGCAATGCACCAATTCTTGCTTTACCAGAAGGATCAGAGAACTTTGTGGTGTATTGTGATGCGTCTCATCAAGGATTAGGATGTGTGCTAATGCAAAAAGATAGGGTCATTGCATATGCTTCCAGACAACTCAAACCGCACGAGAAGAATTATACCACCCATGATCTAGAACTAGGAGCAATAGTTTTCGCCCTTAAGATATGGAGGCATTATTTGTACGGAACCAAATGCACCATTTATACCGATCACAAAAGCCTTCAGCATATCCTGGATCAGAAAATGTTAAACATGCGGCAGAGAAGATGGGTAGAGTTGTTTAGTGATTATGATTGTGAGATACGATACCACCCAGGAAAGGCTAACGTAGTAGCCGACGCTCTTAGTAGGAAAGTAAGAGTGAAACCTTCCCGTGTGAGAGCTTTGGGAATGGTAATTCAGACAAGCTTGAAATCTCAAATCATTAATGCCCAGGAGAAAGCGTTATGCAAGGAAAATCTTCCAGGCGAAACTTTACATGGTTTGGAAGAAAGATTTGAAACCAAACCTGATGGAGTTCGTTATTTTAAAGACAGGGTCTGGATTCCAAGGGTTAACAACCTGAGAGACATGGTATTAGAAGAGTCTCATCGATCTAAATACTCCATCCACCCTGGAGCAGATAAGATGTACAAGGATCTTAAAGAGTACTATTGGTGGCCTGGAATGAAAAAAAGGATATTGCCTTGTACGTCGGGAAGTGTTTGACATGCTCAATAGTCAAAGCTGAACATCAGAAACCTTCCGGGTTGTTGCAACAACCTGAAATTCCCCAATGGAAATGGGAGCAAATATCTATGGATTTCGTTACCAAACTCCCTAGAACTGCTAGAGGTCACGACTCAATTTGGGTCATAGTGGATCGACTGACGAAATCCGCTCACTTTCTCCCTATTCGAGAAGATTTCAAGATGGAAAAATTGGCCCAAATCTACATCGACAAAATTGTTTCTCTGCATGGTGTACCCCTATCTATCATTTCTGATAGAGATAGTCGTTTTACATCTCGATTTTGGTGGATGTTACAGAGGGCACTAGGAACCAAGATAGATTTGAGCACAGCTTACCACCCTCAGACAGATGGGCAAACAGAGAGAACAATACAAACATTGGAAGACATGCTACGAGCGTGTGTCATTGAGTTCAAAGGAAATTGGGATACTCATTTGCCCCTAATTGAGTTTTCCTACAATAACAGTTACCACACGAGTATCCAATGTGCTCCATATGAAGCATTGTATGGACGCAAGTGTCGTTCGCCCTTATGCTGGACAGAAATCAGAGACAGACAGTTGACTAGAGTCGAACTTATCCAGGAAACATCTGACAAGATTACTATCATCAAAGATAAGCTTAAAGCTGCTAGAGATCGTCAGAAAAGTTATGCGGATAATCGTCGAAAACCATTAGAATTCCAAGTAGGAGACAAGGTACTTTTAAAAGTGTCGCCTTGGAAAGGGCTTGTGCGTTTTGGTAAGAAAGGAAAACTAAGCCCGAGATATGTTGGACCCTTTGAAATCCTTGAAAGGATTGGTCCAGTAGCGTATAAACTCCAATTGCCCCAAGAGTTAAGCGCCATTCACGACACATTCCACGTCTCCAACCTTAAGAAATGTCTAGCCGACGAAACATTGATAGTACCCCTGGAGGAAATTAAGATCAATGATAAGCTGAGCTTCGTTGAGGAGCCGATAGAAATCCTTGACAGGGAGGTAAAACAACTTAAGCGGAGTAAGATCCCGATTGTGAAAGTTCGATGGAACTCAAAACGCGGGCCGGAGTACACCTGGGAGCGCGAGGACTTCATAAAGGAAAAGTATCCGCAACTTTTCCCTTGCGATGACAAGCGATGACATAGAATGAATTTCGGGACGAAATTCTTTTTAAGTGGGGGATACTGTGACAACTGCCAATTCAGGTCATTCTTGGACTCATGCATCTTTATAATAACCATTCATGCACAACATGTCATGACCTAGTAGTATAAATTAGGTCAAAAATCTTGCATAAACTAGGATCCAACTAAGGTCTAGGACTAATATACTTGATACTTACAATTCTAGTAAGTTGCTTAGCTACAATAGGAAATGCCAATACTATAATTAGAATAAAGCTTCAAGCTTTGTTATAATTGAAATAGGGTATAAAACTCTAAAAATAAATTAAAACATTCTAATTATACTTCAACATGTTGTTGAATATCAATCAATGTTCCAAAAACTCTAAACAGCCAAAAATCCAAATTTATAAATCTTAAAGCTTAAAAACTTTATAAAATTTGGCTATAAACTTTCTAATATCAAATTTTATTAATCAAATTATGGATTATACCAATGAAATAGAAATATAAATTACAAGTATTAATCATAATTTATTAGTTAAAAACAAGATTTTTAAATAAATCAAAAATTGCTTAAAGAATCACTTTTATAAAAATTAGATTTTTATAAAAATTAAGGAGGGATTTTTTTATAAAAATTTGAATTTAGGAGAGAGGAGGCTTTAATGCCTCAAAAATCTGGCCATCTCCCCTCTCCCCATGCACTCTCTTCCCAAAACTCATGATTAAACTCAAACCCACACTCCACCTCTTCTCTCTTCACTCTTCTCACTTCACTCTCTTCACACACTTCACCCTCTTCCTCTCTCTCTCTAAACTCACGAAATTTCTCTCATTTCTCTGCCAAATTTCAAGACTTTGAAGACCTTGAAGTGTTCTTACTTCTCTCAAGATCATAACCAAGGTAAACAACATCATCTTCTTCCATAGTTTGATGATTCTACTTCTTTTCCTTCTTAGTTTTCTCTTCTTTTAGGATTCTATGCCTTTCCATGGCTAGAAATCTTTATTCTCCCCTTGTGGTTTGTAGATTCTCACCATAACACAATGCATGTGTTTGAAATGGTGAAAATCCGGGATCAAACCCATGCAAGGAGTGAAAAAGATGCACATATGATCATGTGACATCAAAATCTAATATTTCATGTTCTTCTCCATCTCTTTTATGTTCATGCATGACCAAAAGCATTTAAACCATTTCTAGTACATATTGAATCCTCATTCATTCCATGCATGTGTTAGAAATCGGATCTTACCAAAGACATGCATGATGTTCTTGTTGAAATACCCTAATAATGCACACAAGCAAACATGCAATCTGCCAGATTACTTTGTTCGACTTTGAACAGTCATAACTCAGTCATTTCTTAACCAAATCATGATATTCTTTTTGTATTGGTTAGTTCCACGAGTTAACTTTCTAACCCAACTGGTCTTACTGTAAAATATTAAATATCCGATTTTTGGCAGATTTTACAAAAAGGTTGCGCATACAGCTCTTTTTCTGTGATCACTATTTTTATCTTGCTTAAACAATGGTCTTAAACCCAACCATAAATCTTAGGAAAAATACCTTAGAAACTTAACATATCTAGTGAGTTATGGTTGAAATTTCGTGGCTTAAAACCTCACTGAATGGGCTACAAAAATTCATGAACCTCAGCCACATCTACACTTCATGCATTATTGCATGCAACTTTTCTTAAATTGTTTGGAATCATTACCCTCATTTCTCTTCTGAATACATTCTTAACATTTTTACTTTTGAAAGCCCTTGCATGCATGAGATAATTTGGAAAATTTCAAGAGCTTTTGTTATTTATTTGATTTATTAGAATTATTGCTAAAACCAAGGGCATAAATCATATAAAATACTTCCAGAGGTCAATAAATCCTAAATAAATTCATGGATGATACTTATGGGGAATAATGACCCCTCACCAAATTTCAGCAATTTTTGTTACTGTTTCATATGATTTCTAATTTTCTTTTATTTAGGACATGATAAATTACAAAACCACTTTTTAGGATGTGAAAATTGTATCTAACAATTTTCGCATACCTTACTTGTGATGGGTGACTCAAGAAAATAATTTCAAGATTTTTCATCATGTCTAGCTTTTTTTCCCAATTTTTGGTAATTATAATGGCTTAAAAATGGGAAAAATAGTTCTGATTATCCAAAATTCATGAAAATTTGCCAGGATATCATATTATATAGTAGGAGGTTACATAAAAATTTTGAATATTTTTCTCCACTGTAAACTATTTTTCCCTTATTTTCTAAAGTTAATTGCACTAAAATTCACTTAAATATACATAAATACCCAAAACCAGTTTATACATTATGAAAACCACTTTTGATATTTTTCCCAAGATATTTATACTGTAAATGATGTTACAAAAATTTATGGTAATTTATTTTAACTGTTTAATAATATTTCTTTAATTAATGACTATTTAAAGGAATAAAACAAGGAAAAATACAAATAACCACTGAAAAATATATTTTATATTTTTCCCAGCCTATTTATGTATAATAACAATTAAATAAAAAGTTTGGGTAATTTTGGAAACTGTTTACTATTTATTTCAATTTTTATTGAAATAAATGCTCAAAAATTATAAAATATAATTAAACAGCTTGGAAATCCATTTTTATAATTTTCCCAGCTTAGTATTGTGTATTAACAGTTAAATAAAAAGTTTGAGAATTTTTATCCCTCGAATGCTATTTTTCGTGAATTTATGTTGTTATTGAGACTTAAAATTTGGAAAATTAACCTTCCAAGGTTGTAATTAATCGCACGACTTGTAAAATTTCAATACATCAGAAAAAGTGTAACAAAATGATATAAATCCAATACTAAAACGTAAATTGGCATTTCCCTATATGTAGAGTTTAGTATATTAGCATTAGATATCGACATGGAAACTCACTAGTGCGTGTGTTTGGTGTCGTAGGATCCCGGTAGTAAGACGTTGGTGCATCCCGAAGTACCGCTTGTGTCTACACAAAACATCGTGAGTATTCACGTACTCCCCTATTTTCAGTTTTTATGTTTTGGGTTGGAAAAGCATGTCCTAAACTATTTATATCCGTTGTATTTATTTAACTCGTATAAGCTTGGTTGCTATATTTAGCATATTGTGAGTATTCACGTACTCCCCTATTTTCAGTTTTTATGTTTTGGGTTGGAAAAGCATGTCCTAAACTATTTATATCCGTTGTATTTATTTAACTCGTATAAGCTTGGTTGCTATATTTAGCATATTGTGAGTATTCACGCACTCCCCTATTTTCAGTTTTATGTTTTGGGGTGGAAAAGCATGTCCAGAAAAACTATTGTTTGCATGTTGTACTTAAATTGAATTGTATCAAACATGATTGCTATTGTATTGCTATGTTTCTTTATGTATGTCTATGCAACACGGAACATGAGAACTTATCGTACAAAGGCCCTTCCCTTATCTCTAACCATTAACTCTTTGAGCCAATGGTCGTTATGGATAGCGCTATTAGGAATTGACAACTCCTCACTCGCCCGAATCGCTGGAGTGCATGATACCATATTCATCTATGGAACGATAAGCATAGATCTCGATAGGGCTTCAGTCATAGGTTTGGTTGAGACTCATTGTTTGCTCATACACATACAAACGCGTTTCTCGTTATAGCAATAAACTTGTATTCATTAATAGCAATCAACTTGTTTATCATTGAAGCAATGTACTTGTATTTACGAAAAGCCTTATTGTACGCTCGATTTTATAAACTTGTGATACTCACCAACTATTTTCATAGTTGACGCTCGTTTTACATGCTTTTTCAGGAAATAACTAGTAAGTGGATGTAAAGATTCATCATCATAGAGCATGCTGCATCGTGTTGAAGCTATTATGAAGCTATATTTTGAACAATGTTATTTTGAAAAACTTGTATTTTGTTCTTTTGAAGCTATGGGTTGTAAACTTTTAAATACTGCTATGGTGATGTATCTTTATCTTTTGCAATGAAACCGTTATCGCTGTCATACCTTGCGTTTCCGCTTTAGCGGGGTGTGACAACTAAGTACCTAAACACTTATAAATTCCCAATCTTAGTTACTCAGGAAAATGTGAATAAGGTGCTAATCCATGAAATTACACTTTGGACTTTCTTTAAGCGGTTAGTGGAGCGTGTGTGGTTAACCGACACACTAATCTGGACTTAATAGGGTAGGCAAAGGTAACTTAATGTTTATCATAGTATCGTTGGAGCGTATGTGGTTAACCAACACATCGATTGAGGGTAAATATTAAGGGTACCAAGTATATTTGCAGAGTAACCACACCTTGTTTTGTGATCCTCGACATCCCAGTCACAAAACCTGAAGGGCATACTAGAGATTGAAACAAGCCATTGAAAGGTTTAATGAATCTCAAAAGAATCTAAGAGATTCAAAACCAATTAAAACATAATAATACATTTCGTTTATCTTGGTGGAAATTGGTGAATCGTTATTCACCTACCTTCAAATATTTTATAGCTTGGATTACGGCATCCCTCTTCCATGTTATAAAGAAGTTTGTTGAATCCTAGCCTTAATATTTCATATTGGGTGTTATATTAAGGACTTAAATCAACATTACTTGAATTTCTCCCATTGTTGCTGTCTGGTTTAGACAACAATGATCTTCCCAAACCAAGCATTCCTAATGAATATGACTTCCTGAGTTTGGATCATGGAAATCATACTTCTCTTCCTCCACCTCCTCTAATTATTCTCCCTGGTCTACAAGCTCAAATACTTGAATATATCAAGATCACTCAATCGCTATCCACAATGAAAGATAAAGGTGGAAGTCCTATGTGCACTCATGTCTTAGGACTTAAGTCACACATTGATAGGTTGAGAATGTTGGATGTCGTTGTCCTAAGGAAGTTGGCTATTGACTAGGTCTTTTAGTCACTTCCTGAGTCATATAGAAAGACTACTATGTGACAGGTCACAACATGACCCTAATGGATCTTTCTTATTTGCTTATTGCTGCTGACTCAGAAATGATTTGGTGCAATAGTCAAGCAAATATGGATGGAAGGTCTATTTCTCAAACTTCCATGGACATGGACAATGGTAACATTGGAAGTCTAAAAAACCTTTCTCTTCCCAATGGAAAGGGATCGGCCTTGGTTAACATGGTTGACTGGAAGGTAAAGAGAAAGTCTAAGTCTGGAATAGCTTTTTGTACCATTCCCGAAGAGTCTATATGTTTTCATTGTGAAGAAAAGGGGAATTGGAAGCGAAGCTGCCCAAGCTACCTGAAAGAAAGAAGAATCAAAAAGTTTGACTGTGCTTTAGGTAAGTCTACTATCTAACTCTGTTAAGTTCCCAGTTGATGATTCTTAATACAAAATGTGACTCGGTTGCATTTTTATATTTAGCAGGATCAAGCAAAGAGAAGGAAACTTAAAGAAAAGAGTACAAGATACGAATGGCTTCTAGGCGAGCGACCGGAGCATAAACTTCCGTATAATAAAGACCCTCAAGTTGTCGAAACCCTCGAACCACCAATCTCTCCTTGTTGCGCACAATTACACCTGAGTCACCTTGTTTATTCCGAAGGACCCATTGGGTGTCAAGAGACTTATTTCCTTTTGGCAGCTCCACCAACTTCCAAACCTCAAGCTTCTCGAATTGATTAAGTTCATCATGCATGACGTCAACCTAGCTGGGCACATTCAGAGCCATTTCGACATTTTTGGGATCAATCTAAGAAATAAAGCAAGAATAGAGACACGTATTGACATCTCCACTCTGACTTCTAGTTTGAACATCATCGCCCAGCTGGCCAATAATGTTCTCTATTGGATGGTCGTGTTGAATGCGTGCAGGGATCTCGTAGCTGATATCATTGACAAAGAATGGAAGAGTATGATTGTTGAGCGCTCCATCATTTGTTGTATGATCCACAGTAGATGAACAAGGTTCGTTTGGAGAATCTGCTACAATCTCGTCAGCAATACTTTCTGGAAAGAGAAGTTCCAGCAGATATGAAGTTACAGCGGAAGTCTCGTGATTCTTGAACTGCCTTTCCAACAGAGTTAAAGGAGTAGCAATAGCATCAACAGTAGTTTGTTGATGAGAAGACTCAGAAGATTCAGTGTGAACAGAGGGAACCATTGGAGGTGATGGGTTTTAGTCATAAGACATCCTATGTGCTCATACAAACCCTAATGCTTGGATCTAGGTTTCTCTATTGTACATGGAAGTTATCCAAGACTATAAACCCTAATTCTAGCATTCAAGTAATCATATTAACATGAGAATAGGTTTAAGATGTTACCTTGATTGTTATGTAGCAATAACAATCTCAAATCTCCTTGTATTGACTTTAGATAGCTTAAAGTCATAATTGTCACTCCTCTAATGGTTCACAAACACCATAAGCAAGAGGATGAAGAGGAGAGAGGATTGAGCTACCCAAAAACGTCTACAAACCCTAGAGAAGTCTTAGCCACGTTTTTGGGTCATAAGGGTCTTATATATAGTCAGGCAATTAGGGTTATCTAACAAGGAAACCCTAATTTGGATGCTTAAGCCCTAAGCAACCCATGGACTCCTTTAATTAGGGCCTTGGACGATTTCCTTATGGGTTTCCCCATAGAATTCGTCCACTCCATAATTTAAGACATTCTGTGGCCCAAATTGCAACTGTCTTATAATTACAATTCCAGTCCCTTAAGTTTAATTAATCTCTTTTAGTCACAAAACTAACTACCAATTAATTATTGACTAATATTAATTAAACAATATGATTTCACATTAAATATATTATTGTCATAATATATTAATAAATCATATTTAATCCTTTCTCTCCATAATTCATCATATCAAGTTGCTTTGGTGAAGGCAACTCAAAAGGACCATGCACCATCGGGTCAAGTACATATCAAAATAGTTATGGACTTAGACACTAATCCAACAGTCCCCCACTTGAATAAGTCTAATAAGTATTATGCGTATGACTTCAGATCCTGATCTGCAATCGTAGCTTTCCAAAGCCGCTATCAGTTGTGTTCCTATCAGATACGCGTGTCCTTAAGATAAGGGATCATATATTCCTCCATTCTAGATATCATATGAGACATGATTTCAAATCATTCTCTATGTACTATTTCTCGAATTCCGATTTATGACGACTGACTAATTGAACAAATCAAATTAGCCCTAGCCCGGCCAAGCATTTACGTTTGTCATCACTAAATCATCGAGGGGCCCAAAGATATCGCTTTTATCCTACCTTGGATAAAAGGAACGGATAAACTTTGATACAATGCTTGCTTGCACTTACTCACCGAATCAGACACAACAATATGTTTTATAACACGAAGTTACTAGTGCGTTTAGATATTATCAATGTGCAACCGATTTGCAAGATACAACTCACACATCTCGGTTTCAAGAATATAAGATGTTATCGTCTCACCAATCACTCATGATACAATTCATGGAGTGATCCAAGTGAGCGTGGGTTTAACCCAATGCTCAAATCATATTCATAAGCACTCATGAACGTTGCAGCAAACATTTGCTTATGTCTAATACTCTTTTAGACACACCAATTCATGATAGTCTTTATTCATATCTACTTCCAACATATGAACGACTGTGGCCTGTTCGAATAATTTGATTATTCCTAATAAATTCAATTATTCTGGAAGTTAAAACATGAAAATGTGAAACACAAGAATAATACTAATCCCATATGGCCTCAAACCTTTGAGTATAAATAAAACTTCGTTTATTTATCACCATATCGATTACCCATTATTTTTCGTTTCGGGTAATCAACTTCTTACTTGAATTATTACACTTGTCCCATGCTCTTAGCATGCACACAATGTTTACCTATGGTTCTTACTTTTGTGAAATAGATCAAATTGAACACATTTCCAATCATTCTCATTTCACAACTCCAAATCCTTTTTCATAAGTGTGAGAATATCAAATTCTTGTTACTTATAAAATATGCTAGATTCTATCATTCTATGCAATGATCCTTTTGTAATGTCACTGCACCAAAGTCACAAAGACTATTGCCAATGATATTACAAAGTCCTCTATCGGACATTGTTACAAGACAATTCCTTAAAGTACATTCCTTTGAACATCCTTTTGCATAAAAGTTTCTAATCTAGACATAGATTTTCAATATCCAATTCTCAATATGGACACGTTTCCATATTTTCCATATGACAACTCATTCTTAATAGAATCTTATCTATTCGTAATAAAGTTGATATGGTTCATCCAATATGGAAACATTTCCATAATTTCCATATGACAACTCATTCTTAATAGAATCTTTTCTATTCATAATAATATCTATATGGTCCATCCAATACCATGCTTCCAACTACTCACAAGCGATAAATCCTTGTCAAACTTTGGATTGTCCTTTGATAGTTGTTTAATTATTTTAGTCAAAATCAATTCTAGTCCCTTTTCCCTCTAAATGCGCTCAACATTTGGAAAATATTAGAATGGTCAAACATTAAAGCATTTGCAATTGATCCTATACCCGAAGCGTATGGGACACGACGCATAATGTTTTATTTGCTATGTTCTCAAAATTTGAATTGTGAAGAGGAATGCCGTAATCATAATCGAAATCTTAAGAACACACTATGTACCCTTGACTAAATTTATTAACATTTCTCAACCTAATCCTTTAGATTTGAAATGAAGTATAATATTCTCTCTCTTAATTATAGCAAAACAACTTTACAACCCTTACGACTTTGCAAGGTATAACTCTTGTTTTCTATAATTAATATTGCCAACTTGCAATACATGCCTTAATAATCATACAATCATAACATTTATGTTCCCACTATCATGATTATTATAAAACATAAAACTTATGCTCCCACTAGCTTTGACATGTATTGAAAAGCAGCTTGACTTTCAGAAAAACAATGCTTATTGAATTTCTTAAGTTCATGTTTCTAATACTTAGTGCTTTGATAATCTTTTATCAAGGCTTCTTGAACTTATACACCTTTGCCTTAGATAGTTCATATGTGTGTGTAATCAATTGTCAAACCTCACAATTCAAATTATGGAAAGGGATACCGTAACCATAATCGAATTTGAGAATGCAATTTTACAATCACTATCTTCTTAAAATCTTTCTTAGTGAAAGCACTTCCTCACAATCATTTTCATGAAGGAGGAAATCTTATGACACTTAGATTTAAACGGTGTATTTGTTCCTATCCATGTGAATATGTCAAAACCAAAGTTTACGACAAATTGAAACTCATATGGATCGAACTTTCTTGATCTCGATTTCTTGCCTTTATGATAGCACTGCTGCCCACCATGTCTTCCAAGTAGTTAAGCAGCTCTCCCTTTCCTATCAATGTACCTTTCATTGATTAAGGTGCCTTGCCTTTTATGCGTTCAAAATGAGAACTCATAGAACTCACATGCATAATTAACTCAATTGGAACAACACAGAAACAAAATAATGTCAACACGATAGATTGTAAACCACAACTTGTGTGCTAGTGATTATCGAAAAGGTTTATTTGATTTGTTCTTGAAACCTTTTAAGACCATTAAGGCTCCCACTGACTCCTTGACATATAAGATTTTTTTTTGTCAACAACCATTTCTTGACAAACAAATATTCAAGAGTTAGTGTAGCTTTTATCAAAACACTTCATAAATTGGTCCTAGTTGGTCTTTGTCTTATTCAAGACATCACAACTTTTCACATTTGATTAATGTTATAAACCTTCTTAATACTTATCACTCAATTTCACAATCTTAACTCTAAGACTTGTTTTTGGAACGAAGTATGATTGACTTCTTGATTTAACCATTTCTTCAATTCTTGATTCCTCTTCTTAGACATACAATTGTACTAAGACTCACTTAGACGATCAATTGAGACATGGTCTTTGTCTTATTCAAGACATCACAACTTTCCACATTTGATCAATTAAAAAACTTTTATCTTTCTGCCTACTTGATTCTTCTTATTCGTTTGCTATTGATTTAAACCTTTTTAATCAATTCCGAATTACACTTAATCTTATAAGTATAATCATATTTACTAAACTTTTAGTAAAACATGATGAATATCTTTGTTACTATTATGGTGGACTTGATCAACACGCAACTTTGTGTGCTAGATCTCCTAGTCCTTCATTTGACACTTTGTCAATGAATTAGTCTAATTTCTAAAATATGAAATTTCTCATTCATCGTGCAACCAAGTTGCATGATTCCAAGTTTCTGTCCAATTGAAACTTGGGCGATGAGAAACTCTCCCTATTTGGTAAATTGTTGACTTTCCATAAATAACATAATAAGAACCCAATCCGTTATTGCTAATAATAGAAACATTCAAACATCAACTTTTCATATACGCCATTGCAAAGATAAATAATATAAAATCAAAATTTATTTTATTGCGGAAAAAATGTGTCCTTACAATGCAATTCATTGAAAAACTATGCTAATACATCTTTCTTAGCAATGTAATTCTAACTCTAAGTAGTAGCTCAACAATCTAATCTTCGAGAAATGCGATCGAAATCCATTCCTTCACGGTTGGATTCTGCTCACTTCTTCCCTTAAGCTTCCTTTCTTTTCTTCGATCCTACAAAACATCAATTGTAATCTTATCAATTTATGTATTAAGAATCTAGAATAGAAGCTTAAAAGAGTTAGTCAATGGATTTTACCTAAAGTAGAGCCATACGTTTTGACTCTCCCATCTCTTAGATCTCTTAGGTAAATAGGGCAGCTTCGTCTCCAATGCCTTTTTCTCTTGGCAATAAAATCAAATTGACTCTTTTGGAACATGACATGGAACTACATCATACATTGCTTTTCTCTTATGATCAAACTTTTCGATCATAGCATGTCTTTCGTTGCCATTGTCTAAATCCATAGAGGTCTTGAAGGCAGATTCACCAATCAAGTTTGCTTTTCTATTGCGCCAAACCATTGCTGATTCAGCAGCAATAAGCATATAGATGAGATCTATAAGGGTCACGTCGCGGTTCATCATACAGTACTCTCTTACGAACTCACTATATGAGTTATGAAGTGACTGAAGAACCCAATCAACAGCCATTTCCTCACAGACAACGGATCCCAACATTTTTAACCTATCAATGTGTGACTTTATCCCCAGGACGTGTGCACACACCGACTTTCCTTCTTTATGTTTACTTGCCAAAAGGGCAGAGTGATCTTGGACTTTTCAAGCCTTTGAACTTATGGGTTAGGGAGAATAATTGGAGGAGGTGGAGGAAGTGAAGCATGAGTTCTTGTTCCTCGATCGAATCGTGGAATATCATCTTCATGTGGAAAGCTTGTTCCAAGGGATTTGGTAAGACCATAGTTGTCAAACTTTTACATCTACAAAACGGGAGAAAACGAATTCAAGTTAGTTGATTGATTGAGTCCTTAGTAAATCACCCAAATGAGATACTAAGGCTAGGACCCAATAGAACATTCTACAACTCGGGAGAGGGATGCCATAACCCAAATTGTAGAACATTTGAAGGTAAGTGAATGACGATTCACTAATTTCCACCATGAAAAACGAAAAAGAAATGTAGGTTTTAAATCTATGAAAACTCCCAGATCCTATGAGATTCATTGAACATTTCAATGGCATGTTTAAATCTCGATATGCCCCTCTTGTTTGTGACAGGGATGTCGAGGATCACAATGCGGATGTGAATAACCATGCAAACTTTGTAACGACCAAAATTTCAAAACAATTAAAACTTTTCAAAACCACCCATTTTAATAACGTTGTTACAAAAAGGTTTTCAAAACATAATTTAACAGAGTATTTTTCCCAGGTTCAAATCATAAAACAACGCGGGGAACGGTACGATCACGCCTTTTCCTTGCCACAGACTCCTGAGAACCTGAAAACATAAAACCACAACTGTAAGCCCGAAAGCTTAGTGAGATACCCCCAAAATACCAACCACATATACGCCCTTCCAGGCCACGACCTTCCGGCCCATAACACATCGCCTTCCAGCCCATAACATAAAATGCCCACATAACATAACAGATCATAGAACAGCCATACATATCGGGTCAAACCCCAGACCAAGCAACTGTGCACAAAACATATAATCATCAACAGATCACATAACATACCATTACCCTAACCAAGATACCGGCCTACCGGTCACTAGCATAACATCGCCCTACGAATCAGTCAACATACCAATTACACACATACGCCTTTCCAGGCCATGACCTTCCGGTCCACATCACAATGCCTTCCGGCCCACAACATGCAATGCCTTCCGGCCCACAACATATAATGCCTTCTGGCCCATAACGTAATGCCTTCCGGCCCATATTCTGGAATATCATAACAACAAACACTACCCGGATTTCCATCCGATAAAGGGTCGGCCTTGGTGCCGTAGACCCTGTCGATATAGTGAGGATAACTCACCTCGAAACTGCCGACTGAATAGATAACTCAAGCTGCTCCGATCACTGATACGATCTCCACCTCTGGACAGCCACCAATGCACTTAACTCAAACAATAATCAACAATTACCAAAATACCCCTGGAAACCACTGGTCAACCCTTGGTCAAAGACAAGGTCAAAGTCAACCCCTGACTGACCCTACTCGCCGAGTCAACCCGATGACTCACCGAGTTCCTATACTCAGAACTTCACTCAATTCGCGACCTAACTCGCCGAGTCACCCCGAGACTCGCCGAGTCCCACAACTTCTGAGTCCTCTCGCACACAACTCACCGAGTCATCCCTTGATTCACCGATTCTTGACTCAACCAGAGAATATCGGAACTCTTCGACAAGACTCGCCGAGTCCAAGAACAGACTCGCCGAGTCTATGGCTATCTCCAACCTACTTGCCGAGTTGTTCATACAACTCGCCGAGTTCCATGCCATCTTCATCCAACTCGCCGAGTTGTTCTTCCAACTCGCCGAGTCCCAGCTCATCTTCAAACAGCTCGTCGAGTACACCCATGTGACTCGCTGAGTACTACCGGTCTGAATCCATACAGAAGCAATCCAAGCCATGCAATTGATCCAAAACATAGATCTAGCCTCCTATAGCCCATTCATCACGTAAAGTGGCAAACTTTACGTGAATCCATAGAGATCTAGGCCATTTGCACTTTGGTTTAGGGTTTGGGACATGAAAGCTTCACTAAACACTCCAGCACAGGGACTTTTATGCTCTCTGATTCTTCTCCATTCCAGATCTGAGGTAGCAACCTCAGATCTAACCTCTAGACTTCCAATTACATCCATAGGCAAGTTCCCACAAACCCCAAAATGAAGAAATGACATAACAATAGACCAAGAACGAGATATTACCTCCAATGGACGCCCCAACTGCAATGTAATTCGAGTCCAAGCAAAGACCCTTGCTCCAAGCCTTCAATCTCTCAAAACTAATTTAATAATCATCTCCTTCAAGCTCCTAATTGAGATATGATCACTCACACACGAAGGCTAAGGGTTTCTGGACTTGGAGATGAATAAAGAGGCTGAGAGTGGGCTGTTATGTTCTTTATATAGGGCTCAACCCCGGGAATTAGGGTTTTCTCCACTCAGCGCCTACTCGCTGAGTCCTCCTTACCGACTCGCCGAGTCGGCTACTTAACACGCGACCCAGTCGTGACTCTACTCGCCAAGTCCATCCATGGACTTGCCGAGTCACTCTTCCACAACTTACTCTTTTAGCCCTTCAACTATACTCTTGATATTTTGGGATGTTACAATTCTCGCCCACTTATATTAGGCTTCGCCCTCGAAGCCTACAACAACTCAATTCCAAAGATACTCCCACAACGCTCCACCTGGCCTTAACCGGACCAGGTCCCTCAAGGCATACTTATCGAAACTCGAACCCTCTTTCCCCTCCTTCATGGTGTCCTGACCACGGTCTCGAACCGGGCAACGACTGTACCCCTGATTATCATTCTCAATAACCGAGAATTACCCAAGATGCAACTCTGCTCTAAATCTCAACAATCGCTCGACCCATAAGGGTTAGAAAACCATGAACCATCGGATCTCCGATCCGAATCCCACTCTATCCATTCCGGGACAACTGAGAGACCCATTCTCAATCTCAGAGCTACTCTCACGAGTTCTCCCCTTGCAACCGCATACACATGCTGAACTAGCTCTAACACCCTCAGGTTGGGAAAACCTGATACACTGATAATACCCTCAAACATCCCCCAGGATGAACCACTAATATACACCCCATACCCTGATCAGAATCACACTAAGAGTTCAAGACTCTCTCTCTCCCTGCATCCTTTCCGAGCCTCTTGGCTCTACACTTGCGGATTTCCCTCTGCGACCTCGGCAGACATTCCAAACCGGATGAGCTTCTAATCCACTGCCGCAAACACGCTGCTCAATAACGATACTCGAATTGCTCTAATCATAACTCTGCTCTGCCGCTTTCACTTTCGTGAACTTGCACTCCCTCTCGGAGTTACACACCTCTTACCTCTCTCTCTTCCTTTACCAAGGAATCCACCCGGCCCCAATGTCACTCCGACAAATGCCACGGTGCTCGCCCGACGCTACACCACCCTTAGCGTGTCCGCTAACCATCCAACACACTTACTCTGACTCTCCTCGCAGGGACTCTCAAGCCCATGCACTACCTCAACTTAACAAGATCACTACCCGGGGCCAGACCTTCCAATGCAATCACACTGCAACATACACAATCTGTAATCTCAAACTGATCCAACAATACCAGCAGAGTCTCTAGCATGACTGGACCGACTCACATAACACATATTAGCCACTCGAGGCTAGATCTCTATGGGTCCGTACACCCAAACTCTGTGAACCCTCAGGTTCTAACTCTGGGAACCTTCCGGTTCCAACTCTATAAACATGCACAACATAAATCCCATAGAATTAATGCAGTACAACACATCACGTACATAAAGCATACAAATACTCTGATCACATAACCCCGGTTACCTACTCAAACTTGATCCCGGCCCGCTTCCAGGCCTCCACAATCAAATGCCCTAGGTCTGTATCCCGCCCCGTATGCCCGACACTTGCTCCTATCAGCCTATACTTTGGGCTGACAGAACACTGCGGAATCCCAACAGCTAAGCACCCTCAAATACTCCTCGATCTCCCGGATAATTCTCCAGTTCTCCCCCACTTAAAGCACTGACTAACAACCACTGGTCGCCATTAACGACCTTCCAGAACAACCCCGCACAAAGAGAAAACTTACACACCAACTGCTTCCCACAAGCATTAGCAACTCTCAGCAAAACACATCTCCTCACTGATCAATCCGCTCAAAAGGAATCCGATCTCCAAATTTCCCTTCCACGAATGTGGATGCTACCCGACATTCAACCCAATGTCGCATCTCCACTAATAACCCTCACGAACGATAACCAACGATAGCACTAAACACCAAACTATAATCATACCAAACCCTCAGGGAACAACGGATACCAAGACGAAAACCCGAAACACGAATCCATAACCATGCCATACCCGCAAAACGACGAATACCGCATCGAATCCACACAAAGATACCAGCACAAACAATACAACACAATAATCACAAGATAAAAAAACATCAAGAAAGAAACATATCCGCAGCTGCATCCGGCACTACTCTGACCTCCTCTGCCGCAAGCTGATAAGCACGACCCTGAGCCCCTAGGGGCTCCGCTCCACCCTGACCTCCACCTGAGATCCTCAAGGTGGCCGGTGCTGGAGCCTGCACCGGTCCTGTACAAAGCTGTGGACAGTTGACCCTCAAATGTCCAACTTGACGACAATGATAACAAATCCTCAAATCCCGAATCGGCACTGACTGCCGACAATCCCGCGCATAGTGCCCCTCCTTTCCGCACTTGCGGCATGCACCACCGGACCAACAAACTCCAGTGTGACCCCTCCCACACTTCCCACAAGTGTGGCCACTCTGATCCCCCACACTAACATCAACGATCCTGGACCGTTTCGGCGCCGCCTGCGACTGCATCAGAGCCTGCCTCAACTCACGCAACTGCAACTCATCCTCAAACTCACGCCGCCTGGCGGCCTCCAGCAACTCCAACAAGGTCTCGCACCTCTGCGCAGACACGAACTGTCTGATATCCCCCTTGAGCACACTCAGATATCGGGACATCTGAGCCTGCTCCGAAGCGAACTCAGGGCAAAACATCGCCCTCTCAGTGAGCATCCTGGTGATCTCAGTCACCGACTCCGAATCTTGCTTCAGCTCAAGGAAATCCTGAGCCAATCTCTCCGTCTCATCCTGCGGAACATAGCGAGTGCTGAACATCTCTCTGAACTGATCCCATGAAATCGCAGGCTTCTACGCATCCGAGTATGACCCCGTGGTTAATCTCCACCAATCCTTCGCCCAGAGCCTCAACAGGTTCAGAGCACACCTAACCCTCAGATCAGCAGGGCATGAACACGTGAAGAAACTGTTGGATAAGGTGTCTAAGTCCATAACTATTTCGGGCTTGTACTTGACCCGACCTGGCATGGTCCATTTGGGTTGCATGGCACCATGCAATTGGATAGACTAAATGAGAGAAATAACACTTGGAGATTATTAATATATTATAAGTTCTAATATATTAATAATATTATATGATTAGTTGATCAAAGAATTAATTTGGAATTAATTAAGTGATCAAAGGATAACTAATTAAATATATGAGTTGATTATGTAAATCATCCATATCTTGTATAGTGGGCTAAGAGGCTCCATGGATTATCAAGTTGGGTTCTACCCATAGGATGCTCCATGGATGCTCCATAGGAGTTACAAACCCATGGTTCATGGAAATGAAGAGTCATGACACATTAGGGTTTACATGGTGTAACCCTAGATGTGTCAACACTATATAAGAAGCATATTCTCCACCAAAATCGGCTACACTAAGAAACTAGAGGGCTTGGCCGATTTTGAGAAGTGTGTTATCTCAAGAGTCTTTCCAAGAGCATTTGGTGTTGTGTGAAGCATTTGAGGCATCACACTTGGGGTGCTAGGCTCACAAGGTTTCAAGGAACATAAGCAACAACAAGGTAAGTTATTCTATCTTTCATTCAAGTTAAAATTGTTCCCATGTATGCTAGATAGGAATATAACCTTGGAAATTCAACTTTGCATGATAATTAGACAAACATAGATCCAAGGTTATTAGGGTTGCATGTACACTTAGGAAGTGTTAGAATGCTCAAAACCCATCAGTGGTATCAGAGCCTGGTTTTGTTTGTTTGTTATTTGTGCTTAAAAGTTGAAGAAAGTCGAAAAGTCTGCTGTCTGACTGATGGACTCGGCGAGTCCATGGGGAGGACTCATCGAGTTCATGTGTATCTTCAACCTACTCGGCGAGTAGGTTTATACACTCGGCGAGTAGGGTCAACAGAGTGCAGAATTTCGACTTGAGTTGCTGGAAATGGATTAGAATCATTACCCTAAAATGTTTTGGTACTTGAAAACTTATTTTAGAAGGTGTAATGTCTTTTCTAACTCATTTACAACAACTAGTTATCAAAATTACAAAGATTAAATGTGATTTTGATGCTTGAAAGTGTTCATATTCATATTCTTGTTCTTATGATGTTTAGATGATCATAGGAATTATTTGTAACCTATGTGGTAGATTAATTCATGATCATAATGTGTTTTAATGGAGTCCATAACTTGTCCTCAAGTTATGGAAAACCAAAAGTCTCTTGGATTAAAAACCATTAAAAGAACACAAGAGTTAGAAAAATGAAAAGTCCTCATTTTATTACTCTATTAAACTCATAAGTTACAAGAAATGAAAAGTTTTGAAAGTTTACAAAACTTGCCCTCAAGTTTTGGAACAAGTAAAATTAAGTTAAAACTTTAGTTCGAACCCCTAGAATTTTAAAAGTTAAAAATTCAACCCTTATACTTATATTATTATGATTTAATAATTATATATATATGTATAAGAACAAAGTCGTCTTACCGCTAGTACGCCTCATTCACGAAGCCGGTCTATAAGGTGGGTATAAGGTTGTTGCCTATAAAATGGTGACTTAATGGGTGTCCACTCTCACCCACCGCTTGCTTGATCGGTGGAGGGTCGTTAGCCGAACGGGTAAGACAAGGACTTATTAATTCTCATTCAAAGTATGATGAATATTATAAAGTAACTAAATGTTTTATTAAATTCCCAATCTTAGTTACTTTAGGAAAAATGTGAATAAGGTGCTATTCCATGAAATTACACTTTACAGTTTGATTAAGTCGTTGGTGGAGCGTGTGTGGTTAACCGACACACTAACTTGGACTTAACAAGGTAGGTAAAGGGTGACTTAGGGTTTATTATAGTATCGATGGAGCGTGTGTGGTTAACCGGCACATCGATTGAGTGATAAACTTTAAGGGTACCAAGTGATTTGCATGGTTACTTCACACCTCGTTTTGTGATCCTCGGTATCCCAGTCACAAAACTTGGAGGGCACACTCGAGATTGAAACATGCCTTTGAAAAGTTCATTGAATCTCAAAGAATCTAGGAATTTCTAAGAACCATTCAAAAACCTAATACTAAAATATTGCGGTTTTCGTGGTGGAAATTGGTGAATCGTAATTAACCTACCTTTCAAATATGATATAGCTTAGATTACGGCATACCTCTTCTAAGTTATATTATATTGTGATTGGATCCTAGCCTTAATATTACATTTGGGTGTTTTATTAAGGACTCTCTTATATCTAAACTAATCTTGTTCTCTTTCCTTCAGATGTCTTTCAACAATGCTTCTGGCTCTAATCCTAATGGCTCCTTTACCCTTATGAACTTGTGTGGGAAAGTCACCTTTGATGGATCCAACTTCAATGAGTGGATCAGAAACATTAGGATGATTACCCGCTACGAGGACAAAGAATATGTCCTTGACAAGGAGTTTAAGGAGATTGATGAGTCCACTGCAACTCCTCAGGAGATCGCTGAATTTCGGGCACATGAAAGGGATGCTACGAAAGTGGCTTGCATCATGATGGCCACGATGACAGCGGAACTCCAAAAGTCTTATGAGGATTTCTACCCTTATGAAATGCACCAAGATTTGATGGAAAGATACCATCAAAGTGCAAGACAAGAAAGGTATGAAATCATCTGCTCCATGATAACAACCATGATGAAGGACGGAGAATCCGTCACAAGCCACATGCAGAAAATGCAAAGGTATGTGGATCGTTTGCTGAAGCTTAATGTGAACTTCCCGGAGGATCTTGCAATAGATATTATTTTCCATTCCTTACCATCGTGCTATGATCAATTCCGCATGACATATCACATGAACAAGGAAGAAGTCACCCTCAACAAACTTCAGGGACTTCTCAAGACCGCAGAATCAGGTCTTAAGGGGAAGTCGGTTGCTATCACTCCTACTCAAAACTCTACTCCGATTTTGGCAATCGGGAAAAGTCCAGGGAGGAAGAGAAAGAGCTCTTCTAAGGGTACCAAGGTTCGGACCCTTGATGGCTTTTCTTCAAGTGGAACCAAGAAAGGTTTCATTACTCCTTCTTCTGACCCAAAAGAGGTTGAATGCTTCTATTGCCATGAAAAAGCTCATTGGAAGCGGAACTGCCCAAAATACCAGCAAGATGTGAAGGATGGGAAAGTTAAACCCAACCATACAGGTATTTACACTATCATTTCTAATAACTCACCCCATTCTAATTCTTGGGTCCTTGATACCGGGTGTGGTATTCATATTTGTTGTGACTTGCAGGGACTAAGAAGAAGTGAGGATGTGGAGCAAGGAAGGATAAACTTGATCATGGGGAATAGGAAAGCTATACCTGTTACCAAGATTGGAGTTTATACTTTATCGCTAAGTAGTGGGTTTAGTTTAGATTTGAATAAATGTTGTTACTCGCTAGGAATGGCAAGAAATATTATTTCCTTTCATGCTTTGTACAAACAAGGGTTTACCTTTTCATTTAATAATGAAGTTGGTTCTATTGATGCTTTCTTTAATAATGTTCTTTATTTTAAAGCATTACCTTGTGATGGTGTGTATGAAGCTGTATCTGTTGTAGGTAACTTAGGAAATAATGTTTTGTGTATTGATTCTACCAATAATAACTTGGATAAATCATCTTTATGGCATTGTCGTCTTGGACATATAAGCAAGAAACGCATAGGCCAACTCCAAAAGGATGGAGTCTTGGAGTCATTTGACCTAAAGTCAGATGATAGTTGCGAATCATGCTTACTTGGAAAAATGACAAAGTCACCCTTCACAGGTTCGTGTGAGAGGGGTGAAAGTTTGTTGGACCTTATACACACGGATGTGTGTGGACCATTCAAACATGCCACAAGGGATGCTAATCGTTATTATTTGACTTTTACTGATGATTATAATAGATATGGATATGTCTACTTGATCAAGCATAAGTCAGAGACTTTCGAGAGGTTTAAGGAATTTAAACAGGAAGTCGAGAATCAATTGGGCAGGAACATTAAGATGCTTCGATCCGATCGTGGTGGTGAGTATCTTAGTTCAGAGTTCCTCGACTATCTAAGGGAATGTGGGATAGTCTCACAATTGACACCTCCCAGGACACCACAGTTGAATGGTGTGGCTGAGAGGCGTAATCAAACCTTGTTAGATATGGTTCGTTCCATGATGAGTCGAGCTACGCTACCAATCTCATTCTGGGGGTATGCCTTAGAGACTGCCGCCCATATTCTTAATCTAGTCCCTACAAAGAAAGTTGCCAAAACTCCTCACGAGATGTGGACTGGTAAAGTACCTAAACTAGAACACATCAAGATTTGGGGTTGCGAGGCTTTCGTGAGACGCGAGACTCATGATAAGCTCGAACCTCGAAGCGAGAGGTGTATTTTCATCGGTTACCCACATCGATCCTTTGGTTACCTCTTCTACAGACCTAGTGACAATGTGGTCTTTGTAGCAAGAAGAGGAGTCTTTCGAGAAAGAGAATTTATAAGCCAAGGAGACAGTGGGAGGCAAATTGATCTTGAAGAAATTCAAGAATCAAGCGGTGAAGGAACTTCAAACTCTAGCCCTCAACTTGAGGAGGAAACTCCTGTTGAGCCAATTGAGAAATTTGTACCTCTGAGACGTTCCACGAGAGTTAGGAGTGCACCTGAGCATTACTATGGATTCCATATTACTGCAGAAGGTGAGACACTTATTAGTGATGAAACACTAGTAAGTCAAGATGACCCTAATAGCTACGAGGAAGCCATGGCAGGCCCCGAGTCTGCAAAATGGAAAGAGGCTATGGATAGCGAGATACAATCCATGTATGACAATCAAGTTTGGAACTTGGTTGAAAATGTACCAGGTCGTAAGACAGTAGGGTGCAAATGGGTCTTCAAGAAGAAAACCGACATGGATGGTAAAGTACACACTTATAAGGATAGACTGGTTGCAAAGGGCTTCTCTCAAATTCCTGGAGTGGACTATGATGAGACCTTTTCTCCGGTAGCCAAGATTAAGTCTATTCGGGTTCTGTTAGCCATAGCTGCATTTCATGATTATGAAATATGGCAGATGGATGTCAAAACCGCCTTCCTTAATGGAAAGTTGGCTGAAGATGTTTACATGAGTCAGCCAGAGGGTTTTGTCAGCAACGAGTACCCTAATAGAGTGTGTAAGCTTGAGAAATCCATTTATGGATTGAAGCAAGCACCTCGCAGATGGAATCTTTGCTTTGATGAAAAGGTCAAGGAATTTGGCTTTTCTAGGATTGAAGATGAATCTTGTGTGTATGTCAAGGCTAGTGGGAGTATAGTTAGCTTTTTGGTATTGTATGTGGATGACATACTACTCATAGGAAACGACATTCCAACTCTGCAGGAAGTAAAGTCCTGGCTTGGGAAGTGTTTCGCTATGAAGGACCTCGGTGAAGCTGCCTATATTCTAGGGATAAGAATCTTGAGAGATCGGAGTAAAAGACTAATTGGACTTAGTCAGAGTACCTACTTGGATAAGGTGCTGAAGAGATTTAGCATGCAGGATTCCAAGAAAGGAGAGTTACCCATCCAGAGTAACACCAGATTGAGTAAGACACAAAGCCCTAGCACTGAGGCTGAGATAGCAGAAATGAGTCGAACACCTTACGCTTCGGCTGTAGGATCGATCATGTATGCTATGACGTGTACTCGACCCGATGTAGCTTTTGCCTTGAGCGTGGTTAGCAGGTATCAGGCGAACCCTGGCAAGGCACACTGGACTGCGGTAAAGAATATCCTCAAGTACCTACGGAGGACTAAGGACTGGGTTCTTACCCTCGGTGGGAGTGATGACTTGAGAGTTGTAGGGTATAGGGATGCTAGCTTCCAAACTGATAGGGATAATTTCCGCTCTCAGTCGGGCTGGGTCTTTACCCTAAACGGAGGAGCAATTTCTTGGAAGAGTTCCAAGCAAGAGACAGTGGCAGATTCTACTTGTGAATCAGAGTATATTGCAGCTAGCGAGGCAGCAAAGGAGGCAATATGGCTGAAGAACTTCATTGGAGACCTTGGAGTTGTACCAGCTATTAAAGAGCCAATGGAAATTTTCTGTGATAGTGAAAGTGTTGTTGCCTTAGCCAAGGAACCAAGGGATCATGGGAGATCCAGACACATCGACAGAAAATACCATTTCATTAGACATTGGATCGAAGAAGGACACCTCGTGGCAAAGAGGGTATCATCAGTTGAGAATCCGGCAGATCCCCTCACAAAGGGACTGACTCGGGTTAAGCATCTTCAGCATGCTCGGAGCATAGGGCTGAAGGATGATATTAGATTCAGTAGTTAGATAATCTCGAAATTTGTAAAGTGTAATTGACATTTGATGATGAATAAAAGTGTTTTATTTATGAGTAAAGTGTTGCTATCTCTTGTCGATCGTTTACTATATTTCTTTTGCATGTTTTGACTTCCAGAATAATTTTGTTTGGTATAACATATTATTCAAACCTCCACAGTCGGTCATATGTTGGAAGTAGATATGAATCAAGACTGTCATGTTTGGTTGTAGAGGTCTTGGACAAGGCTACAACAATCATGAGTGCTCATAAGTTCTGAGCATTGGACTCAACCCACGCTCACTGGAATCACTTCATGGAATTTTATCTCGAGTGATTGTGAGACGGTAATATCATATAAGTCTTCAAACCTAGAGATATGATTTGTTACTTACAAGTTGGTTATGCATTGACTGTACGAAACCGCATTGGTAACTCGATGTTATAAAACGTACCTTTGTGTGTAATTCAATGAGTGGTAGAACAAACATATGAGTCGAAGTTTATCTGTTCCTTCTTGGATTAGAAGCTGATATCTGGGCCCCTCGATGATTTTGTTTTGACCCATGTACCGGGCCCGGTCAGAACTAAGTTGATGTGTTTAATTAAGTTCTATGTCAAACAAATCGGAAATCGGGAAACAAATGCTGGACAATAAGCAAGACAATGTTCCATGTATTTGTCCGGCTGATATCTAGAATAGAGGATTATATGATCACTTATCTTAAATGGCGTACCATCATCTTCTCAGTTCCGAGAGACCTTGAAAGAGCTACGATTGCCGGTCGGTTCTTGAAGTACTAGAGATATAGTTATTAGACGTATCCAAGTGGGAGACTGTTGGATAAGGTGTCTAAGTCCATAACTATTTCGGGCTTGTACTTGACCCGACCTGGCATGGTCCATTTGGGTTGCATGGCACCATGCAATTGGATAGACTAAATGAGAGAAATAACACTTGGAGATTATTAATATATTATAAGTTCTAATATATTAATAATATTATTTGATTAGTTGATCAAAGAATTAATTTGGAATTAATTAAGTGATCAAAGGATAACTAATTAAATATATGAGTTGATTATGTAAATCATCCATATCTTGTATAGTGGGCTAAGAGGCTCCATGGATTATCAAGTTGGGTTCTACCCATAGGATGCTCCATGGATGCTCCATGGGAGTTACAAACCCATGGGTCATGGAAATGAAGAGTCATGACACATTAGGGTTTACATGGTGTAACCCTAGATGTGTCATCACTATATAAGAAGCATATTCTCCACCAAAATCGGCTACACTAAGAAACTAGAGGGCCTGGCCGATTTTGAGAAGTGCGTTATCTCAAGAGTCTTTCCAAGAGCATTTGGTGTTGTGTGAAGCATTTGAGGCATCACACTTGGGGTGCTAGGCTCACAAGGTTTCAAGGAACATAAGCAACAACAAGGTAAGTTATTCTATCTTTCATTCAAGTTAAAATTGTTCCCATGTATGCTAGATAGGAATATAACCTTGGAAATTCAACTTTGCATGATAATTAGACAAACATAGATCCAAGGTTATTAGGGTTGCGTGTACACTTAGGAAGTGTTAGAATGCTCAAAACCCATCAGAAACACCCCTGCACGTCCGATTACCACCTGATAGCAACAATCGAGTCCTGAACTCCATCAAAGGTGGGAGGCTCCGTATTATCGAAGTCCCGATACTAAAAATCCCTACCAGCTCCTCCCCCTGCCGCTGCTACAGCCGCTGTAGCCGCCGCAGCAGCCATTTCCGCGAGAGCCGCATAGCGCTCATCAAAATACTCAACCATGGCGGTCTTGATCGACCCAAACAGTTCCGGCAACTCAGCCCGGAACAATGCAGCAACCTCATCATGCAGGACCTCGCGAATCCTCGCATCCAACTCGCTCGTGCTCATCTGATCGATAACCTCAGACGGCATCGATCCACCCGAAACTCTCTCTCCAGCTCCCGATCCTGATCCGGATCCACTCTCATCATGCCTCGGAATCTCCATACTGAAAAACACCATACCAAATCTCAGACTCATCCCACAAACCTGGGATCCAACTCTCTCAACCCAACCCTAGAGATCATGGTTTCCCTGATACACGTATGGGTCCTGTGCTTTCAGTAGTACGGGCCCATACTACCTTCCACACCTACCCATATTTGTATGAAGTACTACCACAATACTCTAGAGAACATGCATAACAACTATCAACCCTCACCACCAGCGGAACACTGAGAATCTCCCATAAGAGACCCTAGGCTACAGGCATCACAAATCAGGCAACATTATCATGAAATCCTGAAGATTACTAGCCTAACTCTCGCATGCTGTTCTATCAAAGCTCAATAAAGCAAGTGTCATGAATGGTAAATTTGGGGTTACCTACTGGCTCCGGCTGATCGTACCTCCGCGTCCCCCTTTTACTTAATTTGAAAACCATTTTAATTTCTCTTTTAAAACCTTCCTCGATTTGAGACTGGAGTTACACGAGTGTTCCTCCAATTCACTCAAACCAAGGCTCTGATACCAACTTGTAACGACCAAAATTTCAAAACAATTAAAACTTTTCAAAACCACCCATTTTAATAATGTTGTTACAAAAAGGTTTTCAATACATAATTTAACAAAGTATTTTTCCCAAGTTCAAATCATAAAACACCAACGCGGGGAACGGTACGATCACACCTTTTTCTTGCCACAAACTCCAGAGAACCTAAAAACATAAAACCACAACTGTATGCCCGAAAGCTTAGTGAGATACCCCCAAAATACCAACCACATATACGCCCTTCCAGGCCACGACCTTCCGGTCCAAAACATATCGCCTTCCGGCCCATAACATATTGCCTTCCGGCCCATAACACATCGTCTTCCGGCCCATAACATAAAATGCCCACATAACATAACAGATCATAGAACAGCCATATATATCGGGTCAAACCCCAGACCAAGCAACTGTGCACATAACATATAATCATCAACAGATCACATAACATACCATTACCCTAACCAAGATACCGGCCTACCGGTCACTAGCATAACATTACCCTACGAATCAGTCAACATACCAATTACACACATACGCATTTCCAGGCCATGACCTTCTGGTCCACATCGCAATGCCCTCCGGCCACAACATGTAATGCCTTCCGGCCCACAACATATAATGCCTTCCGGCCCATAACGTAATGCCTTGCGGCCCATATTCCGCAATATCATAACAACAAACACTACCCGGATTTCCATCCGATAAAGGGTCGGCCTTGGTGCCGTAGACCCTGTCGATATAGTGAGGATAACTCACCTCGAAACTGCCGACTGAACAGATAACTCAAGCTGCTCCGATCACTGATACGATCTCCACCTCTGGACAGCCACCAATGCACTGAACTCAAACAATAATCAACAATTACCAAAATACCCCTGGAAACCACTGGTCAACCCTTGGTCAAAGATAAGGTCAAAGTCAACCCCTGACTGACCCTACTCGCCGAGTCAACCCGATGACTCGCCGAGTTCCCATACTCAGAACTTCACTCAATCCGCGACCTAACTCGCCGAGTCACCCCGAAACTCGCCGAGTCCCACAACTTTTGAGTCCTCTCGCACACAACTCACCGAGTCATCCCTTGACTCACCGATTCTCGACTCAACCAGAGAATATCGGAACTCTTCGAAAAGACTCGCTGATTCCAAGAACAGACTCACCGAGTCTATGGCTATCTTCAACCTACTCGCCGAGTTGTTCATACAACTCGCCGAGTTCCAGGCCATCTTCATCCAACTCGCCGAGTTGTTTTTCCAACTCGCCGAGTCCCAGCTCATCTTCAAACAACTCGTCGAGTACACCCATTTGACTCGCCGAGTACCACCGGTTTGAATCCATACAGAAGCAATCCAAGCCATGCAATTGATCCAAAACATAGATCTAGCCTCCTATAGCCCATTCATCACGTAAAGTGGCAAACTTTACATGAATCCATAGAGATCTAGGCCATTTTCACTTTGGTTTAGGGTTTGGGACATGAAAGCTTCACTAAACACTCCAACACAGGGACTTTCATGCTCTCTGATTCTTCTCCATTCCAGATCTGAGGTAGCAACCTCAGATCTAACCTCTAGACTTCCAATTACATCCATAGGCAAGTTCCCACAAACCCCAAAATGAAGAAACGACATAACAATAGACCAAGAACGAGATATTACCTCCAATGGATGCCCCAACTGCAATGTAATTCGAATCCAAGCAAAGCCCCTTGCTCCAATCCTTCAATCTCTCAAAACTCCTTTAATAATCATCTTCTTCAAGCTCCCAATTGAGATATGATCACTCACACACGAAGGCTAAGGGTTTCTGGACTTGGAGATGAATAAAGAGGCTGAGAGTGGGCTGTTATGTTCTTTATATAGGGCTCAACCCCGGGAATTAGGGTTTTCTCCACTCAGAGCCTACTCACCGAGTCCTCCTTACTGACTCACCGAGTCAGCTAATTAACAGGTGACCCAGTCGCGACTCTACTCGCCGAGTCCATCCATGGACTTGCTGAGTCACTCTTTAACAACTTACTCTTTTAGCCCTTCAACTCTACTCTTGATATTTCGGGATGTTACAAACTTACATGGTGCCCTCACATGTTACAGTCACCTATTCGATGTGCAGGTGAACCACACACGCTCCATCGAACTATGACAAACATTGAGTCACCCTTTGCTACCTTTGCTTAGAACCATTTAGTGTGCCGGTAAACCACACAAGCTCCACTAACGTCTTCGCAAGGGCACAAAGTGTAATTTCATGGAATTGCATCAATTCACTTTTGCCTCAGTAACTAAGATTGGGAATTTGTAAAACATTTAGTTACTTTTGTATATCATTATACTTATAATGGAAGGTTTTCGTCCTATCCTACCCGTTCGGCTAACGACCCTCCACTAGTCAAGAGTGCGGTGGGTAAGAGTGGATACCCATTCAATCGCCATTTTATAGGCAATTTCCTTAAACACCCCTTATAGACCAGCTTCGTGAATGAGGCCTACTAACGGTAAGACTGACTTTTACTCATTCATATAAATAATGTTAGACTTTTAATATTATATATAGTATAGGGTGTATTTTACACTTTTAAAATACTAGGTGGTTAAAGTTAACAATTATAGTTTTAATTCAATTAAATTGTAAACCTAAACTTTTACGGATTTATTAAACCTCTTTTAATTATACTCCTTAATTAATTAATAAAACCATAAGGGTATGATTTGAACTTTTCAAAACAATAATAGGGTTTTAGAATTTAACATTCCTAATTAAACTTTTAATCAACTTTTAAATTCCAAAACTTGAGGGCAAATTTTGAAACATTTCAAAACATTAGGGTTTAGAATTTAAATATACATTAAACTATTAATCCAAAATTTTAAATTCCAAAACTTGAGGGCAAGTTTTGAAACCTTTTTCAAAACATTAGGTTTTCAACTATTTAAATTTCAAAACAACAAAACTTTTTGGGTTCAAATTTAAACTACAAAAACTAAAGGGGAAAATATGAAACTTTTCAAAGCACAAGGATCAAATAACAAATAATCTAAATTAACATTTAATCACATAATTATCCATATTTGATTTATTTAATGATTTATTGCAAAACAATTTACCAATTTAATCAAAATAATTAATCAATTATCACATAAGGAAACAAATATTTTATTAATTGTTAAATATCTTCAATTGGATCAAGAATATAGTCAAATATATCATAAAATCGGATTTATATTGATCTAATATGATAAGGCAACTATCCTTAAGCAAAAACAGCAAGAAATCCTGGTTTTCCCTCCATCTGACGAGCTGACTTGCCGAGTCAGGCATGGACTCGTCGAGTCAGCATGGACGCGGCGAGTTCATGTATGGACTCAGCGAGTCCAGCATGCAGAAACATAAAAATCGAATTTTTCAATCATACAATGCATCAATACAATAGAAACCAGTCTAGGCTCTGATACCACTGATGGGTTTTGGTCATAAGACATCCTATGTGCTCATACAAACCCTAATGCTTGGATCTAGGTTTCTCTATTGTACATGCAAGTTATCCAAGATTATAAAGCCTAATTCTAGCATTCAAGTAATCATATTAACATGAAAATAGGTTTAAGATGTTACCTTGATTCTTATGTAGCAATAACAATCCCAAATCTCCTTGTATTGACTTTAGAAAGCTTAGAGTCACAATTGTCACTCCTCTAATGGTTCACAAACACCATAAGCAAGAGGATGAAGAGGAGAGAGGATGGAGGCTGCCCAAAAACGTCTACAAAGCCTAGTGAAGTCTTAGCCACATTTTTGGGTCATAAGGGTCTTACATATAGTTAGGCAATTAGGGTTATCTAACAAGGAAACCCTAATTTGGATGCTTAAGCCCTAAGCAACCCATGGACTCCTTTAATTAGGGCCTTGGACGATTTCCTTATGGGTTTCCCCATAGAATTCGTCCACTCCTTAATTTAAGACATTCCATGGCCCAAATTGCAACTATCTTATAATTACAATTCCAGTCCCTTAAGTTTAATTAATCTCTTTTAGTCACAAAACTAATTACCAATTGATTATTGACTAATATTAATTAAACAATATGATTTCACCTTTAATATATTATTGTCATAATATATTAATAAACCATATTTAATCCTTTCTCTCCATAATTCATCCTATCAAGTTGCTTTGGTGAAGGCAACCCAAAAGGACCATGCACCATCGGGTCAAGTACATACCAAAACAGTTATGGACTTAGACACTAATCCAATAGGAGGATCAGAAGAAACCAATGGTGGTGGGTGGACAACTTCGTCTTCTTCATCTTCAATAATAATCTTCGAATTAGATGTAGATCCTTCTTGATTATTTGAAGACACATTAAATGATTTGAAAAGAGATGTGTAGTCAAATAACCAGTCGGGACCCACTCTTGCATCTATCTCATTTTCCTCAAGCCAATGAACATCAAAAGATTCTACAATCTGTTTTGTCCTATTATTGTACACCCTGTACGCAGTTCGAGCAGCATGCCCAACAAAGTAATGGTCATCGGCTTTTGAGAATTGTCCATTTCTTGTTTGAATTTGTGTTCAATTCACCATTACGAGAACTAGTTCTGGGGGTTTTTCTAGTTAAAGATCGTCCCCAAAATTCTTTCTCCCCTCTATTTGTTGTATGAGAAACAAACATCCGGTTCATACAATTCCTTGCAATGTGTCTAGCAGTGCCACTGTTAAAACATATTTGTTTATTATCAAAAGTTTTGGCACTACTATCGAAAGATTTATTCTTTCGTTTTCATTTTTAACACTTCCAAACTTGCAAAATCCATCACAAGATGTTGAACCAGATGTGGAAGGTGCAGAGACATGCAAATCAGATTTAGCAGTTTGATCAGAAACAACACCATCAGTAATAGAATTATCAGACTGAAATAAAACACCACCCGACACCAAAACATTTGCGTTTTTTTTTACACAGACACATTACTGAAATTAACACCAGACTCAGACACAAGATTATTTGACTCAAAAGTTTCAGCTTCATGCTTCCCCTGATCTATTGATATATTTGCACTTAAGGTAGAAGCGTTAGTATGCAAGCTCTCATTATTAGACTGTATTGCCTACTAAGAAGCTTACTTTCCATATACCATGCGAGGTTCTCTGTCAATTTCTTCTTGAGACAAGGGAATAGTTGTCACACCCCCAAACCAGAACAGCAGAAACATTCGGGGGCGGAGGACGTCATATTCAGTATCATAACAGTTCATAGAAAGGAAAGTACACACCACCATACATCTTATGGTTTCCAAAATGTTTACATAATTGTATTCGTTACATGTTCAAAAGATAAATACATAAACATCTTTCAAAAGAAGTAATTAACGTCAGCACGTTAATCCTCAAAAGTTGATTTCCAAACCTGCTTAGCGGTTCCCTGAGAATACAAGTTATTTCAAAGAAAAAGTGTCAACAATTAAGTTGGTGAGTTCATACGTAGTGTTTTGAGAAAATGTACGCCATTCGAAAGTTCATGTATGTTTTCCAGAAAACGCGGTATTTTCAAATGAAAAGAGTTATGATTCGTTGGGTTGAAAATGAATGTATTAGATCTAGCAAATCCCATATTTTCCCTAATACTTGAGATATGATTTGTTGTGCTTTCCAAGAGAAACCCTTATTTTCTTATAAAAGTGTGAAATGCATATGAATGTTCGTGTTATAAGTTGTAAATAGTTGCACCAAGAAAATCCCTTATTTTCCTATTAGTTGTTTGTTTTAGATGCAGGAAAAAGCCTTATTTTCCTAACATAACTGGCAGTCTCTAAGACCGAAAATCGCAAGCAACCGACGTGCTTAAAAGTTGTGGCATAGTTTTATATAATAAAGTTATACGAAGATCGCACTTGTTAGATGAAGAATAGTTTTAATAGCTACTCGTTCATAAAAGCATAATACCATAATAACTGTATATCCGATGAGTTTTATAACCATACTAAACATAATATGCATGTTGCGACGTTCTTCAGGCGTCGTAGCGTTATGACAAACTGTCACCCCAAAGGACGGACTGTAGCTAACAGTCAGGGCGCGGGATCATGACTTCCCGTATAGATCTATACACATTTGACACGTTCTCCGAACGGGAGACTCTGGTTATAGACAGGACTTGTAGCGATACCTTTTAGAAAAAAGGCAGTGTTTGAAGATGTACTTGTCTCACGGATTCTCAACTAATTCTGTATTAAAGTAATAGTTTTGTATGCAAAGATCATCCTTTCTCACAAAGTTTTGACAATGCATAAATCATAAGTTTTTAAAATGTATTAAAACGGTTTAACAACGAAGGATACTTTGGAATTTCTAAATACTTTGTATAAATCTAGTGCATGCAAAGTATGACAAGAGTTTTCACATAGTAGTAATGAATCACAAGTGATTCATTTGATAAAAACGAGTAAAGTGAAATTTTTGATGTAGAAGACAAGTTTGTAAACAAAACATATATATGTATATGGTTATATATATGTATAAGTTTTAAAAGATGATTTGGTATGTTTCGTAATTGTTGTTCATATTCTTACGTTTTTATTAGAAACTTTGCATGAAATAATCCTTAAGTTTGATACTAAAGACCTTTTTGTACTTATCACTTTTGTAAAAATGGTAATTAAGCATATTTAAATGATTGTGTTTTAACTTCCTTAATGTATAAACATTTCTCAAAAATGTTAGAAGGTGTTAATAAATCTATAAACCACTTTTGACAGTTTTACCCTTTACTGTCCCTGTTTTTAGAAAACTCATAGAAAAATCATCCTAAGTCAAAAACTGAATCCGTCACCTCTGAGAGTTTATAAAATGAGTCTACTTTGTTCCCAATTTTTATTATGATTTTTAGTGGTCTCAAACTAGTGTGAAAATGAACATCTTCACAGACTGGTCCGAAATCACTTCTGAAATGACAAGCAGTTTTATAAAAATCACCATAAAATGTAGAAAAATTGTATGAATGCGTGCGAGGGGTCCTTAGAAAGGTATAAACTTGTACTATTTGCATATTGTACAGTTTTGAAAGATATTAAGTTTAAGATGGTCAAAACAGTCCGTGAACAGGACTCAACTTTTCTGTAAAAAGTTGTCATTTAACTTTAAGTTATGTTTGGTGTTCTAACTTGTATTCCCCCCCTTAAAAGTTGAAGAAAACATGAAAATGTAGGGGTATGAACTCACCTTATGTGAATATTTGAAGAATGGAAGGTTGAAGATGAACTTTTGGTTGTTGGTTTGATGCTCCAAAACAGCCACTCTTTTGGCTATGTTGCTGTCACGAAAATTTCACAGCACAAGAGCAAGAAAAAGGGTAGTTTACTCACTGTTTTGAATCAATAATTTTGAGTATCATAACAAGTAACTTCCAGGGTTATTTGGTGGTAAAAACATCAAGCAAAAGAAAGGTGTAGATGGGTGAAATGGTGGCTAAAACACAAAAGGGACAGCAGCCCTTTAGTTCATGGTTTTGATGGCTTTGGAAGGAAGTTCTTGTGATTGAAAATGAGATCAAGGTTGAGAGTAATTCCCTGGAGTATTGGCTGGTCAAATGAGGGTAAAATGAAGAGGAAATTTCGTGGATATGAAGGAGGAAAGAGTGGAAGAGGATAAGGGGACAAAACCTAGACTAGCTTGTGATGGGATGTGAGTTTAAGTGATGTGATCTTGTCTAGCCACTTGCTTGGGTGGTTTCTTAGAGATGGGGTTAGTTAACTAACTAACTAATAGCTATTTAGTTAGTTAGGAGTTCTAGGTAAGGAGAGGGAAGGTCTTAATCTTGAAAATTAGAAGAGGGATTAAGAAGCAATCTTAGTAAAATGTCTTAAGTGATTAAGCACTTATTAGTTAAGTTGGCACTTATCTCCACCAATTCTCTTATCTTAATTGATTTAGAAAGCATATTCCTTACATGAAATAACTTTAAGTAATGACCCATAACTAGTCATTCACTAGATAATAATACATATGTACAAATACATACATGTATACTTAGTATAAAATAACAATATAGTTTTTGTGTATTTGAACTTTAATGTTTATGTTTTATTCTTTTTATTCAAAAACACTTAAATACATTCTAATTATACCTTATAATAATTCATTTTATATTTTAATTTATTTAAATATAAAATTTGTTGACCAATGTATAATTTCGTGACATTTAACCGGTTAACCATATCGTTAAACATGTTTTGTCACTTTGGTTCGTATATTTGTCAAATTTAGATCCTCCACGTCTATTAAGAAAACGTTTTACATAGAACCTAACTTACTTATCAACTAGAGACATGTTGATACAAAAATTAAGTTTGTTTCGTTTAAATGATGTTATATGATAATTTCACAAACCGGCGATGGTTCGTAGTCATACATCATAACAAAATTTATCAATAGTTACTTGTTTTATATTTCACAATAACTTATTTAAATAAAAGAGGTTAAATTCCTTCAACCATTCTTGATAGAATACTCATATTGCTTAATAATCAAAACATAGCATCGTACGATCTTTCCTATTTTTACCAATTGTTACATTCTCCCACCGTTAAAAGAATTCCGCCCCGAAATTCAACTTGTAGACGGGATATCACTAAACAATTGGGGGTTTTTTTTATCCTCGCATTTCTTAGTGAATTTCGGTCCTCGCTTGCCGTTCCAACGAGCCTTCACTATGGGCATGCGACTTTGTTTTGTCCTTTTGACCTTCTGATCCATGATTTCCACCGGTTCTTAGATGAAGTTTAGACTCCCGTTGATTTCAATTTCATCCAGTGGAATAACAAGAGTCTCATCAGACAAGCTCTTCTTCTGATCCTGGGATGCATTTAATCGTTCACGGGTTTGAATAATCTTCTCTGTAGTTTCTCGTATGATCTGGGGGCTAGTGAGAGTGTTGTTAGGAACTTGCCTATTAGCTATTTGCGTGTCACCTGCCTCAGCCCTGCACAGAGGCGATCTACACTTGGTTCTGTAGAGAGCTTCAAATGACGCGACTTTGATATTAATGTAATAGTTGTTGTTGTATAAGGATTAGACGAATGGTTCTTCCGTTTTGTCTGTCAGTTTGAGGGTTATATTAAGGACTTCTTTAATGACTATTGAAAACACGAGGCGAATCGCCCGTCCCTTATCCAAAATGATAGATAGTGGTATACTATGCAGTCTCGCAATCTTCTTGTGATATGCTCCTATCAGCTTTTCTATTTTTCTTTGTAGCCTTGGTTGGTAGAAAGTGTGTGGGTTTGTTTGATTTTTCTACGGTCGCTCATGTGGTAGCGTGTCCATCCGCTGTCTTGGGTAACTTATCATGGAGTTCATGGTATGACTCATAACTGATTCATCTATCATCTCTTTGTGTTTATAAGTCGTACATAATTAATATTGAAAAGACAGTTGAATAAGTGATTATATTCTAAGCCCACATCCAAACAAGGAAAAGGATTTAAAGCGAAATTACCAACCCTAAGTCCGTAGAATTTTAATTATATAGGCCTCCAATATATACACCTAGTAATCATAGATTCACTAGTATGGGTCCATAGTCTCTACTTGAGTGGGGTGATTAACTTGGGTGAGATGGCATTTACAACAACCCTTTTCCACAACTACTGCACTTAGGTTGATTTTTGAACTCAGGTTGTCGTACGGATGATATTCCCAGGAGATCTTCTCGGAATATATCGAGAAGGTTACGGGCTTTTCCAACATCCATGATGTCTTTCTCTTCTTGTTTATTATCCACAGCACGGGCTAGGACGGCGTGGTACCTCCTGTGTAGGTACTTCTGAGTCTTGTTGTAAAAGGTGAGTCAGGGGTTTGTGTCCGGTTTGTCGCCATAGACAAATAGGGTTCTATTACTCGATGGGTTTAGGCGAATGGACTTTTCGTAATATATAATATTGGTATGGTGAGGAAACTAACTAATACGTTGTTAAAATGAAATGTCATAAATTTTTATTGTGACCGGTTTTAGGATGATTTGAACGAATTGCTTGATTTAGTGTTAGAGTGCACCCTATGTACACGCCTCTAGTGCTTTTGATTATTCCAATTCTACTATAAATATTTCGTTTAAGTTTTTAAGGTTTTTGGTTGAGAAATTGATTAAATCTACGACTCACAATACTCCTCTCCGCGTTGCTATTATATAGTATCCATGCATATGTGCTATCAGGAATGAACGTACCGAAATCTCAGTGGGGTCTATTACTTCTTTCCCACGCTCTGTTGCTAAAACAGTTCCGATGCTCCTGACATCTTTGTTTTTAGTCTTCGGGAACTCCTTTACGAAATGTCCTACTTCTCCACATCTGTAGCAAGTCCGACTCATCCCAGCTTTTGTGTTCTGCGCGGTCTATTGAGCCGGCACCCTACATAAATTTGTGGTATGCCCCTTTTCATTACAGTTCTTGCAGTGCATTTCCCTGCACTTCCCTTTGTGATGAAAGCTACACTTGGTGCATTTTGGCAGGTTTCCAACATATGGTCTTGTTGGCAGTGAGGTAGTAGGGATGGTGGTGGTGTGGAATTTCACTATTTGTTGTCTTTTGGTAGGTCTTTGATTTGGGGTGTCATTGCAGGAACATACTCGAGGTGTCCCTGGTTGTTATGACGATTGGAACTTTCGACGTTGTTCCCGCTTTTGTATGTGTTGTTAGTGCTGAGGTGTGCCATGACTGCTGTCACAGCGGTTGTTACTGCAATTTGAAATGTTGTAGGGTCTATTTATAGAACTAGTGTTGCACCAGTAAGTTAATTACCTTCATGTGTCGGCATGATTCAATTCCGCAAGTGGCCTCCTCTGTTCTCAGTTTTGTGATGACTATCCAGGTTGTATCTGTAAGGGTTCTTTGTCCTATAACGACTATCTCCTTTTCTAAGGAGTGTAGGTGATCCATATTGTTCTTTTGATCTGCTTGCCGGTCTATGGGTGCTATTGCCCGAAGTTCGGTGCAGTGAGTTTATGTCGGTTGTGGATCATCGGTTGTCCTCTCCAGTCTATATGTGTGGCTAGGTAGTTAATTGCGGGTTGCTTCCTGAAATGAGAGGTGGAGGTTCTCACACTCCTCTTGATAGGGTAAGGTTTGTTGATTGTATCTCCCGAACTTCTTTCTCCACGTGGTCCCTTCTCGGAAATCTTCTTCCTCGTATTTCATCTATTGGTACTCTTCGAAATCTTCTTCTGGATCCTTCTTGATCCATCTATTGGCTTCGGTGGCAGGTTAGTAGGGGTCTATGTGGAGATGAAGTCTAGCTGATATGCCTATGCGAGAATAGGGGTAAGAAGCATATGAAGAATCTAAGTGTGTGGTTCTATTGTAACGCAAAATACTGCTATAGTATTTTAAATTTGTATGTTAAAGTTTTCTTTGTATAGTTTGTTGGTATGTTTTAAATTTGTTGTCTACTGTAGACACTCCTCGGCACACGTTAGTCGGCTCTCGGACAAATATAGTTGATCAGGCTATACCTTCCCAGCTCCGATTACATGTCCCAAGGCGTACCTGCATTGCACAACTTATTTATAATACTTCTAAAATGGTCCGATGTGAAACTGTTATTAGTACGAAATGAATGCATGCTTACTTTACAAAAACTAAATAAATTTAATTTCAAAAGTGTCACACCCCAAAACCACGAACGGCGAAAACGTTCAGGGGTGTAGGACGTCATGTACAGTATCACAACAGTGTAATATAATAAACAAGCAACAACATCATCCATTGCATTATAAGTAAAGTTTTATACATGTGTGTTCTTTCATTGTAATAAGACACCAAAAATATACAATCAAAATAAAAGACGAGACTAGTCTGCTGCGTCTTCTCAAAACCTGTCCTCCGTACCTATCTATCGGCGACCTGAGAATACAAGTTATTTTGAAAGAGAGTATCAGCTTTAAAGCTGGTGAGTTCATAAGTATATAAGTGTCATTGCCTTGTTTGTGAAGACCTGCTATGAATGCCATGAAAAACCTTTAAGTGAAAATGTTGAGGTAAGTATGAAATCCCTAGAAAAACCCTTATTTTCTATAAGTATGAAGTGTAGTCTTCTACCAAGACCCAATGTTTTGTATGTATGAATTGCAGTCTTCTACCAAGACCCGAATGTTTTGTATGTATGAAGTGCAGTCTTCTACCAAGACCCGAATGTTTTGTATGAATGAAGTGTTTTTCCTTTGTGTAGACTAGTACTAAAAGTGCTTAGTCTAACTCATCGTTTATGTGAAAGATATCACAAAATAAAGTAAACAGGAAAAATATAATCAGGTAAGTGTTAGCCGGAGGTACTGGTGCTAACAAAACGAATGTAAATGTTGACCCGAGGTACTGGGGCTAACATATTACATATAACCTAATGGACATCCGAAGATAGTCCAATTCTTCCTCTGTAGCAGTAGCAGGTGGAAGGAATGGTTAGTCCCTGTAAAGGTACTCCTAGTATAAGTATTAACCGTAGGCATCCGTAGATGTTCATTACCCACTATTGCTGACAGATGGGTTACGGAATGGTTAGTCCCGTACGTATATCCCGAGGTACTGTGGGATATAGGCCCATCTAGGTATCCCGAGGTACTATGGGATAGGGTCCTGTCTTAAATATTCCGAGGTACTGTGGAATATGTAGGAAGATTTACACAGAAGGTACAGATAAATCATCCTCGTAATTTGAGATACAAGTAATCCTGTTAATGTATACAGATAAGTGTATCTATGGAAAGGTACTCATGTAATTCGTTCATGTAATCGTGTTCATGTATCGTGTAAGTATATGTAAAGGTACTCATGTATCAGGCAATGTGCTAGTATAGACTCATGAATGAACTGACTCTTGTTTGATATCTTCTGACTATCCCTATGATAGCTAACTGGAAAGTATGTTGTTGTTCAAGTATGTTTATGCAAGGTATCTAGGAGCTTTGATCAATAATATAAAGTGACCTGAAGTCATTATACAATTCAAAACTAATACTTCTGTTGTCCAAGTATTTTAAGATAGAAAACCATTTCACGTGACTTCTTTTGAAATATGTGAAATCTACTGAGTGAAAACATAGTTATAAAATACATGAAACTGATTTAATAACATGTTTGTTTCTACTAGTATTCCCCCCCCCCCCCATTAAAGCATCTAAAATCCTTTAAAACATTGATTACGGGGTATGAACTCACATGTAGTTGGTGATTGGAATGAACTGAACGGTATCGGATGGCTAGGTGTCAAGCGAGGACTTGTGCACACACTACGATCCTAATGAACATATAATCACACCTATATGCACTCAATTAGACACAAAAGACTAATTGATAATGTTTAAGACATCTTAGATATAGATAACACTTTATGTAAGTGTTTTAAGCCGTAAGGACTTCATCTAAGCTATTGTGGGACAGGGTATTTGAGTTTAGGGTTTCCAAAGGACCCCATATGAGTGTTTACTCTCCATATACCATCACACATGGAGTTTACGGTTGTAAACTCTTGAGTTTACGGCCGTAAACTCCCAAACATGTGTGTTTGGTGTGTTTTGAAGTCCAATATGCTTTCTAGAATTATTCTAACCTAGTGGCTATGTTCTTGGAAGGGTTTAAGGCCTAGAAGTACTCCAAATAGGAGTTTACGGCCTAAAGGACGTTTCCCCTTGGAGTTTACGGCCGTAAACTCCCTTGGGGTGATTCCTTGGTTGTTTTCAAGTCTCTTGTACTAGTGGGATGTGTTCTAGACTTTTAATCCTAGCATATGAAGGCATTAGGCACCACTTAATCCCCTTTATAGGAGTTTACGGCCCAAGAACTATGTCTTGGCCATAAACTCACTTGTTTAAGTGATTTTGGTGTGGTTTGGTCCTTCCATTTAGTGGGTACAATTTCTTGTAAAGGGCTAGGGCCTTAGCTGTCATGAAACCACCCTTTGTGACCATTTACATGGAGTTTACGGCCTAGGAGAGTTCTGGGCCGTAAACTCACTTTCTTTTGTGTCATTTGAAGTGTTTAAGACCTTAAGCTACTTGGGGAATTAATCTAGATGCAAGCCTTAAAGTCCTTTAGTCCAAAAACCCCCATTTAGCCCTTTGAAATGGAGTTTACGGCCTAAGAGAGTTCTGGGCCGTAAACTCCCAATCTTGGGTGGTTTTCTGTGTGATTTCATGTCCCTAATGTGTTCACCTAATGTCCTAAGGCCTTATTCTAGCATCAATGTTGGTTTTGGCCTTGTTTCGGGAGTTTACCGCCCAAGAACACCTTGGGGAGTAAACTCCTAGATCTCATGTTTTAGCCCACTAAATCATGTTATAAGCATCAAATATGTAATCTAACACTACTAGAAAGAGTTACTCATAATCTGGGATAAAAACCTGAAGATCTGTCAGAGAGAAAATGGCTTTTCTCTAGTTGGAATTGTGAATAATGAATTAAATAATTCAGAAAACTATTTATAGTTCTGAAATATTTTGACAGAAAATATTTTTATTCTTGAAATGTCCAAATTTCACAATCTCAGGAGCATCCACTCTCCTGATATCTCCTAAAGTGTAAACCCTAAGGTACACTAACTTGTTCGGAAAAGTCTGAAAATCACTGAAATTGGACTGACTTCTATTGAATAGATATTGTTCGTACACATGGAAATTTCGGGTTGTCACATCATCCCCCCGTTAGAAGGAATTTCGTCCCGAAATTAGAATGTAAGCATTTTGGAAATTACAAATAACTAAGCAAAACGGTGAGGGTATTTCAGTAAGCATTCTACTGGTTCCTCCACGAAGTTGAGGCTCTCGTTGATCTCGATCTCGTCGAGTGGAATGACAAGAGTCTCGTCAGATAGACATTTTTTCAAGTTTGACACGTGGAAGGTGGGATGTACGTTACTGAGTTCTTTCGGTAGATTGAGCTTGTAAGCCACAGGGCCGATTCTTGCGAGAATCTCGAAAGGCCCTATGTATCTTGGATTGAGCTTCCCACGCTTTCCAAATCGTATCAAGCCCTTCCAGGGTGAGACTTTCAGTAGGACTCGGTCGCCCACCTGGAACTCCAATGGTTTCCTACGCTGGTCGGCGTAGCTTTTCTGTTGGTCTCTAGAGGCTTTTAGTCGTTCACGAATTTGAACGATCTTCTCTGTCGTTTCCCGAATGATCTCCGGACCCGTGAGAGTGCTTTCGGGAACTCGTCCCTTAGCTAACTGGGTATCACCCACTTCAGCCCAGCACAAAGGGGATCTGCACTTTCGGCCATAGAGGGCCTCGAATGGAGCTGCCTTGATGCTCGTGTGATAACTATTGTTGTAGGAGAATTCAACAAGGGGTAATTGAGTGTCCCAAGCTTTTCCAAAGTCAATCACACAGGCATGCAACATATCTTCTAGGGTTTGGATAGTCCTATCACTTTGCCCGTCGGTCTGTGGATGGTAGGCTGTACTCATGTCCAGCCTAGTTCCTAGGGAACTTTGTAGTGACTGCCAGAACCTCGAAGTGAATCTACTATCTCGGTCTGAGATGATAGATAAAGGAACACCGTGCAGTCTTACAATCTACCTAATGTATGTTCTGGTAAGTTTCTCCATCTTGTCTGTTTCCTTGATCGGTAGGAAGTGTGCAGACTTGGTCAGTCTATCGACGATGACCCATATGGAATCAAGTCCACCCGTCGTCTTGGGCAACTTGGTTATGAAGTCCATAGTGATCCGCTCCCACTTCCATTCCGGTATCTCCGTTTGTTGTAGAAGACCGGAGGGTTTCTGGTATTCGACCTTGACCTTTGCGCAAGTAAGGCATTTACTTACGAAGGTAGCAATATCTGCTTTCATGTTAGGCCACCAGTATAGCTTTTTAAGATCCAGATACATCTTATCTGAACCCGGGTGGACGGAATAACGAGTGTTGTGAGCTTCAGTCATGACCAAGTCTCTGAAGCCACCGTGTTTCGGTGTCCAGATCCGATCCATGAGGTATAAGGCTCCGCCACCCTTGACTTCCAAGTTTTTATCCATTCCTCTGAGGGATTCACCCGCCACGTTTTCAGGTTTCAAAGCGTCGAGCTGAGCCTCCTTTATTTGCGTGGACAAGTGTGAATGGATAGTTAGAGTCAAAGATTTGACCCTACGACCAGTATATTCTTTCCGACTTAGGGCGTCGGCTACTACATTGGCTTTACCCGGATGATAACGAATTTCGCATTCATAATCATTAAGTAGCTCGACCCACCGTCGTTGTCTCATGTTGAGCTCTTTCTGGTCGAAAATGTGTTGTAGACTCTTATGGTCTATAAAGATCGTGCTTTTGGTACCGTATAGGTAATGTTGCCAGATCTTCAGAGTAAACACAACTGCTCCTAGCTCGAGATCGTGGGTGGTGTAGTTAACCTCATGTGTCTTCAGCTGTCTCGAGGCATAGGCAATGACTTTACCTCGCTGCATCAGAACACATCCGAGTCCTTGATTGGATGCATCACAATAGACAATGAAGTCTTCTATTCCTTCGGGAAGGGATAGTACCGGGGCGGTGCACAAGGCTCGTTTGAGCGTTTGGAATGCTCTCTCCTGTTTCTCCTCCCAGTCGAAGGCCACGCCTTTCTGGGTCAGGATTGTAAGAGGTTTTGCTATGCTGGAGAAGTTCTGAATGAACCTGCGATAGTAGCCAGCTAGACCTAGAAATTGACGAATTTCGGTAGGTGTCTTTGGTGCTGACCAGGTCTCGATGGCCTTAATTTTGGAAGGGTCCACGTGTATACCTTCTTCGCTAACCACATGTCCCAAAAATTCGACTAGCCGAATCCAAAATTCGCACTTCGAGAACTTTGCATATAGCTTCTCCGCACGCAATGTTTCTAAGATTTTACGGAGATGTTGACCATGCTCCTCCTTACTTCGAGAGTAGATTAGTATGTCATCAATGAAGACGATGACGAACTGATCTAAGTAAGGACGACACACCCTATTCATCAGATCCATGAATACTGCGGGCGCGTTAGTTAATCCGAATGGCATCACTACAAACTCGTAGTGCCCGTAACGAGTTCGGAAGGATGTCTTGGGAACATCTTCCTCTAACACTCGTAGTTGGTGGTATCCGGATCGCAGATCTATCTTCGAGAAGTAGTTGGCTCCTTGAAGTTGATCAAATAAATCGTCAATGCGGGGCAAGGGATAACGATTTTTAATGGTAAGTTTGTTGAGTTCTCTATACTCGATGCACATGCGAAACGATCCATCTTTCTTGTTGACGAACAAGACCGGTGCTCCCCATGGTGAGAAGCTTGGTCGAATGAATCCCTTCTTGAGAAGTTCGTTAAGTTGACTGGAAAGTTCCTGCATTTCAGCCGGTGCAAGACGATAACGTCGAAACATTTAATGGTAACCGGCATAAGATCTATCTTGAAAGTATGGCTATCTAAAGTTAAAGTACAACCTATGTATATGCAGTTTGTACTCTCTGTTTTCCCGTTAGCCATTTCTACTGTGAATGAACTATCTAATGCACATGGTTTTTGTTTAAGAAGGTGTGCAAATTTGTGACTTACAAAACTTTTCTCGGCTCCACTATCGAAAAGTATGCAAGCATAAGAGTTATCGAGGAGGAACGTACCAGTAACTATCGTTGGATCAGCTACTGCTTCCTCATGGCCTAGAGCCATAACTCTTCCCACTCCGCCAGCCATCCCTGCTTTAGGGCAGTTCCTCTTGTAATGGCCCACTTCGCCATATCCGTAGCAAGCTTGACCCATACCGGTGTTAGGAACTTGAGCAGCTTGAGCTGTTGGAGTTTTGCAGAAGCGGACGGTGTGTCCCTTCTTGTTGCAGTTAGAGCAATGCATCTCCCTGCAAGGTCCGTTGTGATGGAAGTTGCACTTGGTGCACTTCGGGAGGGTTCCAGCATATGCCCTTGCTGGTAAGAGATTGGCAGGGGCAACAGGAGTAACTGTGGCAGCATTGATTATCACATATTGTTGTTTCTTGGAGGACCCTTGTGGAGCCCCTCCTTTCCTCTTATTCCACCCCTTCTTGTGGTAGTCGGGGTTGGACTTTTGTGGTACATGGGTAGGGATTGTTATGTTCTGAGGTTTCCGGTGATCGATAAGAGACTGTGCCAGTTCCTTGGCACTATCGAAGGTAATAGGCCTCGAAGCGATCACACTTGAGTGGATCTGGGGCGACAGTCCCCAGATATACCTCTCGATCTTTTTGCTCTGGAGAGCAACCATGTCGGGGCATAAGTTTGCCAAATCACAAAACCTATTTGTGTAGGTAGCGATGTCGGATCCAACCATTTGAAGACCCCAGAATTCCTGCTCGAGTTTTTGTATCTCGCCTCGAGGACAGTATTCTTTCATGAGCATCTCTTTTAATTTCTCCCAGCTGATGGAATAAGCCACCACCAGAGTCAGATAGTTAACATGGCTGTTCCACCATGTTAGTGCTCGGTCAGAGAAGGTACAAGTTGCGAACTTGACCTTGCTGCCTTCTTGGCATGCGCAGATCTCGAAGACAGATTCCATCTTCTCGATCCATTGTCTCAACACCATTACACCCCCAGTTCCGTTGAAGCTGCGAGGTTTGGCGTTAGTAAAATCTTTGTAGGTGCATTCCTGAGGGTGTCCATGGCTTTCGCCGTGGTTTGAGGGTAGTGCACCTGTTCCTGATCCACTAGGGGCAGGAGCGTTGATTCCTAACACAGCAGCTGCAACTGTTGCTGTGAAAGCTGCCTGAAACATAGTGGCATCAAAAGGATTTGGTGTTTGAAGTGGTACAGGTGGTGGTGGAGGTGGTGGTATTGGTGCTTCGTTGTTTGGGCTCCTCCTAGGATTCATGCGCGGAGGCATCTTTAACTATACATTTAAAAGATGACGACATGGATAAGAATAAATGATAAATGAATGTGTCTCATGGACTAAATCACCATAGTCCAACAACAGAAGGAATAGTATGACTAAATGAAGAGGATAGCATTTGGATAATAATTTCCATAAGATTAGATATCTGTCAATAATACTGGAATTAAAGATGTAACGAGTTCGGGAAAAATGGCCTAAGAGTAGGCCTTACATCAACCAAGATGGAAAATTTTGACAGACTTAAGATCAGATAAAGACCTAACAGGTCTAAGATTTATATAGACAGGAAATTAGACCAAAGTTTTACATAAACTAGGTTATATCCAAAAGATGAGATAACGATATTCTATCGGTGACGAAAACTACTAGCATGAGTCCTTGATCCCGACAGTAGACATTCGATGTCCCTTATACGCCTGTCCGACCTTGCTTGTTGAGCTCGAAGTTCTGTAACTTCAACTCGGGTTTCAGCAAGTTCCCTTTGCAGATTTGCATTACGGACTAGAGTCCTTTCATGAGCAGACTCTAGCTGGCGAATGTGGACAGTGTTAACACCTGAGTTGGCGTCAACTTCCAAGACTTGATTGACAGCCGCCTGAGCTATTATCGAGTTCCTAGACATCCTACGCACCATGATTGGCAGGACTCTATCGGCAGAACCTCCTTCTGTGAGGTTGTAGAAACTTCGGTCTCCGTTGTAGGGAATGGGCTGACCCTGTTCATGACTCCATGTTATCAAGTTAGTGGCCCACAGAGGTGTGGGTCCTTGAAACACAAGGCGAGGGTTCAGGTTTGGGTTTTGTGCAGCTGGGGGTAGGTTGTTGACTTCTGGCTCCGAGTCGGAACTATCGGAAAAGCCCTCAGCATGGTGATCATCCAAAGGGATTGGGTGATCATCTTCTGGATCTGCCTCTAGCCAACCAGCATTGCCTTGGTTCGGAAAGTACAGATCGCCGTGGTGAAATCCAGCCATCTTAATCTACGCGAGAAAAGGGATATAAGAGATAGCCAAAATATACGAACTAACTAATATAATTACAGTAAGATCAAATACCCATATGGTATTTCTTTATGGTTGTGTTGGTAAGTTTTTAGACTTTTTGCCACATCACAACCATTCTTGGGCATATGCTAATCACTCCTTGGACCAGCATAGTTGATTAGGCTATGCCATTCCCAAGACTGACTATATATCCCTAGGCTTACTTGTGATATCCAACAATCGTAATACTTTTGTTCTTGTCGTTGTGACACTGATTTTAGTATGAATGCAGGCACGTATACTTTGTTAAATATTTTATTATTTAAAAGTATAACTCTTAGACAGAGTGTTTTAATCCCATGTATTTATAGTTAGTATATCTTTTATGGGTTGATATACTATATTCACTATAAACAATGCTCTGATACCAATCTGTCACACCCCAAAACCACGAACGGCGGAAACGTTCAGGGGTGGAGGACGTCATGTACAGTATCACAACAGTGTATATAATAAACAAGCAACAACATCATCCATTGCATTATAAGTAAAGTTTTATACATGTGTGTTCTTTATATGTAATAAGACACCAAAAATATCCAATCAAAATAAAAGACGAGACATGACTGCTCCGTCTTCTCAAAACCTGGCCTCCGTACCTGTCTACTGGCGACCTGAGAATACAAGTTATTTTGAAAGCGAGTATCAGCTTTAAAGCTGGTGAGTTCATAAGTATATAAGTGTCATTGCTTTGTTTGTGAAAACCTACTATGAATGCCATGAAAACCTTTAAGTGAAAATGTTGAGGTAAGTATGAAATCCCTAGAAAAACCCTTATTTTCTATAAGTATGAATTGTAGTCTTCTACCAAGACTCGAATGTTTTGTATAAATGAAGTGTAGTCTTCTACCAAGACTCGAATGTTTTGTATGTATGATGTGCAGTCTTCTACCAAGACTCGAATGTTTTGTATGAATGAAGTGTAGTCTTCTACCAAGACACGAATGTTTTATATGTATGAAGTGTAGTCTTCTACCAAGACTCGAATGTTTTGTATGTATGAAGTGTAGTCTTCTACCAAGACCCGACTGTTTTGTATGTATGAAGTGTAGTCTTCTACCAAGACCCGACTGTTTTGTATGTATGAAGTGTAGTCTTCTACCAAGACTCGACTGTTTTGTATGTATGAAGTGTAGTCTTCTACCAAGACTCGAATGTTCTGTTTGTAAAATGATAGTTTTTCCTTTATGTAGACTAGTACTAAAAGTGCTTAGTCTAACTCATCATTTATGTGAATGTGTCACAAAATAAAGTAAACAGGAAAAATATAATATTGTAAGTGTTGTCACTGGGTACTAGGACCAACACTACATCGCATGAAGCGAAAGTTAGACCCTAAGGAACATCCGAAGAGTGTCCCCTCATCCTCTGTAGCAGCAGCAGGATGGAAGGAGGGTTAGTCCCTGCATCGATCTCTTGACGTAGATCGTCAACTTAATGATCCTCCGAAGATTCACATCTCGTCCAGTGTTGCAACAGCGGGCGGAGGGATAGTTAGTCCCGTCACTGACCACAAATGAAGTGACTACCTTAGACATCCGTAGACGTCATCGATCACTGGTGCTAATCAGTGAGATTCGGAATGGTAAGTCCCGCCGAAACATCCCATTGAACGGGGATAGGAAAGACAATTTATACAGTATATACTAATAAATCATCCTCTTAGATCTAAGTTCAAGTATCCAAGGTAAGTAAGTACAGAATAGTGTACCTATGAAGAAGTGTCCCTGTATAGCATTCATGTAGGTGTGTTCATGTAACAAGTAAGTATATGTAAACATATTCATGTATCATACAATCCTAAGTACGTGTACTCATGTATCAGGTAAGGCATTAGTATAGACTCATGAATGAACTGACTCTTGTTTGTTATCTTCTAACTATCCCTATGATAGCTAACTGGAAAGTATGTGATTGATCAAGTAGGCTTTTGAAAGATATCTAAGAGCTTTGAACAATAATTTGAAGTGACTTGAAGTCATTATACAATTCAAAACTAATACGTTAGCAAGAGCCATATTTTCTTCTTTTTCACTTGCAGAAAAACTTTGAGAACCAATTCCGTTAGTTTGAACTGAAACAGTTGTGGAAGAATCAACACTAGAACCGACTTGAGATATGTTTTAAGATTTGGGAACATGAGATTGTTGCATTTGAGGTATTTTGTATGGGATGGTTTGATGGGCTGCATAAGTTTGAACTTGAGGAACGTCAGCTTGAGAATTTGGATGAGTGGTAAAGCTTGAAAAAGCAGTGTTGTTGTTTTGAATTCCAAGACTAGTTGCGGAGTACGAGTTGACATGGTTGATTTCTCTTTGTTAATCATCAAGATCGCAAGCTTTAATGATTGCCATTGTTTCGGCTAAGCTCAATCGGTTCAGGTCTTTTGTCTTTTTAATCACTGAGACATTCATGTCCCATGATTTTGGAAGACAATTTAGTAGCTTTTTGTTGATTTCAGACCTAGTAACCGTCACTCCTGCATAACTCATATCAGTTGTTAATGTAATAAATCTATGCAGTTGATTTTCTAATGTTTCTCCCAAGACGTGATTGAACATGTTGAATTTTTGTCGGACCATGTCTTGTCGGCTTTGCTTCATGTCCTCATTTCCTTCGTAGACTTTTAGGAGTGTTTCCCATAATGCTTTTGCTGACGTGTATTTACGAAATCCTTGTGCAATCTCAGTAGACAACGCCATGGTGAGTGTAGCGAGTGCCTTTTCTTGTTCTTCAACTCTTTCAATGTCATCATCAGTGTACTTTTCAATCTGTTTGTCAATTAATCTTCTACAGTGGATGTAATCCGAATCGGTCCTCTTAAAATAGTTCTCTAAATTTTGAAATCTTTCATCTTGATGTGTTTCTCAATTCGATATTTCCATTTAGGAAATCCTTCAGCTGACAACAATCTGGGAATACGAGTAGTAGTTCCCATAATTGCATCCAAATCCTGATGAGTAATCATGTTTTAAGATTCCATTTTGACAAGCTTTAAGTGATTGTTACCGCACACAAGGTATAACCGCACACAGTTTCTTACTTAACCACACACTTGAGTTTAACCGTACACATAACAGCGAAATAGTTGTAACCGCACACACTAACCACAAACAAGACTTAATCAGCAAACTCAACCGCACACGTTTAATAGCAAACTCAAACAGCAAACGCAACCGCACACCACTTAACAACAAACTCGGTTTAACAGCAAACTCAGCCGCACACTGTCAACAACAAACAATTTTATAATGTAACCGTACACACTTCAAACAATACACTCAACCGCACACTCTTGGCATCAAACCTTCAAACTGTGGACCGCACACCTTAAAATAGTGAGCCGCACACCTTCAACTGTGAGCCACACACCTTCAACAGTGAACATCACACCTTCAAACAGTTGACCGCACACTCGAAAACTATGAACAACACACAATTTTCTTAGATTTTTGATAAAACTTGATTTCAAACTATTGAAAACTATTAAAAACAGGAATCAAATAGCAGTTCTTCGATCAAAAACACTTCAAAAATAGTGAAATTTTGCACCCTCACACTTGAAAGTACTTCAATTGATACCAAATTGGCTCTGATACCAATTGTAAGTCCCCAAATTATGGATCCAATTCAGTAATCAATGAAGTTAATTGCAATCAAAATAAAGTGTAGATGGAGTAGAAAGAAGATAATATCAAGCATGCACACATTTATCATAAAACGTCAAGTACACCTTTTAAGTACACCCAATGTTTTGTTCAGCCAAAGAATACAATCTGACACAACTCCACTACTATAAATAGTATCTCCCACCAGCACACGAGTGTGCAGCCACACACGCGTGTGCATACAAATTCAAGTAACTACACTGCTAAACAAACATTGTCACCTAGATCAGATCTATACAAAAATGGTGCCTAGCTCAAACCACAATATTATGTACTTTCAGAACTAAAAACTAAAAGAAAAATATGTTTGGATTTTATGAAAAATAAAAAGAAAAAAAAAACATAAAACAAATTATGAGAGAAGAGTGTGTATATACTATACTACTGAAACCGTCACTTGAAAAATGAGAAGCGAACCGAGCCTAAAAAAACAAACCCAAAATGGACCGAGCATTCGGTTCATTTCAATTCCCAAAAGAACCGAAACTGAAATGGACCGAGCGTTCGCTCTATTTGGCTTCCAACTTTTATTAAGGCGAAAGTGATTTCGGTACAGACTCAGCTTCCATCATTCCGAAGCCTTATAGGATTTGATTAAAACTTGTTTCAGGAAAGCCCTTAGTAAACATGTCAGCCAATTGATTAGTGGTTCTTACAAAATGAATTTCTACATTACAATATTCCACATGATCCTTGATAAAGTGATACCTCAGTGCTATGTGTTTCCTCTTTGAGTGTTGCACTGGGTTATGACAAATCCTAATTGCGCTCTCTGAGTCACAATATAGTTGGATTTTCTCATGTTCAGGTCGTAGTCTCGACGTTGACTTTGTATGAAAATGACCTGAGATGTGCATAATATTGTAGCTAAGTATTCTGCTTTCAGTTCAGTCCACATCCTCCTAGATCGGTATCTTTGAATGCCTGGACAAAGAACCCTCACTTGGCTGGGTACCATAGACCGAGCAAAGAGGTTCACTTCACTTACCAAAAGATATTCTTTACACCTAGCAAGTAAGGTTCGAGTGGATTAGCTTGAAACCTAGCACAATAGCAAACAGAGAACATTATCTCTAGTCGACTTGCTGTTAGATATTCTAAAAATGTCAACGACCGGTTTTTCCAGAGAACGTGTTAACTTTGTGCCAAATGCCATAGGAACCTTTACTTTCGAATCTCCCAACATTCCAAACTTGGCAAACAAAGTCTTCGTATAAGCTTCTTGATTAATGAAAATGCCTTCGGGTCCCTGTCTAATACTCAAGCCAAGGAAATAGTTAATTCGACCCATTGAGCTCATTTCAAATTTAGTTTCAATCAACTTCCTAAATTCAGCTGTTAAGCCAGGATTTGTGGAGCCGAAGATGATACATCAACATAAATTTGAACAATCATAAGGTGGTCACCATCTCTTTTACGAAAGAAGGTTGGATCAACCGAACCTTGTTTAAACTTTGACATTTTTAGAAATCTAGTTAGCGTTTCATACCATGCCCTTGGTGCATGCTTGAGACCATAGACAACCTTGTCCAGAATATAGCAGTGATCTAGATAATTCTCGTTCACGAAACCCGGTGGTTGCTCTACATACACTGTCTCTTCCAGTTCTCCATTTAAGAAGGCGCAGTTCACATCCATTTGGTATACTTCAAAGTTCTTGTGTGCAACATAGGCGAGAAAAATATGAACTGATTCTAGCCTTGCTACTGGAGTGAAGGTCTCTTCGTAATCTATGCCTTCATCATGACAAAAACATTTCATAATCAATCTTGCCTTGTTGCGAATCACATTTCCTTACTTATCCATCCTGTTCCTGAAAACCCACTTTAGTCCTACCACAGAAGCATCCTTTGGTGATGGAATCAGTCTCCACACTTTGTTTCGCTCGAACTCATTGAGTTTCTCCTACATCGCCTGTACCCAATCAGAATGATCGAGTGCAGTGTTGATCGTCTTCGATTCAACCTTGGAGACGAACGGATTAAACATGCAAAATTCCACTTTAGAGAATACTGCAGTTTGTTTCTCTTTCAGTTGTGATCGTGTGAGAACTTTTTCTATTAGTTTACCAATAATTTGTGTTTGAGGATGATCTTTGGTCCAGTTCATGAGTGGAGGGTAATTAGGATCATATGTGGGATCCAGTTCAACATTTACTTCTTCTTTGAATTTTGACTGAATATCATCATCGTTTGAATACACATTCTGCCCCTCGAATGATGATACTTCCTCAGCTTCAGGCTCAGAATTCTCCCAATGGACTTGACTTTCGGGTGGTATTGATGAAGATGGACTCTCCCTCTGGAATGGTAAATCTTGGTTATTTGGAGAAGACGAACCCTCCCCCTGAACATAAGAACTAACTCTAGGAGGTTCGCTTCAGTCAGGTTGTTCGGTTGCTGGTGGTTGTTCATCTGCCATTTTCTTTGCAACTTCATCGATTATCTTTTTTAGGTTGTCTACCTTGTTAGCTACAACTTTGGATTCGGAGTGAATAGCCTTTTCTGGTTCATCAAACAGGAACATATATTTTTCAAAGAGGTTTGAGATTGGTACCGTAGGTTGACTAGATTTAGGAAATATTTCCTCCACAGAACCTACAGTTGTCTTCAGTCTCTTAACGTAGTTATCATCGAAGGTGACATAGTAAGTCTCTTCGAATCTCTTAATGCTTGTTCAATACTCGGTATGCTTTGGATTTTAACGAGTAACCCAAAAAGATTCCTTCATCTTCTTTGACGTCAAACTTGTTTCAGTGCTCTTTTGAATTAAAGATGAAGCATCTTGAACCGAACACATGAAAAAACTTTACATTAGGCTTTCGGTTATTCAAGATCTCATATGGAGTGATGGTAAAACGTTTTTTGAGACAAGATCTGTTCTGTGTGTAGTAAGCAGCAGCAATGGCATCCGCCTAGAAATATAGAGGTTGAGAAGCGAAGCCAAGCATGCTTCGGGCTGCTTCACATAGAGATTGGTTTCGCCTTTCTACAATTCCATTCTGTTGTGGAGTATATGGAGCCAAGAAGTTGTGAGTTGTCCCCTTTTCAACAAGAAGTCTTCAAAGTCTTTGTTCTTGAACTACAACCCGTTGTCGCTTCTGATATTTCGAACCACCTTTCGTAGTTGAACTTCTACCTTCTTGACAAAGAGTCTAAGCTTGGGAGGGGCCTCCGATTTCTGCCTCAAAACCCAGGTAAACCGAGAGAAGTCATCCACTATTACAAGTATATACCTGTTACCACCAATGCTCTCGATTGAAGATGGACCACATAGATCAATTAGAAGTCATTCTAGTGGTTGAATAATTTTTGTATTGACTCGAGAAGGATGACTCTATCGACTTTGTTTTCCCATTTCACACGCATCACACAAGTGTTCTTTATTGAAATTCAGAACAAGAAGACCTCGAACATGATCCCAAAGCACTAGCTTATTAATGTCTTTGAAATTGAGACAGGAGAGTCTTCGCTGCCAAAGCCAACTTTCGTTTGAATGAGCGTTCATTAGCAGGAAAACTGCTGATTTCCCTCGAATGAGATTGATATTCAAAGGGTACATCTCTCCTTTTTTCTTCAATTTCAGCAAGATATTGTTCGTCTTATTTTCAATAATCTATGAGCCATCTTCATTGAACGAAACTCGTAACCCGGTACCAACCACTAGTTGAGAAACACTGATAAGGTTGTGTTGTAAACCTTCAACATACACCACTTTTCGTATACAAAAATCACCATTGGTGATCATACCATAACCTTTGATCGTGCCAAAAGAATTATTACCATACTTGACACTTCCACCATCTTGAAAGGACAAAATTTCCCTCAGCTCTTCCTTTCTCCCTGTCATGTGACGTGAGCAGCCACTGTCTATGTACCATTCATCATCGAACTACTCGTCACGTATAACCTACAAAAAATTAAGCATATTTAGGAACCCAAAGTTTCTTGGGTCCTTGTGAGCCTTTTACGGAGCTGGGAATTGTAAGATAAACATCAACTAAAAAGGTTCTTTTTATAATGGTTGTTTCACCTTTTCTTTTTATGGTGAAAACTTTGATGTTATTAGATTTAAGCACTTTAGTTTCGGTTTTTTAACTGACGTTAGTAGTCTTTCGGTTCTTTATTTTGGGTTCAAACGATGTCTTCTTTTTATTTTCTGGAAAGAGCTTTCCTTTTCCCTTTCGATCATTCTGTGAGTGAGAGTGAGAATGAGAAAGATGAGACCTCAGAGCAGATTTAAGCTTTTGGTCATTACTCTTACTTGGTTAAGATTTGAAACTACATTCCTTTTGGTTCCTCTCATTGGTTGATGTAGGACCGAAACCATTCTTTCGTTTTCACACAACTTTAGGACCTAAACTTCCTTTTCGGTTGTCGTCCGTCTAATGACCAAAACTTCTCTTTTTGTTGCGATACCTTTGTGGATGTGTAACATTCCGAAATTCAGGTGCATCTCTTAAACCCTTCTTCTTTATCTAGTTTTGTGACAACCCAAAAATTTCTACTTCAATAGATGCCAAGTCTGTTTCTGCTAACTTTCAAACTTTTGGGACAAGTTTGAGCAACTCAAGATTTACACTTAAGGAGATATCAGGAGAGAGGTTGCACTTGGGTCTTGTGCAACTTTGTTATTCTAAAACTCTATGATATTAGATTTCTTTCCGGGAATAAAATATTTTCTGCCAAAAATCCCAGGACTATATATAGAATTCTGAACCAAATTATTCATTAGTTACAATTCCAACTAGAGAAAAGCCAAATTCTCTCTCAAGGATCTTCGGACTTTTGTTCCGGAAAGTGAGTACTTCTATCTAGTGTTGTTTTAAAGCTTTATGTATGCTTAATACACTAGAAATCATAGGAAAACTCCAAGATCTGTGAGTCTACCGCCCAAGAACACCTTGGGGAGTAAACTCCATTTCAAGGGCCAAAGTGTGCCCAATGACCCCTAGACCTTGGAAACCAAACATGGGACAAACCTTGACATGTTTAGGCATCAAAATAAATTAAAATCAAGGACCAAAAGTGAGTTAACTGCCAAGGAAGTTCTTGGGCCGTGAACTCCATTTTAGGGTGCCAAAATGCTCTAAATGCCTTCCATAACCCAAGAGACAAGCATAGAACTTTACCTAGATGTGTTTAGGACCCAAAACAACCAAAATATCATCTCCCATAAGTGTTTACAGCCGCAAACACATGACCAAATGGTCCATGGGCCGTAAACTCAAAATAGAGGTGTTTTGAGGCCACAAAGACTTCCAAGGGCTTAGGCATGAATTTAGAATGCTTCTTTATGACTTTTAGGACCCTCATAAACATATTTGGCCATGAGTTTATGGTAGTAAACTCATTTGGGCCGTGAACACCTCAAAAACTCCAAAGAATGTGGTATTTCTCACCCTAGGCTAGAGCTAATGTCCCTAAATAATTCCCCATACTTCAAACTAGCAATAACCCATGAGTAACCATGAGTTTATGGCCATAAACTCCCTTGGGTCGTGAAATCATGGTAGTAAACTCATATGTATGCCTTATACCTTCCTATGTTGAATCGCATGTGATTCCAACACTTGGTTAAGGTGTTTCCTAGTCCCGGAAGGTGTTTCCTAGTCCTAGAATGTGTTTCCTAGTCCCGGAAGGTGTTTCCAAGTCCCAGAAGGTGTTTCCTTTCATATAGTTGTTTATAAACACCATATTCATGTCATTATGTGTCCTTAAATATCATTTAGGACTTATTGTGTCTCGGAACTTCATTCTTGGAACATCTCATCCGTACGCGCATACCCGTTTGAATCACCCACATCAGGTGAGTTCATACCCAATAATGAATCTTTTAACTATTTTAATTGTTTTAAGGGGGAATACTAGTTGAACACAATGATAGTTGTGTAATTATTTGTTGTTAAACGTTCTTTCAAAATGTTACTTATGTTATTTATAAGTTGTTAAAACATTTCAAAACTCTTCTAAAGGTTATGTTACTTTGTAGTTATACAAAACTCCATTTTTAAAGTATAAGCATAACTTTGTAGATAAATGAGTCTTTTCATTAACAGTCCAGTTAGAGCCTTAGTAAACTATTATAGGTATAGTTTAGGAGAATGCTATTCATTACTTCTAGTACAATGAAGCATACAAAGAGTAAATATCAGAACAGAACAGAACAGAACAGAACAGAATAGAACAGAACAGAATAGAATAGAACAGAACAGAACATAACATAACATAACTAAAAAGTTAATTTGCTATAGCATGACAACGCACAGACATCATCTAACTTTAATGTGAATTACACGGCTTGCATGGATTTGCTCGGGTCGCGTTTGGTTCCCTCAATCTCCATACATGAGAGCGGGTTAGTAGGGGTTCTAGCTTTCACATTATGACCGTAATAAAACACACTTATGTTTTTAGGTTGATAGTACCTCCGTATGTCATTATAAACGACATCAGGGTACTCACTTTCTCCCATTACTTTCATAAAGTGTCGGTAACACTTGAAGGTTGATCTATTCGCTAATCAAGGTAGGTTATAAATTAAGGAGAATGTACTTTACAGTTGACAAAGAAACATTAGAGTCTTGGTAGAGGACTACTTTCATAACAGTAGAGTCTTGGTAGAAGACTGCTTTCAAAACAGTAGGGTCTTGGTAGAAGACTGCTTTCATAACAGTAGAGTCTTGGTAGAAGACTGCTTTCAAAATAGTAGGGTCTTGGTAGAAGACTGCTTTCAAAAGAATCGAGTCTTGGTAGAAGGCTACTTTTAAAAGTTAGGACCATGATGCTAACCTTATGATTCCGTAATGTATACACTATAGGATACATATATGTTAAGTAGATGCTGACAGCTAATAGGATGTGTGTTCTTCGCTATATGTCTTGTTCCTGTTGGATGTAGGCTTACACCGAGGTCACCCAATCTATTATCTACCCGAATCTATATATATTTATGCTTAGTATGCATTAAGTCATCATAAGGGTACCAAGTATGGATCATGTTATAGGACACAGAGTCAACGCACAGTTTTTCTAATACAAAACCTTCGTTTCAAAGTCAGTACTTTTGGATGTACAAAACTAGTGATTTCCCAGTTAAGGACTTAATCCATTTTATTAAGCCAGTACAGTTTTAAAGACTTTAAGTGAGTTAGCCCTATAATACCTTAGTTTATACACCATGTTTATATATAAGACTAATATCCGACAGCTAATAGGATGCGTGTTCTTCGTTGTACGTCCTGTTCCTGTTAGATGTGGGTTTACACCGAGGTCACCCAATCTATTATCTACCCGATACCAAATTATATATAGCAGTATAAACAAAGCTATTATAAAAGTAATCACCATAGTCAATATTTTATTATAAGAAATATAGGTTTTCTTAAAAGGAACTCTCCATTAGACATAAAGGAACCATTACAAATAACTCCATGAGTAACAAGTGAATACCCCAAGGTTATATATGAGAACGATCTAATAACCAATGGAATATGTGTTATCCGCCTTACTTACTGTACCCCGTCGGGTTGTAGGTTGAGGGCAGATGTGCATAATCGATTGGTTGTTTACTCCAAGTATATATAACTTGTACTCACTTGTAGTGTCATTTTACTCAACTCCCATTTTAAGTAGGAAATATATGATTTTCTAGAGGAACAGGCAAACTTTACAAAACAACACCTTACAGCTTACAGTACTTTACATATACATTTTCAACCACATTTTTACAGCTTACTCACATCACTAAAATCTTATGAACTCACCAGCTTAATTGCTGATCAACTCTTTCAAATAACTTGTATTCTCAGGAGACTATTAGACAGGTGCTCGTGCTGGGACTTCAGAAGATGGAGCATTATAGCTTCAAGTCTTGTTTTGTTATTTGTTTATGACTTCTATGTTTTGTGAACACATACATTATAAACACTCTCTTTCTAAATGAAATGGTTGTTCATTACTTGCTTACCATATATACAATGGGGCTTAAGTGCTCTGGATAATGATATATTTTAGAGTATAACTTTAAGTTATAAAAATATACCTACTTGCTCATACATGTACATAATAGAACTAAGATCACGAGAAGAATATAACTAAAAGTATTTAAAGGTTGGGCACGGTCGTCAACCCGAACAGTTATGTAATCATAGCAAGGATCAATATAGCCTGATCAACTATATACATTCGAGATGTGACCAACATGTGTTTGGGAATGATGTGGTGTTGCAACAGGGTTAAAACTTACCAGAACACCAGTCAAGAGAATGTCAGATCAAGTATAGTTAGAGTTAGAGTACTATGGGAGTATTCTATGATATGATAGCACGATAACAAGGTTAGAACATAACAAGTACGTTACATTAGGATACTATAGGAGTATTTTAGTCTAGATACATAACTTATGTGATAACTTAAAAGACCCTTGCAGATAGGTCTATAATCCTACAGGGTATATTCATAAAGTTTTATATATAATCAAGACCTTATAGACATAGAATCTGTGACCGACGCTTCGCTATCCATTCCTTTTAAGGAAGTAGTGTTGAGGTGGGATCAATTGTTCGAAGGTCTATTTGATCTTCAATTATATACAATACCAACTGGTATACCTAGTATAATTATAGGAAGATTCCATAAGGATCACCCCATAAAGTTACCTTAAAGCTCATAGGTTCTTTAGTCACTTTCACTCTCGCACGACAAGCCCAGATAAACGTAACCACTTCCTCATAGTAGTCAACATAATAGTTCAGGAGGAACAAGGACAAACCAGTAAGAAGATTTCAAGGAAAGATCAGCCGAAGTAACCAAAAACATCTTACGCATCACACTAATAAATATTAACTAGGTTAAATTAGCGAGCGAGTGGAAACACTGCTCACATTTGTTAGGGTCTAAATGTTGTAATATGTCGAAATGTTAGTTAGGTTGTTACGAAGTATATTTTGTCTTCGTAAGAAGTGTCTTCGGATGTAATGTTATTTTTACTAAGGCATTATAATGAATAGTCTAAATGTCTAGTCCTTAGTATTTTGTTATGCTTTTATTCTCCTATAAATAGGGGTCTGTTCTAAGTCAGTAAAGAACTTTTCACTCAGTCTTTACAGATTATTCTTTGTACTCTGTAAAATCAAAAGCATAATATGAGCTGAACAAATATTATATTTACTCTCGTGTTCATCGTTTTTCTTCTTTCTGAATTCTTACTTGAATTGATTTTAAACTCGATTTCAAATCACAACAATTGGTATCAGAGCAGGAATCCTTTATGTGATCTGATTTTCATACGATCAAAAAGGTTTTTGAATCTACTGTTTGATTCAAAAAGTTTCCGTCCTTTTTGAAATTGAAAAATTCTTCTTGATCTCAATCTTGGATTTGATTCTGCAAAAATATTTGTAAATCGAGTGTTCGTTGTGTGATTCTGATTTGAATTATACAATTTGATTTCAATATTCTCAAAAGTTTTTGTATCATCTTGAAGTTTTTGTCCGTACAACAATGGTGTCATTCAATCTGAATTCGATGACATCATTTTCTCATTTGCTTGGATCATCCACAAAAATTCCAATGGTTATTCTAGAATATTATGATCAGTGAGCAGATAGGATGGAAGATTACTTGAACGGATTGGATGAAGAATTATGGAAATGCATCACAGGAGAAATCAATCAACCTGCACAAGTTCAGCCAATCGGAATGTCTTCAAGTAGTTCGGAAGTTGATAATCAAACCGATCGTTTAAAACGACTGGAGAAGAAATCCATGAGGGAATTAAGAGGTGCATTGCCTCTTGTTGTGTACAATTATGTCAGAACATGCAAAACAGCTAAAGAAATCTGGAACAATCTCAAAGACAAATTTCAAGGAAGTGAAAAGACAAAGATCACATCTATGAAACAATGCCTGGTGGAACTCAAAGATTTCAGAGAAAAAGAAAATGAGTCTATTGAAGCATACTATGATAGGTTCAACGAGCTAATCTATCATTGTAACCGTTATAGTATAATAAGGTCATCAATGGAGTACAATTTGATATTTGTAATGGGACTTCGAAAGGAGTGGAGGAGTGTGAGTATGATGGTGAAAAATCAACAGAGTTTTGATACTTCGACTTTGAATGACTTGTACAATCAATTAAAATCTCATGAAAATGAAGTTAATGAAATAGCTGAGGAAGCGTTAGCAAGTCTTGGTGGACCATTGGCACTAGTTTCGAAGGTTTCAGAAAGAGAGAATGAAAAATCGAAGTCTGATGAAGAAGAAGGTTTTCTGATGAATTCTGATGATGAGGCTGTTGCATTTTACCAAACAATAGAGTAAAGAAATTTTTTAAGAAACCTTTTAATCCAAAGAAGTCATCAGATTCGAAGGGTAGTTTTGAGAACAAAAACAAACTGGATGAAAAGAAGAAAGAAATGAAGACAGATTCGAAGAATGAGTTGGAGCAAATGAAGATGATATTGAAAGGTGATACAGGGATTAATTGTCATTATTGCTATGGAGCAAATCATTTGGCAATAGATTGCTTGTTGAGGAAGAAGGAGGAAAAGAAAAATAAAACAAAGGATGAAGCATACTACACTGAGAAACTGGAGGAAGTAAAGAAGAAAGCAAAGAATTTTTCATTGGTGGCTCATGGAGAAACTGAATCGGATGGCACATATCAAATATGGGCTTCGAGTTCAGATGATGAAGAGATGAAAAATCCAACACATGGAATTATGTATGCAAAGATGGAAGAGGATTCAGATGATGAACAGACTTACGAAGTGTGTGGGCAATGCTTCGTTTCGAAGTCTACTGACAGGTCACCCATGACTACCAAGGTACGTAACATTCTTGAATCTTTTAGCATTCCTGTTTCTGCATATAATTCTAAGTTAGTATCTTTTGATAAAACTGTTACTTACTTTGATTCAATCGTTGTGTTTGCTAGCAATGAAGCGAAAAAGTTAAGTGATCAATTACTATAGACAAGAAAAATGTTGGATTCAAAAGTCACTAGGATTGATTACTTAGGATTGCAAGTTACAAATATTATGGAGGATAGAGAAAAATTAGCAAAAGAAATAAACTTGTTGTTAGCACAAAGAAATATTTTCTGTAATTCTGCAAAAAGATTGTATGGAAAATTAACTGAGTTACATCATTCGTGTGAAATAAGTAAGGAACAACATAGAAAATTACTACCATTTTTAGCTTATGATAGAGCTAAAATAGATAGTATTTCGTATGATTGTGAAAAAGAAATTTCTGATTTCAACAAAGTTCCAGATGATAGGTTTAGATTTGGAATTGCTAAAGTCGAAGATTATCTTGATGCTAATGATTTAGTAAAAATTGTAAATGAGACCTTATCTAAATCAGAACAACTTCGAATTTTGAAAAAGACTGAGAATTCTACATCTAATTGTGAAACTAATATTGCTGATATTGAAGATAATTCTGATAATATTAGTGAAATTAGTGATTTAGAAGGTGTAGATTGTTCTCAATTGTCTGTCATAAATGTAGCAAATTCATTTAAAGGGAAAGAAAAATGTGAAGATTTATTAATAAAAATTGAAACTCATAAACCCTCAACTTCAAAAGTTTGTGATATGAAGTTTGTGGAAATACATGAGAGTCAAACCGATGATAGTGACAATGAGGAAGAGAATACAAATTCGAAGTCAATTCAAAGGTCGAAAGAAATTGAAATTCCTCGAGTGGTTGTTGATCAAGTCTATTTGGATACACAAGAATTTGAGAAAATTCTTAGTGAAAAAGGTGCTTATTATCTTGAATCAAATACTGTCGTTTATCCAATCTTCAAATGCACTGATGATATTGTGTTCCCAAATCAAGTCTTCGTAACAACAGGTAATATTGAAAATATAAAGCCTGAATTCAATAAGATGATTGAGGAAGACAATCTTACAAAGAATTCATATAAATTTCAACATCAAAAATCAAAAAGAGTATGGGTTGAAAAGTCAAAAGTTGAAAAGAAGAAAGTTAACCCAACTGAAAATGTGTTTACAAAGCACGAAGGTGTTAAAACAGATGTTAAAACTATCAACAAAGCAATAAAATTAAATTCAAAAGAATTTAAAGCTCAAGTTGAAAATTTTTCAAAGGAAAATAATATTTCGAAACGTCAAGCGAGAAAAACAATTTTTTGGCAAACTGTTGAGTCATCAAAAATGATATCAACAAATTTTTCAAAAAGAATAAAAGTTTTTAAAGAAAAATCAAAGTCTCCAATTTTTGAAAAGAAAAATGCTTTGTTTTCAAATAATGAAACAAAAGTTTCAAAAGGAACAAAATCAACAATACCAAGGAAAAATTTTCAGAAAAAGGTTGGAACATAGATTTCAAAGATACAAATCAAGACATCTTATCATGAATCATATCTTTCAAAACCAAAAGTAGATTATGTTCCAAATTCAGCAAAATGTTATAATCCTTTGAAGAAACAAGCTGACAAAGTCTCATATGCAAAGGAAATAACAACAAAAAGAAATATTGATCATTGGTTGGAAGGAAAAGGAAAAATATACCAATCAAGTAAGTTTTTGAAACAACAGATACATGAGGCGTATGATAAGTATGCTAATCCTTCAACTAATGGTAGTTCATCATCCAAAGAGTCAAATATATCAGTTAAAGATTGGCAGCCGGTCACAAAAGCAAAAAGTGAAAAATCACAAACTCAAGATGCGAAGGGTGTAATTAGTGAAAATTAGAAAATAATAAAAACTCATATATCTGACCGTTCGAATGAAAACGTTAAATTTATTAACAGTTTCAAAACCAAAGTTTGTGATTGGGTTAATGGTTGTACTTTACAATTGAAACACAAACCTAATATGAATGGACCCAACAAAGCTTGGGTACCTAAATTTTTCCAATGATCGCAGGTACTTAGTGACGAGCAATATGATAACAAGTGGTACATTGATAGCGGTTGCTCACGTCACATGACTGGGAAGAAGGAAAACTTGCGTGATTTTCGAAGCCTAGAAAATGGAGGAGTGGTTAAGTTTGGCAATAATCACAAATGCAAAGTCAAGGGTTATGGAAAGATAATGAATGGAAATTTCACTATCAACAGAGTTGTATTTGTTGAAGGTTTACAAAACAATTTGATAAGTGTTTCACAACTTGTTGTGGTCACTGGAAATCAAGTTCTTTTTAATGAAGAAGGAAGTGTCATTTCAAATGTTAAGACAAAGGAAGTTTTACTTAAGTCAAAAAGAAAAGGTGATATGTTTACATTGGATATTGTTCCTATTATAGGCAAACTTGCTATGTGTATACTTTCGAAGGCTGCTGCCGATGTTAGCTGGTTATGGCACAAGAGATTATCACTTCTCAATTTTCGAAACATCAACAAACTTGTCATACAAGATCCGGTAAGAGGTTTACCCATTCTTAAATATGATAATGACAGTTTGTGTGCAGCTTGTGAAGTAGGAAAACAACACAAACAAGGTCATCCTATCACAATAGATTCGAAGATTGTTGAACTCCTCGAACTCTTGCATATTGATTTATGTGGTCCTTCAATAGTTGCTACTCTTAACAAGAAAAGGTACATTTTGGTAATTGTAGATGATTTTTCAAGATTTACGTGGGTTTATTTTCTCAGGTTAAAATCCGAAGTTCCACAAATGATGATTGATTTTATCAAGAAAATGGAAGTTTCATTGAAGAAGTCAGTTCGAAAAATTAAAAGTGATCATGGAACTGAATTCAAAAATTGTGTCTTTGATTCATTTCTGGTGGAAAAAGGAATTTTGCATAGTTTTTCATCTCCTTATACACCACAACAAAATGGTGTAGTTAGGAGAAGAAATTGATCATTATGTGACGCTGCAAGAACAATGTTGGCTTATTCGAATTTACCTCAATATCTTTGGGTGGAAGCTGTTTCAATTGCTTGTTTTACTCAAAATCGATCATTCATTCATAGACGGTTTAATGTTACTCCTTATGAAATAATAATTAATCGAAAACCTAATGTCAAATTTTTTCATGTTTTTCGATGCAGGTGTTTCATAATGAATCTTAAGGATAATCTTTCGAAGTTTCAAACAAAAGCAGATGAAGGAATTTTCTTGGGATATTCACACAATTCAGTTGCTTATAGAGTGTTAAATAAGTGAACTCGCCAAGTGGAAGAAACTTTTAATTTGACATTTGATGATCATTACATTAAAAAGTCTAATCATAAATTTGCGAATTATCCTATTTTGCAAAATTCTTCAAATACAGATGATTCAATTGAAATGGATGATGTTAATTATGATTCGATTTTTGCTATTTCAGATCAAGCAATTGATGCAGAAAGAAATGCAACCGATAATCAAACATCAGAAAATTCGAAGCATAACAATGATTCAATTTCGATTTTGATTCTAAACACAAATGAACAAGCTGATGATCCTATGGAGGGGGAGCACTTGGATTCAAATAGTTTTGTTGAGGGGGAGTATTATAGTGAAAGAGATAACATGTCAACAAATGTTAATGTTGAAGAAGAGCCGATCAGTGAACCAGAGCAAAATATCGAAACGGAGTCAATCATCGAGGGGGAGCCCATACTTGAGAAGGATCCAATTCTTGAAGAAGAACATTTTGATGATGCTGATGATTCAATTTCCATAAATGGATAAGAACCATATGTTATGTTCGAAGATGCACTTTTGGATTTTAATCCTAATTATCCACCATTGGATAAATGGACAAGAACTCATCCAAAAGATCAAATTCTTGGTGATCCATAAGCAGGTATAATGACAAGGGCACAACTTCATGCATGAAATGAGGTACTGAATAATCATCAAGAGTTATGCATGTTTAATGTTTTTATTTCCAAAATTGAACCAAAAACAGTTAAGGTTGCAATGGAACACTCTGATTGGGTTGTTGCTATGCAAGCTGAATTGTCTGAATTCGAAAGAAACAAGGTTTGGAGATTAATTCGAAAACCTATTGATGTGTCAGTTGTTGGAATCAAATGGATTTATAAAAAAAAAACTGACAAAGATGGAAACATTATTCGAAATAAGGCTACACTTGTTGTTAAAGGATATTCTCAACAAGAAGGAATTGATTACGAAGAAACATTTGCCCCTGTTGCAAGACTCGAGGCTGTTCGTATTTTTCTGGCTTTTGCAGCTCATAAAGATTTTGATGTCTATCAAATGGATGTAAAATGTGCATTCTTAAATGTAGAACTCGAAGAAACGGTATATGTTGAACAACCTCCAGGTTTTATAAACATAGATCATCCTGATCATGTTTATATTTTAGATAAAGCTGTATATGGGTTAAAACAAGCACCAAGAGCATGGTATGTAACTCTAACATCATTTTTGAAACAATCTAAATTTAAACAAGGATCAGTTGATCCTACTTTATTTTGAAAGAAAATTGGAAATCATCTGATGCTTGTTCAAATTTATGTTGATGATATAATTTTTGGCTCAACTGACCCTGCTTTATCTAAAGAATTTGAAGATCTGATGAAAAGCAAATTTGAAATGAGTATGATGGGCAAAATTAATAATTTTTTGGGTTTGAATATTCGTCAAAACAGGGAAGCCATCTTCATTAATGAGGAGAAATATACGAAGAATTTGTTAGAAAAGTTTGGAATGACGAATAGCACAAGGTTACGAATAGCAATGGCAATGGGCATAAAGCTAACTCCTTCGTTAGATAAATCTGCTGTTGATATTACTTTGTATTGAAGCATGATTGGGTCTTTATTGTGTTTAACTGCAAGTAGACATGATATTATGTATTCTGTTTGTAATTGTGCAAGGTATCAATCAAATCCACGTGAACCACATATAACTGCAGTAAAGAATATTTTTTGATATTTGAAAGGCACTACTTCGTTAGGATTGTGGTATCCTTCGAAAACCGGGTTCTTTGTACAAGCTTATTCGGATGCGGATCTTGGAGGACGCAGTCTTGATCGTAAAAGCACAACTGGTGGGTGTCAATTACTAGATGGAAAGTTGGTCAGTTGGCAATCAAAGAAGCAAACATGTGTTTCAATAGCAACCGCTGAAGCTGAATATGTTGCTGCAGTTGCGTGTACATCACAAATAATTTGGATTCAAAGTCAATTAACAGATTATGCAATTAATATGAAAAAGATTCCTTTATATTGCGATTCACAAAGTGCAATAAGAATTTGTCTTAATCCTGTGCAGCATTCGAAGACTAAGCACATTGCTCTTCGATATCATTTCATCAAAGATCATGTTGAAGAAGGAAACATTGAAGTTCATATTGTAAAAACAACGGAACAATTGGCAGATATTTTTACAAAGGCATTGGATGAAAATTCGTTTCTTCATATCTTAGAAGGATTGGGAATGATAAATGGATATTCACTTCAATCTGATAAAACCGAAGAATGATGGGTTTGAATCATTTGGTGTATGGACGGAAAGGGTGATTCAGTGTTTAGAGGTTACTATTCATGGTCAACGCTTCAAACGCTTCACATTCGGAAGATTTATTTCTTGTTGAAATACAAAATCAGAGATTACTGTTCAAGTCAACGGTACAAATGCTTCGTATTTGTACACAATTCAACTAAGGTTAGAGTTTTAGTTTGTTTAATTTTTTTATGAAAAATCTGAAAAATCAAAAATATTTTCTTTTATTGAAAAATTAATAATCCAAAAAGATTTTGTTTCAGTTTGTCTTTAATTTTTTTTTAAAAAATAAATTTTCAAAAATACCAAAAATATTTTTTTATTTTTTTGGTCTTAACATGTGTATTGTGAGTTTTGTCAAGTTTCATATACGAAGGATTCATGCGTCTGGTTTCTAAGGAAAGGTATGATCTCGATACAATTTGGATTAGTTAGGATGTCCCTAGAAGCATGTTGTTGTTGGATTAATGTCTAAGTCCATAACTATAATTGGTAAGACTTGACCCGACCCGGCATGGTCCATTTGGGTTGCATACCATCATGCACTTGGATAGACTATAATGAGAGAAACAAGACACTTATGGTTATTAATATATTATAAGTTCTAGTATATTAATAATAAGAATAATAAGATTATTTAATTAGTATTGATCAAGAATTAATCTAGGATTAATTAAGTGATCAAAAGAAGACTAATTAAATAGATGGGTTGATTGTGTAAATCATCCATACTTGTATAGTGGGCTAATGCTCCATGGATAATCAAGTTGGGCTAAAACCCATAGGATGGTCCATGGATGCTCCATGGTGTATTTGTACCCATGGATCATGGAAATGAAAGGCCATGTCAATTAGGGTTTACATGGTGTAACCCTAACTATATAAGCATCTTATTCTTGACCAAAATCGACTACTAGTGTGTGTGAAGAAAGGGCTAGCCGATTTTGATGAGTGTAGAATTCTCTCAAGTCATTCCAAGTGTTTTGATGAAGTGATTCCATTTGAGGTGTCACACTTGGGGCACTAGGCACTCAAGCTTCATGAAGACTTTCTACATCAAGAGGTATGTATTCTATCTTGTTATATTCATTGTTTTGTATGCTAGATTAGGATAATACCTTGGAAGTTCTTATTTGCATGTATAATAGAGAAAACATAGATCCAAGGTATTTAGGGTTGCATGTACACTTAGGAGTGTTAGAATGCTCAAAACCCAACAGTGGTATCAGAGCCTGGGCTTGTTTTCTTGTTATACTTGCAAAAGAAGCTGGAAAATCGAGTTTTGATGCTGTCTGCCCAGCAGACTCGCTGAGTCCATGAATGGACTCGCCGAGTCCAAGGCAAAATGCATCCAACTCGCCGAGTTGGTTCGTGCACTCGACGTTTTTGGCTAGAAATGGACTAGGAACATTACCCTAAGTTGTTTTTGAACTTATAAACTTGTTTTTGATGTGGTAATGTTCATGCTAATCCATTTTCAAAGATAATTGTCAATAGATTCATGTTTTGTATTAGTTTAAGGTTTAGACTAATTACATGAAAAAGTTTGATTTGAATTATCTTGTTCTTATGAGTTGCTTAGATTAATAGAAAAGTTAATTGAAATAGTTGTTTTCAATCCATTTTAATCTAAGAGTTGAGTATAAAATGTGTTTGTGTAACTTGTCCTCAAGTTACATGAAGAGTCACATTAAAGACTCATAAAATTCATAAAATTTGGCAATGGTTACAAAATGAAGAGTCTTGTGTCATTGAATAATTTTTTATGACTCCATAACTTGTCCTCAAGTTATGGAAGTTCAAGAGTCACTTCATTAAAGGAAAATATGTAACCATAATTAAATCCATAAGTTATAAAATAAAGAAAAAGTTAGTTCTTTTATTAGTTTAAAGTCTTCCATAACTTGTCCTCAAGTTATGGAACTTGAAGAGTTTTTGGATTAAAACTACTTTAAACACATAAGTTATGGAATTAATTAGTTTTGAATAGTTTCAAAACTTGCCCTCAAGTTTTGGAATTTGAAAAGTTTTCAAGTATGAATACTTTAATTCCAAGTTAGCCCTTAGAATTTTAAAAGTTAAAATTCAACCCTTATACTTTATAATATTATAAGTTAATAATATATATATGTATAAGAGTAAAGTCAGTCTTACCTCTAGTACGCCTCATTCACGAAGCCGGTCTATAAGGTGGGTATAAGGTTGTTGCCTATAAAATGGCAACTTAATGGGTGTCCACTCTCACCCACCGCTTGCTTGACTGGTGGAGGGTCGTTAGCCGAACGGGTTTGACAGGACTAGAATTCCCCCTTCATTAAAAGTATTAATGATAATACTAAGTAACTAAACTCTTAATAATACCCAATCTTAGTTACTTAGGAAAAATGTGAATAAGGTGCTAATCCATGAAATTACACTTTGCACTTTGTTTAAGTCGGTTATTGGAGCGTGTGTGGTTAACCGGCACACTAACTCGTATTTAACAAGGTAGGCAAAGGGTAACTTAATGTTTATCATAGTATCGATGGAGCGTGTGTGGTTAACCGGCACATCGATTGAGGGGTAAACACTTAAGGGTACCAAGTAATTTGCATGGTTACTTCACACCTTGTTTTGTGATCCTCAGCATCCCAGTCACAAAACCTGAAGGGCACACTCGAGATTGAAACATGCCTTTGAAAAGTTCAATGAATCTCAAAGATCTAGGAGTTTCAAAACCAATTAAAACCTAATGATACATTTCGTTTATCTTGGTGGAAATTGGTGAATCATCATTCACCTACCTTCAAATATTCTATAGCTGGGATTACGGCATACCTCTTCTAAGTTATAAAATAGTTTATTGGGTCCTAGCCTTAATATTTCATATTGGGTGTTATATTAAGGACTTTAAATCAACTATCTTGAATATCTCCCAAAAGATGTCTGGTTTAGACACCTATGATCTTCCCAAATCTCTTGAAACAAGCTTTCCTAAATGAAGATGATGTTCCTTGGAAATCATACTTCTTTCACCTCCTCCAATTATTCTCCCTAACCCACAAGTTCTTGAAAAGTTTAAGGTCACTCAAAGCCCTATTGGCAAGGCAAGGTCTAGGTGTGATCACATCTTGGAGATGTAATCACATATTGACAAGCCGGGAGAGTTGGGTGTCAAAGTCTTGAGAAACTAGGTGGTTCAATCACTTTCTAAGTCACATAGTGAGTTCCTTTGGAACACCTATGAAACAGACTCTGACAGGACCCTTAATGATCTTATCTATTTGTTAAGATCAACTTTCTTAAAACTTGATGGACATTGACAATAGTGACACAGGAAATCCCGGAAAGCATTCTCTTCCCAATGGAATGGGATCGTCCATAGTCAACTCGGTTGACCAAATGGTAAAGAGAAAAGCTAAGTCTGTGATAGTCTCGTGTACCATTATCAAAGGGTCTATATGTTTATATTGCCAAAGGAAGGGGCATTGGTTGCGAAGCTGCCAAATTTACCTAAGGATGTTAAAGTCAATAAGTTTGACTCTACTTCAGGTAAATTCCACTATCTGACTCTGTTAAGTTTCTATTCTGAGATTCTTGATACATGATGTGACTGGGTCACATGGTGATGTTTTAAGAATCAAAGAAAAGGTGAAGAAACTTAAAGAAATAATATGTTGAATCTGATCGCGTAGATGGATTTCTAACGCATAGTATGAAGATCGGATTCTTGAGCTACTTCTCAGGAGTTATGAGATATTGTTTAGGAATAGATAACAACAAGTTTTCATATGGATTATAAGGATAAGTTTTTCCGCAAAGTTTTAAAATAAAGGAAAATTTTTGATTTTATTTATTTTTAAAATATCCTTACAATGGCATTTGAGGAAAAATTGTTGCTTATATGATTCCATTAAGAGCAAGAGTGGAAATATGAAATTGATTCTTTCATTTGTGGTAACGTCTAAATTTACCAAATAAGGAAAGATTCTCATCACCCAAGTCTCAATTGGACCGGAACTTGGAATCATGCAAGTTGTATAGCATGATGAATGAGAACTTTCAAGTATTGGAAAAATAAGACTAATTACTTGTTCACATGGATGTGTGAGTCAAGTAAAGGACTAAGGGATCGAGTACACATTCTTGTGCACTGATTAAGTCCACCACAAAAGTTTGATAAGACTATTCGTCATAGTTTACTAAAGCTCAGTAAATATGATTATACTTACATGCTTAAGTGTAACTCTGAGACATTGGAAAAAAGGTTCCAATGTAAGGCAGAGTGAATAAGAAGAATCAACTTAGGCAGAAGGATAAAAGTTTCTCAAATCTGAAAAGATGGGAGAGTACTTTAGTATCAGTTTTTGTGATCATCTTAATGATTAAGAAACCATAGCACAATTAGTTCTCTAAGGAAGTCTTAGTGCATTCTTATGACTAAGAAGAGGGATCTTGAATTGTTGAAATGGTTAAATCAAGAAGATGAGTCATACTTTGTTCCAATACAAGTCTTAGAGTCCTACTCCAAGATTGTAACTTGAGTGACATGTCTTAAAGAAGGTTTAAAACACTTGTCAAATGTAAGAGTAAAAGTTTCCTACTCTTGTACATTTAAAATTGGTAAGTTGTGATGTTTTGGATAAAACAAAGACCAACTTAGGCCAATTGTGTGAAGTGTTTGTCTTGATTAGAATCCACACTATCTCTTGGATATTTGAAAAGGGAGTCTTATAGGTCAAGAGGACAGTGGGAGTCTTAAAGGTCTTGAAAGTCTCAAGAACTATTCAAGAATAGAACCTGAAGTTCTTCACTAGCACACGACTTGAGGTTTATAACCTATCGTGTTGACATATTCTGTGCCCATTCCAGTTAAAGTTGGCTTTGCATATGAGTTCTTAGAGTTCTCAATTTGTTGCACAACAACTTGGAAGCAATGGCAGGCCCTTGAGCTGCCAGGTGGCAAGAAGTTAAGATTGAGTTCAATCCATATGGTTTTGGATTTGTCATTATCTTTGTCCTGTGATTATGGTTTTGACAAATTCATATGGGTAGGAACTCATACACCATTAAATCTAAGTGTCATAAGGTTTCTCTCCGATTCATGAAAATGATGGTGAGGAAACACTTTCACTAAGTAGATTTTATCTAGATAGCAATTGTGATATTTGAATTCTCAAAGTCGTTAGTGGAGCGCGTGTGGTTAACCGGCACACTAATATGGACTTGTGAGAAGTGGCAAAAAGGTCTAACCATTATGATTATGGCATACCTTTTCATAACTGTTTAGACACACAAGTGTGCTATCTAGGGGAAGGTGTATGATTTTGATAAAGTCTTATCAAAACAATCTAGTATCAGAAATCTGAACTTTCGTAAGAAAGTCAGCTGATTTCTGAGTACATGTCAAAGCTAGTGGGAGCATAAGTGTTATGCTAATAATCATCATGTTAGTGGGAGCATGATAATTATGATAAGTATTGCAAGATTAGCAATGTTAATTATAGAAAACAAAAGTTCCAACTGGGAAAGAGTTGTTTTGCTATAATTAAGGGAGAGGAAATTATACTTCATCTCAAATCTATAAGCTTAGATCATGAGGTTTTAATCATTTGGTCAAGGAAATATATATATGAATTTCATGTTGGAATGGCTCAACATAAGGAAATTCTGTATATGAGTCCATTATTTGCGTTCTAAAATTCGATTATGATTACGACATCCCTTTTCATAATCTAAATTATGAGAACTTGGCAAATTGAAATGGAAATATTATAGCAAAAGACTGGTTTAGTCTTTATGTAAGACATCATGAATCGTGTCCCATATGCTTCGGATATAGGATCGATTACATGTGGTATAATCATCCGTTCTAAAATTTTCCAAATGCCTAGGGCATTAAGAAGGGAAAAGGTTTAGAACTGGATATGACTAAAAGGATTAAACAATTGTCGAGAACAATCTAAGGTTTTCCAAAGGTTGGTTGCTCAAGGACAGTTGGAAGTATAGTGATAATTCTGGAAGGACCATATTGACATAATCTGTAAGGAGGCAACTCTTGTACAGAAGTGATAGTCAAAATGGAATCTGGAAATGTTTCAAAGTTAGGATTTTCAATCTGTGTAAGATTAAGGAAACTTAATGCAAGAAGGATGTTTCCGAGGAGTTGATATCTTTTGGAATGCTCTGTAATGTTTGTTGTCAAGTCTTTATGACTTTGTGCATAATCATTACAAGAGGATCAATGCATATAAGTTTCGAATCTGACAGATTCCAGTAAATGGCATGAATTTGGAATTCTTGCATTTACAGTAAGGATTTGGGAGTGTGAAAAGAGAATTATTGAAGTTATGTTCAATTGATCTAGTTCACAAAGTAAAGATCATAGACAAACATAGTATGCATACTTGGTGTATGGCATGACTAGTGTTTAGAAAACATAGTGTACATGCTTGGAGCATGGGACAACTATTGTGTTAAATTCAAGAATAAAGTTGATAGCTGAAACAGTATACAATGAATAATGTATAATCATATGGTGATAAATAAAAGGTGTTTTATTTATATTCATAAGTTCTGAGACCATATTGGATTCGATTATTATTGTGTTTCATTTTGCATGTTTTGACTTCCCGAATAAACTAGGTTATTCTTTCGGAATGAGTAAGTTATTCAAACCATCCACAGTCGGTCATATGTTGGAAGTAGATATGAATTAAGACTGTGATGGGTTGGCTTGTAGAGGTCTAAGGTGTTGGACAAGGCTACAACACTCATGAGTGCTCATAAGTTCTAAGTATTGGATTCAACCCGTGCTCATTGGAATCACTTCATGGATTTTATCACGAGTGATCATGAGATGATAATATCTTATATTCTTCAAACCAAGAGATATGAGTTGTTACTATGAGTTGATAGTACATTGATAGCACGAAAACGCATTTGGTAACTTGGTGCTATAAAACGTGCCTTTGTGTATGATTCAACAAGTAGTAGAATAAGCCATATGAGTCGAAGTTTATCCATTCCTTTTACCTTCGGGATAAAAGCGATATCTGTGGGCCCCTCGATGATTTGATGATGACAAATGGAAGTGCTCCGCCGGGCCAAGACTGATTTGATTTGTTCAATTAGTCAGTCGTCATAAATCGAAAATCGGGAAACAACAAATGGACAGAGAGAATGATTATAATCCATGCCTCAGTCCATATGATATCTAGAATGGAGGAATATATGATCTCTTATCTAATGGACAAGTCACTGACAAAGGTCAGAGTTCATCTACAAGGTCAGAGTTCCTGAAGTCATACGCAATAATAGTTTTAGACTTATCCAAGTGGGAGACTGTTGGATTAATGTCTAAGTCCATAACTATAATTGGTAAGACTTGACCCGACCCGGCATGGTCCATTTGGGTTGCATACCATCATGCACTTGGATAGACTATAATGAGAGAAACAAGACACTTATGGTTATTAATATATTATAAGTTCTAGTATATTAATAATAAGAATAATAAGATTATTTAATTAGTATTGATCAAGAATTAATCTAGGATTAATTAAGTGATCAAAAGAAGACTAATTAAATATATGGGTTGATTGTGTAAATCATCCATACTTGTATAGTGGGCTAAGGCTCCATGGATAATCAAGTTAGGCTAAAACCCATAGGATGGTCCATGGATGCTCCATGGTGTATTTGTACCCATGGATCATGGAAATGAAAGGCCATGTCAATTAGGGTTTACATGGTGTAACCCTAACTATATAAGCATCTTATTCTTGACCAAAATCGACTACTAGTGTGTCTGAAGAAAGGGCTACCCGATTTTGATGAGTGTAGAATTCTCTCAAGTCATTCCAAGTGTTTTGATGATTGTGATTCCATTTGAGGTGTCACACTTGGGGCACTAGGCACTCAAGCTTCATGAAGACTTTCTACATCAAGAGGTATGTATTCTATCTTGTTAGGGTTGCATGTACACTTAGGAGTGTTAGAATGCTCAAAACCCAACAGTTGTTGCATGTTGTCTCAAGTCTCGTATGATTCTATGTATGGGAAAAGAAAGCCTTGATGAAATTATCTCATGAAAATTTCTTCCCAACAAGTCTTGTATTTGCATAAATCAACAAGAACTACCTTACTCTTCTCAAATGAGTTAAGAGTTTTCTGTTTTGTCCATTATAACAGAGGTACCCTTCGATTCTTATCCAATCTTTTTAAACCAAACAATTCTTACTTTCCAAATATTCAAAGCAATTTGTCCTTGAGGTCTTTGATCAAACCAATCAAAACCTAGACAAATCACAAATTTGTGTTTATGATCTAATATCATGAGTCCGTGAAAGAAATGAAACCCAAAATATCATAAACCTTAAGGAAGTGACGGGGAACCATGTTCCAGATCTTACGAAGCACTTGTTTCAGTACCTTTTATACTCCAAATCATATTCATTTCTTTTGAGTGATCTTAATCAAACATTCGAAAACTACGATGTTTGTTCCCAACAAGATCCAGCATAAATGTTTTTATGAATATGATTTCCGTGTGAGTATATTTTCAAAATTCTAGTTACTTTAAATATCATTCGCAACCAAGTTGTCACTGACTACATTGGTTATATAACTAATTTTGTTTACAATTTCTCACCTTATTTTAAGGTTGATATGTAACGAAGTTTTCGAAGCCACCCATTTGATCTAGAAAAGAAACCCTTCGAAACTTCTCTACAAGTTATCGATTGTAATTCACGGGTAACCAAACAAGCTGTTAATTATCTCTCTTGATAATTTTCGAAGATATCTTTGCCTGGGATAAAATTGTTTTTGTGTCAAAATAAATTGTTGACATCACAAGTTTTAAATTTTTTTTTTCTTTGTTTCACATCTAATTTCTTTTGGAACACAGCACACATGAAATCCTTGAGGTTTGAGTAACACCAACTTAAACTGACGATTTCGAAATTCTGGCAAATGACATCGCTTTTTAAACCTCAAAGTGAAAGAGCCTTACCTCTATTCCGAAGGCATCCGACGGTTACAATTCTTTTGGGGAATATCAAACAGTCTTGTTTCTTGATGACACATGGTGTATGATAAGCGTGTAAGGCGTGTTGAAAGTTACGATTGTTACTTTTTGATGAGTACATTCCGTATTTCAAAGTGCCATGTCAGCAAGCATTTATTGTATCCCGCTTCAAATTAAAAATTTTAGGGTTACATATAAAAGGGCAAATCATAACTCAATAACACTTTATGCGATCAAACTTTTTGTAACACAAAATTCTCTTTGCAATTCATCTTCTTCAAATGTTCTTTACTCAAATCATTAACAATGGCGACTACTTCATCACCAACTACAGACGAAATAATCAGTGTTCCGATTCTAAAGATTCAGGGTTCCAACTACCAAGTAGAATCGGATTTGTCAAAGTATCCGGAGGAACTTCACATGCTTGTGGTTGCTTTACAGAATTCAGTTTTGTCTAAAGCAATGTTTGATTCATTTGCTGCTCCGATGTCTTGGTTGTCAAAGGCGGGTTCTACTGCATCATACAACAAGGAGACAGGTTGTGTGGAATTCACAATGGTTCATGATACGAGAATTAGGGTCTTCAAGCGGTTATTTTGCAAGATTTTGGGAATTCCGAATTCTGGTCCGTATGATGAACTTTCATCTAAACAAGTGGTGTTCATGTTCAACGAGATGGGTCATCAACCTCCATTGACGCGTATCAGTGATTTCAAGAAGTCGGGGTTACCAACAATATGGAATTTTTTGTTTGGCATCTTTCTTCGATGTCTTACTGGAAGAACTGTGGGGCTTGATAAAGGAAGGATGGAGGTATATGCAATGGTAGCTGGGTTGTATTATGATTTGCAAGTCGATTACTCTGAACAATTATGGACAGAGTTCTTAACAAGCATTTCGAAGACGAGTGCTAAGCAGGGGATTTCTTGTGCACGATATTGGAGTCTGATAGTCCAATATGTCTATCAGAAGGAGAAAATCAAAGTTCCAGAATACGAAGAGAAAGCAGTTTTTCACATGTATGGTAGTCCGAAGGAGGTGCATGATGATCTGGCTATCTTTATAACAATTGCTCGCATTCCGGATGCAATGCTCAAGAAGGTGGATCCAACGAATGATGTGTTGGTGTCATATTTGCAATCTATTGACACAACAGTCGTTACTGGTTTGTTACAACATGAAGTGAAGAAGAAGTCGAAGAAATCAAAGAAGACAGAGGGTGAGGCTTTGGAAAAAGAGGTGAAAGCAGAACCAAAGAATCAAGATTCAATAGCTATATCTAGTACTGTCGAAGAGGTGTCTCCAATTTTAACCTTAGTGGTTGATACACCCGTAATTGAAGCGTCTCCATCAAAATAAATGATTCCATCGAAGACGGGTGTTTTTCAAAGAATCAAAATCAAGAGAAAATCTCAGTTGGTGAAGAAAATATAGGTTACACATCAAGGGGTCACAGTTCGAGAAATTCCAGCTCCGGTGTCTCCATCTTCTAAGAAACGAAGGGCTGGAGATGTGGCAAAATTTTTAAAGAAATCCCAACGAATCTGTCACACCCCAAAACCAAGAACGGCGGAAACGTTCTGGGGCAGAGGACGTCATGTATAGTATCACAACACAGTAAATGTAAATAAGCATACAACATCATCCATTGCATTAAATATATAATTTTAATACAAGCGTGTTCTGTACAGTTATAGACACCAAAATAATGTAAATCAAAATAATAAGATGAGTCTTGAATACGTTCCATCTTCTCAAAAGCTGGCCTCGGTACCTGTCTACTGATGATCTGAGAATACAGGTTATTTTGAAAGAGTTTATCAGCATTAAGGTGGTGAGTTCATAAGTATTTTAGTATCAATGTTTGTTGTCAAAAATGATTGAACCTGTCTCAATGTATAAGTTTGTAAAATGTAGGTAAGTGTTTGAAAGTGTTTGTAAAGTTTGAATCTCTCAGAAAATCCTATATTTTCTATTAAAGTAGCCTTCTACCAAGGCCTAACTGTTTTGTATGCTCGTTTGATGTAAAAGTGAGTAATTTACCAAGTGTAACTATCATTTAATAAAATAAAGTTTGTACATTAATGTTTAAGTGAGGTTATCACTAAAATATGTAATGGGTAAATCATTGTAGTACTGTAGTTTTGTATAATAGCAACTACTGTTGTACTAACTACCTTAAACCGGATTTATATTGAGGTAAAATGTAATAAATTGCACCATGCTATCGACTGGTAACAACGGCATACCAATGGTCATAATAACGGAATGACGTTTGGCACCCGCAGACCTGCAGGTCCGGCTGTAGCTAGCAGCAAGGAGTAGGATAGTCAATCCAGTATAGATCTATACGCAAACTCACGCTCTTCCTCCAAGAGAATTCTTGCTACAACTCGGGACATGACATTTAAGGCATGCTCCGATACAGTGGATCACAATTGTTAATGTATTCTCCTATATGTAATGTAATGTTTCTAGTTCTAGTATAGTTATATATGTTCTCCTCTTAGTATAGTTGTATATGTTCTCGTAGTATAGTTGTATATGTTCTCTTCCTAGTATAGTTGTATATGGACTCATGAATGAACTGACTCATTGATCTCGCAGTTGTAATAGTATGATCCTGTGTTACCCCGATGGTAACTAACTATTGATGTACTGATAAGTATGAATATGGAAGTACTTTTATGTCTATACATGTATATATGATATATAACTAATATTGAAACGACCCTTGGATGGTCACCCGAAACCCCACCAGACCACATCCAAATCGAGGAAAAGGAAATAGGACGGATGGCCTTCCTAAGCCCTTTAAACATTAATTATATATCTATACATATATGGGCATGCAATTTATAATATAAAAGCATAAATAAGTTCTTATAAGGTATTTTAAACATAAATATTAGTTCAAGAAAAGATCGACTTGATGTCAATCTATAAAACAATTTGAAGGCATAAGTTTGATAAAACAGTTTAAGTATAAGGAACATTTTTGTGAATCACAGTTGCAAATAAGTTTGAAAAGTAAAAGAGTTTGTAAAACATTTTAAAGTAAAACAGTTTGATAAACAGTTTGAACAGTGAATAAATCATTGGTTTTCTAGTTATTAATCACATGTGATTAATGCAATCACATGTGATTGAAGCAATAACTATAAGTATTTAACTTGTATTCCCCCCCCCCCCATAAAGTATTTAAAACATTTAAAATCATTTCAAAGGTTGATTAAAGGGGTATGAACTCACTTGTGGTGAGCTGTTTGAATTGCAGTGTCGGATACCGTGCTAGGTGGCAAACGGAGACTTGTTTACACGCACGAGCCTAGTTATCATATAATAAGCATATATATAACTAATTAGCCAAATAATAACTTAACAAATAAGTTGGGACACTTAGGAACATGAAAACACTTTGTATGAATGTTATAGGTCCTAAGGGTTGCATCTAAGTCGATACGGGACAAAGCAAAAGGGGTTTAATGCACCAATGACCTTATATAAGATTTTACCACCCAACAAACCCCAAGTGAGGAGCTTACGGCCGTAAACCCATGAGTTTATGGCCGTGAACTCCTCACTTGGTGGTTTTGGGTGTTTAAGGGTGCTATATTGACCCTAGAATAAGCCTAGCTTTTTGGAATAATCCTTGAAGTAGTTTAAGGCCCTAGAATGCTCCATAGAGGAGTTTACAGCCTAATGACCATATCCCCTAGAGTTTACGGCCGTAAAATCCTATGGGGTGTTCGTTTTAATTCATTTGAGGCACTTGCACATGTAGGATAACTTTCATGTTTTTGTCTAAGGCTAATGGGGACAATAGGCACACATTGGTGCCTTTACTTGGAGTTTACGGCCCAAGTGATGTTCCTTGGCCGTAAACTCCCTTTAAGAGATGGTTTTGATGTAGTTTGATCCTCATTCAAGTCCTATGTTTTCAAGGGTAATAGTCTTAAGGCCTTAGGGGTGTTTAGGGTACATTTTGCCCTAGAAAAAGGGGTTTACGGCCCAAGAGATATGCTTGGCCGTAATCTCCTATAAACCCATGATTTTGAAGTGTTTTGGTGTCCAAAATTGCTGCAAGCATTAGAGGGTAAATGCCTTAAGCCTTAAGGGTGGTTTAGGGCTCACCTTGGCCCTTGGAAATGGTGTTTACGGTCCAAGAACTCTTGGGCCGTAAATTCCAAAAGACTTATGATCTTGGATGATGTCTAGCCTCTAACGATCCTACAATAAGTCCTAAACAGTTTGCCTAACAAGGAATCGGGACTAGGTAGCCTTAAAGCTCCATTTTGGAGTTTACTCCCCAAGAACGTTCTTGGGCGGTAAACTCCCGGATCTTGCATTTTTGACAAGTAAATGATGTTATAAAGCATAAAACAAGTAATGAAACACATCTAGGAAAGTAGACTCACAATATGGGATGAAAACCCGAAGATCCGTGAGAGAGAAAGTGGCTTTTTTCTATTTGGAATTGTGAATAATGAATTAATTTAATTCAAAAATCTATTTATAGTCCTGAAATATTTTGTCAGAAAATATTTTTATTCCGGATATTGGACTGTAACATTATGAAACTTGGAATGCTCAAATTTCACAAAAACAGGAGCATCCACTCTCCTGATATTTCCTTAAACGTAAACCCTAATGTACACAAACTTGTTCGGAAAAGTATGAAAATCACTGAAACTGAACTAGCTTCTATTGAATAGATAATGTTCGTACAAATGGAAATTTCGGGTTGTCACAGAATCGAAGAAGTGAATCAAGTTCCTGAGACTCCCGAAGATGAAATTCCTAAAGAAGTAGAGATCATTCAGTCTACTGATATTTCGAAGCCTGCTGATGTAAAGCTCATTGAACCAACTTCTTTACCTCAGGTTACATCCACAACTGATTCTCCAACATTTCAATCAATTATGGATCAACCATTCACCACTATCTTCTCAACACAATCAACTGATCCACCCAATCCATCGTCACCTATTGCTGAAACCATGGTTGTGGATGATGAAACTGATAACGAAGGCTTTGGAGGAACGTTCGAAGCTATTTCTTTTGATAAAGCTGAAGAAGATTTCCCTGATCATATGCTGATGACCATGAAGCAGTTCAAGATTTTGAATTCAAAACTGAATTCTATCTTGCAATCTCAAGCAGATGTGGGAAGTGCTGGAATTACCATCATGGATGTTGATTCCATAATGAAGGAAATGGAAGGCAGGGTTATTTCGAAGGCATCAGGATTAATTCGTGATTCTGAAAGACGAGTTCTTGAGATGACTGATCAGAATGATAATTCTACAGAGAATCGAATAAATTCTCTCAGGTCTGACTTTATGAAGGAGGTGAAGGAATTGAAGATTGTTACGAAGGAGCGTCATGTGCTCTTCGTACAAGAAGTTAAGAAGGTTCGTGAAGATGTTAATATGCAGATTCGCGAACTTCGTGAAGAAATGACGAAGGAGGTTCAGAACATTCAACAAGGGTATGAATCAGCAGACCAGAAGATCGACATTATTTGTGATGCGGTTGTTCAATGTGTTAAAATGTTCGAACAAATGAATCCTCAGATGATCTCTCTTTCAGCCAAAGAAGAACAAAATTTTGGAGAGTTGGTCAAACAGTTGAAAGAACTCCAAGAACTGTCTTCGAAATCTATCTCTCCAATTGTTTCTCAAGAATTTCTTTTTCAGAAATTCACACATTTCGAAGCCATCCTACACAAACACCTTCCTCCATTACTTCGTATATCAAGCCTTTTACCAAACGTATCATATGCCCTACCTACTGTCACAGGGGTGCAAGGGGGAGAAAAGGTTGGTCATGCAAAGTCTGGGGAACATGTGAAGACAACTGAAGATACGAAGGTGGTAGGAAAAGTGTATCCTTCGAAAGTGGTTGTAAAGCCAACAATTGTTTCAGCTACTCCAGTTATTTCGACTGTGACTACAACAGTTCCAATTTCAAAACCTATTGCAAAAGGTATTGTATTTGAGAAACAGAGTGATGTCTCTTCGTCAAAGAATATAGCTCCTTCAAATGTTAAAGATAAGGGAAAAGGAGTTTTGGTTGAGAAGTCTAATAAAGAGAAGAAAGCCGAGGTGGCAACTAAGGTTGAAAGAATGAGGCAAGTTGAAAGTATAATTAGACAAAGAGCTTTCGAAGGTTCAAATGTTGATAAGGGTGATCCTTCGAAAGTGTACAATTACGAAACAATAGAATCCAGGGTGATGTTCGATCACATGTATTCTTTTGCAAAGATTCCAAAGAAAAGCTTTGTGGTGACAAATACTAATTTTGGTCAACTTGATTTTCCGATCAACGAAATGATGTTCGTTATGCCACAGTTCAAGGTTGAGACAAAGTCTATGGATATCGAAGAGGGAAAGAAGATGAAGATAAGATTTCATGCTGTATTAGCAAAGGCTCAAGAAGAAGTATGGTTCTTGGAGAAGATCAAGAAGGTGATATCTATAAAAAGGGATGTCATTTTCGAAGGGAAGATTCAAAATCTGAAATATATTGTGACAAGAGCAAGTGGAAAGTTACAAGAGTTTACTGTGGCAGACTTTCCTTTGATGAGTACTTATGATCTCATCAACATTGCCTTGATACTTAAAGACAAGTCATTTTCTTTTCTCCAAGAAACAAAACCAGATGTTTTCAGTCTTGGGTGTAGGCACATAAAAATATTTTTGGAGAATTATTTTGAGTGCTTAGCTCAAACTGATATCGAACTTGCTACTGTTAAAGGCTTCGACATAACTGCACCAATGGCTCCGACAAAGAAACAGATTGAGTTGAAAAAGTACGAAGACAGTGAAATATGTTTAAAGCCATTGGGGATTGTTTTTGCAGGAAAAGACAAAGCTGGAAGAGCTAAAAGGTTCTTATTTCAAACTTCTGAAGTGGAGAGATGCACAAATTCACAATATACGAACTTAATTGTTTGTTTGAGTCATTGCAAGAAGAACTCAGAAGGAGAAAAGAAAGAGATAAAGAAAGTTATCTCTTGGTACATGGAAATCCGAAGGGTGCTGATGTATGCCGTTCAACTACTAACTTCATGAAGACATCGACCTTTATTCCAAAGGGGGAGATTGTTAGGGTCTAAATGTTGTAATATGTCGAAGTGTTAGTTAGGTTGTTACGAAGTATCTTTTGTCTTCGTAAGAAGTGTCTTCGGATGTAATGTTATTTTTACTAAGGCATTATAATGAATAGTCTATGTCACACCCCAAAACCAAGAACGGCGAAAACGTTCTGGGGCGGAGGACGTCATGTATAATATCAACAACAATGTAAACTAGTAAACAAGCAACAACATCATCCATTGCATTAATAAAATAATTATTATACAATTGTATTCTGTCAAATTTTGATAAACACTAAAGCATAAATCAAAATGAAAGATAAGTCTTGAATGAGCTCCATCTTCCTTTCTCCATGCATCGGTACCTGTCTATGATGACCTGAGGATACAAGTAATTTTGAAAGCGAGTATCAGCTATAAAGCTGGTGGGATCATAAGTATTAATGTGTCTTAATTTGTAAAAACTTATAATTTTTAAGACTTGACATTGCTTTGAAAGAAAGCTCGTATACGTATGAAAATGTTTGTAGCTCAACTGTAAATGTTTGAAAAGCCCTAGAAATCCCTATGATTCCTATTAGTAACAAAAGGAGTCTTCTACCAAGACTTAACTGTTCTATGTGTGTCTCTTGTAAGAGTATGTATTTTTCCAAAGTATAACTATCATTATCCAAAAATATAGTTTGTACATTTACGTTTAAGTGAGGTTATCACTAAAAATATGTACTGGAAAAATTAACGTAGTACTAAACGTAGCTCTAAAAGGACTACTACCATACTAACTACCTCAAGCCGGATTTTAGGCAAAGGCACTATGTGATAAATTGCGCCATACTATCGACTAGTAACAACGACATAATGAATGATCGTAATAAAGAAATGACGTTTGGCACCCGTAGATCTGCAGATCCCACTGTAGCTGGCAGTAAGGTGTAGGATGGTCAATCCATTATAGAATCTATACGCAAACTCAACGCCCCCCCCTTCAAGAGACTCTGGCCGCAACTCAAGTCATGAGTTTTTAAGTCATGCTCCGATTTAATCACAGTAATCAACGTATTCTCGTATATGTAATGTAATGTACTATTCTAGCTGTAATGTAATGAACTGTTCTAGCAAGTATAGTAATGTAATGAACTGTAATGTTCTATGTGTGCTAGCTGTAATGTGTGTTCTCTCTATCTAGCAAGTATAGTAATGTAATGAACTGTAATGTTCTACGTGTGCTAGCTGTAATGTGTGTTTTCTCTATCTAGCAAGTATAGTAATGTAATGAACTGTAATGTTCTACGTGTGCTAGCTGTAATGTGTGTTCTCTCTATCTAGCAAGTATAGTAATGTAAACGTTATAGTATAGTTGTACATGTTCTCGTCTTAGTATAGCTGTATATGTAATGTACAGTAATGTTCTAGAAAGTATTGACTCATGAATGAACTGACTCATTGTATGATATCGCGTTCTATTAATAGTTCTAGTATCTTCCTGAACTACCCATATGGTAGCTTACTAGTAATCTAAGTGGTATGTATGGACGTGGATGTATACCCTTGCTACCCAAGGGCATAGGATGAAGCTGGAAAGACCTTTTATGACTTTATATGTACACATGATATATAACTAATATTTAAACGACCTTCGGACGAGTATCCGATATCCCACCAGACCACATCTCAAGCGCGAAAAGGAAATAGGGTGGATAGTCTTCCTAAGTCTTTTAAACATTTCTTATATAACTATACATATAGAGGAATGCAATTTATAATATAAGAGCATAAATAAATTTTGTAAGACATTTGAAATATAAGTATTATTTTTAAGAAAAGATCGACTTGATGTCAATCTACAAAACAATTTAAAGGCATAAGTATGATAAAACAGTTTTGAGTATAAGGAAAAACATCGTTTGAAACACAGTTGTAAATGAGTTTGAAAGGCAATGTACAGAGTAAGATGTACAGTGTAATAAGTATTTTAAATCATATAAAATGTTTATAAAAATCATTTGAAGGAAACTATTTGGTAAAACGGCTAATGAGTAGCCAAATCTTTTGAATGCTGTATATTAATCACATGTGATTGATGTAATAAGTAATATAATCCTACTTATTAATCACATGTGATTGACATAATAAGTAGCATGATTCTACTTGTATCCCCCCCATAAAACATTTAAAATAGTTTAAAACATTAGTTAAGGGGTATGAACTCACCTGCAGTATGAGACTGGAATTGAACGGCTGTTATCGTATGGAAGGATCGGATAAGTGCTTGGTGTCAAGTGAAGACTTAGACACACACAATGATCCTAATTACATATGAAACATATGTATATAAATAATTAGTGATTATAAAACTAATTATACAAGTAATAACATTTAAGCGCGAGGACAACACTTTTGGTCAAGTGCTAGGAGGCTAATGGGTTGCAACAAAGAAGTGCAATGCCCCTAATGGAAGTTTAAGGTCAAAAGACCACATTCATTGGAGTTTACGGCCCTTGGAAGTAAGCTCCTGGCCGTAAACTCTCAACCAAGTCATGAAATGGAGCTTAGAAATACTACAACCTTAGAGGGGAATTGTTTCTAGGCTTAACAAGAGTTTAAGGTACCATATTGACTCCTAAGGGGAGTTTACGGCCCAAAGACCCTTTTCCCTTGGAGTTTATGGCCATAAACTCCCTTGGGAGGGTTCTTATTGTTCTTTCAAGTCTCCAACCACTCTAGGAACAAGTCTAGGCTTCAACACTTGGCTTAAGGAAGGTTTAAGGCACCAAATGGAACCATTTGATGGATTTTACGGCCATAGAACTCTTTGGGCCGTAAACTCCCTCACACATGAGGTTCTAAGAATTTTAACTAGCCCACAACTCATCTAGGGACTTGCCCTAAAAGTCTCTTGGCCTAAGGAAGTGTATAGGGTGTCCTTTGACCCCTTTAAAGGAGTTTACGGCCCAAGAAATACTCTTGGCCGTAAACTCTTCAACAATTATGCTTTTCATGATTTTTCTAGGTCCTAAACCCATTAAGGTGCTTGCTAAAAATGAAGACTAAGCCCTAGGAAGAGTTTGAAGGGGTTTTGGCCCTAAATCTTGGAGTTTACGGCCTAAGGAGCATCTTGGCCGTAAACTCCCTTCCAAAGTTGGTTTCTAATTGTTTTGTGGGTCTAAATCATGAGTTTAAGGCTTCTAGGTTCTTGTTCTAAGGCTAAAGGAACCCTAGGCACTCATTTGTGCCCTTTACTTGGAGTTTACGGCCCAAGAGGTTGTTCCTTGGCCGTAAACTCCTCAAACTACTTGCTTTTGATTTGTTTCTAGCCTCTAATGATCATACACTAAGTCCTTAGTTAGATGCCTAACACGGAAATGGGACTAGGTGGCTTTTAGGCTTGATTTTGGAGTTTACTCCCCAAGAACGTTCTTGGGCGGTAAACTCCCGGATCTTGTACTTTGGACATGTAAATAATGTTATTAATTATATAACAAGTATTAAAACACATCTATGAAAGTAGAATCACAATCTGGGATGAAAACCCAAAGATCCGTGAGAGAGTATTTGGCTTTTCTCTAATTGGAAATCAAATAATGAACCAATTTGGTTCAGAATTCTATTTATAGTCTTGAGATTTTTGGCAGAAAATATTTCTATTCTCGGAATGGATTCTAATGACCTAGAGTAATGGAATTACAGTGTTGCACAAAATCCTAGTGCATCCACTCTCCTAATAACTCCTTAGGTGTAAAACCCTAAAACTGCCAAACTTATTCCATAAGTCTGAATTTTCACTGTAACTGCTCTACTTCTATTGGATTGAAATGGTTTGATTTAGAACAGAAATTTCGGGTTGTCACATCATCCCCCTGTTAAAGGGAATTTCGTCCCGAAATTAGAATTTAGGCAAGGAAGTTTGCACGAATGATCGAGACGTGAGGAGGAAACTTCCTAATCGATTGGTTCTAGCGCACCTAAGTGAAATCGGGCTCTCGGTTGGTATCCCAACGAACCTTCACTAACTGGCGACGATGTTGCTTCGTCCGCTTGACCTCTCAGTCGAGGGTCACTACGGTTCTGGTACGAAGGCAAGGATCTCGATGAGTGGACTTGTAAGAGTCCAACCGGAAAGGTATGGTTTCACGATCGAGATGCGAAGAGTAGAAAGTACGTTACTGAGTTCGTGGAGTAGGTCTAGTTTGCATGAGGCACAGAACTGATTCTGATCAGAATCTCGGAGGTCCTGTCTAATTTGGATTTAGCTTTCCACGCTTTACGAAGCGTATTAAGCCATTCTCAGAGTGAGTTATCCTAAAGAACTTGGTCACTCACTCGGAATCTCAAAGGTTCCTTTTCTTGCGTAACTTCCCAGTCAAAGGCCACCCCTTGCTGGGTCAAAGTCATACGAGTTTCTGTAGCATGCGAGGAGTTCTGAATGAACTAAGGCGGTAGGTCGGTAAGACCTAGAATTTGGCGAAAGTTGTCGGCTTCTCTAGTGTCGATGAATGCTCAAATGTTTTGGCAAATTGAAAGAGTACTCAAAATTTCCCACATTACTAATAGTGTGTCCTAGAAATTTGACTCTTCAATTTCCAAATCTCGTGCCTAGAGAACTTTGCTAAAAGTTACTCTGTAGGAAATGTTTTCATGGGTTTTCTTCTTACCATGAGGGTAGATAAGTAAGTCATTTCATGGAGAAATGACGAATCGATCCAAGTAAGAAAGTCGTAACCCTAATCATTTATCTCATGAAAACCATGGGCGTATTGGTCCAATCCGAAAGGTATCACTACGAACTCGAAGTGTTCGTATCGAGTTTAGGAGATAGTCTTTCGGACATCCTTCCCTAACACTCGAATTGGTGATATTCGGATTTCAGATCCATTCCTGGCAGTAGTTTCTTTCCTTACATTTGATCAACCATTTTGTTTATGCGAGGCAGAGATCACGATTTCTATAAAAATCTTGCCGTAGTCCTCGATATCCGAGGCACATACGATGCGATCCATCGATCTCTGGAAGAATCTGACCGGGGTTCTGTAGGGTGAGAAGCCTAGTCTTCTATTTCTATTTTTGTGTAGATCGTTAAGTTGTTTGTACTGTTCTTGTATCTCCGTGGGTGTTTAAACTATAGGGTGATCTGTTTCCGGGAGTCGTACTGGGTTCTAAGTTTGTTCACATGATGATGTGATTTCTCGTATACTTAGGCAGTTCTCCGTCCTGAAGTCCATTTTAGAATTCATACAGGGCTTCACGATCACAATTTCGTGTATACGAGTCGTATATAATTAAGATTAAAAAGGTAGTCGAATAATTGATTCTTCTTTAAGCTCACATCCCATCCGGGGAAAAAGAGGTTAAAGTGGAATCATCAATTCTAAACCTGTAGAAACTTGATTATATATAACTCTTACGTATACCTTCCTCAGTGATAGATCAATTGCATGATTCCTTAGATTGGACTTGACGTACTGCACGAGTGGTACTTCGGGGATTTCTTCGGAAAGAAAGTAACTAAGAGGTACTCCTGGAATGAGCACTTCGGGGATTTCTTCGGAAAGAAAATATCTAAGAGGTACTCCTGGAATGAGCACTTCGGCATTCTGATATGACGGCTTTGCTGGAAAAGTGATCTAGAAGAAAGAGATGTACGTATGAAGCTGTTTTGGCGCCGATCAAATTGAATCTGATTGTATGATAATGTCGGAATCATACAGAAACTTTAAAGACATTAGAATTAACATAAGACGGTTACAGACAAAACACAACTATGCAACCATGAACAGAGTTACAGTACTTTAGATTTACCACAAGACTATTGCTGCGAATCAGATATACTACTAAAGAAAAGTATACGCAGCATGAGACTCCCTATACAGATAGGATCTCGCAAAAGGTAAGACTCTAGTTGCACTAGTTCTAGGTAGTTTATAAATCTGTTACAACGAAACGCCTTAATTACATTAACGTGGTTCCTAAGCAGGCTCTCCTGCAGCTGTGATCCTGAGAATCCTCCCATCTACGCCAGAGTTCTTTGTTATCGGGCAATCTTTCTTGAAGTGCCCTATCTCACCACATTGGTGGCATGACTGGCTAGTACTAGCTTTGGTGACGGGATTTCGGTGCTTAGCCAATGTTATGTGGACACGAGTGCCTTCCTCGTTACTCCACCTTGAAAATTGCTTCTTAAATCGTTCTGTGCTATAACTCATCTCGTGCACAAGGTTAGTCTCGATGAAAGGGACTTGAGTGACTGGTCGTTTCGGTGCTCCACAGTCACGAGCATGATGCCCTATGTTTAGGCAATTGCAACATTGCATCTCATGGCAAGCCCCATGATGATGGAAACTACACTCCTCACTCTTCGGGAGTTTTCCCTCATATGACCTGCGCGGTATGGGAACGGCAGGGGTTCCCACTTGCTGTTGTTGTATAGCCAGCTTTTGGGCTCTCTTGCGTTCTTTCCGGGCTTGATGCTTTCGTTTCTTGTTCTCTGCTTTCTGCCTTTCCGAGCCTGGGACTGTTACTGTTGGGTGACTTCCTGGATGGATATCACGATTGGGAACTTCATTCCCATCAGCAGTATCGACCGTGTTGATAGTGCTACGGTGCGCAATGACCGCAGTTACTGCAGCCACTACGGCAGCTGTAAATACCTTTTGAAAGGTAGCGGCGTCCATGGGGAAAGTAGAGGTCTCGTTGCTTGGCTGGTTGTTTCCGGATGACGACATGATTCTGTAACACGAAAGAGTAAAGATTTGTGAGCGATTCTGGTTGACCCTGATGTACTTAGATTGTTTATGAAAAGAGTAAGAGTATGATCTCGAAAGTTTGACCTACATCCCTATGATGCAGTCCTGGTAAAGAATGAATGTATGTTCTCTAAGGTTTGACCTACATCCCTATGATGCAGTCCTAGTACGGAATGGGAGTATGTTCGTAGAATGATCTCAAGACGTTTGTCGTTCGAGCTGAGGTACCGTGGGTTGGTGAATAACAAGATCCAACCACTGAAAGAGACTTGGAAGTGTCTCTTGGAATAAATCACCATAGTCCAATGACTTGACTAAAGTATGATTCAGATAGACTCCAATGAAAGTAAGATAAAAGTACTTGGATGAAGAATGACGCAAAAGTTAGCCGGCTGTCAATATCTTTGATATTCACGATGTAAAGATTTGGGAAAATGACCTTGTAAAGGTCTTACATCATATCCGCAGAAGATAGTTCCTGACAGCATAAAGACCTAACTAAAGTACTTACGGTACAAGATAATTTCATAGAAAATGCCACATCGGGCATAGACCGAAAACGATTCCTTTTTATAAGGTAAATAAAGTAAAGCGCCTACTACTGGCGACGGTCATCCCTCTGGTGAACTCTTAGTTAAACCTATTGACGTTTCATGTCAAGTAGGTGTCTTTCGCACACCATCTGGCGTACTCGGAGCTCTATGACTTCGGCTCATGATTCAGCCAGTGTTTGGAACAGGGTTTCATGGTTTCTCTCTGATCTCTCGTGAGTATATGCTAGATGAATGGTGTGGAGGGTATGCATTCTAGCATAGGCGACTACTTCCGTAATCTGACGTAAGGCTATCCTGCCTTGAACCTCATTTTGGGTCCTTCTGCGGACCATGATTGGCAAGACTCTATCTCCTGAGCCCCCATTGCTCAAGTCGTAAAAGCTTTGGTCGCTATTAAATGGCATAGGCTGATCTTGTCCTTGGCTCCATGTTTCCAAGCATTCCACTCACTCAGGGTCGGGCCATGAAAAGCCGGAAGAGGGTTAGGAATTGAAATGGGAGCTTCTCTGGATAGGTTCTCAACCTCTGGTTCGGGGTTAGCATCATACGAAAGGTCTTCGTCATGGTGATCACTCAAGGGGATAGGATGATCATTCTCTGGTTCTTCTCCAAACCAACCAGCTATGACTTCATTCGGAAGATACTGGCTGTCAAGGGGATGGAGTCCAACTATGATTTCTATGCGAGAATTTAGGGTAAAAGGACAATTATTAGACGAACTATCTAGATAATTATTTAGGAAACCTTCATTAGTTACATCGCTATTTGTGAAGTGCATACCAGCTATGTGTAATCTAAACAGGATAGACCTTCGAATAAGTGACCTTAATTCCTTATTCACACAGAATAGGGGTAAGGCAAAATTATCACAGATTCTGAGTCTATAACATCCTAATTACATGTAGCATCAGTGTATCCACATAGCAACTATTCAACTTAATAATGAAGATCCCGTTTTAATTCTCAAGTATATAGTACTTATAGTAACACCAAAATACACCTATAGTATTTTAAATTTATTGTTATGTTCTATTGTTCTCATTGTGGTGGGGTTGGTAAGATTTTAGCATTGTTGCAACCACACACTTAAACTTAGGCACATGCTAGTCAACCCTCGGATAATATAGGTGATCAGGCTATATCTTCCCAGTGTTGACCATATGTCTCTAAGCCCACATGTGTTGTCCAACAATCGTAATTCTTTTGTACTGTCCTAATGACATTGATTTTAGTATGAATGCAGCACGTATACTTACTTAAATATTTTATTATTTAAAGTATAACTCTTGGTCAGAGTATTTTTAATCCCTTATGTATTTATAGTTAGTATATCTTTTATGGGTTGATATACTTAATTCACTATAAACAATGCTCTGATACCAATCTGTCACACCCCAAAACCAAGAACGGCGGAAACGTTCTGGGGCGGAGGACGTCATGTATAATATCAACAACAATGTAAAGTAATAAACAAGCAACAACATCATCCATTACATTAATAAAATAATTATTATACATTTGTATTCTGTCAAATTTTGATAAACACTAAAGCATAAATCAAAATGAAAGCTAAGTCTTGAATGAGCTCCATCTTCTTTTCTCCTTGCATCGGTACCTGTCTATGATGACCTGAGGATACAAGTAATTTTGAAAGCGAGTATCAGCTATAAAGCTGGTGAGATAATAAGTATTAATGTGTCTTAATTTGTAAAAACTTATAATTTTTAAGACTTGACATTGCTTTGAAAGAAAGCTCGTATAAGTATGAAAATGTTTGTAGCTCAACTGTAAATGTTTGAAAAGCCCTAGAAATCCCTATGATTCCTATTAGTAACAAAAGGAGTCTTCTACCAAGACTTAACTGTTCTGTGTGTGTCTCTTGTAAGAGTATGTATTTTTCCAAAGTATAACTATCATTATCCAAAAATATAGTTTGTACATTTACGTTTAAGTGAGGTTATCACTAAAAATATGTACTGGAAAAATTAACGTAGTACTAAACGTAGCTCTGAAAGGACTACTACCGTACTAACTACATCAAGCCGGATTTTAGGCAAAGGCACTATGTGATAAATTGCGCCATACTATCGACTAGTAACAACGACATAATGAATGGTCATAATAAAGAAATGACGTTTGGCACCCGTAGATCTGTAGATCCCACTGTAGCTGGCAGTAAGGTGTAGGATGGTCAATCCAATATAGATCCATACACAAACTCATACTATGGACTGGTTACATCGACATAAGAATGGTCGAACTTAATCTATGACGTTTGGCACCCGCAGACCTGCAGGTCCCGCTGTAGCTAGCAGCAAGGCGTAGGATAGTCAATCCATTATAGAATCTATACGCAAACTCAACGCTCCCCCTTCAAGAGACTCTGGCCACAACTCAAGTCATGAGGTTTTAAGTCATGCTCCGATTTAAATCACAGTCATCAACGTATTCTCGTATATGTAATGTAATGTACTATTCTAGCTGTAATGTAATGAACTGTTCTAGAAAGTATAGTAATGTAATGAACTGTAATGTTCTACGTGTGCTAGCTGTAATGTGTGTTCTCTCTATCTAGCAAGTATAGTAATGTAATGAACTGTAATGTTCTACGTATGATAGCTGTAATGTGTGTTCTCTCTATCTAGCAAGTATAGTAATGTAATGAACTGTAATGTTCTACGTGTGCTAGCTGTAATGTGTGTTCTCTCTATCTAGCATGTATAGTAATGTAAACGTTATAGTATAGTTGTACATGTTCTCGTCCTAGTATAGCTGTATATGTAATGTACAGTAATGTTCTAGAAAGTATTGACTCATGAATGAACTGACTCATTGTATGATATCGCGTTCTAGTAATAGTTCTGGTATCTTCCTGAACTACCCATATGGTAGCTTACTAGTAATCTAAGTGGTATGTATGGACGTGGATGTATACCCTTGCTACCCAAGGGCATAGGATGAAGCTGGAAAGACCTTTTATGACTTTATATGTACACATGATATATAACTAATATTTAAACGACCTTCGGACAAGTATCCAATATCCCACCAGAACACATCTCAAGCGCGAAAAGGAAATTGGGTGGATAGTCTTCCTAAGTCTTTTAAACATTTCTTAAATAACTATACATATAGAGGCATGCAATTTATAATATAAGAGCATAAATAAATTTTGTAAGACATTTGAAATATAAGTATTATTTTTAAGAAAAGATCGACTTGATGTCAATCTACAAAACAATTTAAAGGCATAAGTATGATAAAACAGTTTTGAGTATAAGGAAAAACATCGTTTGAAACACAGTTGTAAATAAGTTTGAAAGGCAATGTACAGAGTAAGATGTACAGTGTAATAAGTAGTTTAAATCATATAAAATGTTTATAAAAATCATTTGAAGGAAACTATTTGGTAAAACGGCTAATGAGTAGCCAAATCTTTTGAATGCTGTATATTAATCACATGTGACTGATGTAATAAGTAATATAATCCTACTTATTAATCACATGTGATTGACATAATAAGTAGCATGATTCTACTTGTATCCCCCCCATAAAACATTTAAAATAGTTTAAAACATTAGTTAAGGGGTATGAACTCACCTGCAGTATGAGACTGGAATTGAACGGCTGTTATCGTATGGAAGGATCGGACAAGTGCTTGGTGTCAAGTGAAGACTTAGACACACACAATGATCCTAATTACATATGAAACATATGTATATAAATAATTAGTGATTATAACACTAATTATACAAGTAATAACATTTAAGCGCGAGGACAACACTTTTGGTCAAGTGCTAGGAGGCTAATGGGTTGCAACAAAGAAGTGCAATGCCCCTAATGGAAGTTTAAGGTCAAAAGACCATATTCATTGGAGTTTACGGCCCAAGGAAGTAAGCTCATGGCCGTAAACTCTCAATCAAGTCATGAAATGGAGCTTAGAAATACTACAACCTTAGAGGGGAATTGTTTGTAGGCTTAACAAGAGTTTAAGGTACCATATTGACTCCTAAGGGGAGTTTACGGCCCAAAGACCCTTTTCCCTTGGAGTTTACGGTCGTAAACTCCCTTGGGAGCGTTCTTATTGTACTTTCAAGTCCCCAACCATTCTAGGAACAAGTCTAGGCTTCAACACTTGGCTTAAGGATGGTTTAAGGCACTAAATGCAACCATTTGATGGAGTTTACGGCCATAGAACTCTTTGGGCCATAAACTCCCTCACACATGAGGTTCTAAGAATTTTAACTAGCCCAAAACTCATCTAGGTACTTGCCCTAAAAGTCTCTTGGCCTAAGGAAGTGTCTAGGGTGTCCTTTGACCCCTTTAAAGGAGTTTACGGCCCAAGAAATACTCTTGGCCGTAAACTCTTCAACAATTATGCTTTTCATGATTTTTCTAGGTCCTAAACCCATTAAGGTGCTTGCTAAAAATGAAGACTAAGCCCTAGGAAGAGTTTGAAGGGGTTTTGGCCCTAAATCTTGGAGTTTACGGCCTAAGGAGCATCTTGGCCGTAAACTCCCTTCCAAAGTTGGTTTCTAATTGTTTTGTGGGTCTAAATCATGAGTTTAAGGCTTCTAGGTTCTTGTTCTAAGGCTAAAGGAACCCTAGGAACTCATTTGTGCCCTTTACATGGAGTTTACGGCCCAAGAGGTTGTTCCTTGGCCGTAAACTCCTCAAACTACTTGCTTTTGATTTGTTTCTAGACTTTAATGATCATACACTAAGTCCTTAGTTAGATGCCTAACACGGAAATGGGACTAGGTGGCTTTTAGGCTTGATTTTGGAGTTTACTCCCCAAGAACGTTCATGGGCGGTAAACTCCCGGATCTTGTACTTTGGACATGTAAATAATGTTATTAAGCATATAACAAGTATTAAAACACATCTATGAAAGTAGACTCACAATCTGCGATGAAAACCCGAAGATCCGTGAGAGAGTATTTGGCTTTTCTCTAATTGGAAATCAAATAATGAACCAATTTGGTTCAGAATTCTATTTATAGTCCTGAGATTTTTGGCAGAAAATATTTCTATTCTCGGAATGGATTCTAATGACCTAGAGTAATGGAATTATAGTGTTTCACAAAATCCTAGTGCATCCACTCTCCTAATAACTCCTTAGGTGTAAACACCTAAAACTGCCAAACTTATTCCATAAGTCTGAATTTTCACTGTAACTGCTCTACTTCTATTGGATTGAAATGGTTTGATTTAGAACAGAAATTTCAGGTTGTCACAGTCTAAATCTCTAGTCCTTAGTATTTTGTTATGCTTTTATTCTCCTATAAATAAGGGTTTGTTCTAAGTGAGTAGAAGAACTTTTCACTCAGTCTTTACAAATTAATCTTTGTACTCTGTAAAAATCAAAAGCATAATATGAGCTGAATGAATATTATATTTACTCTCGTGTTCATCGTTTTTCTTCTTTCTAAATTCTTACTTGAATTGATTTTAAACTCGATTTCAAATCACATCAACATAGTATGTGTTAGAATTATTTTCATACATGTAGCTGATAATAGTTATTCAGGAAACAGATATTCATGATACATCATCGTAAATTTGAACAATCATAAGGTGGTCACCTTCTCTTTTACGAAAGAAGGTTGGATCAACCGAACCTTGTTTAACCTTTGATGTTTTTAGATATCTAGTTAGCATTTCATACCATGCCCTTGGTGCTTGCTTGAGACCATAGACAACCTTGTCCAGAATATAGCAATGATCTAGATTCTTGTTCATGAAACCCGGTGGTTGCTCTACATACACCGTCTCTTCCAGTTCTCCATTTAAGAAGGCGCACGTCACATCCATTTGGTATACTTCAAAGTTCTTGTGTGCAACATAGGCAAGAAAAATATGAACTGATTCTAGCCTTGCTACTGGAGTGAAGGTCTCTTCGTAAACTATGCCTTCATCACGACAATAACATTTCATAATCAATCTTGCCTTGTGTCACAACTAGAAATTTTGTGTCTTGTAAATACTACATTTAGGTAAAAGTGTAGAATCAAAAACCTAAGAGCATGTATGATACTTACTCTATGACAACAAAATTTCAATCCAATACACCATACAAATACAACTAATAGTCAATAAGCAATTGGAAACCCTAGAAGTTCTTGTTAGGTCCATTTTGGACTAGGACTTCCTTATTGGACTCATTGGGTCAACAAGCCTCCAATTTGACTATCATGGGTTTAGAACCTTTTAATGGCCTCTAATTGGACCTACTTTCATTTATTCCAACAATTTGGGCCACATTAGGCCTAGAATGGAATAAATCAACTTCATGAAACATTATGGGCCATAGTTAACTTAAACTAGCCCAACAAAGTATAAAAATCACACTTATATCTTACAATCATGAAACCTAACTCTAATATTGGGCTTAGGGGCATTAAAGCCCAATACTCTCTTTTTCTTTCCAAAATTCAGCCCAAGACAAGCCCAAGAAGAAAGGAGTTGACTTCTTCATGCCACCTCATTTATGTTGGATAAGGTGTCTAAGTCCATAACTATTTCTGGTATGTACTTGACCCGACCCGGCATGGTCCATTTGGGTTGCATGGCACCATGCAATTGGATAGACTAAATGAGAGAAATAACGCTTGGAGATTATTAATATATTATAAGTTCTAATATATTAATAATATTATTTGATTAGTTTGATCAAGAATTAATTTAGAATTAATTAAGTGATCAAAAGATAACTAATTAAATATATGGGTTGATTAAGTAAATCATCCATATCTTGTATAGTGGGCTAAAAGGCTCCATGGATCATCAAGTTGGGTTCCACCCATAGGATGCTCCATGGATGCTCCATGGGAGTTACAAACCCATGGGTCATGGAAATGAAGAGTCATGACACATTAGGGTTTAACCCTAGGTGTGTCAACACTATATAAGCAATATGATCTCCTCCCAAATCGGCTACACACTAAGAAATAGAGGGCTTGGCCGATTTTGTGAAGTGAGTATTCTCTCATAAGTTCTTCCAAGAGCATTTGGTGTTGTGTGAAGCATTTGAGGCATCACACTTGGGGTGCTAGGCTCACAAGGTTTCAAGGAACACAAGCAACAACAAGGTAAGTTATTCTATCTATACTTTATGTTAAAATTGTTCCCCATGTATGCTAGATAGGAATATAACCTTGGAAATCAACTTTGCATGACAAATTAGACAAACATAGATCCAAGGTTATTAGGGCTGCATGTACACTTAGGAAGTGTTAGAACGCTGAAAACCCATCAGTGGTATCAGAGCCAAGGCTTGTTTGTTTTTATTTGTGCTTAAAAGTTGAAAAAAGTCGAAAAATCTTGCTGTCTACGAGTGGACTCGCCGAGTCTATAGGGGGGACTCGCCGAGTCCAAGTGTATCTTCAACCAACTCGGCGAGTAGTGTTCATGCACTCGGCGAGTAGGGTCGAATGAGTGCAGAATTTCGATTAAGTTGCTGGAAAATGAATTAGAAACATTACCCTAAACTGTTTTAGTAAATGTAAACTTGTTTTTGGTGGTGTAATGTCTTGCTAATTCATTTACAACAACTAGTTATCAAAATTACAAAGTTTTATGTAATTTTTGATTGTGTTCATATTCATGTTCTTGTTCTTATGATGTTTTAGATGATCATAGGAATTATTTGTAACCTATTTGGTAGTTTAATTCTTGATCATAATGTGTTTTAATGGAGTCCATAACTTATCCTTAAGTTATGGAAAACCAAGAGTCACACTTGAGTTAAAACCATTAAGAAAACACAAGAGTTATAAAAATGAAGAGTCTTCATTTTATGACTCTATTAAACTCATAAGTTACAAGAAATGAAAAGTTTTGAAAGTTACAAAACTTGCCTTCAAGTTTTGGAACAAGTAAAGTTAAGTTAAAACTTTAGTTCCAGCCCCTAGAATTTTAAAAGTTAAAATTCAACCCTTATACTTATATTATGATAATTTAATAATTATATATATATGTATAAGAATAAAGTCGTCTTACCGCTAGTACGCCTCATTCACGAAGCCGGTCTATAAGGTGGGTATAAGGTTGTTGCCTATAAAATGGTGACTTAATGGGTGTATATTCTCACCCACCGCTTGCTTGACTGGTGGAGGGTCGTTAGCCGAACGGGTAAGACAAGGACTTATAAATTCTCATTCAAAGTATGATGAATATAATAAAGTAACTAAACGTTTTATTAAATTCCCAATCTTAGTTACTTTAGGAAAAATGTGAATAAGGTGCTAATCCATGAAATTACACTTTACACTTTGTCTGAGTCGTTGGTGGAGCGTGTGTGGTTAACCGGCACACTAACTTGGACTTAACAAGGTAGGTAAAGGGTGACTTAAGGTTTATTATAGTATCGGTGGAGCGTGTGTGGTCTACCGGCACATCGATTGAGTGATAAACTTTAAAGGTACCAAGTGATTTGCATGGTTACTTCACACCTCGTTTTGTGATCCTCGGCATCCCAGTCACAAAACCTGGAGGGCACTCCCGAGATCAAAACATGCCTTTGAAAAGTTCATTGGATCTCAAAGAATATAGGAATTTCTAAAACCAATAAAAAACTAAATATTTAATATTTCGGTTTTCGTGGTGGAAATTGGTGAATCGTCATTCACCTACCTTTCAAATATGGTATAGCTTAGATTACGGCATACCTTTTCTAAGTTATATTATATTGTGATTGGATCCTAGCCTTAATATTACATTTGGGTGTTTTATTAAGGACTCTCTTAAATCTAAACTAAACTTGTTCTTCTTTTCAGATGTCTTCAAATAATGCTTCTGGCTCGAATCCTAATGGCTCCTTTACTCTTATGAGTCTATGTGGGAAAGTCACCTTTGATGGATCCAACTTCAACAAATGGATCAGAAACATCAGGATGATTACCTGCTACGAGGACAAAGAATATGTCCTTGACAAGGAGCTTAAGGAAATTGACGAGTCCACTGCAACTCCCCAGGAGATCGCTGACTTTCATACTCATGAAAGAGATGCAACCAAGGTGGCTTGCATCATGTTAGCCACCATGACAGCTGAACTCCAAAAGTCTTATGAAGACTTCTACCCTTATGAAATGCACCAAGATTTGATGGAAAGATACCATCAAAGTGCACGACAAGAGAGGTACGAAGTCATCTGCTCCATGATAACAACCATGATGAAGGACGGAGAGTCCGTCACGAGCCACATGCAGAAAATGCAAAGGTATGTGGATCGTTTGCTGAAGCTCAATGTGAACTTCCCTGAGGAGCTTGCAATAGATATCATTTTGCACTCCTTACCATCGTGCTATGATCAATTCCGCTTGACATATCACATGAACAAGGAAGAGGTCACCCTCAGCAAACTTCAGGGACTTCTCAAGACCGCAGAAACAGGTCTTAAGGGGAAGTCGGTTGCTATCACTCCTACTCCAGATTCAACTCCGGTCTTGGCAATCGGGCAAAGTCGAGGGAGGAAGAGAAAGAGATCATCGAAGGGTACCAAGGCTCGGACCCTTGATGGCTCTTCTTCAAGTGGAACCAAGAAAGGTTTCATTACTCCTTCTTCTGACCCAAAAGAGGCTGAATGCTTCTATTGCCATGAAAAGGCTCATTGGAAGCGGAACTGCCCAAAGTACCAGCAAGATGTGAAGGATGGGAAAGTCAAACCCAACCATGCAGGTATTTACACTATCATTTCTAATAACTCACCCCATTCGAAATCTTGGGTCCTTGATACAGGTTGCGGTATTCATATTTGTTGTGACTTGCAGGGACTAGGAAGAAGTGAGAATGTGGAGCAAGGAAGAATAAACTTAATCATGGGGAATAGGAAAGTCACACCTGTCACCAAGATTGGAGTTTATACTTTATCGCTAAGTAGTGGGTTAAATTTAGATTTGAATAAATGTTGTTATTCGCCAGAAATGGCAAGAAATATTATTTCCTTTCATGCATTGTACAAACAAGGTTTCACCTTTTCGTTTGATAATGAAGTTGGTTCGATTAATGCTTTCTTTAATAATGTTCTTTATTTTAAAGCATTACCTTGTGATGGTGTGTATGAAGCTATATCTATTGTAGATAACTTAGGAAATAATGTTTTGTGTATTGATTCTACTAATAGTAACTTGGATAAAGCATCATTATGGCATTGTCGTCTTGGACATATAAGCAAGAAACGCATAGGCCAACTCCAAAAGGATGGAGTCTTGGAGTCGTTAGATCTAAAGTCAAATGATAGTTGCGAATCATGCTTACTTGGAAAAATGACAAAGTCACCCTTCACAGGCTCGTGTGAAAGGGGTGCAGGTTTGTTGGACCTTATACACACGGATGTGTGTGGACCATTCAAACATGCCACAAGGGATGCTAATCGTTATTATTTGACTTTTACCGATGATTACAGTAGATATGGATATGTCTACTTAATCAAGCATAAGTCAGAGACTTTCGAGAAGTTGAAGGAATTTAAACAGGAAGTCGAGAATCAATTGGGCAGGAACATTAAGATGCTTCGATCCGATCGGGGTGGTGAGTATCTTAGTTCAGAGTTCCTCGACTATCTAAAGGAATGTGGGATTGTCACATAATTGACACCTCCCAGGACACCGCAGTTGAATGGTGTGGCTGAGAGGCGCAATCGAACCTTGTTGGACATGGTTCGTTCCATGATGAGTCGAGCTTCGCTACCAATCTCATTCTGGGGGTATGCCTTAGAGACTGCCGCCCATATCCTCAATCTAGTCCCTACAAAGAAAGTTGCCAAAACTCCTCACGAGATGTGGACTGGTAAAGTACCTAAACTAGACCACATCAAGATTTGGGGTTGCGAGGCTTTCGTGAGACGCGAGACTCACGATAAGCTCGAACCCCGAAGCGAGAGGTGTATTTTCATCGGCTACCCACAGCATTCCTTTGGTTACCTCTTCTACAGACCTAGTGACAATGTGGTCTTTGTAGCAAGAAGAGGAGTCTTTCGAGAAAGAGAGTTTATAAGCCAAGGAGACAGTGGGAGGCAAGTTGATCATGAAGAAATTCAAGAGTCAAGTGGTGAAGGAACTTTAAACTCTAGCCCTCAACTTGAGGAGGAAACTCCTGTTGAGCTAATTGACGAATCTGTACCTCTGAGGCATTCCACGAGAGTTAGGAGTGCACCTGAGCATTACTATGGATTCCATATTACTGCAGAAGGTGAGACACTTATTAGTGATGAGACACTAGTAAGTCAAGATGACCCTAACAGCTACGAGGAAGCCATGGCAGGCCCCGAGTTTGCTAAATGGAAAGAGGCTATGGATAGCGAGATACAATCCATGTATGACAATCAAGTTTGGAACTTGGTTGAGAATGTACCAGGTCGAAAGACTGTAGGGTGCAAATGGGTCTTCAAGAAGAAGACCGACATGGATGGTAAAGTACACACGTATAAGGCTAGACTGGTTGCAAAGGGCTTCTCTCAAATTCCTGGAGTGGATTATGATGAGACCTTTTCTCCGGTAGCCAAGATTAAGTCTATTCGGGTTCTGTTAGCCATAGCCGCATTTCATGACTATGAAATTTGGCAAATGGATGTCAAAACTGCTTTCCTTAATGGGAAGTTGGCTGAAGATGTTTACATGAGTCAGCCAGAGGGTTTTGTCAGCAACAAGTACCCTAATAGAGTGTGTAAGCTTGAGAAATCCATTTATGGATTAAAGCAAGCACCTCGCAGATGGAATCTTTGCTTTGATGAAAAGGTCAAGGAATTTGGCTTTTCTAGGAGTGAAGATGAATCTTGTGTATATGTCAAGGCTAGTGGGAGTATAGTTAGCTTTTTGTTATTGTATGTGGATGACATACTACTCATAGGAAACGACATTCCAACCCTGCAGGAAGTAAAGTCCTGGCTTGGAAAGTGTTTCGCTATGAAGGACCTTGGTGAAGCTGCCTATATCTTGGGGATAAGGATCTTGAGAGATCAGAGTAAAAGACTAATTGGACTTAGTCAAAGTACCTACTTGGAGAAGATCCTGAAGAGATTCAGAATGCAAGACTCCAAGAAAGGAGAGTTACCCATCCAGAGTAGCGCCAAGTTGAGTAAGACACAAAGCCCTAGCACTGAGGCTGAGATAGCAGAAATGAGTCGAATACCTTATGCTTCGGCTGTAGGTTCGATCATGTATGCTATGACGTGTACTCGACCTGATGTAGCCTTTGCCTTGAGCATGGTTAGCAGGTTTCAGGGGAACCCTGGCAAGGCACACTGGATTACGGTAAAGAATATTCTCAAGTACCTACGAAGGACTAAGGACTTGGTCCTTACCCTCGGTGGAAGTGATGACTTGAGAGTTGTAGCGTATAGTGATGCTAGCTTCCAGACTGATAGGGATAACTTCCGCTCTCAGTCGGGCTGGGTCTTTACCCTAAATGGAGGAGCAATTTCTTGGAAGAGTTCCAAGCAAGAGACAGTGGCAGATTCTACTTGTGAATCAGAGTATATTGCAGCTAGCGAAGCGGCAAAGGAGGCGTTATGGCTGAGGAACTTCATTGGAGACCTTGGAGTTGTACCAGCTATTAAAGAGCCAATGGAAATTTTCTGTGATAGTGAAAGTGCTGTTGCCTTAGCCAAGGAATCAAGGGATCACGGGAGATCCAGACACATCGACAGAAAATACCATTTCATCAGACATCGGATCGAAGAAGGACTCCTCGTGGCAAAGAGGGTATCATCGGATGAGAACCCAACAGATCCCCTCACGAAGGGACTGACTCGGGTTAAGCATCTCCAGCATACCCGGAGCATAGGGCTGAAGGATGATATTAGATTTAGTAGTTAGATAATCTCGAAATTTGTAAAGTGTAATTGACATTTGATGATGAATAAAAGTGTTTTATTTATGAGTAAAGTGTTACTATCTCTTGTCGATCGTTTACTATATTTCTTTTGCATGTTTTGACTTCCAGAATAATTTTGTTTGGTATAACATATTATTCAAACCTCCACAGTCGGTCATATGTCGGAAGTAGGTATGAATCAAGACTGTCATGTTTGGTTGTAGAGGTCTGGGACAAGGCTACAACAATCATGAGTGCTCATAAATTCTGAGCATTGGACTCAACCCACGCTCACTGGAATCACTTCATGGAATTCTATCTCGAGTGATCGTGAGACGGTAATATCATATAAGTCTTTAAATCTAGAGATATGATTTGTTACTTACGAGTTGGTTATGCATTGATTGTACGAAAAATGCATTGGTAACTTGATGTTATAAAATCGTGCTCTTGTGTGTAATTCAATGAGTAGTAGAACAAACATATGAGTCGAATTTTATCTGTTCCTTCTTGGATTAGAAGCTGATATCTGGGCCCCTCGATGATTTTGTTTTGACCTATGTACCGGGCCCGGTCAGAACTAAGTTGATGTGTTCAATTAAGTTCTTTGTCAAACAAATCGGAAATCGGGAAACAAATGTTGGACAATAAGTAAGACATTGTTCCATGTATTTGTCCGACTGATATCTAGAACGGAGGATTATATGATCACTTATCTTAAATGGCGTACCATCATCTTCTCAAGTTTCGAGAAACCTTGTAAAGAGCTACGATTGCCGATCGGTTCCTGAAGTCATACTTGCAGTAATAGTTACTAGACTTATCCAAGTGGGAGACTGTTGGATAAGGTGTCTAAGTCCATAACTATTTCTGGTATGTACTTGACCCGACCCGGCATGGTCCATTTGGGTTGCATGGCACCATGCAATTGGATAGACTAAATGAGAGAAATAACGCTTGGAGATTATTAATATATTATAAGTTCTAATATATTAATAATATTATTTGATTAGTTTGATCAAGAATTAATTTAGAATTAATTAAGTGATCAAAAGATAACTAATTAAATATATGGGTTGATTAAGTAAATCATCCATATCTTGTATAGTAGGCTAAAAGGCTCTATGGATCATCAAGTTGGGTTCCACCCATAGGATGCTCCATGGATGCTCCATGGGAGTTACAAACCCATGGGTCATGGAAATGAAGAGTCATGACACATTAGGGTTTAACCCTAGGTGTGTCAACACTATATAAGCAATATGATCTCCTCCCAAATCGGCTACACACTAAGAAATAGAGGGCTTGGCCGATTTTGTGAAGTGAGTATTCTCTCATAAGTTCTTCCAAGAGCATTTGGTGTTGTGTGAAGCATTTGAGGCATCACACTTGGGGTGCTAGGCTCACAAGGTTTCAAGGAACACAAGCAACAACAAGGTAAGTTATTCTATCTATACTTTATGTTAAAATTGTTCCCCATGTATGCTAGATAGGAATATAACCTTGGAAATCAACTTTGCATGACAAATTAGACAAACATAGATCCAAGGTTATTAGGGTTGCATGTACACTTAGGAAGTGTTAGAATGCTCAAAACCCATCAATTTATGTCCACCATACTTCCATGCATGGACCAACATACATCTATGTATGTCAACTCAACCCTCTCTTCTTCTTCCCCTCTCTCATTCTCGGCCGAACACCCTCCTACACTCACCAAAAATTCATTCCAAACCTCTCTAAGTCTTGAAGAGCATTCCTCCCTCCCTCTCCTAAAATTTTCGAGATTTAAAGGCATTCCAAGGAGATTTTTCACCAAAAATCACCCTCCAAGGTAAGGTTATACTATATTCTATGATCTAGGTTCCTTGATCTATCAAAAATCTCTTCTTAACTCATGAGAAATCATGATCTTGTATCTTAGAAACACCACAAGGCCGAGATCTTCATCAAGGGGTGCTAGGGCCGAGAAAACTGTATTTTGAGGGACTAAAACTGTTTTTAACTAAAAATGTGCTGAAAAATATCAATTTCAATAAGTTTTGGTGTTAGAATGCCAAGAAAAATGGTTTAAGGACTAAACCGGAAATTAATTTATTCAAAGGGTTGAAAAAGTAAATTTACAAAATAAAGAGGGGCTGTAAACAGAAAAATTTCAATGTTAATTCAATACATCCGTTGTGATCAAATATTGACACTGCGACTACCGACGAATTACAACACACAAGAACACCAAAAATCGTTATCAAACGAATTGATTCGGTCTCGAATCAATAACAAATCCGAAACTACTAACACGACGACAACTCGATTCATACACGGAAAATTTGGGAATTCAATACACACGTGAGAGTGCACAGATGTCGATACACCATCTTTGGGCCCAAAAGTGTAAAATCTTGTTTGTTGGGCCTAGCTAGCCCAATGACCTGATCTTTAGGCCCGAAGACATCAACCTTACGAGTTGTTGGGTCTTACATGATCCAACAGAGCGTGAAAGGACTTTCAATGGCAACGTGCTGCTGGTCCCCAAGGGTCCTTCGGTACTGCTAGCAAAGTCGATAATTCACCAATGATTGTTGGGCTAAGGGCCCTTCGCATTCACTATAGCTTTGAACGACGTAGGGAATTACCTGGGGCTTCGCACTCACTTTTTCCCCTCGGTCGTGGGGCTACATGAGTCCGGGTGGTTGGGTTAAGTGAATAGTGCGGGCGACGCCTAATGGAATTGTTTGTACGATTGTCAACTGGTCATTTTCATTAATGTACATTTACAACAATTCACAATCCACAATTAATCCAACGTCCCCGGAGCTCACCGGATACACCTGTCGTAACGAAATAACGAAACATAATTTTTTTTATGCAAAGTAATGGGAAAACGTCAGGTTTTCCTAGGGTTTTCAATTAATACACCTACGAATTACATACCGAGTTTAACAAATCGTACTCTGACATTTATAGAAACAAACAAGCATACATTCGGATCTTCACCCCTTTTATACTATACAATTTTTCAAAAAATATCGGATTTTCTTGTGGTTTTCAAAACAATACAGAACATCGGATTTCAAACATTACTTATGAACTCACCAACATTTCATATGTTGACGTTTTTCAAAATACTTGTATTCTCAGGTAACAGATAAAGTGAAGGAAGAATTGTAGTCTATGACGTTTTGCTGTTGTTTAATTAATATCGAACCATTTACTTTTGGGAATGTAATATTTTGAAACTATGTACAGAATGTAAACGCTACCAGTTGTAATATTCCAATGCTTGGTATTGTATGATGTTATGTTTCATGTATATTCATTATGATGGTATTCGATTGAGTCACGACAGCCCCCGGACGTTTCCGCCGTCTGGTTCGGGGGTGTGACAGGTTGGTATCAGAGTTCTGTTTATAGTGAACTAGCATATCTAACCATCCATTGATATGCAACTATAAACCAAAAGAGGGACTAACATAACTCTGAAAAAACAAGTAAAAATACAACAATAAAACATCTTTGCATTCATTAGGAACAAGGAACATAACGTCGAACCAAACAAAATAATGTTAGTATCTCGATTAATTCAGGACTGTTCTTAGTGGTACCAAGGAGTGGATGTAGCCTGATCAACTACATTCTCTCCAAAGTAGTTGTAGCATTCTTGGAATAATGTTAGCATATTTACATAATCGCGCAGACAGCATGGCTGGTTTTCATCACCCTGGAGACCCTTATTTCCCTAATCAGGGGAATAACGAATGGTTAGAGGAAGAACCGGACGCTGGAGATGAAGGCGAGCATGCCGAACCCGAAGAAGACGAAGAGAACTTCGAAGAGGGACCCGATGATAGTGAAGGGGGTGATTCGGATGCAGAGTCCGAAGTCATCAACCCCCCTTACCCGATCAGGGTGCCTGCTTACCGAGTCGGCCCCACCGGTCCTACCCCTCCTTGGGGTATTGATCTTAGGAGAATGGAGTATACTACTTCATGAACCGTATTTGGGTCCCTATAATCGGAGGATTTAGGGAGGTAGTTATGAAGGAAGCCCATAAGACGCGATACTCCGTTCATCCTGGTTCAGACAAGATGTATTTGGATATTAAACAACACTACTGGTGGCCTAACATGAAGGCAGAAATTGCTACCTATGTTAGTAAGTGCCTTACGTGTGCCAAGGTAAAGGTGGAATACCAGATGCCCTCAGGGTTATTACAGCAACCGGTAATTCCTGAGTGGAAATGGGAGGGGATTTCTATGGATTTCGTGACCAAGCTACCCAAAACGTCGGATGGACTAGACACCATATGGGTAATAATCAACCGACTGACGAAGTCTGCCTATTTCCTGCCAATCAAAGAATCCTACAAGATGGAGCGATTGACGCGTTTATACATTTGAGAAGTCGTGAGACTCCACGGAGTACCAGTGTCTATTATCTCGGATAGGGACAGTAGGTTCACTTCAGGTTTTTGGCAATCACTCCATAAGGCAATGGGAACTCATCTAGACATGAGCACCGCTTATCATCCACAAATGTATGGTCAAAGCGAACGAACCATCCAAACCCTCGAAAACATGCTCCGCGCATGCGTGATAGACTTTGGGATGTCTTGGGATACCCACTTACCTTTAATCGAATTCTCGTATAACAATAGTTATCATTCGAGCATCAAGGTCGCTCCTTTCGAAGCACTATACGGGCGTAAGTGTAGATCACCGTTATGTTGGGCTGAGGTAGGTGATACCCAACTAGCACAAACGCATACATCAGACAAGGCACTAACAGGACCGAAGATCATTCGTGAAACTACGGAAAAGATCGTCCAAATCAGAGCTCGATTACAAGCATCGCGCGACCGACAAAAGAGCTACGCCGATAAACGACGAAAGCCCTTAGACTTTCAGGTCGGGGATCGAGTATTGTTGAAAGTCTCACCCTGGAAAGGGGTTATTCGTTTTGGAAAACGGGGAAAACTGAACCCATCATACATTGGACCTTTTGAGATCGTCGCCCGAATAGGTCCAGTGGCGTATAAGCTGCAGCTACCCGCAGAGCTAAACAATGTTCACCCCGTGTTCCATGTCTCTAATCTAAATAAGTGCCTATCGGACGAAACACTCGTCATTCCCCTTGACGAGATCGAAATCAATGAGAATCTCCTGTTCGTTAAAGAGCCGGTTGAAATCAGGGACAGGGAGGTGAAGCGTACTAAGCAAAGTCACATCCCGATCGTGAAAGTACGGTGGAACGCGAAGCGTGGGCCAGAATTCACGTGGGAACGCGAGGATCAAATGAAGCAAAAGTACCCTCACCTATTTTAGCATTCTCAAATCTAGCTTTCAAATAGAATTTCATGACGAAATTCCCTCTAACGGGGGGATGATGTCACAACTAGAAATTTTGTGTCTTGTAATCACTAGATTCAGGTAAAAGTGTAGAATCAAAAACCTAAGAGCATGTATGATACTTACTCTATGACAACAAAATTTCAATCTAATACACCATACAAATACTACTAATAGTCAATAAGCAATTGGAAACCCTAGAAGTTCTCGTTAGGTCCATTTTGGACTAGGACTTCCTTATTGGACTCATTGGGCCAATAAGCCTCCAATTTGACTATCATGGGTTTAGAACCTTTTAATGGGCTCTAATTGGATCTACTTTCATTTATTCCAACAATTTGGGCCACATTAGGCCTAGAATGGAATAAATCAACTTCATGAAACATTATGGGCCATAGTTAACTTAAACTAGCCCAACAAAGTATAAAAATCACACTTATATCTTACAATCATGAAACCGAACTCTAATATTGGGCTTAGGGGCATTAAAGCCCAATACTCTCTTTTTCTTTCCAAAATTCGGCCCAAGACAAGCCCAAGAAGAAAGGAGTTGACTTCTTCATGCCACCTCATTTATGTCCACCATACTTCCATGCATGGACCAACATACATCTATGTATGTCAACTCAACCCTCTCTTCTTCTTCCCCTCTCTCATTCTCGGACGAACACCCTCCTACACTCACCAAAAATTCATTCCAAACCTCTCTAAGTCTTGAAGAGCATTCCTCCCTCCCTTTCCTAAAATTTTCGAGATTTAAAGGCATTCCAAGGAGATTTTTCACCAAAAATCACCCTCCAAGGTAAGGTTATACTAAATTCTATGATCTAGGTTCCTTGATCTATCAAAAATATCTTCATAACTCATGAGAAATCATGATTTTGTATCATAGAAACACCTTAAGGCCGAGATCTTCATCAAGGGGTGCTAGGGTCGAAAATCACCAAACTTTCTTCCATTTCTCCTCCAAAACCGAAACCACACCCTGTGGTGACCTTCATACCCCCTTATTTTCGGTTCTTATAAGTTTTGTGGGGGGGGGGGGAATACAAGCAAATGTGTAGATCTATCATTATGTGTATGCCTTGTATGATTTATATGTTTATTTATATACTTTTGTGTGTTTATGGTGTTGAAACTAGTCAAAAGGACCCAAAAATCGAGATTTGTGTTATGATGCATGAAACAAGTGCTAAAACATATCATTATACATAAGCCATTACTAGAAAAATAACCAAGTTGGTTTAGATGAACATCTTGGGCTAAAAATCGCATTTTTGGACTTAAAATGCTAAGAATATGAAGTTTAAGGGCCCAAAATGTCAAAATACAAATTCTGGAGGTTAAGAAGTGTCAAAACAGTTTCATAAATGAATTTTTCCAGAACTATACACTTTAGAATGTTTAAAATGTAAATTTCTAAACTTAATGGGCTAAAAATGAACTTTTCGGCCCAATAGGGCCCAATATGTGAAATTTTCCAATTTGAGGGGCTGAAACTGTGTTTTTCCGTAAAACAGTGGACTACTAGTGTTCCAAGTCCTTTTCAAAGGTTAAAAAAGCTTTTCATAATTAAAAAGGACCAAAGTTGCAAAAAATTTCCAATTTGGGCTAAAAGTGTAAAAATTGCAAAAAAGAGAGGTTACAACCGAGAAAACTGTATTTTGAGGGACTAAATCTGTTTTTAACTAAAAATGTGCTGAAAAATATCAATTTCAATAAGTTTTGGTGTTAGAATGCCAAGAAAAATGGTTTAAGGACTAAACCGGAAATTAATTTATTCAAAGGGTTGAAAAAGTAAATTTACAAAATAAAGAGGGGCTGTAAACAGAAACATTTCAATGTTAATTCAATACATCCGTTGTGATCAAATATTGACACTGCGACTACCGACGAATTACAACACACAACAACACCAAAAATCGTTATCAAACGAATTGATTCGGTCTCGAATCAATAACAAATCCGAAACTACTAACACGACGACAACTCGATTCATACACGGAAAATTTGGGAATTCAATACACACGTGAGAGTGCACAGACGTCGATACACCATCTTTGGGCCCAAAAGTGTAAAATCTTGTTTGTTGGGCCTAGCTAGCCCAATGACCTGATCTTTAGGCCCGAAGACATCAACCTTACGAGTTGTTGGGTCTTACATGATCCAACACAGCGTAAAAGGACTTTCAATGGCAACGTGCTGCTGGTCCCCAAGGGTCCTTCGGTACTGCTAGCAAAGTCGAGAATTCACCAATGCGAGTTGGGCTAAGGGCCCTTCGCATTCACTATAGCCTTAAACGACATAGGGAATTACCTGGGGCTTCGCACTCACTTTTTCCCCTCGGTCGTGGGACTACATGAGTCCGGGTGGTTGGGTTAAGTGAATAGTGCGAGCGACGCCTAAGGGAATCGTTTGTACGGTTGTCAACTGGTCATTTTCATTAATGTACGTTTACAACAATGAACAATCCACAATTAATCCAACGTCCCCGGAGCTCAACGGATACACCTGTCGAAACGAAATAACGAAACATAAATTTTTTTTTTATGCAAAGTAATGGGAAAACGTCGGGTTTTCCTAGGGTTTTCAATTAATACACCTACGAATTACATACCGACTTTTACAAATCGTACTCTTACATTTATAGAAACAAACAAGCATACTTTCGGATCTTCACACCTTTTATACTATACAATTTTTCAGAAAATATCGGATTTTCTGGTGGTTTTCAAAACAGTACAAAACACTGGATTTCAAACATTACTTATGAACTCACCAACATTTCATATGTTGACGTTTTTCAAAATACTTGTATTCTCAGGTAACAGATAAAGTGAAGGAAGAATTGTACTCTATGATGTTTTGCTGTTGTTTAACTAATATCGAACCATTTACTTTTGGGAATGTAATATTTTGAAACTATGTACTGAATGTAAATGCTACCAGTTGTAATATTCCAATGCTTGGTATTGTATGATGTTATGTTTCATGTATATTCATTATGATGGTATTCGATTGAGTCACGACAGCCCCCGGACGTTTCCGCCGTCTGGTTCGGGGGTGTGACACCTTGTTGCGAATCACATTTCCTTACTTATCCATCTTGTTCCTGAAAACCCACTTTAGTCCTACCACGGAAGCATCCTTTGGTGATGGAATCAGTCTCCACACTTTGTTTCGCTCGAACTCATTGAGTTCGTCCTACATCGCCTGTACCCAATCAGAATGATCGAGTGCAGTGTTGATCGTGTTCGATTCAACCTTGGAGAAGAATGAATTAAACATGAAAAATTCCACTTTAGAGAATACTGTAGTTTCTTTCACTTTCAGTTGTGATTGTCACACCCCAAAACCGATAACGGCGGAATACGTTTCGGGGTAGAGGACGTCATGTACAGTATCATCACAATTGCATAATAGTAAAAACAAGAAACATACAACCATTGCATTACATAGTGAGTTTAATTACAAGTGTGTTTTGTAATGTTTAGCAACCACCAAAAAATAATACAAAAATAAGAGATGGATCTTGTATGCTCCACCTTCTCTAAAATGTTGCACCTGTACCTGTCTATATTTGACCTGAGGATACAAGTTATTTTGAAAACGAATATCAGCATAACGCTGGTGAGTTCATAAGAGTTTAGTGTGAGTTTTTGTATAAAAGCATTAGAACCGATAGTATGAAAAGCTGCAATTTACATTCTTAAGTAGTAGAACAACCTAGAAAATCCTATATTTTCCAGAAATACATTGTGAATGAAAACCCTTAAGAAGCATGAAATTTTCATCTTTGAAATCCATTTATTGTGAAAGTATAATATTAAATCTCCAATAAGTAATGCAATATGATAGTTTATGCCTGCAGTCGATAATAGTGGTGCAAACTTCCTTTAGTGTTAGATTCTTGATTACTTCGGGATATTAACTTAACTTTTAGTTTAGTATTTTAGTGTAGTTATACTGTATTTCTTGTATGTTACCGATAGTGTGAGAAGTAGAGGACCCCATGACCTTCCCGGTCATGCACAGTGTAATGCAGTAGTGGCATCCCTGGACCTGTACGGCTCGGAATGAAGTTAATGATGGGTTTTGAGCATTCTAACACTTCCTAAGTGTACATGCAACCCTAATAACCTTGGATCTATGTTTGTCTAATTTTTCATGCAAAGTTGAATTCCAAGGTTATATCCTATCTAGCATACATGGGGAACAATTTTAACATAAAGTATAGATAGAATAACTTACCTTGTTGTTGCTTGTGGTCCTTGAAACCTTGTGAGCCTAGCACCTCAAGTGGTGATGCCTCAAATGCTTCACACAACACCAAATGCTCTTGGAAGAACTTATGAGAGAATACACACTTCACAAAACGGCCAAGCCCTCTATTTCTTTTGTGTATGTGTAACCGATTTGGGAGGAGATCATATTACTTATATAGTGTTGACACATCTAGGGTCAAACCCTAATGTGTCATGACTCTTCATTTCCATGACCCATGGGTTTGTAACTCCCATGGAGCATCCATGGAGCATCCTATGGGTGGAACCCAACTTGATGATCCATGGAGCCTTTTAGCCCACTATACAAGATATGGATGATTTACTTAATCAACCCATATATTTAATTAGTTATCTTTTGATCACTTAATTAATTCTAAATTAATTCTTGATCAAACTAATCAAATAATATTATTAATATATTAGAACTTATAATATATTAATAATCTCCAAGCGTTATTTCTCTCATTTAGTTTATCCAATTGCATGGTGCCATGCAACCCAAATGGACCATGCCGGGTCGGGTCAAGTACATACCAGAAATAGTTATGGACTTAGACACCTTATCCAACAGTCTCCCACTTGGATAAGTCTAGTAACTATTACTGCAAGTATGACTTCAGGAACCGATCGGCAATCGTAGCTCTTTACAAGGTTTCTTGAAACTTGAGAAGATGATGGTACGCCATTTAAGATAAGTGATCATATAATCCTCTGTTCTAGATATCAGTCGGACAAATACATGGAACAATGTCTTACTTATTGTCCAACATTTGTTTCCCGATTTCCGATTTGTTTGACAAAGAACTTTATTGAACACATCAATCTAGTTCTGACCGGGCCCAGTACATTGGTCAAAACAAAATCATCGAGGGGCCCAGATATCAGCTTCTAATCCAAGAAGGAACAGATAAACTTCGACTCATATGTTTGTTCTACTACTTATTGAATTACACATAAGAGCACGATTTTATAACATCGAGTTACCAATGCGTTTTTCGTACAATCAATGCATAACCAACTCGTAAGTAACAAATCATATCTCTAGGTTTAAAGACTTATATGATATTACCGTCTCACGATCACTCGAGATAGAATTCCATGAAGTGATTCCAGTGAGCGTGGGTTGAGTCCAATGCTCAGAACTTATGAGCACTCATGATTGTTTTAGCCTTGTCCCAGACCTCTACAATCAAACATGACAGTCTTGATTCATACCTACTTCCGACATATGACCGACTGTGGAGGTTTGAATAATATGTTATACCAAACAGAATTATTCTGGAAGTCAAAACATGCAAAAGAAATATAGTAAACGATCGACAAGAGATAGCAACACTTTACTCATAAATAAAACACTTTTATTCATCATCAAATGTCAATTACACTTTACAAATTTCGAGATTATCTAACTACTAAATCTAATATCATCCTTCAGCCCTATGCTCCGAGCATGCTGGAGATGCTTAACCCGAGTCAGTCCCTTCGTGAGGGGATCTGTCGGATTCTCATCTGATGATACCCTCTTTGCCACGAGGAGTCCTTCTTCGATCCGATGTCTGATGAAATGATATTTTTTGTCGATGTGTCTGGATCTCCCGTGATCCCTTGGTTCCTTGGCTAAGGCAACAGCACTTTCACTATCACAGAAAATTTCCATCGACTCTTTAATAGCTGGTACAACTCCAAGGTCTCCAATGAAGTTCCTCAGCCATAACGCCTCCTTTGCTGCTTCGCTAGCTGCAATATACTCTGATTCACAAGTAGAATCTACCACTGTCTCTTGCTTGGAACTCTTCCAAGAAATTGCTCCTCCATTTAGGGTAAAGACCCAGCCCGACTGAGAGCGGAAGTTATCCCTATCAGTCTGGAAGCTAGCATCACTATACCCTACAACTCTCAAGTCATCACTCCCACCGAGGGTAAGGACTCAGTCCTTAGTCCTTCGTAGGTACTTGAGAATATTCTTTACCGCAATCCAGTGTGCCTTGCCAGGGTTCCCCTGAAACCTGCTAACCATGCTCAAGGCAAAGGCTATATCAGGTCGAGTACACGTTATAGCATACATGATCGAACCTACAGCCGAAGCATAAGGTAATCGACTCATTTCTGCTATCTCAGCCTCAGTGCTAGGGCTTTGTGTCTTACTCAGCTTGGCGCTACTCTGGATTGGCAACTCTCCTTTCTTGGAGTTTTGCATTCTGAATCTCTTCAGAACCTTCTCCACGTAGGTACTTTGACTAAGTCCAATTAGTCTTCTACTCCGATCTCTCAAGATTCTTATCCCCAAAATATAGGCAGCTTCACCAAGGTCCTTCATAGCAAAACACTTTCCAAGCCAGGACTTTACTTCCTGCAAGGTTGGAATGTCGTTTCCTATGAGTAGTATGTCATCCACATACAATACCAAAAAGCTAACTATACTCCCACTAGCCTTGACATATACACAAGATTCATCTTCACTCCTAGAAAAGCCAAATTCCTTGACCTTTTCATCAAAGCAAAGATTCCATCTGCGAGGTGCTTGCTTTAATCCATAAATGGATTTCTCAAGCTTACACACTCTATAAGGGTACTCGTTACTGACAAAACCCTCTGGCTGACTCATGTAAACATCTTCAGCCAACTTCCCATTAAGGAAAGCGGTTTTGACATCCATTTGCCAAATTTCATAGTCATGAAATGCGGCTATGGCTAACAGAACCCGAATAGACTTAATCTTGGCTACCGGAGAAAAGGTCTCATCATAGTCCACTCCAGGAATTTGAGAGAAGCCCTTTGCAACCAGTCTAGCCTTATAAGTGTGTACTTTACCATCCATGTCGGCCTTCTTCTTGAAGACCCATTTGTACCCTACAGTCTTTCGACCTGGTACATTCTCAACCAAGTTCCAAACTTGATTGTCATACATGGATTGTATCTCGCTATCCATAGCCTCTTTCCATTTGGCAGACTCAAGGCCCGCCATGGCTTCCTCGTAGCTGTTAGGGTCATCTTGACTTACTAGTGTCTCATCACTAATAAGTGTCTCACCTTCTGCAGTAATATGGAATCCATAGTAATGCTCAGGTGCACTCCTAACTCTCGTGGAACGCCTCAGAGGTACAGATTCGTCAATTGGCTCAACAGGACTTTCCTCCTCAAGTTGAGGGCTAGAGTTTGAAGTTCCTTCACCACATGACTCTTGAATTTCTTCAAGATCAACTTGCCTCCCACTGTCTCCTTGGCTTATAAACTCTCTTTCTCGAAAGACTCCTCTTCTTGCTCCAAAGACCACATTGTCACTAGGTCTGTAGAAGAGGTAACCAAAGGAATGTTGTGGGTAGCCGATGAAAATACACCTCTCGCTTCGGGGTTCGAGCTTATCATGAGTCTCGCGTCTCACGAAAGCCTCGCATCCCCAAATCTTGATGTGGTCTAGTTTAGGTACTTTACCAGTCCACATCTCGTGAGGAGTTTTGGCAACTTTCTTTGTAGGGACTAGATTAAGGATATGGGCGGCAGTCTCTAAGGCATACCCCCAGAATGAGATTGGTAGCGAAGCTCGACTCATCATGGAACGAACCATGTCCAACAAGGTTCGATTACGCCTCTCAGCCACACCATTCAACTGCGGTGTCCTGGGAGGTGTCAATTGTGAGACAATCCCACATTCCTTTAGATAGTCGAGGAACTCTGAACTAAGATACTCACCACCTCGATCGGATCGAAGCATCTTAATGTTCCTACCCAATTGATTCTCGACTTCCTGTTTAAATTCCTTAAACTTCTCGAAAGTCTCTGACTTATGCTTGATTAAGTAGACATATCCATATCTACTGTAATCATCGGTAAAAGTCAAATAATAACGATTAGCATCCCTTGTGGCATGTTTGAATGGTCCACACACATCCGTGTGTATAAGGTCCAACAAACCTTCACCCCTTTCACACGAGCCTGTGAAGGGTGACTTTGTTATTTTTCCAAGTAAGCATGATTCGCAACTATCATTTGACTTTAGGTCAAACGACTCCAAGACTCCATCCTTTTGGAGTTGGCCTATGCGTTTCTTGCTTATATGTCCAAGACGACAATGCCATAATGATGCTTTATCCAAGTTATTATTATTAGTAGAATCAATACACAAAACATTATTTCCTAAGTTATCTACAATAGATACAGCTTCATACACACCATCACAAGGTAATGCTTTAAAATAAAGAATATTATTAAAGAAAGCATTAATCGAACCAACTTCATTATCAAAGGAAAAGGTGAAACCTTGTTTGTACAATGCATGAAAGGAAATAATATTTCTTGCCATTTCTGGCGAATAACAACATTTATTCAAATCTAAATTTAACCCACTACTTAGCGATAAAGTATAAACTCCAATCTTGGTGACAGGTGTAACTTTCCTATTCCCCATGATTAAGTTTATTCTTCCTTGCTCCACATTCTCACTTCTTCATAGTCCCTGCAAGTCACAACAAATATGAATACCGCAACCTGTATCAAGGACCCAAGATCTCGAATGGGGTGAGTTATTAGAAATGATAGTGTAAATACCTGCATGGTTGGGTTTGACTTTCCCATCCTTCACATCTTGCTGGTACTTTGTGCAGTTCCGCTTCCAATGAGCTTTTTCGTGGCAATAGAAGCATTCAGCCTCTTTTGGGTCAGAAGAAGGAGTAATGAAACCTTTCTTGGTTCCACATGAAGAAGAGCCATCAAGGGTCCGAGCCTTGGTACCCTTTGAAGATCTCTTTCTCTTCCTCCCTCGACTTTGCCCGATTGCCAAGACCGGAGTTGTTTCTGGAGTAGGAGTGATAGCAACCGACTTCCCCTTAAGACCTGTTTCTGCGGTCTTGAGAAGTCCCTGAAGTTTGCTGAGGGTGACCTCTTCCTTGTTCATGTGATATGTCATGCGGAATTGATCATAGCACGATGGTAAGGAGTGCAAAATGATATCTATTGCAAGCGCCTCAGGGAAGTTCACATTGAGCTTCAGCAACCGATCCACATACCTTTGCATTTTCTGAATGTGGCTCGTGACGGACTCTCCGTCCTTCATCATGGTTGTTATCATGGAGCAGATGACTTCGTACCTCTCTTGTCGTGCACTTTGATGGTATCTTTCCATCAAATCTTGGTGCATTTCATAAGGGTAGAAGTCTTCATAAGACTTTTGGAGTTCAGCTGTCATGGTGGCTAACATGATGCAAGCCACCTTGGTTGCATCTCTTTCATGAGTATGAAAGTCAGCGATCTCCTGGGGAGTTGCAGTGGACTCGTCAATTTCCTTAAGCTCCTTGTCAAGGACATATTCTTTGTCCTCGTAGCGGGTAATCATCCTGATGTTTCTGATCCACTTATTGAAGTTGGATCCATCAAAGGTGACTTTCCCACACAGACTCATAAGAGTAAAGGAGCCATTAGGATTCGAGCCAAAAGCATTGTTTGAAGACATCTGAAAAGAAGAACAAGTTTAGTTTAGATTTAAGAGAGTCCTTAATAAAACACCCAAATGTAATATTAAGGCTAGGATCCAATCACAATATAATATAGCTTAGAAGAGGTATGCCGTAATCTAAGCTATACCATATTTGAAAGGTAGGTGAATGACGATTCACCAATTTCCACCACGAAAACCGAAATATTAAATATTTAGTTTTTATTGGTTTTAGAAACTCCTAGATTCTTTGAGATCCAATGAACTTTTCAAAGGCATGTTTCAATATCGGGAGTGCCTCCAGGTTTTGTGACTGGGATGCCGAGGATCACAAAACGGGGTGTGAAGTAATCATGCAAATCACTTGGTACCCTTAAAGTTTATCACTCAATCGATGTGCCGGTAAACCACACACGCTCCACCGATACTATAATAAACCTTAAGTCACCCTTTACCTACCTTGTTAAGTCCAAGTTAGTGTGCCGGTTAACCACACACGCTCCACTAACGACTCAGACAAAGTGTAAAGTGTAATTTCATGGATTAGCACCTTATTCACATTTTTCCTAAAGTAACTAAGATTGGGAATTTAATAAACATTTAGTTACTTTATATATATTCATCATACTTTGAATGAGAATTTATAAGTCCTTGTCTTACCCGTTCGGCTAACGACCCTCCACCAGTCAAGCAAGCGGTGGGTGAGAATATACACCCATTAAGTCACCATTTTATAGGCAACAACCTTATACCCACCTTATAGACCGGCTTCGTGAATGAGGCGTACTAGCGGTAAGACGACTTTATTCTTATACATATATATATAATTATTAAATTATCATAATATAAGTATAAGGGTTGAATTTTAACTTTTAAAATTCTAGGGGTTGGAACTAAAGTTTTAACTTAACTTTACTTGTTCCAAAACTTGAGGGCAAGTTTTGTAACTTTCAAAACTTTTCATTTCTTGTAACTTATGAGTTTAATAGAGTCATAAAATGAACACTCTTCATTTTTTATAACTCTTGTGTTTTCTTAATGGTTTTAACTCAAGTGTGACTCTTGGTTTTCCATAACTTAAGGATAAGTTATGGACTCCATTAAGACACATTATGATCAAGAATTAAACTATCAAATAGGTTACAAATAATTCCTATGATCATCTAAAACATCATAAGAACAAGAACATGAATATGAACATAATCAAAAATTACATAAAACTTTGTAATTTTGATAACTAGTTGTTGTAAATGAATTAGCAAAACATTACACCACCAAAAACAAGTTTACATTTACTAAAACAGTTTAGGGTAATGTTTCTAATTCATTTTGCAGCAACTGAATCGAAATTCTGCATTCATTCGACCCTACTCGCCGAGTGCATGAACATGACTCGCCGAGTTGGTTGAAGATACACGTGGACTCGACGAGTCCCCCCTATGGACTCGACGAGTCCGATCGCAGACAGCAAATTTTCGATTCTGTTTTCAACTTTTAAGAACAAATAAGAACAAACAAGCCTAGGCTCTGATACCACTGATGGGTTTTGAGCATTCTAACACTTCCTAAGTGTACATGCAACCCTAATAACCTTGGATCTATGTTTGTCTAATTTTTCATGCAAAGTTGAATTCCAAGGTTATATCCTATCTAGCATACATGGGGAACAATTTTAACATAAAGTATAGATAGAATAACTTACCTTGTTGTTGCTTGTGTTCCTTGAAACCTTGTGAGCCTAGCACCTCAAGTGGTGATGCCTCAAATGCTTCACACAACACCAAATGCTCTTGGAAGAACTTATGAGAGAATACACACTTCACAAAACGGCCAAGCCCTCTATTTCTTTTGTGTGTGTGTAACCGATTTGGGAGGAGATCATATTACTTATATAGTGTTGACACATCTAGGGTTAAACCCTAATGTGTCATGACTCTTCATTTCCATGACCCATGGGTTTGTAACTCCCATGGAGCATCCTATGGGTGGAACCCAACTTGATGATCCATGGAGCCTTTTAGCCCACTATACAAGATATGGATGATTTACTTAATCAACCCATATATTTAATTAGTTATCTTTTGATCACTTAATTAATTCTAAATTAATTCTTGATCAAACTAATCAAATAATATTATTAATATATTAGAACTTATAATATATTAATAATCTCCAAGCGTTATTTCTCTCATTTAGTTTATCGAATTGCATGGTGCCATGCAACCCAAATGGACCATGCCGGGTCGGGTCAAGTACATACCAGAAATAGTTATGGACTTAGACACCTTATCCAACAGTTAACAGTCGGGATGTAATAGTGTTTGCCCCGTATAGATCTATACATATAGCGTTGTCTTCCTGTCGGAAAACTCTGGGCGTAGTGCGTAGCGAATAGAGAATCTCATAGTGAATTAGTGTGTTATCTCGTGATTAGTGCTTTCTCTTGTATTATAGTGTAGTAGTCTTTTGTATAACTCGTAGTGTTTTCTCTTATTAGTATATAGTATCGTAACAGAGTGTATTATAGTGTGTAGAGTAGTAGCTATAGCGAGTAATAGTGGCCTTAACTATACCTATTATAGTTAACTTAGTGCGTATGATTTTTGTCAGTTTAGTGGTTTCAACCTCGAATGAACTGAAAATACTCGTATCCAACACTAATATATATGATATATAACTAAGAAATCAACGACAGTCGGACGGATAACAACTACCCTAAGCCCACAATCAAACAAGAACAAGAAATAAGGCGAGATATTGGTCCTAAGTCCTTCAAGTCTTACTTATATAAATATATTGGTGTGGTTACATTTTATAATGAATTTATTTAATAAAAATCTTGTCAAAAGGGAACATTTAGAAAATTGATCGTTTATTCAAAATAGTTTTGAAAATGAAAATCCTTTTTTTATAAAACATAGTGGTAAATCACATGTGATTTGAGCTACGGATAGTGAATCACATGAGATTAATTTCCGTAACATGAATAATTGACTTGTATCCCCCCTCCTAAAACATATAAAACATTTGAAAGGTTCATTAAAGGGGTATGAACTCACCTGAAATCGCGTAAATCGGGTGAATCAGGTAAATCGGGTGAAAGTGTCGATTGAGCGCTTTGTACCAAATAAAGACTTGTGCACCTTTTAAGACCCTAATGTCTTTTGAAATATGTATTTTAGAAGAGATTAATCATTTTATGCTTTTCATTAAAGTATTTAGGCATTCTAGCAATGATTCTGGGTCTTAGGGCTTAGAAGGGGTTCCCGGGAGTAGTACAAGGCCAAGAGGGGTTTACGGGGGAGTCCAAGAGTTTACTCCCTTGGAGTTTATGGCCCAAAGGCCACTCCTTGGGAGTTTACGGCGGTAAGCCCCTAGGCTTGGCCGTAAACTCTTGTTTTCCTCCAAGAGTGCAAGTTAAGGCCTTATTTCAACTCCATATATTTCTAATAAATGCCTAGGACCAATTTGGAGGGTTAAAACCTTCATTTGGTGTCATTTGGGGGAGTTTATGGTCCAGGCTTGTGCTTGGGCCATAAACTCCATTTTATCCCTCAAAATGGGTTGTTCAATGGTCCAAATCACTCCCTTAAATCTTAGTTATATTCTAGAAGGCCTTAGGTGACTTTTTGGGACTTTTTACCAAGGAAATTGGGTGTTTACGGCCCAAGCATAGTCTTGGCCATAAACTCCTCTTCTAGGGTCTAAAATGTGTTGTTTAATGGCCTTAAGCATTTCCTAGGGTCATAACTTAATTCCCACATGCCTTAGATGAGTTTTTGAGTCAAATTAGCATGGAATTTTGGTGTTTATGGCCTAAGCACAAGCTTGGGCTGTAAACTCCTTTTTAGGTTCTAAAAACTTGTGTTTTCATGTCCAAACTCATCTAGGCTATTTCCTTTATTAATATCCAAGCTTAAAGGAAGGGAAAATGGGACATTTGGTCACGTTTTGGGTGTTTATGGCCCAAGAGGCTTTCTAGGCTGTGAACTCCCTTTAATCCACTAAATCTTATGATTTTTGACCTTTAAATGCAATAGACTATGTTAAGAATGAGATAGGGAAGAAACCCTTACGTTTGGAAGCCCGAATTCGCGGTTTTGGAGTCGGGTTCGGGTCTAGAGAGAGAAAGTAGTTAGAGAGAGTGAATGAGTGGTAAAAGGGTGTTCAAATGGTGTTCGCTCTCATATCATATGCCTCAGGTATTGCACCCGATACACGGCTACCCGATGCTAAAGTTTAACAGGGTTAAAACTTTTTACCCGGGTGAAGTGGTTGAAAAGTAATATAACTCTATTTAGTTAAACGGGGTTAACACTTACAAGTTATAATTACTTATGATAATCTCAAGAAATATAAATAACTAGATATTTATTTATTGGCGACTCCAAACTTTAAAGAAAATAATATATAACGACGAATTCCGTTAGTGAAGGTGGGAGTTGGTAACGGCAACAAATTTGGGTTGTCACATCATCCCCCCGTTAGGGGAATTTCGTCCCAAAATTTAGAATTCAAACAAATAAGTTATTACAATACTACTAAGCAAAGAGATGAGGATATTTGAGTTTCATTTGATCCTCGCGCTCCCAAGTGAATTCCAATCCCCGCTTGGCGTTCCACCGAACCTTCACGATTGGGATGCGGCTTTGATTCGTTCGTTTTACTTCCCGATCCATAATCTCCGTAGGCTCTTCCACAAAGTTGAGGCTCTCATTGACCTCGATCTCGTCGAGGGGAATCACGAGAGTATCGTCGGACAGGCATTTCTTCAAGTTTGAGACGTGGAAGGTAGGGTGTATGTTGCTTTGTTCGTGGGGTAAGTTGAGTTTGTAAGCTATTGGGCCGATTCTGGCGAGAATCTCAAAAGCCCAATGTACCTTGGGTTTAACTTTCCCCACTTTCCGAAGCGTCCGCGTAGCTTTTCTGTCCATCCCTAGCGGCTTTTAGTCGTTCGCGAATCTGTACAATCTTTTCGGTTGTCTCTCAAATAATCTCCGGACCAGTGAGGGCGCTATCAGGAACTCGTCCCTTAGGTAACTGAGTGTCACCCACCTCAGCCCAGCACAGAGTGGATCTGCACTTCCGACCGTAGAGGGCTTCGAATGGAGCTGCCTTGATGCTCGTATGATAACTGTTGTTATAGCAAAAATCCACAAGAGGTAAGTGTGTATCCTACGATTTACCGAAGTCAATCACACAAGCTCGCAGCATATCTTCTAGAGTTTGAATCGTCCTCTCACTTTGTCCGTCAGTCTGCGGATGGTAGGTTGTACTCATGTCCAGCCTCGTCCCTAGCACCTTTTGTAGTGATTGCCAAAATCTAGAGGTAAATCTACAGTCTCTGTCCGAGATAATAGATATAGGGACACCTTGCAGCCGCACTATTTCCTATATGTATGTTCTTGTGAGTTTCTCCATCTTGTCCATTTCCTTGATGGGTAGGAAGTGCGCAGACTTGGTCAATCTGTCAATGATGACCCAGATGGTATCCAACCCACCCGCTGTCTTGGGTAGCTTGGTTATAAAGTCCATCGTAATCCGCTCCCACTTCCATTCCGGTATCTCTGGCTGTTGTAGGAACCCTGATGGCTTTTGATATTCGACCTTGACCTTCGTGCAAGTAAGGCACTTGCTCACAAAGGTAGCAATCTCCGCTTTCATGTTAGGCCACTAGTATAGCTTTTTGAGATCCAGATACATCTTATCTGATCCTGGGAGGACGGAGTAGCGAGTGTTGTGCGCTTCCCTCATGACCAAGTCTCTAAAACCTCCATGGCGCGGAGTCCAGATTCGGTCTATGAAGTAGTAGGCTCCATCACCCTTGAACTCCAAACTTTTATCCATTCCGCGCAGGGATTCTCCCGTCACATTCTCAGGCTTTAAGGCTTCCAGCTGAGCCTCCCTGATGTGCGCGGATGGAGGCGAATGGATAGTCATTGTCAATGACTTGGTTCTTCATCCAATGTACTCCTTCCTACTCAGGGCGTCTGCTACTACATTGGCTTTCCCCGGGTGGTATCGGATTTCGCAGTCGTAATCGCTGAGTAGCTCGACCCATCGACGTTGTCTCATGTTGAGTTCTTTTTGGTTCAGTATGTGTTGGAGGCTTTTGTGATCAGTGTACACCACGCTCTTCGTCCCATACAAGTAGTGTCTCCAGATTTTTAGTGCGAAGACGACTGCTCCTAACTCGAGGTCATGAGTAGTGTAGTTCACCTCATGTGTCTTTAGTTGTCTTGAGGCATAGGCAATGACCTTACCTCGTTGCATTAAGACACCACCAAGCCCCTGATTTGATGCATCGCAGTATACAACAAAATCTTCTGTCCCTTCGGGAAGGGGTAATACCGGTGCGGTGCATAGGGCTCGCTTTAGGGTCTGGAATGCCTTCTTCTGTTTTTCTTCCCTGTCGAATAATACAACCTTCTGCGTCAACATGGTGAGAGGCTTTTCAATCCGAGAGAAGTTTTGGATGAATCGGCGGTAGTAGCCAGCGAGGCCTAGAAATTGGCGAATTTCTATAGGCGTCCTCGGTGCTGACCAGTTCTCAATAGCTTTAATTTTGGAGGGATCCACGTGGATTCCTTCTTCAGTAACCACGTGTCCTAAGAATTCAACTCTTCGGATACAAAACTCGCACTTAGAGAACTTCGCATATAAATTCTGTGATCGCAGCATTTCCAGGACTCGTCGCAGGTGATCCTTGTGTTCTTCTTCGCTTCGAGAGTAGACGAGTATATCGTTAATGAAGACGATAACGAACTGATCTAGATATGGACGACACACCCTATTCATCAAGTCCATGAATACTACGGGGGCGTTAGTCAGTCCAAAGGGCATCACTACGAACTCAAAATGCCCGTAACGGGTTCGGAAGGCTGTCTTCGGGACATCTTCCTCAAGCACTCGTAACTGGTGATACCCGGATCTAAGATCAATCTTGGAGAAGTAACTTGCTCCTTGCAGTTGGTCAAATAGATCGTCGATATGAGGGAGTGGATAATGATTTTTGACTGTGAGTTTGTTGAGTTCTCTATAATCGATGCACATCCGAAATGACCCATCCTTCTTCTTCACGAATAAAACCGGAGCTCCCCAAGGTGAGAAGCTCGGTCTTATAAAACCCTTGTTGAGCAGCTCGTTGAGTTGACCGGATAGTTCTTGCATTTCGGCAGGCGCTAGACGATAGGGCGACTTAGCTACGGGAGTAGCTCCTGGGACTAGGTCTATTCTGAACTCAACTTGACGTTTGGGAGGTAGGCTTGGAAGGTCTTCGGGGAAAACATCAGAAAATTCGCATACAACGGGAATGTCATTTGGATCTTTCGATTTCTGACTAGTGTGGACGACGTGAGCAAGAAAGGTGCGATATTCCTTGCGCAAGTATTTCTGAGTCTGAATACTGGAGATGATACGAAGACTCGTACTCGGTTTATATCCATATATTAATAGGGTTTTGTGATTCGGAAGGTTCAGGCGAACGGCTTTGTCGGAGCATAGGATATCGGCGCGATGGAGACTCAACCAGTCCATACCAACAATGACATCGAAATTTTTTATTGAGACTGGTATAAGGTCGATTGAAAATGGGTGATCGTCTAACATGAGGGTACAACCTATGTAGATTTGGTTAGAGCTTTCTGTCTTCCCGTTAGCCATTTCTACGATGAATGTTTCTTTTAGTGGTTGAGGGGTTTGTTTGAGTAATTGTTTAAAGTTTTGATTTATGAAGCTTCTTTCTGCACCACTATCAAATAAGGCACATGCATAAGAGTTGTTGAGAAGAAACGTACCCGTGACCACTGTGGGATCCGCTACCGCTTCATTGTGACCGATAGCGAGTAACCTTCCAGTTCCCCCAACATTTGTAGCCTTCGGACAGTTCTTCTTAAAATAGCCAGCTTCACCGCAGCCATAACACGTCGGGGTCACTCCCGAACTGGGAACTTGCGAGATAGGTTTGGGAGGGGCCTTGCAGAATCGCACCGTATGGCCCTTCCGACCGCAGTTGGAACACTGCAATTCACGGCAGGGGCCGTGGTGGTGGAAAGGCACTTGGGACACTTGGGCAGATTCCCGCTATAAGCTTTTGGCGGGGTTGGTGCGGCTGGAGTGGCTGGGGTAGTGGAAGCATGGACCGCCACGATTTGCTGGTCCTTGGAGGAGGTTTAATTTTTCTTGCCTTTCTTCTTATACCATCGCTTCCTCTTTCTGTCAGATGAATCGGGTGGTGCAGTGGTAGTGGGGGTTGCTGTTGCTGGAGTGGAAGAGACTTCATGGTTGATCAAACTCTGGGCCAATTCCTTGGCGCTGTCGAAGGTGGCAGGGCGTGAGGCTAGAACATTTCCTCGATACGGGGGCACTAAACCCCAGATGTACCGTTCAATTTTCTTGTTCTCTGACGGGATAATATTGGGACAGATAGCCGCCAAGTCACAGAACTTGGCCGTGTAAGCTGTTATGTCAGTCCCTTTCATCTTGAGGTTCCAGAGTTCCTCCTCAAGTTTCTGAACTTCGCCCCTAGGTCAGTACTCCCCTCTCATGAGATCTTTTAGAGTGTCCCAGCTCATGGCGTTGGCTATGACCAGGGAGAGTGCGTTGACATGGCCGTTCCACGATGTCAAGGCCCTGTTAGTGAGGGTAGCAGTTGTGAACTTGATTTTGCTCTCTTCGGGGCAAGAGCACATTTCAAATATAGTTGCGGTACTTTCAAACCATTGGGATAGTTCCAGAATTCCTCCTGTACCGTCGAAGAAGGTAGGTTTACAGTTCATGAAGTCCTTATAAGTGCATCCCTGCACTCTTTGGTGGACTTCCCCAAATCTAGAGTTTCCACCGCTCGCGTCCCTAGAGTTCATTTGGGCCATGGATGCTGTCACAGTCGCAGTCACCGCTGTTTGGAATAGCACCGGGTCGAACTGTGGAGGAGGAGGTGGTGGAGGAGGGGTTTGAGTTGCTGGTCTTCCTCGGCTTGGACGCTTTCGAGGAGGCATCTTTCACCAGAAAAACCATAGAAATGATAACAATAGTAAGAGTCTATTGCGAATATGAATAGAGTGTTTCATGGATTAACTCAACATAATCCAAGATCAGAATGAGAGTCATAGCAATAGAGTAATCAACTGCCAATATACTGGTATTAACAATGTAACACAAGTTCGTGAAAATTGACCTAACAGTAGGTCTTACATCAAACCATAAAGAAAATGTTGGCAGTTTAGAGGTCTAGTTAGAGTATTTTTAAGCTAGGAATGTTTACAGACAAGAGATCTACGGAACATAGAGAGGAAAGGCTAGTACTTTAAACAAAAGAGTGAGGTAACTAGACGTCTTCTACTGGCGACGGTTACTTGTTGGGCGAACCCTCAGATCCGCTATCGGACGCATGACTTCCTGAAGGTGTCGATCATGATTCCTCTCATGTGCTCGGAGTTCCCTAACTTCGGCTTGGGATGCAGCCAGCTGATTCTGCAGAGCCTTGTTGGTCCTCCTTGTCATGTCCATGGCTTCTTCAAGTTGGCGGATGCAAACCGTGTTGAGATTCGAATTGGCATCCACTTCCACAACTCGACCATTAGCATCCTGACCCTGCTCGACATTCCTGGCAATCCTTCGGATCATGATAGGCAGAACCCGGTCTGCTGATCCCCCCTCTCTTATGTTGTTGAAGCTTTGGTCTCCATTGTAAGGTAAGGGCTGACCCTGCTCCTCGCTCCATCGGTGCAAGGATATGGCCCACATAGGAGTGGGACCCTGAAATGCCGGACGGGGGTTGGGGTTCGGAGCTTCAGGAGGTTGGTTGTTAACTTCTGCTTCGGAGCTCGAGCTATCCGAGAAACCTTCAGCATGATGATCATCCAAAGGGATCGGGTGATCATCGTCTGAATCCTCATCGAGCCATCCTCCATTGCCCTGGTTTGGATAGTACGGATCACCAGGATGGTGGAAGCCAGCCATGCTATCTACGCGAGAAAAGGGAAAGGAAAGGTTGATAGACGTACTATTCTAAGATACTTATAGGATGAATCGTTATTAGTCGACCCAATACTTGCGTAGTGCATACTGATTACATGTAACCGAAGCAAAATAGTCCTTCTAATAAGCAACCCTAACTTCAGACCCCCAATCAAACAAGAACAGGGAATGAAGCAAAGGCTACAGATTATGAGTCTATAGCGCCCTAGTCACATGTAACCGTAGTGTATCCACTTAGAAATTATTGTCCTAGCAGTAACGACCCTTTTAGCTGTCACATACGTATGTTTTAGAGACACAGAATACTCCTATAGTATTCTTATGGTAACATTTTTGTGGTAGTGTTGGTGAGTTTTAGACTTGTTGCAACGCCACAACCAAACTTAGGCACATGCTAGTCACTCTCAGGAAAACATAGTTGATCAGGCTACATCACCCCGAATGTGACTACATGTCTCTAAGCCCAATTGTGCTGCCCAATAATCTCAATACTTTTGTTCTGTTCTAGTGTGATACTGATTTCTGTGTTTTATAGTGATGTGTGTATATATATACTTAGTTAAATGTTTTAGATACTTAACAGCATATATTCTTGGTCAGAGTGTTTTAGTCCCGAAGTGTTTATAGTTCGAATATCTTTTATAGGTTGATATAATTGATTCACTATAAACAATGCTCTGATACCAATCTGTCACACGCCAAAACCGATAACGGCGAAATACGTTTTGGGGTAGAGGACGTCATGTACAGTATCATCACAATTGCATAATAGTAAAAACAAGAAACATACAACCATTGCATTACATAGTGAGTTTAATTACAAGTGTGTTTTGTAATATTTAGCAACCACCAAAAAATAATACAAAAATAAGAGATGGATCTTATACGCTCCACCTTCTCCAAAATGCTACACCTGTACCTATCTATCTTTGACCTGAGGATACAAGTTATTTTGAAAACGAATATCAGCATAACGCTGGTGAGTTCATAAGAGATTAGTGTGAGTTTTTGTATAAAAGCATTAGAACCGATAGTATGAAAAGCTGCAATTTACATTCTTAAGTAGTAGAACAACCTAGAAAATCCTATATTTTCCAGAAATACATTGTGAATGAAAACCCTTAAGAAGCATGTAATTTTCATCTTCAAAATCCATTTATTGTGAAAGTATAATATTAAATCTCCAATAAGTAATGCAATATGATAGTTTGTGCCTGCAGTCGATAATAGTGGTGCTAACTTCCTTTAGTGTTAGATTCTTGATTACTTCGGGATATTAACTTAACTTTTAGTTTAGTATTTTAGTGTAGTTATAGTGTATTTCTTGTATGTTACCGATAATGTGAGAAGTAGAGGACACCATGACCTTCCCGATCATGCACAGTGTAATGCAGTAGTGGCATCCCTGGACCTGTACGGCTCAGACTGAAGTTAACAGTCGGGATGTAATAGTGTTTGCCCCGTATAGATCTATACATATAGCGTTGTCTTCCTGTCGGAAAACTCTTGGCGTAGTGCGTAGCGAATAGAGAATCTCGTAGTGAATTAGTGTGTTATCTCCTGATTAGTGCTTTCTATTGTATTATAGTGTAGTAGTCTTTTGTATAACTCATAGTGTGTTCTCTTATTAGCGTATAGTATCGTAACAAAGTGTATTATATAGTGTGTAGAGTAGTAGCTATGGTGAGTAATAGTAGCCTTAACTATACCTATTATAATTAACTTAGTGCGTATGATTCTTGTCAGTTTAGTGGTTTCAACCTCGAATGAACTGAAAATACTCGTATCCAACACTAATATAGATGATATATAACTAAGAAATCAACGACAGTCGGACGGATAACAACTATCCTAAGCCCACAATCAAACAAGAACAGGAAATAAGGCGAGCTATCGGTCCTAAGTCCTTCAAGTCTTACTTATATAAATATATTAGTGTGGTTACATTTTATAAGGAATTTATTTAATAAAAATCTTGTCAAAAGGGAACATTTAGAAAATTGATATTTTATTCAAAATATTTTTGAAAATGAAAATCCTTCTTTTATAAAACATAGTGGTAAATCACATGTGATTTGAGCTACGGATAGTGAATCACATGTGATTAATTTCCGTAACATGAATAATTGACTTGTATCCCCCCTATAACATATAAAACATTTGAAAGGTTCATTAAAGGGGTATGAACTCACCTGAAATCGCGTAAATCGGGTAAATCGGGTAAATCGGGTGAAAGTGTCGGTTGAGTGTTTTGTACCAAATAAAGACTTGTGCACCTTTTAAGACCCTAATGTCATATGAAATATGTATTTTACAAGAGATTAATCATTTTATGCTTTTCATTAAAGTATTTAGGCATTCTAGCATTGATTCGGGGTCTTAGGGCTTAGAAGGGGTTCCCGGGAGTAGTACAAGGCCAAGAGGGGTTTACGAGGGAGTCCAAGAGTTTAATCCCTTGGAGTTTACAGCCCAAAGGCCACTCCTTGGGAGTTTACGGCCGTAAGCCCCTAGGCTTGGCCGTAAACTTGTTTTCCTCCAAGAGTGCAAGTTAAGGCCTTATTTCAACTCCATATATTTCTAATAAATGGCTAGGACCAATTTGGAGGGTTAAAACCTTCATTTGGTGTCATTTGGGGGAGTTTGCGGTCCAGGATTGTGCTTGGGCCGTAAACTCCATTTTATCCCTCAAAATGGGTTGTTAAATGGTCCAAATCACTCCCTTAAATCTTAGTTAAATTCTAGAAGGCCTTAGGTGAGTTTTTGAGACTTTTTACCAAGGAAATTGGGTGTTTACGGCCCAAACATAGTCTTGGCCGTAAACTCCTCTTCTAGGGTCTAAAATGTGTTGTTTAATGGCCTTAAGCATTTCCTAGGGTCATAACTTAATTCCCACATGCCTTAGATGAGTTTTTGAGGAAAATTAGCATGGAATTTTGGTGTTTACGGCCTAAGCACAAGCTTGGGCCGTAAACTCCTTTTTAGGTCCTAAAAACATGTGTTTTCATGTCCAAACTCATCTAGGCTATTTCCTTTATTAATATCCAAGCTTAAAGGAAGGGAAAATGGGACATTTGGTCAAGTTTTGGGTGTTTATGGCCTAAGAGGCTTTCTAAGCCGTAAACTCCCTTTAATCCACTAAATCTTATGATTTTTGACCTTTAAATGCAATAGACTATGTTTAGAATGAGATATGGAAGAAACCCTCACGTTTGGAAGCCGGAATTCGCGGTTTTGGAGTCGGGTTCGGGTCTAGAGAGAGAAAGTAGTGAGAGAGAGTGAATGAGTGGCAAAAGAGTGTTCAAATGGTGTTACTCTCATTTCATATGCCTCGGGTATTGCACCCGATACATGGATACCCGATGCTAAAGTTTAACAGGGTTAAAACTTTTTACCCAGGTGAAGCGGTTGAAAAGTAATATAACTCTATTTAGTTAAACGGGGTTAACACTTACAAGTTATAATTACTTATGATAATATCAAGAAATATAAATAACGAGATATTTATTTATTGGCGACTCCAAACTTTATGGAAACTAATATATAACGTCGAATTCCGTTAGTGAAGGTGGGATTTTGTAACGGCAACAAATTTGGGTTGTCATAGTGATCGTGTGAGAACTTTTTCTATTAGTTTACCAATAATTTGTGTTTGAGGATGATCTTTGGTCCAGTTCGTGAGTGGGGGGTAATTAGGATCATATGTGGGATCCAGTTCAACATTCACTTCTTCTTTGAATTCTGACTGAATATCATCATCGTTTGAATTCGCATTCTCCCCCTCGAATGATGATACTTCCTCAGCTTTCGGCTCAGAATTCTACCTATGGACTTGACTTTCGGGTGGTATTGATGATGGACTCTCCCTCTTGAATAGTAAATCTTGGTTATTTGGAGAAGACGAACCCTCCCCCTGAACATAAGAACTAACTCTTGGAGGTTCGCTTGAGTCAGGTTGTTCGGTTGCTGGTGGTTGTTCATCTGCCATTTTCTTTGCAACTTCATCGATTATCTTTTTTAGGTTGTCTACCATGTTATCTACAGCTTTGGATTCAGAGTGAAATGCCTTTTCTGGTTCATCAAACAGGAACATATATTGCTCAAAGAGGTTTGAGATTGGTACCGTAGGTTGACCAGATTTAGGAAATATTTCCTCCACAGAACCTATGGTTGTCTTCAGTTTCTTAACGTAGTTATCATCGAAGGATACATAGTAAGTCTCTTCGAATTTCTTTGAACGCTTGTTCAAGACTCTGTATGCTTTGGATTTTAATGAGTAACCCAAAAAGATTCCTTTATCTGCTTTGACGTCAAACTTGTTTTGGTGCTCTTTTGAATTAAAGATGAAGCATCTTGAATCGAATACATGAAAAAACTTTACATTAGGCTTTCGGTTATTCAAGATCTCATATGGAGTGATGGAAAACATTTGTTGAGACAAGATATTTTCTGTGTGTAGCAAGCAGCAGCAATGGCATCCGCCCAGAAATATAGAGGTTGAGAAGCGAAGCTAAGCATGGTTCGGGCTGTTTCACATAGAGATTGGTTTCGCTTTTCTACAATTCCATTCTGTTGTGGAGTATATGGAGCCGAGAAGTTGTGAGTTGTCCCCTTTTCTACAAGAATTCTTCAAAGTCTTTGTTCTTGAACTACAACCCGTTGTCGCTTCTGATATTTCGAACCACCTTTCGTAGTTGAACTTCTACCTGCTTGACAAAATGTCTAAGCTTGGGAGGGGCCTCCAATTTCTGCCTCAAAACACAGGTAAACCGAGAGAAGTCATCCACTATTACAAGTATATACCTGTTACCACCAATGCTCTCGATTGAAGATGGACCACATAGATCAATTAGAAGTCATTCTAGTGGTTCAATAATTTTTGTATTAACTCGAGAAGGATGACTCTGTCGACTTTGTTTTCTCATTTCACACGCATCACACAAGTGTTCTTTATTGAAATTCAGAACAAGAAGACCTCAAACATGATCCAAAAGCACTAGCTTATTGATGTCTTTGAAATTGAGACAAGAGAGTCTTCGGTGCCAAAGCCAACTTTCGTCTGAATGAGCGTTTGTTAGCAGGCAAACTGCTAGATTCCCTCGAATGAGATTGAGATTCAAAGGGTACATCTCTCCTTTTTTCTTCGATTTCTGCAAGATATTGTTCGTCTTCTTTTCAATCATCTATGAGCCATCGTCATTGAATGAAACTTGTAACCCGGTACCAACCACATGTTGAGAAACACTGATAAGGTTGTGTTGTAAACCTTAAAGGTACGCCACTTTTTGTATAGAGAAATCACCATTGGTGATCATACCATAACCTTTGATCGTGCCAAAAGAATTATTACCATACTTGACACTTCCACCATCTTGAAGGGAAAAAATTTCCCTCAGCTCTTCCTTTCTCCGTGTCATGTGACGTGAGCAGCCACTGTCTATGTACTAGTCATCATCGAACTACTCGTCACGTATAACCTGCAAAAAATTAAGCAGATTTAGGAACCCAAAGTTCCTTGGGTCCTTGTGAGCCTTTTACGGAGCTGAGAATTGTAAGAGAAACATCAACTAAAAAGGTTCTTTTTATAAAGGTTGTTTCATCTTTTCTTTTTATGGTGAAAACTTTGATGTTATTAGATTTAAGCGCTTTAGTTTCGGTTTTTTAACTGACGTTAGTAGTCTTTCGGTTCTTTACTTTGGGTTCAAACGATGTCTTCTTTTTATTTTCTGGAAAGAGCTTTCCTTTTCCCTTTCGATCATTCTGTGCGTGAGAGTGAGAATGAGAAAGATGAGACCTCAGAGCAGAATTAAGCTTTTGGTCATTACTCTTACTTGGTTGAGATTCAAAACTACATTCCTTTTGGTTCCACTCATTGGTTGATCTAGGACTGAAACCATCCTTTCGTTTTCACACAAGTTTAGGACCTAAACTTCCTTTTCGGTTATCGTCCGTCTAATGACCGAAACTTCTCTTTTGGTTGCCATACCTTTGTGGACATGTAACAATCCGAAATTCAGGTGAATCTCTTAAACCCTTCTTCTTTATCAAGTTTTGTGACAACCCAAAAATTTCCACTTCAATAGAAGCCATGTCTGTTTCCGCTAACTTTCAAACTTTTGGGACAAGTTTGAGCAACTCAGGATTTACACTTAAGGAGATATCAGGAGAGACGTTGCACTTGGGTCTTGTGCAAATCTGTTATTTTAAAACTCTATGATATTAGAGTTCTTTTCGGGAATAAAATATTTTCTGCAAAAATCCCAGGGCTATATATAGAATTCTGAACAAAATTATTCATTAGTTACAATTCCAACTAGAGAAAAGCCAAATTCTCTCTCAAGGATCTTCAGACTTTTGTTCCGGAAAGTGTGTACTTCTATCTAGTGTTGTTTTAAAGCTTTATATATGCTTAATACACTAGAAATCATAGGAAAACACCAAGATCTGTGAGTTTACCGCCCAAGAACACCTTGGGGAGTAAACTCCATTTCAAGGGCCAAAGTGTGCCCAATGACCACTAAACCTTGGAAACCAAACATGGGACAAACCTTGACATATTTAGGCATCAAAAGCAATTAAAATCAAGTACCAATAGTGAGTTCATGGCCAAGGAAGTTCTCGGGCCGTGAACTCCATTTTAGGGTGCCAAAATGCCCTAAATGACTTCCGTAACCCAAGAGACAAGCATTGTACTTTACCTAGATGTGTTTAGGACCCAAAATAACCAAAATATTATCTCCCATAAGTGTTTACGGCCGCAAACACCTGACCAAATGGTCCATGGGCCGTAACCTCAAAATAGAGGTGTTTTGATGAAAAAAAACACATCCAAGGGCTTAGGCATTAATTTAGAATGCTTCTTTATGACCTTTAGGACCTTCATAAACATATTTGGACATGAATTTACGGTAGTAAACTCATTTGGGCCGTGAACACCTTAAAAACTCCAAAGAAGGTGGTATTTCTCACCCTAGGCTAGAGCTAATGTCCCTAAATAATTCCCTAGACTTCAAACTAGCAATAACCCATGAGTAACCATGAGTTTACGGCCGTAAACTCCCTTGGGCCATGAACTCATGGTAGTAAACTCATATGTGTGCCTGATACCTTCCTATGTTGAATCACATGTGATTCACATACTTGGTTAAGGTGTTTCCTAGTCCCGGAAGGTGTTTCCTTGTCCCGGAAGGTGTTTCCTTTCATATAGTTGTTTATAAACACCATATTGATGTCATTATGTGTCCTTAAATATCATTTAGGACTTATTGTTTCTCGGAACTTCATTCGTGGAACTTCTCATCCGTACGCGCATACCCGTTTGAATCACCCACATCAGGTAAGTTCATACCTCGTAATGAATCTTTTAACTATTTTAATTGTTTTAAGGGGGGGGGGAATACAAGTTGAAGACAATGATAATTGTGTAATTATTTGCTGTTAAGCATTTTTTCAAATTGTTACTTATGTTATTTATAAGTTGTTAAAACATTTCAAAACTCTTCTAAAGGATATGTTACTTTATAGTTATAGAAAACTCCATTTTTAAAGTATAAGCATAACTTTGTAGATAAATGAGTCTTTTCAATAACAATCCAGTTAGAGCATTAGTAAACTATTATAGGTATAGTTTAGGAGAATGCTATTCATTACTTCTAGTATAATGAAGCACACAAAGAGTCAATATCAGAACAAAACAGAATAGAACAGAACAGAACAGAATAGAACATAACATAACTAAAAAGTTAATTTGCTATAGTATGACAACACGCAAACATGATCTAACTTTAATGTGAATTACACGGCTTGCATGCATTTGCTCGGGTCGCGTTTGGTTCCCTCAATCTCCATACATGAGAGCGGGTTAGTAGGGGTTCTAGCTTTCACATTATGACCGTAATAAAACACACTTATGTTTTTAGGTTGATAGTACCTCCGTATGTCATTATAAACGACATCAGGGTACTCACTTTCTCCCATTACTTTCATAAAGTGTCGTTAACACTTGAAGGTTGATCTATTCACTAATCAAGGTAGGTTATAAACTAGGGAGAATGTATGTTACAGTTGACAAAGGAACATTAGAGTCTTGGTAGAAGACTGCCACTACTAGAAAAAAGGCCTTTTACGACGCTCATTGCGCGTCGTAAAGCGCTCAGACGACGTGCAAATGCGTGTCAAGGAAGGCCCTGTAATAAAGAGAGACGACGCGCTTTTGTGCGTCGTCTATAGATGACGTGCATTTATGACGCGCATTTACGACACGCGGTTATGACACGCAATGCGTATCAAGGAAGGCCCTGTCATAAAGGAAGACGATACACATTTGCGTGTCGTAACCTTACGACGCGCGTGTTTATGACACGCAATGCGTATCAAGGAAGCCCCTGTCAAGAAAGGCCATATCATAAATGAAGATGAGACACATTTTTGCGTATCATAATTTTAAATGTTCTAAAAAAATATTTATATATTTATTAATTTTTAAATTAAATATGCATTTAATGTCTCATAATAGAAATAAAATATCATATACAAAAAATACAATCCATTGCATAAAATTTAATGTCATAGAATTCTATTTTTTACAATATCTTAATTTGCATCTAATCTACTCTCTACATCAAATTCCAGCTAAGTAAAGTTGCTTCTTGCCTTTCATAATTCTTTAAGACTAATGCTCCAAACGGCTGTTATATGGATAAGAAGTTGTACATTGGACCATCTCACTCAAGAACGACTTAGCCAAATTCAACTCCAAGTCCTTATTGCATCTTGCTGATAATGCTGCAAGATTTGAATCAAGTGACTTCATATTACTTTCTTCCACCAACTTTACCTGATGCACAAAATACACGGAAACAAAAAAACCTTGTAGAGGAAGGGGTAATTTGGGAAAATGTGAGGGGTATCCTCTACAAAACAAAAAATATCCTTTGCAAGATTTGCTCTTTAGTATCCTCTGCAAAACAAAATAAAAAATATATATCAAAAAATAAATTCTTTTATAGTTTTATATTATAATTATGCCTAGAGTATTGCATACCTGAAGAACCATTTGTTAGCTCTACAACACTTTTTGAATCTGAACCAAGCTTTCATCACTAACACTAACACCTTTTGTAGCCCCTCAGACTACGCATAAAAGTTAGAAAAACTAAATATTCCAAAAATACCCCTAAGACTCTTTTTGTCCCAGAATCTGACTTAAACCACAAGCGATGCTTCGATTTCTCTGTTTCTTGCAACTTCAACATGGAGTGTTCTGATGTTGTATGTTGATATAATAAACAAATAACTAAAAGTAGGTTGTTATTTCTTAAAAAGTAATTCAACTTTGGCATATTATAGCTTACCTTCTCTGTTGGTGGCAACGGCAATGAGTTCTTTCATGGCTATATCAGAAACAAGATAAAACTACAGAAAAAAATGTAGGTTAACTCAGCAAATGATAAACCAATAGTTGGTAACTTACAATCTTTCTTTCATCATACAATCTTTATTCTTTAGGTATAATGTATTTATTAATCCAACAATATTGACATTATGCATAACTTGAATTCAAATATAAATTGGACAAGATATAATGTCTTTCTTAAGCAAATAGTTCAATATGCTACCCCATTATCGTTGACTATTAAAGAAATTGGGGCCAAATCTAACAGTAGAATGTTTATGACAATTAAGGCCTCATTTGGAAGCCAGCAACAATAATACAAGCTAGAAAAGAGAAAACAGGTGGTGTTTTTAAGTTATAATTTTGAATAGAAAAGGCAAAACTTCTATAACAACTACTAAAGCAACTAAAGTTAATATCATGATGCCTTCCTAAGATCCTGATGCTGATCTGGTATGCTTGCTTCCAATTTATTTTTCTTAAAAAACTTTCTAGAGGTAGTTATGTCATTTGCACACACAAGAGATTGAAAACAAGTCCTGGTCAAAGTTTCTGCCAAATATATAAATTTTTTATGTTATTATCATACAAAATATAGAAAAAGAGGTGAATATCTAATTTTTATTAACTGATTCTTTCTATATCACATGTCTCACATGTTATCAATAAAATCTAAAACCCAAAATGATCAATTTTTAAATAAACGAATTGAAATTGGGACGTTTAACGAAGTGTAAATGCAAACAATAAGAATGTTATAATTGGGTAAAGTTTTCAAAACACAATGCCTTGATAAGAAAAAAAAATGAAAATAGAATGTCTTAAAAAAAGAAATGAAAGTATGGTGCAATATAATACACAAATAAATGAACCATATTCAAAGGAATTGGAATTTGAAGGATCTGGAATCTCAAGAAGTTGGATTCTCTCACAGATTTGGTTAATGAGAAATAGATTGGAATTTGTAAACAATATGAAGAGGAAAAGTAAATGGAAATGCAAAAGAGATTTGTTTACTTGTGAGATATAGGGTTAAAAGGGTAGTTAGGGTATTTAATATTTATAATGAGACAGTTTTGCAAACATGATGCGGTATTAGAATGGAATCGAATTCCAGTTCCAATCCCAATTCCAATTCAGGCCAAATCACACAGAATATGACATAAAGGTGACTTAGACCACAAAACATCATAACTCAAGTGTAAAAGAAATCCATATAATTTAGGGTTCTGTGACTTCTTTATCAATTTGATTCAAAACTACTTCTAATCAGATTTGTCTAAAATCCAGACATTTTTATCTATATTTGCATCAAAGTCTTATTGAGAAGAGGGGAAACAATACTTTTCAATCAATAAACCATTTCTTTGTGATAGAAAGAAATGAAAAGTTTGTTTACCTTGGTGGAATAGGGAGGAAGCTTGAGGTAGTTGGCACATGTCATGACACTTGGCAAATCATCATCTGCAGATTCTGACACTCCACCCGCAGCATTTGATGCAGTGTTGTTGGAGCTTTGAAGAGCGTTGTAATTAATAAAGGGTTAGTGACTGAGGAGGGGCAATTTTGTAATTCACCTAGATAAAATTTTGAAAACAAGGGGTTGTTGAGGGGGGTTTTTCTACCTTTCTGACAATGGTCAACGTAGGGTTCAGGACAGCCAAGCCACCTGGAGGAAGCCGAGGTGCACCAGTAACAAACTGACAGACTGCCCTTTGCTGTTCTGGATTGAACTCTCTCATTGTCTCAAGCAACTAACAAAGAGACATAAACAAAATTATTAATATTAACTATACTACAAATTTATAAATCTTCCCTAAATATCGCTAAAAAAAATAAATTACTCACATTAATTACTCCAGGGCTCTTGGATGTGTATCCATGGTCGAATTTTATGTGTTCCACAAGTGTATCAGCCTGCATTTAAAAGAAACATGAATTCTCTACATCATATCATTTTCAAAAAGAATACATGTTATGTTTAAGTAGAAAAAATATGAGCAAATTACCTCCCACATTTCTCTACACCCACAGAGTAAATAATCCAACTCAGTCGGAGAAAATATTTGTAAACTTGAAGCCTCAAAAACCTGATAGTAATAAGATAAAATATTAGCTTAAAAAAATTATTTTGTATATTTTCTAATTCCATAAAAAATTTACCATATTTGAATGTTGGAAAAACATGATGACCTGATTAAAGCCAGCTCTAAATGCTTCCAATTGCCTTGTGATACAGAGAATCAAACTTACTTCTTGTTTCTCCTCCCACGTTTAGGTCCCCGTCCTTCAAGATTTGCAACAGGGCAACCCACATATGAAGTTCATATGTGGTGGAACTTGTCAAATAAAAGAAAAAGAAAGAACTGAATGCGTTCATCTTAATCGGTCACTTCAATCAAGAATTAGTGCCCAAAATCATCGGGTCTCTAAGTGTAAGAAAATTAGTGTGATTATGATGGGAACCAGAGTTCAAATTCACCCGTGGCTGATGAGTCTGAAGGGTTTGGATTCTCAGAGAAGGACTTGGTATGCTGAGCCAAGTCCTTGTAAGGGCTATTTGAGGTCCAATGGTCTCCTTTCTTCCCACATGTCCTGCATACCATCAATATATCTCCTCCTTTCGAAATTTGAGCTAATGGGTCTCCAACTGCATTTGAGTCTTCAACTTTTGTATGTAAAAGACAAAAATTTGCATTCACAATCTGCATATCTAACAAGCAGCAATGAAATTGAGATAGATTCCTAAGTTTTTAAATCGGTAGTGATTGACTATTGCCATGATGATTGATATGTGCATAGTGAATTGCAACTGAAACTGTTGATCTAGGCAATAAACCTGATGTAAAGAACTAGGGCTAGATGTAAATAAAGTAATAAACTTCTTCAACTACATATGTCTTAACAATTTCACATAAATAATTATAAAGGATTCTTACAAGTATCTGAAATTTCAGATCTAGGGATGACGTACCTGGAGCCCTTGGTTGCTCAAAGATGATTTCCTCGGTAGAAACCATGGTGAGTTTGGCACCGACGTCCTCTTGAATGACATCACCGAAATAAGGCCAAGTACGCCTCTCCATGGCGCGCTTGCTCAGCCGAGCATTAGCGATTTTACGGATGCATGTGGTGGTGGTAATCTTAACCCGATTACCTTCGTCGTTGAATTTGTACTTTCAACCCGTGTTCATCGGGTCCAATAACCTGTTTCGACGGCAACAAATAGTCATAATCACCGCCATCAGCTTCTTCCTCCAATTCGCCCCATCTGGGTTTTTGAGCCATGTCAGCGAAGCTGCTAGAATTGTTGCTGACGGAAAATTAGGGTAGGAGATTTGAAGTGGTAATGTGAATAAGATGAAGATGTAATGAAGTCGGTTGTTGTGATTCTTTAGGCTTCAAAATTGATAGATTTTTTTTCGATTCTTTCAAGTTTGAATCAGAAAATGAGAAAGAGTTAGGGAAATCAAGAGTGCAATGCTCGTCCTTGTTAGGTTGAAGATGAAAGATAGATAGAAGATAGAAAAAACATGGCGGGTTTTCAAAATTTTGGGGATTTCATTTCCCCCCTTGTCTACTAAAAGCGCGTTTCATTAAAATTATAAAGCGACAGGTACAGACGACACGCGTTTAAGATAAAGCACCCTCCGTGTTTTTCATTTTTTTTCTTGAGACACTAAATTAAGGGCACGCAATAAAGCGTGACGTAAATCCTTAAATTTTTTGGAGAGATGACACTATTTTAAGGGCACGTCCTTTTGCGTATCGTTAATTATCGCGTATCGTAAAAAGCGAGTCATTAAAGATCTGTTTTCTAGTAGTGTGCTTTCATAACAGTAGAGTCTTGGTAGAAGTCTGCTTTCAAAACAGTAGGGTCTTGGTAGAAGACTGCTTTCATAACACTAGAGTCTGGGAAGAAGACTGCTTTCAAAACAGTAGGGTCTTGGTAGAAGACTGCTTTCAAAACAATCGATTCTTGGTAGAAGGCTACTTTTAAAAGTAAGGACCATGATGCTAACCTTATGATTCCGTAATGTATACACTATAGGATACATATATGTTAAGTTGTCACACCCCGAAAACCAAAGGCGGAAACGTTCCCGGGGTTGACTCCACGTTGAGTATCAAATCCAATGTACATAGTAATCACAGTAAACAACCATTACATTACTTATATATATATATATATATATATATATATATATATATATATATATATATGAAAGTTTACATTTGGTTCAAAAGTAAATCGTACAAAAGTTATACATATATCATATGAACAAAAGAGACGAGTCTTCGGAGCACTCCGTCTTCACCAAAAGATATTGCCGGGTACCTGTCTAACTTGGACCTAAGAATACAAGCAGTTTGAAAATCAGCATAAAGCTGGTGAGTTCATAAGCGGTTTTGTTTTGTGAAAATGTATCGGTTTCCTTTAGTTTTCTGAAAAGGTTTGATATCCAAGAAAATCCCATATTTTCTTATGTAAAGTAGTTAAGTTATCTTTCGTTACAGTTCTGTTACAAAATATAAGTTAACCCCAGGAAAATCCCATATTTTCCTAAATGCAAGATTGATTGAATAACACAGAGTATAGTTTAATATACAAAACTATAATTTAGACGAACTGTAAATAGAAAGTATTTTGAAAACCTTGGGACTAACATCCCGAACCAGTTATAAGATAATTCGATAAAGACCATGGGATCACTATCCCGAAGATAGATATAAGATAGCTTTATAAAATCATGGGATTATCATCTCGTATAAGAGTTAGTTTCAAAACCATGGGATTACCATCCCGAACGAGATATAGAAACAAGATCATGGGATTATCATCCTGAACGAGAGATAGACATAAAACCATGGGATTACCATCCCGAACGAGATATAGATACAAGACCATGGGATTACCATCCCGAACAGATTTAGATTTTAAACAAATCCTAGCTGTGAATAAGTTTATATTAATACGTATTGTGAGTCGGGTAACCATGCTGATATGACAACGAGACCTCCTTGACGTTAGTCAGACGTCGAATGATATCCAGAATTTGTCACCCCAGGCGTGCCCGCCTAACTGTAACTAGCAGTTAAGGTGTGGGATTGTCAGTCCCGAATAGATCTATTCACAAATTCCTCGCTCTCCCTCCAGGAGACTTTGGTTACACTTCCGGAGAGGATTTACTTGATCATCCATAAAGGGTAGTGACTATCTCACAAGCTAGTATTAAACTATTCACAGGATTCTCATACGATAACAGACATACAAAGATTTTTAAGACATGATACAATGAAAATGGTTACATACTATGAAAATTATCTAGCAAAACATTCAAATGATACGGAGATAAACTGAATCAGACATAGTTTATCTAATATCTTAATACAGATATCAGTACATGATATAAAGAGAAACATAGAACCCCAAATTATTCCCATAATAATTTGATTAGTTTGATTATTTTCTTAACTAAAATCCATTTAGTTGTAATCGATAAATCATTCCTTATGCTCAACATAATACATAAGGAGTAAAAGAGTTTATAAATTTGCCAGATAAAATTTGAAACATATTAATGTTATAATTCGAAAACAGTTATAGTTTTGCTTGTATTCCCCCCTGAAAACATTGAAAAACACGGAAAAAGGCGTAGGGGTATGAACTCACCGGACGAGAAGTATGACGATTTGGACGCTAAGAGTTGATCCGGGGCTTGTAAATACACGAGGTTCCTAATTATAATGTAAAGATACACATTTGTATCTAATTAGGACTTAGATTGATTATTTGATAGGGACAATTGCTTCAAGTCGCGAAAACACTCCGATACAAGTGTTTGGAGGGACCCGGGTGGCGTTTAGGGACACATATAGTTAGGATAATGAATTGGGACATCAAAGGAACACTCCATAAGGAGTTTACGGCCTCATAACCCTCTACCCATGAGTTTACGGCCGTAAACTCATGGTGGGGTGAGTTAAGGTCAAAAATGGCATGAAACACTTAAGGGAATGTTTCTAGGTTTGGTTCTAAATGCTTGGAATGGATTTATATCACCAAAATGATTAACTTATGGGAGTTTACGGCCTAGTATAGGCTCCTGGCCATAAACTCCTTAATCCTCATGAAAATGGTGTTAAATGTTGCTAAAACAAATCAAATGTGATTAATAGAATTATTCCAAGGCCTAACATGAGTTTTATGGGACATTTGAGGGGTGTTATGGAGTTTACGGCCTATGAGACCCCCCTCATGGCCGTAAACTCTTCTATAGGGTGCTACAAGGTGTTTCAAGGTCTAAACCTTGCATAGAATGGCTTCTAAAATTCATCTAAAGGCTTTAGGGGTGTTTAGTTAGCATTCTAACACCATAAATTATGGAGTTTACGGCCCAAGAACAAGCCTTGGCCGTAAACTCTTAAAAATCCCACAAATAATGTGTGTAAGCCCTTAAACTATTTTTGGTTGGTCCTTTGATGTATTACAAGGCTTTTGGTCGTGTTGGATGGCTTTCTAACACCTTAGAATTGGATTTATGCCAAGTTTTGAGGAGTTTACGGCCCAAGCACATGCCTTGGCCGTAAACTCACCTAAATCCACCAAAAATCATGTTTCAAGTGTCCAAATGCTAAAACCAATATTCTATAATTCATATCTAAGCCATACTAGTGATTTGGAAGGGTTTAAGGGCATGAAAAACCCCATTTTCATGAGTTTACGGCCCAAGCTTATGCCTTGGCCGTAAACTCCTTAAAATGACTCAAAATCAAAGTTTTAAATGTTCTAAGTCCATATCTTGAAGTCCCTTAGCCATATCTAAAGTCCAAATGAGTTTAGGAAGGAGTTTAAGGGCTTAAAACCCTTCAAAATGGTGTTTACAGCCTAGGCAGCCTCCTGGGCCGTAAACTCACATATGTTGTCCTATTTCATGATTAAATGTCAAATTTGGAGGCCAAATATGCTATAGATTAAGGCTAGGAAGGTACCTTAAGGATTTGAGGCCTTAAAATTGAGTTTTGGACCCTTAATCTTTGGATTTTGGAGAGAGGTTAGAGAGAGAGTAAAGAGAGAAGGAAAAAGCTTCAAATGAGAGGTTAAACATGTTTATATAGTTCCTAAAACTTGGACACGGTGGAATTCTACCCAATACCGACCTTAAACGATGCTTTAGGTTGCACCCGATTGAGTTTCCGTCACCAGGCGAGGATATTTCTAAAACTTATGAAATAAATATTTTGGGCTAAATTCATGAGTTCCTAAATGATTTGGACCCTCATTGAATGATAATAAACATATAATTTTAGTTAACTAAACCCAAAAACGATATCGGGACATTTCGATCTCCGACGAGTTATACGGGTAGAATGGGTTTTCGGCGATGAACAACTTCGGGTTGTTACATTATCCCCCCGTTAGAGGGAATTTCATCCCGAAATTCAAAGAATGAAATACAGTTCATGGATTGGAATGAAACACAAATGGATTTGTTGCTTCGGATCTTCACTTTCTCAAGTGGAATCAGGTCTCTACTGGGTGTTTTAACGAATTCTCATTATCGGGACATGCCTTGATTTCGCTTCTTGACTCTCTCTCAATCTACTATATCAATTTCATTTCTTGTGGAAGTTCCAACCATGAACGACTTTGGTTTCCTCAAAGGGATCACTAGGGTTTCGTTGGGCAGACGTTTCTAAGGATTCGAGACGTGATGGTATAGATAAATGTTACCAAGTTCTAAGGGCATCCAAAACTTGAAGGTTGCAGGATCGATCTCTATGAAGATCTCAAAAGGTCTGATGTGAGACAAAACTAGATGCTCGAAAGAAACTCCCGGGAATCCTTTGGGATAGATATTTAGAGGAAAGAGCTGCTAACTTCCCGTTTCTCAATAATCACTGAAACGAGGGATGCGTGGTAATTCACATTGGGAAAACTTTTGAGTTCTATGGCATAGAATGATACGAAAGTTTGATGCCGAAGATCACGAGAACAGGTCGAGGAAAAATCTAGACGAGCGACCCTTTCGAAAGCAAAGATAACAACATGAATGAGACTCGGTCATTTCATGTTAAACATAGCATCAAAGTATTTTTATAGAAAGTTTCCCCCTTTTTAAATCGAATGGAACAGGATAGTCATCCGGACTGAGGATTCAATCTAAAGGTACGAAGTTAGTGTTCTCTATCACACTAGTTAGTCGTCTCGACGGTATACATTTCGATTACATACGAAGGATTGAGTTTAGAAAATGTTCGAATAGATAGATAACGGGTTTCCCTTTTTACTAAAATCGAAAAGAGTTGCAGGTATAAGAATTATCAAAGAGAAATATACCTGCGGCGGCAGAGGGATTTGTGGTTGTAGCTGTCTTGGGACAATTCCTTTTGAAGTGTCCAGCTTCACCACAATTGTAACAGGCCGGACTGATTCCCACTCCGGATGATTGGTTCGTTGGCTTGGCTGGTTTTCTGCAGGTTCGCGCAAGATGGCCCTTATTGCCACAGTTGTCGCAGATCCTTTCGCGACATGGTCCAGGAATGCGGTGGTGGTAGTTGCATTTACCACACCAAGGAAGGGTACCAGTGTATCCACTGGCGGGAGTTTGGGCTGTGGAACCTACAGCTGAAACAGCGACATGGGCAGTAGCAGCATGGACTGCTACCGTTTGCTATTTCTTAGATGACCCTTGCGTACTCTGGGCCTTCCGCTTGTTCCAGGATTTCTTTTTGCTTCCTCCTCCACTGGCGACCGGCTCGGGGGTAGTAGCTTCTTCATCATAGTTGTCTTCGTGATCTATCAGGATTTTCGCAAGACATTTGGCACTGTCATATGTGTCTGGCTTTGCAGCCAAGACATTCCCCTTTGTTGGCTGGGCCAACCCCCAGATGAATCTCTCTATCTTTTTACTTTCCGGGGTAACCATTCCTGGACAAAGTAACGCCAGATCGTCAAATCTTGAGGTATAAGCAGCTATGTCGGAACCCTTCATCTTAAGGTTCCAAAGTTCGTGTTCTAGCTTCTGGAGTTCGCCCCGAGGGCAATATTCTGCGAGAAGAAGCTCCTTCATAGCTTCCCAACCCATAGCATTGGCTACAGGTAAAGTTAAGGATTTAACTTGGCTATTCTACCAAGTCAGGGCTTTGTCTAGGAAGGTACAGGTGGCAAACTTGACTCTATCAGACTCCGAACAGCCACATATTTCAAAGATTGATTCGATTCTCTCGAACCATCAGGTTAAGGCAATGACACCCCCTGTGCCATCGAAGAATGTCGGTTTTGCGTTCATGAAGTCTTTATAAGAACTCCCTTTTTGGTGTCCTTGGCTATCATCTGGGTTTTGGGTTTCACCTCCCGAACCCCTAGAGTTCATTTAAGGTAAGAGAGCTGATATGGTAGCAGAAATGGTTGCCTGAAGTGTTTCCAAATCGATCTGAATAGGAGGTGGTGGCGGAGGAGGATTGTTTTTGTTCGTTGAGCTGGATCTCTTTCTTGGAGGCATCGTGATCTAAAAAGATCATGAAAGAGAGGATCATAAGTCCTCTGAATTGAATCAAGAGATATGGGACAGGAGATATCTCATCATGGCAAATATAGCATCATATTAAGTGATAAAGCAGAAAGGAGTTAAGATAGAACATTTTATCGCTAGAGGAATGATCAAGGGATAACGCGTATATGAGAATTTTCTACAAAGGATTGGATCGAGAAATACTCCCATAGTATTTCATGGTTCGATGCAGCGATGATTCGTTGTTTGGGATATTAGGTAAGTTTTAGGTATGCCGCATACCACAGTCACTCCCAAGCACATGTTGGCCGTGTCTCGAATGAATATAGTTGGCCAGGCTATATTGACCCTAGACACGACTACATAACTGCCCAGGTTTAACCGTAGCCTACAACACCTATTTACTTATGTTTTGTTCTACTTATAGTTACGGATTTCGACGGCTCGGCATACTTAAATACTTTTGAAAATACTTATATTTTGTAGGATACTTTTAATTCAGAGCACTTAGGCCCCTTAATGTTTATAGTTTTATACCATGTAAGGTTTGGTATACTCTGTTCACTATAAACAAGGGCTCTGATACCAATCTATCACACCCCGAAAACCAAAGGCGGAAACGTTCCCGGGGTTGACTCCACGTTGAGTATCAAATCCAATGTACATAGTAATCACACTAAACAACCATTACATTACTTATATATATATATGAAAGTTTACATTTGGTTCAAAAGTAAATCGTACAAAAGTTATACATATATCAAATGAACAAAAGAGATGAGTCTTCGGAGCACTCCGTCTTCACCAAAAGATATTGCCGGGTACCTGTCTAACTTGGACCTGAGAATACAAGCAGTTTGAAAATCAGCATAAAGCTGGTGAGTTCATAAGCGGTTTTGTTTTGTGAAAATGTATCGGTTTCCTTTAGTTTTCTGAAAAGGTTTGATATCCAAGAAAATCCCATATTTTCTTATGTAAAGTAGTTAAGTTATCTTTCGTTACAGTTCTGTTACAAAATATAAGTTAACCCCAGGAAAATCCCATATTTTCCTAAATGCAAGATTGATTGAATAACACAGAGTATAGTTTAATATACAAAACTATAATTTAGACGAACTGTAAATAGAAAGTATTTTGAAAACCTTGGGACTAACATCCCGAACCAGTTATAAGATAATTCGATAAAGACCATGGGATCACTATCCCGAAGATAGATATAAGATAGCTTTATAAAATCATGGGATTATCATCCCGTATAAGAGTTAGTTTCAAAACCATGGGATTACCATCCCGAACGAGATATAGACACAAGATCATGGGATTATCATCCCGAACGAGAGATAGACATAAAACCATGGGATTACCATCCCGAACGAGATATAGATACAAGACCATGGGATTACCATCCCGAACAGATTTAGATTTTAAACAAATCCTAGCTGTGAATAAGTTTATATTAATACGTATTGTGAGTCGGGTAACCATGCTGATATGACAACGAGACCTCCTTGACGTTAGTCAGACGTCGAATGATATCCAGAATTTGTCACCCCAGGCGTGCCCGCCTAACTGTAACTAGCAGTTAAGGTGTGGGATTGTCAGTCCCGAATAGATCTATTCACAAATTCCTCGCTCTCCCTCCAGGAGACTCTGGTTACACTTCCGGAGAGGATTTACTTGATCATCCATAAAGGGTAGTGACTATCTCACAAGCTAGTATTCAACTATTCACAGGATTCTCATACGATAACAGACATACAAAGATTTTTAAGACATGATATAGTGAAAATGGTTACATACTATGAAAATTATCTAGCAAAACATTCAAATGATACGGAGATAAACTGAATCAGACATAGTTTATCTAATAACTTAATACAGATATCAGTACATGATATAAAGAGAAACATAGAACCCCAAATTATTCCCATAATAATTTGATTAGTTTGATTATTTTCTTAACTAAAATCCATTTAGTTGTAATCGATAAATCATTCCTTATGCTCAACATAATACATAAGGAGTAAAAGATTTTATAAATTTGCCAGATAAAATTTGAAACATATTTATGTTTTAATTCGAAAACAGTTATAGTTTTGCTTGTATTCCCCCCTGAAAACATTGAAAAACACGGAAAAAGGCGTAGGGGTATGAACTCACCGGACGAGAAGTATGACGATTTGGACGCTAAGAGTTGATCCGGGGCTTGTAAATACACGAGGTTCCTAATTATAATGTAAAGATACACATTTGTATCTAATTAGGACTTAGATTGATTATTGGACAGGGACAATTGCTTCAAGTCGCGAAAACACTCCGATACAAGTGTTTGGAGGGACCCGGGTGGCGTTTAGGGACACATATAGTTAGGATAATGAATTGGGACATCAAAGGAACACTCCATAAGGAGTTTATGGCCTCATAACTCTCTACCCATGAGTTTACGGCTGTAAACTCATGGTGGGGTGAGTTAAGGTCAAAAATGGCATGAAACACTTAAGGGAATGTTTCTAGGTTTGGTTCTAAATGCTTGGAATGGATTTAAATCACCAAAATGATTAACTTATGGGAGTTTACGGCCTAGCATAGGCTCCTGGCCGTAAACTCCTTAATCCTCATGAAAATGGTGTTAAATGTTGCTAAAACAAATCACATGTGATTAATAGAATTATTCCAAGGCCTAACATGAGTTTTATGGGACATTTGAGGGGTGTTATGGAGTTTACGGCCTATGATACCCCCCTCATGGCCGTAAACTCTTCTATAGGGTGCTACAAGGTGTTTCAAGGTCTAAAACTTGCATAGAATGGCTTCTAAAATTCATCTAAAGGCTTTAGGGGTGTTTAGTTAGCATTCTAACACCATAAATTATGGAGTTTACGGCCCAAGAACAAGCCTTGGCCGTAAACTCTTAAAAATCCCACAAATAATGCGTTTAAGGCCCTTAAACTATTTTTGGTTGGTCCTTTGATTTATTACAAGGCTTTTGGTGGTGTTGGATGGCTTTCTAACACCTTAGAATTGGATTTATGCCAAGTTTTGAGGAGTTTACGGCCCAAGCACATGCCTTGGCCGTAAACTCACCTAAATCCCCCAAAAATCATGTTTCAAGTGTCCAAATGCTAAAACCAATATTCTATAATTCATATCTAAGCCATACTAGTGATTTGGAAGGGTTTAAGGGCATGAAAAACCCCATTTTCATGAGTTTACGGACCAAGCTTATTCCTTGGCCGTAAACTCCTTCAAATGACTCAAAATCAAAGTTTTAAATGTTCTAAGTCCATATCTTGAAGTCCCTTAGCCATATCTAAACTCCAAATGAGTTTAGGAAGGAGTTTAAGGGCTTAAAACCCTTCAAAATGGTGTTTACGGCCTAGGCAGCCTCCTGGGCCGTAAACTCACATATGTTGTCCTATTTCATGATTAAATGTCAAATTTGGAGGCCAAATATGCTATAGATTAAGGCTAGGAAGGTACCTTAAGGATTTGAGGCCTTAAAATTGAGTTTTGGACCCTTAATCTTTGGATTTAGGAGAGAGTAGAGAGAGAAGGAAAACGCTTCAAATGAGAGGTTAAACATGTTTATATAGTTCCTAAAACTTGGACACGGTGGAATTCTACCCGATACCGACCTTAAACGATGCTTTAGGTTGCACCCGATTGAGTTTCCATCACCCGGCGAGGATATTTGTAAAACTTATGAAATAAATGTTTTGGGCTAAATTCATGAGTTCCTAAATGATTTGGACCCTCATTGAATGATAATAAACATATAATTTTAGTTAACTAAACCCAAAAACGATATCGGGACATTTCGATCTCCGCCGAGTTATACGGGTAGAATGGGTTTTCGGCGATGAACAACTTCGGGTTGTTACATAAGTAGATGCCGACAGCTAATAGGATGTGTGTTCTTCGGTGTATGTCTTGTTCCAGCTGCATGTAGGCTTACACCGAGGTCACCCAATCTATTATCTACCCGAATCTATATATATATATATATTTATGCTTAGTATACATTAAGTCATCATAAGGATACCAGGTATGGATCAGGTTATAGGACACAGAGTCAACGCACAGTTTTTGTAATACAAAACCTTCGTTTCAAAGTCACTACTTTTGGATGTACAAAACTAGTGATTTCCCAGTTAAAGGCTTAATCCGTTTTATTAAGCCAGTACAGTTTTAAAGACTTTAAGTGAGTTAACTCTATAATACCTTATTTTATACACCATTTTTATATATAAGACTATTATCCGACAGCTAATAGGATGTGTGTTCTTCGCTGTACGTCCTGTTCCCGTTGGATGTGGGTTTACACCGAGGTCACCTAATCTATTATCTACCCGGTACCAAATTATATATAGCAGTATAAACAAAGCTATTATAAAAGTAATCACCATAGTCAATATTTTATTATAAGAAATATAGGTTTTCTTAAAAGGAACTCTCCATTAGACATAAAGGAACCATTACAAATAACTCCATGTGTAACAAGTGAATACCCCAAGGTTATATATGAGAACGATCTAATAACCAATGGAATATGTGCTATCCGCCTTACTTACTGTACCCCGTCGGGCTTTAGGTTGAGGGCAGATGCGCATAATCGATTGGTTGTTTACTCCAAGTATATATCACTTGTACTCACTTATTACGCATAGAAAGGCTTGTAGTGTCATTTTACTCAACTCCTGTTTTAAGTAGGAAATATATGATTTTCTAGAGGAACAGAAAAACTTTACTAAACAACACCTTACAGCTTATAGTACTTTACATATACATTTTCAAGCACATTTTTACGGCTTACTCACATCACTAAACCTTATGAAGTCACCAGCTTAATTGCTGATCAACTCATTCAAATAGCTTGTATTCTCAGGAGACTATTAGACGGGTGCTCGTGTTGGGACTTCAGAAGATGGAGCATTATTGCCTTAAGTCTTGTTTTGTTATTTGTTTATGACTTCTATGTTTTGTGAACACATACATTGTAAACACTCTCTTTCTAAATGAAATGGTTGTTCATTACTTGCTTACCATATACATATCTCGTGATACTTGACATGACCTCCTCCACCCCCGAACACTTCCATCGTTCCGGTTTTGGGGTGTGACAGATTGGTATCAGAGCATTGTTTATAGTGAACTAAGTGTATCAACCGATAAAAGATATACGTCTATAAATACAATGGGGCTTAAGTGCACTGGATAATGATATATTTTAGAGTATAACTTCAAGTTATAAAAATATACCTACTTGCTCATACATGTACATAATTGAAGTAGGATCACGAGAAGACCATAACTAAAAGTATTTAAAGGTTGAACACTGTCGTCAACCCGAACAGTTATGTAATCATAGCAAGGATCAATTTAGCCTGATCATCTATATTCATTCGAGATGTGACCAACATGTGTTTGGAAATGATGTGGTGTTGCAACAGGGTTAAAACTTACCAGAACACCAGTCAAGAGAATGCCAGATCAAGTACTGTTAGGATACTATAGGAGTATTTTAGTTAGAACATAACAAGTACGTTACGTTAGGATACTATAGGAGTATTTTAGTCTAGATACTTAACTTATGTGATAACTTAAAGGACCCTTGCGGATAGGTCTATAATCCTACAGGGTATATTTATAAAGTTTTATATATAATGTAACAGCTCAAATTTTCAAATAAATTTTTCATTTAAAACAAAACATCATTATTCGACAAAAGGGTTTATTCCAAGTTTATTTCAAAAATATAACTAATAAATCTCCAGGATCTTCAACAGTGGAAGTGTGTACGTGTCACGCCGGCGCCTTTCCACGGTCATCACTAGTACCTGAAAAACATAAACAAAACTAGTAAGCATAAATGCTTAGTGAGTTCCCCAGTATACGACTTACCCACATACGCCTTCCGGCCCGGACCTTTCGGTCCACATAACATTGCCTTCCGGCCCGTAACATAATCGCCTTCCAGCCCATAATATATACCGCCTTCCGGCCCGTATTAAATTGCCTTCCGGCCCATAGTCTTTTGCCTTCCGGCCCATGATAGTATAAAACATAACACATGTAACATAATACACATAACACATAAGTCATACATCATACCGTCCTTTCTATCACATAAAGTCTCGCCTTCCGGCCCGTATAAGCATACATCACATATAAGCATACATCACATATAAAGCATCTACCTCTCTAGACATAGCATGAATATAACACATACGACCTTCCGGTCTCACAGTCAAACCCTTCCGGGTGAAGTATAGTGAGAAGACTCACCTCGTAGTATGCAAGCTATAAACCCTTCGAGCTACTCGCACACGATCCGCTAATCCGCAGGTTCCCTATAATACCACATCCTTTGTTAATGATCTTATCAAACAAGACAACTGACCCTACTAAGTTATATACAGGTCAACGGTCAATCTTGACCGGACTCGTCGAGTGCAAAGGGTAACTCGACGAGTATAGACACCCTGACACCACTCGCCGAGTCTGAGAACGACTCGACGAGTTCCAGTAGATCTTCAAGTTACTCGCCGAGTCTGAAGAACAACTCGGCGAGTCCTAGTGAACCTTCAAGCTACTCGCCGAGTCTGAAGAACAACTCGGCGAGTTCTAGTGAATCTTCAAGCTACTCGCCGAGTCTGATCATTGGACTCGGCGAGTCCTCGCCATGCAGTCAATCCGCTGCCTCCTGTATTTCGCATGATTTCGAAGTATATAGATATGGGGCTTCCTGGACTTTCACATATACTATTACAGGGGTTTTTAAACACTTATAACAACAATATAATCTAACAGATCCTTAAATGGGTTTCTTAAACCCTAAACTCGCATACAACGTAAAAGTTACAGATTTCGATCCGAAGATTACCTGGAAACGTGTTCCCTGTGTCTCCAAACCTCCAGTACTCGATTCCTTTGATCACCACCTTGCTCCTCCTTGTCTAACAATCTCTTCAAGCCTCCTCAAGTCCTCTCTTTTGCTTCAGATGCTCACACACTCCCAGGGTATCTTCAATCGGCCAAAAGACGCGACATGACGGCCATAAGATCATTATATACGATCAGAAATGAAACGGCTAGGGTTCAACTGAAACAGCGTCGACTCGCCGAGTCCCTATTTGGACTCGTCGAGTCCAGTCGCGTATCTGCGACTGCGACCAAGACCATGGCCCTACTCGGCGAGTCATGCACCTACTCGCCGAGTCCCCTCTTAAATGTGCCCAAAAATAATTTAAAGAATTACCTGAAATTCCAGGCTGTTACAACTCTCCCCCACTAGAACTAGACTTCGCCCTCGAAGTCTCTCATTCTACGAATAACTCCGGATGTTGTTCCCGCATTTCTCTTTCCGGCTCCCAAGTCATCTCCGATCCTTTCCGATGTTGCCACTGAACCAACACCAGAGGTATCTCCTTGTTCCGTAGAACCTTGATCTTCCGATCCCTGATAGCTACTGGTCTCTCGGCGTAATTCAGGCTCGCATCCACCTGAATATCTTCTAACGGAACCACTGCTGCCTCATCGGCTATACACTTCCTCAACTGCGACACGTGGAAAGTATTGTGAATCTGACTCAGCTCTACTGGCAACTCCAACCGATAAGGTACCCAACCTACCCTTGCAATTACCCGAAATGGACCTATGAACCGGGGCCCCAATTTGCCCCTCTTCCTGAACCGAATTACCCCTTTCCAAGGAGAAACCTTTAGGAGAACGAAGTCGCCGACCTGGAATTCGAGCTCGGATCGGCGTCTGTCCGCATAACTCTTCTGTCGGCTCTGGGCGGTCAATAACCTCTGCCTCACACACTGAATCTGCTCGGTCGTCTGAAGTACAATTTCTGTACTGCCCATCACTCTCTGTCCCACTTCTCCCCAGCAAATGGGAGTCCGACACCTCCTACCATACAACAACTCAAAAGGTGGCATACCAATGCTCGAATGATGGCTGTTGTTGTAGGAAAACTCAGCCAACGGCAGATGCGCATCCCAGCTACCCCCGAAGTCTAACACACACGCTCTAAGCATGTCTTCCAATGTCTGAATCGTCCGCTCGCTCTGACCGTCGGTCTGGGGATGGTATGCGGTACTAAAATGCAGCTTAGTACCCAACTCCTCATGGAATTTCTTCCAGAACCTGGAAGTGAAACGTACATCGCGATCCGAAACAATCGAGGTCGGCACTCCATGCCGAGATACTATCTCTCTCACGTACAACTCTGCCAACTTCTCTGCTGATGAACTTTCACTAATGGCAAGGAAGTGTGCAATCTTTGTTAGCCTATCCACAATCACCCAAATCGCATCGACTCCCCTGGCAGTTTTCGGCAATTTGGTGATGAAATCCATCGTGATCTGATCCCACTTCCACTCAGGGATCTCCAAGGGTTGCAACTTACCGTGCGGTCTCTGGTGCTCGGCCTTAACTTTACGGCAGGTCAAACACCTCTCAACGAACCAGGCAACGTCTCTCTTCATGCAAGGCCACCAGTACTCCTTTTTCAAATCCAGATACATTTTCGTAGCACCGGGATGGATTGAGAATTTCGATCTATGTGCCTCCTCCATCAAAGTAACATGCGTACCGCCCACGAATGGCACCCAGATCCGACCCTGAAATGTCAGAAGTCCCCGCCCATCCGTAACGAACTCTGAAATCAACCCGACGACCCGCTCCTGTTTCTGCATCCCAGACTTCACAACCTCGGCCTGTGCCCCACGAATAGTATCTAATACCGGAGTCATCACCGTCAATCTCAAACATACGTCCCGAAATAGAGTACTCTCCGCCCTACGACTCAATGCATCAGCTACCACATTAGCCTTGCCTGGGTGGTATAGGATCTCACAGTCATAATCCTTAACCACATCTAACCATATCCTCTGACGCATGTTTAGGTTGGGTTGATCCATCAAATACTTCAAACTCTTATGGTCCGTGTATATGGTACAACGAACCCCGTACAGGTAGTGACGCCAAATTTTGAGGGCGAACACTACTGCCCCCAACTCTAAGTCATGTGTGGGATATCTCGCTTCGTGAGGCTTCAACTGCCTCGATGCATAGGCTATCACATGGCCCCTCTGCATCAACACTGCACCCAGTCCTGAAATCGATGCGTCGCAATATACGACAAAGTCCTCCATCCCTTCCGGAAGAGCCAGTACTGGTGCTTCGCACAGTCTCTGACGAAGTGTCTCGAAGGAAGTCTGCTGCTCGGGTCCCCATGAGAATGTAACACCCTTTCGGGTCAATTTGGTAAGTGGCACCGCGATCTTGGAGAAGTCCCTAATGAACCTTCGATAGTACCCCACCAACCCAAGGAAACTCCTGATCTCCGAAGGTGACTTCGGTGCCTCCCAACTCATCACCGCTTCCACCTTGGCCGGATCGACCAATATCCCTGCCTGATTTACAACGTGCCCCAGAAATTGAACTTCCCGTAACCAGAAGTCACATATGGAGAATTTTGCATATAGCTTCTCCGACCTCAGTACCTCAAGGACCTCCCTCAAATGTCCCTCATGCTGCTCCCTAGACCGCGAATACACCAGAATGTCGTCGATGAACACAATCACAGACCGATCCAGCATCGGCCTGCATACCCTGTTCATGAGATCCACGAACTCGTAATGCCCATACCGCGTCCTAAAGGCTGTCTTCTGGACGTCCTCATCCCGCACTCTTACCTGATGGTACCCTGATCTCAAGTCAATCTTGGAAAACCAAGATGCCCCTTGCAACTGATCAAATAGATCATCGATCCTCGGTAACGGATAGCGGTTCTTAACTGTCACCTTGTTCAACTCCAGGTAATCGATACACATCTGGTGTGAACCATCCTTCTTCTTGACGAACAGAATCGGTGCTCCCCACGGCGAGCTACTCGGCCGAATAAATCCCTTCCCCAACAACTCTTGAAGTTGCGAGGACAATTCTTGCATCTCTGGAGGTGCAAGACGATAAGGCACCTTCGCAATAGGCGCAGCCCCTGGAACTAGATCGATACCAAACTCCACTTGCCTCGCAGGAGGTATTCCCGGAAAATCCTCGGGAAAAACATCTGGAAACTCGCGCACCACTGGAACCTCCTTCAATGTCTTCGGTCTCTCGGAACTCTCCCGCGTATCCATCACATACGCCACAAAACCGTTACATCCCCGCTGTAGGCATTGCCTCGCCCTAGCGGCCGAACAAAAAGCTGATCTCGAACGGGTACCCTCGCCGTATACCGTAAGAACTCCCCCACTAGGGTCTCGTATAGTCACCAGCTGACGCTCGCAGTCGATGACAGCGCTGAATCGGCTCAACCAGTCCATGCCTACGATGACACAGACATCACCCATCGCAATAGGAATGAGGTCAATCGGAAACATGACCCCGAAGATCTCTAGCACACATCCCCTAAGAACCTCCGTAGCACAAATCACCCTCTCAGCCGCAATAGAAACGCTCAAAGGCCGACTTAACGGCTCACGGCTAATGCCGATGTGCTGACTAAAAGCTAACGATACAAACGATCTACTCGCACCCGAATCAAATAATACTAGAGCAGGCATAGAGTTCACAAGGAAAGTACCTACACATACATTAACATAAGCATAACATTTCGACCTTTAATTAAATACGTGAATGACAACATACCTGCCACAACATCGGGCGCAGCGCGGACCTCCTCCGCAGTCAGCTGAAAGGCTCTCCCGCGAGCCCTCGGGGCCTCGACCTTCGCCGGTCGGGTCTCAGTAGTCCGGGTAGTAGGTGTAGCTCCCTGACGAAGTTGCGGGCACTCGGCCTTCCGATGGCCTGTCTGGTTGCAGTGAAAGCAAACCATAAACCCCTTAGGGCAATCCCTGGCAATATGTCCCTCCTTGCCACACTTGTAGCAACCACCAGCTCGACACGCCCCCTCGTGACTCTTGCCGCACTTCGCGCAAGTGCGACCCTTCGAACCTCCCATCCTCGAATCAGCGAACTTAGTCCGCTTGGCTGCCGGCTGAGACTGGGCCGGCCGTCGATCCTCCTGCCGAGACTCAGCCTCCTCCCTCGCTTGAGTCTCCAACTCAATCTCGCGCTTCCTGGCGTTCGCCTGAAGCTCAGTGAAAGTACGATAGGTGGAGTTTGACACAAACTCCCGAATCTCCCTCTTCAAAACACCCAAATAGCGGCTCATCCGCGACTGCTCCGTAGATACCAGCTCGGGGCAGAACATTGCCCTCTCATGAAACTTCCGTGTGATCACTGCCACGGAATCAGTACCCTGCTTAAGGGTCAAGAACTCCTGAACGAATCGCTCCCTCTCTACCGGGGGAACGTACTCATCCCTGAACATCTCCGTAAACCTCTCCTATGTCACCGCCGAAATCTCTGCCTGAGTGAAGTTCGCTGTCACGAACTTCCACTAATCCTTCGCTCCCAGACGGAGCTGGTTCAAGGCGAACCGTACCCTCAAGTGCTCCGGGCATGAGCAAGTATAGAAACACCCCTCGATGTCGGCGATCCACCTCATAGCTGCAATCGGATCCTGCGTCCCATCAAATTCAGGGGGTTTCGTGTTGCTGAATTCCCTGAATAGTAATGAATCACCCCCTTGCGGCCTGGCAGCAGCCACCGCTGCGGTAGCGGCAGCAACTGCAGCTTTAGTAAGTGCGGCGTACCGCTCCTCAAACTCCTCCATCAACGTGGTCTTAATAGACCCAAACATCTCCGGGATCTCAGCCCGGACCGCCGCAGCTACCTCTTCCTGAATAATCTGACGAATCTCCTCGTCACTCGCACCGCTCGAACTCGCCCCATTGCGTGTGATAACCATGATGTCTCTGAAATATAACATAAAATCATCAGAGACTCCACCCAGTACAATTGTACTCGATACGCGCCCTACCCAGTCTCCGATTTCCAGGGATTCTTATTTGAGTCTTCCACTGATCCGGTGCCTTCGATAGTACGGGCCCAATACTACCGACCACACCGTATCAGTATTCGTCCCAAATCTTCCTCCCCAAATCCCGAATAGTGAGTACTCTACCTCTAGTATGCACTATCTACTTGCACGCTACCAAATATCTCATATAAGCAATCTCCCTAGACTAAGGCATCACAAAACAGGCAATTCTAGTCCTATCATGTATACCTAGTCTTCTAGCATGCATAACAATTCATAATTCAGTGCATAACATAACATCGTAAGGTATTCTGGGGATCTTTACCGTTCGGACGCTGGCTGCTCGTACACACTGTTCCACCCTTGTTTTTACCGCATTACCCTTTATAAAATGTTATGTCCTTATTATTTTAAAGAAAAAGTTTTTTTTTTCCTCAAATCCCCGGTCTGAGTTCAGTTGCACCCAAAAGTACACCCGAATCCCTCAAACCAAGGCTCTGATACCAATTGTAACAGCTCAAATTTTCAAATAAATTTTTCATTTAAAACAAAACATCATTATTCGACAAAAGGGTTTATTCCATGTTTATTTCAAAAATATAACTAATAAATCTCCAGGATCTTCAACAGTGGCAGTGTGTACGTGTCACGCCGGCGCCTTTCCACGGTCATCACTAGTACCTGAAAAACATAAACACAACTAGTAAGCATAAATGCTTAGTGAGTTCCCCAGTATACGACTTACCCACATACGCCTTCCGGCCCGGACCTTTTGGTCCACATAACATTGCCTTCCGGCCCGTAACATAATCGCCTTCCGGCCCATAATATATACCGCCTTCCGGCCCATATTAAATTGCCTTCCGGCCCATAGTATTTTGCCTTCCGGCCCATGATAGTATAAAACATAACACATGTAACATAATACACATAACACATAAGTCATACATCATACCGTCCTTTCTATCACATAAAGTCTCGCCTTCCGGCCCGTATAAGCATACATCACATATAAGCATACATCACATATAAAGCATCTACCTCTCTAGACATAGCATGAATATAACACATACGACCTTCCGGTCTCACAGTCAAACCCTTCCGGGTGACGTATAGTGAGAAGACTCACCTCGTAGTATGCAAGCTATAAACCCTTCGAGCTACTCGCACACGATCCGCTAATCCGCAGGTTCCCTATAATACCACATCCTTTGTTAATGATCTTATCAAACAAGACAACTGACCCTACTAAGTTATATACAGGTCAACGGTCAATCTTGACCGGACTCGTCGAGTGCAAAGGGTAACTCGACGAGTATAGACACCCTGACACCACTCGCCGAGTCTGAGAACAACTCGACGAGTTCCAGTAGATCTTCAAGCTACTTGCCGAGTCTGAAGAACAACTCGGCGAGTCCTAGTGAACCTTCAAGCTACTCGCCGAGTCTGAAGAACAACTCGGCGAGTTCTAGTGAATCTTCAAGCTACTCGCCGAGTCTGATCATTGGACTCGGCGAGTCCTCGCCATGCAGTCAATCCGCTGCCTCCTGTATTTCGCATGATTTCGAAGTATATAGATATGGGGCTTCCTGGACTTTCACATATACTATTACAGGGGTTTTTAAACACTTATAACAACAATATAATCTAACAGATCCTTAAATGGGTTTCCTAAACCCTAAACTCGCATACAACGTAAAAGTTACAGATTTCGATCCGAAGATTACCTGGAAACGTGTTCCCTGTGTCTCCAAACCTCCAGTACTCGATTCCTTTGATCACCACCTTGCTCCTCCTTGTCTAACAATCTCTTCAAGCCTCCTCAAGTCCTCTCTTTTGCTTCATATGCTCACACACTCCCAGGGTATCTTCAATCGGCCAAAAGACGTGACATGACGACCATAAGATCGTTATATACGATCAGTAATGAAACGGATAGGGTTCAACTGAAACAGCGTCGACTCGCCGAGTCCCTATTTGGACTCGTCGAGTCCAGTCGCGTATCTGCGACTGCGACCAAGACCATGGCCCTACTCGGCGAGTCATGCACCTACTCGCCGAGTCCCCTCTTAAATGTGCCCAAAAATAATTTAAAGAATTACCTGAAATTCCGGGCTGTTACATATAATCAAGACCTTATAGACATAGAATCTGTGACCGACGCTTTGCTATCCATTCCTTTTAAGGAAGTAGTGTTGAGGTGGGATCAATTGTTCAAAGGTCTATTTGATCTTCAATTATATACAATACCAACTGGTATACCTAGTATAATTATAGGAAGATTCCGTAAGGATCACCCCATAAAGTTAACTTAAAGCTTATAGGTTCTTTAGTCACTTTCATTCTCGCATGACAAGCCCAGATAACCGTAACCACTTCCTCATAGTAGTCAACATAATACTTCAGGAGGAACAAGGACAAACCAATAAGAAGATTTCAAGGAAAGATCAACCGAAGTAACCAAAAACGTCTTACGCGTCTCACTAATAAATATTAACTAGGTTAAATTATCGAGCGAGTGGAAACACTGCTCACATTTCATGTGTTAGAATTATTTTCATACATGCAGCTGATAACAGTTATTCATGAAATAGATATTCACTTGAGGATAGTTATTTCAAATTCATATAGTTTATTAGGTATAGACTCATTTATGAATTGTTCCTAGAACCCGTACTATAATCAAGAGACGGAGAACAAGAGAAAGAAGAAGCAAACAACACAATACATCCCACAAGAGCACCAAGTGAGTACTATGTACGCCGCTACGACGCCTACTGCTTCAGCACCTACCAGTCGTTATGTCGGAAACCTTCTGAAGTGTGGAAAATGCAACTTTCACGACACTGGAGTGTGCCGAGAAATGCAGTGTCTGAACTGCCACAAAAAGGGACACACAGTCCGTTACTGCAGGGTACTGGCTCAACGGATCTCCCAAGTCCTCGGTGTTGAAGAAAACTGATCCTGTTATAGCTGTGGTGAGAATGGACACATTAAGAGGGACTGCCCAATAATCAAGAACTTAGGCGTGGATGGACGTATTCTGATGATCACCGCAGGAGAATCTACCTCGGAGTCATCGTTGAGTAGTGGTACGTTTTCAAAATAGTACTTACTTTTAAAAATTAACTTATATTCATATAAGATTAAAATTTGGGGATGACACTTAAAACAACTCACATGTTGAAATAGGTCGTAATATTCAAGAGAATTAAAAGTCCCTTAGAGAAGCTATTATGACTCACCATATACATCAGGGTTGTGCACAACTGAGACGTTGCAGACCTAGAGTGAGCGACTCCGCTTAGGTCCCCTTTCCTTAATTGGTTGAGGATTTGAGGCAGAGATGCTCAGTCGACTGCCTGAATCATCTTAAGTATTCACAACCTGTATATGACGGGCGATGGTAGTGGTACCATGGGGGATCATAGTATAAAAGTATCCTTTCAGTTAGTAAAGCACTTTTATTTGTATGTATGCGCACATAGCGGTACGATACATAGGAGTGTTAATTTCAAAATAGAAAACAGCAAACTCGAGAGCAATTACAAGTAGTACATTGTTGAACATACTAGGAGTACAGTACCAAGCATACTAGGGATACATCGTCGTATATCAAACGTTTCTTTCATTTGACCAAAACTTTCTTCAGTATAGAGTCCGTTGTTTTCCTTTCGTCATGAGTTGGCGTGGTCCTCACCATACTAAGTTCATATGTTTCTATCGCCTCGATCCGCAAGTTCTCGAAACTTTCGTCATTCGTATAAAAGGTCCGACCTAAACCTAAACTTTATCTTTCGCATTCCAAACCCCGAAGTACTCATGCAAAGAGTACTTTATTCTACGGAGTATTATCGTCAGATATCCGCAGACCGTCACGACATACCCCTCGTCCAGCATACCAATTTCTAGCACAGAGGCTAAGGACGAATACAGCCCGCCTATTATTATTTAGTGTATACGCGAGGGTGGTATATGAGTATGATTACGCAGATCTAGTATGAGTGTTTCCGCCCTATCTCCTATTCTCCGTTGAGTTGTGGACCTAGAACGGAGTCGCACATCCGACAGTCCTACTAATCCTAATTATATACGGCTTGTATACACGAGGTAATGATAGATGGACTAAGTATGAATCCTATCAAGAACACTAGCGCAAGTTGCCAGGTCTACGAGTGAGTATTCCGCAAATCAGAGGATCGCAACCCCAGTAGCAATGCTAAGAGAGCTAATTTCGGGATGTAATTCATTCTAACGGGGGGATGATGTGACAACCCAAAAACATCCACTTCAATAGAAGCCAAGTCTGTTTCTCCTAACTTTCAAAGTTTTGGGACACGTTTAAGTAACTCAGGATTTACACTTAAGGAGATATCAGGAGAGAGGTTGCACTTGGGTCTTGTGCAACTCTGTTATTCCAAAACTCTATGATATTAGAGTTTTTTCCGGGAATAAAATATTTTCTGCCAAAAATCCCAGGACTATATATAGAATTCTGAACAAAATTATTCATTATTTACAATTCCAACTAGAGAAAAGCCAAATTCTCTCTCAAGGATCTTCAGACTTTTGTTCCGGAAAGTATGTACTTCTATCTAGTGTTGTTTGTAAAGCTTTATATATGCTTAATACACTAGAAATCATAGGAAAACACCAAGATCTGTGAGTTTACCGCCCAAGAACACCTTGGGGAGTAAACTCCATTTCAAGGGTCAAAGTGTGCCCAATGACCACTAGACCTTGGAAACCAAACATGGGACAAACCTTGACATGTTTAGGCATCAAAAGCAATTAAAATCAAGGACCAATAGTGAGTTCATGGCCAAGGATGTTCTTGGGCCGTGAACTCCATTTTAGGGTGCCAAAATGCCCTAAATGCCTTCCGTAACCCAAGAGACAAGAATAGTACTTTACCTAGATGTGTTTACGACCCAAAACAACCAAAATATCATCTCCCATAAGTGCTTAGGGCCGCAAACACGTGACCAAATGGTCCATGGGCCGTAACCTCAAAATAGAGGTGTTTTGATGCCAAAAACACTTCCAAGGGCTTAGGCATGAATTTAGAATGCTTCTTTATGACCTTTAGGACCCTCATAAAAATATTTGGACATGAGTTTACGGTAGTAAACTCATTTTGGTATTTCTCACCCTAGGCTAGAGCTAATGTCCCTAAATAATTCCCTAGACTTCAAACTAGCAATAGCCCATGAGTAACCATGAGTTTACGGTCGTAAACTCCCTTGGGCCATGAACTCATGGTAGTAAACTCATATGTGTGCCTTATACCTTCCTATGTTGAATCACATGTGATTCACACACTTGGTTAAGGTGTTTCCTAGTCCCGGAAGGTGTTTCCTTGTCCCGGAAGGTGTTTCCTTTCATATAGTTGTTTATAAACACCATATTCATGTCATTATGTGTCCTTAAATATCATTTAGGACTTATTGTATCTCGGAACTTCATTCGTGGAACTTCTCATCCGTACGCGCATACCCGTTTGAATCACCGACATCAGGTAAGTTCATACCCCGTAATGAATCTTCTAACTATTTTAATTGTTTTAAGGGGGGGGAATACAAGTTGAAGACAATGATAATTGTGTAATTATTTGCTGTTAAACATTCTTTCAAAATGTTACTTATGTTATTTATAAGTTGTTAAAACATTTCAAAACTCTTATAAAGGTTGTGTTACTTTATAGTTATACAAAACTCCATTTTTAAAGTATAAGCATAACTTTGTAGATAAATGAGTCTTTTCAGTAACAATCCAGTTAGAGCATTAGTAAACTATTATAGGTATAGTTTAGGAGACTGCTATTCATTACTTTTAGTATAATGAAGCACACAAAGAGTCAATATCAGAACAAAACAGAACAGAACAGAACATAACATAACTAAAAGGTTAATTTGCTATAGTATGATAACACACAGACATGATCTAACTTTAATGGGAATTACACGGCTTGCATGGATTTGCTCGGGTCGCGTTTGGTTCCCGCAATCTCCATACATGAGAGCGGGTTAGTAGGGGTTCTAGCTTTCACATAATGACCGTAATAAAACACACTTATGTTTTTAGGTTGATAGTACCTCTGTATGTCATTATAAACAACATCAGGGTACTCACTTTCTCCCATTACTTTCATAAATTGTCGGTAACACTTGAAGGTTGATCTATTCTCTAATCGAGGTAGGTTATAAACTAGGGAGAATGTACTTTACAATTGACAAAGGACCATTAGAGTCTTGGTAGAAGACTGCTTTCATAATAGTAGAGTCTTGGTAGAAGACTACTTTCAAAACAGTACAATCTTGATAGGAGACTGCTTTTAAAACAGTAGGGTCTTGGTAGAAGACTGCTTTCATAACACTAGAGTCTTGGTAGAAGACTGCTTTCAAAACAGTAGGGTCTTGTTAGAAGACTGCTTTCAAAACAATCGAGTCTTGGTAGAAGGCTACTTTTAAAAGTTAGGACCATGATGCTAACCTTAAAATTCCGTAATGTATACACTATAAGATACATATATGTTAAGTAGGTGCCGACAGCTAATAGGATGTGTGTTCTTCGTTGTATGTCTTGTTCCCGTTGGATGTAGGCTTACACCGAGGTCACCCAATCTATTATCTACCCGAATCTATATATATATTTATGCTTAGTATACATTAAGTCATCATAAGGGTGCCAGGTATGGATCAGGTTATAGGACACAGAGTCAATGCACAGTTTTTCTAATACAAAACCTTCGTTTCAAAGTCAGTACTTTTGGATGTACAAAACTAGTGATTTCCCAGTTAAGGACTTAACCTATTTTATTAAGCCAGTATAGTATTGAAGACTTTAAGTGAGTTAACTCTATAATACCTTATTTTATACACCATGTTTATATATAAGACTAATATCCGACAACTAATAGGATGTGTGTTCTTCGCTGTACGTCCTGTTCCCGTTGGATGTGGGTTTATACCGAGGTCACCCAATCTATTATCTACCCGATACCAAATTATATATAGCAGTATAAACAAAACTATTATAAAAGTAATCACCATAGTCAATATTTTATTATAAGAAATATAGGTTTTCTTAAAAGGAACTCTCCATTAGACATAAAGGAACCATTACAAATAACTCCATGTGTAACAAGTGAAAAACCCAAGGTTATATATGAGAACGATCTAATAACCAATGGAATATGTGCTATCCGCCTTACTTACTGTACCCCGTCGGGTTTTAGGTTGAGGGCAGATGCGCATAATTGATTGGTTGTTTTCATTCAAATAACTTGTATTCTCAGGAGACTATTAGACGGGTGCTCGTGCTGGGACTTCAGAAGATGGAGCATTATTGCCTTAAGTCTTGTTTTGTTATTTGTTTATGACTTCTATGTTTTGTGAACACGTACATTGTAAACACTCTCTTTCTAAATGAAATGGTTGTTCATTACTTTCTTACCATATACATATCTCGTGATACTTGACATGACGTCCTCCACCCCCGAACGTTTCCGCCGTTCCGGTTTTGAGGTGTGACAAGTTTTCAAGTTTAGCCCTAAAGGAAAATGTATGGCAATTGAGTACGCTGGGCATATTGAAGACTAAGATGCGCATATTCATGCGCTATTTTTGGATGCCAACTCTCCTAGGTACGCTAGGCGTAGCCAAGGTTATGTTGGGCGTAGCTAGCCCAGATTCAAAACCATAATCATGGCTTGAGGGATATAAAAGGAATGATAAGGTCTTGTCCCCAGCCACCATCCCACAGAGGGAAACCCTAGGACAACAATATCATCATTTCTAAAGCTTTTGTGTGAGTGTTCTTGAGCTAGAAAGTGTCTTTGTGTGATAGTGAAGAAGTAGAGGAGGCTATTGTGGAGGCTAGAAGTTGGAGTACAAGCTTGGATCTGATTTCTACAGAGGGTGGAGCTTCACTTGGAGGTAAAAAGATGAAAGCTTTCCTTATCATTTTTTATTTGCGCTTTATGGACCAAATTTTAGAGTTTTTGGTCCCATGGTTGAGACTTTATGAGAAAATGCTCTACATAAGCTTAGATCCGCCCTATTTCATAGTAATATGAATTTTGGGTTCATAAAAATCCAAACTTGGACGTTAAGATCAAGTCATGCATGGGTTTAGGTCTTAATGAGGAAAGAGGTTATATGTTTGAAGTCAATAGTTGTGATAACCCGGAAATTTTTTGCTTTTAGAGCTCAGTCAATTAACTCAAATGAGTGTCAAGCTCACTGGTAATGAGTTTTAGCCTGGGTAAAGGTCATTTTAAGGAGTTTTAAGCGTAATACACTTAAAGAATAGGTGTTAGAAAGTACCTACTAGAACCACAGTGTAGGAAATCAAACCTTAACCTCATCAAAATGAGTTCACGACCACAAGTCAATGATTTTATTGTCGTAAACTCATGTGGCCGTAAACTCAAGAGTATATGTATCGTCCTTGGCCATTTTTCTCATTCTTTCCTTTCCTTGGCCGATTTACTTCAAATCCACTCAACTATCATCAAGATTTCCTTCCAAGATCTTCATATAATTAAGTATTCTTCCTAGATTTGTTGATACATCTCTTAATCTAGTATCCTTCCATGATTTCATCCATAGAAATCATTTTTTCTTAGATCTTCAAGTTTCACCAAGAACACTAAGAGCACACACAAGTGTTCTTTGCTAAAACGACCGTTTCAAGCTTCTATATCGTAAGTACTCTTCGCTATACTTCATATCTACTTAGGACTCATGCTTAGAGACTTGAAAACATCAAGAACACAAGGAAAAAAGGAGTTTACGGCCAAGCCATCTCCCATGGCTGTAAACCCCTTAAAGGGTGCCATTTTGGTCATGCGTTTACGGTTGTAAACTCCTTTGGGCCGTAAACTCATCAAAAGCCTCATTAGAAGTGGTCTTTCTTATACTAGTGTAGAGCAAAAGTCCCGAAAGCTTCGCTAGCCTTCAAGCTTACACTTATACATGAGTAACCATGATTTTACGGTTGTAAACTCCCTTTGGTCATAAACACAATGTCATAAAATCATGTTGGTGGCATTCTACTCTCCTTTTATGAATCACATCTGATTCCAACACTTGGTCAAAGTGTTTCCTAGTCCCGGATGGTGTTTCCTTCCATATAGTTTTTTATAAACACTATATTCATGCCAATATGTGTCGTTATGTCACACCCCGAAACCACGAACGACGGAAACGTTCAGGGGTGGAGGACGTCATGTACAGTATCACAACAGTGTAATATAATAAACAAGCAACAACATCATCCATTGCATTATAAGTAAAGTTTTATACATGTGTGTTCTTTCATTGTAATAAGACACCAAAAATATACAATCAAAATAAAAGACGAGACTTGTCTGCTCCGTCTTCTCAAAACCTAGCCTCCGTACCTGTCTAATGACGACCTGAGAATACAAGTTATTTTGAAAGCGAGTATCAGCTTTAAAGCTGGTGAGTTCATAAGTATATAAGTGTCATTGCTTTGTTTGTGAAAATCTGCTATGAATGTCATGTAAACCTTTAAGTGAAAATGTTGAGGTAAGTATGAAATCCCTAGAAAAACCCTTATTCTCTATAAGTATGAAATGTAGTCTTCTACCAAGACTCGAATGTTTTGTATGTATGAGGTGTAGTCTTCTACCAAGACTCGAATGTTTTGTATGAATGAAGTGTAGTCTTCTACCAAGACTCGAATGTTTTGTATGTAAAATGATAGTTTTTCCTTTTCTATTGACTAGTACTAGAGCACTTAGTCTAACTCCTCGGTTATGTGAAAGTAATCACAAAATAAAGTAAACAGGGAAAATAAAATCATGTAAGTGTTATTGTCTGGGATTACTAGGACAAACATGACATCGTTGAAGCGAAAGATAGACCTTATGGAACATCCGAAGAGTGTCCCCTCATCCTCTGTAGCAGCAGCAGAGTGGAAGGAGGGTTAGTCCTTGTATCGATCTCTTAATGCATATCGTCAACCTAATAATCCTCCGAAGATTCACATCTCATCCACTGTTGCAACAGTGGACAGTGGGATGGTTAGTCCCGTCACTGACTACTAAATAAGTGACTACCTTAGATATCCGTAGACATCATCGACCACTAGTGCTAATCAGTGAGATTCGGAATGGTAAGTCCCGCTGAAACATCCCATTGAACGGGGATAGGAAAGACAATTTACACAGTAAGTACTAATAAATCATCCTCTTAGTTCTAAGTACGAGTATCCAAGGTAAGTAAATACAGGATAATGCACCTATGAAGAAGTGTTCCTGTATGCTATTCATGTAAGTGTGTTCATGTAACAGGTAAGTATATGTAAACATATTCATGTATCATATAATCCTAAGTACGTGTACTCATGTATCATGTAAGGCATTAGTATAGACTCATGAATGAACTGACTCTTGTTTGATATCTTCTGACTATCCCTATGATAGCTAACCGGAAAGTATGTGGTTGTTCAAGTAGATTTATGCACCCTCGATACGCCAGGGTGCTGGAAACTGAACGAAGAATGAAAACTATAATCTCTAACATATAAATGAACATATGCGCATAAGTATAGTTTGACTCAAAAGGTAAAAATACTGGTTTTGCAAGATATCTAGGTATTTTAAGATATAAAACCATTTCATGTGACACCTTTTGAAATATGTGAAATCTACTGAGTGAAAACACAGTTATAAAATGCATAAAATTGATTTAATAACATATTGTTTTCTACTTGTATTCCCCCCCATTAAAGAAATTAAAATCCTTTAAAACATTGATTAAGGGGTATGAACTCACCTGTAGTTGGTGATTGGAATGAACTGAACGGTATCGGATTGCTAGGTGTCAAGCGAGGACTTGTTCACACACTACGATCCTAATGAACATATAATCACACATATATGCACTCAATAGACTCAAAAGACTAATTGATAATGTTTAAGACATCCTAGACATAGATAACACTTTATATAAGTGTTTTAAACCGTAAGGACTTCATCTAAGCTATTGTGGGACAGGGTACTTGTGTTTAGGGTTTCCAAAGGACCCTATATGAGAGCTTACTCTCCATAAACCATCACACATGGAGTTTACGGTTGTAAACTCTTGAGTTTACGACCGTAAACTCCCAAACATGTGTGTTTGGTGTGTTTTGAAGTCCCAAATGCTTTCTAGAATTATTCTAACATAGTGGCTATGTCCTTGGAAGGGTTTAAGGTATAGAAGTACTCCAAATAGGAGTTTACGGCCTCAAGGACATTTCCCTTTGGAGTTTACGGCCGTAAACTCCCTTGGGGGTGTTTCCTTTGTTGCTTTCAAGCCTCTTGCACTTGTGGGATATGTTCTAGACTTTTATTCCTAGCATATGAAAGCATTAGGCACTCCTTAGTGCCCCTTTTTAGGATTTTACGGCCCAAGAACCATGCCTTGGCCGTAAACTCACTTGGTTAAGTGATTTTGGAGTGGTTTGGTCCTTCCATTTAGTGGGTACAATTTCTTGTAAAGGTCTAGGGCCTTAGGTGTCATGAAACCACCCTTTGTGTCCAATTACATGGAGTTTACGGCCTAGGAGAGTTTTGGGCTATAAACTCACTTTCATTTGTGTCATTTGATGTGTTTAAGACCTTAATATACTTCGGAAATAACCTAGATGCAAGCCTTAAAGTCCTTAAGTCCTCAAATCACCATTTAGGGTTAGGAAATGGAGTTTACGGCCTAAGAGAGTTCTGGGCCGTAAACTCCCAATCTTGGGTGGATTTGTGTGTGTTTTCTTGTCCATAACATGCATACCTAATGGTCTAAGGCTTTATCCTAACACAAGATTCGGTTTTGGCTTCGTTTTGGGAGTTTACCGCCCAAGAACACCTTGGGGAGTAAACTCCTAGATCTAATGATTTAGCCATCTAAATCATATTTTAAGCATCTAATATGTATTCTAACACTACTAGAAAGAGTTACTCACAATCTGGGATAAAAACCCGAAGATCTGTCAGAGAGAAAATGGCTTTTCTCTATCTGGAATTGTGAATAATGAATTAATTTTATTCAAAAAACTATTTATAGCCCTGAAATATTTTGACAGAAAATATTTTTATTCTCAAACTTGGACTAGAACATTATGAAACTTGAAATGTCCAAATTTCACAAATCCAGGAGCATCCACTCTCCTGATATCTCCTAAAGTGTAAACCCTAATGTACACAAACTTGTTCGGAAAAGTACGAAAGTCACTGAAACTGGACTAGCTTCTATTGAATAGATAATGTTCGTACAAATGGAAATTTCGGGTTGTCACACATTACATGTCATTTAGGACTCGGTGTGTCTCAGGACTTCATTCGTGGAACTTCTCATCCTTACACGCATACCCGTTTGGATCACCCACATCAGGTGAGTTCATACACCAAAATGAACCTTTTAATTGTTTTAAATGCTTTTAAGGGGGGGGGATACAAGTTGAACACAATGGTAATTGTGTAATTAATTGTTATCAACATCTTTCAAAATGTTACTTGTGTCTTCTATAAGTGGTTAAAACGTTTCAAAAACTATTTTACAGTTATGTTGCTTTATAGTTTAACAAAAATCCATTTTTAAAGTACAAGCATAACTTGGTAGTAAAACGAGTGTTTTCAATATCAATTCAAGTAGAATACTAGTAAACTATAATGGGTATACTTTAGGGGTTTAGTTCATACTAGATTCAATACTCAATAATAGAAAGAACATACTAAGATACTATAACAAGAGAAGATACTAAGATACTAAAGGAGAACGGACACAATAATTTGCTATAGCATGGAAATATTACAGGATCTAACTATAACAAAAATCACTAACGCATTGTTCTAAAAAAAGTTGATAACTTGTGACAACCCGAAATTTCCATTCTGAACAACCCATATCAAGACAATAGAGCTTAGAACAGTTTCAGGGAAATTCTAGGCTTCGGGTATAGGTGTGGCAGTTTTCAGGATTTACACTTAAGGGGATATCAGGAGAGTGGTTGCATTAGGGTTTTGTGCAACACTGTTATTCCAAAACTCTATTATATGAGAAGTCATTTCAGGAATAAAACTATTTTCTGCCAAAAATATCTCAGGATTATAAATAGAATTCTGAACCAAGCTCATTCATTATTCACCTTTCCAACTAGAGAAAAGCCATTTTCTCTCTCACGGATCTTCAGGTTTTGTGACAACCCGAAATTTCCATTCTGTACAACCTATATCACTTCAATAGAAGTTATAGGGGCCACTGTTAACTTTCAGACTTCTTCACATAATTTTAAGTTATTCAGGGTTTATACTTCAGGAAATATCAGGAGAGTGGGTGCACTAGGGTTTTTTACAACACTATTATTCCAACACTCTATTATATTAGAGATGATTTCAGGAATAAAAATATTTTCTGCCAAAAATATTTCTGGACTATAAATAGATTGCTGAACCAAATTCATTCATTATTCACATTTCCAACTAGAGAAAAGCCATTTTCTCTGTCAAGGATCTTCGGGTTTTTATACCAAAACTTGAGTAACTCTTTCTAGTAATGTTAGAATGCTTATTATGTGCGTATAACATGATTTAGATGGCTAAATCGTTAGATCTAGGAGTTTACTTCCCAAGGTGTTCTTGGGCGGTAAACTCCCGAAACAAAGCCAAAACCGACCCTTGTGTTATACAACTTCCTTAGACTAAATTGTAGCTGTATTAAGGACAAGAAAAACAATCAAAATCCACCCAAGTTTGGGAGTTTACGGCCCAAGAATATCATAGGCCGTAAACTCCAAAAATCAAACTCAAATGCTACTTTTAAGGCTCCTAAAGCCTTAGACAATTACCTAGACTTGTTCCCATTTAATCAAGGGTTTGAACCACATCAAAATCACTTAACAAAGTGAGTTTACGGCCAAGGCATGGTTCTTGGGCCGTAAACTCCTAAAAAGGGCACCAAGGTGTGCCTAATGCGTTCATATGCTAGGAATAAAAGTCTAGAACCTATACCACAAGTGAAAGAGACTTCAAAGCATCAAAAACACACCATACTTAGAGTTTACGGCCGTAAACTCTAAGGGGAATGGCCTCAAGGCTGTAAACTCCTAATTGGAGTATTTCTAGACCTTAAACTCTTCCAAGGATTTAACCACCAAGTTACAATAATTTTAGGAATCATTTGGGACTTCAAAACACACCAAACCCCCAAGGTTGGGAGTTTACGGCCATAAACTCAAGAGTTTACAACCGTAAACTCCATGTGTGATGGTTTATGGGCAGTAAACTCACATGTAGGGTCCGTTGGAACCCTAAACACAAATACCATGTCCCACAATAGCTTAGATGCAATCCTTAGGGCTTAAAAACACTTATGTAAAGTTTTTATTATGTCTAGGGTGTCTTAACGTTATCAATTAGTGATTTGAGTCTAATTGAGTGCATATATGTATGATTATATGTTCATTAGGATCGTAGTGCGTGTACAAGTCCTCACTGGACACCTAGCCATCCTACGCCCTCCAGTTCGTTCGAACTACCAACAACAACTGATTTCATACTCCTAATCAATGTTTTAAATGATTTTAAATGCTTTAAAGGGGGGGGGGGGAATACAAGTAGAAACAAACATTTTATTAAATCATTGATATGTATTTTATAACTGTGTTTGTCATTTAACAGATTTCACATACTACAAAATGTGACGCAAGAAATGGTTTTTAAATCTTAAAAGCACATTGTTATCAAATGTTTTACCTTCGAAACGTATATTAAATTGACATCAAGTCATTGTTAATTATTGTTCAAAATCCATAAGATGTCTTACAAAACCATTTTTCACTCTTGAACTAATGCATGTACACTTATACTCTTATATCTGTATTGATGTTATAGTTTACAACATTCATTTAGTTTTTCACACTTTTGAGTAGTAAGAGTGTATAAACATACTTGAACAACCAGTTCCCTTCCAGTAAATTATCGTAGGGATAATTTGGAGATTTCAAACATAATTCCTATTACAATGAATCACATAAGACCCAGTTCATTCATGAGTCTATACCAGTACATTACTTGATACATGAGTACCTTTACAATTGATTACCTGATACATGAGTACGTTTACATATACTTATATGATACATGAACACGCGTACGTGAACACATTTCATGAGTACCTTTACGTAGATACACTTAATTATGTACATTAACATGAATACTTGTATCTCGAATTGCAAGGATGATTTATTAGTACCTTCTGTGTAAATCTTCCTGCATATCCCACAGTACCTCGGGATATTTAGACAGGACCCTATCCCACAGTACCTCGGGATACCTAGATGGGCCTCTATCTCATAGTACCTCGTGATATACGTACGGGACTAACCATTCCGGAACTCACCTGTTAGCAACATTGGGTGATGAACATCTACGGATGCCTACGGTTATTACTTATACTAGGAATACCTTCACGGGGACTAACCATTCCTCCGCCCTGCTGCTGCTACAGAGGACAAGTGAATAATCTTCGGATGTTCATTAGGTTATATGTATTATTGTCACACCCCAAAAACAAGAACGGCGGAAACGTTCAGGGGTGGAGGACGTCATATACAGTATCACAACAGTGTAATATAATAAACAAGCAACAACATCATCCATTGCATTATAAGTAAGGTTTTGTACATGTGTGTTCTTTCATTATAATAAGACACCAAAAAATATACAATCAAAATAAAAGACGAGACTTGTCTGCTCCGTCTTCTCAAAACCTGGCCTCCGTACCTGTCTACTGGTGACCTGAGAATACAAGTTATTTTTAAAGCGAGTATCGGCTTTAAAGCTGGTGAATTCATAAGTATATAAGTGTCATTGCCTTGTTTGTGAATATCTGTTATGAAGGCCTTGCAAATCGTTTAAATGAAAATGTTGATGTAAGTATGAAATCCCTAGAAAAACCCTTATTTTCTATAAGTATGAAATGTAGTCTTCTACCAAGACCCGAATGTTCTGTACGTATGAAGTGTAGTCTTCTACGAAGACCCGAATGTTTTGTAAGTATGAAGTGCAGTCTTCTACCAAGACCCGAATGTTTTGTAAGTATAAAGTGCAGTCTTCTACCAAGAACCGAATGTTTTGTAAGTATGAAGTGCAGTCTTCTACCAAGACCCGAATGTTCTGTTTGTAAAATGATAGTTTTTCCTTTGTGTAGACTAGTACTAAAAGTACTTAGTCTAACTCATCGTTTATGTGAATGTGTCACAAAATAACGTAAACAGGAAAAATATAATATTGTAAGTGTTGTCACTGGGTACTAGGACCAACACCACATCGCATTAAGCGAAATGTACAACCTAATGAACATCCGAAGGTTGTCCAATTGTCCTCTATAGCAGCAGCAGGTGGGTGGAAGGGTTAGTCCCAAATCGATTTCCTAATATAAGTAGTAACCTTAGACCTCCGAAGATGGTCATCGACCACTGGTGCTAAACAGTGGGGTTCGGAATGGTAAGTCCCGTCTAGTTATTCCCATTGAACCGGGATAAGGAAGACAATTTACACAGTATGTACTACTAAATCATCCTCATAGTCCTAAGTACAAGTATCCAGGTAAGTGAATACAGGATAATGTACCTATGTGAAAGTGTTCCTGTATGGTATTCATGTATGTGTGTCCATGTAACAGGTAAGTATATGTAAAGATATTCATGTATCAAGTAAACATCTGTAAGTACTCATGTATCAGGTAATGTACTAGTATAGACTCATGAATGAACTGACTCTTGTGTGACTCCTTGTAATAGAAGTAATGTTTGATATCTTCCCATTATCCCTATGATAAATTACTGTAATATAACTAGTTGATCATGTAAGTTTACACACTCTTACTACTCAAGGGTGTGGGAAACTAAATGAAAGATGCAAACTATAACATCAATACATATATAAGAATATAAATGTATGTGCATAGTATAGTTCAAGAATAAAAAATGGTTTTGTAAGAGATCTTATGGGTTTCGAACAATAAATATCAATGACTTGATGTTATTTGAATAAACATTTCAAAAGTAAAACATTTGGTAACAATGTGCTTTTAGGATGTAAAACCATTTCATGCATCACATTTTGTAGCAAGTGAAATCTGTTAACTGACAAACATAGTTATAAAATACATATCAATGATTTAATAACATGTTTGTTTCTACTTGTATTCCCCCCCCCCATTAAAGCATTTAAAATCATTGAAAACATTGATTAGGGGTATGAACTCACCTGTAGTTGGTGATTGGGATGAATTGGACGGTATCGGATTGCTAGGTGTCAAGCGAGGACTTGTACACACACTACGATCCTAATGAACATATAATCACACATATATGCACTCAATTAGACACAAAAGACTAATTGATAATGTTTAAGACATCCTAGACATAGTTAACACTTTATATAAGTGTTTTAAGCCGTAAGGACTTCATCTAAGCTATTGTGGGACAGGGTACTTGAGTTTAGGGTTTCCAAAGGATCCTATATGAGAGTTTACTCTCCATAAACCATCACACATGGAGTTTACGGGTGTAAACTCTTGAGTTTACGGCCGTAAACTCCCAAACATGTGTGTTTGGTGTGTTTTGAAGTCCAAAATGCTTTCTAGAATTATTCTAACCTAGTGGCTATGTTCTTTGAAGGGTTTAAGGCCTAGAAGTACTCCAAATAGGAGTTTACGGCCTCAAGGACATTTCCCCTCGGAGTTTAAGGCCGTAAACTCCCTTGGGGTGATTCCTTGGTTGCTTTCAAGCCTCTTGTACTAGTGGGATGTGTTCTAGACTTTTAATCTTAGCATATGAAGGCATTAGGCACGACTTAGTGCCCTCTTTAGGAGTTTATGGCCCAAGAACCATGTCTTGGCCGTAAACTCACTTGTTTAAGTGATTTTGGTGTGGTTTGGTCCTTCCATTTAGTGGGTACAATTTCTTGTAAAGGGCTAGGGCCTTAGGTGTCATGAGAACACCCTTTGTGACCATTTACATGGAGTTTACGGCCTAGGAGAGTTCTGGGCCGTAAAATCACTTTCATTTGTGTCATTTGATGTGTTTAAGACCATAAGCTACTTGGGAGAATAACCTAGATACAAGCCTTAAAGTCCTTAAGTCCTCAAATCATCATTTAGGGCTAGGAAATGGAGTTTATGGCCTAAGAGAGTTCTGGGCCGTAAACTCCCAATCTTGGGTGGTTTTGTGTGTGTTTTCATGTCCCTAACATGTATACCTAATGTTCTAAGGCCTTATCCTAGCACCAATGTCAGTTTTGGCTTCGTTTCGGGAGTTTACCGCCCAAGAACACCTTAGGGAGTAAACTCCTAGATCTCATGATTTAGCCAACTAAATCATGTTTTAAGCATCTAATATATATTCTAATACTACTAGAAAGAGTTACACACAATCTGGGATAAAAACCCGAAGATCTGTCAGAGAGAAAATGGCTTTTCTCTAGCTGTAATTGTGAATAATGAATTAATTTAATTCAAAAAACTATTTATAGTCCTGAAATATTTTGACAGAAAATATTTTTATTCTCGAACTTGGACTGTAACATTATGAAACTTGAAATGTTCAAATTTCACAAACCCAGGAGCATCCACTCTCCTGATATCTCCTAAAGTGTAAACCCTAATGTACACTAACTTGTTCGGAAAAGTCTGAAAATTACTGAAATTGGACTGACTTCTATTGAATAGATATTGTTCGTACAAATGGAAATTTCGGGTTGTCACAATTATGTAAGCCCTAGTACCTCGGGATAACAGTTACATTCGTCTTGTTAGTACCAGTACCTCCGGCTAACACTTACATGATTATATTTTTCCTGTTTACTTTATTTTGTGATATAATCACATAAACGATGAGTTAGACTAATTACTTTAGTACTAAACAACCAAAGGAAAACTATCATTTTACTTACAAAACATCCGGGTCTTGGTAGAAGACTACATTTCATACTTACCTCAACATTTTCATTTAAAGGTTTACATGGCCTTCATAACAGATTCTCATAAGCAAGACAACGACACTTAATTTCTTATGAATTCACCAGCTTTAAAGCTGATACTTGCTTTCAAAATAACTTGTATTCTCAGGTCATCAGTTAGACAGGTGCGGTGGTCAGGTTTTTGAGAAGATGGAGCACAGACAAGACTCGCCTTATTTTGATTATTCTTTTTATTGTTGTACATTATGAAAGAACACACATGTATTGAAACTCTACTTATAATGCAATGGATGATGTTGTTGCTTATTTATTATATTACACTGTGGTGATACTGTACATGACGTCCTCCACCCCTGAACATTTCTGTCGTTCGTGGTTTAGGGGTGTGACATAACTTATTTGGGTATACATGATCATATAACGCTAATGTGAATTTACACAGCCTAGCAATTTGTTTGCGGAAGTCGCGTTTGGTCCCCAGAATCTCTTGTAGAGAAAGCGTATAGTCCCACTTGAAAGTATGTCAGGATGTCAATTCAAAAGACAACTGGGTACTTACATTATTCCCATTACTTTCATATTGTGATAGTTCCACTTGAACGTTAATGTAACTATTTTCGAGATAAGATAGTTATAAACTAGGTAAAACTTACATTTTAAAAACAAAAAACGGAACATTCGGGACTAGTACATCCAATAGAAAGGGACCATAATGCTAACTTTATGATTCCTTAATGTATACATCAAGCGATATATATATATATATATATATATATATATATATATATATATATATATATATTGTAACAACCCGAAATTTCATATCACTTCTTGTGACTCAACTTGTAATCCAATTTGATCAACCAAAAGTCGTTTCCAAATTCGTTTCCGATTTCACCATTTTATTAAGTCATTAACTTGTATTGATCTAAAATGACTTAATGGGTAATGCCATTAGGAATCATTTTAACACCCCATTACAGCTATCGGAATAATTCTATAATCGACCATATCGGGTCACGATAATTTGGTCGGGTATGACCAAAAGCCCCACTTAACGCCAGTATCGGGTAGAATTCCGTCGTGTCCAATTACCGAGCACTATATAAATGATCCAAAGCTTTCATTTGAAGCTTTTGGCCATTTCTTCCATCAACAATTCCAACCTTTCTCCTCAAACTAGAATTAAAGGTCCAAATCTCAAGTTTAAGGCTTCAAATCTTTGAGGTAACTTCCCTAACTTGTTATCTAACCTCTTTAGCCTTCAATTTGATGTTTAAATTGAGTTTTAGGACCTAGAACATGTGTTTACGGTCAAGGATCAAGCTTGGGCCGTAAACACCTAAAAATGGGGTTTTTGAGCCATTTAACCCTTCCAAATCACATTTGGGACTTAGATACGACCTTAAGGCTTGAAAATTGAGACTTATAACATTTAAAACCTAAATTTTGAGGGACAAACAAGAGTTTACGGCCAAGACATGTGCTTGGGCCGTAAACTCCTCAAACATGGAGGATAAACTCATTTTTACATGTTAGAATGCCTTGAAACTTAACAAATAGCTTTGTGGTAAATCCTAGAACCATCTAAAAATAATTTAGAAACCTTAAACACATCAAAAATGCCACATATAGGAGTTTACGGCCTAGGAACATACCCTTGGCCGTAAACTCATGAAACTTGGTCAAAAGATGCATCAAATTCACTCTAATGACTTGCATAAATTTCTAGAATCACATGTGATTGTTTTAAGTGTCAAAAACTAATTTTTCATGAGCAAAAGAGAGTTTACGGCCATAGAACATACTTCTAGGCCGTAAGCTCCAAAAAATGTGTTAAATGGTGACCTAAATTCATAACAAGGCTTGGAAAATTAACTAGAATCACATGTGATTGTTCTTTGTACCTCAAATGATTTATTCTTGCCCATAGTAGACTTTACAGCCGTAAACTCCATGTTTAAGGCCGTAAACTCCCTTTTTAATGTTATAAATCCAAAAAAGTTAAACCAAGGCATTTTAGTAAGTCATTCCAACAATCCCCATGTCCATTCAAGCCATTAAACCCTCAAAATCACACCAACATGAGATTACGGCCGTAAAATCATGTGTGTGTGTGTGTTTTGTGGCTGTAAACTCGCTAATATATTTACTTTTGGAGAGTAAACTCAAGTCCCAAGTCCCTAGTGCCATATTATGTCCGAAGATGTCACCCGGGTCGCTCCAAACACTCGTTTTGAGGTGTTTAACCTCGTTGGAGTGTAATGTTCCATATAATTAGTGATTATAAATCTAATTAGTTATATATGGACATTATTACATTTTACATAGGGACATCGCGAGTAAAAAATCCCCGAACCAACGTCTAGTATCCAAAACCGACGCATTTCCGAGTCCGGTGAGTTCATTGCCCTACCCTTTTTCACTGTTTTTCACTGTTTCAGGGGGGAACACAAGCAAGGTACAAGGGTTTTCTTGTACTCAAAACTTATTTTCGTGTGTGTGTTTCACATTTCATATGCTTTTAATACTGATATACACAATTGATAACCAGTAGAACATGCAGATCACGTAAACATTTATTTGTGAAATGTGTTTTATAAACTGTTATGTTTTATATATTTCAGAAAAGGTTTCCACATTTTATCAGTTAAAAGCATGACATTAGAACATATGAACAATATAATTTGTACACTGTCTTGTCCTCGGTAACATTCCACATAGATACGCGAATGGAGGATTATCATATTATTACTAGTAAATTTGTTATTCCTGTATGATTGGAGACATGTCCTCGGCGAACACTCCACAGAGATACGCGAGTGGAGGACTACACCCGTAACCAGAATCTCTGGGATTTAGAGAGCATGACTTGAGTGTATAGATCTATACGGGGCTGACTACCCCACACCTGGCTGCTAGCTACAGCCGAACCGAAATGGTTCAAGGGTGACGAAAGTCATAAGGTTGTGGACTACTTATTGCCACAGGTTCAGTCTTTAGTATGGTTACGGAACTCAAAATTAGGATAACAGAGATTTACTTATAGTAATAATGAATAACTTTATACATCTTTTACATTGATAACCAACATTCAGGAAGGTATGGGATCTTCCTGGGAAACCTTGTACATAACCAGGTCTAACAGAATACATCTTTACAATGAAAACCAACATTCAGGAAAGCATGGGGCCTTCCTGGGGAACATATATATAACTAGAAAATTGTAACAAAACAGATAACATTACATCTCTTACAAATGATAAATCACAATTAGGAAAGTATGGGACTTTCTCGGGATACATTGGAACTCAAATAGAACAGTTTAACAAACCGGATAATCAAACTATACATTTTTCACATGAGTAAATGTGTTTTCAGTGTACAAACTTATTATACTTTACATATTGTGAAACAACAACCAACTTTTAAGAAAATGTGGGATTTTCTTGGCGTGTGTTACATTTTCAGAATCAGAAAGGAAACATGTACATTTTCACAAAACAAAACTACTTATGAACTCACCAGCGTTATGTTGATTTTCAAAACCGCTTGTGTTCTCAGGTCGACGTTAGAACAGGTACCGAAGATCCTTTTTTCTTGAAGTTGGAATGCTCAGAAGACCTGTTTCATTTTGTTCATATATATATACAATGTATCACAATTGTACAACTTTACTTTTGAAAACACTTGTAAAAATTTTATATGTAATGTAATGTAATGGTTGTTCTACTTTACTTACTATGTACATTAGATTTGCTACTCAACATGGAGTCAACCCCGAAAATGTTTCCGCCTTCGGTTTTCGGGGTGTGACAGATTGGTATCAGAGCCCTTGTTTATAGTGAATAAAGTATACCAAACCTTACATGGTATAAAACTATAAACACTAAAGGGCCTAAGTGCTCTGAAATAAAAGTATCTTTAAACTATAAGTAATTAAAAAGTATATAAGTATACCGAGCCGTCGAAATACGTAACTATAAGTAGAACAAAACATAAGTAAATGGGTGTTGTGTACTGCGGTTAAATTTGGGCAATTATGTAGTCGTGTCTAGGATCAATATAGCCTGCCAACTATATTCATTCGAGACACGGCCAACATGTGCTTGGGAGTGACTTTGGTATGCGGCATGCCTACAACTTACCCTAATACCACAAACATCGAGCCAGTATCGTAGCGAATCATGAAATACTATGTGAGTATTTCTCGAATCAATTCTTTGTAGAAATCCTCGTACACGTATAGAACCCCGATCATTCCATTAGCGATAGTTTACCTGCTTCAATAACTCTTTCCTGTTTTATCGCTTATTTGGAATAAATATCTGTCATAACTCTCGATTCAATTCAGAGGACTTATTTTCCTCTCTCTTTCTTGATCTTATTAGATCAAGATGCCTCCCAAAAAGAGACCCAGCTCAAAGGCCAACAACCCTCCGCCACCTTCTCCTGAAATTGATCCCGTGTTATTTCAGACAACTGTTACCGCCGCGGTGGCAGCTGCCATGTCCCAATTGAACACCGGTGGTTCCGGTGGTTCAGGTGGTGGTACTCAAGATCAAGAAGGCAATCAAGGGCATCAAAGTTCCTATAAGGACTTCATGAATGCAGAACCAACATCCTTTGATGGCATTGGAAGTGTCATTTCCCTATCCCGATGATTCGAGAAAATCGAATCCATCTTCGAAATCTGTGCCTGTGTTGAGTCTGATAAGGTAAAATTTGCAGCCTGTACCTTTAGTAATAAAGCCTTGACTTGGTGTAATGGCCGAGTCATATCCTTGACCCTACCTGTAGCCAATGCCATGGGCTGGAACGCCATGAAAGAACTCCTCCTTGCCGAATACTATCCCCGTGGTGAAATGCAAAAGCTAGAGCATGAGCTATGGAACCTGAAGATGAAAGGTTCCGACATTGCTGCATACACTTCCCGATTTGATGATCTTGCCCTTCTCTGCCCTGGTTTGGTCACTCCTGAAAGCAAAAAGATCGAGAGGTTTATTTGGGGGCTAACCAACCCAACAAAAGGTCCTGTCTTAGCTACTCGCCCGGACAAATATGATAGTGCTAAGACTTTAGCCCAAGCCATGATCGACCACAGTGATGATGTCGAGGAAGCCACCACTGCCCCTGAGTCGACTAAAAGCAGTGGTGAGAAAAGAAAACTTTGGAAGAAGAAGAAGGGTCAATCTTCACAAGGATCCTCCAAAAGACAGCAAACAGTAGCATTCCATGTTGCTACTACCCCCGTTGCTGCTGCTTCTTTTGTGCGATCCATAGCTCCAACTCCTACCAGCCGGTATGTTCGTAATCTCCCTCTCTATGAAAAGTGCAAGTATCATCACAATCCTGGCCCCTATCGAGAACTATCCTATACCAATCGTGGTAAGAAGGGGCACGCGGTCCGATTTTGCAAGGCTCCAGCTCAATCGGCCAATCAATCTTCTGGAACAGGCGTCGGTCAAGCCTGTTACAACTGTGGTGAGGCTGGGCATTTTAAAAAAAACTGCCCCAAAAAGTCTATTGCTGATAACACTGGAAGGGTCCTCACCATGGGACGGGAGGAAGCGGTCGCTGATCCTACTGTTGTCTCGGGTACGTTCCTTCTCGACAACTCATATGCTAATATTCTTTTCGATTCGGGTGCTGAGAGGAGCTTTATTAGTCATGCATTCAAACAAAACCTAAAACATGATTCCCAAACTTTAACCGAAATATTTACTATCGAGATGGCTAACGGAGAAAAGGAAAGCGCTAGTGAGATGTTCGTAGGTTGTACCCTTACCCTGAACGACCATTCGTTTCCTATCGATCTTATGCCAGTATCCATAAAGAGCTTTGATGTTATCATTGGCATGGATTGGTTGAGTCCCAATCATGCAGATATCCTTTGTTTTGAAAAAGCCATCCGTCTCAACCTTCCTTCGGGTCAAACTCTAGTAATCTATGGTGATAAATTCAGCTCCAACCTTCGTATCATTTCCTGCATCAAAGCTCAGAAACTCCTGCGAAAGGAGTGTATTGCAGTCTTGGCCCATGTGACCAACAAGAAACAGGAAGTTAAAGACCTCGCAAGCATCCCCGAAGTCTGTAACTTTCCTGATGTGTTTCCCGAAGAGCTTCCCGGAATCCCTCCCGAGCGTCAGGTTGAGTTCCGTATTGACCTAATTCCTGGAGCTACTCCTATAGCGAAGTATCCGTATCGCTTAGCTCCGGCAGAGATGCAGGAGTTATCCAGTCAACGTAACGAGTTGCTCAGTAAAGGATTCATTAGACCGAGTTCCTCACCCTGGGGAGCTCCGGTTTTGTTTGTCAAGAAGAAAGACGGATCCTTTCGTATGTGTATCGATTATTGCGAGCTGAACAAGTTGACTGTTAAAAATGGATATCCTCTTCCGCGAATAGACGACCTCTTCGATCAACTCTAGGGAGCTAGTTACTTCTAAAAGATAGACCTTCGATCAGGGTACCATCAGCTACGAGTTCATGAAAGTAATGTGTCCAAAACAGCTTTCAGGACTCGATATGGACACTACGAGTTCGTAGTGATGCCCTTTGGTCTAAACAACGCACCGGCAGTGTTCATGGACCTGATCAACCAGGTGTGTCGTCCTTATCTGGATAAGTTTGTGATTGTGTTCATTGATGACATACTCGTCTACTCCAGAAGTGAAGAAGACCACAAACAACACTTGAGACTAGTGTTGGAGACCCTGCGATCCGAGAAGTTGTACGTGAAATTTTCCAAATGCGAGTTCTGGATTCGGAAGGTAACTTTCCTCGGTCATGTGGTAAGCGAGGAGGGTATTCATGTAGATCCTTCCAAGATAAAGGCGATGGAGAATTGGTCAACAACGAAGACACCCACAGAAATCCGACAATTTTTGGGTCTCGCTGGCTATTATCGAAGATTCATCCAAAACTTTTCCAGAATTGCCAAACCTCTAACCACTCTAACATAGAAAGGTGTACCCTTTTGTTGGAGTGATAAACAAGAAACCACATTCCGGACACTGAAGAAAGCCTTGTGCAGCGCGCCTGTTCTGTCCCTACCCGAAGGGACAGAGGACTTCGTTGTCTACTGCGATGCGTCTAATCAAGGCTTAGCCTGTGTGCTTATGCAAAGGGGAAAAGTAATTTCCTATGCTTCTAGACAGTTGAAAGCACACGAGGTCAACTATACCACACACGACTTGGAGCTAGGAGACGTAGTCTTTGCGTTGAAAATTTGGAGACATTACCTCTATGGAACCAAGTGCACGATCTTCACTGATCATAAGAGCCTGCAACACATCTTTGATCAGAAAGACTTGAACATGAGACAAAGGCGATGGGTAGAACTGCTCAGTGATTATGAGTGTGAAATCCGCTACCATCCCGGCAAGGCCAATGTGGTAGCAGATGCCCTTAGCCGAAAGGAGAGTGCAGGCTGCAAGGTGAAGAACCAGACGATGACCATCCATTCCAACCTACCCATGCAAATCCGAGAAGCCCAATTAGAAGCCCTCAAACCCGAGAATGTGTTGACCGAGGCCTTGAGAGGAATGGAAAAGAAACTTGAGATCATAGGTGACGGAGTCCGTTGTTTCATGGATCGGATCTGGATTCCCAACTTCGGAGGATTCAAAGAGATAGTTATGGAGGAAGCACACAAAACCCGATACTCTGTTCACCCGAGCTCTGACAAGATGTACTTAGATCTCAAGAAACAATACTGGTGGCCAAAGATGAAGGTTGAGATAGCTACGTTTGTGGGTAAGTGTCTAACTTGCGCCAAGGTAAAAGTTGAACACCAAAAACCCCCGGGTCTGCTCCAGCCACCCGAAATACCTGAATGGAAATGGGAGATGATCACCATGGATTTCATCACCAAACTACCCAAGTGCTCAAGTAGGTACGATACCATTTGGGTGATTGTCGATCGTTTGACAAAGTCAGCTCACTTCGTTCCAATCAAAGAATCATACAAGATGGAAAGACTCGCGCAGATTTATATCCAGGAGGTAGTCCGACTACACGGTGTACCTGCGTCCATTATCTCTGATCGAGATAGCAGGTTTACCTCCCGATTTTGGCAGTCTCTCCAGAAAGCTCTTGGAACCAAACTAGATATGAGCACGGCGTATCATCCTTAGAAAGATGGACAGAGTGAGAGAACAAACCAAACTCTGGAATACATGCTTAGGGCATGTGTCATTGACTTTGGAAAGTCGTGGGACGCACATCTACCTTTGATCGAATTCTCGTACAACAACAGTTATCACACCAACATTAGGGCTGCCCCATTCGAAGCCCTATACGGTCGTAAGTGCAGATCCCCTCTGTGATGGGCCAAGGTGGGAGATACACAGCTAGCCAAGAGTCGAGTCCCCGACAGTGCTCTCACTGGTCCTGAGATCATCCGTGAAACCACCGAGAAGATCATCCAAATACGAGAACGAATGAAAACTTCACATGATCACCAGAAGAGTTACGCTGATAACCATCGGAAACCACTGGAATTCCAGGTTGGAGATCGTGTCCTATTGAAGGTCTCGCCCTGGAAAGGCACTGTACGCTTTGGTAAGCAGAGGAAACTTAATCCGAGGTACATTGGACCTTTTGAGATCCTCGCCAGGATTGGTCCGGTAGCCTATAAACTTTGTTTACCTCACGAGCTCAGTAACATCCATCCCGTCTACCATGTTTCAAATCTCAAGAAGTGCCTATCCGATGAAACCCTAGTGATTCCTTTAGACGAGATCGAGATTGATGAAAACCTCAACTTCGTGGAGGAACCGATCGAAATCATGGATCGAGAAGTCAAACGTACGAAACAAAGTCGCATCCCGTTAGTGAAGGTTCGCTGGAATGCCAAGCGGGGACTGGAGTTCACTTGGGAGCGGGAAGACTCGATGAATCAGAAGTATCCACAACTCTTTCTAGATCCATGATTTGTATTTTATCTTGTCTTGAATTTCGGGACGAAATTCCCTCTAACGGGGGGATAATGTAACAACCTGAAATTTCATATCACTTCTTGTGACTCAACTTGTAATCCAATTTGATCAACCAAAAGTCGTTTCCAAATTCGTTTCCGATTTCGCAATTTTATTAAGTCATTAACTTGTATTGATCTAAAATGACTTAATGGGTGTCTTAATGCCATTAGGAGTCATTTTAACACCCCATTATAGCTATCGGAATAATTCTAGAATCGACCATATCGGGTCACGACAATTTGGTCGGGTATGACCAAAAGCCCCACTTAACGCCGGTATCGGGTAGAATTCCGTCGTGTCCAATTCCCGAGCACTATATAAGTGATTCAAAGCATTCATTTGAAGCTTTTGGCCATTTCATCCATAAACAATTCCAACCTCTCTCCTCAAACTAGAATTAAAGGTCCAAATCTCAAGTTTAAGGCTTCAAATCTTTGAGGTAACTTCCCTAACTTGTTATCTAACCTCTTTAGCCTTCAATTTGATGTTTAAATTGAGTTTTAGGACCTAGAACATGTGTTTACGGCCAAGGATCAAGCTTGGGCCGTAAACACCTAAAAATGGGGTTTTTGAGCCATTTAACCCTTCCAAATCATAGTTAGGACTTAGATACGACCTTAAGGCTTGGAAATTGGGACTTAAAACATTTAAAACCTGAATTTTGAGGGACAAACAAGATTTTATGCCAAGACATGTGCTTGGGCCGTAAACTCCTCAAACATGGAGGATAAACTCATTTTTACATGTTAGAATGCCTTGAAACTTAACAAATAGCTTTGTGGTAAATCCTAGAACCATCAAAAATAATTTAGAGACCTTAAACACATCAAAAATGCCACATATAGGATTTTACGTCCTAGGAACATACCCTTGGCCGTATACTGATGAAACTTGGTCAAAAGATGCATCAAATTCACTCTAATGACTTGCATAAATTTCTAGAATCACATGTGATTGTTTAAGTGTCAAAAACTAATTTTTCATGAGAAAAAGAGAGTTTAAGGCCATAGAACATACTTCTAGGCCGTAAACTCCTAAAAATGTGTTAAATGGTGACCTAAATTCATAACAAGGCTTGGAAAATTAACTAGAATCACATGTGATTGTTCTTTGTACCTCAAATGATTTATTCTTGCCCATAGTAGAGTTTACGGCCGTAAACTCCCTTTTTAATGTTATAAATCCAAACAAATTAAACCAAGGCATTTTAGTAAGTCATTCCAACAATCCCCATGTCCATTCAAGCCATTAAACCCTTTAAATCACACCAACATGAGTTTACGGCCGTAAACTCATATGTGTGTGTGTGTGTGTTTTGTGGTTGTAACCTCCCTAATTTATTTACTTTTGGAGAGTAAACTCAAGTCCCAAGTCCCTAGTGCCATATTATGTCCGAAGATGTCACCCGGGTCGCTCCAAACACTCGTTTTGAGGTGTTTAACCTCGTTGGAGTGTAATGTTCCGTATAATTAGTGATTAGAAATATAATTAGTTTTATATGGACATTATTACATTTTACATAGGGACATCGCGAGTAAACAATCCCCGAACCAACGTCTAGTATCCAAAACCGACTCATTTCCGAGTCTGGTTGTGACAACCCCAAATCTATTTCCGTTACAAATCCGATTTTCACTAACGGAACGTATCACTATACGTTATTTTAGGTAATGTTTGGAATCGGCAATATCCGAAGGTCTAAATTTAAGCATGACTTGATATTATCATCAGAAATATAACTCGTATGTGTTAACCCCGTTTAACCTAATAGAGTTGTATTACCTTTTCAACCACTTCACCCGGGTAAAACGTTTTAACCCAGTTAACTTTAAACATCGGGTAGCCGTGTATCGGGTGCGATACCCGAGACATATGAAATGAGTGTACACAACATTGGAATACTCTTTTACCACACACCCACTCTCTCTCTCTATTTTCTCTCTCTAGACTCGAAAACGACCCTGATTCCGCTAATTTCCGACTCCCAAACGTAAGTACTCATCCTCTACCTTAATCTAGTCATGCTTCATTGAATTTAGGGGCCAAAAATCATAGAAATCAAGGACCATAAAGGAGTTTACGGTCTATGAAGCTCCTTAGGCCGTAAACCCCCAAGATCATGCCAAAAACCATGCTTTTCCTTCTTTTAAGCTAGTATACTAATTAAGGCATATACCTAGAAGGGTTTGGACACTAAAACACAAGAAATTGATGCTTAAAAAGGAGTTTACAGCCCAAGCTTGTGCTTAGGCCGTAAACACCTCAAACACCCCAAAAATCCTTGTTTAAAGCCCCAAAAACTCATCTAGGGTGTTTGGTAATTTAGACTTGACAACAAGGAAGGCTTAAAGGCATTAAACAACATAATTTGAACAAAAAAAGAGGAGTTTATGGCCAAGGCTAAGCTTGGGCCGTAAACACCCAAGTTTTTGTGTCAAACAAGTCCCAAGACCTTTGGAGGTGTGTCGTACCATTAAACATCTCATTTTCATACCAAATGAAGAGTTTACGGCCAAGGATGTTCTTGGGCCGTAAACTCCCCAAAAGTTCATGCCAAATTGTCCCAAAACTCATTATAGGGCCTTCTAGGATCTATCTAAGGTGTATGAGACCATGTTGTACCATTAAAACCTACATCTTGAAGGATTTATTGGAGTTTATGGCCCAAGAACAAGTCTTGGCTGTAAACTCCCCAAAAATGTCACAAATTATGATGTTTAATCCTTCCCTTTTGGTCCAAAACACACACCACTAAATTAAGGAAGTGATATAAGGCCTTAAACATACATTTTGGAGTACCACATGAGTTTACGGCCAAGCCTAGGGGGCTTACGGCCGTAAACTCCCGAAGGGTGGCTTTTAGGCCATAAACTCCAAGGGAGTGAGCTCATAGACCCTCCCGTAAACCACTCATGGCCTTGTACCACTCCCGGGAACCCTTTCTAGGCCTTAAAACCCCGAAAACGATGCTAGAATGTCCAAATACTATAATGAAAAGCATAAGATGATTAACTTCTTGTAAAATACATATTTCATATGACATTAGGGTCCTAAAAGGTGCTCAAGTGGTTATTTGGTACCGAACGCTCAATCGACACTTTTACCCGATTTACCCGATTCACCCGATTTCCGCGATTTCAAGTGAGTTCATACCCCTTTAATGAACCTTTCAAATGTTTTAAATGTTTTAGGGGGGAGATACAAGTTGCTTATAAATGTTTATGTAAATTTTTACAGAACGAATTTCCGCGTTACAAGGATTAATCACATGTGATTCACTACCTTTAGTTCAAATCACATGTGATTTGTCCCTATGCCTTATAAACGGGTTTTACCCTTTTCAAACTATTTTTAAACAGTGAATCAGATTTTAAATGTTCTTTTGGCAAAATACTTTTATTTAAATAAATTTACTTATAAAATGTAACTACTCTGATATATTTATATAAGTAAGACATGGAGGACTTAGGACCGATATCTCGCCTTATTTCCTCTTCTTGTTTGATTGTGGGCTTAGGGTAGTAGTTATCCGTCCGACTGTCGTTGATTTCTTAGTTATATAATCTGTATATCAGTGTGGGATACGAATGTTACTGCTTTCACTTTTTGCTAAAGTCACTAACATGCCAAGAACCATCCCCACTAAGATAACCATAATAGGTATGGTTACGGTTGCTACAGCTACTACTCGCTAAAGTCATTTCTATCTACATTATAATACTCACTATTACTAGATGATGCACTAGTAAGAGAATACACTATGATCAATACTAAAAGATTACTACACTATAATAATAGAGAAAACACTAAACAAACAATAATACACTAACCCGCTACGAGATACTCTATTCGCTATCCACTACGCCCGGAGTTTTCCAGCAGGGAGAGGACTCTACATGTATAGATCTATACGGGGCAGACGCTATTACATCCTGACTGTTAATTTCAGTCCGCGCCGTTCAGGCCCAGGGATGCCACTACTTCACTATATTGTGCATGACTGGGAAGGTCATGGGATCCTCTATTATCCTCACTATTAGTAATATACTGAGAATACTCTACAACTACTTTAAAGTACTACACTAAATGCTAAACTACATCCCGAAGTAAGTAAGTATCTATCACTAAAAGAAGCTTGCACCTCTATCTCTGATTTCAAGCTTAACCTATTCTATCACAATTATTATTTGGAGATTTCCCAATATACGTTTACAATAAACTGTTTCAAAGAAATGAAGAATGCATATTTTTCACAGATTGTCACTCACAATGTATTTTCTGGAAAACATGGGATTTTTCTAAGTTTTTACAGCTTAAGAATATAAATGACGCATTTTTCGTACTAACGCTTTGTATACAAAACTCACACTAAATTCTTATGAACTCACCAGCTTTATGCTGATAATCGTTTTCAAAATAACTTGTATCTTCAGGTCAAAGATAGACAGGTACAGACACAACATTTTTGGAGAAGGTGGAGCATACAAGACTCATCTCTTATTTTTGATTTACTTTTGGATGATTGTTAAACATTACAAAACACGCTTGTAATTAAATTCACTATGTAAATGCAATGGTTATATGTTTCTTGTTTTTACTATTATGCAATTGTGATGATACTGTTCACTACGTCATCCACCCCGAAACGTATTCCGCCGTTATCGGTTTTGGGGTGGACACTGGTGAGTTCATACCCCTACCCTTTTTCACTGTTTTTCACTGTTTTCAGGGGGGAACACAAGCAAAGTACAAGGGTTTTCTTGTACTCAAAACTTATTTTCGTGTGTGTGTTTCACATTTCATATGCTTTTTATACTGATATACACAACTGATAACCAGTAGAACATGCAGATCACGTAAACATTTATTTGTGAAATGGGTTTTATAAACTGTTATGTTTTATATATTTCACAAATGGTTTTCCACATTTTATCAGTTAAAAGCATGACATTAGAACATATGAACAATATAATTTGTACACTGTCTTGTCCTCGGTAACATTCCACATAGATACGCAAATGGAGGATTATCATATTATTACTAGTAAATTTGTTATTCCTGTATGATTGGAGACACGTCCTCGGCGAACACTCCACAGAGATACGCGAGTGGAGGACTACACTTGTAACCAGAATCTTTGTGATTTAGAGAGCGTGACTTGAGTGTATAGATCTATACGGGGCTGACTACCCCATACCTGGCTGCTAGCTACAGCCGAACCGAAATGGTTCAAGGGTGACGAAAGTCATAAGGTTGTGGACTACTTATTGCCACAGGTTCAGTCTTTAGTATGGTTGTGGAACTCGCAACTAGAATAACAGAGATTTACTTATAGTAATAATGAATAACTTTATACATCTTTTACATTGATAACCAACATTCAGAAAGGTATGGGATCTTCCTGGGAAACCTTGTACATAACCAGGTCTAACAGAATACATCTTTACAATGAAAACCAACATTCAGGAAAGCATGGGGCCTTCCTGGGGAACATATACATAACTAGAAAAGTGTAAAAAATAGATAACATTACATCTTTTACAAATGATAAATCACAATCAGGAAAGTATGGGACTTTCTGGGGATACATTGGAACTCAAATAGAACAGTTTAACAAACCGGATAATCAAACTATACATTTTTCACATGAGTAAATGTGTTTTCAGTGTACAAACTTATTATACTTTACATATTGTGAAACAACAACCAACTTTTAAGAAAATGTGGGATTTTATTGGCGTGTGTTACATTTTCAGAATCAGAAAGGAAACGTGTACATTTTCACAAAACAAAACTGCTTATGAACTCACCAGCGTTATGCTGATTTTCAAAACCGCTTGTGTTCTCAGGTAGACGTTAGAACAGGTACCGAAGATCCTTTTTTCTTGAAGTTGGAATGCTAAGAAGACCCATTTCATTTAGTTCATATATATATATACTATGTATCACAATTGTACAACTTTACTTTTGAAAACATTTGTAAAACTTTTATATGTAATGTAATGGTTGTTCTACTTTACTTACTATGTACATTGGATTTGATACTCCACATGGAGTCAACCCCGGAAATGTTTCCGCCTTCGGTTTTCGGGGTGTGACATATATATATATATATATATATATATATATATATATATATAAATAGGATCTGACATGTAATAGGATGTGTGCTCTCCGCTTTATTTCATGTTCCTTGTTTGGTTGTGGGCTTAGAGCAGATTCACCCATCCTATTATTTATTTGATCTTAGTTATATATATGTTTCGTATACATTAAGTCATCATAAGGGGTACCAGGTATGGGTCAAGTCATAGGACACTAATTCAATGCACAATTTTCATGTACAAAGCATACTTGTCAAACAGAACTTTTGGTACTCAAAGCTAGAAACTCGCCAGTAAAGGTTTTAATCCATTTTATTAAACCAATGTAAACTTAAAGTACTATAGGTGATTGACTCTATAATAACTTAGTTTATACATCATGGTTATATATCATTAATACCCAACACGTATTTGGATGTGTGCTTTCCGCCTTATTTCTTATTCCTTGTTTGGTTGTGGGCTTAGGGCAGATTCATCCAATTAACTATTTATTCGATATTAGATTATATACAGCCAATATAAACTAAGTGATTATAGAAGTAATCACTGTGGTCACTATTTTATTATAAGAAATAAGGGTTTTCTTAAGGGATATTTTCATTAAATATTAAGGAAATATTACAATTAACTCCATTAGTAACGAGTGAATACACCAGGGTTATATACAACGAGGACCTAACAAACAATGGGATATGTGCTATCTGCCTTATCTCCTGTTCCTTGTTTGGTTGTGGACTTAGGGAAAATGTGCACAATCAGTTGTCTGTTTACTCTAAGTTTTATATAACTTGAATCCATTTAGTACTCATAGAAAGGACTGTTGAATCATTCTTATGTATCTTTCATCAAATTAGGAAATATAGGATTTTCCAGAGGAACAGGCAAAATTTTCTAAAAACATAACTTATAACTTACTACTATTCAACTACATTTTTCAACAACTTACATACATCACTAAAATCTTATGAACTCGCCAGCTTAATTGTTGATCAACTCTTTCAAATAACTTGTATTCTCAGGAAACTAGCAAACAGGTACACGCTATGGGAATTCAGAAGATGGAGCCGTATAGATTTGAGTCTTCTTTTGTTATTTTCTTATGAATTCTATGTTTTGTGAACACACACATTGTAAACACTTTCTTTATACATGAAATGATTGTTCATTACTTTCTTACTGTATACATATCTTGTGATACTAAACATAACGTCCTCCACCCCGACCGATTCCGCCGTTCCGGTTTTGAGGTGTGACAGATTGGTATAAGAGCATTGTTTATAGCGAACTAAGTATATCAACCGGTAGAAGATATACAACTATAAATGCAATGGGTCTTAAAGGCTCTGGATAATGATATATTTTAAGAGTATAATGAAAAGCTATAAAAATATACCTACTTGCTTATACATGTAGATACTAGAACGAGTATCATGAGCAGCACAGAACTAAAGTATTTAAAGGTTGAACACTGTCGTCAAACCTGAACCGTTATGTAATCATAGCTAGGATCAATATAGCCTGATCAACTGTATTCATTCGAGGTATGACCGACATGTGCTTGGGAGTGATGTGGCGTGGCAATGGTGTTAAAACTTACCTAACCCTATACAAAGGATCTCTAGATCAAAACATCAAAATTAGAATACTATAGGAGTATTTTAGGCTCTATATAAGTAACTTATGTGATAACTTAAAAGATCCTTATGGATAGGTCTATAATTTTGCAATGTATACTCCCAAGGTTATATATAATTGGGGTTTTATAGACTTAGAAATTGTGATCTATGCTTCATTACCTGTTCCTTGTTTGGTTGTGGTTTTGGAGTAGGATCATTTATTCGAAGGTCTATTTAATCTTGAATTATATATAACTTGTATACATTGTACAATCGTAGAAGGACTCCATAAGGATCACCCCATAAAGTTACCTTAAATCTCATAAAATTCTTTCGTCACTTCTATTCTCGCACGACAAGCCCAGATAGTAACCACTTCCTCTTATGGGACCACAGAAGAGTCAAGAAGGAACAAGGTCATGGTCATGAGAAGTATTCAAAGAAGGATCAATCGGAGTAACCAAAACATCATATACGTCACACTAATAAATAATAATCTTGGTTAACTTAATGAGCTAGTGGAAACACTGTTGGATTAATGTCTAAGTCCATAACTATAATTCGTAAGACTTGACCCGACCCAGCATGGTCCATTTGGGTTGCATGACATCATGCACTTGGATAGACTATAATGAGAGAAATAAGACACTTATGGTTATTAATATATTATAAGTTCTAGTATATTAATAATAAGAATAATAAGATTATTTAATTAGTATTGATCAAGAATTAATCTAGGATTAATTAAGTGATCAAAAGAAAACTAATTAAATATATGGGTTGATTGTGTAAATCATCCATACTTGTATAGTGGGCTAATGCTCCAAGGATAATCAAGTTGGGCTAAAACCTATTGGATGGTCCATGGATGCTTCATGGTGTATTTGAACCCATGGATCCAAGGAAATGGAAAGTCATGACAATTAGGGTTTACCCTAATTGTAACACTATATAAAGATCTTATTCTTGACAAAATCGGCCACTAGTATCATTCTAGAGAGGGCTAGCCGATTTTCATGAAGTGTAGAGTTCTCTCAAGTTATTCCAAGTGTATTTAGTGTTGTGTGAACCATTTGAGGTGTCACACTTGGAGCACTAAGCACTCAAGCTTCATGAAGACTTTCTATATCAAAGAGGTATGTATTCTATCTTGTTATATTTATTGTTTTGTATGCTAGATTAGGATAATACCTTGGAAAGTTCTTATTTTCATGTATAATAGAGAAAACATAGATCCAAGGTATTTAGGGTTGCATGTACACTTAGGAGTGTTAGAATGCTCATAACCCAACAGTGGTATCAGAGCCTAGGCTTGTTTTCTTTTTATACTTGCAAAAGAAGCTGGAAAAATCAAATTTTGATGATGTCTGCCCAGCAGACTCGCCGAGTCCAAGGAATAAAGCATCCAACTCGCCGAGTTGGTTCGTGCACTCGACCAGTTGGACCCCCAGACAGCATAAATTCGACCTTTTTGGCTGCAATTGGACTAGGAACATTACCCTAAGATGTTTTTGGACTTATAAACTTGTTTTTGATGTGGTAATGTTCATGCTAATCCAATTTAAAAGATAATTGTCAATAGATTCATGTTTTGTATTAGTTTAAGGTTTAGACTAATTACATGAAAAAGTTTGATTTGAATTATCTTGTTCTTATGAGTTGCTTAGATTAATAGAAAAGTTGAGTGAAATAGTTGTTTTCAGTCCAAATTAATCTAAGAGTTGATTCTAAAATGTGTTTTTGTAACTTGTCCTCACGTTATATGAAAAGTCACATTTAAGTTTCATAAAACTCATAAAATTGGCAAAGGTTACAAAATGAAGAGTCTAGTTCTAACTAAATGGTGTTATGACTCCATAATTTGTCCTCAAGTTATGGAGGACCAAGAGTCTCTTCATTAAATAATAATAAAAAAAAGAGTGTAACCTTAATTAATTCCATAAGTTAGAAAATAAAGAAAAGTTAATTCTTTTATTAGTTTAAAGTCTTCCATAACTTGTCCTCAAGTTATGGAACTTGAAGAGTTTTTGGATTAAAACTACTTTAAACACATAAATTATGGAATTAATTAGTTTTGAATAGTTTCAAAACATGCCTTCATGTTTTGGAATTTGAAAAAGTTTTCACTTTTGAATACTTTAATTCCAAGTTAGCGCTTAGAATTTTAAAGTGTTAAAATTCAACCCTTATACTTTATAATATTATAAGTTAATAATATATATATATATATATATATATATATATATATATATATGTATAAGAGTAAAGTCAGGCTTACCGCTAGTAAGCCTCATTCACGAAGCCGGTCTATAAGGTGGGTATAAGGTTGTTGCCTATAAAATGGCAACTTAATGGGTGTCCACTCTCACCTACCACTTGCTTGACTGGTGGAGGGTCGTTAGCTGAATGGGTTTGACAGGACTATAATTCTCCCTTCATTATAAGTATTAATGATAAATACTAAGTAACTAAACTCTTAATAATACCCAACCTTAGTTACTGGAAAATGTGAATAAGGTGCTAATCCATGAAATTACACTTTGCACTTTGTTTAAGTCGGTTAGTGGAGCGTGTGTGGTTAACCGACACACTAACTCGTATTTAACAAGGTAGGCAAAGGGTAACTTAATGTTTATCATAGTATCGATGGAGCGTGTGTGGTTAACCGGCACATCGATTGAGGGGTAAACACTAAAGGGTACCAAGAAATTTTCATGGTTACTTAACACCTTGTTTTGTGATCCTCGGCATCCCAGTCACAAAACCTGAAGGGCACACTCGAGATTGAAACATGCCTTTGAACAGTTCAATGAATCTCAAAGATCTAGGAGTTTCAAAAACCAATTAAAACCTAATAATACATTTCCTTTATCTTGCTGGAAATTGTTGAATCGTCATTCACCTACCTTCAAATATTTTATAGCTTGGATTACGGCATACCTCTTCTAAGTTATAAAATAGTTTGTTGGGTCCTAGCCTTAATATTTCATATTGGGTGCCATATTAAGGACTTCAGATCAACTATCTTAAATATCTCCCAAAAGATGTATGGTTTAGACATTTATGATATTCCCAAATCTCTTAAAACAAGCATTCCTAAATGAAGATGATTTCCCTTGGAAATCATACTTCATTCACCTCCTCCAATTATTCTCCCTAACCCACAAGTTCAAGGTCACTCAAGCCCTATTAGCAAGGCAAGGTCTAGGTGTGATCACATCTAGGAGATGTAGTCAAATATTGACAAGCCGAGAGAGTTGGGTGTCAAAGTCTTCAGAAAGTTGGTGGTTCAACTACTTTCTAAGTCACATAGTGAGTTCTTTTGTAGCACCTATGAAACATTCTATGACAAGACCCTTAATGATCTTTTCTATTTGATAAGATCAAATTCCTAAAACTTTATGGACATTGACAATGATGACATTGGATATTTAGTAAAGCTCTCTCTTCCCAATGGAAAGGGATCGGCCATAATCAACTCGGTTGACCAAATGGTAAAGAGAACAGCTGAGTCTGTGATAGTACCGTGTACCATTATCAAAGTGTTCATATGTTTATATTGCCAAAGGAAGGGACATTGGTTACGAATCTGCCAAATTTACCTAAGGATGTTGAAGTCAATAAGTTTGATTCTACTTCAGGTAAAGTCCACTATCTAACTCTACTAAGTTTCTAATATGAGATTCTTGATACATGATGTGACCGGGTCACATGTTGATGTTTTAAGAATCAAAGAAAAGTAAAGAAACTTAAAGAAAGAATATGTCGAATCTGATCGCGTAGATGAATTTCTATCGCGTAGCTTGAAGATCGGATTCTTGAACTACTTCTTAGGAGTTATGAGATATTGCTTAGGAATAGATAACAACAAGTTTTCATATGGATTGTAAGGATAAATTTTTCCACAATGTTTTAAAATAAAAGAAAATTTTAGATTTTATTTATTTTAAAATATCCTTACAATGGCATTTGAGGTATAATTGTTGCTTATATGATTCCATTAATAGCAAGAGTGGAAATATGAAATTGATTCTTTCATTTGTGGTAATGTGTAAATTTACCAAATAAGAAAAGATTCTCATCACCCAAGTTGCAATTGGACCGGAACTTGGAATCATGCAATTTGTATAGCATGATGAGTAAGAACTTTCAAGTATTGGAAAAATTAAGACTAATTACTCGGTCACAAAGATGTGTGAGTCAAGTAAAGGACTACGGGATCGAGTACACATTCTTGTGCACTGATTATGTCCACCACAAAAGATCGATAAGACTATTCGTCATGGTTTACTAAAGCTCAGTAATATGGTTATACTTACAAGTTTAAGTATAATTCTGAAACATTGGAAGATGTTCAATGTAAGGCAGAACGAATAAGAAGATTCAAATTAGGCCGAAGGATAAAAGTTTCTCAAATCTGAAAAGATGGGAGAGTGCTTTAGTATCAGTTTTTATGATCATCTTAATGATTAAGAAACCATTTCAAAATTACTTCTCTAAGGAAATCAACTAAGAAGAGGAACTTGAATTGTTGAAATGGTTAAATCAAGAAGATGAGTCATACTTCGTTCCAATATAAGTCTTGGAGTCATACCCCAAGACTGTAACTTGAGTGACATGTCTTCAAGAAGGTTTAAAACACTTGTCAAATGTAAGAGTAAAAGATTTCTACTCTTGTACATTTGAAATTGGTATGTGGTGATGTTTTGGATAAAACAAAGACCAATTCAAGGCCAATTGTGTGAAGTGTTTGTCTTGATTAGAACCCACACTATATCTTGAATATTTGACAAGAAAGTCCTATATGTCAAGAGGCTAGTGGGAGTCTTAAAAGTCTTGAAAGTCTCAAGAACTAATCAAGAATAGAACCTGAAGTTCCTCACTAGCACACGAGTTGAGGTTTATAACCTATCGTGTTGACATATTATGTGCCCATTCCAGTTAAAGTTGGCTTTGCATATGAGTTCTTAGAGTTCTCAATGTGTTTCACGACAACTTGGAAGCAATGGCAGGCCCTTGAGCTGCCAGGTGGCAAGAAGTTAAGATTGAGTTTAATCCATATGACTTTGGATTTGTCATTATCCTTGTCTTGTGACTATGGTTTTGACAATTCACATGGATAAGAACAGATACACCATTAAATCTAAGTGTCATAAGGTTTCTCTCCGATTCATGAAAATGATTGTGAGGAAACACTTTCACTAAGTAGATTTTAGCTAGATAGCAATTGTGATATTTGCATTCTCAAAGTCATTAGTGGAGTGTGTGTGGTTTACCGGCACACTAACCTGGACTTGTGAGAAGTGGCAAAAAGGTCTAACCATTATGATTACAGCACAAGTGTGCTATCTAAGGGAAGGTGTATGATTTTGATAAAGTTTTATCAAAACAATCTAGTATCAGAAATCTGAACTTTGGTAAGAAAGTCAGCTGATTTCTGAGTACATGTCAAAGCTACTGGGAGCATAAGTGTTATGCTAATAATCATCATGTTAGTGGGAGCATGATAATTATGATAAGTATTGTAAGTTAGCAATGTTAATTATAGAAAACAAAAGGTTTCAATTGGGAAAAGTTGTTTTGCTATAATTAAGGGAGAGGAAATTATACTTCATCTCAAATCTATAAGCTTAGATCGTGAGGTTTAAATCATTTAGTCAAGGATATATATATATATATATATATATATATATATATATATGAATTTCATGTTGGAATGGTTCAACATAAGGAAATTCTGTATATGGGTCTATTATTTGCATTCTAAAATTCTATTATGATTACGACATCCCTTTTCATAATCTGAATTATGAGAACTTGGCAAATTGAAATGGAAATGTTATAGCAAAAGAATGGTTTAGTCTTTATGTGAGACATCATGAATCATGTCCCATATGCTTCGGATATAGGATCGATTACATGTGCTATATTCATCCGTTCTAAGTTTTTCCAAATGCCTGAGCATTAAGAAGGGAAAAGCTCTAGAATTGAATGTGACTAAAAAGGATTAAATAGTTGTCAAGGACAATCTATGGTTTACCAACGATTGGGTTCTCAATGACAGTTGGAAGTATAGTGATAATTCTAGAAGGACGATATTGGCATAGTCTGTAAGGAGGCAACTCTTGTTTAGAAGTGATAGTCAAAATGGAATCCGGAAATGTTTCAAAGTTAGAATTTTCAATCTGTTTAAGATTAGGAAAATTAATGCAAGAAGGATCTTTCCAAGGAGCTGATCTCCTTTGGAATACTCTGTAATGACTATTGTCAAGTCTTTCTGACTTTGTGCATAACCATTACAAGAGGATCAATGCATATAAGTTTAGAATCTAACAGATTTCAATAAATGACATGAATTTGGAACTCTAGTATTTGCAGTAAGGCTTTTGGAGTGCGAAAAGAGGATCATTGAAGTTATGTTCAATGGATCTAGTCCACAAAGTAAAGATCATAGACAAACATAGTATGCATACTTGGTGTATGGCATGACTAGTGTTTAGAAAACATAGTGTACATGCTTGGAGCATGGGACAACTATTGTTTTAAATTCAAGAATAAAGTTGATAGCTAAAACAGTATACAATGAATAATGTGTAATCATATGGTGATAAAAAAAAGGTGTTTTATTTATGTTCATAGGTTTTGATACCATATTGGATTCAATTATTATTGTGTTTCACTTTGCATGTTTTGACTTCCCGAATAAACTGGGTTATTCTTCCAGAATGACTAAGTTATTCAAACCATCCATAGTCGGTCATATGTTGGAAGTAGATATGAATTAAGACTGTCATGGGTTGGCTTGTAGAGGTCTATGGTGTTCGACAAAGGGCTACAACACTCATGAGTGCTCATAAATTCTGAGTATTGGATTCAACCCGCGCTCATTGGAATCACTTCATGGATTTTATCACGAGTGATCATGAGACGATAATATCTTATATTCTTCAAACCTAGAGATATGAGTTGTTACTATGAGTTGATAGTACATTTATTGCACGAAAACGGATTTGGTAACTCACTGCTCTAAAACGTGTCTTTGTGTATGATTCAACAAGTAGTAGAACAAGCCATATGAGTCGAAGTTTATCCACTCCTTTTACCTTCGGGTTAAAAGCGATATCTGTGGGCCCCTCGATGATTTGATGATGACAAATGGAAGTGCTCGGCCGGGCCAGGACTAATTTGATTTGTTCAATTAGTCAGTCGTCATAAATTGGAAATCAGGAAACAAAAAATGGACAGAGAGAGTGATTATAATCCATGTCTCAGTCCATATGATATCTGGAATGGAGTAATATATGATCCCTTATCTAATGGACAAGTCACTGACAAAGGTCAGAGTTCATCTACAAGGTCATAGTTCGACAGAAGCTTTTAAGAGCTACGATTGCCAGTCGGTTCCTGAAGTCATACGCAATATTAGTTTTAGACTTATCCAAGTGGGAGACTGTTGGATTAATATCTAAGTCCACAACTATAATTGGTAACACTTGACCCGACCAGGCATGGTCCATTTGGGTTGCATGACATCATGCACTTGGATAGACTATATTGAGAGAAATAAGACACTTAAGGTTATTAATATATTATAAGTTCTAGTATATTAATAATAAGAATAATAAGATTATTTAATTAGTATTGATCAAGAATTAATCTAGGATTAATTAAGTGATCAAAAGAAGACTAATTAAATATATGGGTTGATTGTGTAAATCATCCATCCTTGTATAGTGGGCTAATGCTCCATGGATAATCAAGTTGGGCTAAAACCCATAGGATGGTCCATGGATGCTCCATGGTGTATTTGAACCCATGGATCCAAGGAAATGGAAAGTCATGACAATTAGGGTTTACCCTAATTGTAACACTATATAAAGATCTTACTCTTGACAAATCGGCCACTAGGATCATTCTAGAGAGGGCTAGCCGATTTTCATGAAGTGTAGAATTCTCTCAAGTTATTCCAAGTGTATTTGGTGTTGTGTGAACCATTTGAGGTGTTAAACTTAGGGCACTAGGCACTGAAGCTTCATGAAGACTTTCTATATCAAAGAGATATGTATTCTATCTTGTTATATTTATTGTTTTGTATGCTAGATTAGGATAATACCTTGGAAAGTTCTTACTTGCATGTATAATAGAGAAAACATAGATCCAATGTATTTAGGGTTGCATGTACACTTAGGAGTGTTAGAATGCTCATAACCCAACAAACACAACTTACCCTATGTGTTAGGCTTATTTCCTTTACATGCAGCTGGTAACAGTTATTCAGGTAACAGATATTCATTCGAGGATAGCCATTTCTAATTCATAAAGTTCATTTGGTATACACTTTTTATGAATTGTTTCTAGAACCCTGTGGAAGTCAGGACCAGATACACTCAGAACTAGGATAACCTTGTCTTTTAACTTTTGGCTTGTGTCCATTGCTCTAGACTTATTCCGTATCATATTTGTATTCTTTTAGCAAAGATGCCTCCTCGCAGATCAAACAGACGCACTACTTCATTAATTCCAACGCCTTCCCCACAAATCGACGCGGGAACTTTAAATTTTGCAGTAGCTGCGGTTGTGGCATCAGCCATGGTTCAATATCATCCTACCAGTTCCAGCGAAGGTGGAACACCTGTTTATGCTACTCAAAGTGAGGTCCCTGTGTGCTCGAGAGAGTGCTCCTACAAGGACTTCATCAACTGCAAACCCCTTTCCTTTAATGAAAATGGTGGAGTCATCGCTATGATGCGATGGTTCGAGCGATGGTTCGAGTAAACAGATTCGGTCTTTGAATTTTGTTCGTCCCCAGAAGGGAGCAAAGTGAAGTTTGTTGCCTGCACCTTCTCCAACAGAGTCCTGACATGGTGGAACAGCCATGTTAAGTCACTGACCCTATCAGTGGCTAAATCAATTGGTTGGGAAAACCTGAAAGAGTTAATGTTGGATGAGTATTGCCCAAGGGGCGAAGTATAAAAGCTGGAACAACAACTATTGGAACTTAAGATGGTCGGCTCAGACATAGTGACCTACACTGACAGGTTTTGGGACTTGGCATTAAGATAGAAAGATACATCTAGGGTCTTGCTGCCCCGATCCAAGGAGAGGTATTGTCTTCTAACCCAACCACATTTAGTAGTGCCAAACGTCTGGCCCAGTGACTCATAGACCATGGAGTCCGCCATGGTGTAGAAGTCCTCGTTCCTAAACCATCAAAGGGAAACGACTATAATCAGAAGTCGGGGAACAATAAGAAAAAGAAGCGAACAACCCAGGAAAACCCGCAAGAGCAACACTTGAGTATATGTATGCTGCTACCATGCCTGCTACTCCAGCACCAACCAGTCGACATGCTGGAACCCTACCGAAGTGTGGAAAGTGCAACTACCACCACACCGGAGTATGTTGGGAAATGCAGTGTGTGAACTGCCACCAAAATGGGCACACGGTCCATTTTTCTAGGGCATCGGCTTAATCGATCTCCCAAGTCCTCGGTGTTGAACAAAACCAAGCCTGATATGGCTGTGGTAAGGCTAGGTACAACCAGAGGGACTGTCCGATAACAAAGAACTCAGGTGCGGACGGACGAATCCTGATGATCATCGCTGGAGAATCAACCCCAAAGTCGTCAACGAGCAGCAGTATGTCTTCGATCTAGTAATTACTTTAAAAATTAATTTATATTTATATAAGATTAAAACTAAGGGGAATACACTTAAAAGTAATCTTAATCGCTCACATATTGAAATAGGTCATGGTATTCAAGAGAACTAAAAGATCCGTTTAGAGAAGCTACGATGGTTTAGCATATACATCAGGGTTGTGCATAACTAAGATGTTGCAGACATAGAGTGAGTGATTCTGCCTTAATTCTTGTTCGTTGTTTGGTTGTGGATTTGAGGCAGAGTTACTCAGTCGAATGTTCTATTCATCTTAAATATTCATAACTTGTATATGGCAGGCGATCGTAGGGGTACCAAGGAGGATCATGATATTAAGTATCATCACCAGTTATCAAAGCACTAACATTTGTATGTATACACACATAGTGGTACGATACATAGGAGTGTTAATATCAAAGGGAAAATAGAAAGTCCTAGAACATTTACAAAGAGTACATTGTCGAACACACTAGGAGTACATTATCGAACACACTCAGGATACATTATCGTATAATAGACGTTTCTTTCAATTGGCCAAAACTTTGTTCAGTAAAGAGTCTGTTACTATCATTCGTCATGAGTTGGCGTGGTCCTCACCATACTGACTTCATATGTTTCTATCACGTCGATCAGTAAGTTCTGGAAACCTTCTTCATTTGTATCGACATTCTGACCTAAACCACAGTTTTATCTATCGTATTCTAAATCCTAAAGTAGTTGTGCGAAGAGTACTTTGTCCTCCAAAGCCTTATCGTCAGATGTCCGCAGACCGTCTGAAATGCCACTCGTCCAGCAGACCAAGTTCGAGCACAAAGGCTACGGACGAATACAACCCACCTATCACCATCTTGTGTATACGCGAGAGAATATATAATTATGAATACACAAATCTATTATGTTTGTTTCCGCCCTATCTCCTGTTCCTTGTTTGGTTGTGGACCAGGGGCAGGGTCGCACATCCGACCGTGTTACAAATCCTAGTTATATACGACTTGTATACACGAGCTAGTGATAGATGGTTCAAGTACGAATCCTATCATGAACAGAAGGGCAAAGTTTCTGAGTCTTAGACTGGGTATTCTGCCAATCAGAGGAGCGCAACCCCAGTAGTACGGCCAAGAAAGCTAATTTTGAGATGAAATTCCATCTAACGGGGGGATGATGTCACAACCGAGAAATTTGTTGCTTTTAGAGCTCAGTCAATCAACTCAAATGAGTGTCAAACTCACTTGTAATAATTTTTACACTGGGTAAACGTCATTCTAAGGAGTTTTAAGCCTAATACACTTAAGTAATAAGTGTTAGAAAGTACCTGCTAGAACCACAGTGTATCAAATCAAACCATAACCTCATCAAAATGAGTTCACGGCCACAAGGCAATGAGTTTACGGTCGTAAACTCATGTGGCCGTCACCTCAATAGTATATTATATATATATATATATATATATATATATATATGGTCCTTAGCCATTTTTCTCATTCTTTCCTTCCCTTGGCCGATTTTCTTCAAATCCTCTCAACTATCATCAAGATTTCCTTCCAAGATCTTCATATAAGTTAGTATTCTTCCTAGATTTTTTAATATGTATCTTAATCTAATATCCTTCCATGATTTCATCCATAGAAATCATTCTTTTCTTAGATCCTCAAGTTTCACCAAGTACACCAAGAACACATACTAGTGTTCTTGGCCAAAACCGACCGTTTCAAGCTACTATATCGTAAGTACTCTTTCCTATACTTCATATCTAGTTAGGACTCATGCTTAGAGACTTAAAAACATCAAGAACACAAGGACAAAAGGATTTTATGGCCAAGCCATCTCCCATGGCCGTAAACCCCTTAAAGGGTGCCATTTTGGCCATCAACCCTCCTAGATGCAAGGCTTGTCACCCAACACCCTTCCTTGATGACTGTAGGATCCTAAACTACTATCATAAACATAAATGGTCATGATTTTACGACTGCAAACTCCTTTGGGCCGTAAGCTCATGAAAAGCCTCATTAGAAGTGGTATTTCTCATACTAGTGTAGAGCAAAAGTCCCTAAAGCTTTGCTAGCCTTCAAGCTTACACTTATACATGAGTAACCATGATTTTACAACTGTAAACTCCCTTTGGCTATAAGAAAATGGCCATAAACTCAAGTTGATGTCATTCTACTCTCTTTTTATGAATCACATGTGATTCCAACACTTGGTTAAAGTGTTTCCTTGTCCTAGAAGGTGTTTTCTTTCATATAGTTGCTTATAAACACTATATTCATGCCAATATGTGTAATTATATGTCATTTAGGACTTGTTGTTTCTCGGGACTTCATTGGTGGAACTTCTCATCCTTACACGCATACCCGTTTGAATCACCCATATCTGGTGAGTTCATACCCCCGAAATAAATCTTTTAACTATTTTAAATGTTTTTAAAGAGGGGGGGGGGGGAATACAAGTTGAACACAATGATAATTGTGTAATTATTTGTTATAAACATCTTTCAAAATGTTATTTTTGTCTTCTATAAGTGGTCAAAACATTTCAAAAACTATTTTACAGTTATGTTGCTTCCGGAGTTATTCGCGGCATGAGACTTCGAGGGCAAAGTGTGGTTCTAGTAGGGGAGAATTGTAACAGTCTGAAATTCAGGTGCATCTCTTCAATCTTTCTTCTTTATCAAGTTTTTAAGTTTAGCGCCTAAAGGAAAATGTATGGCAATTTAGTACGTTGGCCGTACTGAAGAGTACGTTGCGTGTACTCATGAACTTATTTTGGACGCGGACTCGCCTAGGTACGCTGGGCATACCCAGGGTTACACTGGGCATAGCTGGCGAAGATGCAAAACCCTAATTGTGGCTTGGGGCTATAAAAGTAATGATATGATCTTGTCCCCAACCACCATCCCACAAAGAGAAACCCAAGGAGAGCAATATCATCGTTCTAAAGCTTGTGTGTGAGTGTTCTTGAGCTAGAAAGTGCCTTTGTGTGATAGTGAAGAAGAAGAGGAGGTTCTTGTGAAGGCTAGAAGTTGGAGTACAAGCTTGAATCTAAGTTCTACAGAGGGTGGCGCTTCCCTTGGAGTTAAAAAGCTCAAAGCTTTCCATATAATTTTTGATTTGTGCTTCACGGACAAATTTGGTATGTACTTTTCCAAGTGGGAGACTGTTGGATTAGTGTCTAAGTCCATAACTATTTTGGTAGGTACTTGACCAGATTGTGAGCATGGTCCTTTTGGGTTGCCTTCACCATAGAAATATGTAGGATGAATTATGGAGAGAAAGGATTAATTATGATTTATTAATATACTATGAGAATAATATATTAAAGGGGAAGTCATATTGTTTAATTAATATTATTCAATATTAATTAAGATTTAATTTTTGTGGCTAAAAGAGATTAATTAAACTTGGTGGACTGGAATTGTAATTATAAGATAATTCAAATTGGGCTATGGATCACCTTGGAATAATAAGGTGGACGACTTCTATGGGGAGGCCCATTAGAAATCATCCAAGGCAAGTTCCAGAAGGGGTCCATGGGCTGCTTAGGGCTTAAGCAGTCAAATTAGGGTTTCCTTGTTTGATAACCCTAATAGCCTAAGTATATAAGGAACCCTTGGGCACCAAAAACGAGGCTAACACTCGGATTAGAGTTGCAGCCGTTTTTTGTGCCTCCCCTCTCTTCTCTCCTTCATCCAATTGCTTAGTGGTGCTTGTGACTCCATTATAGGTGCAACACCTAAGGCACTAAGCTTTCTGAAGCCAAGGATTGATTGTTATTGCTTTAGATCTAGGGTTTATGGCTTTGGATTATCAATTGCATGTTTATTAGACAAACTAGATCCAAAGCTATTAGGGTTTGCATGTACACCATAGGAACGATGTATTGCTTGAAACCCATCAGTGGTATAAGAGCCAAGGGTTGTTTGTTAGTAAATTTGACGCTTATTTGATCGAATTTTGGCTGAAAATCGATTTTTAGAGGTTTTTTTCTCTTGACTCACCGAGTCAACTGGGTGAATCGCCGAGTCCATAGTGGACTCGACGAGTCCAAGCCTGACTCGGCGAGTCAAAGAGTCAGATGGAGCTGATTTCCGGATTTTGACCTGTTTTGGCTGTGGATAATTGCCTAAAATGAATTTTATTCTAAAAAACAATTTTTTTATCAATATTTGGAGATTATCTTTGCCAAATAGATGATAATTGTCAAAATTTAGATAATCTTTTGTTTTATTAAATAAAGATTGATTATTTATAATTTTAGATTTGAATTATCTTGTGAAAAATTTCAATTTTCCCCTTTTGGTTTTATAATTTAAATTTGAACTTACAAGTTTTGTTTTTGAAATTTAAATAGTAAAACCCTAATGTTTTGAAAAGTTTCAAAAGTTGTCCTCAAGTTTTGGAATTTAAATTTTTTTGATTAAAAGTTTAATTTTGAAATATTTAAATTCTAAACCCTAATGTTTTGAAATGTTTCAAAACTTACCCTCAAGTTTTTAAATCGAAAATTTTGGTTAATAATTTAATTATGTAATATTTAAATTATAAAACTTTAGTATTTTGAAAAGTTCAAATTACACCCTCATGGTTTTGTTAAATTAGTTAAAATTTAATTAAAAGAGAAAGTTAATAGAACCATCTAGTATTTTAAAAGCGTAAAATACACGCTATACTAGATATATGGAACATTAAAAGTCTAATATTATATATATATATATATATATATATATATATATATATATATATATATATATATATGAGTAAAGAGTCAGTCTTACGATTAGTGGGTCTCATTCACGAAGCTAGTCTATAAAGGGTGTTTAAGGAAATTGTGTTGGATTAATGTCTAAGTCCATAACTATAATTGGTAAAACTTGACCCGACCCGGCATGGTCCATTTGGGTTGCATGGCATCATGCACTTGGATAGACTAAAATGAGAGAAATAACACTTAAGGTTTGTTAATATATCATAAGTTCTAATATATTAATAAGGTTATTTAATTAGTATTGATCAAGAATTAATTTGGAATTAATTAAGTGATCAAAAGGAGACTAATTAAATATATGTGTTGATTGTGTAAATCATTCATTCTTATATATGTGGGCTTGTGATCCAAGATTCCTTATGTTGGACTAAGTCCATGGGGTGACCCATGGATACTCCATGGAGGTTAAAATCCATGGAGCATAAGGAATGGGTAAAGTCATGAGTTACATGGTGTAACCCTAATAGCCACCATATAAAAGAAACCCATGGCTCAAGAAATCGTGACTATGTGTGTGTATGAGGGCTAGACGATTTCATGAAGTGTTCTAATTTCTCTCTAAGTTATTCCAAGTGCTTATGGTGTTGTGTGAACCATTTGAGGTGTCACACTTGGGGCACTAGGCACTCAAGCTTCATGAAGACAAGCACTATCAAAGAGGTATGTATTCTATCTTGTTATATTAATAGTTTTGTATGCTAGATTAGGATAATACCTTGGATGTTCATATTTGTATGTATAATAGAGAAAAACATAGATCCAAGGTATTTAGGGTTGCATGTACACTTAGGAGTGTTAGAATGCTCATAACCCAACAAATTGCCTATAAAATGACGATTGAATGAGTATCCACCCTTACCTACTGCACCATTGACTAGTGGATGGTCGTTATCCGAACGGGTAGGATAGGACATAAGCCTTCCATTATAAGTATAATGAAGTATAAAGTAACTAAATGTTTTTTCAAATGCCCAAATCATAGTTACTTTAGGTAAAATGTGAAATTGTATGCTAATCCATGGACTGCCACTTTGCACCCATGCCGAGACGTTAATGGTGCGTGTGTGGTTAACCGGCACACTAATTTTGGTTTCGCATTGGTAGTGAAGGGTGACTTGATGTTTATCATAGATCAATGGAACATGTGTGGCTAACCGGCACATTGATTAGGTGATAGTAGCATTGAGTGCACCACGTGATTCACAAGGTTATTTACACCTTCTTTGTGATCCTCGGCATCCCAGTCGCAAACTTGAAGGGCATAATCGAGATTAAACATGCCATTGAAAAGTTCAATGAATATCAAAAGATCTAGGAGTTTCAATTCATTTACAACTTAAATTTCTTTTTCGTTTTTCATGGCGGAAATTGGTAAATCGTCATTTACCTACCTTCAAATATTCTGCAACTAGATTACGACATCCCTCTTCTAGGTCGTAGAGTATTGTGTTGGATCCTAGCCTTGATGTTTCACTTGGGTGTTACATCAAGGACTCTTATCAACTAACTTGAATTTCTCCCATTTTGTAGATGTATGAATCTAACAATGGTCTTCCCAAATCCCATGGAACAAGTTTTCCAAAGGAAGATGATATTCCACGCTATGATCAAGGAACCAGAGATCATGCTTCACTTCCTCCACCTCCTCTAATTATTCTCCCTGAGCCATAAGTTTGAAGGCTTGAAAAGTTCAAGCTAACTCAAGCCCTTTTGGTAAGTAAACACGAAGATGGGAAACCTATGTGTGCAAATGTCTTAGAGATGAAGTCACACATTGACAGGATAAGGATGTTGTGTGTCGACATTTAAGGTAAGTTGGTTGTTGACTGGGTTCTTCAATCACTTCCCGAATCATATAGTGAGTTCTTTAGAGAGTACTATATGATGGAACACGACGTGACCCTCATTGATCTCACCTATTTGCTTATAGCAGCTGAATAAACAATGATTTGGCGTGCTGATCCACCAAATTTGTCTGGTTAAGCAAATTCCCAAACTTCAATGGACACTGGCAACATTGGAAGTCCAAAAAGAACTAATTTTGTGATTGTCCGATGTTTTGTGCCAAAGTAGCCCATTTTCGTTTATTGCCAAGAGAAGGGGCATTGGAGACGAAGCTGCCCAAACTACCTGAGAGATCTAAGAGATGGGAGAGTCAAGGCATATGGCTTTACTTCAGGTAAAATTCATTATCTAACTGTTTTGAATTCCTATTCTAGATTCTTAATTCATGATGTAATAAGATTAAATTTTGATGTATTGTAGGATCGAAGAAAAGAGAGGAAGCTTAAGGGAAGAAGTGAGCTGAATCTAGTCGTGAAGAAAATGGATTTGGATCGCATTGTTTAAAGATTGGATTTTTGAGCTACTTCTTGGAGTTAGAATAGATTGTTAGGAATCTATAATAGCATAGTTTTTTAGTTGAATTGCATTGTAAGGACAAAGTTTTTCCACAATAAAATAAAATTTGTTTTTTTATTTATTTATACTTGCAATGGCATGTATGAAAAATTGATGTTTGAATATTTCTATTATTAGCAATGATGCATTTGATTCTTGATTGTGTTATTTGTAGAAATGTCGAGGATTTACCAAATAGGGAGAGTTTCTCATCGCCCAAGTTTCAATTGGACAGAAAATTGGAATCGTGCAACCTGCATTGTGTGATGAATGAAAAACCTTCATATTTGGAAATTACAGTAATTCCTTGACAAAGAGTCAAGTGAAGGTCTAGGGATCAGGCACACTTGGTTGTGCGCTGGTCAAGTCCACCACAAAGAGAGATAGAGTATTCGACATGATTTACTAAAGTTTAGTAAATATGATTATACTTATAATATTAAGTGTAATTCTGAGTTGATTGAAATGGTTTCAATAAATTGCAGAACGAATAAGAATAATCAAGTAGGTAGAAAGATAAAAGTTTCTCTATTATAAGAAGGGGGTAGAGTACCTTTTATTGTGTTTTATGATAAGTCTTAATGATTGAGAACCATATCTCAATTGATCCTCTAAGTGAGTCTTAGTACATTTGTATGTCTAAGAAGAGGAATCAAGAATTGCGGAAATGGTTAAATCAAGAAGTCAATCGAACTTTATTCCAATATCAAGTCTTAGAGTTATACTCCAAGATTGTGAATTGAGTGACACGTCTTTAGTAGGTTTATAACACTCAACAAATGTGGAATTGGAAAAAAGTCTTTTTATTCCTGCACATCTGAAATTGGTAAGTTGTGATGTCTTGCAGAAAACAAAGACCAACAAGAACCAATTGAGCGAAGTATTAGTCTTGATAGCATTTCGCACTAACTCTTGAATAATTATTTTTTCAAGAAAAGTTCCTTGATAAAGAAAATCATATATGTCAAGAAGTTAGTGGGAGTGTCAATTTTCTTGAAAAGTTCAAGAGCTAATCAAGAATAAACCAATAGTTAATCACTTGCACACGACTTGAGGTTAGCGACCTATTGTGCTGAAATAATTTTGTTTCTGTGCCATTCTAGATTAAGTCAACTGTACATGTGAGTTTTACGAGTTCTCATTTGAATGCATAAAGGCAAAGCACCTTGATCAATGGAAAGTACATTGATATGTAGGGGTGAGTTGTTGAACAACTTGGAAGACATGGTGGGCATTTATGCTGCCATAAGCCGAGAAATCAAGATTGAACATGTTCAATCCATATGAGTTGGATTTGTCACAAACATTGTCTTATAATTCTTTTTATAACAAATTCACATGTAAAGGAACACATACACTTTAAAATCTAAGTGTCATAAGGTTTCCCTCCTTCACGAAAATGATTGTAAGGAAATGCTTTCACTAAGAGAGATTTTAAGGAGATAGCAGTTGTGTAAATTGTATCCTCGAATTCAATTATGATTACGGCATCCCTCTACATAGTTCAAATTGTGAGATTTGGCAATTAGTCTGAACATTAGGGACTTAGTAACATAAGCTCTAAATTTGTTTAGACACACATGTGAGCTTTCTAAGACAAAGGTGTATGAGTTTAAGAAGCTTAGATAAAGGCTTATCAAAGCATCAAGTATTAGAAATATGAACTTAAGGAATTCAATAAGCATTATTTTCTGGAAGTTCAGTTGTTTTCTGAACACCTGTCAAAGCTAGTGGGAGCATAAATTTTATGCTTGAAAGGAAATAATCACCATGTTAGTCGGAGCATGATTATTATGTCAAGTATTGCAAGTTAGCAATATTAATTGTAGAAAAAAAAAGATTCATTTGGTAGAGTTGTTGGGGTTAAAAAGGTCTTTCACTATAATTATGGGAGAGAATATTGTACTTCGTATCAAAATCTAAAGCTTGGATTGAGAAATTTTAAGAAATTTAGTCAAAGGATGCATATTGTGTTCTCAAATTTCGATTATGATTACCGCATCCCTCTTCATAGTTCGAATGGTGTGAACCTGACACATAAAATATTATGGTAGAAGATTGATAAAGTATCATATCTTTATGTAAGACATTATGCATCGTGTCCCATGTGCTTCGGGTATACGATCGATTGCAAATGCTATAATATTTGACCATTCGAAAATTTCCAAATGCTTAGCGCATTAAGAGGGAAAAGGGACTAGAAGGGTTTCTGACTAAAATAATAAAACAACTATCAAAGAATGATCTAATGCTCACCAAGGATTTGTTGCTTGTGAGTAGTTGGAAGTATAGTGTTGTATGGACCACATCGAAATTATTATGAACAGATAAGATTATATTAAGAATGAGTTGTCGTATGGCAAATATGGAAATGTTTCCTTATTGGGAGTTGGAAATTAAGAATTTATGTTTAGATTAGAAACTTTTATGAAAAAAGGATGTTCAAAGTAATGTACATTGAGTGAGAGACATCACATTTATAGAATTGTTTTGTCACAATTTCTGATAGAGAACCTTGTATTTTCATTGGCCAAGTCTTGGTGACTTTTGTGCTATGACTTTATGAAAGGATCGTTGTATAAAATGTTTGAATCTAACATATTATATTAGTGGCAAAAACCTTGTGTTCTTACACTAACGATGAGGATTAGGAATTGTGAAATGAGAATCATTGGAAAGGTTTTCAATTGATCTATTTCTTGGACCATAGGAAACAAAGTGTGCATGCTTGGAGCATGGGACAATTGTTGTTGTAATTCAAGTAATGAGTTAATTATCCGAAACATTAAATGATAAATAATGAGTAATCAATATGGTGGTTAAATAGAAGTGTTTTATTTACTCTCAAAAGATTGGGGCCATATAGGATTAAGTATTATTGTTGTGTTTCAGTTTGCATGTTTTGACTTCCAGAATAACTGGGTTATTCAAACATCCACAGTCGGCCATACGATTGGAGTAGGTATGAAGGAAGGCTGTCATGAATCTGTCTATAGATTGTCTGAAGTATTTAGACATAGCACAAGTTTGCTGCAGACTTCATGAGTGCTTTGATAATATTAGAGTATTGGATTAAACCCACACTCACGAGAATCACTTCATGGATTATATCACGAGTGATTGTGAGACGATAATATTCTATATTCTTGAAACTGAGGCGTGTGAGTTGTTATTTACTGGTCGGTTGCACATTGATGATATGTAAATGCACCAGTAACTTGGTGTTAGAAAACTTATTATTATGTGTGATTCGATGAGTGAGTACAAGTGAGCATTTGATTCGAAGTTTATCCATTTTGTTTACCCAAAATGGGATAAAAGTGATATTTGTGGGCCCCTCGATGATCTAGTGATGACACCCTAAGTGCTTGGCCAAGCCGGGACTAAGTTGATGTGTTCAATTGTAGTCTGTTGTCAGTCGTCATAAATTAGAAGTCGAGAAACAATATAGAGAGAATTATCGAAATTAATGTCTTGTGTCTATACGATATCTTGAGAATGGAGGAATATATAATCCCTTATCTAAAGGACACATGTATCTGCTAAGATGAGAGTTCATAGCAGTTTTTGAAAGCTACGATTGCTGATTAGGTTCTGAAGTCATGCAAAATAGCTATTAGACTTATCCAAGTGGGAGAATGTTTGATTAGTGTCTAAGTCCATAAGTATTTCGGTATGTACTTGACACGATTATGATGATGGTCCTTTTGGGTTGCCTTCACCATAGCAATACATAGGATGAATTAAGGAGAGATAGGATTAATTATGATTTATTAATATACTATGAGAATAATATATTAAACGAGAAATCATATTGTTTAATTAATATTAGTCAATAATTAATTAAGAATTAATTTTTGTGGCTAAAAGATATTAATTAAACTTAGGGGACTGGAATTGTAATTATAAGATAATTGCAATTGGGCTATAGATCATCTTGCAATAATAGGTTGGACGAATTCTATGGGGAAGCCCATTAGAAATCATCGAAGGCATGTTCCAAAAGGGGTCCATGGGCTGCTTAGGGCTTAAGCAGTCAAATTAGGGTTTCCTGGTTTTATAATCCTAATAGCCTAAGTATATAAGGAACCCTTGGGCACCAAAAACGAGGCTAACACTTGGATTTGGGTTTCTAACTGTTTTTGGTGGCTCCCCTCTCTTCTCTGCTTCATTCAATTGCTTAGTGGTGTTTGTGACTCCATTAGAGGTGTAACACTTGAGGTACTAAGCTTTCTGAAGCCAAGGATTGATTGTTATTGCTATATAACAATCAAAGGTAAGATCTAAACCCTAATTTCTGTTATAGTTTAATAGATCTAGGGTTTATGGCTTTGGATTCTGAATTGCATGTTCATTAGACAAACTAGATCCAAAGCTATAAGGGTTTGCATGTACACCATAGGAATGATGTCTTGCTCGATACCCATCAGTTAAAAGCTCAGAGTCACCAGAAGAGTTATGCGGATGGGCAACGATCCGAGCTCGAGTTCCAGTTCAGAGACTTCGTGCTTCACAAGGTATCTCCTTGGAAAGAAGTGATCCGATTCCGGAAGAGGGGTAAGTTGGGACCCCGATACCTTGGTCCTTTTAGGGTGACCGCTAGGGTGGGCAGGGTAGCATACCCTTTCGAGCTACCTATGGAGTTGAGCCAGATACATGACACCTTCCACGTGTCTCAGTTGAGGAAGTGTATTGCCGACGAGACAATAGTTGTACCGCTGGAGGATATTCAGGTGGATGCGAGCCTGAATTATGTTGAGAGTCCAATCGCAATAGTGCATCGAAAGATCAAGGTTCTAAGGAATAAAGAAGTGCCACTAGTTCAGGTCTAGTGGCAGCATCGGAGAGGGTCCGAGTTGACTTGGGAGCCGGAGTTGGAGATGCGGGAGCAGCATCTGGAGTTGTTCGCGGCATGAGACTTCGAGGGCGAAGTCTGGTTCTAGTGGGGGAGAATTATAACAGTCCGAAATTCAGGCGCATCTTTTAAACCCTTCTTCTTTATCAAGTTGTTAATTTAGCCCCTAATGGAAAATGTATGGCAATTAAGTACGTTGCGCATACTCATGCGCTTATTTTGGACGCGAACTCGCCTAGGTACGCTGGGCATTCCTAGGTTACGCTGGGCGTAGCTGGCCCAGATGCAAAACCCTAATTGTGGTTTGAGCGCAATAAAAGGAATGATATGATGTTGTCCCCATCCACCATCCCACAAAGAGAAACCCTAGGAGATTTATATCATTGTTCTAAAGCTTGTGTCTGAGTGTTCTTGAGCAAGAAAGCGCCTTTGTGTAATAGTGAAGAAGAAGAGGAGGTTCTTATGGAGGCTAAAAGTTGGAGTACAAGCTTTGATCTGAGTTCTACAGAGGGTGGAGCTTCACTTGGAGGTAAAAACCTCAAAGCTTTCCTTATCATTTTTGATTCGTGCTTCATGGACCAATTTTTAGAGTTTTTGCTCCTAAGGTGGAGACTTTATGAGAAAATGATCTCCATAAGCTTAGATCTGCCCTATTTTAGAGTAATATGAGTTGTGGGTTCATAAAAATCCAAATTTAGACGTTATGATTAATACATGCATGATTTTAGAGCTTAATGAGGAAAGAGGTTATATGTTTGAAGTGAATGGTGACCTTTACAGCCATGTAAAGGCTTAAAGGTTTCAACTTTATGGCATAAGAGGCATTAGAGAGCTTAGATCTGCAATATGAGCCTAGGTCTTAATGGATTCAGACTAAAAATGAAGGAAATATGAAACTAAGACTTAGGTTGGGCGTAATCCCAGTACGTACCATGTAGGTGGTCGAGTCCCCCGATTCTGGTTAGCCGGAGTACGCCCCACGTATAGGAGTTGCTACGCCCCGTGTACTGCTTGCTGTTGACTTTCGTTGACTTTTAGGGTTTTGGACAACATGTGGACTTTTGAGTCAAGGAGGGGTATAATGGTCTTTTACCCTTATGTGGTTAGGCGGAGGCTAGATCAGTATTTCAAGAGCGAGATTATCCGAGTTACCCAAAGTGAGTCTTCTCACTATACATTACCTAGAGTGGTATCTATGTGTAGACAGTAGGGTCTTATGTGTATGTGTGTTTGAGATTTTGTATTGTGATCTATGTATGCTATGTGTTGTATAGATCGGAATGAAGGGTCCAACAATATAGACCGGACTGCAGGGTCCAACGAGGTAGACCGGACCGGAGTGTCCAACGAGTTACAGGACTGGAGGTTCCCGCTGAGACACATCGACCAGAAGGTCGTACCGTGATATAGCCTCGAGTGGCATATGTGTTTTATGTGGTATTTTGGGGAACTTACTAAGCATTTATGCTTACCGAGTTTTGTGATATGTATTTCTGGTAACAGCGAGGATCACGGGAAGGCGCCGGCATGAGTCGTAAATACTGAGGGATTTTATGTATTGAGCTCTTGGGATTTATTTTATTCGGATAATATGTGAAACATTGGATTTTGGGATTTCTTTATGAATGAAATTATGTGTTTTAAATGAAATATTGGTTTGAAAATTTACGTTGTTACAGGACCGAAACTCTGTTTGCGGTTGTCTCAATTATGGGGACCGGAACTCTTCTTTCGGTTGTTTTCATTATGTTGAGCGCGGGAAGCTGAGTTTGTTTTTGCTTCTTCCTTTGACTTAAAGGAATTTTCATAGCAAATGTAATTAGGGTTTTGAGATCGCCAAAACTGTTTCCTTTCAATGAGATTCTTCTTGTATCCCAAATTCTGTTGATGCTTTCTTTCTAACACTTGTTTTGGATTTTTGTGGATGTTGGCCTTTTTCTTCGGTCTTTGAGTATGAGTTCTACTCTTTAGTGAAGAAGTTTCACTTGATACTATGACCGTTTCGCCTGAAGGAGTTTTGGTACCACTTGTGCTTGGCACATCAAAACGTGTAGGTTCATTAAGTGGTTCTGCCACATACCTACTTTTTACTCTCCATGATGTTTTCTCGGATAGACCTTCTGTTTCATCGGCGTTATCAATCGGTGCAGACCAAAAAAACTCGTCACAAGCATTAGCATTATCTTCTTCTACTAAGGTTGTTAGTTCCGTTGTTTGCTGTTGAGTAACTCCTTTAATTCTATAAACTTGATTTGGAGTTGTTTGGACCTTTTGGAAAAACGAGCGAACTCAACAGAATTTTCTAAAATAAGATTTTTATTGGTTTCGGGTTCGCTTTTGACAAATTTGGAACAGTCCACCTGATCTTCTACAGATATTAGACTCATATCATCATCCTCATTAAATGCAGAAGTATTTTCCATATCAGTTTTATTTTCTAAGTTCAACTTGGCATTCAAAGAGTCAAATGTCTGTACAGTTTCGGTTTTGATTTTTAATCTGTCATTTTCATCCAACAAATTTTTGAGCATGTCCTTATGGTCTTTTGACTTTATGAATGACTGTATTTTGTCAAGACCAATTTTATAAGCAGGAGAGATATCAGAAGAAGAAACAACGTTTTCACAGTTATATGCATCGGCATCGATTTCATCCTCCTTTAACTCAAGGAAGGGTAAAATCATAAGATGTATCTTCTTCCCTATATCACAATCGAGATGTAATTGAGTAATGTTGGAGTATAATCGTTTAGCAATCAAACGAAAAACATTATGTTGTTTTAAAAGCTTTAAATTATCTCTTTATAAATAAATTCTTCCATCCCTAGACCTAATCAACAGTTTCTCCTTTTGCTCAATCCACATACGCCTCTCCTCACTCTTCGACGATACCGTGCTGATTTGATCAGTTAGTTTAGAGTTTGTGACGCGAGTTTGAGTTAAACTACCACTTATACTAGAAAATTTAAACTTTAATCCATTAAGTTATTTTTCATACTTTGTAATGGGGATATGTAAAGAGACAAGAATGGATTGTACCTTCTTGATCAACTCATCACATTCGTTGATCTGATCACTGACATGTTTCGCTGCAAAACACCTGTCTTCTCGCTCTTTCGCGTCGTCTAGTCCCCCATCAGTGGTATAGCCCTGCCATGGGTGGGCTTCTTCACTTCTTCATCTTCAGAATCTGTAGACCAAACTTCAACACCTCCGAACTCATCATCAACTGTATTTCCCTACACAATAAGAGCATTCATAACGTTATTAGATCCAACTTTCTTCTTCTTGATTTCCTACAATCGTCGTATGAGGTTCGCTTCCTCGTCATCATCGTCATTCTTTTCTGACGTCTTTCTCAACATAAAATCTTTGGTGAAATGATTTTCGCCTCCACAGTAGTGACAATTAAAACCTGAGTCACCACCAAGTTTTGTTTCCTTCTTTGGTTCTTCGGTCTGTGAAATAGTCTTCGTTCCTCCTTCACTTTCTCGGCATTGTAGCTTCTCTGCCAGTTTCAGCTCTTATTAGTTGGGAACCTTCTTCTGATGAACTTCTTGGGATTAGACACCATTAAATCATAATCTTCATTTGTTAGAACATATTCAGAAAGATCTAAATCTTCTTCTTCTTCTTCTTCTTCAACAACATTCTTTCCTTTGGAGATTAGAGCCAAAGACCCCATGCTAGAAACCACATTGGTTTCTTTAGTCACTACACTCTCATGTGACTTTAATATCCCCACCAATTTTTCTAGAGAATAAGCCTTGAATTGTTTGTGTGCCTTTACAGTAGATACCACAGCCATCCATTCGGGTCATAGGCCATTCATGAATGTGACCTTTTGTTTAATGACTTTCCTTTCTATCCCATGCTTTATCATGTTACTAAGGAGATGATTAAAGTGATTGAAGGCTTGAATAATCTTCTCTTCAGGATTCTGCTTGAAGTCACCAAATTCTGAGAGGAATAAAGTTTGGATCGAATGCTCAAGATCTTCATCCGTAGAATACAATTCCTTCAACCTGTCCCATATTTCCTTCACTGTAGTGCATGAACTTACGAACCGAAACGTGTCCGATTGCAAAGCAAACCTAATCATCCTTAAAGCTTTGATGTTGCACTGAAACTTTTCTTTGTCATCTTGGGGTATCTCTTTCACATCAATAACGAGTTGTTTGTACTCCTTTTGATTTTATATTCTTGAAGTGATTGAGTGAGAGAATGGACCTACAATAATCGCCTCCCAGATCAAGTATCCATTGTCTTCTGAACCGATCATGTAGTCTTCGAAGTGATGCATCCAGACCTCATAATCTTGAGTGTACAATATGGGAATCCTTGTCGTCGATCCTATACTGTTAGAGATTGTGACAACCCGAAATTTCCATTTGTACGAACAATATCTATTCAATAGAAGTCAGTCCAATTTCAGTGATTTTCAGACTTTTCCGAACAAGTTAGTGTACCTTAGGGTTTACACTTTAGGAGATATCAGGAGAGTGGATGCTCCTGAGTTTGTGAAATTTGGACATTTCAAGTTTCATAATGTTACAGCCTAAGTTCAGGAATAAAAATATTTTCTGTCAAAATATTTCAGGACTATAAATAGTTTTCTGAATTTATTTAATTCATTATTCACAATTCCAGCTAGAGAAAAGCCATTTTCTCTCTGACAGATCTTCAGGTTTTTATCCCAGATTGTGAGTAACTCTTTCTAGTAGTGTTAGATTACATACTAGATGCATATAACATGATTTAGTGGGCTAAATCATGAGATCTAGGAGTTTACTCCCCAAGGTGTTCTTGGGCGGTAAACTCCCGAAACAAAGCCAAATCGAACATTGATGCTAGAATAAGGCCTTAGGACATTAGGTAAACACAATAGGGACAAGAAATCATACACAAAACCACCCAAGATTGGGAGTTTACGGCCCAGAACTCTCTTAGGCCGCAAACTCCATTTCAAAGGGCTAAATGGTGGTTTTTGGACTAAAGGACTTTAAGGCTTGCATCTAGATTAATTCCCCAAGTAGCTTAAGGTCTTAAACACTTCAAATGACACAAAAGAAAGTGATTTTAAGGCCCAGAACTCTCCTAGGCCGTAAACTCCATATAAATGGACATAAAGGGTGTTTTCATTGTACCTAAAGCCCTACCCTTTACAAGGAATTGTACCCACTAAATGGAAGGACCAAACCAAACCAAAATCACTTAAACAAGTGAGTTTACGGCCAAGACATGGCTCTTTGGCCGTAAACTCCTATAATGGGCACTAAGTGGTGCCTAATGCCTTCATATGCTAGGATTAAAAGTCTAGAACACATCCCACTAGTGCAAGTGGCTTGAAAACAACCAAGGAATCACCCCAAGGGAGTTTACAACTGTAAACTCCAAGGGGAAATGTCCTTTAGGCCGTAAACTCCTATTTGGAGTACTTCTAGGTCTTAAACCCTTCCAAGAACATAGCTACTAGGTTAGAATAAATCTAGAAAGCATATTGGACTTCAAAACACACCAAACACACATGTTTGGGAGTTTATGGCCGTAAACTCAAGAGTTTACAACCGTAAACTCCATGTGTGATGGTATATGGAGAGTAAACTCTCATATGGGGTCCTTTGGAAACCCTAAACTCAAGTACCCTGTCCCACAATAGCTTAGATGAAGTCCTTACGGCTTAAAACACTTACATAAAGTGTTATCTATATCTAAGATGTCTTAAACATTATCAATTAGTCTTTGGTGCCTAATTGAGTGCATATATGTGTGATTATATGTTCATTAGGATCGTAGTGTGTGCACAAGTCCTCTCTTGACACCTAGCAATCCGATACCGTTCAGTTCATTCCAATCACCAACTACAGGTGAGTTCATACCTCGTAATAAATGTTTTTAAAAGATTTTAAATGCTTTAATGGGGGGAAATACAAGTAGAAACAAACATGTTATTAAATCAGTTTCATGTATTTTATAACTATGTTTTCACTCAGTAGATTTCACGTATTTCAAAAGAAGTCACGTGAAATGGTTTTCTATCTTAAAATACTTAGACAACAGAAGTATTAGTTTTGAATTGTATAATGACTTCAAGTCACTTTATATTATTGTTCAAAGCTCCTAGATACCTTGCATAAACCTACATGAACAACAACATACTTTCCAGTTAACTATCATAGGGATAGTCAGAAGATATCAAAGAAGAGTCAGTTCATTTATGAGTCTATACTAATGCCTTACATGATACATGATTACACTTACTTAGGATTCTATGATACATGAATATGTTTACATATACTTACCTGTTACATGAACACACTTACATGAATTCTAGACAGGGACACTTGTTAATAAGTACATTGTTTTGTACTTACTTACCTTGGAATACTTGAACTTAGATCCAAGAGGATGATTTATTAGTATTTACTGTATAAATTGTCTTTCCTATTCCCGTTCGAGGGGATGTTTTCAGTGGGACTTACCATTCCGAATCTCACTGATTAGCGCCAGTGAGAGATGGCGTCTACGGATGTCTAAGGTAGTCACTTGATTTGTGGTCAGTAACGGGACTTACTATCCCTCCGCCCACTGTTGCAACAGTGGACGAGATGTGAATCTTCGGAGGATCATTAAGTTGACGATCTACGTCAAGAGATCGATGCAGGGACTAACCCTCCTTCCATCCTACTGCTGCTACAGAGGATGAGGGGACACTCTTCGGATGTTCCTCCGGGTCTATCTTTCGTTTCATGCGATGTAGTGTTGGTCCTAGTACCCAGTGACAACACTTACCATATCATATTTTTCCTGTCTACTTTATTCTGTGACACATTCACATAAACGATGAGTTAGACTAAGCACTTTTAGTACTAGTCTACACAAAGGAAAAATACTTCATTTATACAAAACATTCGAGTCTTGGTAGAAGACTGCACTTCATTCATACAAAACATTCGAGTCTTGGTAGAAGACTGCACTTCATTCATACAAAACATTTGAGTCTTGGTAGAAGACTGCACTTCATTTACACAAACATTCGAGTCTTGGTAGAAGACTGCACTTCATTTATACAAAACATTCGAGTCTTGGTAGAAGACTGCACTTCATTCATACAAAACATTCGAGTCTTGGTAGAAGACTACACTTCATACTTATAGAAAATAAGGGTTTTTCTAGGGATTTCATACTTACCTCAACATTTTCACTTAAAGGTTTTTCATGGCATTCATAGCAGGTTTTCATAAACAAAGCAATGACACTTATATACTTATGAACTCACCAGCTCTAAAGCTGATACTCTCTTTCAAAATAACTTGTATTCTCAGGTCGCCAGTAGACAGGTACGGAGGACAGGCTTTGAGAAGACGCAGCAGACAAGTCTCGTCTTTTATTTTGATTGTATATTTTTGGTGTCTTACTACAATGAAAGAACACACATGTATAAAACTTTACTTATAATGCAATGGATGATGTTGTTGCTTGTTTATTATATTACACTGTTGTGCTACTGTACATGACGTCCTACACCCCTGAACGTTTCCGCCGTTCGTGGTTTTGGGGTGTGACAGATTGGTATCAGAGCATTGTTTATAGTGAATATAGTATATCAACCCATAAAAGATATACTAACTATAAATACATGGGATTAAAACACTCTGTCTAAGAGTTATACTTTTAAATAATAAAATATTTAACAAAGTATACGTGCCTGCATTCATACTAAAATCAGTGTCACAACGACAAGAACAAAAGTATTACGATTGTTGGATATCACAAGTAAGCCTGGGGATATATAGTCAGTCTTGGGAATGGCATAGCCTGATCAACTATGCTGGTCCAAGGAGTGATTAGCATATGCCCAAGAATGGTTGTGATGTGGCAACAAGTCTAAATACTTACCAACACAACCACAAAGAAATACGATATGGGTATTTGATCTTACTGTAATTATCTTAGTTAGTTCGTCTATTTTAGCTATCTCTTATATCCCTTTTCTCGCGTAGATTAAGATGGTTGGATTTCCCCACGGCGATCCGTACTTTCCGAACCAAGGCAATGCGGGTTGGCTAGAGGCAGAGCCAGAAGATGATCACCCAATCCCTTTGGATGATCACCATGCTGAGGGCTTTTCCGATGGTTCCGACTCGGAGCCAGAAGTCAATAACCTACCCCCGGCTGCTCAAAACCCAAACCTGAACCCTCGCCCTGTGTTTCAAGGACCCACACCCCTGTGGGCCACTAACTTGATAACATGGAGTCATGAGCAGGGTCAGCCCATTCCCTACAACGGAGACCGAAGTTTCTACAACCTCACAAAAGGAGGTTCTGCCGATAGAGTCCTACCAATCATGGTGCGTAGGATGTTTAGGAACTCGATAATAGCCCAAGCTACTGTCAATCAAGTCTTGGAAGTTGACGCCAACTCAGGTGTTAACACTGTCCACATTCGCCAGCTAGAGTCTGCTCATGAAAGGACTCTAGTCCGTAATGCAAATCTGCAAAGGGAACTTGTTGAAACCCGAGCTGAAGTTAGAGAACTCTGAGCTCAACAAGCAAGGTCGGACAGGCGTATAAGGGACATCGAACATCTACTGTCGGAATCAAGGACTCATGCTAGTAGTTCTCGTCGCCGATAGAATGTCGTTATCTCATCTTTTGGATATAACCTAGTTTATGTAAAACTATGGTCTATTTTCCTGTCTATATAAATCTTAGAACTGTTAGGTCTTTGTTTAATCTAAAGTCTGTCAAAATTTTCCATCTTGGTTGATGTAAGGCCTACTTCTAGGCCATTTTTCCCGAACTTGTTACATCTGTAATTCCAGTTTTGTTGATAGATATCTAATCTTATGGGAATTATTATCCAACTGCTATCTTCTTCATTTAGTCATGCTATTCTTTCTGTTGTTGGGCTATGGCGATTTAGTCCATGAGACACATTCATCTATCATTTATTCTAATCCATGTGGTCATCTTTTAAACGTATAGTTAAAGATGCCACCACGCAGGAATCCTAGGAGGAATCCAAACAACGAAGCACCAATACCACCACCTCCACCACCACCTGTACCTCTCCAACCACCAAATCCTTTTGATGCCACTATGTTCCAGGCAGCTTTCATAGCAGCAGTTGTCGCTGCTGTGTCAGCAATCAACGCTCCTGCCCCTAGTGGATCAGGAATAGGTGGACCACCCTCAAACCACGGCGAAAGCCATGGACACCCTAGGGAATGCACCTACAAGGATTTTACTAACGCCAAACCCCGCAGCTTCAATGGGACTGGGGGTGTTATGGTGTTGACACAATGGATCGAAAAGATGGAATCTGTCTTCGAGATCTGCTCATGCCAAGAAGGCAGCAAGGTCAAGTTCGCAGCTTGTACCTTCTCTGACCGAGCACTAACATGGTGGAATAGCCATGTTAACTATCTAACTCTGGTGGTGGCATATTCCATTTGCTGGGAGAAATTGAAAGAGATGCTCATGAAAGAATACTGCCCTCGAGGCGAAGTACAAAAACTCGAGCAGGAATTCTGGGGTCTTTAAATGGTTGGATCCGACATCACTACCTACACAAATAGGTTTTGTGATTTGGAAAACTTATGCCCCGACATGGTTGCTCTCCAGAGCAAAAAGATCGAGAGGTATATCTGGGGACTGTCACCCCAGATCCAGTCAAGTGTGATCGCTTCCAGGCCTATTACTTTTGATAGTGCCAAGCAACTGGCACTATCTCTTATCGATCACCGGAAACCTCAGAACATAACCATTCCTACCCCTGTACCACAAAAGACCAACCCCGACTACCACAAGAAGGGGTGGAATAAGAGGAAAGGAGGGGCTCCGTAAGGGTCCTCCAAGAAACAACAATATGTGGCGATCAATGCTGCCACAGTTACTCCTGTTGCCCCTGCCAACCTCTTACCAGCAAGGGCATATGCTGGAACCCTCCCGAAGTGCACCAAGTGCAACTTCCATCACCTCAAGCCTTGCAGGGAGATGCATTGCTCTAACTGCAACAAGAGGGGACACACAGTCCGCTTCTGCAAAATTCCAACAGCTCAAGCTGCTCAAGTTCCTAACGCCGGTATGGGCCAAGCTTGCTACGGATGTGGCGAAGTGGGCCATTACAAAAGGAACTGCCCTAAAGCAGGGATGGCTGGAGGAGTGGGAAGAGTTATGGCTCTAGGCCACGAGGAAGCAGTAGCTGATCCAACGATAGTTACTGGTACGTTCCTCCTTGATAACTCTTATGCTTGCATACTTTTCGATAGTGGAGCCGAGAAAAGTTTTGTAAGTCACAAATTTGCACACCTGCTTAAACAAAAACCATGTGCATTAGATAGTTCATTCATAGTAGAAATGGCTAATGGGAAAACAGAGAGTACAAACTGCGTATACATAGGTTGTACTTTAACTTTAGATAGCCATACTTTATAGATAGATCTTATGCCGGTTACCATTAAATGTTTCGACGTTATCATCGGTATGGATTGGTTGAGTCTTCTGCGAGCCGACATTATGTGCTTCGAAAAAGCAGTTCGTCTTAACCTTCCTAACAACGAAACTTTAATTATCTACGGCGACAAACCTAGTACTAGCCTTCGCATCATTTCGTGCATTCAAGCACAAAAGTGTTTGCGGAAGGAGTACCACGCATTTCTCGCACACGTCGTCGATACCAGCCAAGAACAGAAAGACATCCAGAAAATCCCGGAAGTACGCGACTTTCCCGACATATTCCCAGAAGAACTTCCCGGTTTACCACCACAACGCCAAGTCGAGTTCAGAATCGACTTAGTGTTAGGGGCTACCCCCGTAACCAAATCTCCTTATCGTCTTGCACCGGCTGAAATGCAGGAACTTTCCAGTCAACTTAACGAACTTCTCAAGAAGGGATTCATTCGACCAAGCTTCTCACCATGGGGAGCACCGGTCTTGTTCGTCAAGAAGAAAGATGGATCGTTTCGCATGTGCATCGACTATAGAGAACTCAATAAACTTACCATTAAAAATCGTTATCCCTTGCCCCGCATTGACGATTTATTTGATCAACTTCAAGGAGCCAACTACTTCTCGAAGATAGATCTGCGATCCGGATACCACCAACTACGAGTGTTAGAGTAAGATGTTCCCAAGACAGCCTTCCGAACTCGTTATGGGAACTACGAATTTGTAGTGATGCCATTCGGATTAACTAACGCGCCCACTGTATTCATGGATCTGATGAATAGGGTGTGTAGTCCTTACTTGGATCAATTCGTCATCGTCTTCATTGATGACATACTAATCTACTCTCGAAGTAAGGAGGAGCATGGTCAACATCTCCGAAAAATCTTAGAAACATTGCGTGCGGAGAAGCTATACGCAAAATTCTCGAAGTGCGAATTTTGGATTCGGCGAGTCGAATTTTTGGGCCATGTGGTTAGCGAAGAAGGTATACACGTGGACCCTTCCAAAACTAAGGCCATCGAGAACTGGTCAGCACCAAAGACACCTACTGAAATTCGTCAATTTCTAGGTCTAGCTGGCTACTATCGTAGATTCATTCAGAACTTCTCCAGCATAGCGAAACCTCTTACAACCCTGACCCAGAAAGGCGTGGCCTTCGACTGGGAGGAGAAACAGGAAAGAGCGTTCCAAACGCTCAAACGAGCCTTGTGCACCGCCCCGATACTATCCTTTCCCGAAGGAATAGAAGACTTCATTGTCTATTGCGATGCATCCAATCAAGGACTCGGATGTGTTCTGATACAGCGAGGTAAAGTCATCGCCTATGCCTCGAGACAGCTAAAGACACATGAGGTTAACTACACAACCCACGATCTCGAGCTAGGAGCAGTTGTGTTTGCTCTGAAGATCTGGCGACATTACCTATACGGTACCAAAAGCACGATCTTTACAGACCATAAGAGTCTACAACACATCTTCGACCAGAAAGTGCTCAACATGAGACAACGACGGTGGGTCGAGCTACTTAGTGATTACGAATGCGAAATTCGTTATCATCCGGGTAAAGCCAATGTGGTAGCCGACGCCCTAAGTCGGAAAGAATATACTGCTCGTAGAGTCAAATCTTTGACTCTAACCATCCATTCGCACTTGTCCACACAAATAAAGGAGGCTCAGCTCGACGCTTTGAAACCTGAAAATGTGGCGGGTGAATCCCTTAGAGGGATGGATAAGAACTTGGAAGCCAAGGGTGGCGGAGCCTTATACCTCATGGATCGAATCTGGACACCGAAACACGGTGGCTTCAGAGACTTGGTCATGACGGAAGCTCACAACACTCGTTATTCTGTCCACCCGGGTTCAGATAAGATGTATCTAGATCTTAAAAAGCTATACTGGTGGCCTAACATGAAAGCAGATATTGCTACTTTCGTGAGTAATGCCTTACTTGCGCAAAGGTCAAGGTCGAATACCAGAAACCCTCCGGTCTTCTACAACAACTGGAGATACCAGAATGGAAGTGGGAGCGGATCACTATGGACTTCATAACCAAGTTTCCGGGTGGACTTGATTCCATATGGGTCATCGTCGATAGACTGACCAAGTCTGCACACTTCCTACCGATCAAGGAAACAGACAAGATGGAGAAACTTACCAGAACTTACATTAGGGAGATTGTAAGACTGCACGGTGTTCCTTTATCTATCATCTCAGACCGAGATAGTAGATTCACTTCGAGGTTCTGGCAGTCATTACAAAGTTCCCTACGAACTAGGCTGGACATGAGTACAGCCTACCATCCACAGACCGACGGGCAAAGTGAGAGAACTATCCAAACCCTAGAAGATATGTTGTGTGCCTGTGTGATTGACTTTGGAAAAGCTTGGGATACTCATTTACCCCTTGTTGAATTCTCCTACAACAATAGTTATCACACGAGCATCAAGGCAGCTCCATTCGAGGCCCTCTATGGCCGGAAGTGCAGATCCCCTCTGTGCTGGGCTGAAGTGGGAGATACCCAGTTAGCTAAGAGACGAGTTCCCGAAAGCACTCTCACGGGTCCGGAGATCATTCGGGAAACGACAGAGAAGATCGTTCAAATTTGTGAACGATTAAAAGCCTCTAGAGACCGACAGAAAAGCTACGCCGACAAGCGTAGGAAACCATTGGAGTTCCAGGTGGGCGACCGAGTCCTACTGAAAGTCTCACCCTGGAAGGGCTTGATACGCTTTGGAAAGTGTGGGAAGCTCAATCCAAGATACATAGGGCCTTTCGAGATTCTCGCGAGAATCGGCCCTGTGGCTTACAAGCTCAATCTACCGAAAGAACTCAGTAACGTACTTCCTACCTTCCACGTGTCAAACTTGAAAAAGTGCCTATCTGACGAGACTCTTGTTATTCCACTCGACGAGATCGAGATCAACGAGAGCCTCAACTTCGTGGATGAACCAGTAGAAATCATGGACCGAGAGGTCAAGCGAACAAAGCAGAGCCGTATCCCGATAGTGAAGGTGCGCTGGAACGCAAAGCGTGGACCGGAATTCACTTGGGAACGTCAGGATCAGATGAAACTGAAATACCCTCACCTTTTTGCTTAGTTATTTGTAATTTCTTATTTGCTTACATTCTAATTTCGGGACAAAATTCCTTCTAACGTGGGGATGATGTGACAACCCGAAATTTCCATTTGTACGAACAATATCTATTCAATAGAAGTCAGTCCAATTTCAGTGATTTTCAGACTTTTCCGAACAAGTTAGTGTACCTTAGGGTTTACACTTTAGGAGATATCAAGAGAGTGGATGCTCCTGAATTTGTGAAATTTGGACATTTCAAGTTTCATAATGTTACAGCCTAAGTTCAGGAATAAAAATATTTTCTGTCAAAATATTTCACGACTATAAATAGTTTTCTGAATTTATTTAATTCATTATTCACAATTCCAGCTAGAGAAAAGCCATTTTCTCTCTGACAGATCTTCGGGTTTTTATCCCAGATTGTGAGTAAGTCTTTCTAGTAGTGTTAAATTACATACTAGATGCATATAACATGATTTAGTGGGCTAAATCATGAGATCTAGGAGTTTACTCCCCAAGGTGTTCTTGCGCGGTAAACTCCCGAAACAAAGCCAAATCGGACATTGATGCTAGAATAAGGCCTTAGGACATTAGGTAAACACATTAGGGACAAGAAATCACACACAAAACCACCCAAGATTGGGAGTTTACGGCCCAGAACTCTCTTAGGCCGCAAACTCCATTTCAAAGGGCTAAATGGTGGTTTTTGGACTAAAGGACTTTAAGGCTTGCATCTAGATTAATTCCCCAAGTAGCTTAAGGTCTTAAACACTTCAAATGACACAAAAGAAAGTGAGTTTACAGCCCAGAACTCTCCTAGGCCGTAAACTCCATATAAATGGACATAAAGGGTGTTTTCATTGCACCTAAAGCCCTAGCCCTTTACAAGGAATTGTACCCACTAAATGGAAGGACCAAACCACACCAAAAGCACTTAAACAAGTGAGTTTATGGCCAATACATGGCTCTTTGGCCGTAAACTCCTATAAAGGGCACTAAGTGGTGCCTAATGCCTTCATATGCTAGGATTAAAAGTCTAGAACACGTCCCACTAGTGCAAGTGGCTTGAAAACAACCAAGGAATCACCCCAAGGGAGTTTACGGCCGTAAACTCCAAGGGGAAATGTCCTTTAGGCCGTAAACTCCTATTTGGAGTACATCTAGGTCTTAAACCCTTCCAAGAACATAGCCACTAGGTTAGAATAAATCTAGAAAGCATATTGGACTTCAAAACACACCAAACACACATGTTTGGGAGTTTACGGCCGTAAACTCAAGAGTTTACAACCGTAAACTCCATGTGTGATGGTATATGGAGAGTAAACTCTCATATGGGGTCCTTTGGAAACCCTAAACTCAAGTACCCTGTCCCACAATAGCTTAGATGAAGTCCTTACGGCTTAAAACACTTACATAAAGTGTTATCTATATCTAAGATGTCTTAAACATTATCAATTAGTCTTTGGTGCCTAATTGAGTGCATATATGTGTGATTATTTGTTCATTAGGATCGTAGTGTGTGCACAAGTCCTCGCTTGACACCTAGCAATCCGATACCGTTCAGTTCATTACAATCACCAACTACAGGTGAGTTCATACCCCGTAATCAATGTTTTTAAAGGATTTTAAATGCTTTAATGGGGGGGGGGGGGGGATACAAGTAGAAACAAACATGTTATTAAATCAGTTTCATGTATTTTATAACTATGTTTTCACTCAGTAGATTTCACGTATTTCAAAAGAAGTCACGTGAAATGGTTTTCTATCTTAAAATACTTAGACAACAGAAGTATTAGTTTTGAATTGTATAATGACTTCAAGTCACTTTATATTATTGTTCAAAGCTCCTAGATACCTTGCATAAACCTACATGAACAACAACATACTTTCCAGTTAACTATCATAGGGATAGTCAGAAGATATCAAAGAAGAGTCAGTTCATTTATGAGTCTATACTAATGCCTTACATGATACATGATTACACTTACTTAGGATTCTATGATACATGAATATGTTTACATATACTTACCTGTTACATGAACACACTTACATGAATTCTAGACAGGGACACTTGTTAATAAGTACATTGTTTTGTACTTACTTACCTTGGAATACTTGAACTTAGATCCAAGAGGATGATTTATTAGTATTTACTGTATAAATTGTCTTTCCTATTCCCGTTCGAGGGGATGTTTTCAGTGGGACTTACCATTCCGAATCTCACTGATTAGCGCCAGTGAGAGATGGCGTCTACGGATGTCTAAGGTAGTCACTTGATTTGTGGTCAGTAACGGGACTTACTATCCCTCCGCCCACTGTTGCAACAGTGGACGAGATGTGAATCTTCGGAGGATCATTAAGTTGACGATCTACGTCAAGAGATCGATGCAGGGACTAACCCTCCTTCCATCCTGCTGCTGCTACAGAGGATGAGGGGACACTCTTCGGATGTTCCTCCGGGTCTATCTTTCGTTTCATGCGATGTAGTGTTGGTCCTAGTACCCAGTGACAACACTTACCATATCATATTTTTCCTGTCTACTTTATTCTGTGACACATTCACATAAACGATGAGTTAGACTAAGCACTTTTAGTACTAGTCTACACAAAGGAAAAATACTTCATTTATACAAAACATTCGAGTCTTGGTAGAAGACTGCACTTCATTCATACAAAACATTCGAGTCTTGGTAGAAGACTGCACTTCATTCATACAAAACATTTGAGTCTTGGTAGAAGACTGCACTTCATTTACACAAAACATTCTAGTCTTGGTAGAAGACTGCACTTCATTTATACAAAACATTCGAGTCTTGGTAGAAGACTGCACTTCATTCATACAAAACATTCGAGTCTTGGTAGAAGACTACACTTCATACTTATAGAAAATAAGGGTTTTTCTAGGGATTTCATACTTACCTCAACATTTTCACTTAAAGGTTTTTCATGGCATTCATAGCAGGTTTTCATAAACAAAGCAATGACACTTATATACTTATGAACTCACCAGCTCTAAAGCTGATACTCTCTTTCAAAATAACTTGTATTTTCAGGTCGCCAGTAGACAGGTACGGAGGACAGGCTTTGAGAAGACGCAGCAGACAAGTCTCGTCTTTTATTTTGATTGTATATTTTTGGTGTCTTACTACAATGAAAGAACACACATGTATAAAACTTTACTTATAATGCAATGGATGATGTTGTTGCTTGTTTATTATATTACACTGTTGTGCTACTGTACATGACGTCCTATACCCCTGAACGTTTCCGCCGTTCGTGGTTTTGGGGTGTGACAGAGATATTGATTTGGTTTGACTGGGAATCATCCATGGACATGATGATGTTTGTTCAAAAATCTTCTTAGGATCAGACTTGTAAATAACGTTATGGTAAGATCAACTGTTACCAAACTACGTCAATAGCAGATGACGGCTCTAACAATATCGATCAAAGCGAAAAAACCCTAAGATCTTCTTCAACAGAAGAGATGTATACGAGTTACACACTCTCCTGCTCTGATAGAAATTGATGAGTTGAAAAACTCTTAGATCGATTAGATATTCAACAGGTTAATCAATAAAACAAACAAACACAATAAACACGATATAGAATCAAGTGATGCTTAATGATTCAAATGCAGTCTCACCTCAGGAAAGCTCGACCAAGAACTTCCACTGTAGAGGCGAGATAGGGTTTGTAGTACAATGCCAATAATTATAAATAAAAGAGATCTCTACAAAGGATGCATGCATGCACCTTAAATACTAAACCCTAATCAAAATAAACATGTTTGGACAGGCCCAAACCGGTAACAAAATTGGGCTAAGGAGCGAGATGTGCGGTTCACTTCCAGGTTTTGGAAGAAGTTTCATGATGAGTTTGGCACTCGTCTGCATTTTAGCACTGCCTTACACCTGCAGACGGATGGTCAGAGCGAGCGTACCATCCAAACTCTGGAGGATATATTGTGGGCGTGCGTGCTAGACTTCGGTGGTAGTTGGGATACCTATCTTCCCTTGGCTAAGTTCTCATACAACAACAGCTACCACGTGAGTATTGACCGTGCTCCATTCGAGATGTTGTACGGACGGAGGTGTAGGACCCCGATATGCTGGGGTGAAGTGGGATACAGGGTCGTGGGGAGCACCGAAGTGGTACTCAAGACTACTGAGAGGATCCAGCAGGTTCGGGGCAGGCTTTAGACTGCACAAAGTCGGCAGAAAAGTTATGCCGACAAGCGTCGTTCAGACATGGAATTCCAAGTCGGGGATATGGTTCTCCTGAAAGTGTCCCCTTCGAAGGGCGTCATCCGATTCAGGAAGCGGGGCAAGTTAGGCTCGAGATACATTGGACCGTTCAGGGTTGTAGCCCGGGTGGGCAAGGTGGCATATAGGTTGGATCTGCCAGCCGAACTTAGCTAGATCCATAACACTTTCCACGTCTCTGAGTTGTGGAAGTGTTTGGTGGACGAATCGGCAGTAGTGCCTTTGGAGGATATTCAGGTCGATGACATCCTGAATTACATCGAGCGGCCTGTGGTGATCCTCTACAGAAAGTCGAAGGATCTAAGGAACAAGAGGGTGGAACTCGTAAAGGTACAATGGCAGCATCGGGAGGGATCGGAGTGGACTTGGGAACCGGTGGAAGATATGATGGAACACTACCCCGAGCTGTTTCAGGATCGAGTAGCAGACTTCGAGGGCGAAGTCTAAAATAAGTGGGGGAGATTTGTAGCACCTGGTTCCCGGTACGTATTTCTTGTAATTTAAAATCCATAATTATTGCATTTTCGCCTTGGACTCGGCGAGTTTAAGGACCGAATCGCCGAGTAGGAGCGGGATGAGACGCGGGGTTGAGCCTTGGACTCGGAGAGTCGGTTCCCCGACTCTGCGAGTAGGCCCTGTTTGAATAAAAACCTTAACCCGAGTATTGTCACCCTATTTAAGCACATTAACTCGGCCCTTTGTCCTTAACACTTTCAGAGAGTTGTAGTGAGAGTCCCTAGTCCCCCATATTGTGCTTGTGAGTGAGTTCTTGCTTGGTGAAGGGAATTTAAGCTTAGAAGAAGAAAAGAAGAGATTGAAGAGTGCAAGAGAGGGAGTAGATCCGAAATCTACATTGGGAGAAGCTTCCATTTAGGTAGTAAAGTTTCTACCTTGATCTTTAGTTCATTAGATCCTGTTTTGTCCCAATTTGGTGGTTTTCAAGCCCGAAAACACCAACCTCCATCTGTATGAGCTTAATGATCCGAAAGGACTTCAAATCTAGACCTTATGGACGTGTTAGAAGCATAAAGTTGTTGTGTTTGAAGTGATTGAGGAACCCATTGAGTGCATGACCTCTTAAAGAGCTTGGAATTGCATTTTTGAGCTTATAGGGCCATACAAGCACGTAAAGGTTGCAACTTTACGTGTTAAGCATGCCCTAGGATCATGGATCTGTGGTTTTGAAGCGTTACATGTATCAGATTCGGCTTGTATGGAAAATGGGTCAAGGGAGTCGACGAGTTAAAAGAACAACTCGGCGAGTCGTATGAAGATTGCCTGGTACTCGACGAGTCATATGAATTGTTACTGAGTACGAAGGGTTTAAGTGTTGGAAGTCCAACCCTTCGTGTTTGCACATAGAATTAGCAATCTAACTTGTTACGATAGTCCCAGAAACCTAAATTCTCATGAAGGATGTTCGGATGAGGATCTGGAAGCAAGTTGGAAGTCTGCTCACTTGGACTCAGCGAGTTGTTCATGGACTCGGCGAGTCGGATCGCGAGCCTATCCTATCTTCCCGAGTAGTGAGTTAAGGGCGACTTAGTGAATGGGAAAAAGGGGACTTGTAGAGTGGGACCAGGTTAGTGGGAGAAGGACTCGGCGAGTCCAGTCAACTGGAAGTTGACCTTGACCAAGGTGTTGACCTTGGAACAAGGGAGGGTCAATCATCTGACCTAAGGGTGTGTATGAGAGGCTAACCTATGTTTATGATTTATAGTCGGAGTATTTCTGATCCAGTAGTCAGGCGCTTTGCAAGCAGATTTCAGCAGCTACTTTCGAGGTGAGTTACCTTCTAGTAGCGGTGGGTCTACGGCCACAATGTAGGCCCACCAGTAGGAGACGTATGTTACATGATTGTCTTTGTGATATCATCTAGGTTTGCTTCTACCAGTAACATTATATGATGGCATGATATGTGATAGTAGTAGAGTTCGGTCGTTAGGACCGAAGCGTAGGTCAGACACCGCAGCTATGTCTGACAGTATGTGATGATATGTTTATATGCCAGTATGATCTGTTATATGTGTTAGAGGTAGTAGGAGGGGAGCAATCCCCGAGGTTCGGTCGTTGGGACCGAAGGGTAGTCAGCACCCTAGAACAACTTGACATGGGTAGTCAGCACCCCAGGATGGCTTGACACGGGCAAGATGGCACCCCAGAATGGTCGCATGGGTAGGTTGGCACCACAGAATGGTCGTACCGGGTAGGCCGGGCACTCCAGAATTGTCTGGCAGTATGTAAGCTATGTGCTTATATGGTATGTGGTACAACGGGGGAACTGACTAAGCTTCGTGCTTAAGGTTTTCAATTGTTGTTTCAAGTACCTCTTCTGTGAAGGGGAAGGAGCTGGCACGGTAGCGGCGCATCACACACACTCTTTTGATTTCCGCACCAAGAGACATTCTGGGATTTTGTACTCTGACATTTTTATGTTTTATGTTCTGGTTTATGGCCACGAGACATGTTTTATTAAATATTATGACCGTATGATGTTTTGTTACTAATGCTTTTTCAAATCGCTTAATTAAAAATGAAATTTTTGGCCTGTATTTTTGGGATGTTACAGGCAGTCCCTTTTATAGAGGCCAACCTTGCCACATCTATAGCAAGCCTGGCCCACGCCAGTGCCTGGAACATGGGTGATCGGCCTTGCCGGATTTTTATAGAAATGGGCAGTGTGTCCTTTCATGTTGTAGTTGGAGCACTAATTTTTTCGACAGGGGTCGTTGTGGTGGAAGTTGCATTTGTTATTGGCAAACTTCCAGTATACTACTTCACCGGAGCAACAACGGCAGGTGTCACCGCGGCATGAAACGCCACAACCAGCTGCTTTTTCGTAGCTTTCTGCTTCTTCTTGTCATCCCAGAACTTTTGCTTGTTGTCACCGGTTTTGGAGGGTTCAGGGACGGCTAGGGTTGTCGTTGAAGATGGGGTACGAAGCCCATGGTCAATGACGCATTGTGCCAATCGCTTGGCACCATCGAAGGTAGTGGGGTTTGAAGCCAACACATTCCCCTGAACCGGAGGCAACAACCCCCAGATATACCTCTCTATCTTCTTACCCTCTGTGTGAACCATGTTGGGACAATGGGCCACCAGTTTGCTGAATCTGGAGGTCTAAGAAACTATGGCGGAACCCTTCATGGTTAGGCTCCACAGCTCTTGTTCCAACTTCTGGATCTCGCCCCTCGGGCAGTATTCCTCAGTCATTGGGTCCTTCAGAGTTTCCCAGTCCATGTCGTTAGCCCCTGCAAGAGTGAGTGAATTGACATGGATGTTCCACCATGTCATGGCTTTTTCCTCAAAGGTACAAGCATCAAAATTGACCTTACTCGCGGCAAGGCAGGAGCAAATCTCGAAGATTGACTCCATCTTTTCGAACCATTGGGAGAGGCCAATGACTCCGCCAGTCCCTTTGACGGGCTTTGTTTATAGTTAGTGAAGTCCTTATAGGAGCACTCTCTTTAGCGCACAAGGAGTTCACCTTGAGTACAGTTAACAGGGGTTCCACCTCCGCTGGCATCAGTATAGTGATATTGTGCCATAGCTGCTGCCACAGCTGCAACTACTACTGCGTTTAGTGCTGTTGCATAGTATTACGGAAGAGGTGGTGGTGGAGATGGAGGATTATGCCTTGGTGATTTGCGAGGAGGCATCTTTCAACTATGATTAAAGATAAAGAACATGATAATAAGAATCAATTGTAAGCATAGTGAGAGTGATCCATGGGCTAAATTGCCATAGTCCGTCAGTTAAATGAGTGTATGTTTTGAGGTAGAAATACAGTAGGTAAGTAGAGAGACACAAGAGTACAAATTTTCCAACAGATGAGATAACTATCCATAATATTGGTATCATTGATGTAACAAGTTCAGAGAAAAATGACCTAACTATAGGTCTTACATCATACCATAAGAAAAAGGTTGACGTTTTTGGATTCCTAGCTAGAGTACTTGAAGAGTAGAGATATTTTACCGACAAAAGCTTCATAATGCATAGATAGGGAAGGCTATTCCTTGAGTCAAAAAAAAGATGCACTAAACATCTTCTACCGACGACGGGTATTCCTCGGGCGAACCCAAATGTCCTCCAGTTGACGCTCCATTTCGAGAAGTGTCGCTTGTAGACTCTCTGGCGAACCCGGAGTTCTATCACTTTGGCCTGAGTCTCAGCTAGGTGGCTGGTGTGAATGGAATGCATTCTTGCATTTGCATCAACCTCTGAGATATGTTGTAGAGCCGTCCTGCCCTGGATCTCGTTGCGGGCAACTCTTTAGACAAGGATTGGCAAGACACTGTCCGTTGATCCTCCTTCACTAGTGTCATAAAAGCTTCGGTCCCCATTAAATGGCATGGACTGGTTTTGCTCTTCGCCCCATGTTTCTATGCATTCAACACATGCGGGTGTCGAGCCTTGAAATGTCTGACGGGGGTTAGGATTTGGGACTAGGGCCACAGGAGGTTGGTTGTTGACTTCTGGCTCGGAGTCGGAAGCATCAGAAAATCCTTCAGCGAGGTGATCATCCAAGGGAATTGGACGGTCATCTTCCGGCTCATGGTCAAGCCATCCCGCATTGCATTGATTTAGGAAGTACGGGTCGCCAGGATGATGGAATCCAGCCATGATATCTATGCGAGAAAGGAGGTATAAGAATCTTACACATATAGACGTACTATTTAAGATAATTATAATATTATCTTTATTAGTTATTTCAATAGTTGATAGTGCATACTAGTTATGTGTATTCAAAACATGATAGACATTCGAAAAAGTGTCCCTAACTCTAAACCCACAACCAAACAAGGAACAAGGAGTAAATCAAAAACCACAAATTCTGAGTCTATGATATCTTAGATACACATAACCTCCACGTATCCACCCAGCAACTAGTGATCTATCTATAAATACCTTTTTAGTTCTCAAACACGTAATTATAGTAATACAAAAAACTCCTATAGTATTTTAGGTTTATGTTCTATCCTAATGTTTTCATTGTAGTAGTGTTGGTAAGTTTTTAGACTTGTTGTGCTATCACAACCATTCCTGGTTATATGCTAATCACTTCTCAGACCAGAATAGTTGATCAGGCTATGCCACTCCCAGAACTGACCATACATCCCCGAGCTTAATTGTGATATTCAACAATCGTAATACTTTTGTATTGGTCATTGTGACACTGATTTTAGTATGAATGCAGGCTTGTATACTTTGTTAAGTATTTTACTATTTAAAAGGATACACTGTTGGTCAGAGTGTTTTAATCCCATTGGTTTTATAGTTAGTATATCTTTTATTGTCACACCCCCAAACCAGAACGGCGGAAACGTTCGGGGGCGGAGGACGTCATATTCAGTATCATAACAGTTTATAGAAAGGAAAGTACACACCACCATATATAAAGGTTTTAAAAATGTTTACATCGTTGTATTCATTACATGTTTAAAAGATAAATGCATAAACATCTTTCAAAAGAAGTAAATAATGCCAGCGCGTTATTCTCCAAAAGTTGATTTCCAAACCTGCTTAACGATTCCTTGAGAATACAAGTTATTTCAAATAAAAAGTGTCAGCAATTAAGTTGGTGAGTTCATAAGAGATTTAGAAACATTGAATGCCATTCCAAAAACGAGTGTATATTTTACAATAAAATCCCATATTTCCTTATAAAAGTGTGAAATGCATGAGAATATTGGTATTGAAAAACGTAGATAGTTGAAACAAGAAAATCCATTATTTTCCTAATAGTTGTTTGTTTAATGTTCAAGGCTAACATTTTGAAGCAATCCACATGCTTTAGAGAAGTTTTAAACATAGATTTATATAATAAACCTATTAGAAGTTTTCAGTTTGATAGATAATGAATAACCGTAGTAACTACTTATTCATTATTCAAAAGTACTATAGTAGTTGTATATCCGATGAGTTTTATAACCATACTGAACATAATATGCCTGTAGCGACGTTCTTCAGGCGTCGTAGCGTTATGACAAACTGTCACCCCAAAAGTCGGACTGTAGATCTATACACATTTGACACGTTCTCCGAACAGGAGACTCTGGTTATAGACAGGACTTGTAGCGATACCTTTTATCTAAAAGGCAGTGTTTGAAGATATACACGTCTCATGGATTCTCAACTAAGTCTGTATCAAAGTGATAGTTTTGTATGCAAAGTTTATCCTTTTTCACAATGTTTGACCAACATAAATCACAAGTTTGTAGAATATATGAAACGGTTTAACAACGAAAGATACATTGGTGTTACTAAATACTTTGTATAAATCCATTGCATGCAAAGTATAACAAGAGTTTTCGCATAATAGAACTTAATCACAAGTGATTCATTTGATAGAAACGAGTAAATGAGATTTTTACGAAATACATGATAATAACGGTATGTTTACTTTTATTCCTCCCCTAAAAGAGTATAAAAGCATTTAAAATGTATTTAAAGAGTGTTCGAAGGGGATATGAACTCACTTGATAGTTTGAAGATAGCGAGATGGAAAACCGGACAGAGTTTTGCCTCGGGAAACGGACTTTTCTTGGGATTCTCGGGAATCTCGGGAGTAAAATCAACCCTCGGGACTTGAGCAAAAAGACCAGAGCTCGGGTTTGAACGGGCACGGAAAACGAGGCAAGATTGTGAGAGAAAGGAGAGAAATGAGCATTTTTCTCGAAAGCCCTGGCATTCTATTTATAGGAAGGCTGAACCGCCTCGGTACGCAGGGCGTACGCTCGTACACAGCGCGTACGCGTACGTCATGCATGACCGAAGCCTCAACTTTCTCGGCTTCGGATGGGACGGATTGGATGGGGCAGTGGGTCGGATGGGACGGCGGGTCGGATGGGACAGCGGGTCGGAAGCCTCGGATAGGGCGACGTGGACGATCAGAGGCCAAGTCTCTCGGGTACGCAGGGCGTACAAGGGTACGCAGCGTGTACCTCGGATGAGGACGCTGACTCCTCTTCGGATAAGGTCCGAATTTTGAATTAAATAAATATATAATTTATTTATTAAACTTCAAAAATTCATATCTTCTTCATATGAACTCCGTTTTCGATGGTCTTTATATCCACGCGTAGGTGAGACTACGCTCTACAACTTTTGTTTAGACTCCGTTGGCAAATTCCGAAATTATTTTTATTATTTATTTTATAACTCATCGTGATTAAGGAATTTCTTTAAAAATTCATAACTTCTTTATCTGATGTTTGTTTTTGTCAGACTTTTCATCGCTGAAATACCATTGTCGAGACCTTCGATTCTCGTTTAGGTCATTCCGGCCAAAAGTCACTCGATCTCCGATTCGAGTTTTTAGCTGACTGTTGCTAAGCTGAACTTGGAAAAATCATAACTTCAATATACGAAGTCGGGTTTGAGCATTCTCTTTAAGTATGATCCCGGTTTAATGATATTACACATAATAGGAATTTAAATAGATACTTTTTGGGGCATTTTATTCCCAAAGTAAATTTTATTACCCTAAGATGGTTACAATACGTGACTTTTTAGGTCAATGCAAAGAGTTGAAATATCGGGTTGTTACATCATCCCCCCGTTAGAGGGAATTTCGTCCCGAAATTTTAATACAAAATAGAAGTCTTAGGGACTGAGGAAGAGGTGCGGATACTTCTGTTGCATTTGGTCTTCACGTTCCTACGTGAATTCGAGTCCTCTCTTAGCATTCCATCGAACTTTTACTATTGGAATGCGACTCTGCTTAGTTCGTTTAACTTCCGTATCCATGATCTCGACGGGTTCTTCCACAAAGTTAAGATTTTCGTTTAGCTCGATTTCATCGAGTGGAATTACAAGTGTTTCGTCGGACAAACACTTTTTCAGGTTCGATACGTGGAATACTGGATGTACTTTGTTAAGCTCGATTGGAAGTTGGAGTTTGTAGGCTACTGGACCAACTCTCGAAATGATTTTGAAGGGTCCAATGTACCGAGGATTTAGCTTTCCATGCTTCCCAAAGCGTATCATGCCCTTCCAGGGTGAGACCTTCAGTAGTACCCGATCGCCAATCTACAATTCCAAGGGTTTACGTCTCCTGTCAGCATAGCTCTTTTGCCTATCTCTTGAGGACTTCAGTCGTTCTCGTATTTGCACGATCTTTTCAGTCGTTTCTCTGATGACCTCCGGACTAGTGAGGGTGCTATTAGGGACTAGACCTTTTGCCAATTGTGTGTCGCCCACTTCCGTCCAGCACAGGGGTGATCTGCACTTACGGTCGTAAAGGGCTTCGAATGGAGCGGTCTTGATACTAGTATGGTAACTATTGTTATAAGAGAACTCGACCAAAGGCAAGTGAACATCCCATGCCTTGCCAAAGTCGATTACACATGCTCGCAACATGTCTTCCAGGGTTTGGATCGTCCTCTCACTCTGTCCGTCAGTTTGTGAGTGGTATGTCGTACTCATATCCAACCTTGTTCCCATGGATTTTTGTAGTGATTGCCAGAATCTGGAAGTGAATCTGTTGTCTCTATCTGAGATGATGGACATCGGTACGCCATGAAGTCGTACGATCTCCCGGATGTAGGTTCTTGATAGTTTTTCCATCCTATCAGTTTCCTTGATCGGTTAGAAATGGGCTGACTTGGTTAATCTGTCGACAATTACCCAAATAGTATCTTGGCCACTCTGAGTTTTGGACAGTTTGGTTATGAAGTCCATGGAAATCTGCTCCCATTTCCACTCAGGTATTTCAGGTTGTTGGAGTAGACCTGAGGGTTTCTGGTGTTCTGTTTTTATTTTGGCGCAAGTTAAACACTTGCTCACATATGTAGCAATCTCTGCTTTCATGTTTGGCCGCCAGTAGAGTTGCTTGAGATCTAGATACATCTTGTCTGACCCTGGGTGTACGGAGTATGGGGTCCTGTGTGCCTCGTTCATAACTACCTCTCTGAATCCACCAAACTTGGTTGTCCAGATCCGGTTCATGAGGTAGCGTGCTCCGTCACTCTTGATTTCTAAGTTCTTGTCCATTCCCCTAAGGGCCTCACCTGTCACGTTTTCGGGTTTCAAGGCCTCTATTTGCGCTTCCTTGACTTGTGTTGACAGGTGCGAATGGATCGACATAGCTAATGACTTCACTCTTCGGCCAGAGTACTCCTTTCGACTAAGGGCATCAGCTACGACATTTGCCTTTCCCGGATGATAGTGAATCTCACATTCGTAGTCGTTGAGCAATTCGACCCAACGTCGTTGTCTCATGTTTAATTCTTTCTGGTCGAAGATGTGTTGGAGGCTCTTGTGGTCTGTAAAGACAGTGCACTTGGTACCGTAAAGATAGTGCCTCCAGATTTTAAGAGCGAAGACCACTGCTCCAAGTTCTAAGTCGTGAGTGGTGTAATTGACCTCATGCGTTTTCAGTTTTCTTGAGGCATATGCAATCACCTTTCCCCTCTGCATTAGCACACAGCCCAGCCCTTGCTTCGAAGCGTCGCAATACACCACAAAGTCTTCGGTCCCTTCCGGAAGAGAAAGGATGTGTGCACTGCAAAGGGCTTGTTTCAAAGTCTGAAATGCAGCATTTTGCTTTTCTCCCCAGTTGTAGGTCACACCTTTCTGGGTTAAAGCGGTAAGAGGCTTTGCGATGCTGGAGAAATTCTGGATGAACCTTCGGTAATAACCGGCAAGACCTAGAAACTGGTGAATCTCGGTTGGTGTGGTTGGTGTAGACCAGTTTTCGATAGCCTTGATCTTTGAGGGGTCCACGTGGATTCCTTCCTTGCTGACCACGTGACCGAGGAAGTCCACTTTTCTAATCGAAAACTCACATTTTGAGAATTTTGCATAAAGTTTCTCAGTTCGCAACGTCTCTAAGACTTGCCTCAGGTGTTGACTATGTTCCTCTTTATTCTTTGAATAAATGAGTATATCGTCTATGAATACTATCACAAATTTATCTAAGAATGGACGACATACCTGATTCATTAGATCCATGAATACGGTCGGGGCATTAGTTAGTCCGAACGGCATCACTACGAACTCATAATGTCCGTATCTCATTCGGAAGGCCGTCTTGGGAACATCACTCTCTAGGACACGCAGCTGGTGATATCCCGACCTTAGATCGATCTTGGAGAAGTAGTTGGCTCCTTGGAGTTGATCGAATAATTCGTCAATTCGGGGTAGGGGGTATCGATTCTTGATGGTAAGTTTGTTGAGTCCTCGGTAGTCGATGCACATCCTGAACGATCCATCTTTCTTTTTCACGAACAATACGGGTGCTCTCCATGGCGAGAAACTCGGCCTGATGAATCCTTTTCCAAGTAGTTCATTCAGTTGGCTGGATAGCTCCTGCATCTCTGCCGAGGCTAACCGATAGGGTGCTTTGGCTACTAGGGTAGCTCCGGGGATTAGATCGATTCTAAACTCGACTTGTCTTGCGGGTGGTATTCTTGGAAGGTCCTCGGGAAACACGTCGGGAAAATCACATATGTCAGGCACATCCTTGATGTCCCGGACTTCGCATTTCACGTCCACAACATGCGCTAAGAATGCGTGACACTCCTTGCGTAGGTACTTCTGAGCTTGGATACTTGAGATGATACTAAGAGTGGTACTAGGTTTGTCGCCCAAGACAAGGAAGTTTCGCCGGTTGGCAGATTAAGGAGAACGGCCTTATCATAACATAGAATGTCCGCACGATGTGAATGTCCGCACGATTCCATCGTTGTATTCATTACATGTTCAAAAGATAAATGCATAAACATCTTTCAAAAGAAGTAAATAATGCCAGTGCGTTATTCTCCAAAAGTTGATTTCCAAACCAGCCTAACGATTCCCTGAGAATACAAGTTATTTCAAATAAAAAGTGTCAACAATTTAGTTGGTGAGTTCATAAGAGATTTAGAAACATTGAATGCCATTCCAAAAACGAGTGTATATTTTCCAAGAAAATCCCATATTTCCTTATAAAAGTGTGAAATGCATGAGAATATTGGTATTGAAAAACGTAGATAGTTGAAACAAGAAAATCCCTTATTTTCCTAATAGTTGTTTGTTTAATGTTCAAGGCTAACATTTTGAAGCAATCCACATGCTTTAGAGAAGTTTTAAACATAGATTTATATAATAAGCCAATTAGAAGTTTTCAGTTTGATAGATAATGAATAACCGTAGTAACTACTTATTCATTATTCAAAAGTACTATAGTAGTTGTATATCCGATGAGTTTTATAACCATACTGAACATAATATGCCTGTAGCGACGTTCTTCAGGCGTCGTAGCGTTATGACAAACTGTCACCCCAAAAGTCGGACTGTAGCTAACAGCCAGGGTGCGGGATCATGACTTCCCGTATAGATCTATACACATTTGACACGTTCTCCGAACGGGAGACTCTGGTTATAGACAGGACTTGTAGCGATACCTTTTATCTAAAAGGCAGTGTTTGAAGATATACACGTCTCATGGATTCTCAACTAAGTCTGTATCAAAGTGATAGTTTTGTATGCAAAGTTTATCCTTTTTCACAATGTTTGACCAACATAAATCACAAGTTTGTAGAATATATGAAACGGTTTAACAACGAAAGATACATTGGTGTTACTAAATACTTTGTATAAATCCATTGCATGCAAAGTATAACAAGAGTTTTCTCATAATAGAACTTAATCACAAGTGATTCATTTGATAGAAACGAGTAAATGAGATTTTTACGAAATACATGATAATAACGGTATGTTTACTTTTATTCCTCCCCTAAAAGAGTATAAAAGCATTTAAAATGTATTTAAAGAGTGTTCGAAGGGGATATGAACTCACTTGATAGTTTGAAGATAGTGAGATGGTGTAACAACCCGAAGTTGTTCATCGCCGAAAACCCATTCTACCCGTATAACTCGTCGGAAATCGAAATGTCCTGATATCCTTTTTGGGTTTAGTTAGTAAAATTTATATGTTTATTTTAACTCAATGAGTGTCCAAGTTTTAGGAACTATATAAACATGTTTAACCTCTCATTTGAAGCTTTTTCCTACTCTCTCTACTCTCTCTCTAACCTCTCTCCTAAATCCAAAGATTAAGGGTCCAAAACTCAATTTTAAGGCCTCAAATCCTTAAGGTGCCTTCCTAGCCTTAATCTATAGCATGTTTGGTTTCCAAATTTTACATTTAATCATGAAATAGGACAACATATGTGAGTTTACGGCCCAGGAGGCTGCCTAGGCCGTAAACACCATTTTGAAGGGTTTTAAGCCCTTAAACTCCTTCCTAAACTCATTTGGACTTTAGATATGCCTAAGGGACTTCAAGATATGGACTTAGAACATTTAAAACTTTGATTTTGAGTCATTTGAAGGAGTTTACGGCCAACGCATAATCTTGGGCCGTAAACTCATGTAAATGGGGTTTTTCATGCCCTTTAAACCCTTCCAAATCACTTCTATGGTTTAGATATGAATTATAGGACCTTGGTTTTAGCATTTGGACAGTTGAAACATAACTTTTGAGGGACTTATGTGAGTTTACGGCCAAGGTGAGTGCTTGGGCCGTAAACTCCCCAAAACAAGTCATAAATTCAATTCTAAGGTGTTAGAAAGCCATCCAACACCACCAAAAGCCTTGGAATAAATCAAAGGACCAACCAAAAATAGTTTAAGGGACTTAAACACATCATTTGTAGGATTTCTAAGAGTTTACGGCCAGGGCTTGTTCTTGGGCCATAAACTCCATAATTCATGGTGTTAGAATGCTAACTAAACACCCCTAAAGCCTTTAGATGAATTTTGATGAATTTTAGAAGCCCTTCTATGCAAGTTTTAGGCCTTGAAACACCTTGTAGCCCTCTATAGAAGAGTTTACGGCCATGAGGGGGGTCTCATGGGCCGTAAACTCCATAACACCCCTCAAATGTCCCATAAAACTCATGTTAGGCCTTGGAATAATTCTATTAATCACATGTGATTTATTTTAGCAACATTTAACACCATTTTCATGAGGATTAAGGAGTTTACGGCCAGGAGCCTATGCTGGGCCGTAAACTCCCATAATTTAATCATTTTGGTGATTTAAATCCATTCCAAGCATTTAGAACCAAACCTAGAAACATTCCCTTAAGTGTTTCAAGCCATTTTTGACCTTAACTCACCCCACCATGAGTTTACGGCCGTAAACTCATAGGTAGAGGGTTATGAGGCCGTAAACTCCTTATGGAGTGTTCCTTTGATGTCCCAATTCATTATCCTAACTATATGTTTCCCTAAACGCCACCCAGGTCCTTCCAAACACTTGTATCGGAGTGTTTTCGCGACTTGAAGCAAGTGTCCCTATCATATAAATAAACTAAGTCCTAATTAGATACAAATGTGTATCTTTACATTATAATCAGGAACCTCGTGTATTTACAAGCCCCGGATCAACTCTTAGCGTTCAAATCGACCCATTTCTCGTCCGGTGAGTTCATACCCCTACGCCTTTTTCACTGTTTTTAACTGTTTTTAGGGGGGGCGGGGAATACAAACAAACCATAACTGTTTTCAAATCATAACATTTATGTGTTTCAAATAGTATCTGGCAAACTTATAAACTCTTTTACTCCTTATGTATTATGTTGAGCATAAGGAATGATTTATCGATTTCAACTAAATGGATTTTAGTTAAGAAAATAATCAAACTAATCAAATTATTATGGGAATAATTTGGGTTTCTATGTTTCTCTTTATATCATGTCCTAATATCTGTATTAAGCTATTAGATAAACTATGTCTGATTCAGTTTATCTCCGTATCATTCGAATGTTTTGCCAGATAGTTTCATTGTATGTATCTATTTTTCACTGTATCATGTCTTAAAGTCTTTGTATGTTTGTTATCGAATCAGAATCCTGTAAATAGTTTAATACTAGCTTGTGAGATAGTCACTACCCTTTATGGATGATCAAGTAAATCCTCTCCGGAAGTGTAACCAGAGTCTCCTGGAGGGAGAGCGAGGAATTTGTGAATAGATCTATTCGGGACTGACAATCCCACACCTTAACTGCTAGCTACAGTTAGGTGGGCACGCCTGGGGTGACAAATTCTGTATATCGTCCGACGTCTGACTATCGTGAAGGAGGTCTCGTTGTCATATCAGCATGGTTACCCGACTCACAATACGTATTACTATAAACTTATTCACAGCTAGGATTGTTTAGAAACTAAATCTTATACGGGATGATAATCCCATGGTCTTGTATCTATATCTCGTTCGGGATGGTAATCCCATGGTTTTAGGTCTATATCTCGTTCGGGATGATAATCCCATGATCTTGTGTCTATATCTCGTTCGGGATGGTAATCCCATGGTTTTGAAACTAAATCTTATACGGGATGATAATCCCATGATTTTATTAATCTATCATATATCTAGTTTCGGGATAGTGATCCCATGGTTTTATCAAGCTATTTTATATCTACTTTCAGGATAGTGATCCCATGGTCTTTATCGAATTATCTTATAACTGGTTCGGGATGTTAGTCCCAAGGTTTTCAAAATACTTTCTATCTACAGTTCGTCTAAATTATAGTTTTGTATATTAAACTATGCTATGTGTTATTCAATCAATCTTGCATTTAGGAAAATATGGGATTTTCCTGGGGTTAACTTATATCTTGTAACTGAACTGTAACGAAAGATAACTTAACTAATTAACATAAGAAAATATGGGATTTTCTTGAATAACAAACCTTTTCGGAAAACTAAAGGAAATCGATACATTTTCACAAAACAAAACCGCTTATGAACTCACCAGCTTTATGCTGATTTTCAAACTGCTTGTATTCTCAGGTCCAAGTTAGACAGGTACCCGGCGATATCTTTTGGTGAAGACGGAGTGCTCCGAAGACTCGTCTCTTTTGTTCATATGATATATGTATAACTTTTGTACAATTTACTTTTGAACCAATTGTAAACTTTCATATATATGTAATGTAATGGTTGTTTACTGTGATTACTATGTACATTGGATTTGATACTCAACGTGGAGTCAACCCCGGGAACGTTTCCGCCTTTGGTTTTCGGGGTGTGACAGATTGGTATCAGAGCCCTTGTTTATAGTGAACAGAGTATACCAAACCTTAAATGGTATAAAACTATAAACATTAAGGGGCCTAAGTGCTCTGAATTAAAAGTATCCTACAAAATATAAGTATTTTCAAAAAGTATTTAAGTATGCCGAGCCGTCGAAATCAATAACTATAAGTAGAACAGAACATAAGTAAACGGGTGTTGTACGCTGCGGTTAAACCTGGGCAGTTATGTAGTCGTGTCTAGGGTTAATATAGCCTGGCCAACTATATGCATTCGAGACACGGCCAACATGTGCTTGGGAGTGACTGTAGTATTTGGCATACCTAAAACTTACCCAATATCCCAAACAACGAATCGTCGCTGCAGCGAACCATGAAATACTATGGGAGTATTTCTCGAGCCGATCCTTTGTAGAAATTTTCATATACGCGTTATTCCTTGATCATTCCTCTAGCGATAAAATGTTCTATCTTGATAACTCCTTTCTGCTTTATCGCTTAGTATGATGCTATATTTGCCTTGATGAGATATCTCCTGTCCCATATCTCTTGATTCAATTCAGAGGACTTATGATCCTCTCTTTCCTGATCTTTCTAAATCAAGATGCCTCCAAGAAAGAGACCCAGCTCAACGAACAATAGCAATCCTCCTCCGCCACCACCTCCTATTCAAATCGATTTGGAAACACTTCAGGCAACTATTTCTGCTACTATATCAGCTCTCTTACCTCAACTGAACTCGAGGGGTTCGGGAGGTGAAACCCAAAACCCAGATGATAGCCAGGGACACCAAAAAGGGGGTTCTTATAAAGACTTCATGAACGCAAAACCGACATTCTTCGATGACACAGGGGGTGTCATTGCTTTAACCCGATGGTACGAGAGAATCGAATCAATCTTTGAAATATGTGGCTGTTCGGAGTCTGATAGAGTCAAGTTTGCCGCCTGTACCTTCCTAGACAAAGCCCTGACTTGGTGGAATAGCCGAGTCAAATCCTTAACTTTACTTGTAGCCAATGCTATGGGCTGGGAAGCTATGAAGGAGCTTCTTCTCGTAGAGTATTACCCTCGGGGCGAACTTCAGAAGCTAGAACACGAACTTTGGAACCTTAAGATGAAGGGTTCCGACATAGCTGCTTATACCTCAAGATTTTATGATCTGCCATTACTTTGTCCGGGAATGGTTACCGCGGAAACTAAAAAGATAGAGAGATTCATCTGGGGGTTGACCCAGCCAACAAAGGGGAATGTCTTGGCTGCGAAGCCAGACACATATGACAGTGCCAAATGTCTTGCGAAAATCTTGATCGATCACGAAGATAACTATGATGAAGAAGCTACTACCTCCAAGCCAGTCACTAGGGGAGGCGGAAGTAAAAAGAAATCCTGGAACAAGCGAAAGGCCCAGAGTACGCAAGGGTCTTCTAAGAAACAGCAAACGGTAGCAGTCCATGCTGCTACTGCCCCTGTTGCTGTTTCTGCTGTAGGTTCCACAACCCAAACTCCCGCCAGTGGATACACTGGTACCCTTCCTTGGTGTGGTAAGTGCAACTACCACCACCGCATTCCTGGACCATGTCGCGAAAGGATCTGCGACAACTGTGGCAATAAGGGCCATCTTGCGCGAACCTGTAGAAAACCAGCCAAGCCAACGAACCAACCATCCGGAGCGGGAATCAGCTCGGCCTGTTACAATTATGGTGAAGCTGGACACTTCAAAAGGAATTGTCCCAAGACAGCTACAACCACAAATCCCTCTGCTGCCGCAGGTATATCTCTCTTTGATAATTCTTATACTTGCAACTCTTTTTGATTTTGGGTGCAAAAGGGAACCCCGTTATCTATCTATTCGAACATTTTCTAAACTCAATCCTTCATATGTGATCGAAACGTGTACCGTCGAGACAACTAACTAGTAAGATAGAGAACATTAACTTAGTACCTATAGATTGAATCCTCAGTCCAGAGGACTATTCTGTTCCATTCGATTTATAAAGGGGGAAACTTTCTATGAAAATACTTTGATGCTATGTTTAACATGAAATGACCGAGTCTCATTCATGTTGTTATCTTTGCTTTCGAAAGGGTCGCTCGTCTAGATTTTTCCTCGACCTTGTTCTCGTGATCTTCGGCATCAAACTTTCGTATCATTCTATGCCTTAGAACTCAAAAGTTTTCCCAATGTGAATTACCATGCATCCCTCGTTTCTGTGATTATTGAGAAACGGGAAGTTAGCAACTCTTTCCACTAAATGTCTATCCCGAAGGATTCCCGGGAGTTTCTTTCGAGCGTCTAGTTTAGTCTCACATCAGACCTTTCGAGATCTTCGTGGAGATCGATTCTGCAACCTTCAAGTTTTGGATGCCCTTAGAGCTTGGTAACATCTATCTAGACCATCACGTCTCGAATCCTTAGAAGCACCTACTCGATGAAACCCTTGTGATTCCTTTGAGGAAACCGAAGTCATTCAGGGTTAGAACTTCCGCGAGAAAACAGATTGATATCGTAGATTGAGAGAGAGTCAAAGTACAAAACCAAGACACGTCCCGCTAATGAGAATTCGTTAGAACGCCCAGTAGAGACCAAATTCCACTTGGGAAAGTGAAGATCCAAAGCAACAAATCTATTCGTGTCTCATTCCAATCCATGATCTGTATCTTATTCTTTGAATTTCGGGACGAAATTCCCTCTAACGGGGGGATAATGTAACAACCCGAAGTTGTTCATCGCCGAAAACCCATTCTACCCGTATAACTCGTCGGAAATCGAAATGTCCCGATATCGTTTTTCGGTTTAGTTAGTAAAATTTATATGTTTATTTTAACTCAATGAGTGTCCAAGTTTTAGGAACTATATAAACATGTTTAACCTCTCATTTGAAGCTTTTTCCTTCTCTCTCTACTCTCTCTCTAACCTCTCTCCTAAATCCAAAGATTAAGGGTCCAAAACTCAATTTTAAGGCCTCAAATCCTTAAGGTACCTTCCTAACCTTAATCTATAGCATGTTTGGCTTCCAAATTTGACATTTAATCATGAAATAGGACAACATATGTGAGTTTACGGCCCAGGAGGCTGCCTAGGCCGTAAACACCATTTTGAAGGGTTTTAAGCCATTAAACTCCTTCCTAAACTCATTTGGACTTTAGATATGGCTAAGGGACTTCAAGATATGGACTTAGAACATTTAAAACTTTGATTTTGAGTCATTTGAAGGAGTTTACGGCCAACGCATAATCTTGGGCCGTAAACTCATGTAAATGGGGTTTTTCATGCCCTTTAAACCCTTCCAAATCACTTCTATGGTTTAGATATGAATTATAGGACCTTGGTTTTAGCATTTGGACACTTGAAACATAACTTTTGAGGGACTTATGTGAGTTTACGGCCAAGGTGAGTGCTTGGGCCGTAAACTCCCCAAAACAAGGCATAAATTCAATTCTAAGGTGTTAGAAAGCCATCCAACACCACCAAAATCCTTGGAATAAATCAAAGGACCAACCAAAAATAGTTTAAGGGACTTAAACACATCATTTGTAGGATTTCTAAGAGTTTACGGCCAGGGCTTGTTCTTGGGCCGTAAACTCCATAATTCATGGTGTTAGAATGCTAACTAAACACCCCTAAAGCCTTTAGATGAATTTTAGAAGCCCTTATATGCAAGTTTTAGGCCTTGAAACACCTTGTAGCCCTCTATAGAAGAGTTTACGGCCATGAGGGGGGTCTCATGGGCCATAAACTCCATAACACCCCTCAAATGTCCCATAAAACTCATGTTAGGCCTTGGAATAATTCTATTAATCACATGTGATTTGTTTTAGCAACATTTAACACCATTTTCAGGAGGATTAAGGAGTTTACGGCCAGCAGCCTATGCTAGGCCGTAAACTCCCATAAGTTAATCATTTTGCTGATTTAAATCCATTCCAAGCATTTAGAACCAAACCTAGAAACATTCCCTTAAGTGTTTCAAGCCATTTTTGACCTTAACTCACCGCACCATGAGTTTACGGCCGTAAACTCATGGGTAGAGGGTTATGAGGCCGTAAACTCCTTATGGAGTGTTCCTTTGATGTCCCAATTCATTATCCTATCTATATGAGTCCCTAAACGCCACCCGGGTCCTTCCAAACACTTGTATCGGAGTGTTTTCGCGACTTGAGGCAAGTGTCCCTATCATATAAATAAACTAAGTCTTAATTAGATACAAATGTGCATCTTTACATTATAATCAGGAACCTCGTGTATTTACAAGCCCCAGATCAACTCTTAGCGTTAAAATCGACACATTTCTCGTCCGGTGAGTTCATACCCCTACGCCTTTTTCACTGTTTTTAACTGTTTTCAGGGGGGGAATACAAGCAAACCATAACAGTTTTCAAATCATAACATTTATGTGTTTCAAATAATATCTGGCAAACTTATAAACTCTTTTACTCCTTATGTATTATGTTGAGCATAAGGAATGATTTATCGATTTCAACTAAATGGATTTTAGTTAAGAAAATAATCAAACTAATCAAATTATTATGGGAATAATTTGGGGTTCTATGTTTCTCTTTATATCATGTACTAATATCTGTCTTAAGTTATTAGATAAACTATGTCTGATTCAGTTTATCTCCGTATCATTCGAATGTTTTGCCAGATAGTTTCATTGTATGTATCTATTTTTCACTGTATCATGTCTTAAAGTCTTTGTATGTTTGTTATCGAATCAGAATCCTGTGAATAGTTTAATACTAGCTTGTGAGATAGTCACTACCCTTTATGGATGATCAAGTAAATCCTCTCCGGAAGTGTAACCAGAGTCTCCTGGAGGGAGAGCGAGGAATTTGTGAATAGATCTACTCGGGACTGACAATCCCACACCTTAACTGCTAGCTACAGTTAGGCGGGCACGCCTGGGGTGACAAATTTTGTATATCGTCCGACGTCTGACTAACGTCAAGGAGGTCTCGTTGTCATATCAGCATGGTTACCCGACTTACAATACGTATTAATATAAACTTATTCACGGCTAGGATTGTTTAGAAACTAAATATTATACGGGATGATAATCCCATGGTCTTGTATCTATATCTCGTTCGGGATGGTAATCCCATGGTTTTAGGTCTATATCTCGTTCGGGATGATAATCCCATGATCTTGTGTCTATATCTCGTTCGGGATGGTAATCCCATGGTTTTGAAACTAAATCTTATACGGGATGATAATCCCATGATTTTATTAATCTATCATATATCTAGTTTCGGGATAGTGATCCCATGGTTTTATCAAGCTATTTTATATCTACTTTCAGGATAGCGATCCCATGATCTTTATCGAATTATCTTATAACTGGTTCGGGATGTTAGTCCCAAGGTTTTCAAAATACTTTCTATCTACAGTTCGTCTAAATTATAGTTTTGTATATTAAACTATACTATGTGTTATTCAATCAATCTTGCATTTAGGAAAATATGGGATTTTCCTGGGGTTAACTTATATCTTGTAAATGAACTGTAACGAAAGATAACTTAACTAATTAACATAAGAAAATATGGGATTTTCTTGAATAACAAACCTTTTCGGAAAACTAAAGGAAATCGATACATTTTCACAAAACAAAACCACTTATGAACTCACCAGCTTTATGCTGATTTTCAAACTGCTTGTATTCTCAGGTCCAAGTTAGACAGGTACCCGGCGATATCTTTTGGTGAAGACGGAGTGCTCCGAAGACTCATCTCTTTTGTTCATATGATATATGTATAACTTTTGTACAATTTACTTTTGAACCAATTGTAAACTTTCATATATATATGTAATGTAATGGTTGTTTACTGTGATTACTATGTACATTGGATTTGATACTCAACGTGGAGTCAACCCCGGGAACGTTTTTGCCTTTGGTTTTCGGGGTGTGATAGATGGAAAACCGGACAGAGTTTCGCCTCGGGAAACGGACTTTTCTCGGGATTCTCGGGAATCTCGGGAGTAAAATCGACCCTCGGGACTTGAGCAAAAAGACCAGAGCTTCGGGTTTGAACGGGCACGGAAAACGAGGCAAGATTGTGAGAGAAAGGAGAGAAATGAGCATTTTTCTCGGAAGCCCTCGCATTCTATTTATAGGAAGGCTGAACCGCCTCGGTACGCGGGGCGTACGCTCGTACGTAGCGCGTACGCGTACGTCATGCATGACCGAAGCCTCGACTGCCTCGGCTTCGGATGGGACGGATCGGATGGGGCAGTGGGTCGTCGGATGGGACAGTGGGTCGGAAGCCTCGGATAGGGCGACGTGGACGATCAAAGGCCAAGTCTCTCGGGTACGCAGGGCGTACAGGGGTACGCAGCGCGTACCTCGGATGAGGACGCTGACTCCTCTTCGGATAAGGTCCGAATTTTGAATTAAATAAATATATAATTTATTTAATAAACTTCAAAAATTCATATCTTCTTCATACGAACTCCGTTTTCGATGGTCTTTATATCCACGCGTAGGTGAGACTACGCTCTACAACTTTCGTTTAGACTCCGTCGGCAAATTCCGAAATTATTTTTATTATTTATTTTATAACTCATCGTGATTAAGGAATTTCTTTAAAAATTCATAACTTCTTTATCTGATGTCGGTTTTTGCCAAACTTTTCATCGCTGAAATACCATTGTCGAGACCTTCGATTCTCGTTTAGGTCATTCCGGCCAAAAGTCACTCGATCTCCGATTCGAGTTTTTAGCTGACTGTTGCTAAGCTGAACTTGGAAAAATCATAACTTCAATATATGAAGTCAGATTTGAGCATCCTCTTTAAGTATGATCCCGGTTTAATGATATTACAAATAATAGGAATTTAAATAGATACTTTTTGGGGCATTTTATTCCCAAAGTAAATTTTATTACCCCAAGATGGTTACAATACTTGACTTTTTAGGTCAATGCAAAGAGTTGAAATATCGGGTTGTTACATTTATGGGTTGATATACTCAATTCACTATAAACAATGCTCTAATACCAATCTGTCACACCCCAAAACCGAGAACGGCGGAAACGTTCTAGGGCGGAGGACGTCATGTAAAGTATCACAACACGGTATAATAGTAAACAAGTAAACTACGTCACCCGTTGCATTAAATATATAATTTTAATACAAGTGTGTTCTGTAGTATATAAAACACCAAAATATTAATCAAAATATATGATGAGTCTTCTATGCACTCCATCTTCTCAAAAGCTGGCATCTGTACCTGTCTACTGATGACCTGAGAATACAAGTTATTTTGAAAGAGTTTATCACCATTAAAGCTGGTGAGTTTATAAGTATTCAGTGTCTATGTTTGTATGAAAATTTTTGAAACAGTGTTTGAAGTACGTATTTGTAAACATTTGTAGTAAAAGTATGTGGATGTTTGTAAGAGTTTATAAAAGTTTGTAACTCCTAGAAACTCCTATATTTTCTACTAAAAGTAGCCTTCTACCTAGGCACAACAGTTTTGTATGTTTGTTTCTTGTAAAAGTGTGTAATTTTCCTAAGTGTAACCATCATTATCAAAATATAGTTTGTACATTTATATTTAAGTGAAGTAATCACCAAATAAATGTAAAGGGAAAATTAATGTAGTACAGTAGTGTTGTATTATAGGAACTACTGCTGTACTAACTACCTTAACTGGCTGTATAACAAGGTATTATGTGATTAATTGTAACATACTATCGACTATGAAACACGACAATGTAAGTCGTCAAAAGGTATGACATTTGGTACCCGAAGACTTGCCGCTCCCACTGTAGCTAGCAATAAGGTGTAGGATATTCAATCCAGTATAGATATATATCCAAAATCACACTCTCCCTCCAGGAGATTCTGGTTACAACTCGGTCCATGACGATGAAGGCATGCTCCAATAAAGTGGATCACCTTTATGTTATAGTATTCTTATATATGTAATGTATGTACATCTGTAATGAAGGTATTGTTTCTCATCATAGTATCATTGTATATGTTCCCATACTAGTATAGTTGTATAAACTCTGGTCATAGTATTGTTGTATATGTTCCCATACTAGTATAGTTGTATAAACTCATGAATGAACTAACTCTTGTGTGACAACCCGGAAAATTCTAACTTGCATTCTTCATTTCTTATCAATAATAGACTCGTTTTGCTATCTTGTAGTACCATTTAGGGTCTATTGGAGCATTCTAAATGTGTTATAATCAAGGTTGGAGTGTGGAAAAGAGTTAACTCGAAGTGTAGGAATCAAAACCGGGCCAAACACTTTAACACATGGAGTGTGCGGCCATACACTTGAGTGTGCGGCCACATACTCTTGTTTGCAGCCTCACACCCTTCCCAACCGCACACTCCACCTATACATACCACACTTAGTCATTTTTTAACACTTCTTTCACTTCTTCAAACATAGAACTCGAAAACCCTCTCAAGTATCATCCATTATCCTTAAAGATCTTCATAAAAGGTACCAAGAACACCAAGAACACCATCTGGCCGCACACATGGCAGCACACACCATCTGGCAGCACACATGGCCGCACACAGGGCCGCACACAAGTGCTGGCAGCACACTAGGCCGCACACCTGGCCGCACACACACATATAGTGTGTATTTTGGCCATACACCCTCTTGTATAGCCTTATAAACCCTCATACAATCATATATGATTGTAACACTTCATTATAAGTGTTTAGTAGTCCCTAAGGTGGTCCCAACATCATTATTCAGTCATTTATAACACTATTTATATTCATATATATGCCAATATATGCTAAATAGGATTCGCGTGTGTACTCAAGCCACCACATGATACTTAGCAACTGGTCCAACATTTTCATCAGAACCACTCACTATAGGTGAGTTCATAACCCTTAATCAATGTTTTAAACTGTTTTTAAAAGTTTTATGGGGGGGGGGGGGGTTACAAGTAGAGTTAAGCTAATTATTATATCAATCACATGTGATTAATATGCAACATTCAAATGATTTACTACACATTAGCCGTTTTACCAAACAGTTTCCTTCAAATGATTTTTATAAACATTTTATATGTTTTAAACTCCTTATTACACTGTACATTTTACTCTGTATATCACATTTCAAACTTATTTATAATTGTGTTTCAAACAAATGTTTCCTTATACTTAAACTGTTTTATCAAACCTATGCCTTCAAACTGTTTTATTGGTTGACATCAAGTCGATCTTTTTTGAAAATAATAATTATGTTCAAATGTTTTACAAAACTTATTTATGCTTTTATATTATAAATTGCATGCCTCTATATGTATAGTTATACCAGAAATGTTTAAAAGACTTAGGAAAGCTATCCACCCTATTTCCTTTTCGCGCTTGAGATGTGGTCTGGTGGGATATCAGGTACTCGTCCAAAGGTCGTTTAAATATTAGTTATATAATATATATATACATATATAGTCATAAAGGTCCTTCCAATTCATCCCATGCCCTTGGGTAGCAAGGGTATACATCCATGTCCATACGTACCAGTTAGATTACTAGTAAACTACCATATGGGTAGTTTAGGAAGATACTAGAACTATTACTAGAACACAATATCATACTATGAGTCGGTTCATTCATGAGTCAATACTTAGTACTATGAGAACATATACAACTATACTAGAAAAGAACATATACAACTATACTAGAGAAGAACATATACAACTATACTAAGAGAAGAACATATACAACTATACTAGAGAAGAACATATACAACTATACTAGAGAGAGAACATACACAACTATGCTAGAAAGAGAACATATAGAACGATGCTAGAACGAGTACATCACTATACTTGCTAGGTAGAGAGCACGTACGATACTAGCTAGAACATTACAGTACATTACCATACTACTACATAGCTATGGTCACATGATCATATTTACATGAGTACATTTACCAGAATTACTAGTACATTTTATATGTATTGATTCTGTTATATAATCCTCATTCTTATCTTTACCTTGTGATTCAATCACATAATCGACGAGATAGATTGGATTTAATATCCTAGTACCCAAGGATACATTGTGGGACTAACCATTCCTAGAATCTCTGTTAGCTACAGAGGTAAAAGCACATCCACGGATGTCAACGGTTGATACCATTACAGGTATACTTTTGGGGACTGACTATTCATATACCCAGTTGTTAGCAACAAAGGTAAATGTACATCTACGGATCTCTTCAGTTAACATTGTTAGTTGCCCTTGTTTCAAAAGGGTAATACTAATACAGCTTGGTCTTGGTTGAAGATTACATTCAGAACAGTTAGGTCTTGGTAGAAGACTACATTCAGAACAGTTAGGTCTTGGTAGAAGACTACATTCAGAACAGTTAGGTCTTAGTAGAAGACTACATTCAGAACAGTTAGGTCTTGGTAGAAGACTACATTAGGAACAGTTAAATCTTGGTAGAAGACTCTGTTTGTTACTAATAGGAATCATAGGGATTTCTAGGGCTTTTCAAACGTTTACAGTTGTTTTACAAACATTTTCATACCTACAGTTCATTTACATTTTCAATACTTACAATTCGTATACATACAAATACTTACATTTCAAATACATACAAGTAGTTACTTACAAATTAAGACACTAAAATACTTATGACCTCACCAGCTTCAAAGCTGATACTCGCTTTCAAAATTACTTGTATCCTCAGGTCATCATAGACAGGTACCGATGCAAGGAGAAAGGAAGATGGAGCTTGTTCAAGACTCATCTTTCATTTTGATTTATGCTTTAGTGTTTATCAAAATTTGATAGAACATACTTGTATAATAATTATATTATTAATGCAATGGATGATGTTGTTGCTTGTTTACTACTGTACATTGTTGTGATACTGTACATGACATCCTCCGCCCCAGAACGTTTCCGCCGTTCTTGGTTTTGGGGTGTGACAGATTGGTATCAGAGCATTGCTTATAGTGAACTAAGTATATCAACCCATAAAAGATATACTAACTATAAATACATAAGGGATTAAAAATACTCTGACCAAGAGTTTGTACATTAAATAATAAAATATTTAATAAAGTATACATGCTGCATTCATACTAAAATCAGTGTCACTAGGACACTACAAAAGAATTACAATTGTTGGGCAACACAAGTGGGCTTAGAGACATATAGTCAAAACTGGGAAGATATAGCCTGATCACCAATATTATCCGAAGGTTGACTAGCATGTGCCTAAGTTTAATTGTGTGATTGCAACAATGCTAAAATCTTACCAACCCTACCACAATGAGAACAATAGAACATAACATTAAAATTAAAATACTATAGGAGTATTTGGTGTTACTATAAGTACTTTATACATGAGAACTAAAACGGGATCTTCATTACTAAGTTGATAGTTGCTAAGTGGATACACTAAGGGTATATGTAATTAGGATGTTATAGACTTAGAATCTGTGGGAATTTTACTTCACCCCTATTCTGTGTGAATTTGGAGTTAAGATCACTTATTCGAAGGCCTATCCTGTTTAGATTACACATAGTTGGTATGCACTTCACAAATAGCGGTGTAACTAATGAAGGTTTTCTAAATAATTATCTAGATAGTTCGTCTAATAATTATTTCTTACCCAAATTCTCGCGTAGATAACGCTGGACTCCATCTCCACGACAACCAGTACCTCCCGAATGAGGTCATTGCTGGTTGGTTCGGAGAAGAACCAGAGAATGATCATCCGATCCCTTTGAATGATCACCATGATGAAAACCTTTCGTACAATGCTAACTCCGAACCATAGGTTGAGAACCTACCCCAAGCAACTCCCTTTCCAATTCCTAACCCTCGTCCGGCTTTTCATGGCCCGACTCTTGAGTGGGTGGAATGCTGGGAAACATGGAGCCAAGGACAAGATCAGCCCATGCCATTTAATGGCGACTGAAGCTTTTACAACTTGGGGGCTCAGCAGATAGAGTCTTGCAAATCTTGGTCCGCAGAGTGGCCCGAAATGAGATTCAAGGCAGGACAGCCTTACATCAGACTACCGAAGTTATCGCCGATGCGAGAATGCATACCCTCCGCACCATTCGTCTAGAAGATGCTCACGAGAGATCAGAGAGAAACCATGAAACCCTACAGCAAGCACTGGCTGAATCACAAGCCGAAGTCATAGAGTTCTGAGTACGCCAGAGAGTGTATGAAAGACACCTACTTGATGTGGAATGTCAACTGGCTGAACTGAGAGTTCACCAGAGGGATGACTGTCGCCGGTAGTAGACGCTTTACTTTATTTTCCTTATTAAAAGGAATCGTTTTTTTTTCTGTCCATGCCCGATGTGGCATTTTCTATGAAATTATCCTGTACTGTAAGTACTTATGGTTAGGTCTTTATGTTGTCAAAACTATCTTCGTTGGATATGATGTAAGACCTTTACAAGGTCATTTTCCCGAATCTTTACGTCGTGAATATCCAAGATATTGACAGCCGGCTAACTTCTGTGTCATTCTTCATTCAAGTACTTTTATCATACCTTCATTGGAGTCTATCTAAATCATGCTTTAGTCAAGTCATTGGACTATAGTAATTTAGCTCCGGAGACACTTCCAACTCTCTTTTAGTGGTTGGATCTTGTTTTTCGCCAACCCACGATACCTCGGCTTGAACGACAAACGTCTTGAGACCATTCTACGAACTTACTTGTACTTATTACTAGGACTGCATCATAGGGATGTAGGTCAAACTTTCGAGAACATACTCTTACTCTTTTCTTGAGCAATCTAAGTACATCTAGGGTCAACCTGAATCGCTCACAAATCCTTATCTTTCGTGTTACAGAATCATGTCGTCATTAGGAAATAATCAGCCGAACAACGAAACCCCCATCCTCCATATCGACACCGCTACATTACAAGCTGCAGTAGCAGCTGCTGTGACAACTTTCCTTACACACATCAACTCAGGCAACACAAACATGACTGAAAAAGGAGTCGAGAGTTTAGATGGTAGTACCAAATCGGGAAACCAACAAACAGTAATAGTCGTTGGCTCGCAAAGCCGAAAGACAGAGAACAAGAAACGAAAGCGCCAAGCCCAGAAAGAACGCAAGAAATCCCAAAAACTTGTTATGCAACAGCAACAAGTGGAAACCCCTGCTATCCCAATACCGAGCAGGACATACGAGGGAAAACTCCCGAAGTGTGATAAGTGTAGTTTCCATCATCATGGGGCTTGCCAAGAGATGCAGTGCTGCAATTGCCTAAACATAGGGCACCATGCTCGTGGCTGTGGAGCACCGGCATGACCCATCACTCAAGTCCTTTTCAGCGGGACTAACCCTACACACGAGGGTAGTTATAACGCCGAACGCTTTAAGAAGCAATTTTCAAAGTGGAGTAACGAGGAGGGCACTCGTTTCCACATAACATTGGCTAAACACCGCAATGCCGTCACCAAAGCTAGTACTAGCCAGTCATGCCACCAATGCGGTGAAATAGGGCACTTCAAGAAGGATTTCCCTATAACAAAGAACTCGGGTGCTGATGGGAAGATTCTCAGGATCACAGCTGCAGGAGAGCCTACTCCGGAACCATCGTTAATGTAATTTAGGCGTTTCGTTGTAACAGACTTGTAAACCATCCAGAACTAGTGCAACTAGAGTCTTACCTTTTGCGAGATCTTGTCTGTTTAGGGATTCTTGTGCTGTGTATACTTGTCTTTTGTAGTATATCTTATTCGCAGCAATAGTCTTGTGGTAAATCTGAAGTACTCTGTTCATGGTTGCACGGTTGTATTTTTTCTGTAAACGTCTTATGTTCAAATCTAATGTCTTTAAGTTTCAGTATGATTCCGACATTATCATACGACTCGATTCAATTTGATGCTCACGAAAACATCTTCATACGTTCATCTCTTTCTTCTAGATCACTTTTCCAGTGAGGCCGTCATATCAGAACACCGAAGTACTCATGCATGGAGTACCTTATAGTTCTTTTCTTTTCCGAAGAAACCCCCGAAGTACCACTCGTGTAGTACGTCAAGTTCAATCCAAGGATTCATACGATTAATCTATCACTGAGGAATGTATACATAAGAGCAATATATAATCAAGGTTCTACAGGTTTAGAATTGATGATTCCACTTTAACTTCTTTTTCCCCGATGGGATATGAGCTTAAAGAAGAATCAGTTATTCGACTACCTTTTCAATTTTAATTATATACGACTCGTATACACGAAATTGTGAATGTGAAACCAGGTATGAATTCTAATATGAACTTCAGGACGGAGAACTGCTTAAGCCTACGAGTAATCACATCATCATGTGAACAAACTTAGAACCCAGTACGACTCTCGTAAACAGATCACCCTATAGTTTAAACACCTACGGAGATACAAGAACAGTCCACACAACTCAGCGAACTACACAGCGATAGAATAAGAAGACTAGGCTTCTCATCCTGGAGAACCCCCAGTCTTGTTCTCATAGAGATCGACGGATTGCATCGTATGTGCCTTGGATATCGAGGACTCCGTCGATATTTTCATTAGAAATGATTATCTCTGCCTCGCATAGATGAAACGGGTCTGAGATCCGAATATCACTAGTTCGAGTTCTAGGGAAGGATGTCCGGAAGACTATCTTCCGAACTCGATGCGGACATTTCGAATCCATAGTGATACCTTTCGGATAGAACCAATACGCCCATAGCTTTCATGAGCTAAACGAATAGGCTACGTCTTTCTTACTAGGATCAGTTCGTCATTTCTCCAAGTAATGACTTACTTATCTACCCTCGTAGTAAGAAGAAAACCCATGGAAACATTTCCTACAGAGGAACTTTTAGCAAAGTTCTCTAGGCACAAGTTCTGAAATTGAAGAGTCAAATTTCTACGACACACTGATAGTAATGTGGGAAATTTTGAGTGCTTTTCAATTTGTCAAAACCATTTGGCATTTATCGACACTAGAGACGCCGACAGACATTCGCCAAATTCTAGGTCTTACCGACCTACTATCATAGTTCATTCAGAACTCCTCGCAAACTACAGAAATCTGTACGACTTTGACCCAGCAAGGGGTGGCCTTTGTCTGGGATGTAAAACAAGAAAAAGAAACCTTGGAGATTCCAATTGAGTGACCAAGTTTCTTAAGAGAACTCACTCTGGGAATGGCTTAACACGCTTCGTAACGCATGGAAGGCTAAATCCAAAATAGTTAGGAACACCGAGATTCTTATCAGAATCGGTCCTGTGCCTCGCTCAAACTAGACCTACCCCGCGAACTCAGTAACGTACATTCTACTCTTCGCGTCTCGATCGTGAAACCATACCTTTCCCTTAGGAATCTTGTAACTCCACTCGTCGAGATCCACGCCTTCGAATTTTAACCATAGTGACCCTCGACCAAGAGGTCAAGCGGACGAAGCAACGCCACCGCCCGTTAGTGAAGGTTCGTTGGGATACCAACCGAGAACCCGATTTCACTTAGGAGCGCTAGAATTAATCAATTAAGAAGTTTCCTCCTCATGACTCAATCATTCGTACCAACTTCCTTGTCTAAATTCTAACTTCGGGACGAAATTCCCTCTAACGGGGGGATGATGTGACAACCCGAAAATTTCTAACTTGCATTCTTCATTTCTTATCAATAATAGACTCGTTTTTCTATCTTGTAGTACCATTTAGGGTCTATTGGAGCGTTCTAAACGTGTTATAATCAAGGTTGCAGTGTGGAAAAGAGTTAACTCGAAGTGTAGGAATAAAAACCGGGCCAAACACTCTAACAATGGAGCCATACACTTGAGTGTGCGGCCACACACTCTTGTTTGCGGCCTCACACCCTTCCCAACCGCACACTCCACCTATATATACCACACTTAGTCATTTTTGAACACTTCTTTCACTTCTTCAAACATAGAACTCAAAAATCTTCTCAAGTATCATCCATTCTCCTTGAAGATCTTCATAAAAGGTACCAAGAACACCAAGAACACCGTCTGGCCGCAGACATGGCAGCACACACCATTTGGCAGCACACATGGAAGCACACAGGGCCGCACACAAGTGCTGGGAACGCACTAGGCCGCACACCTGGCCGCACACACACATATAGTGTGTAATTTGGCCATACACCCTCTTGTATAGCCTTATAAACCCTCATACAATCATATATGATTGTAACACTTCATTATAAGTGTTTACTAGTCCCTAAGGTGGTCCCAAAATCATTATTCAGTCGTTCATAACACTAATTATATTCATATATATGCCAATATATGCTAAATAGGATTCGCGTGTGTACTCAAGCCACCACATGATACTTAGCAACTAATCCAACATTTTCATCAGAACCACTCACTACAAGTGAGTTCATACCCCTTAATCAATGTTTTAAACTGTTTTTAAATGTTTTATGGGGGGATACATGTAGAGTTAAGCTAATTATTATATCAATCACATGTGATTAATATGCAGCATTCAAATGATTTACTACACATTAGCCGTTTTACCAAACAGTTTCCTTCAAATGATTTTTATAAACATTTTATATGTTTTAAACTCCTTATTACACCGTACATTTTACTCTGTATATCACATTTCAAACTTATTTATAATTGTGTTTCAAACAAATGTTTCCTTATACTTAAACTGTTTTATCAAACCTATGCCTTCAAACTGTTTTATTGGTTGACATCAAGTCGATCTTTTTTGAAAATAATCATTATGTTCAAATGTTTTACAAAACTTATTTATGCTTTTATATTATAAATTGCATGCCTCTATATGTATAGTTATATTAGAAAGGTTTAAAAGACTTAGGAAGGCTATCCACCCTATTTCCTTTTCGCGCTTGAGATGTGGTCTGGTGGGAAATCGGGTACTCGTCCGAAGGTCGTTTAAATATTAGTTATAATATATATATATATATATATATATATATATATATATATATATATATATATAGTCATAAAGGTGCTTCTAGTTCATCCCATGCCCTTGGGTAGCAAGGGTATACATCCATGTCCATACGTACAAATTAGATTACTAGTAAACTACCATATGGGTAGTTTAGGAAGATACTAGAACTATTACTAGAACACAATATCATACTATTAGTCAGTTGATTCATGAGTCAATACTTACTACTATGAGAACATATACAACTATACTAGAGAAGAACATATACAACTATACTAGAGAAGAACATATACAACTATACTAAGAGAAGAACATATACAACTATACTAGAGACGAACATATACAACTATACTAGAGAGAGAACATATACAACTATACTAAAAAGAGAACATATACAACGATGCAAGAACGAGTACATTACTATACTTGCTAGGTGGAGAGCACGTACAATACTAGCTAGGACATTACAGCACATTACCATACTACTACATAGATATGGTCACATGATCATATTTACATGAGTACACTTACCAGAATTACTAGTACATTTTGTATGTATAGATTATGTTATATAATCCTCATTCTTATATTTACCTTGTGATTCAATCACATAATCGACGAGATAGATTGGATTTAATATCCTAGTACCCAAGGATACATTGCGGGACTGACCATTCCTAGAATCTCTGTTAGCTACAGATGTAAAAGCACATCCACGGATGTCAACGGTTGATACCATTATAGGTATACTTTTGGGGACTGATTATTCCTATACCCAGTTGTTAGCAACAAAGGTAAATGTACATCTACGGATGTCTTCAGTTAACATTGTTAGTTTCCTTTGTTTCAAAAGGGTAATACTAATACAGCTTGGTCTTGGTTCAAGACTACATTCAGAACAGTTAGGTCTTGGTAGAAGACTACATTCAGAACAGTTAGGTCTTGGTAGAAGACTACAATCAGAACAGTTAGGTCTTAGTAGAAGACTACATTCAGAACAGTTAGGTCTTGGTAGAAGACTACATTTAGAGGAGTTAGGTCTTGGTAGAAGACTACATTGGGAACAGTTAAGTCTTGGTAGAAAACTCTGTTTGTTACTAATAGGAATCATAGGGATTTCTAGGGCTTTTCAAATGTTTACAGTTGTTTTACAAACATTTTCATACCTACAGTTCATTTACATTTTCAATACTTACAATTCGTATACGTACAAATACTTACATTTCAAATACATACAAGTACTTACAAATTAAGACACTAAAATACTTATGATCTCACCAGCTTCAAAGCTGATACTCGCTTTCAAAATTACTTGTATCCTCAGGTCATCAGAGACAGGTACCGATGCAAGGAGAAAGGAAGATGGAGCTTGTTCAAGACTCATCTTTCATTTTGATTTATGCTTTAGCGTTTATCAAAATTTGATAGAACATACTTGTATAATAATTATATTATTAATGTAATGGATGATTTTGTTGCTTGTTTACTACTTTACATTGTTGTGATACTGTACATGACGTCCTCCGCCCCAGAACGTTTCCGCCGTTCTTGGTTTTGGGGTGTGACATCTTGTATGCTTCATTAAACTAGCAGTAGTAAGTTGTATAACCCTAAACTATACCTATTATAGTTTATTAGTAGACTTGTTTGTATGACTGAATGTACTAAACTTAGATAAAAGCCTTTATATCTACACTTAAATACATAATATATAAGTAAGGATTCAACGACACTCGGACAAACAACCGGGTACCTTAAGTCCACAACCAAACAAGGACAGGAAATAAAGTGGGTTATCACTCCTAAGTCCTTCAAACCTTATTTATATAATTATATATGTAGTAGACATGGTTTTAACAAAATATAAGTTGGAAAACTATAAAAGAAAGGTGTAGTATACCGAAGTGAATTTGATAAAGATTTTAAGTCATTGTTTAGTAAAACAGTTTAAAGTATAGAAAATCCATTTGTATACTAGTTATTAATCACATGTGATTTATCTAATAACTAACATGATTCAACTTGTATCCCTCCACCATAAATGCATTTAAAAACATTAAATAACATTTCAAAGGTTAACTAAGGGGTATAAACTCACCTGTACTAAATAAGTCAAATGTAACATCGATATAGGATGTTGAGTGTCAATTGAAGACTTGAGCACAAACGAATCCTATTAACCATATAATAACATATATATGTACACAGTTAGTGTATTTAATAACTAATTATTGATTTGGAATCACCTTAGGGACTAGTAAACACTTATTATGAAGTGTTACCACCATATGAAATTGTATATGAGTGGTATATGACTACACAAGGGAGTGTAGGGTCAAAATGTACAACAATTGTGTGTGTGCGGCCAATGTGTGCGACCATGAAGTGTGTGCGGCTGCACACTCCTTATGGAATGTGCCAAAACAGGATTTTAAGCTATAAGAGACTTCTAGGAAGGTTTTATTCATCATGCCTTAGCCTTAAATGAAGTTTGTTGCCATTTTGGGACCTAAAAAGGGTGTGTTTAGCCACCATGAAGGTGTACGGCCATACACCCTTTATGAAGATGAAAATCTCGAGTTTTTCAAGCGTATCATCAAGTGTTCTTTGCATATAACCAGGTATAGCAAGTATGTACACGGTATAGAGGATTGAAAAGGGTGTTTGGTGTCCAAAACTTAGTGTGTGTTCTTGGTGTTCTTGAAGATCAAACACCAAAATGCATTTTCATGGATTAAAATAAGGAGAAGGGTAGATAAGTTCAAATATCAACATATCAAAAGAAGTATTACTTACTTTTATGAAGAACAGGACGATGATTTGGATGATACTTGAGAGAAAAAACGTGTTCCAGCTTTGAAGGAGTGGGGAAAGTGTTCAAAAGCACTAAGTGTGGTATATATAGGTGAGAGTGTGTGGCTGGGATGGGTGTGCGGCCGTACACACCTGTGCGTGGCCATACACCCTAGTGTGCGGCCACACACTCCATTTGTAGGAGTGTTTGGCCCAATTTCTACGGTCCCACCTTAATTGTACTAGGTTTAGAACACCCCATTAGACCCCAAACAGTGTTAAGAGCTAGTAAAATGAATTTAACTTGGAGTCAATTGGTCTTACGTACAAAATAGAAATTTCGGGTTGCACATCATCCCCCCGTTAGATGGAATTTCGTCCCGAAATTAGAGTTTAAGCAGTAAATAGTAGTTACAAATAACTAAGCGAATAGATGAGGATATTTCAGTTTCATCTGATCCTCGGGCTCCCATGTGAACTCCGGTCCTCGCTTGGCGTTCCAGCAAACATTCACTATTGGAATTCGGCTTTTCTTCGTCTACTTGACCTCACGGTCCATGGTCTCTACTGGTTCTTCCATAAAGTTGAGGCTCTCATTGATCTCAATCTCGTCGAGTGGGATTACAAGAGTCTCATCAGATAGACACTTTTTCAAGTTGGAGACGTGGAATATAGGATGTACGTTAGTGAGTTCGCGCGGTAGATTGAGTTTGTAAGCTACAGGGCCGATTCGGGCAAGGATCTCAAAAGGCCCTATGTACCTTGGATTTAGCTTCCCACGCTTTCCGAAGCGTATTAAGCCCTTCCAGGGCAAGACTTTCAAAAGAACGCGGTCTCCCACCTTGAATTCCAAAGGTTTCCTTTGTTTGTCTACGTAGCTTTTCTGTAGGTCTCTAGAGGCTTTCAATCGGTCGTGGATCTGAACGATCTTCTCTTTTGTTTCCCGAATGATCTTCCAACTTGTGAGAGTGCTATCAAGAACATGTCCTTTTGCTAACTGTGTGTCACCCACTTCAACCCAGCACAGAGGGGATCTGCGCTTCCGGCCGTAGAGAGCTTCAAATGAAGCAGCCTTTATACTCGTATGGTAACAATTGTTGTAGGAAAATTCTACAAGGGGTAAATGAGTATCCCATGCCTTCCCAAAGTCAATCACACAGGCTCTCAGCATATCTTCTAGTGTCCGTATCGTTCTCTCACTTTGTCCGTCGGTGTGTGGGTGGTAGGTTGGACTCATGTCCGGCCTCGTCCCCTAGGAACTTTGTAGAGACTGCCAAAATCTTGAAGCGAACCAACTATTTCTATCAGATATAATGGATATAGGGACACCATGCAGTCGTACGACTTCCTTAATGTAGATTCTCGTAAGCTTTTCCATCTTGTCAGTTTCTTTGATAGGCGGGAAGTGTGCAGACTTGGCCAATCTATCGACGATGACCCATATGGTATCAAGTCCAGCCATCATCTTGGGCAACTTGGTTATGAAATCCATAGTGATCCGCTCCCAGTTCCATTCCAGTATATCTGGTTATTGTAGTAAACCTACCGGTATCTGGTATTCAACCTTAACCTTTGCGCAAGTAAGGTATTTATTCACGAAGGTAGCAATTTTTGCTTTCATTTTAGGCCACCAGTACAACTTCATAGGATCCTGATGCATCTTAAATGAACCTTGGTGGACAGAATACCTAGTGTTGTTTGCCTCGTTCATGACCAAATCTCAGAAGCCACCGTGTTTCGGTGTCCAGATCTGGTCCATGAAATATAAGTCTGCGCCACCCTTGGCTTCTAAATTCTTATCCATTCGTCTAAGGGATTCACCCGCCGTGTTTTCAGGTTTCAAGGCTTCAAGATGAGCCTCTAACTTTGTGTAGACAAGTGTGAATGGATATTTATTGTCAATGATTTGACCCTTCGACCAGAATATTGTTTCCGACTTAGGGCGTCTGCTACTACGTCGGCTTTACCCAGATGATAACGAATTTCACATTCGTAGTCATTGAGTAGCTCGACCCACCGTCGTTGCCTCATGTTGAGCTCCTTCTGATCGAATATGTGTTGCAAAATCTTGTAGTCTGTAAAAATGGTGCTTTCGTGCCATAAAGGTAATGTCTCCAGATTTTCAGTGAAAACACAACTGCCACTAACTCAAGATCGTATGTGGTGTTGTTGACTTCGTGTGACTTCAGCCGTCTCGAGGCATATGCAATGACCTTATCTCGTTGCATTAGAACACAACCGAGCCCTTGGCTGGATGCATCACAGTATACAGCGAAGTCTTCTATCCCTTCGGGCAATGGGGCCGAAGTGCTCTGACTTAAATTATACTTTTAGAATATAACAATATTTTTACAAAAGTATACATACACGCATGTATATTTATATATACATATACTAAAGCAAGTATCACAAAAGGAACAAAACAAAAGTATTTAGAGGTAGGACACTACAGTCAAACCTAGACATCTATGTAATCATATCTTGGATAAATATAACCAGATCAACTATATTTATTCAAGATACGACCAACATGTGTTCAAGAGTGATAGTGGTGTGTCGACGGAACTAAAACTTACCAATTCTACATAAAGGAATACTAAAACCGAACATAAAGATTCAAAATACAATACGAGCATTTTATGATACCATGCAATAAACAACAATTTTAAAAACTCATCAACTTCGTATATCAACAAGCTCAAGAATCAATCATGCAACTAAAATACTATGGGAGTATTTTAGGTGCTATAACTAACTTATATGAAAACTAAAAAGACCCTGACTGGTTGGTCTATGATTTCGGTGTGTATACTCTCCGAGTTATATATAATTGAGATTTTATAGACTTAGAATCTATGATCTTCACTCTACTTCCTGTTCCTTGTTTGGTTGTGGACTTAGAGTAGGATCACTTATTTGAAGGTCTATTTGATCTTGGTTATGTATAATCGGTATAAACTACGTAATTATAGAAGGACCTAGTGAGGATCACCATAAAAATCTCAATATTTTATTAATCTCATAGATTCATTAGGCATTTTCATTCTCGTGCAACCAACACACCTGGACATAGCAAGCAGTCAACGGAAGAGTCGAGACAGAACCAGAAAAGGGTTCATGTGACATCCCCAAAATCTCGGCCAGAAAAGACCGATTTTCATTTATGCTTTTAAAATAATTTCAGAGTAAATCCTTTTGATTTGAAAGAGTTGCGGAATTTGTTCCCAAAAACAAAACATCATAAAACAATGTTTACCAAACCATTTCATAAAAGAAATGTATTTTCATTATATAATCAAAACTCGGGGTGTCATGTTCCGATACAGACCATTAAGCATAAACGATAACATTACAAGTCATTCAACAAATATATACATCTACAGACTTGTAAACAAAACAAGTTGATGGTTCATCCATCTCACGCCCTTGCGCCACTTCCTGTAATACGAATAAAACTGAGTGGGTCAGGCTTGGGAGCCTGGTGAGCGTATAGGGTTTTCAACCCACAATAAATAATTATATTTAATTTCCACCAACCAACAATAACCCAATTACCCATTCCCGTTATTCTCACTTTATGTCCCTAAAACAACTAACATAAGGGACCTAGTCTAAGAATATTTCATCAGGGCGACAACACATGCTTCGGGGGTTCCTCAGCAATATAAGTCAAATAAGGCAACCATGAGGGGGATGGAGTACAGAGAATGAACACCCAAGTTCATTAACACCTACAGGTGGCGAACCTGCTAAAGTTTCCACAAGACTGTCTAGAAAAGTTTGTGGTCGTCATCTAAACTCCGCTAGCTGACTAAATCAAACAACGAGGCCTCTCATCTGTTTATTACACACCAACTATCTACCCATGTTCTACCCAACATATTAGTAGATAAAAATATACATTTTTATACATAGTTTAAAAAAAACTGTATAGCATGCTTTAATCAATACATACTCCACATAACAGATGAGGCACACACACATAACACATATTTCATAGATAAATAATCAGATCCATAAGATAGAAGAAAGTGAATACACATTCACACATATAAAAAACAATATACTTAATACACTCAAACCATACTTGTATTATTATCATGTTTATGAAAGGTAGTATACACTCACTTAATCAGAAGATGATCAGACAGCACTACAGCTTGTAGAAGTAGTATCTCTCCGCAGATCTGGAAGATGTTCACAAAAATCGAACTTCTCGCGGGTAGACCTTCGGCTCGGGAATCGCACTTCTCGGGATCTCAGGAGCACGAAACTTCCTTCTTAACTTGGATATGAGATCCGGGGTGTCGGGATGGCTTCGGGGGCTTACACGCAGAGCTTCGGCACAAAATAGAGGAGAAATGAGCAAATAAGCCCGGAACCCTCGCATCCTATTTATAGGAGGCTGGAGCCTCGGAGTACGCGGGGCGTACTGGTCCGAAATCGTCATTGCGTTCGTCATCCGAAGAACTTGAGTGCGAAGGTCGTCATGCTTCGTTGTACGTGGGGCGTACAGCAGTACGTTGGGCGTACTTCAGATATGCCCGGCGACTCCCCCTTCGGATAATACCGGGTTTTATACTTATATTTAAATACAAATTATTTAATAAACTTTGGAAATTCATATCTTCTTCATACGAACTCCGTTTTCGACGTTCTTTATATCCACGCGAAGGTGAGACCATGCTCTACAACTTTCGTTTAGACTCCGTCGGCTAATTTTAAATTTATTTTTAATAGGTCGGGACAGAAAACTTCGTTATAAATTCATAACTTCTTCGTTTGACGTCCGTTCTCGCCTAAATTTTCATCGCTTCGATACCAACAACGAGATCTTCAATTCTTGTTTAGATCGATTCGACTAAAAACCGATCGATCTCATATCGAGTATTTCGGGCTGCATACCGCTAAGTCGAAACTTCAGAGAATCATAACTTCCTCATACGAAGTCAGATTTGGGCGTTCTTTATATATTCGGAAACCTCGTTTCAACTACTACAACATTATCCAAAGATAACGAGTTTATTTTACACTTAAATTTTGATGCTTATTTTTATTCTTAATTAATCAAACCACATAATTAAGCAATTAAGCACAAAACACATAATACTCAAATAATACAATCTTATTATTTCAAAACGGGTTACAAAGGTTAACCTAGACTATTACATCGCTAAAAATGGCAAGCCCGGAAACACAGGCGTTACAATTCTCTCCACCTTAGAATGATTTCTTCCCCGGAATCACACATCAACAAACAAATGCGAATAGCGACTCAACATGTCACTCTCCGTCTCCCAGGTGAGATTTGGCCCATTCATGTGTTTCCATCGGACAAGCACTAACCCAACCATTTTGCGTCGCAACTTCTTAGTCTTTCGGTCAACAATTTCCTCTGGTTCTTCAATCAACCTTTTGTTCTCATCAATTCTCAATTCAGAAATTGGAATTATGTCGGGAACTTCTTCCGTGAACTTCCTCAAATAACACACATGAAAAGTGTTGTGGATTCCATTCAGTTCTTCTGGTAGTCCGAGCTTGTATGCTTGGTTCCCAATTATCTGAAGAACTTTAAATGGTCCAATAAACCTTGGACTCAACTTTCCCCTTTTACCAAATCTTATAAGTCCCCTCCACGGCGAGACTTTAAGCAAAACCGAATCTCCAATTTCAAAAGTCATCGGTCTTCGCTTCTTGTCAGCATAGCTCTTTTGACGATCCTGAGCTGCTAACATTCTTTCCCTAATTATTTTCAACTTTTCAGCAGTTTGATGGACCATCTCCGGTCCCATAAACTGCTTTTCCCCAGCCTCAAGCCAACAAGACGGAGTACGACACTTCTGTCCATACAAAGCTTGATAAGGTGCCATCTTAATGCTTGAGTGAAAACTATTATTATAGGAAAATTATACCAAAGGATAATGTTCAACCCAGTTACCTAGGAATTCCAGGGTACATGTTCTCAGCATATCTTCAAGTGTTTGTATTGTTCTTTCACTCTGACCATCAGTCTGCGGATGGTAAGCTGTGCTTAAAGATAACTTGGTACACATTTCCTCTTGTAGACTTTTCCAAAACCTCGAGGTGAAACGGCTATCACGATCCGACACAATCGTTAATGGAACACCGTGAAGCCTCACAATTTCCCTCACGTAAGAATTTGCAAGTTTCTCCATAGACCATTTCTCCTTGGCTGCTATGAAATGCGCACTCTTAGTGAATCGATCAACGACCACCCAAATCATGTCGTGACCATTCTTTGTTCGGGGCAGTTTAGTGACAAAATCCATAGCAATGTCTTCCCACTTACCCATAGGCACAGGCAATGGTTCTAAACTCCTGTATGGTTTCTGATGTTGTGTCTTTACTCTCGCACAAGTCACACACTCAACCACATACTTTGCAACATCAAGCTTCATCGTCGGCCACCAGTAGTAGGGTTTCAGGTCCCTATACATTTTAGTGCTACCAGGATGAATCGAGTACATGGTTATGTGAGCTTCTTCCATCATAAGATCCCTAATTCCTCCTGACTTAGGTACCCAAATACGATCTTGGAACACCTTCAGTCCATGACTGTTTACACCGAACACCAACGTTTTGCCCAAACGTTCCTGCTTTCGGTCATTCTTCTCAAAAGCTTCGCTTTGATATTTCTTTATACTTTCCAAAATAGTCGAGAAAACTTCAATTCTCAATGCTCTTGGCCTTTTCCTTTCAAGATTGACTTTCCGACTGAGAGCATCAGCAACAACATTAGCTTTACCGGGGTGGTAAAGTATCTCGCAGTCATAGTTTTTAAGTAATTCTAGCCAGCGTCGTTGCCTCATATTCAATTCCTTCTTATTAAAGAGATATTGGAGACTCTTATGATCAGTGAAAAGTTTGCACTTTGTGCCATAGAGGTAATGCCTCCATATTTTCAGAGCGAAAACTACCGCTGCCAACTCCAAATCATGAGTCGGGTAATTCTTTTCATGCTCCTTCAGCTGTCGAGACGCATATGCTATCACCTTTTCTCTTTGGGTCAAAACACAACCCAATCCAACCCCAGAGGCATCGCTATAAACAACGAAGTCTTCAACTCTATCGGGTAAAGAAAGTATCGGTGCCTCGCATAGCTTCTTCTTTAGCTTCTCTAATGCTTCTTTATACTTATCACTCCAAGCATAAGTAGCTCCTTTGTGGGTCAAAGTTGTTAATGGAGTAGCGATTGAAGAAAAACCTTGGATAAACCTTCGGCAATATCCGGCTAATCCCAAAAAGCTTTGAATCTCCGTGGGACATTTCGGTTGTTCCCACTTCATCACAGCTTCGATCTTCGCTGGATCAACCATTATCCCTTCTAGGTTGACCACGTGACCAAAGAATTGGACTTCACGAATCCAAAAATCACACTTAGAGAATTTTGCATACAGCTTCTCCTTCTTCAAGACTTCTAACACTTCTCGCAAGTGTCTGCCATGCCCTCTTGTCTTTTCGAGTAAATCAGAATGTCGTCTATGAACACTATCACGGATTTATCAAGGAAAGGATTACAAACCCTATTCATTAAATCCATAAATACCTTCAGATCATTGGTTAGTCCAAACGACATAACCAAGAACTCTTAGTGTCCATATCTAGTTATGAATGCAGTCTTCTCGATATCTTGCTCTCTTACTTTTAGCAGATGATATCCTGACCTAAGATCGATCTTCAAGAAATAGCTCGAACCTTGCAATTGATCAAATAGGTCATCAATCCTCGGCAACGGATATTTATTCTTTATTGTTGCCTTGTTCAGCTCTCTGTAATCGATGCACATTCTCATATTTCCATCTTTCTTCTTCACAAATAACACCGAAGCTCCCCAGGGCGATGAACTAGGTCTAGTGAAACCTTTTTCCAATAACTCCTGAAGTTGCATCATTAGCTCCTTCATCTCCGTCGGTGCTAATCGGTAAGGTGCTTTTGCTATTGGCGTGGTTCCTTGTAAGAAGTCAATTCTGAACTCCACTTGTCTATCAGGTGGTAATCCAGGAAGATCTTCGGGAAATACTTCCGGATAATCACACACCACTGGAATACTCTGCATCACCTTCTTTTCCTTCTTAGCATCGATCACGAATGCAAAATATGATGTACATCCCTTGGTCAAACACTTTCTGGCTTTCATTAGAGAAATGATTCCAGAATTTACTCTGTGTTTGTCCCCATACACCATAAACGAATCTTTCCCAGGCGGGTTTACTTTAACTATCTTCTTCTTGCATAAAATTTTGGCATCATTGGCACTAAGCCAATCCATTCCCAACACGATGTCGAAACCATTAATTTTGATAGGCAATAATTCATCGTGAAACTTATTCCCATTAAGGTCGATTAAGATGTTTTTCATATGATGGCTAACAGGTACAAAGTTGCCACTAGCAACTTTGACTAATAATGCATTATCTAGTCTATTAACAGGCAAAGCTAGTTTTCTACCAAACTCATGCGAAATAAAGGAGTAGTTGGCTCCAGAATCAAACAAAAATTGAGCAGGTAATTCGTTTACGAGAAAGGTACCTGAAGCGACATCAGCTTCATCTTTCGCAGCCTCAAGTGTCATCTGGAAGGCTCTCGCCTTCGGCTTTTGTGGAACGTTGGGTCTAGCTGCCTCCTTCTTCTTCGGACATTCTTTCAAAATATGCCCCTCTTCATTACAACCAAAACACATCCTTTTGTTGTTCGGACACTCATTGGCAAAATGTCCAACCTTCCCACACTTGTAGCAGGTTACATCCTCGCTACATTTCCCAAAGTGCTTTTTCTTACACTTATCACACCACTTCGCTTCGCCACCTTTTCCTCCAAACTTTTTCGAATCAGATTTCGAAAATTTGCTTTTCTTACCGGAACCAGATGTTCCCTCAAAATTTCTCTTCTCCCCTTAATCATGTTCTCAACAGACTTGGCAGCCCAGATAGCTGCCTCTAGAGTATGTGCCTGACGTACTGGCACCTCATACTCCTAAGGGAGTCCCTTCGCATACCGGTCCACCTTTGTCAAATCGTCTAGGACGATACGCAAGGCAAACTCCATCTTATCGGTGAAGTTATTGGTGTATTCATCATCTGACGTGCTGCCTTTCGTCAATGCCAAAAACTTATTCTCTAGTTCCAACAGATTTTGAGCCGAGCAGAACTTGCGCTTGAACTGCACCAAAAATTCTGCCCATGTCAATTGCAGTGGCTCATTAGGGCTTAACGTCTTCCCTAGAGTGTTCCACCAACGAACGGCTCCACCTCGGAATTGACGCACTGCATAGATGGTCTGCAACTTGCCTCTGCAGCCACAAGTCTTGAAGGCTAACTCCATTTCGGAGATCCAATCCATAACTCCAATTGGATCCTCCTTTCCATTGAAGGTCGATAGTTTGCAAGTTAGAAAGTCCTTGTACTTGCATCCCATTCCATCATTCCTTCCATCATGGTTGTTTTGCCTAACTATCGGTGGGTTGGCTTGACCAACAGACCCACTGAAGTTTCCACCTTCCGAGTGCCCTTCATTTAATTCAGGCTCTTCCACACGAATTGACAGTTCTTCGCGATTCTGTTGAAGCAACCACCTAGTTTCATCCATTTGACGATCCAACATTGTTTGAATCATAATTTGCACACCATCCATGGTTATTGGCTCAGGTGTTGCTGCTACGACAGGTATTTGCTCAATCACTGGTGGTTGATTCCTGTTTTCATCAGCATTTCCAACTCCACTTCTTGTTCTCACCATTTTGATCTACACATCGAATAAGGTGAAATTAGATCCTCATTCACGATAGATATTCAAATCATCCTTATCACTCCGAAACGTTTACATGCTAGTTCTAATATCGTAGACGTACGCTTAGTATCCTACACACATAAGGTTTCTAGATCCGGTCGGCAACAGACCATAGATCCGAACAAATAATATCATATATGGCAACATATAACATTTAGCACATAAAGCATTTTAGGCAACTTTCCTAAAATAAACTAGTGCTCGTGTCTAAAACATCACAGACACACATCTCAAAATTTCACTTAGCATTCTAAATTTAAGTCTAGAAATCCTACAAATTCCTAGTTCGCTTAAACTAATGCTCTGATACCAACTGTGACATCCCCAAAATCTCGGCCAGAAAAGACCGATTTTCATTTATGTTTTTAAAATAATTTCAGAGTAAATCCTTTTGATTTGAAAGAGTTGCAGAATTTGTTCCCAAATACAAAACATGATAAGACAATGTTTAGCAAAGCATTTCATAAAAGAAATGTATTTTCATTATATAATCAAAACTCGGGGTGTCATGTTCCGATACAGACCAATAAGCATAAACGATAACATTACAAGTCATTCAACAAATATATACATATACAGACTTGTAAACAAAACAAGTTGATGGTTCATCCATCTCATGACCTTGCGCCACTTCCTGTAATACAAATAAAACTGAGTGGGTCAGGCTTGGGAGCCTGGTGAGCGTATAGGGTTTTCAACCCACAATAAATAATTATATTTAATTTCCACCAACCAACAATAACCCAATTACCCATTCCCGTTATTCTCACTTTATGTCCCTAAATCACCTAACATAAGGGACCTAGTCTAAGAATATTTCATCGGGGCGACAACACATGCTTCAAGGGTTCCTCAGCAATATAAGTCAAATAATCAACCATGAGGGGGACGGAGTACAGCGAATGAACACCGAACTTCATTAACACCGACAGGTGGCGAACCTGCTAATGTTTCCACAAGATTGTCTAGAAAAGTCCGTGGTCGTCATCCAAACTCCACTAGATGACTAAATCAAACAACAACGAGGCCTCTCATATGTTTATTACACACCAACTATCTACCCATGTTCTACCCAACATATTAGTTGATAAAAATATACATTTTTATACATACTTTAAAAAAAACTGTATAGCATGCTTTAATCAATATATACTCCACATAACAGATGAGGCACACACACATAACACATATTTCATAGAGAAATAATCAGATCTATAAGATAGAAGAAAGTGAATACACATTCACACATATAAACAACAATATACTTAATACACTCAAACCATACTTGTATTATTAGCGTGTTTATGAAAGGTAGTATACACTCACTTGATCAGAAGATGATAAGACAGCACTACGGCTTGTAGAAGTAGTATCTCTCCGCAGATCTGGAAGAGCATCACAAAAATCGAACTTCTCGCGGCAGAGCTTCGGCTCGGGAATTGCACTTCTCGGGATCTCAGGAGCGCGAAACTTCCTTCTTAACATGGATATGAGATTCGGGGTGTCGAGATGGCTTCGGGGTTTTACACGCAGAGCTTTGGCACAAAATGGAGGAGAAATGAGCAAATAAGCCTGGAACCCTCGCATCCTATTTATAGGAGGCTGGAGCCTCGGAGTACGCAGGGCGTACTGGTCTGAAATCGTCATTGCGTTCGTCATCCGAAGAACTCGAGTGCGAAGGTCATCATGCTTCGATGTACGCGGGGCGTACAGCAGTACGTTGGGCGTACTTCGGATATGCCCGGTGACTCCCCCTTCGGATAATACCGGGTTTTACAATTAAATTTAAATACAAATTATTTAATAAATTTCGGAAATTCATATATTCTTCATACGAACTCCGTTTTCGATGTTCTTTATATCCACGCGAAGGTGAGACTACTCTCTACAACATTCGTTTAGACTCCGTCGGCTAATTTTAAATTTATTTTTATTATTTATTTTTAATAGGGCGGGACAGAAAACTTCGTTATAAATTCATAACTTCTTCGTTTGACGTCCGTTCTTGCCTAACTTTTCATCGCTTCGATACCAACAATGAGATCTTCGATTCTCGTTTAGATCGATTCGACTAAAAACCGCTCGATCTCAAATCGAGTATTTCGGGCTGCATACCGCTAAGTCAAAACATCAGAAAATCATAACTTCCTCATACGAAGTCAGATTTGGGTGTTCTTTATATATTCGGAAACCTCGTTTCAACTACTACAACATTATCCAAAGATAACGCGTTTATTTTACACTTAAATTTTGACGCTTATTTTTATTCTTAATTAGTCAAACCACATAATTAAGCAATTAAGCACAAAACACATAATACTCAAATAATAAAATCTTATTATTTCAAAATGGGTTACAAAGGTTAACCTAGACTATTACATCGCTAAAAATGGCAATCCCGGAAACACAGGCGTTACAGTTCACGAGGAGGATTCTGAGAAAGAATCAAAAGAAAGGAAAGACACTATAAAAACCGTTAAACAAAACCTTATCCCGTTCGGAGTGGACTAGGAAATATCGTATGTATCATGCTAATAAACTAAGAAACTAATATAACCTAGTGAGTCAGTGACTACACTACTCGCACTATGTTGTCGTACCTTTCATCTCCACTAGTAGCAATAAAACCAGAAGAAATACCCCCTTCCAGAACCATAAAAATAATAGACCCTCTTAAAAATCAGTATCGATACTCGATTTTAGTCGAACTAAATTCTAGATAAAATACCTACTTCTTCTCTCTACCACAAGTACATCATGGGAATGTATGATGAGACATTAAAAATCGTATATCAAAACAAGAAATTTATGCATGTATATAAATAAGTGGGTTACATCTAGACACAACTATTGTTACTTACCAGCTTATTTCATACATTATAATAGAATCATGCCTCCACATGGAAATAACCAGACAACCAACAACACACCATTCCTGCAGATAGACTATGCTACCTTTCAAGTTGTGGTTTCAGCCGCCGTGTCTACCGTTATGGCACATCTCAATGCAAATAACACTAGTGAAAATGGAAGCAGTGTAGACAATTCATACCATAGTAACAACAAAGGAAATCAACAAGTACCTACCTATAAGAATCCTTCAACTCACAAATCTAAGATCAATAAACAAAAGTTCTGGAACAAAAAGAAGAGCAGAGTATCTCCAAAACTTAACAGGAGGCAGCAAACTGTAGCAACCCCTACAACCACAACATATACTACTCCAACACCAACGCCAGTGCGCCAATATGCTGGAAATCTTCGAAACTACAACAAGTGAAACTACCATCATACCGGAACCTGTTGAGTGTTGTGTTGCATTGGGTGCAACAAAAATGGGCATACTATCCCTCTCTGTAGAAACCCAGCCCAACACATCACTTCAACCACCGATGCTAGTACCAGTCAGATATGTCATGCATGTGGTAAAATAGGGCATTTCAAGAGGGAATGTCCAACAGAGAAGGATAACGAAGGAGTAGGAGGTGTTTAGCAACGGGACATAGTGAAACAACAAGGAACCCTACTAAACGTTTTGGTACGTATCCTAACATCGATAATTTAACATCAAATTTTACTCTAAAAATTCCGACATTTAAGGAAAAAACTCATAAATTATTCCCTCACCCAAATAAACCCAATCATCTATATGAAAGATAAGGACCCTTGCATATGAACTGGTACGACTTAGCGTATACCATAGGGTCATCTATAAGTAAGATTTATAGACTTAGAGTGAGTGATCCCGCCTTATTTCCTGTTCCCTGTCTGGTTGTGGAATTAGGGAAGCATCGCTTAGTCAACGGTATTTCAAATCTTAATTAAGCGTGACTGATATACCCCAAGTAATAATAAATACACCCGATAGGGATTCTATTCTAAAAAGGGTATCATTTTCAACTTCTCAAAATTCACGTACTATTAATACTCACTAAGAAGCAATGCATAAATGTTCACAGTACTAATAACAAAAGGAAAAACTGGAAACACAGAGAACAAATACAAGGGAGGCATTACCGTCTAACAAACACTCTTTCCAGATCAAGTTAATACCTAAGAGATCCTGACGTCATCACTCAAACTCAATTCACTTGGTCCTCACCATACCAATTGTGTGTTCTATAGATTTAATATTCGCCTTAACTAGACGACTAACAAAGCCATCATCACTCATAGCGGTGAACCCGACGCGAACCCTAGAATCATCGCTTGCCTCAAACCTTCAAAGTAGTCGTGTGAGGAGTACCACACTTTTCTTAGTTTTCCTCAACAAACCTTTCAAGAATACCACACGTATAGCAAGTCAACTTCAGGTGGGCCATACGGTTAAACTATCACCACTTCGGGCATGCATCGGGGTGGTATATAATTAAGATCCTACGGATTTCAGATGTATGAGTCCCCCTTATCTCCTATTCCTCGTTTGGTTGTGGACTTGGGGCAGAATCACACAACTAACAATCTAACCAATATTAACTATATACGACGTGAATACACTAAGTGATGATAGAGTAATCATGTACAGGAACCTACCACAACTTCAGGACGCAGCTGCCGGGAGTACGGATGGACTCGACAGCACTAAGGCAAGCATTCATTGATTAACCAAAACCGTACACCTTCTATGAGTAAAAAAACAAACGAAATGGAGAAACTGACAAGGAATTACATTAAGGAAAATTGTAAGACTACACGGAGTACCAATATCCATTATCTCCGACAGAGATAGTTGGTTCACGTCACGGTTCTGGCAGTCACTACAGAAATTTATGGGAACTAGATTGGACATGAGTACAGCCTACCACCCACAGACTGACGGGCAGAGTGAAAGAACCATTCAAACATTAGAGGACACGCTAAAAGCTTGTGTGATAGACTTTGGTAAAGCTTGGGATGCTCATTTACCCCTTATCGAATTCTCATATAATAATAGTTATCACACTAGCATCAAAGTTGCTCCATTCAAATCCCTCTATGGCTGTAAGTGCAGATCGCCCCATGTGTTGGGCTGAGGTGGGCGAGACGCAACTAGTTAAGGGGCAAGTTCCTAACAACACTCTCATCGGCCTTGATATCATAAGGTAAATGACAGCAAGAATCGACCAAATTCGAGAGCGACTGCAGATTTCTCAGACCGACAAAAGAGTTATACGGATAAAAGAAGGAAGCCTTTGGAATTTTAAGTTGGGAATTGAGTAATACTAAAAGTATCACCTTGGAAGGGATTAACACGTTTTGGGAAAACGAGGGAAACTAAACCCAAGGTATATCGAGCCATTCGAAATCCTCGCCACGATTGGCCCGGTTGCATACAAGATTCAACTACCGCAAGAACTTAACAATGTTCATCCTACCTTTGATGTGTCTAATTTGAAAAAATTCTTGTCCAATGAAACCCTTGTCATTCCACTAGTCGAAATTGAGATCAACGAGAACCTCCACTTCGTAGAGGAACCTATTGAAATCACGGATCGAGAGGTGAAAATGATAAAGCAAAGCCGCATACCCTTTGTAAAGGTCCACTGGAATGCCAAGCGAGGACCCGAATTTACATGGGAACGCGAGGACCAATCGAAGCAAAAGTACCCACATTTATTCCCCAAACCGTTTAAGTCTCACTTAAAATGCTAATTTCGGGACGAAATTCCTTCTAATGGGGGGATAATGTGACAACCATCAAATTTTTGGTCAAGTTAAAAGTCAACAAGTCCAGGTCAAAGTCAACAAAGGTAATGTCAAAGTCAACAAGTCAAACTGCTCAAAGTTAACTAGTACTTATATGTTAAAAGTTATTATATGTATGAAAATGTGCATTTTTATGTAGAGAATTCAAGTGTATCGGAGATTTTATGTGTTTAGCAATATAAAACCGTAAGAAGGGTGAGTAAATGCACCAAAACATGATTATTGACCCTTAGGGGGCTTAAAATATTCATAAACAAAGCCTAAATGAGTTTACGAACCTTGCATTGCGAGGATAAACACTAACAAAGACAACAGTCAAATCTCTCTCAACTTTTTATAGTCATCCGGGTCATCTCGACCCTTAACTTAGACAAAAACCACTTGAATCAGGGACTTAACTTGAAAAACAACCATTTAGAACCGAAACCCTTCTTAGGACCGAACCTTCTTAGGACCGAACCCTCCCTCTTAAGGACTGAACCTCATCAACAGCAGAAATGAACTGAGCCTTCCGTCCATTTCTCTTCCATCTCCCTTCGGACCTGAGACCCACTTTCAGTTCCTTCTTCCACCTTCGGTTCGCAGCACCAAGAACTAAACCTTCGCAGGTTCGCCCCATCTTGTCCGATTTTCAACTACTTTCTCCTGTTAAGCTCGTTTTTTGACGGGGATTTTTCACCAAATTCATATTTTTAGTATTTTAAACCCCCTAAACTCATATTTTATGCATATCTCAAGGATTTATTAATTATAAATCATTATTTCCGTTAAAGAAAATAGCTTAGGATATTTTATGCCACATGTGGGTCAAGTGTGTCCACTTGCACCTATGTGTCACTTTCTCATTGGTCAAACCTTATCCACATCACACACATCAATGTAAACATCCCTTCACCCTAGCCACTTGCTCCAGAAATCCTTCATATAAAGAAATACCTAGGGATTTCCTTGATCATTTTCTTCACCATCAAACACTTACGCACTTCTTAACCATCAAGAGAGCCACTTTTTCTCACAACTTCCAGCCACACTTTTGAAGTGTTCTTGAGTTGTTTATTCACTTATTGGTAAGTATTTACTTCTAACTCGAGTGCTATTACATGTTTTCATAACAATCTTGAATCATCTACACACATATTAACACGAAACCGTTCATTTGATCATCCAAAAACTTTGTGTGTTCATCAAGTGTTCTTGACTTGAAACTCATCATCTTCAACCTTCCATCCTTCAATAAATCACATAAAGTGAGTTCATACCCCTACATTTTCCAGTTTTCATTAGTTTTCAGGGGGGAATACAAGTTAAATCATCAAAACATATACAAAACTTAACTTGACAGCTTACAACAAAAACATTGTGACCTGTTCACGAACTGTTTTACCCAACTTAAACTTACTATTTTTCAAAATTGTACAATCTAAAAGTAGTTCAGGTTTGTACCTTTCTAAGGACTACTCACACGCATTTATACGATTTGTTTACAATTTATAGTGATTTTTACAAAACTGACGGTCACTGCAGCAACGAATTCGGACCAGTCTATGAGAATGAACGTTTTCACACTGGTTTGCGACCACCAAAAATTCTAAGAAAATTTATGAACACAGAAGACTCTCTTTCCAAACTCTCAGACTTTACGGATTTAGTTTTCGACTTACGATGATTTTTCTATAAATATTCTAAAACAGGGCCAGTAGAGAGTAGAACTATCAAAAACAAGCTTAAGAGTTATTGACACTTTGTAACATGTCGAGCAAAGTATGTAATACTAGGTCAAGTATAATTAGTATTTTTATGTCATTTTATTTCTCTCAGGAATAAAAATCATATTTATAAAGGTTTTACATCATTACAAAACATTCATGTTACGAAAATAGTTTCTTTGTAAATACGTAGTGGATCCGTTCGATCTAAAAACTTTACTAACATGTACACACCAAGAAATTGCACCAGGAACATATTTTGTTCACTAGTCTTTTGAATTTTGAAACATTCTTTAAAAACATGAGAAACACAAATATATTTTGGTCTGAAGACTCAAAGGCTACATTCCATGTCTCAGTCCATGTCTCAGTCCATATAATATATCATTACAAAATATATTGGAAATCAGGAAACAAAAAATGGACAGAGAGAGTGATTATAATCCATGTCTTAGTCCATATGATATCTGGAATGGAGTAATATATGATCCCTTATCTAATGGACAAGTCACTGACAAAGGTCAGAGTTCATCTACAAGGTCATAGTTCGACAGAAGCTTTTAAGAGCTACGATTGCCAGTCGGTTCCTGAAGTCATACGCAATATTAGTTTTAGACTTATCCAAGTGGGAGACTGTTGGATTAATATCTAAGTCGACAACTATAATTGGTAACACTTGACCCGACCCGGCATGGTCCATTTGGGTTGCATGACATCATGCACTTGGATAGACTATAATGAGAGAAATAAGACACTTAAGGTTATTAATATATTATAAGTTCTAGTATATTAATAATAAGAATAATAAGATTATTTAATTAGTATTGATCAAGAATTAAGTGATCAAAAGAAGACTAATTAAATATATGGGTTGATTGTGTAAATCATCCATCCTTGTATAGTGGGCTAATGCTCCATGGATAATCAAGTTGGGCTAAAACCCATAGGATGGTCCATGGATGCTCCATGGTGTATTTGAACCCATGGATCCAAGGAAATGGAAAGTCATGACAATTAGGGTTTACCCTAATTGTATCACTATATAAAGATCTTATTCTTGACAAAATCGGCCACTAGTATCATTCTAGAGAGGGCTAGCCGATTTTCATGAAGTGTAGAATTCTCTCAAGTTATTCCAAGTGTATTTGGTGTTGTGTGAACCATTTGAGGTGTTAACCTTAGGGCACTAGGCACTGAAGCTTCATGAAGACTTTCTATATCAAAGAGATATGTATTCTATCTTGTTATATTTATTGTTTTGTATGCTAGGTTAGGATAATACCTTGGAAAGTTCTTACTTGCATGTATAATAGAGAAAACATAGATCCAATGTATTTAGGGTTGCATGTACACTTAGGAGTGTTAGAATGCTCATAACCCAACAAACACAACTTACCCTATGTGTTAGGCTTATTTCCTTTACATGCAGCTGGTAACAGTTATTCAGGTAACAGATATTCATTCGAGGATAGCCATTTCTAATTCATAAAGTTCATTTGGTATAGACTTTTTATGAATTGTTTCTAGAACCCTGTGGAAGTCAGGACCATATACACTCAAAACTAGGATAACCTTGTCTTTTAACTTTTGGCTTGTGTCCATTGCTCTAGACTTATTCCGTATCATATTTGTATTCTTTTAGCAAAGATGCCTCCTCGCAGATCAAACAGATGCACTACTTCATTAACTCCAACGCCTTCCCCACAAATCGACGCGGGAACTTTAAATTTTGCAGTAGCTGCGGCTGTGGCATCAGCCATGGTTCAATATCATCCTACCAGTTCCAGCGAAGGTGGAACACCTGTTTATGCTACTCAAAGTGAGGTCCCTGTGTGCTCGAGAGAGTGCTCCTACAAGGACTTCATCAACTGCAAACCCCTTTCCTTTAATGAAAATGGTGGAGTCATCGCTATGATGCGATGGTTCGAGCGATGGTTCGAGTAAACAGATTCGGTCTTTGAATTTTGTTCGTCCCCAGAAGGGAGCAAAGTGAAGTTTGTTGCCTGCACCTTCTCCAACAGAGTCCTGACATGGTGGAACAGCCATGTTAAGTCACTGACCCTATCAGTGGCTAACTCAATTGGTTGGGAAAACCTGAAAGAGTTAATGTTGGATGAGTACTGCCCAAGGGGCGAAGTATAAAAGCTGGAACAACAACTATTGGAACTTAAGATGGTCGGCTCAGACATAGTGACCTACACTGACAGGTTTTGGGACTTGGCATTAAGATAGAAAGATACATCTAGGGTCTTGCTGCCCCAATCCAAGGAGAGGTATTGTCTTCTAACCCAGCCACATTTAGTAGTGCCAAACGTCTGGCCCAGTGACTCATAGACCATGGAGTCCGCCATGGTGTAGAAGTCCTCGTTCCTAAACCATCAAAGGGAAACGACTATAATCAGAAGTCGGGGAACAATAAGAAAAAGAAGCGAACAACCCAGGAAAACCCGCAAGAGCAACACTCGAGTATATGTATGCTGCTACCATGCCTGCTACTCCAGCACCTACCAGTCGACATGCTGGAACCCTACCGAAGTGTGGAAAGTGCAACTACCACCACACCGGAGTATGTTGGGAAATGCAGTGTGTGAACTGCCACCAAAATGGGCACACGGTCCATTTTTCTAGGGCATCGGCTCAATCGATCTCCCAAGTCCTCGGTGTTGAACAAAACCAAGCCTGATATGGCTGTGGTAAGGCTAGGTACAACCAGAGGGACTGTCCGATAACAAAGAACTCAGGTGCGGACGGACGAATCCTGATGATCATCGCTGGAGAATCAACCCCAAAGTCATCAACGAACAGCAGTATGTCTTCGATCTAGTAATTACTTTAAAAATTAATTTATATTTATATAAGATTAAAACTAAGGGGAATACACTTAAAAGTAATCTTAATCACTCACATATTGAAATAGGTCACGGTATTCAAGAGAACTAAAAGATCCGTTTAGAGAAGCTACGATGGTTTAGCATATACATCAGGGTTGTGCATAACTAAGATGTTGCAGACATAGAGTGAGTGATTCTGCCTTAATTCTTGTTCCTTGTTTGGTTGTGGATTTGAGGCAGAGTTAATCAGTCGAATGTCCTATTCATCTTAAATATTCATAACTTGTATATGGCAGGCGATCGTAGGGGTACCAAGGAGGATCATGATATTAAGTATCATCACCAGTTATCAAAGCACTAACATTTGTATGTATACACACATAGCGGTACGATACATAGGAGTGTTAATATCAAAGGGGAAATAGAAAGTCCTAGAACATTTACAAAGAGTACATTGTCGAACACACTAGGAGTACATTATCGAACACACTAAGGATACATTATCGTATAATAGACGTTTCTTTCAATTGGCCAAAACTTTGTTCAGTAAAGAGTCTGTTACTATCATTCATCATGAGTTGGCGTGGTCCTCACCATACTGACTGCATATGTTTCTATCGCGTCGATCAGTAAGTTCTGGAAACCTTCTTCATTTGTATCGATATTCCGACCTAAACCACAGTTTTATCTATCGTATTCTAAATCCCAAAGTACTTGTGCGAAGAGTACTTTGTCCTCCAAAGCCTTATCGTCAGATGTCCGCAGACCGTCTGAAATGCCACTCGTCCAGCAGACCAAGTTCGAGCACAAAGGCTACGGACGAATACAACCCACCTATCACCATCTTGTGTATACGCGAGAGAATATATAATTATGAATACACAAATCTAGTATGTTTGTTTCCGCCCTATCTCCTGTTCCTTGTTTGGTTGTGGACCTGGGGCAGGGTCGCACATCCGACCGTGTTACAAATCCTAGTTATATACGACTTGTACACACGAGCTAGTGATAGATGGTTCAAGTACGAATCCTATCATGAACAGAAGGGCAAAGTTTCTGAGTCTTAGACTGGGTATTCTGCCAATCAGAGGAGCGCAACCCCAGTAGTACGGCCAAGAAAGCTAATTTCGAGATGAAATTCCATCTAACGGGGGGATGATGTCACAACCGAGAAATTTTTTGCTTTTAGAGCTCAGTCAATCAACTCAAATGAGTGTCAAACTCACTTGTAATAATTTTTACACTGGGTAAACGTCATTCTAAGGAGTTTTAAGCCTAATACACTTAAGTAATAAGTGTTAGAAAGTACCTGCTAGAACCACAGTGTATCAAATCAAACCATAACCTCATCAAAATGAGTTCACGGCCACAAGGCAATGAGTTTACGGTCGTAAACTCATGTGGCCGTCACCTCAATAGTATAATATATATATATATATATATATATATATATATATATATATATATATGGTCCTTAGCCATTTTTCTCATTCTTTCCTTCCCTTGGCCGATTTTCTTCAAATCCTCTCAACTATCATCAAGATTTCCTTCCAAGATCTTCATATAAGTTAGTATTCTTCCTAGATTTTTTAATATGTATCTTAATCTAATATCCTTCCATGATTTCATCCATAGAAATCATTCTTTTCTTAGATCCTCAAGTTTCACCAAGTACACCAAGAACACATACTAGTGTTCTTGGCCAAAACCGACCGTTTCAAGCTACTATATCGTAAGTACTCTTTCCTATACTTCATATCTAGTTAGGACTCATGCTTAGAGACTTAAAAACATCAAGAACACAAGGACAAAAGGATTTTAATGGCCAAGCCATCTCCCATGGCCGTAAACCCCTTAAAGGGTGCAATTTTAGCCATCAACCCTCCTACATGCAAGGATTGTCACCCAGCACCCTTCCTTGATGACTGTAGGATCCTAAACTACTATCATAAACATAAATGGTCATGATTTTACGACTGCAAACTCCTTTGGGCCGTAAGCTCATGAAGAGCCTCATTAGAAGTGGTATTTCTCATACTAGTGTAGAGCAAAAGTCCCTAAAGCTTTGCTAGCCTTCAAGCTTACACTTATACATGAGTAACCATGATTTTACAACTGTAAACTCCCTTTGGCTATAAAAAAATGGCCATAAACTCAAGTTGGTGTCATTCTACTCTCTTTTTATGAATCACATGTGATTCCAACACTTGGTTAAAGTGTTTCCTTGTCCTAGAAGGTGTTTTCTTTCATATAGTTGCTTATAAACACTATATTCATGCCAATATGTGTAATTATATGTCATTTAGGACTTGTTGTTTCTCGGGACTTCATTGGTGGAACTTCTCATCCTTACACGCATACCCGTTTGAATCACCCATATCAGGTGAGTTCATACGCCCGAAATAAATCTTTTAACTATTTTAAATGTTTTTAAAGAGGGGGGGGGGGGAATACAAGTTGAACACAATGATAATTGTGTAATTATTTGTTATAAACATCTTTCATAATGTTATTTTTGTCTTCTATAAGTGGTCAAAACATTTCAAAAACTATTTTACAGTTATGTTGCTTCCGGAGTTATTCGCGGCATGAGACTTCGAAGGAAAAGTCTGGTTCTAGTAGGGGAGAATTGTAACAGTCTGAAATTCAGGTGCATCTCTTCAATCTTTCTTCTTTATCAAGTTTTTAAGTTTAGCGCCTAAAGGAAAATGTATGGCAATTTAGTACGTTGGCCGTACTGAAGAGTACGTTGCGTGTACTCATGCACTTATTTTGGACGCGGACTCGCCTAGGTACGCTGGGCATACCCAGGGTTACACTGGGCATAGCTGGCGAAGATGCAAAACCCTAATTGTGGCTTGGGGCTATAAAAGTAATGATATGATCTTGTCCCCAACCACCATCCCACAAAGAGAAACCCAAGGAGAGCAATATCATCGTTCTAAAGCTTGTGTGTGAGTGTTCTTGAGCTAGAAAGTGCCTTTGTGTGATAGTGAAGAAGAAGAGGAGGTTCTTGTGAAGGCTAGAAGTTGGAGTACAAGCTTGAATCTAAGTTCTACAGAGGGTGGCGCTTCCCTTAGAGTTAAAAAGCTCAAATCTTTCCATATCATTTTTGATTTGTGCTTCACGGACAAATTTGGTATGTACTTTTCCAAGTGGGAGACTGTTGGATTAGTGTCTAAGTCCATAACTATTTTGGTAGGTACTTGACCAGATTGTGAGCATGGTCCTTTTGGGTTGCCTTCACCATAGAAATATGTAGGATGAATTATGGAGAGAAAGGATTAATTATGATTTATTAATATACTATGAGAATAATATATTAAAGGGGAAGTCATATTGTTTAATTAATATTAGTCAATATTAATTAAGATTTAATTTTTGTGGCTAAAAGAGATAAATTAAACTTGGTGGACTGGAATTGTAATTATAAGATAATTCAAATTGGGCTATGGATCACCTTGGAATAATAAGGTGGACGACTTCTATGGGGAGGCCCATTAGAAATCATCCAAGGCAAGTTCCAGAAGGGGTCCATGGGCTGCTTAGGGCTTAAGCAGTCAAATTAGGGTTTCCTTGTTTGATAACCCTAATAGCCTAAGTATATAAGGAACCCTTGGGCACCAAAAACGAGGCTAACACTTGGATTAGAGTTGCAGCCATTTTTTGTGCCTCCCCTCTCTTCTCTCCTTCATCCAATTGCTTAGTGGTGCTTGTGACTCCATTATAGGTGCAACACCTAAGGCACTAAGCTTTCTGAAGCCAAGGATTGATTGTTATTGCTTTATAACAATCAAAGGTAAGATCTAAACCCAAATTTCAGTTATAGTTTGTTAGATCTAGGGTCTATGGCTTTGGATTATCAATTGCATGTTTATTAGACAAACTAGATCCAAATCTATTAGGGTTTGCATGTACACCATAGGAACGATGTATTGCTTGAAACCCATCAGTGGTATAAGAGCCAAGGGTTGTTTGTTAGTGAATTTGACGCTTATTTGATCGAATTTTGGCTGAAAATCGATTTTTAGAGGTTTTTTTCTCTTGACTCACCGAGTCAACTGGGTGACTCGCCGAGTCCATAGTGGACTCGACGAGTCCAAGCCTTACTCGGCGAGTCAAAGAGTCAGATGGAGCTGATTTCCGGATTTTGACCTGTTTTGGCTGTGGATAATTGCCTAAAACGAATTTTATTCTAAAAAACGATTTTTTTATCAATATTTGGAGATTATCTTTGCCAAATAGAAGATAATTGTCAAAATTTAGATAATCTTTTGTTTTATTAAATAAAGATTGATTATTTATAATTTTAGATTTGAATTATCTTGTGAAAAATTTCAATTTTCCCCTTTTGGTTTTATAATTTAAATTTGAACTTACAAGTTTTGTTTTTGAAATTTAAATAGTAAAACCCTAATGTTTTGAAAAGTTTCAAAAGTTGTCCTCAAGTTTTGGAATTTAAATTTTTTTGATTAAAAGTTTAATTTTGAAATATTTAAATTCTAAACCCTAATGTTTTGAAATGTTTCAAAACTTACCCTCAAGTTTTTAAATCGAAAATTTTGGTTAATAGTTTAATTATGTAATATTTAAATTATAAAACTTTAGTATTTTGAAAAGTTCATATTACACCCTCATGGTTTTGTTAAATTAGTTAAAATTTAATTAAAAGAGAAAGTTAATAGAACCATCTAGTATTTTAAAAGCGTAAAATACACGCTATACTAGATATATGGAACATTAAAAGTCTAATATTATATATATATATATATATATATATATATATATATATATATATATATATATATATATATGAGTAAAGAGTCAGTCTTACGATTAGTGGGTCTCATTCACGAAGCTAGTCTATAAAGGGTGTTTAAGGAAATTGCCTATAAAATGACGATTGAATGAGTATCCACCCTTACCTACTGCACCATTGACTAGTGGATGGTCGTTATCCGAACGGGTAGGATAGGACATAAGCCTTCCATTATAAGTATAATGAAGTATAAAGTAACTAAATGTTTTTTCAAATGCCCAAATCATAGTTACTTTAGGTAAAATGTGAAATATATGCTAATCCATGGACTGCCACTTTGCACCCATGCCGAGACGTTAATGGTGCGTGTGTGGTTAACCGGCACACTAATTTTGGTTTCGCATTGGTAGTGAAGGGTGACTTGATGTTTATCATAGATCAATGGAACATGTGTGGCTAACTGGCACATTGATTAGGTGATAGTAGCATTGAGTGCACCACGTGATTCACAAGGTTATTTACACCTTCTTTGTGATCCTCGGCATCCCAGTCACAAACTTGAAGGGCATAATCGAGATTAAACATGCCATTGAAAAGTTCAATGAATATCAAAAGATCTAGGAGTTTCAATTCATTTACAACTTAAATTTCTTTTTCGTTTTTCATGGTGGAAATTGGTAAATCGTCATTTACCTACCTTCAAATATTCTGCAACTAGATTACGACATCCCTCTTCTAGGTCGTAGAGTATTGTGTTGGATCCTAGCCTTGATGTTTCACTTGGGTGTTACATCAAGGACTCTTATCAACTAACTTGAATTTCTCCCGTTTTGTAGATGTATGAATCTAATAATGGTCTTCCCAAATCCCATGGAACAAGTTTTCCAAAGGAAGATGATATTCCACGCTATGATCAAGGAACCAGAGATCATGCTTCACTTCCTCCACCTCCTCTAATTATTCTCCCTGAGCCATAAGTTCGAAGGCTTGAAAAGTTCAAGCTAACTCAAGCCCTTTTGGTAAGTAAACATGAAGATGGGAAACCTATGTGTGCAAATGTCTTAGAGATGAAGTCACACATTGACAGGTTAAGGATGTTGTGTGTCGACATTTCAGGTAAGTTGGTTGTTGACTGGGTTCTTCAATCACTTCCCGAATCATATAGTGAGTTCTTTAGAGAGTACTATATGATGGAACACGACGTGACCCTCATTGATCTCACCTATTTGCTTATAGCTGCTGAATAAACAATGATTTGGCGTGCTGATCCACCAAATTTGTCTGGTTAAGCAAATTCCCAAACTTCAATGGACACTGGCAACATTGGAAGTCCAAAAAGAACTAATTTTGTGATTGTCCGATGTTTTGTGCCAAAGTAGCCCATTTTCGTTTATTGCCAAGAGAAGGGGCATTGGAGACGAAGCTGCCCAAACTACCTGAGAGATCTAAGAGATGGGAGAGTCAAGGCATATGGCTCTACTTCAAGTAAAATTCATTATCTAACTGTTTTGAATTCCTATTCTAGATTCTTAATTCATGATGTAATAAGATTACATTTTGATGTATTGTAGGATCGAAGAAAAGAGAGGAAGCTTAAGGGAAGAAGTGAGCTGAATCTAGTCGTGAAGAAAATGGATTTGGATCGCATTGTTTAAAGATTGGATTTTTGAGCTACTTCTTGGAGTTAGAATAGATTGTTAGGAATCTATAATAGCATAGTTTTTTAGTTGAATTGCATTGTAAGGACAAAGTTTTTCCACAATAAAATAAAATTTGTTTTTTTTATTTATTTATCCTTGCAATGGCATGTATGAAAAATTGATGTTTGAATATTTCTATTATTAGCAATGATGAATTTGATTCTTGATTGTGTTATTTGTAGAAATGTCGAGGATTTACCAAATAGGGAGAGTTTCTCATCGCCCAAGTTTCAATTGGACAGAAAATTGGAATCGTGCAACCTGCATTGTGTGATGAATGAAAAACCTTCATATTTGGAAATTATAGTAATTCCTTGACAAAGAGTCAAGTGAAGGTCTAGGGATCAGGCACACTTGGTTGTGCGCTCGTCAAGTCCACCACAAAGAGAGATAGAGTATTCGACATGATTTACTAAAGTTTAGTAAATATGATTATACTTATAATATTAAGTGTAATTCTGAGTTGATTGAAATGGTTTCAATAAATTGCAGAACGAATAAGAATAATCAAGTAGGTAGAAAGATAAAAGTTTCTCTATTATAAGAAGGGGGTAGAGTACCTTTTATTGTGTTTTATGATAAGTCTTAATGATTGAGAACCATATCTCAATTGATCCTCTAAGTGAGTCTTAGTACATTTGTATGTCTAAGAAGAGGAATCAAGAATTGCGGAAATGGTTAAATCAAGAAGTCAATCGAACTTCATTCCAATATCAAGTCTTAGAGTTATACTCCAAGATTGTGAATTGAGTGACACGTCTTTAGTAGGTTTATAACACTCAACAAATGTGGAATTGGAAAAAAGTCTTTTTATTCCTGCACATCTGAAATTGGTAAGTTGTGATGTCTTGCAGAAAACAAAGACCAACAAGAACCAATTGAGCGAAGTGTTAGTCTTGATAGCATTTCGCACTAACTCTTGAATAATTATTTTTTCAAGAAAATTTCCTTGAAAAAGAAAATCATATATGTCAAGAACTTAGTGGGAGTGTCAATTTTCTTGAAAAGTTCAAGAGCTAATCAAGAATAAACCAATAGTTAATCACTAGCACACGACTTGAGGTTAGCGACCTATTGTGCTGAAATAATTTTGTTTCTGTGCCATTCTAGATTAAGTCAACTGTACATGTGAGTTTTACGAGTTCTCATTTGAATACATAAAGGCAAAGTACCTTGATCAATGGAAAGTACATTGATATGTAGGGGTGAGTTGTTGAACAACTTGGAAGACATGGTGGGCATTCATGCTGCCATAAGCCGAGAAATCAAGATTGAACATGTTCAATCCATATGAGTTGGATTTGTCACAAACATTGTCTTATGATTCTTTTTATAACAAATTCACATGGAAAGGAACACATACACTTTAAAATCTAAGTGTCATAAGGTTTCCCTCCTTCACGAAAATGATTGTAAGGAAATGCTTTCAATAAGAGAGATTTTAAGGAGATAGCAGTTGTGTAAATTGTATTCTCGAATTCGCTTATGTTTACGGCATCCCTCTACATAGTTCAAATTGTGAGATTTGGCAATTAGTTTGAACATTAGGGACTTAGTAACATAAGCTCTGAATTTGTTTAGACACACATGTGAGCTTTCTAAGACAAAGGTGTACGAGTTTAAGAAGCTTAGATAAAGGCTTATCAAAGCATCAAGTATTAGAAATATGAACTTAAGGAATTCAATAAGCATTATTTTCTGGAAGTTCAGTTGTTTTCTGAATACCTGTCAAAGCTAGTGGGAGCATAAATTTTATGCTTGAAAGGAAATAATCACCATGTTAGTGGGACCATGATTATTATGTCAAGTATTGCAAGTTAGCAATATTAATTGTAGAAAAAAAAAAGATTCATTTGGTAGAGTTGTTGGGGTTAAAAAGGTCTTTCACTATAATTAAGGGAGAGAATATTGTACTTCGTATCAAAATCTAAAGCTTGGATTGAGAAATTTTAAGAAATTTAGTCAAAGGATGCATATTGTGTTCTCAAATTTCGATTATGATTACCGCATCCCTCTTCATAGTTCGAATGGTGAGAACCTGACACATAAAATATTATGGTAGAAGATTCATAAAGTATCACATCTTTATGTAAGACATTATGCATCGTGTCCCATGTGCTTCAGGTATACGATCGATTGCAAATGCTATAATATTTGACCATTCGAAAATTTCCAAATGCTTAGCGCATTAAGAGGGAAAAGGGACTACAAGGGTTTCTGACTAAAATAATAAAACAACTATCAAAGAATGATCTAATGTTCACCAAGGATTTGTTGCTTGTGAGTAGTTGGAAGTATAGTGTTGTATGGACCACATCGAAATTATTATGAACAGATAAGATTATATTAAGAATGAGTTGTCGTATGGAAAATATGGAAATGTTTCCTTATTGGGAGTTGGAAATTAAGAATTTATGTTTAGATTAGAAACTTTTATGAAAAAAGGATGTTCAAAGTAATGTACTTTGAGTGAGAGACATCACATTTATAGAATTGTTTTGTCACAATTTCTGATAGAGAACCTTGTATTTTCATTGGCCAAGTCTTGGTGACTTTTGTGCTATGACTTTATGAAAGGATCGTTGCATAAAATGTTTGAATCTAACATATTCTATTAGTGGCAAAAACCTTGTGTTCTTACACTAACGATGAGGATTAGGAATTGTGAAATGAGAATCATTGGAAAGGTTTTCAATTGATCTATTTCTTGGACCATAGGAAACAAAGTGTGCATGCTTGGAGCATGGGACAATTGTTGTTGTAATTCAAGTAATGAGTTGATTATCCGAAACATTAAATGATAAATAATGAGTAATCAATATGGTGGTTAAATAGAAGTGTTTTATTTACTCTCAAAAGATTGGGGCCATATAGGATTAAGTATTATTGTTGTGTTTCAGTTTGCATGTTTTGACTTCCAGAATAACTTGGTTATTCAAACATCCATAGTCGGCCATACGATTGGAGTAGGTATGAAGGAAGACTGTCATGAATCTGTCTATAGATTGTCTGAAGTATTTAGACATAGCACAAGTTTGCTGCAGACTTCATGAGTGCTTTGATAATATTAGAGTATTGGATTAAACCCACACTCACGAGAATCACTTCATGGATTATATCACGAGTGATTGTGAGACGATAATATTCTATATTCTTGAAACTGAGGCGTGTGAGTTGTTATTTACTGGTCGGTTGCACATTGATGATATGTAAATGCACCAGTAACTTGGTGTTAGAAAACTTATTATTATGTGTGATTCGATGAGTGAGTACAAGTGAGCATTTGATTCGAAGTTTATCCATTTTGTTTACCCAAAATGGGATAAAAGTGATATTTGTGGGCCCCTCGATGATCTAGTGATGACACCCTAAGTGCTTGGCCAAGCCGGGACTAAGTTGATGTGTTCAATTGTAGTCTGTTGTCAGTCGTCATAAATTAGAAGTCGGGAAACAATATAGAGAGAATTATCGAAATTAATGTCTTGTGTCTATACGATATCTTGAGAATGGAGGAATATATAATCCCTTATCTAAAGGACACATGTATCTGCTAAGATGAGAGTTCATAGCAGTTTTTGAAAGCTACGATTACTGATTAGGTTCTGAAGTCATGCAAAATAGCTATTAGACTTATCCAAGTGGGAGAATGTTTGATTAGTGTCTAAGTCCATAACTATTTCGGTATGTACTTGACACGATTATGATGATGGTCCTTTTGGGTTGCCTTCACCATAGCAATACATAGGATGAATTAAGGAGAGATAGGATTAATTATGATTTATTAATATACTATGAGAATAATATATTAAATGAGAAATCATATTGTTTAATTAATATTAGTCAATAATTAATTAAGAATTAATTTTTGTGGCTAAAAGAGATTAATTAAACTTAGGGGACTGGAATTGTAATTATAAGATAATTGCAATTGGGCTATAGATCATCTTGCAATAATAGGTTGGACGAATTCTATGGGGAAGCCCATTAGAAATCGTCGAAGGCATGTTCCAAAAGGGGTCCATGGGCTGCTTAGGGCTTAAGCAGTCAAATTAGGGTTTCCTGGTTTTATAATCCTAATAGCCTAAGTATATAAGGAACCCTTGGGCACCAAAAACGAGGCTAACACTTGGATTTGGGTTTCCAACTGTTTTTGGTGGCTCCCCTCTCTTCTCTGCTTCATCCAATTCCTTAGTGGTGTTTGTGACTCCATTAGAGGTGTAACACTTGAGGTACTAAGCTTTCTGAAGCCAAGGATTGATTGTTATTGCTATATAACAATCAAAGGTAAGATCTAAACCCAAATTTCTGTTATAGTTTAATAGATCTAGGGTTTATGGCTTTGGATTCTGAATTGCATGTTCATTAGACAAACTAGATCCAAAGCTATAAGGGTTTGCATGTACACCATAGGAATGATGTCTTGCTCGATACCCTTCAGTTAAAAGCTCAGAGTCACCAGAAGAGTTATGCGGATGGGCAACGATCCGAGCTCGAGTTCCAAGTCAGAGACTTCGTGCTTCTCAAGGTATCTCCTTGGAAAGGAGTGATCCGATTCCGGAAGAGGGGTAAGTTGGGACCCCGATACCTTGGTCCTTTTAGGGTGACCGCTAGGGTGGGCAGGGTAGCATACCCTTTGGAGCTACCTATGGAGTTGAGCCAGATACATGATACCTTCCACGTGTCTCAGTTGAGGAAGTGTATTGCCGACGAGAGAACAGTTGTACCGCTAGAGGATATTCAGGTTGATGCGAGCCTGAATTATGTTGAGAGTCCAATCGCAATAGTGGATCGAAAGATCAAGGTTCTAAGGAATAAAGAAGTGCCACTAGTTCAGGTCCAGTGGCAGCATCGGAGAGGGTCCGAGTTGACTTGGGAGCCGGAGTTGGAGATGCGGGAGCAGCATCTGGAGTTGTTCGCGGCATGAGACTTCGAGGGCGAAGTCTGGTTCTAGTGGGGGAGAATTATAACAGTCCGAAATTCAGGCGCATCTTTTAAACCCTTCTTCTTTATCAAGTTGTTAAGTTTAGCCCCTAATGGAAAATGTATGGCAATTGAGTACGTTGCGCATACTCATGCGCTTATTTTGGACGCGAACTCGCCTAGGTACACTGGGCATTCCTAGGTTACGCTGGGCGTAGCTGGCCCAGATGCAAAACCCTAATTGTGGTTTGAGCGCAATAAAAGGAATGATATGATGTTGTCCCCATCCACCATCCCACAAAGAGAAACCCTAGGAGATTTATATCATTGTTCTAAAGCTTGTGTCTGAGTGTTCTTGAGCAAGAAAGCGCCTTTGTGTAATAGTGAAGAAGAAGAGGAGGTTCTTATGGAGGCTAAAAGTTGGAGTACAAGCTTTGATCTGAGTTCTACAGAGGGTGGAGCTTCACTTGGAGGTAAAAACCTCAAAGCTTTCCTTATCATTTTTGATTCGTGCTTCATGGACCAATTTTTAGAGTTTTTGCTCCTAAGGTGGAGACTTTATGAGAAAATGATCTCCATAAGCTTAGATCTGCCCTATTTTAGAGTAATATGAGTTGTGGGTTCATAAAAATCCAAATTTAGACGTTATGATTAATACATGCATGATTTTAGAGCTTAATGAGGAAAGAGGTTATATGTTTGAAGTGAATGGTGACCTTTACAGCCATGTAAAGGCTTAAAGGTTTCAACTTTATGGCGTAAGAGGCATTAGAGAGCTTAGATCTGCAATATGAGCCTAGGTCTTAATGGATTCAGACTAAAAATGAAGGAAATATGAAACTAAGACTTAGGTTGGGCGTAGTCCCAGTACGTACCATGTAGGTGGTCGAGTCCCCCGATTCTGGTTAGCCGGAGTACACCCCACGTACAGGAGTTGCTACGCCCCGTGTACTGCTTGCTGTTGAATTTCGTTGACTTTTAGGGTTTTGGACAACATGTGGACTTTTGAGTCAATGAGGGGTATAATGGTCTTTTACCCTTATGTGGTTAGGCGGAGGCTAGTTCAGTATTTCGAGAGCGAGATTATCCGAGTTACCCAAAGTGAGTCTTCTCACTATACATTACCTAGAGTGGTATCTATGTGTAGACAGTAGGGTCTTATGTGTATGTGTGTTTGAGATTTTATATTGTGATCTATGTATGCTATGTGTTGTATAGATCGGAATGAAGGGTCCAACAATATAGACCGGACTGCAGGGTCCAACGAGGTAGACCGGACCGAAGTGTCCAACGAGTTACAGGACTGGAGGTTCCCGCTGAGACACATCGACCAGAAGGTCGTACCGTGATATAGCCTCGAGTGGCATATGTGTTTTATGTGGTATTTTGGGGAACTTACTAAGCATTTATGCTTACCGAGTTTTGTGATATGTATTTCTGGTAACAGCGAGGATCACGGGAAGGCGCCGGCATGAGTCGTAAATACTGAGGGATTTTATGTTTTGAGATCTTGGGATTTGTTTTATTCGGATAATATGTGAAACATTGGATTTTGGGATTTCTTTATGAATGAAATTATCTGTTTTAAATGAAATATTGGTTTGAAAATTTACGTTGTTACAGGACCGAAACTCTGTTTGCGGTTGTCTCGATTATGGGGACCGAAACTCTTCTTTCGGTTGTTTTCATTATGTTGAGCGCGAGAAGCTGAGTTTGTTTTTGCTTCTTCCTTTGACTTAAAGGAATTTTCATAGCAAATGTAATTAGGGTTTTGAGATCGCCAAAACTGTTTCCTTTCAATGAGATTCTTCTTGTATCCCAAATTCTGTTGATGCTTTCTTTCTAACACTTGTTTTGGATTTTTGTGGATGTTGGCCTTTTTCTTCGGTCTTTGAGTATGAGTTCTACTCTTTAGTGAAGAAGTTTCACTTGATACTATGACCGGTTCGCCTGAAGGAGTTTTGGTACCACTTGTGCTTGGCACATCAAAACGTGTAGGTTCATTAAGTGGTTCTGCCACTTACCTACTTTTTACTCTCCATGATGTTTTCTCGGATAGACCTTCTGTTTCATCGGCGTTATCAATCGGTGCAGACCAAAAAAACTCGTCACAAGCATTAGCATTATCTTCTTCTACTAAGGTTGTTAGTTTCGTTGTTTGTTGTTGAGTAACTCCTTTAATTGTATAAACTTGATTTGGAGTTGTTTGGACCTTTTGGAAAAACGAGCGAACTCAACAGAATTTTCTAAAATAAGATTTTTATTGGTTTCAGGTTCGCTTTTGACAAATTTGGAACAGTCCACCTAATCTTCTACAGATATTAGACTCATATCATCATCCTCATTAAATGCAGAAGTATTTTCTATATCAGTTTTATTTTCTAAGTTCAACTTGGCATTCAAAGAGTCAAATTTCTGTACAGTTTCGGTTTTGATTTTTAATCTGTCATTTTCATCCAACAAATTGTTGAGCATGTCCTTATGGTCTTTTGACTTTATGAATGACTGTATTTTGTCAAGACCAATTTTATAAGCAGGAGAGATATTAGAAGAAGAAACAACGTTTTCACAGTTATATGCATCGGCATCGATTTCATCCTCCTTTAACTCAAGGAAGGGTAAAATCATAAGATGTATCTTCTTCCCTATATCACAATCGAGATGTAATTGAGTAATGTTGGAGTATAATCATTTAGCAATCAAACGAAAAACATTATGTTGTTTTAAAAGCTTTAAATTATCTCTTTATAAATAAATTCTTCCATCCCTAGACCTAATCAACGGTTTCTCCTTTTGCTCAATCCACATACGCCTCTCCTCACTCTTCGACGATACCGTGCTGATTTGATCAGTTAGTTTAGAGTTTGTGACGCGAGTTTGAGTTAAACTACCACTTATACTAGAAAATTTAAACTTTAATCCATTAAGTTATTTTTCATACTTTGTAATGGGGATATGTAAAGAGACAAGAATGGATTGTACCTTCTTGATCAACTCATCACATTCGTTGATCTGATCACTGACATGTTTCGCTGCAAAACACCTGTCTTCTCGCTCTTTCGCTTCGACTAGTCCCCCATCAGTGGTATAGCCCTGCCATGGGTGGGCTTCTTCACTTCTTCATCTTCAGAATCTGTAGACCAAACTTCAACACCTCCGAACTCATCATCAACTGTATTTCCCTACACAATAAGAGCATTCATAGCGTTATTAGATCCAACTTTCTTCTTCTTGATTTCCTACAATCGTCGTATGAGGTTCGCTTCCTCGTCATCATCGTCATTCTTTTCTGACGTCTTTCTCAACATAAAATCTTTGGTGAAATGATTTTCGCCTCCACAGTAGTGACAATTAAAACCTGAGTCACCACCAAGTTTTGTTTCCTTCTTTGGTTCTTCGGTCTGTGAAACAGTCTTCGTTCCTCCTTCACTTTCTCGGCATTGTAGCTTCTCTGCCAGTTTCAGCTCTTATTAGTTGGGAACCTTCTTCTGATGAACTTCTTGGCATTAGACACCATTAAATCATAATCTTCATTTGTTAGAACATATTCAGAAAGATCTAAATCTTCTTCTTCTTCTTCTTCAACAACATTCTTTCCTTTGGAGATTAGAGCCAAAGACCCCATGCTAGAAACCACATTGGTTTCTTTAGTCACTACACTCTCATGTGACTTTAATATCCCCACCAATTTTTCTAGAGAATAAGCCTTGAATTGTTCGTGTGCCTTTACAGTAGATACCACAGCCATCCATTCGGGTCATAGGCCATTCATGAATGTGACCTTTTGTTTAATGACTTTCCTTTCTATCCCATGCTTTATCATGTTACTAAGGAGATGATTAAAGTGATTGAAGGCTTGAATAATCTTCTCTTCAGGATTTTGCTTAAAGTCACCAAATTCTGAGAGGAATAAAGTTTGGATCGAATGCTCAAGATCTTCATCCGTAGAATACAATTCCATCAACCGGTCCCATTTTCCTTCACTGTAGTGCATGAACTTACGAACCGAAACGTGTCCAATTGCAAAGCAAACCTAATCATCCTTAAAGCTTTGATGTTGCACTGAAACTTTTCTTTGTCATCTTGGGGTATCTCTTTCACATCAATAACGAGTTGTTTGTACTCCTTTCGATTTTATATTCTTGAAGTGATTGAGTGAGCGAATGGACCTACAATAATCGCCTCCCAAATCAAGTATCCATTGTCTTCTGAACCGATCATGTAGTCTTCGAAGTGATGCATCCAGACCTCATAATCTTGAGTGTACAATATGGGAATCCTTGTCGTCGATCCTATACTGTTAGAGATTGTGACAACCCGAAATTTCCATTTGTACGAACAATATCTATTCAATAGAAGTCAGTCCAATTTCAGTGATTTCCAGACTTTTCCGAACAAGTTAGTGTACCTTAGGGTTTACACTTTAGGAGATATCAGGAGAGTGGATGCTCCTGAGTTTGTGAAATTTGGACATTTCAAGTTTCATAATGTTACAGCCTAAGTTCAGGAATAAAAATATTTTTTGTCAAAATATTTCAGGACTATAAATAGTTTTCTGAATTTATTTAATTCATTATTCACAATTCCAGCTAGAGAAAAGCCATTTTCTCTCTGACAGATCTTCCGGTTTTTATCCCAGATTGTGAGTAACTCTTTCTAGTAGTGTTAGATTACATACTAGATGCATATAACATGATTTAGTGGGCTAAATCATGAGATCTAGGAGTTTACTCCCCAAGGTGTTCTTGGGCGGTAAACTCCCGAAACAAAGCCAAATCGAACATTGATGCTAGAATAAGGCCTTAGGACATTAGGTAAACACAATAGGGACAAGAAATCATACACAAAACCACCCAAGATTGGGAGTTTACGGCCCAGAACTCTCTTAGGCCGCAAACTCCATTTCAAAGGGCTAAATGGTGGTTTTTGGACTAAAGGACTTTAAGGCTTGCATCTAGATTAATTCCCCAAGTAGCTTAAGGTCTTAAACACTTCAAATGACACAAAAGAAAGTGAGTTTCAGGCCCAGAACTCTCCTAGGCCGTAAACTCCATATAAATGGTCATAAAGGGTGTTTTCATTGCACCTAAAGCCCTAGCCCTTTACAAGGAATTGTACCCACTAAATGGAAGGACCAAACCAAACCAAAATCACTTAAACAAGTGAGTTTACGGCCAAGACATGGCTCTTGGGCCATAAACTCCTATAAAGGGCACTAAGTGGTGCCTAACGCCTTCATATGCTAGGATTAAAAGTCTAGAACACATCCCACTAGTGCAAGTGGCTTGAAAACAACTAAGGAATCACCCCAAGGGAGTTTACGGCTGTAAACTCCAAGGGGAAATGTCCTTTAGGCCGTAAACTCCTATTTGGAGTACTTCTAGGTCTTAAACCCTTCCAAGAACATAGCCACTAGGTTAGAATATATCTAGAAAGCATATTCGACTTCAAAACACACCAAACACAGATGTTTGGGAGTTTACGGCCGTAAACTCAAGAGTTTACAACCGTAAACTCCATGTGTGATGGTATATGGAGAGTAAACTCTCATATGGGGTCCTTTGGAAACCCTAAACTCAAGTACCCTGTCCCACAATAGCTTAGATGAAGTCCTTACGGCTTAAAACACTTACATAAAGTGTTATCTATATCTAAGATGTCTTAAACATTATCAATTAGTCTTTGGTGCCTAATTGAGTGCATATATGTGTGATTATATGTTCATTAGGATCGTAGTGTGTGCACAAGTCCTCGCTTGACACCTAGCAATCTGATACCGTTCAGTTCAGTCCAATCACCAACTACAGGTGAGTTCATACCCCGTAATCAATGTTTTTAAAGGATTTTAAATCCTTTAATGGGGGGAATACAAGTAGAAACAAACATGTTATTAAATCAGTTTCATGTATTTTATAACCATGTTTTCACTCAGTAGATTTCACGTATTTCAAAAGAAGTCACGTGAAATGGTTTTCTATCTTAAAATACTTAGACAACAAAAGTATTAGTTTTGAATTGTATAATGACTTCAAGTCACTTTATATTATTGTTCAAAGCTCCTAGATACCTTGCATAAACCTACTTGAACAACAACATACTTTCCAGTTAACTATCATAGGGATAGTCAGAAGATATCAAACAAGAGTCAGTTCATTTATGAGTCTATACTAATGCCTTACATGATACATGATTACACTTACTTAGGATTCTATGATACATGAATATGTTTACATATACTTACCTGTTACATGAACACACTTACATGAATTCTAGATAGGGACACTTGTTAATAAGTACATTGTTCTGTACTTACTTACCTTGGAATACTTGAACTTAGATCCAAGAGGATGATTTATTAGTATTTACTGTATAAATTGTCTTTCCTATTCCCGTTCGAGGGGATGTTTTCAGCGGGACTTACCATTCCGAATCTCACTGATTAGTGCCAGTGATAGATGGCGTCTACGGATGTCTAAGGTAGTCACTTGATTTGTGGTCAGTGACAGGACTTACTATCCCTCCGCCCACTGTTGCAACAGTGGACGAGATGTGAATCTTCGGAGGATCATTAAGTTGACAATCTACGTCAAGAGATCGATGCAGGGACTAACCCTCCTTCCATCTTGCTGCTGCTACGGAGGATGAGGGGACACTCTTCGGATGTTCCTCCGGGTCTATCTTTCGTTTCATGCGATGTAGTGTTGGTCCTAGTACCCAGTGACAACACTTACCATATCATATTTTTCCTGTCTACTTTATTCTGTGACACATTCACATAAACGATGAGTTAGACTAAGCACTTTTAGTACTAGTCTACACAAAGGAAAAATACTTCATTTATACAAAACATTCGAGTCTTGGTAGAAGACTGCACTTCATTCATACAAAACATTCGAGTCTTGGTAGAAGACTGCACTTCATTCATACAAAACATTTGAGTCTTGGTAGAAGATTGCACTTCATTTACACAAAACATTTGAGTCTTGGTAGAAGACTGCACTTCATTTATACAAAACATTCGAGTCTTGGTAGAAGACTGCACTTCATTCATACAAAACATTCGAGTCTTGGTAGAAGACTACACTTCATACTTATAGAAAATAAGGGTTTTTCTAGGGATTTCATACTTACCTCAACATTTTCACTTAAAGGTTTTTCATGGCATTCATAGCAGGTTTTCACAAACAAAGCAATGACACTTATATACTTATGAACTCACCAGCTCTAAAGCTGATACTCTCTTTCAAAATAACTTGTATTCTCAGGTCGCCAGTAGACAGGTAAGGAGGACAGGTTTTGAGAAGACGCAGCAGACAAGTCTCGTCTTTTATTTTGATTGTATATTTTTGGTGTCTTACTACAATGAAAGAACACACATGTATAAAACTTTACTTATAATGCAATGGATGATGTTGTTGCTTGTTTATTATATTACACTATTGTGCTACTGTACATGAAGTCCTACACCCCTAAACGTTTCCGCCGTTCGTGGTTTTGGGGTGTGATAGATTGGTATCAGAGCATTGTTTATAGTGAATATAGTATATCAACCCATAAAAGATATACTAACTATAAATACATGGGATTAAAACACTCTGTCTAAGAGTTATACTTTTAAATAATAAAATATTTAACAAAGTATATGTGCCTTCATTCATACTAAAATCAGTGTCACAACGACAAGAACAAAAGTATTACGATTGTTGGATATCACAAGTAAGCCTGGGGATATATAGTCAGTCTTAGGAATGGCATAGCCTGATCAACTATGCTGGTCCAAGGAGTGATTAGCATATGCCCAAGAATGGTTGTGATGTGGCAACAAGTCTAAAAACTTACCAACACAACCACAAAGAAATACCATATGGGTATTTGATCTTACTGTAATTATCTTAGTTAGTTCATCTATTATAGCTATCTCTTATATCCCTTTTCTCGCGTAGATTAAGATGGCTGGATTTCCCCACGGCGATCCGTACTTTCCGAACCAAGGCAATGCGGGTTGGCTAGAGGTAGAGCCAGAAGATGATCACCCAATCCCTTTGGATGATCACCATGCTGAGGGCTTTTCCGATGGTTCCGACTCGGAGCCAGAAGTCAATAACCTACCCCCGGCTGCTCAAAACCCAAACCTGAACCCTCGCCCTGTGTTTCAAGGACCCACACCCCTGTGGGCCACTAACTTGATAACATGGAGTCATGAGCAGGGTCAGCCCATTCCCTACAACGGAGACCGAAGTTTCTACAACCTCACAAAAGGAGGTTCTGCCGATAGAGTCCTACTAATCATGGTGTGTAGGATGTCTAGGAACTCGATAATAGCCCAAGCTACTGTCAATCAAGTCTTGGAAGTTAACGCCAACTCAGGTGTTAACACTGTCCACATTCGCCAGCTAGAGTCTGCTCATGAAAGGACTCTGGTCCGTAATGCAAATCTGCAAAGGGAACTTGCTGAAACCCGAGCTGAAGTTAGAGAACTCCGAGCTCAACAAGCAAGGTCGGACAGGCATATAAGGGACAACGAACGTCTACTGTCGGAATCAAGGACTCATGCTAGTAGTTCTCGTCGCCGATAGAATGTCGTTATCTCATCTTTTGGATATAACCTAGTTTATGTAAAACTATGGTCTATTTTCCTGTCTATATAAATCTTAGAACTATTAGGTCTTTGTTTAATCTAAAGTCTGTCAAAATTTTCCATCTTGGTTGATGTAAGGCCTACTTCTAGGCCATTTTTCCCGAACTTGTTACATCTGTAATTCCAGTTTTGTTGACAGATATCTAATCTTATGGAAATTATTATCCAACTGCTATCTTCTTCATTTAGTCATGTTATTCTTTCTGTTGTTGGGCTATTGCGATTTAGTCCATGAGACACATTCATTTATCATTTATTCTTATCCATGTGGTCATCTTTTAAACGTATAGTTAAAGATGCCACCACGCAGGAATCCTAGGAGGAATCCAAACAACGAAGCACCTATACCACCACCTCCACCACCACCTGTACCTCTCCAACCACCAAATCCTTTTGATGCCACTATGTTCCAGGCAGCTTTCATAGCAGCAGTTGCCGCTGCTGTGTCAGCAATCAACGCTCCTGCCCCTAGTGGATCAGGAACAGGTGCACCACCCTCAAACCACGGCGAAAGCCATGGACACCCTAGGGAATGCACCTACAAGGATTTTACTAACGCCAAACCCCGCAGCTTCAATGGGACTGGGGGTGTTATGGTGTTGAGACAATGGATCGAAAAGATGGAATCTGTCTTCGAGATCTGCTCATGCCAAGAAGGCAGCAAGGTCAAGTTCGCAGCTTGTACCTTCTCTGACCGAGCACTAACATGGTGGAACAGCCATGTTAACTATCTAACTCTGGTGGTGGCATATTCCATCAGCTGGGAGAAATTGAAAGAGATGCTCATGAAAGAATACTGCCCTCGAGGCGAAGTACAAAAACTCGAGCAGGAATTCTGGGGTCTTCAAGTGGTTGGATCCGACATCACTACCTACACAAATAGGTTTTGTGATTTGGCAAACTTATGCCCCGACATGGTTGCTCTCCAGAGCAAAAAGATCGAGAGGTATATCTGGGGACTATCACCCAAGATCCAGTCAAGTGTGATCGCTTCCAGGCCTATTACTTTTGATAGTGCCAAGCAACTGGCACTATCTCTTATCGATCACCGGAAACCTCAGAACATAACCATTCCTACCCCTGTACCACAAAAGACCAACCCCGACTACCACAAGAAGGGGTGGAATAAGAGGAAAGGAGGGGCTCCGTAAGGGTCCTCCAAGAAACAACAATATGTGGCGATCAATGCTGCCACAGTTACTCCTGTTGCCCCTGCCAACCTCTTACCAGCAAGGGCATATGCTGGAACCCTCCCGAAGTGCACCAAGTGCAACTTCCATCACCTCGGGCCTTGCAGGGAGATGCATTGCTCTAACTGCAACAAGAGGGGACACACCCGTCTGCTTCTGCAAAATTCCAACAGCTCAAGCTCCTCAAGTTCCTAACGCCGGTATGGGCCAAGCTTGCTACGGATGTGGCGAAGTGGGCCATTACAAAAGGAACTGCCCTAAAGCAGGGATGGCTGGAGGAGTGGGAAGAGTTATGGCTCTAGGCCACAAGGAAGCAGTAGCTGATCCAACGATAGTTACTGGTACGTTCCTCCTTGATAACTCTTATGCTTGCATACTTTTCGATAGTGGAGCCAAGAAAAGTTTAGTAACTCACAAATTTGCACACCTGCTTAAAAAAAACCATGTGCATTAGATAGTTCATTCATAGTAGAAATGGCTAATGGCAAAACAGAGAGTACAAACTGCGTATACCTAGGTTGTACTTTAACTTTAGATAGCCATACTTTCAAGATAGATCTTATGCCGGTTACCATTAAATGTTTCGACGTTATCATCGGTATGGATTGGTTGAGTCTTCTGCGAGCCGACATTATGTGCTTCGAAAAAGCAGTTCGTGTTAACCTTCCTAACAACGAAACTTTAATTATCTACGGCGACAAACCTAGTACTAGCCTTCGCATCATTTCGTGCATTCAAGCACAAAAGTGTTTGCGGAAGGAGTACCATGCATTTCTCGCACACGTCGTCGATACCAGCCAAGAACAGAAAGACATCCAGAAAATCCCGGAAGTACGTGACTTTCCCAACATATTCCCAGAAGAACTTCCCGGTTTACCACCACAATGCCAAGTCGAGTTCAGAATCGACTTAGTGCCAGGGGCTACCCCCGTAACCAAATCTCCTTATCGTCTTGCACCGGCTGAAATACAGGAACTTTCCAGTCAACTGAACAAACTTCTCAAGAAGGGATTCATTCGACCAAGCTTCTCACCATGGGGAGCACCGGTCTTATTCGTCAAGAAGAAAGATGGATCGTTTCGCATGTGCATCGACTATAGAGAACTCAACAAACTTACCATTAAAAATCGTTATCCCTTGCCCCGCATTGACGATTTATTTGATCAACTTCAAGGAGCCAACTACTTCTCGAAGATAGATCTGCGATCCGGATACCACCAACTACGAGTGTTAGAGGAAGATGTTCCCAAGACAGCCTTCCGAACTTGTTATGGGAACTACGAATTTGTAGTGATGCCATTCGGATTAACTAACGCGCCCGCTGTATTCATGGATCTGATGAATAGGGTGTGTAGTCCTTACTTGGATCAGTTCGTCATCGTCTTCATTGATGACATACTAATCTACTCTCGAAGTAAGGAGGAGCATGGTCAACATCTCCGAAAAATCTTAGAAACATTGCATGCGGAGAAGCTATACGCAAAATTCTCGAAGTGCGAATTTTGGATTCGGCGAGTTGAATTTTTGGGCCATGTGGTTAGTGAAGAAGGTATACACGTGGACCCTTCCAAAATTAAGGCCATCGAGAACTGGTCAACACCAAAGACACCTACTGAAATTCGTCAATTTCTAGGTCTAGCTGGCTACTATCGCAGATTCATTCAGAACTTCTCCAGCATAGCAAAACCTCTTACAACCCTGACCTAGAAAGGCGTGGCCTTCGACTGGGAGGAGAAACAGGAAAGAGCGTTCCAAACGCTCAAACAAGCCTTGTGCACCGCCCCGATACTATCCCTTCCCGAAGGAATAGAAGACTTCATTGTCTATTGCGATGCATCCAATCAAGGACTTGGATGTGTTCTGATGCAGCGAGGTAAAGTCATCGCCTATAACTCGAGACAGCTAAAGACACATGAGGTTAACTACACAACCCACGATCTCGAGCTAGGAGTAGTTGTGTTTGCTCTGAAGATCTGGCGACATTACCTATACGATACCAAAAGCACGATCTTTACAGACCATAAGAGTCTACAACACATCTTCGACCAGAAAGAGCTCAACATGAGACAACGACGGTGGGTCGAGCTACTTAGTGATTACGAATGCGAAATTCGTTATCATCCGGGTAAAGCCAATGTGGTAGCCGACGCCCTAAGTCGGAAAGAATATACTGGTCGTAGAGTCAAATCTTTGACTCTAACCATCCATTCGCACTTGTCCACACAAATAAAGGAGGCTCAGCTCGACGCTTTGAAACCTGAAAATGTGGCGGGTGAATCCCTTAGAGGGATGGATAAGAACTTGGAAGCCAAGGGTGGCGGAGCCTTATACCTCATGGATCGAATCTAGACACCGAAACACGGTGGCTTCAGAGACTTGGTCATGATGGAAGCTCACAACACTCGTTATTCCGTCCACCCGGGTTCAGATAAGATGTATCTAGATCTTAAAAAGCTATAATGGTGGCCTAACATGAAAGCAGATATTGCTACTTTCGTGAGTAAATGCCTTACTTGCGCAAAGGTCAAGGTCGAATACCAGAAACCCTCCGGTCTTCTACAACAGCCGGAGATACTAGAATGGAAGTGGGAGCGGATCACTATGGACTTCATAACCAAGTTGCCCAAGACGACGGGTGGACTTGATTCCATATGGGTCATCATCGATAGACTGACCAAGTCTGCACACTTCCTACCGATCAAGGAAACAGACAAGATGGAGAAACTTACCAGAACTTACATTAGGGAGATTGTAAGACTGCACGGTGTTCCTTTATCTATCATCTCAGACCGAGATAGTAGATTCACTTCGAGGTTCTGGCAGTCATTACAAAGTTCCCTAGGAACTAGGCTGGACATGAATACAGCCTACCATCCACAGACCGACGGGCAAAGTGAGAGAACTATCCAAACCCTAGAAGATATGTTACGTGCCTGTGTGATTGACTTTGGAAAACCTTGGGATACTCATTTACCCCTTGTTGAATTCTCCTACAACAATAGTTATCACACGAGCATCAAGGCAGCTCCATTCGAGGCCCTCTATGGCCGGAAGTGCAGATCCCCTCTGTGCTGGGCTGAAGTCGGTGATACCTAGTTAGCTAAGGGACGAGTTCCCGAAAGCACTCTCACGGGTCCGGAGATCATTTGGGAAACGACAGAGAAGATCATTCAAATTCGTGAACGATTAAAAGCCTCTAGAGACTGACAGAAAAGCTACGCCGACAAGCGTAGGAAACCATTGGAGTTCCAGGTGGGCGACCGAGTCCTACTGAAAGTCTCACCCTGGAAGGGCTTGATACGCTTTGGAAAGTGTGGGAAGCTCAATCCAAGATACATAGGGCCTTTCGAGATTCTCGCGAGAATCGGCCCTGTGGCATACAAGCTCAATCTACCGAAAGAACTTAGTAACGTACTTCCTACCTTCCACATGTCAAACTTGAAAAAGTGCCTATCTGACGAGACTCTTGTTATTGCACTCGATGAGATCGAGATCAACGAGAGCCTCAACTTCGTGGATGAACCAGTAGAAATCATGGACCGAGAGGTCAAGCGAACAAAGCAGAGCCGTATCCCGATAGTGAAGGTGCGCTGGAACGCAAAGCGTGGACCGGAATTCACTTGGGAACGTGAGGATCAGATGAAACTGAAATACCCTCACCTTTTTGCTTAGTTATTTGTAATTTCTTATTCGCTTACATTCTAATTTCGGGACGAAATTCCTTCTAACGGGGGGATGATGTGACAACCCGAAATTTCCATTTGTACGAACAATATCTATTCAATAGAAGTCAGTCCAATTTCAGTGATTTTCAGACTTTTCCGAACAAGTTAGTGTACCTTAGGGTTTATACTTTTGGAGATATCAGGAGAGTGGATGCTCCTGAGTTTGTGAAATTTGGATATTTCAAGTTTCATAATGTTACAGCCTAAGTTCAGGAATAAAAATATTTTCTGTCAAAATATTTCAGGACTATAAATAGTTTTCTGAATTTATTTAATTCATTATTCACAATTCCAGCTAGAGAAAAGCCATTTTCTCTCTGACAGATCTTCGGGTTTTTATCCCAGATTGTGAGTAACTCTTTCTAGTAGTGTTAGATTACATACTAGATGCATATAATATGATTTAGTGGGCTAAATCATGAGATCTAGGAGTTTACTCCCCAAGGTGTTCTTGGGCGGTAAACTCCCGAAACAAAGCCAAATCGAACATTGATGCTAGAATAAGGCCTTAGGACATTAGGTAAACACAATAGGGACAAGAAATCATACACAAAACCACCCAAGATTGGGAGTTTACGGCCCAGAACTCTCTTAGGCCGCAAACTCCATTTCAAAGGGCTAAATGGTGGTTTTTGGACTAAAGGACTTTAAGGCTTGCATCTAGATTAATTCCCCAAGTAGCTTAAGGTCTTAAACACTTCAAATGACACAAAAGAAAGTGAGTTTACGGCCCAGAACTCTCCTAGGCCGTAAACTCCATATAAATGGACATAAAGGGTGTTTTAATTGCACCTAAAGCCCTAGCCCTTTACAAGGAATTGTACCCACTAAATGGAAGGACCAAACCACACCAAAATCACTTAAACAAGTGAGTTTATGTCCAAGACATGGCTCTTGGGCCGTAAACTCCTATAAAGGGCACTAAGTGGTGCCTAATGCCTTCATATGCTAGGATTAAAAGTCTAGAACACATCCCACTAGTGCAAGTGGCTTGAAAACAACCAAGGAATCACCCCAAGGGAGTTTACGGCCGTAAACTCTAAGGGGAAATTTCCTTTAGGCCGTAAACTCCTATTTGGAGTACATCTAGGTCTTAAACCCTTCCAAGAACATAGCCACTAGGTTAGAATAAATCTAGAAAGCATATTGGACTTCAAAACACACCAAACACACATGTTTGGGAGTTTATGGCCGTAAACTCAAGAGTTTACAACCGTAAACTCCATGTGTTATGGTATATGGAGAGTAAACTCTCATATGGGGTCCTTTGGAAACCCTAAACTCAAGTACCCTATCCCACAATAGCTTAGATGAAGTCCTTACAGCTTAAAACACTTACATAAAGTGTTATCTATATCTAAGATGTCTTAAACATTATCAATTAGTCTTTGGTGCCTAATTGAGTGCATATATGTGTGATTATATGTTCATTAGGATCGTAGTGTGTGCACAAGTCCTCGCTTGACACCTAGCAATCTGATACCGTTCAGTTCATTCCAATCACCAACTACAGGTGAGTTCATACCCCGTAATCAATGTTTTTAAAGGATTTTAAATGCTTTAATGGGGGGGGGGGAATACAAGTAGAAACAAACATGTTATTAAATCAGTTTCATGTATTTTATAACTATGTTTTCACTCAGTAGATTTCACGTATTTCAAAAGAAGTCACGTGAAATGGTTTTCTATCTTAAAATACTTAGACAACAGAAGTATTAGTTTTGAATTGTACAATGACTTCAAGTCACTTTATATTATTGTTCAAAGCTCCTAGATACCTTGCATAAACCTACTTGAACAACAACATACTTTCCAGTTAACTATCATAGGGATAGTAAGAAGATATCAAACAAGAGTTAGTTCATTTATGAGTCTATATTAATGCCTTACATGATACATGATTACACTTACTTAGGATTCTATGATACATGAATATGTTTACATATACTTACCTGTTACATGAACACACTTACATGAATTCTAGACAGGGACACTTGTTAATAAGTACATTGTTCTGTACTTACTTACCTTCGAATACTTGAACTTAGATCCAAGAGGATGATTTATTAGTATTTACTGTATAAATTGTCTTTCCTATTCCCGTTCGAGGGGATGTTTTCAGCGGGACTTACCATTCCGAATCTCACTGATTAGCGCCAGTGAGAGATGGCGTCTACGGATGTCTAAGGTAGTCACTTGATTTGTGGTCAGTGATGGGACTTACTATCCCTCCGCCCACTGTTGCAACAGTGGACGAGATGTGAATCTTCGGAGGATCATTAAGTTGACGATCTACGTCAAGAGATCGATGCAGGGACTAACCCTCCTTCCATCCTGCTGCTGCTACAGAGGATGAGGGGACACACTTCGGATGTTCCTTCGGGTCTATCTTTCGTTTCATGCGATGTAGTGTTGGTCCTAGTACCCAGTGACAACACTTACCATATCATATTTTTCCTGTCTACTTTATTCTGTGACACATTCACATAAATGATGAGTTAGACTAAGCACTTTTAGTACTAGTCTACACAAAGGAAAAATACTTCATTTATACAAAACATTCGAGTCTTGGTAGAAGACTGCACTTCATTCATACAAAACATTCGAGTCTTGGTAGAAGATTGCACTTCATTCATACAAAACATTTGAGTCTTGGTAGAAGACTGCACTTCATTTACACAAAACATTCAAGTCTTGGTAGAAGACTGCACTTCATTTATACAAAACATTCGAGTCTTGGTAGAAGACTGCACTTCATTCATACAAAACATTCGAGTCTTGGTAGAAGACTACACTTCATACTTATAGAAAATAAGGGTTTTTCTAGGGATTTCATACTTACCTCAACATTTTCACTTAAAGGTTTTTCATGGCATTCATAGCAGGTTTTCACAAACAAAGCAATGACACTTATATACTTATGAACTCACCAGCTCTAAAGCTGATACTCTCTTTCAAAATAACTTGTATTCTCAGGTCGCCAGTAGACAGGTACGGAGGACAGGTTTTGAGAAGACGCAGCAGACAAGTCTCGTCTTTTATTTTGATTGTATATATTTGGTGTCTTACTACAATGAAAGAACACACATGTATAAAACTTTACTTATAATGCAATGGATGATGTTGTTGCTTGTTTATTATATTACACTGTTGTGATACTGTACATGACGTCCTACACCCCTGAACGTTTCCGCCGTTCGTGGTTTTGGGGTGTGACAGAGATATTGATTGGGTTTGACTGGGAATCATCCATGGACATGATGATGTTTGTTCAAAAACCTTCTTAGGATCAGACTTGTAAATAACGTTATGGTAAGATCAACTGTTACCGAACTACGTCAATAGCAGATGACGGCTCTAACAATATCGATCAAAGCGAAAAAACCCTAAGATCTTCTTCAATAGAAGAGATGTATACGAGTTACACACTCTCTCCTGTTCTGATAGAAATTAATGAGTTGAAAAACTCTTAGATCGATTAGATATTCAACAGGTTAATCAATAAAACAAACAAACACAATAAACACGATATAGAATCAAGTGGTGCTTAATGATTCAAATGCAGTCTCACCTCAGGAAAGCTCGACCAAGAACTTCCACTATAGAGGCGAGATAGGGTTTGTAGTACAATGCCAATAATTATAAATAAAAGAGATCTCTACAAAGGATGCATGCATGCACCTTAAATACTAAACCCTAATCAAAATAAACATGTTTGGACAGGCCCAAACCGGTAACAAAATTGGTCTAAGGAGCGAGATGTGCGGTTCACTTCCAGGTTTTGGAAGAAGTTTCATGATGAGTTTGGCACTCGTCTGCATTTTAGCACTGCTTTACACCTGCAGACGGATGGTCAGAGCGAGCGTACCATCCAAACTCTGGAGGATATATTGTGGGCGTGCGTGCTAGACTTCGGTGGTAGTTGGGATGCCTATCTTCCCTTGGCTAAGTTCTCATACAACAACAGCTACCATGTGAGTATTGACCGTGCTCCATTCGAGATGTTGTACGGACGGAGGTGTAGGACCCCGATATGTTCGGGTGAAGTGGGATACAGGGTCATGGGGAGCACCGAAGTGGTGCTCAAGACTACTGAGAGAATCCAGCAGGTTCGGGGTAGGCTTTAGACTGCACAAAGTCGGCAGAAAAGTTATGCCGACAAGCGTCGTTCAGACATGGAATTCCAAGTTGGGGATATGGTTCTCCTGAAAGTGTCCCCTTCGAAGGGCGTCATCCGATTCAGGAAGCGGGGCAAGTTAGGCTCGAGATACATTGGACCATTCAGGGTTGTAGCCCGGGTGGGCAAGGTGGCATATAGGTTGGATCTGCCAGCCGAACTTAGCTAGATCCACAACACTTTCCACGTCTCTAAGTTGCGGAAGTGTTTGGTGGACGAATCGGCAGTAGTGCCTTTGGAGGATATTCAGGTCGATGACATCCTGAATTACATTGAGCGGCCTGTGGTGATCCTCTACAAAAAGTTGAAGGATCTAAGGAACAAGAGGGTGGAACTCGTAAAGGTACAATGGCAGCATCGGGAGGGATCGGAGTGGACTTGGGAACCGGTGGAAGATATGATGGAACACTACCCCGAGCTGTTTCAGGATCGAGCAGCAGACTTCGAGGACGAAGTCTAAAATAAGTGGGGGAGATTTGTAGCACCTGGTTCCCGGTACGTATTTCTTGTAATTTAAAATCCATAATTATTGCATTTTCGCCTTGGACTCGGCGAGTTTAAGGACCAACTCGCCGAGTAGGAGCGGGATGAGACGCGGGGTTGAGCCTTGGACTCGGAGAGTCGGTTTCCCGACTCTGCGAGTAGGCCCTGTTTGAATAAAAACCTTAACTCGAGTATTGTCACCCTATTTAAGCACAGTAACTTGGCCCCTTGTCCTTAACACTTCCAGAGAGTTGTAGTGAGAGTCCCTAGTCCCCCATATTGCACTTGTGAGTGAGTTCTTGCTTGGTGAAGGGAATTTAAGCTTAGAAGAAGAAAAGAAGAGATTGAAGAGTGCAAGAGAGGGAGTAGATCCGAAATCTACATTGGGAGAAGCTTCCATTCAGGTAGTAAAGTTTCTACCTTGATCTTTAGTTCATTAGATCCTATTTTGTCCCAATTTGGTGGTTTTCAAGCCCAAAAACACCAACCTTCATCTGTATGAGCTTAATGATCCGAAAGGACTTCAGATCTAGACCTTATGGACGTGTTAGAAGCATAAAGTTGTTGTGTTTGAAGTGATTGAGGAACCCATTGAGTGCATGACCTCTTAAAGAGCTTGGAATTCCATTTTTGAGCTTATAGGGCCATACAAGCACGTAAAGGTTGCAACGTTACGTGTTAAGCATGCCCTAGGATCATGGATATGTGATTTTGAAGCGTTACATGTCTCAGATTCAGCTTGTATGGAAAATGGGTCAAGGGAGTCGACGAGTTAAAAGAACAACTCGGCGAGTCCTATGAAGATTGCCTGGTACTCGACGAGTTGTTCTTCAAACTCGACGAGTCATATGAATTGTTACTGAGTACGAAGGGTTTAAGTGTTGGAAGTCCAACCCTTCGTGTTTGCACGTAGAATTAGCAATCTAACATGTTACAATAGTCCCAGAAACCTAAATTCTCATGAAGGATGTTCGGATGAGGATCTGGAAGCAAGTTGGAAGTCTGCTCGCTTGGACTCAGCCAGTTGTTCATGGACTCGGCGAGTCGGATCGCAAGCCTGTCCTATCTTCCCAAGTAGTGAGTTAAGGGCGACTTAGTGAATGGGAAAAAGGGGACTTGTAGAGTGAGACCAGGTTAGTGGAAGAAGGACTCGGCGAGTCCAGTCAACTGGAAGTTGACCTTGACCAAGGTGTTGACCTTGGAACAAGGGAGGGTCAATCATCTGACCTATGGGTGTGTATGAGAGGCTAACCTATGTTTATGATTTATAGCCGTAGTATTTCTGATCCAGCAGTCAGGCGCTTTGCAAGCAGATTTCAGTAGATACTTTTGAGGTGAGTTACCTTCTAGTAGCGGTGGGTCTACGGCCACAATGTCGGCCCACCAGTAGGAGACGTATGTTACATGATTGTCTTTGTGATATCATCTAGGTTTGCTTCTACCAGTTACGTTATATGATGGCATGATATGTGATAGTAGTAGAGTTCGGTCATTAGGACCGAAGGGTAGGTCAGACACCGCAGCTATGTCTGACAGTATGTGATGATATGTTTATATGCCAGTATGATCTGTTATATGTGTTAGAGGTAGTAGGAGGGGAGCAATCCCCGAGGTTCGGTCGTTGGGACCGAAGGGTAGTCAGCACCCTAGAACAACTTGACATGGGTAGTCAGTACCCCAGGATGGCTTGACACGGGCATGATGGCACCCCAGAATGGTCGCATGGGTAGGTTGGCACCTCAGAATGGTCGTACCGGGTAGGCCGAGCACTCCAGAATTGTCTGGCAGTATGTAAGCTATGTGCTTATATGGTATGTGGTACAGCGGGGGAACTGACTAAGCTTCGTGCTTAAGGTTTTCAATTGTTGTTTCAAGTACCTGTTATGTCAAGGGGAAGGAGCTGGCATGGTAGCGGCGCATCACACACACTCTTTTGATTTCCGCACAAAGAGACATTCTGGGATTTTCTACTCTGACATTTTTATGTTTTATGTTATGGTTTATGGCCACGAGACATGTTTTATTAAATATTATGACCGTATGATGTTCTGTTACTAATGCTTTTTCAAATCGCTTAATTAAAAACGAAATTTTTGGCCTGTATTTTTGGGATGTTACATGCAGTCCCTTTTATAGTGGCCAACCTTGCCACATCTATAGCAAGCCTGGCCCACGCCAGTGCCTGGAACATGGGTGATCGGCCTTGCCGGATATTTATAGAAATGGGCAGTGTGTCCTTTCATGTTGTAGTTGGAGCACTAAATTTTTCGACAGGGGCCGTTGTGGTGGAAGTTGCATTTGTTATTGGCAAACTTCCAGTATACTACTTCACCGGAGCAACAACGGCAGGTGTCACCACGGCATGAAACGCCACAACCAGCTGCTTTTTCGTAGCTTTCTGCTTCTTCTTGTCATCCCAGAACTTTTGCTTGTTGTCACCGGTTTTGGAGGGTTCAGGGACGGCTAGGGTTGTCGTTGAAGATGGGGTACGAACCCCATGGTCAATGACGCATTGTGCCAATCGCTTGGCACGATCGAAGGTAGTGGGGTTTGAAGCCAACACATTCCCCTGAACCGGAGGCAACAACCCCCAGATATACCTCTCTATCTTCTTACCCTCTGTGTGAACCATGTTAGGACAATGGGCCACCAGTTTGCTGAATCTGGAGGTCTAAGAAACTATGTCGGAACCCTTCATGGTTAAGCTCCACAGCTCTTGTTCCAACTTCTGGATCTCGCCCCTCGGGCAGTATTCCTCGGTCATTGGGTCCTTCAGAGTTTCCCAGTCCATGTCGTTAGCCCCTACAAGAGTGAGTGAATTGACATGGATGTTCCACCATGTCAGGGCTTTTTCCTCAAAGGTACAAGCATCAAACATGACCTTACTCGCGGCAAGGCAGGAGCAAATCTCGAAGATTGACTCCATCTTTTCGAACCATTGGGAGAGGCCAATGACTCCGCCAGTCCCTTTGACGGGCTTTGTTTATAGTTAGTGAAGTCCTTATAGGAGCACTCTCTTTAGCGCACAAGGAGTTCACCTTGAGTACAGTTAACAAGGGTTCCACCTCCGCTGGCATCAGTATAGTGATATTGTGGCATAGCTGCTGCCACAGCTGCAACTACTGCTGCGTTTAGTGTTGTTGCATAGTATTACGGAAGAGGTGGTGGTGGAGGTGGAGGATTATGCCTTGGTGATTTGCGAGGAGGCATCTTTCAACTATGATTAAAGACAAAGAACATGATAATAAGAATCAATTGTAAGCATAGTGAGAGTGATCCATGGGCTAAATTGCCATAGTCCGTCAGTTAAATGAGTGTATGTTTTGAGGTAGAAATACAGTAGGTAAGTAGAGAGACACAAGAGTACAAATTTTTCCAACAGATGAGATAACTATCCATAATACTGGTATCATTGATGTAACAAGTTCAGAGAAAAATGACCTAACTATAGGTCTTACATCATACCATAAGAAAAAGGTTGACGTTTTTGGATTCCTAGCTAGAGTACTTGAAGAGTAGAGATATTTTACCGACAAAAGCTTCATAATGCATAGTTAGGGAAGGCTATTCCTTGAGTCAAAAAAAAAAGATGCACTAAACATCTTCTACCGACGGCGGGTATTCCTCGGGCGAACCCAAATGTCCTCCAGTTGACGCTCCATTTCGAGAAGTGCCGCTTGTAGACTCTCTGGCGAACCCGGAGTTCTATCACTTTGGCCTGAGTCTCAGCTAGGTGGCTGGTGTGAATGGAATGCATTCTTGCATTTGCATCAACCTCTGAGATATGTTGTAGAGCCATCCTGCCCTGGATCTCGTTGCGGGCAACTCTTTAGACAAGGATTGGCAAGACACTGTCCGTTGATCCTCCTTCACTAGTGTCATAAAAGCTTCGGTCCCCATTGAATGGCATGGACTGGTTTTGCTCTTCGCCCCATGTTTCTATGCATTCAACACATGCGGGTGTCGAGCCTTGAAATGTCTGACGGGGGTTAGGATTTGGGACCGGGGCCACAGGAGGTAGGTTGTTGACTTCTGGCTCGGAGTCGGAAGCATCAGAAAATCCTTCAGCGAGGTGATCATCCAAGGGAATTGGACGGTCATCTTCCGGCTCATGGTCAAGCCATCCCGCATTGCATTGATTTAGGAAGTACTGGTCGCCAGGATGATGGAATCCAGCCATGATATCTACGCGAGAAAGGAGGTATAAGAATCTTACACATATAGACGTACTATTTAAGATAATTATAATATTATCTTTATTAGTTATTTCAATACTTGATAGTGCATACTAGTTATGTATATTCAAAACATGATAGACATTCGAAAAAGTGTCCCTAATTCTAAACCCACAACCAAACAAGGAACAGGGAGTAAATCAAAGACCACAGATTCTGAGTCTATGATATCTTAGATACACATAACCTCCACGTATCCACCCAGCAACTAGTGATCTATCTATAAATACCTTTTTAGTTCTCAAACACGTAATTATAGTAATACAAAAAACTCCTATAGTATTTTAGGTTTATGTTCTATCCTAATGTTTTCATTGTAGTAGTGTTGGTAAGTTTTTAGACTTGTTGTGCTATCACAACCATTCCTGGTTATATGCTAATCACTTCTCGGACCAGAATAGTTGATTAGGCTATGCCACTCCCAGAACTGACCATACATCCCCGAGCTTAATTGTGATATTCAACAATCGTAATACTTTTGTATTGGTCATTGTGACACCGATTTTAGTATGAATGCAGGCTTGTATACTTTGTTAAGTATTTTACTATTTAAAAGGATACACTCTTGGTCAGAGTGTTTTAATCCCATTGGTTTTATAGTTAGTATATCTTTTATTGTCACACCCCCAAACCAGAACGGCGGAAACGTTCGGGGGCGGAGGACGTCATATTCAGTATCATAACAGTTTATAGAAAGGAAAGTACACACCACCATATATAAAGGTTTTTAAAATGTTTACATCGTTGTATTCATTACGTGTTCAAAAGATAAATGCATAAACATCTTTCAAAAGAAGTAAATAATGCCAGCGCGTTATTCTCCAAAAGTTGATTTCCAAACCTGCTTAACGATTCCTTGAGAATACAAGTTATTTCAAATAAAAAGTATCAACAATTAAGTTGGTGAGTTCATAAGAGATTTAGAAACATTGAATGCCATTCCAAAAACGAGTGTATATTTTCCAAGAAAATCCCATATTTCCTTATAAAAGTGTGAAATGCATGAGAATATTGGTATTGAAAAACGTAGATAGTTGAAACAAGAAAAACCCTTATTTTCCTAATAGTTGTTTGTTTAGTGTTCAAGGCTAACATTTTGAAGCAATCCACATGCTTTAGAGAAGTTTTAAACATAGATTTATATAATAAACCTATTATAAGTTTTCAGTTTGATAGATAATGAATAACCGTAGTAACTACTTATTCATTATTCAAAAGTACTATAGTAGTTGTATATCCGATGAGTTTTATAACCATACTGAACATAATATGCCTGTAGCGACGTTCTTCAGGCGTCGTAGCGTTATGACAAACTGTCAGCCCAAAAGTCGGACTGTAGCTAACAGCCAGGGTGCGGGATCATGACTTCCCGTATAAATCTATACACATTTGACACGTTCTCCGAACGGGAGACTCTGGTTATAGACAGGACTTGTAGCGATACCTTTTATCTAAAAGGCAGTGTTTGAAGATATACACGTCTCATGGATTCTCAACTAAGTCTGTATTAAAGTGATAGTTTTGTATGCAAAGTTTATCCTTTTTCACAATGTTTGACCAACATAAATCACAAGTTTGTAGAATATATGAAACGGTTTAACAACGAAAGATACTTTGGTGTTACTAAATACTTTGTATAAATCTATTGCATGCAATGTATAACAAGAGTTTTCGTCTAATAGAACTAAATCACAAGTGATTCATTTGATAGAAACGAGTAAATGAGATTTTTACGAAATACACGATAATAACGGTATGTTTACTTGTATTCCTCCCCTAAAAGAGTATAAAAGCATTTAAAATGTATTTAAAGAGTGTTCGAAGGGGATATGAACTCACTTGATAGTTTGAAGATAGTGAGATGGTGTAACAACCCGAAGTTGTTCATCGCCGAAAACCCATTCTACCCGTATAACTCGTCGGAAATCGAAATGTCCCGATATCCTTTTTGGGTTTAGTTAGTAAAATTTATATGTTTATTTCAACTCAATGAGTGTCCAAGTTTTAGGAACTATATAAACATGTTTAACCTCTCATTTGAAGCTTTTTCCTTCTCTCTCTACTCTCTCTCTAACCTCTCTCCTAAATCCAAAGATTAAGGGTCCAAAACTCAATTTTAAGGCCTCAAATCCTTAAGGTACCTTCCTAGCCTTAATCTGTAGCATTTTTGGCTTCCAAATTTGACATTTAATCATGAAATAGGACAACATATGTGAGTTTACGGCCCAGGAGGCTGCCTAGGCCGTAAACACCATTTTGAAGGGTTTTAAGCCCTTAAACTCCTTCCTAAACTCATTTGGACTTTAGATATGGCTAAGGGACTTCAAGATATGGACTTAGAACATTTAAAACTTTGATTTTGAGTCATTTGAAGGAGTTTACGGCCAAGGCATAAGCTTGGGCCGTAAACTCATGTAAATGGGGTTTTTCATGCCCTTTAAACCCTTCCAAATCACTTCTATGGCTTAGATATGAATTATAGGACCTTGGTTTTAGCATTTGTACACTTGAAACATAACTTTTGAGGGACTTATGTGAGTTTACAGCCAAGGTGAGTGCTTGGGCCGTAAACTCCCCAAAACAAGGCATAAATTCAATTCTAAGGTGTTAGAAAGCCATCCAACACCACCAAAAGCCTTGGAATAAATCAAAGGACCAACCAAAAATAGTTTAAGGGACTTAAACACATCATTTGTAGGATTTCTAAGAGTTTACAACCAGGGCTTGTTCTTGGGCCGTAAACTCCATAATTCATGGTGTTAGAATGCTAACTAAACACCCCTAAAGCCTTTAGATGAATTTTAGAAGCCCTTCTATGCAAGTTTTAGACCTTGAAACACCTTGTAGCACTCTATATAAGAGTTTACGGCCATGAGGGGGGTCTCATGGGCCGTAAACTCCATAACACCCCTCAAATGTCCCATAAAACTCATGTTAGGCCTTGGAATAATTCTATTAATCACATGTGATTTGTTTTAGCAACATTTAACACCATTTTCAGGAGGATTAAGGAGTTTACGGCCAGGAGGCTATGCTGGGCCATAAACTCCCATAAGTTAATCATTTTGGTGATTTAAATCCATTCCAAGCATTTAGAACCAAACCTAGAAACATTCCCTTAAGTGTTTCAAGCCATTTTTGACCTTAACTCACCCCACCATGAGTTTACGGCCGTAAACTCATGGGTAGAGGGTTATGAGGCCGTAAACTCCTTATGGAGTGTTCCTTTGATGTCCCAATTCATTATCCTAACTATATGTGTCCCTAAACGCCACCCGGGTCCTTCCAAACACTTGTATCGGAGTGTTTTCGCGACTTGAAGCAAGTGTCCCTATCATATAAATAAACTAAGTCCTAATTAGATACAAATGTGTATCTTTACATTATAATTAGGAACCTCGTGTATTTACAAGCCCCGGATCAACTCTTAGCGTTCAAATCGACACATTTCTCGTCCGGTGAGTTCATACCCCTACGCCTTTTTCACTGTTTTTAACTGTTTTCAGGGGGGAATACAAGCAAACCATAACTGTTTTCAAATCGTAACATTTATGTGTTTCAAATAATATCTGGCAAACTTATAAACTCTTTTACTCCTTATGTATTATGTTGAGCATAAGGAATGATTTATCGATTTCAACTAAATGGATTTTCGTTAAGAAAATAATCAAACTAATCAAATTATTATGGGAATAATTTGGGGTTCTATGTTTCTCTTTATATCATGTACTAGTATCTGTATTAAGTTATTAGATAAACTATGTCTGATTCAGTTTATCTCCGTATCATTCGAATGTTTTGCCAGATAGTTTCATTGTATGTATCTATTTTTCACTGTATCATGTCTTAAAGTCTTTGTATGTTTGTTATCGAATCAGAATCCTATGAATAGTTTAATACTAGCTTGTGAGATAGTCACTACCCTTTATGGATGATCAAGTAAATCCTCTCCGGAAGTGTAACCAAAGTCTCCTGGAGGGAGAGCGAGGAATTTGTGAATAGATCTATTCGGGACTGACAATCCCACACACCTTAACTGCTAGCTACAGTTAGGCGGGCACGCCTGGGGTGACAAATTCTGTATATCGTCCGACGTCTGACTAACGTCAAGGAGGTCTCGTTGTCATATCAGCATGGTTACCTGACTCACAATACGTATTAATATAAACTTATTCACAGCTAGGATTGTTTAGAAACTAAATCTTATACGGGATGATAATCCCATGGTCTTGTATCTATATCTCGTTCGGGATGGTAATCCCATGGTTTTAGGTCTATATCTCGTTCGGGATGATAATCCCATGATCTTGTGTCTATATCTCGTTCGGGATGGTAATCCCATGGTTTTGAAACTAAATCTTATACGGGATGATAATCCCATGATTTTATTAATCTATCATATATCTAGTTTCGGGATAGTGATCCCATGGTTTTATCAAGCTATTTTTTATCTACTTTCGGGATACTGATCCCATGGTCTTTATCGAATTATCTTATAACTGGTTCGGGATGTTAGTCCCAAGGTTTTCAAAATACTTTCTATCTACAGTTCGTCTAAATTATAGTTTTGTATATTAAACTATACTATGTGTTATTCAATCAATCTTGCATTTAGGAAAATATGGGATTTTCCTGGGGTTAACTTATATCTTGTAACTGAACTGTAACGAAAGATAACTTAACTAATTAACATAAGAAAATATGGGATTTTCTTGAATAACAAACCTTTTCGGAAAACTAAAGGAAATTGATACATTTTCACAAAACAAAACCGCTTATGAACTCACCAGCTTTATGCTGATTTTCAAACTACTTGTATTCTCAGGTCCAAGTTAGACAGGTACCCGGCGATATCTTTTGGTGAAGACGGAGTGCTCCGAAGACTCGTCTCTTTTGTTCATATGATATATGTATAACTTTTGTACAATTTACTTTTGAACCAATTGTAAACTTTCATATATATCTAATGTAATGGTTGTTTACTGTGATTACTATGTACATTGGATTTGATACTCAACATGGAGTCAACCCCGGGAACGTTTCCGCCTTTGGTTTTCGGGGTGTGACAGATTGGTATCAGAGCCCTTGTTTATAGTGAATAGAGTATACCAAACCTTACACGGTATAAAACTATAAACATTAAGGGGCCTAAGTGCTCTGAATTAAAAGTATCCTACAAAATATAAGTATTTTCAAAAAGTATTTAAGTATGCCGAGCCGTCAAAATCAATAACTATAAGTAGAACAGAACATAAGTAAACGGGTGTTGTACGCAGCGGTTAAACCTGGGCGGTTATGTAGTCGTGTCTAGGGTCAATATAGCCTGGCCAACTATATTCATTCGAGACACGGCCAACATGTGCTCGGGAGTGACTGTAGTATTTGGCATACCTAAAACTTACCCAATATCCCAAAAAACGAATCGTCGCTGCAGCGAACCATGAAATACTATGGGAGTATTTCTCGAGCCGATCCTTTGTAGAAATTTTCATATACGCATTATTCCTTGATCATTCCTCTAGCGATAAAATGTTCTATCTTGATAACTCTTTTCTGCTTTATCGCTTAGTATGATGCTATATTTGCCTTGATGAGATATCTCCTGTCCCATATCTCTTGATTCAATTTAGAGGACTTATGATCCTCTCTTTCCTGATCTTTTTAGATCAAGATGCCTCCAAGAAAGAGACCCAACTCAACGAACAACAGCAATCCTCCTCCGCCACCACCTCCTATTCAAATCGATTTGGAAACACTTCAGGCAACTATTTCTGCTACTATATCAGCTCTCTTACCTCAACTGAACTCGAGGGGTTCGGGAGGTGAAACCCAAAACCCAGATGATAGCCAGGGACACCAAAAAGGGGGTTCTTATAAAGTCTTCATGAACGCAAAACCGACATTCTTCGATGGCACAGGGGGTGTCATTGCTTTAACCTGATGGTACGAGAGAATCGAATCAATCTTTGAAATATGTGGCTGTTCGGAGTCTGATAGAGTCAAGTTTGCCGCGTGTACCTTCCTAGACAAAGCCCTGACTTGGTGGAATAGCCGAGTCAAATCCTTAACTTTACCTGTAGCCAATGCTATGGGCTGGGAAGCTATGAAGGAGCTTCTTCTCGCAGAGTATTGCCCTCGGGGCGAACTTCAGAAGCTAGAACACGAACTTTGGAACCTTAAGATGAAGGGTTCCGACATAGCTGCTTATAGCTCAAGATTTGACGATCTGGCGTTACTTTGTCCGGGAATGGTTACCCCGGAAAGTAAAAAGATAGAGAGATTCATCTGGGGGTTGACCCAAACAACAAAGGGGAATGTCTTGGCTGCGAAGCCAAACACATATGACAGTGCCAAATGTCTTGCGAAAATCTTGATCGATCACGAAGATAACTCTGATGAAGAAGCTACTACCCCCAAGCCAGTCACTAGTGGAGGCGGAAGTAAAAAGAAATCCTGGAACAAGCGAAAGGCCCAGAGTACGCAAGGGTCTTCTAAGAAACAGCAAACGGTAGCAGTCCATGCTGCTACTGCCCCTGTTGCTGTTTCAGTTGTAGGTTCCACAGCCCAAACTCCCGCCAGTGGATACACTGGTACCCTTCCTTGGTGTGGTAAGTGCAACTACCACCACCGCATTCCTGGACCATGTCGCGAAAGGATCTGCGACAACTGTGGCAATAAGGGCCATCTTACGCGAACCTGCAGAAAACCAGCCAAGCCAACGAACCAATCATCCGGAGCGGGAATCAGCCCGGCCTGTTACAATTGTGGTGAAGCTGGACACTTCAAAAGGAATTGTCCCAAGACAGCTACAACCACAAATCCCTCTGCTGCCGCAGGTATATCTCTCTTTGATAATTCTTATACTTGCAACTCTTTTTGATTTTGGGTGCAAAAGGGAAACCCGTTATCTATCTATTCGAACATTTTCTAAACTCAATCCTTCATATGTGATCGAAACGTGTACCGTCGAGACGACTAACTAGTAAGATAGAGCACATTAACTTAGTACCTATAGATTGAATCCTCAGTCCGGAGGACTATTCTGTTCCATTCGATTTATAAAGGGGGAAACTTTCTATGAAAATACTTTGATGCTATGTTTAACATGAAATGACCGAGTCTCATTTATGTTGTTATCTTTGCTTTCGAAAGGGTCGCTCGTCTAGATTTTTCCTCGACCCTGTTCTCGTGATCTTCGGCATCAAACTTTCGTATCATTCTATGCCTTAGAACTCAAAATTTTTCCCAATGTGAATTACCATGCATCCCTCATTTCTGTGATTATTGAGAAACGGGAAGTTAGCAACTCTTTCCTCTAAATGTCTATCCCGAAGGATTCCCGGGAGTTTCTTTCGAGCGTCTAGTTTAGTCTCACATCAGACCTTTCGAGATCTTCGTGGAGATCGATTCTGCAACCTTCATGTTTTGGATGCCCTTAGAGCTTGGTAACATCTATCTAGACCATCACGTCTCGAATCCTTAGAAGCACCTACTCGATGAAACCCTAGTGATTCCTTTGAGGAAACCGAAGTCATTCAGGGTTAGAACTTCCGCGAGAAAACAGATTGATATCGTAGATTGAGAGAGAGTCAAAGTACAAAACCAAGACACGTCCCGCTAATGAGAATTCGTTAGAACGCCCAGTAGAGACCAAATTCCACTTGGGAAAGTGAAGATCCAAAGCAACAAATCTATTCGTGTCTCATTCCAATCCATGATCTGTATCTTATTCTTTGAATTTCGGGAGGAAATTCCCTCTAACGGTGGGATAATGTAACAACCCGAAGTTGTTCATCGCCGAAAACCCATTCTACCCGTATAACTCGTCGGAAATCGAAATGTCCCGATATCGTTTTTCGGTTTAGTTAGTAAAATTTATATGTTTATTTTAACTCAATGAGTGTCTAAGTTTTAGGAACTATATAAACATGTTTAACCACTCATTTGAAGCTTTTTCCTTCTCTCTCTACTCTCTCTCTAACCTCTCTCCTAAATCCAAAGATTAAGTGTCCAAAACTCAATTTTAAGGCCTCAAATCCTTAAGGTACCTTCCTAGCCTTAATCTATAGCATTTTTGGCTTCCAAATTTGACATTTAATCATGAAATAGGACAACATATGTGAGTTTACGGTCCAGGAGGCTGCCTAGGCCGTAAACACCATTTTGAAGGGTTTTAAGCCCTTAAACTCCTTCCTAAACTCATTTGGACTATAGATATGGCTAAGGGACTTCAAGATATGGACTTAGAACATTTAAAACTTTGATTTTGAGTCATTTGAAGGAGTTTACGGCCAAGGCATAAGCTTGGGCCGTAAACTCATGTAAATGGGGTTTTTCATGCTCTTTAAACCCTTCCAAATCACTTCTATGGTTTAGATATGAATTATAGGACCTTTGTTTTAGCATTTGGACACTTGAAACATAACTTTTGAGGGACTTATGTGAGTTTACGGCCAAGGTGAGTGCTTGGGCCGTAAACTCCCCAAAACAAGGCATAAATTCAATTCTAAGGTGTTAGAAAGCCATCTAACACCACCAAAAGCCTTGGAATAAATCAAAGGACCAACCAAAAATAGTTTAAGGGACTTAAACACATCATTTGTAGGATTTCAAAGAGTTTACGGCCAGGGCTTGTTCTTGGGCCGTAAACTCCATAATTCATGGTGTTAGAATGCTAACTAAACACCCCTAAAGCCTTTAGATGAATTTTAGAAGCCCTTCTATGCAAGTTTTAGGCCTTGAAACACCTTGTAGCACTCTATAGAAGAGTTTACGGCCATGAGGGGGGTCTCATGGGCCGTAAACTCCATAACACCCCTCAAATGTCCCATAAAACTCATGTTAGGCCTTGGAATAATTCTATTAATCACATGTGATTTGTTTTAGCAACATTTAACACCATTTTCAGGAGGATTAAGGAGTTTACGGCCAGGAGCCTATGCTAGGCCGTAAACTCCCATAAGTTAATCATTTTGGTGATTTAAATCCATTCCAAGCATTTAGAACCAAACCTAGAAACATTCCCTTAAGTGTTTCAAGCCATTTTTGACCTTAACTCACCCCACCATGAGTTTACGGCCGTAAACTCATGGGTAGAGGGTTATGAGGCCGTAAACTCCTTATGGAGTGTTCCTTTGATGTCCCAATTCATTATCCTAACTATATGTGACCCTAAACGCCACCCGGGTCCTTCCAAACACTTGTATCGGAGTGTTTTCGCGACTTGAAGCAAGTGTCCCTATCATATAAATAAACTAAGTCCTAATTAGATACAAATGTGTATCTTTACATTATAATTAGGAACCTCGTGTATTTACAAGCCCCGGATCAACTCTTAGCGTTCAAATCGACACATTTCTCGTCCGGTGAGTTCATACCCCTACGCCTTTTTCACTGTTTTTAACTGTTTTCAGGGGGGAATACAAGCAAACCATAACTGTTTTCAAATCGTAACATTTATGTGTTTCAAATAATATATGGCAAACTTATAAACTCTTTTACTCCTTATGTATTATGTTGAGCATAAGGAATGATTTATCGATTTCAACTAAATGGATTTTAGTTAAGAAAATAATCAAACTAATCAAATTATTATGGGAATAATTTGGGGTTCTATGTTTCTCTTTATATCATGTACTAATATCTATATTAAGTTATTAGATAAACTATGTCTGATTCAGTTTATCTCCGTATCATTCGAATCAGAATCCTGTGAATAGTTTAATACTAGCTTGTGAGATAGTCACTACCCTTTATGGATGATCAAGTAAATCCTCTCCGGAAGTGTAACCAGAGTCTCCTGGAGGGAGAGCGAGGAATTTGTGAATAGATCTATTCGGGACTGACAATCTCACACCTTAACTGCTAGCTACAGTTAGGCGGGCACGCCTGGGGTGACAAATTTTGCATATCGTCCGACGTCTGACTAACGTCAAGGAGGTCTCGTTGTCATATCAGCATGGTTACCCGACTCACAATATGTGTTAATATAAACTTATTCACAACTAGGATTGTTTAGAAACTAAATCTTATACGGGATGATAATCCCATGGTCTTGTATCTATATCTCGTTCGGGATGGTAATCCCATGGTTTTAGGTCTATATCTCGTTCGGGATGATAATCCCATGATCTTGTGTCTATATCTCGTTCGGGATGGTAATCCCATGGTTTTGAAACTAAATCTTATACGGGGTGATAATCCCATGATTTTATTAATCTATCATATATCTAGTTTCGGGATAGTGATCCCATGGTTTTATCAAGCTATTTTTTATCTACTTTCGGGATACTGATCCCATGGTCTTTATCGAATTATCTTATAACTGGTTCGGGATGTTAGTCCCAAGGTTTTCAAAATACTTTCTATCTACAGTTCGTCTAAATTATAGTTTTGTATATTAAACTATACTATGTGTTATTCAATCAATCTTGCATTTAGGAAAATATGGGATTTTCCTGGGGTTAACTTATATCTTGTAACTGAACTGTAACGAAAGATAACTTAACTAATTAACATAAGAAAATATGGGATTTTCTTGAATAACAAACCTTTTCGGAAAACTAAAGGAAATCGATACATTTTCACAAAACAAAACCGCTTATGAACTCACCAGCTTTATGCTGATTTTCAAACTGCTTGTATTCTCAGGTCCAAGTTAGATAGGTACCCGGCGATATCTTTTGGTGAAGACGGAGTGCTCCGAAGACTCGTCTCTTTTGTTCATATGATATATGTATAACTTTTGTACAATTTACTTTTGAACCAATTGTAAACTTTCATATATATGTGATGTAATGGTTGTTTACTGTGATTAATATGTGCATTGGATTTGATACTCAACGTGGAGTCAACCCCGGGAACGTTTGTGCCTTTGGTTTTCGGGGTGTGACAGATGGAAAACCGGACAGAGTTTCGCCTCGGGAAACGGACTTTTCTCGGGATTCTCGGGAATCTCAGGAGTAAAATCGACCCTCGGGACTTGAGCAAAAAGACCAGAGCTTCGGGTTTGAACGGGCACGGAAAACGAGGCAAGATTGTGAGAGAAAGGAGAGAAATGAGCATTTTTCTCGGAAGCCCTCGCATTCTATTTATAGGAAGGCTGAACCGCCTCGATACGCAGGGCGTACGCTCATACGCAGCGCGTACGCGTACGACATGCATGACCGAAGCCTCGACTGCCTCGGCTTCGGATGGGACGGATCGGATGGGGCAGTGGGTCGTCGGATGGGACAGCGGGTCGGAAGCCTCGGATAGGGCGACGTGGACGATCAAAGGCCAAGTCTCTCGGGTACGCAGGGCGTACAGGGGTACGCAGCGCGTACCTCGGATGAGGACGCTGACTCCTCTTCGGATAAGGTCCGAATTTTGAATTAAATAAATATATAATTTATTTAATAAACTTCAAAAATTCATATCTTCTTCATACGAACTCCGTTTTCGATGGTCTTTATATCCACGCGTAGGTGAGACTACGCTCTACAACTTTCGTTTAGACACCGTCGGCAAATTCCGAAATTATTTTTATTATTTATTTTATAACTCATCGTGATTAAGGAATTTCTTTAAAAATTCATAACTTCTTTATCTGATGTCGGTTTTTGCCAAACTTTTCATCGCTGAAATACCATTGTCGAGACCTTCGATTCTCATTTAGGTCATTCCGGCCAAAAGTCACTCGATCTCCGATTCGAGTTTTTAGCTGACTGTTGCTAAGCTGAACTTGGAAAAATCATAACTTCAATATATGAAGTCGGATTTGAGCATTCTCTTTAAGTATGATCCCGGTTTAATGATATCACACATAATAGGAATTTAAATAGATACTTTTTGGGGCATTTTATTCCCAATGTAAATTTTATTACCCCAAGATGGTTACAATACTTGGCTTTTTAGGTCAATGCAAAGAGTTGAAATATCGGGTTGTTACATTTATGGGTTGATATACTCAATTCACTATAAACAATGCTCTAATACCAATCTGTCACACCCCAAAACCGAGAACGGCGGAAACGTTCTAGGGCGGAGGACGTCATGTAAAGTATCACAACACGGTATAATAGTAAACAAGTAAACTACGTCACCCGTTGCATTAAATATATAATTTTAATACAAGTGTGTTCTGTAGTATATAAAACACCAAAATATTAATCAAAATATATGATGAGTCTTCTATGCACTCCATCTTCTCAAAAGCTGGCATCTGTACCTGTCTACTGATGACCTGAGAATACAAGTTATTTTGAAAGAGTTTATTACCATTAAAGCTGGTGAGTTTATAAGTATTTAGTGTCTATGTTTGTATGAAAATGTTTGAAACAGTGTTTGAAGTACGTATTTGGAAACATTTGTAGTAAAAGTATGTGGATGTTTGTAAGAGTTTATAAAAGTTTGTAACTCCTAGAAACTCCTATATTTTCTACTAAAAGTAGCCTTCTACATAGGCACAACAGTTTTGTATGTTTGTTTCTTGTAAAAGTGTGTAATTTTCCTAAGTGTAACCATCATTATCAAAATATAGTTTGTACATTTATATTTAAGTGAAGTAATCACCAAATAAATGTAACGGGAAAATTAATGTAGTATCGTAGTGTTGTATTATAGGAACTACTGTTGTACTAACTACCTTAACTGGCTGTATAACAAGGTATTATGTGATTAATTGTAACATACTATCGACTATGAAACATGACAATGTAAGTCGTCAAAAGGTATGACATTTGGTACCCGAAGACCTGCCGTTCCCACTGTAGCTAGCAATAAGGTGTAGGATAGTCAATCCAGTATAGATATATATGCAAAATCACACTCTCCCTCCAGGAGATTCTGGTTACAACTCGGTCCATGACGATAAAGGCATGCTCCAATAAAGTGGATCACCTTTATGTTATACTATTCTTATATATGTAATGTATGTACATGTGTAATGAAGGTATTGTTTCTCATCATAGTATCGTTGTATATGTTCCAATACTAGTATAGTTGTATAAACTCTCGTCATAGTACTGTTGTATATGTTCCCATACTAGTATAGTTGTATAAACTCATGAATGAACTAACTCTTGTGTGACAACCCGGAAATTTCTAACTTGCATTCTTCATTTCTTATCAATAATAGACTTGTTTTGCTATCTTGTAGTACCATTTAGGGTCTATTGGAGCATTCTAAACGTGTTATAATCAAGGTTGGAGTGTGGAAAAGAGTTAACTCGAAGTGTAGGAATCAAAACCGGGACAAACACTCTAACACACGGAGTGTGCGGCCATACACTTGAGTGTGCGGCCACATACTCTTGTTTGCAGCCTCACACCCTTCCCAACCGCACACTCCACCTATATATACCACACTTAGTCATTTTTGAACACTTCTTTCACTTCTTCAAATATAGAACTCGAAAACCCTCTCAAGTATTATCCATTATCCTTAAAGATCTTCATAATAGGTACCAAGAACACCAAGAACACCATCTGGCCGCACACATGGCAGCACACACCATCTGGTAGCACACATGGCCGCACACAAGGCCGCACACAAGTGCTGGCAGCACACTAGGCCGCACACCTGGCCGCACACACACACATAGTGTGTATTTTGGCCATACACCCTCTTGTATAGCCTTATAAACCCTCATACAATCATATATGATTGTAACACTTCATTATAAGTGTTTAGTAGTCCCTAAGGTGGTCCCAAAATCATTATTCAGTCATTTATAACACTATTTATATTCATATATATGCCAATATATGCTAAATAGGATTCGCGTGTGTACTCAAGCCACCACATGATACTTAGCAACTGGTCCAACATTTTCATCAGAACCACTCACTACAAGTGAGTTCATAACCCTTAATCAATGTTTTAAACTGTTTTTAAAAGTTTTATGGGGGGGGGGGGGGTTACAAGTAGAGTTAAGCTAATTATTATATCAATCACATGTGATTAATATGCAACATTCAAATGATTTACTACACATTAGCCGTTTTACCAAACAGTTTCCTTCAAATGATTTTTATAAACGTTTTATATGTTTTAAACTCCTTATTACACTGTACATTTTACTCTGTATATCACATTTCAAACTTATTTATAATTGTGTTTCAAACAAATGTTTCCTTATACTTAAACTGTTTTATCAAACCTATGCCTTCAAACTGTTTTATTGGTTGACATCAAGTCGATCTTTTTTGAAAATAATAATTATGTTCAAATGTTTTACAAAACTTATTTATGCTTTTATATTATAAATTGCATGCCTCTATATGTATAGTTATACCAGAAATGTTTAAAAGACTTAGGAAAGCTATCCACCCTATTTCCTTTTCGCGCTTGAGATCTGGTCTGGTGGGATATCAGGTACTCGTCCAAAGGTCGTTTAAATATTAGTTATATAATATATATATATACATATATAGTCATAAAGGTCCTTCCAGTTCATCCCATGCCCTTGGGTAGCAAGGGTATACATCCATGTCCATACGTACCAGTTAGATTACTAGTAAACTACCATATGGGTAGTTTAGGAAGATACTAGAACTATTACTAGAACACAATATCATACTATGAGTCAGTTCATTCATGAGTCAATACTTAGTACTATGAGAACATATACAACTATACTAGAAAAGAACATATACAACTATACTAGAGAAGAAGATATACAACTATACTAAGAGAAGAACATATACAACTATACTAGAGAAGAACATATACAACTATACTAGAGAGAGAACATACACAACTATGCTAGAAAGAGAACATATAGAACGATGCTAGAACGAGTACATTACTATACTTGCTAGGTAGAGAGCACGTACGATACTAGCTAGAACATTACAGTACATTACCATACTACTACATAGGTATGGTCACATGATCATATTTACATGAGTACACTTACCACAATTACTAGTACATTTTATATGTATAGATTCTGTTATATAACCCTCATTCTTATCTTTACCTTGTGATTTAATCACATAATCGACGAGATAGATTGGATTTAATATCCTAGTACCCAAGGATACATTGTGGGACTGACCATTCCTAGAATCTCTGTTAGCTACAGAGGTAAAAGCACATCCACGGATGTCAACGGTTCATACCATTACAGGTATACTTTTGGGGACTGACTATTCCTATACCCAGCTGTTAGCAACAAAGGTAAATGTACATCTACGGATGTCTTCAGTTAACATTGTTAGTTGCCCTTGTTTCAAAAGGGTAATACTAATATAGCTTGGTCTTGGTTGAAGACTACATTCAAAACAGTTAGGTCTTGGTAGAAGACTACATTCAGAACAGTTAGGTCTTGGTAGAAGACTACATTCAGAACAGTTAGGTCTTAGTAGAAGACTACATTTAGAACAGTCAGGTCTTGGTAGAAGACTACATTAGGAACAGTTAAGTCTTGGTAGAAGACTCTGTTTGTTACTAATAGGAATCATAGGGATTTCTAGGGCTTTTCAAACGTTTACAGTTGTTTTACAAACATTTTCATACCTACAGTTCATTTACATTTTCAATACTTACAATTCGTATACATACAAATACTTACATTTCAAATACATACAAGTAGTTACTTACAAATTAAGACACTAAAATACTTATGACCTCACCAGCTTCAAAGCTGATACTCGCTTTCAAAATTACTTGTATCCTCAGGTCATCATAGACAGGTACCGATGCAAGGAGAAAGGAAGATGGAGCTTGTTCAAGACTCATCTTTCATTTTGATTTATGCTTTAGTGTTTATCAAAATTTGATAGAACATACTTGTATAATAATTATATTATTAATGCAATGGATGATGTTGTTGCTTGTTTACTACTGTACATTGTTGTGATACTGTACATGACGTCCTCTGCCCCAGAACGTTTCCGCCGTTCTTGGTTTTGGGGTGTGACAGATTGGTATCAGAGCATTGCTTATAGTGAACTAAGTATATCAACCCATAAAAGATATACTAACTATAAATACATAAGGGATTAAAAATACTCTGACCAAGAGTTTGTACATTAAATAATAAAATATTTAATAAAGTATACATGCTGCATTCATACTAAAATCAGTGTCACTAGGACAGTACAAAAGAATTACGATTGTTGGGCAACACAAGTGGGCTTAGAGACATATAGTCAAACTGGGAAGATATAGCCTGATCACCTATATTATCCGAGGGTTGACTAGCATGTGCCTAAGTTTAATTGTGTGATTGCAACAATGCTAAAATCTTACCAACCCTACCACAATGAGAACAATAGAACATAACATTAAAATTAAAATACTATAGGAGTATTTGGTGTTACTATAAGTACTTTATACATGAGAACTAAAACGGGATCTTCATTACTAAGTTGATAGTTGCTAAGTGGATACACTAAGGGTATATGTAATTAGGATGTTATAGACTTAGAATCTGTGGAAATTTTACTTCACCCCTATTCTGTGTGAATTTGGAGTTAAGATCACTTATTCGAAGGCCTATCTTGTTTAGATTACACATAGTTGGTATGCACTTCACATATAGCGATGTAACTAATGAAGGTTTTCTAAATAATTATCTAGATAGTTCGTCTAATAATTATTTCTTACCCTAACTCTCTCATAGATAACATGGCTGGACTCCATCTCCACGACAACCAGTACCTCCCGAATGAGGTCATTGCTGGTTGGTTCGGAGAAGAACCAGAGAATGATCATCCGATCCCTTTGAATGATCACCATGATGAAAACCTTTCGTACAATGCTAACTCTGAACCATAGGTTGAGAACCTACCCTAAGCAACTCCCTTTCCAATTCCTAACCCTCGTCCGGCTTTTCATGGCCCGACTCTTGAGTGGGTGGAATGCTGGGAAACATGGAGCCAAGGACAAGATCAGCCCATGACATTTAATGGCGACCGAAGCTTTTCCAACTTGGGGGCTCAGCAGATAGAGTCTTGCAAATCTTGGTCCGCAGAGTGCCCCGAAATGAGATTCAAGGCAGGACAGCCTTACATCAGACTACCGAAGTTATCGCCGATGCGAGAATGCATACCCTCCGCACCATTCATCTAGAAGATGCTCACGAGAGATCAGAGAGAAACCATGAAACCCTGCAGCAAGCACTGGCTGAATCACAAGCCGAAGTCATAGAGTTCTGAGTACGCCAGAGAGTGTATGAAAGACACCTACTTGATGTGGAATGTCAACTGGCTGAACTGAGAGTTCACCAGAGGGATGACTGTCGCCAGTAGTAGACGCTTTACTTTATTTTCCTTATTAAAAGGAATCGTTTTTTTTTCTGTCCATGCCCGATGTGGCATTTTCTATGAAATTATCCTGTACTGTAAGTACTTATGGTTAGGTCTTTATGTTGTCAAAACTATCTTCGTTGGATATGATGTAAGACCTTTACAAGGTCATTTTCCCGAATCTTTACGTCGTGAATATCCAAGATATTGACAGCCGGCTAAGTTCTGTGTCATTCTTCATTCAAGTACTTTTATCATACCTTCATTGGAGTGTATCTAAATCATGCTTTAGTCAAGTCATTGGACTATAGTAATTTAGCTCCGGAGACACTTCCAACTCTCTTTTGAGTGGTTGGCTCTTGTTTTTCGCCAACCCACGATACCTCGGCTTGAACGACAAACTTCTTGAGACCATTCTACGAACTTACTTGTACTCATTACTAGGACTGCATCATAGGGATGTAGGTCAAACTTTCGAGAACATACTCTTACTCTTTTCTTGAGCAATCTAAGTACATCTAGGGTCAACCTGAATCGCTCACAAATCCTTATCTTTCGTGTTACAGAATCATGTCATCATTAGGAAATAATCAGCCGAACAACGAAACCCCCATCCTCCATATCGACACCGCTACATTACAAGCTGTAGTAGCAGCTGATGTGACAACTTTCCTTACACACATCAACTCAGGCAACACAAACAAGACTGAAAAAGAGTCGAGAGTTTAGATGGTAGTACCAAACTGGGAAACCAACAAACAGTAACAGTCGGCTCGCAAAGCCGAAAGACAGAGAACAAGAAACGAAAGCGCCAAGCCCATAAAGAACGCAAGAAATCCCAAAAACTTGTTATGCAACAGCAACAAGTGGAAACCCCTGCTATCCCAGTACCGAGCAGGACATACGAGGGAAAACTCCCGAAGTGTGATAAGTGTAGTTTCCATCATCATGGGGCTTGCCAAGAGATGCAGTGCTGCAATTGCCTAAACATAGGGCACCATGCTCGTGGCTGTGGAGCACCGGCATGACCCATCACTCAAGTCCTTTTTAGCGGGACTAACCCTACACACGAGGGTAGTTATAATGCCGAACGCTTTAAGAAGCAATTTTCAAAGTGGAGTAACAAGGAAGGCACTCGTTTCCACATAACATTGGCTAAACACCGCAATGCCGTCACCAAAGCTAGTACTAGCCAGTCATGCCACCAATGCGGTGAAATAGGGCACTTCAAGAAGGATTTCCCTATAACAAAGAACTCGGGTGTTGATGGGAAGATTCTCAGGATCACAGCTGCAGGAGAGCCTACTCCGGAACCATCGTTAATGTAATTTAGGCGTTTCGTTGTAACAGACTTGTAAACCATCCAGAACTAGTGCAACTAGAGTCTTACCTTTTGCGAGATCTTGTCTGTTTAGGGATTCTTGTGCTGTGTATACTTGTCTTTTGTAGTATATCTTATTCGCAGCAATAGTCTTGTGGTAAATCTGAAGTACTCTGTTCATGGTTGCACGGTTGTATTTTTTCTGTAAACGTCTTATGTTCAAATCTAATGTCTTTAAGTTTCAGTATGATTCCGACATTATCATACGACTCGATTCAATTTGATGCTCACGAAAACAGCTTCATACGTACATCTCTTTCTTCTAGATCACTTTTCCAGTGAGGCCGTCATATCAGAACACCGAAGTACTCATGCATGGAGTACCTCATAGTTCTTTTCTTTTCCGAAGAAACCCCCGAAGTACCACTCGTGCAGTACGTCAAGTTCAATCCAAGGATTCATATGATTAATCTATCACTGAGGAATGTATACATAAGAGCGATATATAATCAAGGTTCTACAGGTTTAGAATTGATGATTCCACTTTAACTTCTTTTTCCCCGATGGGATGTGAGCTTAAAGAAGAATCAGTTATTCGACTACCTTTTCAATCTTAATTATATACGACTCGTATACACGAAATTGTGAATGTGAAACCAGGTATGAATTCTAATATGAACTTCAGGACGGAGAACTGCTTAAGCCTACGAGTAATCACATCGTCATGTGAACAAACTTAGAACCCAGTACGACTCTCGTAAACAGATCACCCTATAGTTTAAACACCTACGGAGATACAAGAACAGTCCACACAACTCAGCGAACTACACAGCGATAGAATAAGAAGACTAGGCTTCTCACCCTAGAGAACCCCCAGTCTTGTTCTCATAGAGATCGACAGATTGCATCGTATGTGCCTCGGATATCGAGGACTCCGTCGAGATTTTCATTAGAAATCATTATCTCTGCCTCGCATAGATGAAACGGGTCTGAGATCCGAATATCAGCAGTTCGAGTGCTAGGGAAGGATGTCCGGAAGACTATCTTCCGAACTCGATGCGGACATTTCGAATCCGTAGTGATACCTTTCGGATAGAACCAATACGCCCATAGCTTTCATGAGCTAAACGAATAGGCTATGTCTTTCTTACTAGGATCAGTTCGTCATTTCTCCAAGTAATGACTTACTTATCTACCCTCGTAGTAAGAAGAAAACCCATGGAAACATTTCCTACAGAGGAACTTTTAGCAAAGTTCTCTAGGCACAAGTTCTGATAGTAATGTGGGAAATTTTGAGTGCTTTTCAATTTGTCAAAACCATTTGGCATTTATCGACACTAGAGACGCCGACAGACATTCGCCAAATTCTAGGTCTTACCGACCTACTATCATAGTTCATTCAGAACTCCTCGCAAACTACAAAAACCTGTACGACTTTGGCCCAGCAAGGGGTGGCCTTTATCTGGGAAGTAAAACAAGAAAAAGAAACCTTGGAGATTCCAATTGAGTGACCAAGTTTCTTAAGAGAACTCACTCTGGGAATGGCTTAATACGCTTCGTAACGCATGGAAGGCTAAGTCCAAAATAGTTAGGAACCCCGAGATTCTTATCAGAATCGGTCGTGTGCCTCGCTCAAACTAGACCTACCCCGCGAACTCAGTAACGTACATTCTACTCTTCGCGTCTCGATTGTGAAACCATACCTTTCCGTTAGGACTCTTGTAACTCCACTCGTCGAGATCCACGCCTTCGAATTTTAACCGTAGTGACCCTCGACCAAGAGGTCAAGCGGACGAAGCAACGCCACCGCCCGTTAGTGAAGGTTCGTTGGGATACCAACCGAGAACCCGATTTCACTTAGGAGCGCTAGAATTAATCGATTAAGAAGTTTCCTCCTCATGACTCGATCATTCGTACCAACTTCCTTGTCTAAATTCTAATTTCGGGACGAAATTCCCTCTAACGGGGGATGATGTGACAACCCGAAAATTTCTAACTTGCATTCTTCATTTCTTATCAATAATAGACTCGTTTTGCTATCTTGTAGTACCATTTAGGGTCTATTGGAGCGTTCTAAATGTGTTATAATCAAGGTTGCAGTGTGGAAAAGAGTTAACTCGAAGTGTAGGAATAAAAACCGGGCCAAACACTCTAACAATGGAGCCATACACTTGAGTGTGCGGCCACACACTCTTGTTTGCGGCCTCACACCCTTCCCAACCGCACACTCCACCTATATATACCACACTTAGTCATTTTTGAACACTTCTTTCACTTCTTGAAACATAGAACTCAAAAATCCTCTCAAGTATCATCCATTCTCCTTGAAGATCTTCATAAAAGGTACCAAGAACACCAAGAACACCGTCTGGCCGCAGACATGGCAGCACACATCATCTGGCAGCACACATGGAAGCACACAGGGCTGCACACAAGTGCTGGGAACGCACTAGGCCGCACACCTGGCCGCACACACACATATAGTGTGTAATTTGGCCATACACCCTCTTGTATAGCCTTATAAACCCTCATACAATCATATATGATTGTAAAACTTCATTATAAGTGTTTACTTGTCCCTAAGGTGGTCCCAAAATCATTATTCAGTCGTTCATAACACTAATTATATTCATATATATGCCAATATATGCTAAATAGGATTCGCGTGTGTACTCAAGCCACCACATGATACTTAGCAACTAATCCAAAATTTTCATCAGAACCACTCACTACAGGTGAGTTCATACCCCTTAATCAATGTTTTAAACTGTTTTTAAATGTTTTATGGGGGGATACAAGTAGAGTTAAGCTAATTATTATATCAATCACATGTGATTAATATGCAGCATTCAAATGATTTAATACACATTAGCCGTTTTACCAAACAGTTTCCTTCAAATGATTTTTATAAACATTTTATATGTTTTAAACTCCTTATTACACCGTACATTTTACTCTGTATATCACATTTCAAACTTATTTATAATTTTGTTTCAAACAAATGTTTCCTTATACTTAAACTGTTTTATCAAACCTATGCCTTCAAACTGTTTTATTGGTTGACATCAAGTCGATCTTTTTTGAAAATAATAATTATGTTCAAATGTTTTACAAAACTTATTTATGCTTTTATATTATAAATTTCATGCCTCTATATCTATAGTTATATTAGAAATGTTTAAAAGACTTAGGAAGGCTATCCACCCTATTTCCTTTTCGCGCTTGAGATGTGGTCTGGTGGGAAATCGGGTACTCGTCCGAAGGTCGTTTAAATATTAGTTATAATATATATATATATATATATATATATATATATATATATATATATATAGTCATAAAGGTGCTTCCAGTTCATCCCATGCCCTTGGGTAGCAAGGGTATATATCCATGTCCATACGTACAAATTAGATTACTAGTAAACCACCATATGGGTAGTTTAGGAAGATACTAGAACTGTTACTAGAACACAATATCATAGTATTAGTCTGTTCATTCATGAGTCAATACTTACTACTATGAGAACATATACAACTATACTAGAGAAGAACGTATACAACTATACTAGAGAAGAACATATACAACTATACTAAGAGAAGAACATATACAACTATACTAGAGACGAACATATACAACTATACTAGAGAGAGAACATATACAACTATACTAAAAAGAGAACATATACAACGATGCAAGAACGAGTACATTACTATACTTGCTAGGTGTAGAGCACGTACAATACTAGCTAGGACATTACAGCACATTACCATACTACTACATAGATATGGTCACATGATCATATTTACATGAGTACACTTACCAGAATTACTAGTACATTTTATATGTATAGATTATGTTATATAATCCTCATTCTTATATTTACCTTGTGATTCAATCACATAATCGACGAGATAGATTGGATTTAATATCCTAGTACCCAAGGATACATTGCGGGACTGACCATTCCTAGAATCTCTGTTAGCTACAGATGTAAAAGCACATCCACGGATGTCAACGGTTGATACCATTACAGGTATACTTTTGGGGACTGATTATTCCTATACCCAGTTGTTAGCAACAAAGGTAAATGTACATCTACGGATGTCTTCAGTTAACATTGTTAGTTTCCTTTGTTTCAAAAGGGTAATACTAATACAGCTTGGTCTTGGTTGAAGACTACATTCAGAACAGTTAGGTCTTGGTAGAAGACTACATTCAAAACAGTTAGGTCTTGGTAGAAGACTACAATCAGAACAGTTAGGTCTTAGTAGAAGACTACATTCAGAACAGTTAGGTCTTGGTAGAAGACTACATGTAGAGGAGTTAGGTCTTAGTAGAAGACTACATTGGGAACAGTTAAGTCTTGGTAGAAAACTCCGTTTGTTACTAATAGGAATCATAGGGATTTCTAGGGCTTTTCAAACGTTTACAGTTGTTTTACAAACATTTTCATACCTATAGTTCATTTACATTTTCAATACTTACAGTTCGTATACGTACAAATACTTACATTTCAAATACCTACAAGTACTTACTTACAAATTAAGACACTAAAATACTTATGATCTCACCAGCTTCAAAGCTGATACTCGCTTTCAAAATTACTTGTATCCTCAGGTCATCAGAGACAGGTACCGATGCAAGGAGAAAGGAAGATGGAGCTTGTTCAAGACTCATCTTTCATTTTGATTTATGCTTTAGGGTTTATCAAAATTTGATAGAACATACTTGTATAATAATTATATTATTAATGTAATGGATGATGTTGTTGCTTGTTTACTACTTTACATTGTTGTGATACTGTACATGACGTCCTCCGCCCAGAACGTTTCCGTCGTTCTTGGTTTTGGGGTGTGACATCTTGTATGCTTCATTAAACTAGCAGTAGTAAGTTGTATAACCCTAAACTATACCTATTATAGTTTATTAGTAGACTTGTTTGTATGACAGAATGTACTAAACTTAGATAAAAGCCTTTATATCTATACTTAAATACATAATATATAAGTAAGGATTCAACGACACTCGGACAAACAACCGGGTACCTTAAGTCCACAACCAAACAAGGACAGGAAATAAAGTGGGTTATCACTCCTAAGTCCTTCAAACCTTATTTATATAATTATATATGTAGTAGACATGGTTTTAACAAAATATAAGTTGGAAAACTATAAAAGAAAGGTGTAGTATACCGAAGTGAATTTGATAAACATTTTAAAGTCATTGTTTAGTAAAAGAGTTTAAAGTATAGAAAATCCATTTGTATACTAGTTATTAATCACATGTGATTTATCTAATAACTAACATGATTCAACTTGTATCCCTCCACCATAAATGCATTTAAAAACATTAAATAACATTTCAAAGGTTAACTAAGGGGTATAAACTCACCTATACTGAATAAGTCAAATGTAACATCGATATAGGATGTTGAGTGTCAATTGAAGACTTGAGCACAAACGAATCCTATTAACCATATAATAACATATATATATATATATATATATATATATATGTACACAGTTAGTGTATTTAATAACTAATTATTGATTTGGAATCACCTTAGGGACTAGTAAACACTTATTATGAAGTGTTACCACCATATGAAATTGTATATGAGTGGTATATGACTACACAAGGGAGTGTAGGGTCAAAATGCACAACAATTGTATGTGTGCGGCCAGTGTGTGCGACCATGAAGTGTGTGCGGCTGCACACTCCTTATGGAATGTGCCAAAACATGATTTTAAGCTATAAGAGACTTCTAGGAAGGTTTTATTCATCATGCCTTAGCCTTAAATGAAGTTTGTTGCCATTTTGGGACCTAAAAAGGGTGTGTTCAGCCACCATGAAGGTGTGCGGCCGTACACCCTTTATGAAGATGATAATCTTGAGTTTTTCAAGTGTATCATCAAGTGTTCTTTGCATATAACCAGGTATAGCAAGTATGTACACGGTATAGAGGATTGAAAAGGGTGTTTAGTGTCCAAAACTTAGTGTGTGTTCTTGGTGTTCTTGAAGATCAAACACCAAAATGCATTTTCATGGATTAAAATAAGGAGAAGGGTAGATAAGTTCAAATATCAACATATCAAAAGAAGTATTACTTACTTTTATGAAGAACAGGATGATGATTTGGATGATACTTGAGAGAAAAAACGTGTTCCAGCTTTGAAGGAGTGGGGAAAGTGTTCAAAAGCACTAAGTGTGGTATATATAGGTGAGAGTGTGTGGCTGGGATGGGTGTGAGGCCGTACACACCTGTGTGTGGCCATACACCCTAGTGTGCGGCCACACACTCCATTTGTAGGAGTGTTTGGCCCAATTTCTAGGGTCCCACCTTAATTGTACTAGGTTTAGAACACCCCATTAGACCCCAAACAGTGTTAAGAGCTAGTAAAATGAATTTAACTTGGAGTCAATTGGTCTTACGTACAAAATAGAAATTTCGGGTTGCACATCATCCCCCCGTTAGATGGAATTTCGTCCCGAAATTAGAGTTTAAGCAGTAAATAGTAGTTACAAATAACTAAGCGAATAGATGAGGATATTTCAGTTTCATCTGATCCTCGGGCTCCCATGTGAACTCCGGTCCTCGCTTGGCGTTCCAGCAAACATTCACTATTGGAATTCGGCTTTTCTTCGTCTACTTGACCTCACGGTCCATGGTCTCTACTGGTTCTTCCATAAAGTTGAGGCTCTCATTGATCTCAATCTCGTCAAGTGGGATTACAAGAGTCTCGTCAGATAGACACTTTTTCAAGTTGGAGACGTGGAATGTAGGATGTACGTTAGTGAGTTCGCGCGGTAGATTAAGTTTGTAAGCTACAGGGCCGATTCGGGCAAGGATCTCAAAAGGCCCTATGTACCTTGGATTTAGCTTCCCACGCTTTCCGAAGCGTATTAAGCCCTTCCAGGGCAAGACTTTCAAAAGAACGCGGTCTCCCACCTTGAATTCCAAAGGTTTCCTTTGTTTGTCTGCGTAGCTTTTCTGTAGGTCTCTAGAGGCTTTCAATCGTTCATGTATCTGAACGATCTTCTCTGTCGTTTCCCGAATGATCTTCCGACTTGTGAGAGTGCTATCAAGAACATGTCCTTTTGCTAACTGTGTGTCACCCACTTCAACCCAGCACAGAGGGGATCTGCACTTCCGGCCGTAAAGAGCTTCAAATGAAGCAGCCTTTATACTCGTATGGTAACAATTGTTGTAGGAAAATTCTACAAGGGGTAAATGACTATCCCATGCCTTCCTAAAGTCAATCACACAGGCTCTCAGCATATCTTCTAGTGTCCGTATCGTTCTCTCACTTTGTCCGTCGGTGTGTGGGTGGTAGGTTGGACTCATGTCCGGCCTCGTCCCCTAGGAACTTTGTAGAGACTGCCAAAATCTTGAAGTGAACCTACTATTTCTATCAGATATAATGGATATAGGGACACCATGCAGTCGTACGACTTCCTTAATGTAGATTCTCGTAAGCTTTTCCATCTTGTCAGTTTCTTTGATAGGCGGGAAGTGTGCAGACTTGGCCAATCTATCGACGATGACCCATATGGTATCAAGTCCACCCGTCATCTTGGGCAACTTGGTTATAAAATCCATAGTGATCCGCTCCCAGTTCCATTCCAGTATCTCTGGTTATTGTAGTAAACCTACCGGTATCTGGTATTCAACCTTAACCTTTGCGCAAGTAAGGTATTTATTCACGAAGGTAGCAATTTCTGCTTTCATTTTAGGCCACCAGTACAACTTTATAGGATCCTGATGCATCTTAAATGAACCTTGGTGGACAGAATACCTAGTGTTGTGTGCCTCGTTGATGACCAAATCTCAGAAGCCACCGTGTTTCGGTGTCCAGATCTGGTCCATGAAATATAAGTCTGCGCCACCCTTGGCTTCTAAATTCTTATCCATTCGTCTAAGGGATTCACCCGCCGTGTTTTCAGGTTTCAAGGCTTCAAGATGAGCCTCTAACTTTGTGTAGACAAGTGTGAATGGATATTTATTGTCAATGATTTGACCCTTCGACCAGAATATTGTTTCCGACTTAGGGCGTCTGCTACTACGTCGGCTTTACCCAGATGATAACGAATTTCACATTCGTAGTCATTGAGTAGCTCGACCCACCGTCGTTGCCTCATGTTGAGCTCCTTCTGATCGAATATGTGTTGCAAAATCTTGTCGTCTGTAAAAATGGTGCTTTCGTGCCATAAAGGTAATGTCTCCAGATTTTCAGCGAAAACACAACTGCCCCTAGCTCAAGATGATATGTGGTGTTGTTGACTTCGTGTGACTTCAGCCGTCTCGAGGCATATGCAATGACCTTATCTCGTTGCATTAGAACACAATCGAGCCCTTGGCTGGATGCATCACAGTATACAGCGAAGTCTTCTATCCCTTCGGGCAATGGGGCCGAAGTGCTCTGACTTAAATTATACTTTTAGAATATAACAATATTTTTACAAAAGTATACATACACGCATGTATATTTATATATACATATACTAAAGCAAGTATCACAAAAGGAACAAAACAAAAGTATTTAGAGGTAGGACACTACAGTTAAACCTAGACATCTATGTAATTATATCTTGGATAAATATAACCAGATCAACTATATTTATTCAAGATACGACCAACATCTGTTCAGGAGTGATAGTGGTGTGTCGACGGAACTAAAACTTACCAATTCTACATAAAGGAATACTAAAACCGAACATAAAGATTTAAAATACAATACGAGCATTTTATGATACCATGCAATAAACAACAAATTTAAAAACTCATCAGCTTCGTATATCAACAAGCTCAAGAATCAATCATGCAACTAAAATACTATGGGAGTATTTTAGGTGCTATAACTAACTTATATGAAAACTAAAAAGACCCTGACTGGTTGGTCTATGATTTCGGTGTGTATACTCTCCGAGTTATATATAATTGAGATTTTATAGACTTAGAATCTATGATCTTCACTCTACGTCCTGTTCCTTGTTTGGTTGTGGACTTAGAGTAGGATCACTTATTTGAAGGTCTATTTGATCTTGGTTATGTATAATCGGTATAAACTACGTAATTATAGAAGGACCTGGTGAGGATCACCATAAAAATCTCAATATTTTATTAATCTCATAGATTCATTAGGCATTTTCATTCTCGTGCAACCAACACACCTGGACATAGCAAGCAGTCAACGGAAGAGTCGAGACAGAACCAGAAAAGGGTTCATGTGACATCCCCAAAATCTCGGCTAGAAAAGACCGATTTTCATTTATGCTTTTAAAATAATTTCAGATTAAATCCTTTTCATTTGAAAGAGTTGCGGAATTTATTCCCAAAAACAAAACATGATAAAACAATGTTTACCAAACCATTTCATAAAAGAAATGTATTTTCATTATATAATCAAAACTCGGGGTGTCATGTTCCGATACAGACCATTAAGCATAAACGATAACATTACAAGTCATTCAACAAATATATACATATACAGACTTGTAAACAAAACAAGTTGATGGTTCATCCATCTCATGCCCTTGCGCCACTTCCTGTAATACAAATAAAACTGAGTGGGTCAGGCTTGGGAGCCTGGTGAGCGTATAGGGTTTTCAACCCACAATAAATAATTATATTTAATTTCCACCAACCAACAATAACCCAATTACCCATTCCCGTTATTCTCACTTTATGTCCCTAAATCACCTAACATAAGGGACCTAGTCTAAGAATATTTCATCGGGGCGACAACACATGCTTCGGGGGTTCCTCAGCAATATAAGTCAAATAAGGCAACCATGAGGGGGATGGAGTACAAAGTATGAACACCCAACTTCATTAACACCTACAGGTGGCGAACCTGCTAATGTTTCCACAAGATTGTCTAGAAAAGTTTGTGGTCGTCATCCAAACTCCACTAGCTGACTAAATCAAACAACAACGAGGCCTCTCATCTGTTTATTACACACCAACTATCTACCCATGTTCTACCCAACATATTAGTTGATAAAAATATACATTTTTATACATACTTTAAAAAAAACTGTATAGCATGCTTTAATCAATACATACTCCACATAACAGATGAGGCACACACACATAACACATATTTCATAGAGAAATAATCAGATCCATAAGATAGAAGAAAGTGAATACACATTCACACATATAAACAACAATATACTTAATACACTCAAACCATACTTGTATTATTATCATGTTTATGAAAGGTAGTATACACTCACTTGATCAGAAGATGATCAGACAGCACTACGGCTTGTAGAAGTAGTATCTCTCCGCAGATCTGGAAGATCTTCACAAAAATCGAACTTCTCGTGGGCAGAGCTTCGGCTCGGGAATCGCACTTCTCGGGATCTCAGGAGCACGAAACTTCCTTCTTAACTTGGATATGAGATCTGGGGTGTCGGGATGGCTTCGGGGGTTTACACGCAGAGCTTCGGCACAAAATGGAGGAGAAATGAGCAAATAAGCCCGGAACCCTCGCATCCTATTTATAGGAGGTTGGAGCCTCGGAGTACGCGGGGCGTACTGGTCCGAAATCGTCATTGCATTCGTCATCCGAAGAACTCGAGTGCGAAGGTCGTCATGCTTCGCTGTACGCGGGGCGTACATCAGTACGTTGGGCGTACTTCAGATATGCCCGGTGACTCCCCCTTCGGATAATACTGGGTTTTATAATTATATTTAAATACAAATTATTTAATAAACTTTGGAAATTCATATCTTCTTCATACGAACTCCGTTTTCGACGTTCTTTATATCCACGCGAAGGTGAAACTACGCTCTACAACTTTCGTTTAGACTCCGTCGGCTAATTTTAAATTTATTTTTATTATTTATTTTTAATAGGTCGGGACAGAAAACTTCGTTATAAATTCATAACTTCTTCGTTTGACGTCCGTTCTCGCCTAACTTTTCATCGCTTCGATACCAACAACGAGATCTTCAATTCTTGTTTAGATCGATTCGACTAAAAACCGATCGATCTCAAATCGAGTATTTCGGGCTGCATACCGCTAAGTCGAAACTTCAGAAAATCATAACTTCCTCATACGAAGTCAGATTTGGGAGTTCTTTATATATTCGGAAACCTCGTTTCAACTATTACAACATTATCCAAAGATAACGAGTTTATTTTACACTTAAATTTTGACGCTTATTTTTATTCTTAATTAATCAAATCACATAATTAAGCAATTAAGCACAAAACACATAATACTCAAATAATACAATCTTATTATTTCAAAACGGGCTACAAAGGTTAACCTAGACTATTACATCGCTAAAAATGGCAAGCCCGGAAACACAGGCGTTACAATTCTCTCCACCTTAGAATGATTTCGTCCCCGGAATCACACATCAACAAACAAATGCGGATAGCGACTCAACATGTCACTCTCCGTCTCCCAGGTGAGATTTGGCCCATTCATGTGTTTCCATCGGACAAACACTAACCCAACCATTTTGCGTCGCAACTTCTTAGTATTTCGGTCAACAATTGCCTCTGGTTGTTCAATCAACCTTTTGTTCTCATCAATTCTCAATTCAGAAATTGGAATTATGTCGGGAACTTCTTCCGTGAACTTCCTCAAATAACACACATGAAAAGTGTTGTGGATTCCATTCAGTTCTTCTGGTAGTCCGAGCTTGTAAGCTTGGTTCCCAATTATCTGAAGAACTTTAAATGGTCCAATAAACCTTGGACTCAACTTTCCCCTTTTACCAAATCTTATAAGTCCCTTCCACGGCGAGACTTTAAGCAAAACCGAATCTCCAATTTCAAAAGTCATCGGTCTTCGCTTCTAGTCAGCATAGCTCTTTTGACGATCCTGAGCTGCTAACATTCTTTCCCTAATTATTTTCAACTTTTCAGCAGTTTGATGGACCATCTCCGGTCCCATAAACTGCTTTTCCCCAGCCTCAAGCCAACAAGACGGAGTACGACACTTCTGTCCATACAAAGTTGATAAGGTGCCATCTTAATGCTTGAGTGAAAACTATTATTATAGGAAAATTATACCAAAGGATAATGTTCAACCCAGTTACCTAGGAATTCCAGGGTACATGTTCTCAGCATATCTTCAAGTGTTTGTATTGTTCTTTCACTCTGACCATCAGTCTGCGGATGGTAAGCTGTGCTTAAAGATAACTTGGTACCCATTTCCTCTTGTACACTTTTCCAAAACCTCGAGGTGAAACGGCTATCACGATCCGACACAATCGTTAATGGAACACCGTGAAGCCTCACAATTTCCCTCACGTAAGAATTTGCAAGTTTCTCCATAGACCATTTCTCCTTGGCTGCTATGAAATGCGCACTCTTAGTGAATCGATCAACGACCACCCAAATCATGTCGTGACCATTCTTTGTTCGGGGCAGTTTAGTGAAAAAATCCATAGCAATGTCTTCCCACTTACCCATAGGCACAGGCAATGGTTCTAAACTCCTGTATGGTTTCTGATGTTGTGTCTTTACTCTCGCACAAGTCACACACTCAACCACATACTTTGCAACATCAAGCTTCATCGTCGGCCACCAGTAATAGGGTTTCAGGTCCCTATACATTTTAGTGCTAACAGGATGAATCGAGTACATGGTTATGTGAGCTTCTTCCATCATAAGATCCCTAATTCCTCCTGACTTAGGTACCCAAATACGATCTTGGAACACCTTCAGTCCATGACTGTTTACACCGAACACCAACGTTTTGCCCAAACGTTCCTGCTTTCGGTCATTCTTCTCAAAAGCTTCGCTTTGATATTTCTTTATACTTTCCAAAATAGTCGAGACAACTTCAATTCTCAACGCTCTTGGCCTTTTCCTTTCAAGATTGACTTTCCGACTGAGAGCATCAGCAACAACATTAGCTTTACCGGGGTGGTAAAGTATCTCGCAGTCATAGTTTTTAAGTAATTCTAGCCAGCGTCGTTACCTCATATTCAATTCCTTCTTATTAAAGAGATATTGGAGACCCTTATGATCAGTGAAAAGTTTGCACTTTGTACCATAGAGGTAATGCCTCCATATTTTCAGAGCGAAAACTACCGCTGCCAACTCCAAATCATGAGTCGGGTAATTCTTTTCATGCTCCTTCAGCTGTCGAGACGCATATGCTATCACCTTTTCTCTTTGGGTCAAAACACAACCCAATCCAACCCCAGAGGCATCGCTATAAACAACGAAGTCTTCAACTCTATCAGGTAAAGAAAGTATCGGTGCCTCGCATAGCTTCTTCTTTAGCTTCTCGAATGCTTCTTTATGCTTATCACTCCAAGCATAAGTAGCTCCTTTGTGGGTCAAAGCTGTTAATGGAGTAGCGATTGAAGAAAAACCTTGGATAAACCTTCGGTAATATCCGGCTAATCCCAAAAAGCTTCGAATCTCCGTGGGACTTTTCGGTTGTTCCCACTTCATCACAGCTTCGATCTTCGCTGGATCAACCATTATCCCTTCTAGGTTGACCACGTGACCAAAGAATTGACTTCACGAATCCAAAAATCACACTTAGAGAATTTTGCATACAGCTTCTCCTTCTTCAAGACTTCTAACACTTCTCGCAAGTGTCTTCCATGCCCTCTTGTCTTTTCAAGTAAATCAGAATGTCGTCTATGAACACTATCACGGATTTATCAAGGAAAGGATTACAAACCCTATTCATTAAATCCATAAATACCGTCGGATCATTGGTTAGTCCAAACGACATAACCAAGAACTCTTAGTGTCCATATCTAGTTCTGAATGCAGTCTTCTCGATATCTTGCTCTCTTACTTTTAGCAGATGATATCCTGACCTAAGATCGATCTTCAAGAAATAGCTCGAACCTTGCAATTGATCAAATAGGTCATCAATCCTCGGCAACGGATATTTATTCTTTATTGTTGCCTTGTTCAGCTCTCTGTAATCGATGCACATTCTCGTATTTCCATCTTTCTTCTTCACAAATAACACCGAAGCTCCCCAGGGCGATGAACTAGGTCTAGTGAAACCTTTTTCCAATAACTCCTGAAGTTGCATCATTAGCTCCTTCATCTCCGTCGGTGCTAATCGGTAAGGTGCTTTTGCTATTGGCATAGTTCCTTGTAACAAGTCAATTCTGAACTCCACTTGTCTATCAGGTGGTAATCCAGGAAGATCTTCGGGAAATACTTTCGGATAATCACACACCACTAGAATACTCTGCATCACCTTCTTTTCCTTCTTAGCATCGATCACGAATGCAAAATATGATGTACATCCCTTGGTCAAACACTTTCTGGCTTTCATTAGAGAAATGATTCCAGAATTTACTCTGTGTTTGTCCCCATACTCCATAAACGAATCTTTCCCAGGCGGGTTTACTTTAACTATCTTCTTCTTGCATAAAATTTCGGCATCATTGGCGCTAAGCCAATCCATTCCCAACACGATGTCGAAACCATTAATTTCGATAGGCAATAATTCATCGTGAAACTTATTCCCATTAAGGTCGATTAAGATGTTTTTCATACGATGGCTAACAGGTACAAAGTTGCCACTAGCAACTTCGACTAATAATGCATTATCTAGTCTATTAACAGGCAAAGCTAGTTTTCTACGAAACTCATGCGAAATAAAGGAGTAGTTGGCTCCAGAATCAAACAAAAATTGAGCAGGTAATTCGTTTACGAGAAAGGTACCTGAAGCGACATCAGCTTCATCTTTCGCAGCCTCAAGTGTCATCTGGAAGGCTCTCGCCTTCGGCTTTTTTGGAACGTTGGGTCTAGCTGCCTCTTTCTTCTTCGGACATTCTTTCAAAATATGCCCCTCTTCATTACAACCAAAACACATCCTTTTTTTGTTCGGACACTCATTGGCAAAATGTCCAACCTTCCCACACTTGTAGCAGGTTACATCCTCGCTACATTTCCCAAAGTGCTTTTTCTTACACTTATCACACCACTTCGCTTCGCCACCTTTTCCTCCAAACTTTTTCGAATCAGATTTCGAAAATTTGCTTTTCTTACCGGAACCAGATGTTCCCTCAAAATTTCTCTTCTCACCAACCTCAACCTTGTCGGTGGTTCTCCCCTTAATCATGTTCTCAACAGACTTGGCAGCCCAGATAGCTGCCTCTAGAGTATGTGCCTGACGTACTGGCACCTCATACTCCTATGGAGTCCCTTCGCATACCGGTCCACCTTTGTCAAATCGTCTAGGACGATACGCAAGGCAAACTCCATCTTATCGGTGAAGTTATTGGTGTATTCATCAACTGACGTGCTGCCTTTCGTCAATGCCAAAAACTTATTCTCTAGTTCCAACATATTTTGAGCCGAGCAGAACTTGCGCTTGAACTGCACCAAAAATTCTGCCCATGTCAGTTGCAGTGGCTCATTAGGGATTAACGTCTTCCCTAGAGTGTTCCACCAACGAACGGCTCCACCTCGGAATTAACGCACTGCATAGATGGTCTGCAACTTGCCTCTGCAGCCACAAGTCATGAAGGCTAACTCCATTTCGGAGATCCAATCCATAACTCCAATCGGATCCTCCTTTCCATTGAAGGTCGATGGTTTGCAAGTTAGAAAGTCCTTGTACTTGAATCCCATTCCATCATTCCTTCCATCATGGTTGTTTTGCCTAACTATCGGTGGGTTGGCTTGACCAACAGACCCACTGAAGTTTCCACCTACCGAGTGCCCTTCATTTAATTCGGGCTCTTCCAGACGAATTGACAGTTCTTCACGATTCTGTTGAAGCAACCGCCTAGTTTCATCCATTTGATGATCCAACATTGTTTGAATCATAATTTGCACACCATCCATGGTTATTGGCTCAGGTGTTGCTGCTACGACAGGTATTTGCTCAATCACTGGTGGTTGATTCCTGTTTTCATCAGCATTTCCAACTCCACTTCTTGTTCTCACCATTTTGATCTACACATCGAATAAGGTGAAATTAGATCCTCATTCACGATAGATATTCAAATCATCCTTATCACTCCGAAACGTTTACATGCTAGTTCTAATATCGTAGACGTACGCTTAGAATCCTACACACATAAGGTTTCTAGATCCGGTCGGCAACAGACCATAGATCCGAACAAATAATATCATATATGGCAACATATAACATTCAGCACATAAAGCATTTTAGGAAACTTTCCTAAAATAAAGTAGTGCTCGTGTCTAAAACATCACAGACACACATCTCAAAATTTCACTTAGCATTCTAAGTTTAAGTCTAGAAATCCTACAAATTCCTAGTTCGCTTAAACTAATGCTCTGATACCAACTGTGACATCCCCAAAATCTCGGCCAGAAAAGACCGATTTTCATTTATGTTTTTAAAATAATTTCAGAGTAAATCCTTTTGATTTGAAAGAGTTGCAGAATTTGTTCCCAAATACAAAACATGATAAGACAATGTTTAGCAAAGCATTTCATAAAAGAAATGTATTTTCATTATATAATCAAAACTTGGGGTGTCATGTTCCGATACAGACCAATAAGCATAAACGATAACATTACAAGTCATTCAACAAATATATACATATACAGACTTGTAAACAAAACAAGTTGATGGTTCATCCATCTCATGCCCTTGCGCCACTTCCTGTAATACAAATAAAACTGAGTGGGTCAGGCTTGGGAGCCTGGTGAGCGTATAGGGTTTTCAACCCACAATAAATAATTATATTTAATTTCCACCAACCAACAATAACCCAATTACCCATTCCCGTTATTCTCACTTTATGTCCCTAAATCACCTAACATAAGGGACCTAGTCTAAGAATATTTCATCGGGGCGACAACACATGCTTCAAGGGTTCCTCAGCAATATAAGTCAAATAATCAACCATGAGGGGGACGGAGTACAGCGAATGAACACCGAACTTCATTAACACCGACAGGTGGCGAACCTGCTAATGTTTCCACAAGATTGTCTAGAAAAGTCCGTGGTCGTCATCAATACATACTCCACATAACAGATGAGGCACACACACATAACACATATTTCATAGAGAAATAATCAGATCTATAAGATAGAAGAAAGTGAATACACATTCACACATATAAACAACAATATACTTAATACACTCAAACCATACTTGTATTATTAGCGTGTTTATGAAAGGTAGTATACACTCACTTAATCAGAAGATGATAAGACAGTACTACGGCTTGTAGAAGTAGTATCTCTCCCCAGATCTGGAAGATCATCACAAAAATCGAACTTCTCGCGGCAGAGCTTCGGCTCGGGAATTGCACTTCTTGGGATCTCGGGAGTGCGAAACTTCCTTCTTAACATGGATATGAGATCCGGGGTGTCGGGATGGCTTCGGGGGTTTACACGCAGAGCTTTGGCACAAAATGGAGGAGAAATGAGCAAATAAGCCTGGAACCCTCGCATCCTATTTATAGGAGGCTGGAGCCTCGGAGTACGCGGGGCGTACTGGTCCGAAATCGTCATTGCGTTCGTCATCCGAAGAACTCGAGTGCGAAGGTCGTCATGCTTCAATGTACGCGGGGCGTACAACAGTACGCTGGGCGTACTTCGGATATGCCCGGTGACTCCCCCTTCGGATAATATCGGGTTTTACAATTAAATTTAAATACAAATTATTTAATAAACTTCAGAAATTCATATATTCTTCATACGAACTCCGTTGTCGATGTTCTTTATATCCACGCGAAGGTGAGACTACTCTCTACAACTTTCGTTTAGACTCCGTCGGCTAATTTTAAATTTATTTTTATTATTTATTTTTAATAGGGCGGGACAGAAAACTTCGTTATAAATTCATAACTTCTTCGTTTGACGTCCGTTCTCGCCTAACTTTTCGTCGCTTCGATACCAACAACGAGATCTTCGATTCTCGTTTAGATAGATTCGACTAAAAACCGCTCGATCTCAAATCGAGTATTTCAGGCTGCATACCGCTAAGTCAAAACTTCAGAAAATCATAACTTCCTCATACGAAGTCAGATTTGGGTGTTCTTTATATATTCGGAAACCTTGTTTCAACTACTACAACATTATCCAAAGATAACGCGTTAATTTTACACTTAAATTTTGACGCTTATTTTTATTCTTAATTAATCAAACCAGATAATTAAGCAATTAAGCACAAAACACATAATACTCAAATAATAAAATCTTATTATTTCAAAACGGGTTACAAAGGTTAACCTAGACTATTACATCGCTAAAAATGGCAAGCCCGGAAACACAGGCGTTACAGTTCACGAGGAGGATTCTGAGAAAGAATCAAAAGAAAGGAAAGACACTATAAAAACCATTAAACAAAACCTTATCCCGTTCGGAGTGGACTAGGAAATACCGTATGTATCATGCTAATAAACTAAGAAACTAATATAACCTAGTGAGTCAGTGACTACACTACTCGCACTATGTTGTCGTACCTTTCATCTCCACTAGTAGCAATAAAACCAGAAGAAATACCCCCTTCCAGAACCATAAAAATAATAGACCCTCTTAAAAATCAGTATCGATACTCGATTTTAGTCGAACTAAATTCTAGATAAAATACCTACTTCTTCTCTCTACCACAAGTACATCATGGGAATGTATGATGAGACATTAAAAATCGTATATCAAAACAAGAAATTTATGCATGTATATAAATAAGTGGGTTACATCTAGAGACAACTATTGTTACTTACCAGCTTATTTCATACATTATAACAGAATCATGCCTCCACATGGAAATAACCAGTCAACCAACAACACACCATTCCTGCAGATAGACTATGCTACCTTTCAAGTTGTGGTTTCAGCCGCCGTGTCCGCCGTTATGGCACATCTCAATGCAAATAACACTAGTGAAAATGGAAGCAGTGTAGACAATTCATACCGTAGTAACAACAAAGGAAATCAACAAGTACCTACCTATAAGAATCCTTCAACTCACAAATCTAAGATCAATAAACAAAAGTTCTGGAACAAAAAGAAGAGCAGAGTATCTCCAAAACTTGCCAGGAGGCAGCAAACTGTAGCAACCCCTACAACCACAACATATACTACTCCAACACCAACGCCAGTGCGCCAATATGCTGGAAATCTTTGAAACTACAACAAGTGAAACTACCATCATACCGGAACCTGTTGAGTGTTGTGTTGCATTGGGTGCAACAAAAATGGGCATACTATCCCTCTCTGTAGAAACCCAGCCCAACACATCACTTCAACCACCGATGCTAGTACCAGTCAGATATGTCATGCATGTGGTAAAATAGGGCATTTCAAGAGGGAATGTCCAATAGAGAAGGATAACGAAGGAGTAGGAGGTGTTTAGCAACGGGACATAGTGAAACAACAAGGAAGCCTACTAAATGTTTTGGTACGTATCCTAACAACGATAATTTAACATCAAATTTTACTCTAAAAATTCCGGCATTTAAGGACCCTTGCATATGAACTGGTACGACTTAGCGTATACCTTAGGGTCATCTATAAGTAAGATTTATAGACTTAGAGTGAGTGATCCCGCCTTATTTCCTGGTCCCTGTCTGGTTGTGGAATTAGGGAAGCATCGCTTAGTCAACGGTATTTCAAATCTTAATTAAGCGTGACTGATATACCCCAAGTAATAATAAATACACCCGATAGGGATTCTATTCTAAAAAGGGTATCATTTTCAACTTCTCAAAATTCACGTACTATTAATACTCACTAAGAAGCAATGCATAAATGTTCACATTACTAATAACAAAAGGAAAAACTGAAAACACAGAGAACAAATACAAGGGAGGCATTATCGTCTAACAAACACTCTTTCCAGATCAAGTTAATACCTAATAGATCCCGACGTCATCACTCAAACTCAATTCACTTGGTCCTCACCATACCAATTGTGTGTTCTATGGATTTAATATTCGCCTTAACTAGCCGACTAACAAAGCCATCATCACTCATAGCGGTGAACCCGACGCGAACCCTAGAATCATCGCTTGCCTCAAACCTTCAAAGTAGTCGTGTGAGGAGTACCACACTTTTCTTAGTTTTCCTCAACAAACCATTCAAGAATACCACACGTATAGCAAGTCAACTTCAGGTGGGCCATACGGTTAAACTATCACCACTTCGGGCATGCATCGGGGTGGTATATAATTAAGATCCTACGGATTTCGGATGTATGAGTCCCCCTTATCTCCTATTCCTCGTTTGGTTGTGGACTTTGGGCAGAATCACACAACTAACAATCTAACCAATCTTAACTATATACGACGTGAATACACTAAGAGATGATAGAGGAACCATGTACAAGAACCTACCACAACTTCAGGACGCAGTTGCCGGGAGTACGGATGGACTCAACAGCACTAAGGCAAGCATTCATTGATTAACCAAAACCGTACACCTTCTACGAGTAAAAAAACAAACGAAATGGAGAAACTGACAAGGAATTACATTAAGGAAAATTGTAAGACTACACGGAGTACCAATATCCATTATCTCCGACAGAGATAGTTGGTTCACGTCACGGTTCTGGCAGTCACTACAGAAATTTATGGGAACTAGATTGGACATGAGTACAGCCTACCACCCACAGACTGACGGGCAGAGTGAAAGAACCATTCAAACATTAGAGGACATGCTAAAAGCTTGTGTGATAGACTTTGGTAAAGCTTGGGATGCTCATTTACCCCTTATCGAATTCTCATATAATAATAGTTATCACACTAGCATCAAAGTTGCTCCATTCAAATCCCTCTATGGCCGTAAGTGCAGATCGCCCCTGTGTTGGGCTGAGGTGGGCGAGACGCAACTAGTTAAGGGGCAAGTTCCTAACAACACTCTCATTGGCCTTGATATCATAAGGTAAACGACAGCAAGAATCGACCAAATTCGAGAGCGACTGCAGATTTCTCAGACCGACAAAAGAGTTATACGGATAAAAGAAGGAAGCCTTTGGAATTTTAAGTTGGGAATTGAGTAATACTAAAAGTATCACCTTGGAAGGGATCAACACGTTTTGGGAAAACGAGGGAAACTAAACCCAAGGTATATTGAGCCATTCGAAATCCTCGCCACGATTGGCCCGGTTGCATACAAGATTCAACTACCGCAGGAACTTAACAACATTCATCCTACCTTTGATGTGTCTAATTTGAAAAAATTCTTGTCCAATGAAACCCTTGTCATTCCACTAGTCGAAATTGAGATCAACGAGAACCTCCACTTCGTAGAGGAACCTATTGAAATCACGGATCGAGAGGTGAAAATGATAAAGCAAAGCCGCATACCCTTTGTAAAGGTCCACTGGAACGCCAAGCGAGGACCCGAATTTACATGGGAACGCGAGGACCAATCAAAGCAAAAGTACCCACATTTATTCCCCAAACCCTTTAAGTCTCACTTAAAATGCTAATTTCAGGACGAAATTCCTTCTAATGGGGGGATAATGTGACAACCATCAAATTTTTGGTCAAGTTAAAAGTCAACAAGTCCAGGTCAAAGTCAACAAAGTCAATGTCAAAGTCAACAAGTCAAGGTCAAAGTCAACAAGTCAAATTGCTCAAAGTTAACTAGTACTTATATGTTAAAAGTTATTATATGTATGAAAATGTGCATTTTTATGTAGAGAATTCAAGTGTATCGGAGATTTTATGTGTTTAGCAATATAAAACCCTAAGAAGGGAGAGTAAATGCACCAAAACATGATTATGGACCCTTAGGGGGCTTAAAATATTCATAAACAAAGCCTAAATGAGCTTACGAACCTTGCATTGCGAGGATAAACACTAACAAAGACAACAGTCAAATCTCTCTCAACTTTTTATAGTCATCCGGGTCATCTCGACCCTTAACTTAGACAAAAACCACTTGAATCAGTGAGTTAACTTGAAAAACAACCATTTAGAACCGAAACCCTTCTTAGGACCGAACCTTCTTAGGACCGAACCCTTCCTCTTAAGGACTGAACCTCATCAACAGCAGAAATGAACCGAGCCTTCCGTCCATTTCTCTTCCATCTCCCTTCAGACCCGAGACCCACTTTCAATTCCTTCTTCCACCTTCGGTTCGCAGCACCAAGAACTAAACCTTCGCAGGTTCGCCCCATCTTGTCCGATTTTCAACTACTTTCTCCTGTTAAGCCCGTTTTTTGACGGGGATTTTTCACCAAATTCATATTTTTAGTATTTTAAACCCCCTAAACTCATATTTTATGCATATCTCAAGGATTTATTAATTATAAATCATTATTTCCGTTAAAGAAAATAGCTTAGGATATTTTATGCCACATGTGGGTCAAGTGTGTCCACTTGCACCTATGTGTCACTTTCTCATTGGTCAAACCTTATCCACATCACACACATCAATGTAAACATCCCTTCACCCTAGCCACTTGCTCCAGAAATCCTTCATATAAAGAAATACCTAGGGATTTCCTTGATCATTTTCTTCACCATCAAACACTTACGCACTTCTTAACCATCAAGAGAGCTACTTTTTCTCACAACTTCCAGCCACACTTTTGAAGTGTTCTTCAGTTGTTTATTCACTTATTGGTAAGTATTTACTTCTAACTCGAGTGCTATTACATGTTTTCATAACAATCTTGAATCATCTACACACATATTAACACGAAACCGTTCATTTGATCATCCAAAAACTTTGTGTGTTCATCAAGTGTTCTTGACTTGAAACTCATCATCTTCATCAAGTGTTCCAGTTTTCATTAGTTTTCAGGGGGGAATACAAGTTAAATCATCAAAACATATACAAAACTTAACTTGACAGCTTACAACAAAAACATTGTGACCTGTTCACGAACTGTTTTACCCAACTTAAACTTACTATTTTTCAAAACTGTACAATCTAAAAGTAGTTCAGGTTTGTACCTTTCTAAGGACTACTCGCACGCATTGATACGATTTGTTTAAAATTTATAGTGATTTTTACAAAACTGTCGGTCACTGCAGCAACGAATTCGGACCAGTCTATGAAAATGAACGTTTTCACACTGGTTTGCGACCACCAAAAATTCTAAGAAAATTTATGAACACAGAAGACTCTCTTTCCAAACTCTCAGAGTTTACGGATTTAATTTTCGACTTACGATGATTTTTCTATAAATATTCTAAAACAGGGCCAGTAGAGAGTAGAACTATCAAAAACAAGCTTAAGAGTTATTGACACTTTGTAACATGTCGAGCAAAGTATGTAATACTAGGTCAAGTATAATTAGTATTTTTATGTCATTTTATTTCTCTCAGGAATAAAAATCATATTTATAAAGGTTTTACATCATTACAAAACATTCATGTTACGAAAATAGTTTCTTTGTAAATACGTAGTGGGTCCGTTCGATCTAAAAACTTTACTAACATGTACACACCAAGAAATTGCACCAGGAACATATTTTGTTCACTAGTCTTTTGAATTTTGAAACATTCTTTAAAAACATGAGAAACACAAATATATTTTGGTCTTAAGACTCAAAGGCTACATTCCATTTTTCCAAAGAATAAAAGGACATACCCATTTTACAACAAAAATGCTTATGAACTCACCGACTTTAATGTTGATACTCTTTCAAACTACTTGTATTCTCAAGAAATTAGTAAGTCAAGTATGCATACAAGTTTCCAGAAGACGGAACATCATAGTACCAAGTCTTAGTTTTGCTGTTTACTTATGGATGTTAAACCTATGTATATCAATTACAATGTAAACTATATGTTATCAATGAAATGGTTGTTTTTGCTTTGATTACTATTGTAAAATTGTTGTGATACTGTGCATGACGCCCTCCGCCCCCGAACGTTTCCGTCGTTCCGGTTTGGGGGTGTGACAGTTTGTGTTAAGATCATTCCATTTACACACTCATTTCGTGTGTATGAAACTTAGAACACTTGAAATTTTCGAGAATCTCCAAGCTAAAGGCTAGGCTCAACAACTTCTTTATTCTTCTTCCTATCACACGAAATCAAGGTGAGCTTCATACCCCCATCTTTTCATATTTTTCATAATTTTCGGGGGGGGGGGGGGGGGGGGGGATACAAGTTGAGTCTCGTTTACCCTCTGGATATTTGCATGCACCATCATGTTTATGTAACAATTTATGCTTAAGATATTGAATACCTCAAAATAACACACCATAAACTAGTGATATACAAGCTTCAAGTATGATAGATTAATTTTATCCTTTGGATAATTGCATGCATCGTTTATGTGTTGAAAATGGGACAAATATCTTACCAATTCCGACGCCTGAAGAACGCCGCACAGGCATAACATTCACATCATGCATGGTTATAATAACTCACTTAGGGATTAACAATACTATCTTAATTTACGGGAAGCTTACACTTCACCGGTTTTATAAAATATAAAATTGCATTTATCCTCCCGCTACACTATTGGTTTTCACTACTGGTCTAGGGCTTTATGACCATAGTTTTTCATACAACATAAAATATAGGATTTTCTGGGAACATACAATTACAAACTAAAGAAAACAAAGGACATGCATGGATATATTCACAGTTTTGAAACGAGACTTACAAACCATTTTCATGGAAAATATCGGATTTTGTGGAATCATACAAATCATTTCAAACAAAGATGTTACAAATCTTTTCCTACAAATATGCTTATGAACTCACCAACATTCTATGTTGATGCTTTTCAAAATGACTTGTATTCTCAGGAACACAATAAGTAGGTATTTGAGCTATGGATGTTGGATATTTTGCTGCATTTTGGAAATTACTTTTCAGTCACTTTTGTGTAATTTGTTAACAAATACAATTTGTAAACAATGTAAGTTTGTTATCTAAATGTATGTCGTTTGGTTGCTATGTTTCATTCATATTCAATTGTTATGATACTATACAATGACGTTATCCGCCCCCGCACGTTTACGTCGTCCTGGTTCAGGGGTATGACAAATTGGTATCAGAGCATTGTTTATAGTGAAGTGGTATATCTAACCATACAAGATATACAAATATAAATACAATGGGACTATAACACTCCTAATAAAATTTATACCTTAAAAATATAAGTATTTTATAAAATTATACATACATGTGTGCATAATATGGACAGTACCATAACAAAGAAACTAGTAAAAAGTATTTAGAGGAGTTGGACATCGCGACTAAACTTAGACAGTTATGTAATCATATCTAGGGTAATTATAGCTCGATCAACTATATTTATTCGAGATATGACCAACATGTGTTTATGAGTGGTCGAGGTGGATGATAAATCTAAAACTTACAGACTTTGAACCAAAAGGGTCTAAGAACAAAACTAAAAGAAATAAAATACTATAGGGGTATTTTGACATTCTATCTATTTTCTCATACTTATATACTTTCGTACAGACGTCATGGCATATTTTCACCACCCATGAGATCCATATCCCCCCAACCAGGGGAACGCGGGGTGGATAGTAGAGGATCTCGAAGAGATTCTGGAGGATGAATCAGAGGAGGAAGTAGATGAGGAGATAGACGAGGAGGGGGAGGACGATGATTCGGACGCAGAGTATGAAGTCATCGACCCTCCCTACATGGCTAGGCTACCAGCACACCGATGGGGCTATAATGGCCCTACGCCCCCTTGGGCCTATGACCTTGAGAGGTGGAGCTGACATCATGGGAAACACCCACCTTTCGGGATGGAGCGAGGATTTTAAGGCCTTCGCCATGGAGGGCCTGCGGACCAAGCCCTCCCCGTCATGGTCCGGAGGATTTCAGACATCGGAGACCCGGCCCAGACGAAAGTCCACCGAGTCATGGAGATGAGGGTTGCTATGGAGGTAACGGTCGTACGCACTCGTGACCTCGATAGGGACTTTTACCCTATGGATCGGCTCGTCGAGGACCTTACTACCGCGCGAGCGGGAGTGAGGGAATATAAGGAGAGGCATGTTGCCCTGGAGGAGAGGGTGCGGGTAGCCGAGCACCGTTTGGCCGACTTGTATGGCGCCTCTACATCATCCCAAGCATCGCAGGGGACGACTCGACGTGAGTAAGATCTATCCTACTCACCATATGATAGACTAGATGTTTGGGTATGCTTTAGTGCTACCCCTTTTCTTTTCTTTTATGTATGTAGGACCGACCCTATGTCTAAATGATTACACTACTCATAGGGTCGTTATACTGTTAGATTTTATCCTTGATGTACTGTTGACCTTTTCATTTTTCTCATATCATGTACTAAAATCTTATAATTTATGAAACAAATATGTGCTTTATTTTTAGATGTTGTTATCTGCTATGTTTTCTATATTCATTTTTATTTTGTAAAACAATGTTTCAATTGTATGCACAAAATAACGTTCGATAATTACTATACCTGAAATATCTAAACGCGATGTTTCATTACAATAGTATCCGCATCATAACCCATATCAAAAAGTTATCAAATTCCACTTGTGGCAGTATAATGTCGCCTCAGAGACACATTCGACGCAAGAACAACGAGGCAGCACCACCGCTGCCGCCGCCTCCACCACAAATGGATTCGGCCGTATTCCAGGAGGCAGTTTCATCTGTAGTCACTGCGGCTATGGCACATATCAACAACAATGGTGCCAATGGAGGCGGAAGTGGGAATGGAACGGGCAGTTCTAACCATGGGGTTAATCAAGGGCCTTAACGAGTATGCTCATATAAAGACTTCACAAACAGAAAGCCAAGACCATTCAACGGAAGCAGGGGTGTCATAGCCCTAACTCGATGGTTTGAGAAGACGGAATCAGTCTTCGAGATTTGCGGATGTCTGGAAGAAAGCATGGTGAAATTCGCAACATGTACATTTGCTGGTAGAGCCCTTTCATGGTGGAATGGCCACATCAAGGCTTTAACAATCGGTGGCTTGGGAGGACCTTAAGACCATGATGCTTGAAGAGTATTTTCCTAATGGGGAGGTACAGAAGCTTGAGCAACAATTGTGGAATCTCACTGTAAAGGACTCCGACATTGAATCTTAGGTTCAGCGATCTGTCAATCTTGTGTCCGGGAATGATCACCTCTGAAAGTAAGAAGGTCGAACGTTTCATTTGGGGACTAACTCCCCCGATTCAACAGAATGTGATCGCTACAAACCCAGCAACATTCGACAGCGCCAAACGCCTCACGCTAAAGCTATATGACCATGGGGTACAAAAGGGCACGAAGACTTCCGTCATTGAATCGAAGAAAGGGAATGATAACAAGAAAAATACGGGAAACAAGAGAACAGGGCAACACACTCAGGAATCCTCCAAAAAGCAACAAATAGTGGCGGTTCACGCCGCTACTGCTCCTGCTACATCAGCTCCAACAAAGCAATATGTCGGTAATTTGCCAAAGTGCGAAAAATGCCCCTTCCACCACCACGGAGCCTGCAGAGAGATGAAATGCAGAACCTGCAACAAGAAAGGGCACACTACCCGATACTCTAAGTCACCAAAACAACAGAACAACCAACCCAACAACGTTGGGGCAAGTCAAGCATGTTATGAGTGCGAAGAGGCTGGCCACATCAAAAGAAACTGTCCCAAGGACAACAATCGGAATATAGGGGGAACAAGCAGAGTTCTAGCGATAGGACATGAGGACGCTATAAAGGATTTGACAGTAATCACTGGTACGTTCCTCCTCAATAACATCTATGCATGCATTTTATTTGATAGCGGGGCAAACAGGAGCCTTGTGAGTCATAGGTTTAAGCACTTGCTCAACCAAAATCCTTAATCATTAAACGAAACATTTACTGTTGAAATGGCAAACAGAAAAACAGAAACAACTGACGATGTATTCATAGGGTGCATACTAACTTTAAATAACCACTCCTTTCCAATCGACTTAATACCGGTTACTATAAGGAGTTTTGATGTGATCATCGACATGGATTGGTTATGCCTGCACCATGCTCATATTATGTGCTACGAGAAGGTCATTCGCCTTCACTTACCCAACAATGAAACCCTAGTTATATGTGGCAACAAACCCAGTATAAACCTTCGTCTCATCTCGTGCATTAAAGACCAAAAGTGTTTACATAAAAAGAACCATGCGTTCTTGGCTCATGTCGTCGATAAAAAGAAGGAAGAAAAGAGCATCAAAGACATCCCAGAGGTTTCTGATTTTCCCGACGTGTTTCCCGAAGACCATCCGAGAATACCTCCCAAATGAGAAGTCGAATTTCAGATTGACTTGATAACCGGAGCCACACCAATTGCCAAGTTGCCATATAGATTAGCTCCTATGGAGATGCAAGAGCTTTCCAGTCAATTAAGTGAACTGTTGGACAAACTATTTATAAGGCCACACTTCTCACCTTGGGGAGCTCCGGTCTTATTTGTGAAGAAGAAGAAGGATGGGTCGTTTCGTATGTGCATCGATTACCGTGAACTCAACAAGCTCACCGTCAAGAATCGATACCCTCTTCCCCGAATTGACGATCTATTTGACCAGCTATAAGGAGCAAGTTGCTTTTCGAAGATAGATTTCAGGTCTGGTTATCATCAATTGCGAGTCCGAGAGGAAGATATTCCCAAGACTGCATTCCGAACTCGCTATGGTCATTTTTAACTCGTGGTAATGCCCTGCGGTCTAAGAAATGCACCTACAACATTTATGGACCTGATGAACCGAGTCTGCCGACCCTACCTCGACAACTTCATGATCGTCTTTATCGATGATACACTCATCTATTCACTAAGTAAAGAAGAACACAACTAACATCTACGGCATGTTTTTGAAACGCTAAGGGCAGAGAAGCTATATGCGAAATTCTCCAAATGCAAGTTCTTGATCCGCAGAGTGGATTTTCTAGGCCATGTGGTCAGTGAGGAGGGAATACATGTGGACCTTTCCAATATCAACGCAATTGAAGGATGGGCAACCCCAAGAACCCCAACGGAGATCAGACAATTCATAGGCCTCGTCGATAACTACCAGAGGTTCATACAAAATTTCTCTAAAATCGCCAAGCCGCTCACCGCTTTAACCCAAAAGGGTTCACTCTTTATCTGGGAGAAGAAACAAGAAGTTGCGTTCCAAACCTTGAAACAAGCTCAATGCAGCGATCCAGTCTTGACACTCCTAGAAGGGACGGAAGATTTCATGGTGTTTAGGCTAGCTTTAGATCTGGGGTTTCTTGGAAAGAACACGGTAGTATGTGGAGTTGACTTGAAAAGATAAAGATAAGTGAATGAAAGAAGGTGAGCAAAAGCTTATGTGAAATCTTATCTAGAGGGTGGCTGCCGGAATAGGTGGAATTGATGGAGAACAGTTAAAAGACGTATTAAAAATAGATGAAATCAATCAAATGAATAAATTCGCTGATCGTGGTCTTCATAGTGAAGGAGGTGTCTGTGGTGACTGTGCTAATGGGTCACCGGTAAGTGAAGAAAAAAGAAGAAAACTGTTTCTAGTTATGGCGATAGTAGCTAGGGTTTCCAGAGAGAAAAAGGTGAGTATTCAAATTTTGAAATGAAAAGGAAGCGTGAGGGAATCTGAGATGGTCGATCTGTGTGAGTGTCTGTCTGGGAAGCCATCTTGGCCATTGGAATAAAAATGGAGGGTCAACATATCACCCCCTTGAATTTTAAGACTTTTGTCTTAAAATTGGTAGGGACCACCAAGATATACGTTTTATAAAGTGTTAATATAAATATATGTATGTATATATATATATATATATATATATATATATATATATACACATGTGGTTTAACAACAAACAAGGAATGTGCATGCTTTTTTATTTCTTTCTAAAGATGTCTACCATTGAAAATAAAGAAGTCAATCAAACACAGGTGTAGGTCAACAAAATATTATAGGTCAAAAAAATATTAGAATGATGTATAGTAGGAGTGGAGTATAGTGGTGTTTAAAAAAATCCTAACAGAAAAAGGTAGAGAGAAAGAGAGAGAGAAAAAAAACAACTTACAAGTCCGACAAATAGATCAGGATATTAGGAGATATCGTTGATTCTCTTCAAACTTGTTTTGCAATTTCGATATGGTGTCCAGTTCTTAATAATAGTGAATATATAGAGCATGAGCATATGAGGAAAAGAGGGGAAGAAGCGATGAAAAAGGCATTGAAACCAAATACATTTACGACTAAACGTAACTTTAAAAAAGAAATTGCAACAATTATTTTTGTATTTTAGCTACTAAAACTAGTACTAAATTATTAGTCTTTGTAGCAATAATTAGAGTACTAACTTCTTAGTATTTGTAGTAATAATTGTAGTAATAATTGAAGTGATGAAAAAGGCATTGAACACAAATACATCTACGACTAAACATAACTTTAAAGAAGATATTGCAGCAATTATTTTTCTATTTTAGCTACTAAAACTAGTACTAACTTCTTAGTATTTGTAATAATAATTGGAGTATGCAGGGGTGGTGTGGGTTAGGGATAAGACTCGTTACGGTACCGGACCATGTAATCGATCCGAAACTAAAAAAGCTAAAACCAAAAAATGCAAATTCAAGGAACCGATAGCCAAACCGATTTTCATATTTGGTTCTTATGCGGTTCTGGACTGAACCGACTCGAAACCGAAAAATAAAAATTCAAGGAATCAAGAATCGAACCAAATGCGCTTATGTGTACAAAACAATTTCCTCTATGTAGCCTTGCAACATCAAATTAGTGAAATTCAAACTATAATGTTATTTGAATACATATGAGAGTACATTGAGAATAAAGTTGAAATAGCCTCTTACAAACCCAAAACTCGATCCAATAGCTAAGCCCAATCAATTTTGGGACTTGACCCAAGAATTCTCGGCCCAAACACTCTAGGTCGAAAACCCATTTCCTTTGGGCCTTATTGGACCGAAAACTCTCTTATTGGCCCCAATTAAGTCCAAAAGCTCATACACACTCAAAACCGAAAACCCAATTAAGAACATAGGTTGTTTTCGGCCACCCAAAAACCGAAAACCCCTTTGAAATGCCTCTAATTCCAAAAACCTCCTAGGATTTCGGTTGGGAGTCAAGACAAACAAAAAAAGCGAAAAAGAAAAAAGAAAAGAGAGAGAGAGAGAGAGAGAGAGAGAGAAAAGATATGGATTAATGTTAACACCTAATGTCTTTACATCCTATTACCCTTCATGTTCCCACACGGTACAAGCCTCTATCTTCCATGCATCGATGCATGGCTTTCAATTGTCAAACATACATCAAGGATGCCATCACTCCACCATTTAAGGGAGAAATCGGCCGATCCCACACCCACACACACACACAGATTAAACAAATTTTCACTCATTTGCTCTCAAGAAATTCCTCTAATCCCTTCTCTCAAAATTCCGAGCATCATCACCACAAAATCGGTCCTAGTCATTTTGGTAACTTCCTTATGAAACTCAAAGTGTTTTTTATAAATGTTTGTGTTAGGATCATTCCATTTACACACTCATTTCGCTTGTATGAAACTTAGAACACTTGAAATTTTCGAGAATCTCTCCAAGCTCAAGGCTACGCTCAACAAATTCTTTCTTTCTTCTTCCTATCATATGAAATCAAGGTGTGCTTCATACCCCCAGCTTTTCGTGTTATTCATACTTTTCCGAGGGGGGGGGGGGTAGGAATACTAGTCAAGTCTCGTTTATCCTTTGGATATTTGCATGCACTATCATTTTATGTAACAATTTGTGCTTAAGATGTTGAATACCTCAAACTAACACACCATAAACTCGTGATATACAAGCTTCAAGTATGCCATTTATCCTTTGGATAATTGCATGCATTGTTTATGTGTTGAAAATGGAACAAATATTTTACCGGCCTATTCCAACGCCTAAAGAACGTCGCACAGGCATAACAGTCACATCGAACATGGTTATAATAATTCACTTAGAGATTAACAATACCGTCTTGATTTACGAGAAGCTTACACTTCATCGGTTTTATAAAATATAAAACTACATTTTTCCTGCCGGTACACTATTGGTGTTCACTAGTGGTCTAAGGTTTTATAACCACAGTTTTTCATACAATAGAAAATATAGGATTTTCTGGGAACATACAATTACAAACTAAAGAAAACAAAGGACATGCATGCATATATTCATAGTTTTGAAACGAGACTTACAAATCATTTTCATAGAAAATATCGGATTTTTTGGAATCATACAAATCATTTCAAACAAAGATGTTACAAATCTTTTCATACAAATATGCTTATGAACTCACCAACATTCTATGTTGACGCTTTTCAAAATGACTTGTATTCTCAGGAACACAGTAAGCAGGTACTTGAGCTATGGATGTTAGATATTTTGCTGCATTTTGAAATTACATTTCAGTCACTTTTGTGTAAATTGTGAACGAATACAAGTTGTAAACAATGTAAGTTTGTTATCTCAATGTATGTCGTTTGTTTGTTATATTTCATTCATATTCAATTGTTATGATATTATACAATGACGTAATCCGCCCCCGGACGTTTCCGCTGTCCTGGTTTAGGGTGTGACATGTTTTGATTCCAGTTTGGTTCTTTGGTCATGTCGTACCTCCTTAATGTAGGTATGGATTAGATTGGTGGGTGGGTTGGGATTAAATAGGGATAAGGGTAGGTGTGTAGATGGGTGTGTGTATACAGTTGGTGATGAGTGTTCGTGTATGGGGTTGGGACATGGTTTGAGTTGTTGGTGATGGGTGTTTAGTGTAGGGTAGATGTGGGATTGTGTATAGAGGGAAGGTGGGTGTGCCAAGTGTATAAAATTTACAACCCTTACAAGCCTCATAAAGAGGTGGTCTTTTACAACATAAAAGCCTTGAAAATGCAACATGCAACGCTTTTTTTTATTTTTGTATTAATATAACACTTAATTTATTATTTAATTAATATATTAACTTTACATACCTCCACATCATTTTTGGGTTTAATTTATTATCAAACTAGGTGTGAGACCCATGTATTTCATGAGTTTATTTAAAAAAATTAAATATATAATTTTAATAATTTGAAAAGCATGAATTTTTAAGAAAAATAAGAATTTTTTTTGAATTATTAAAATTAATGAGGCTTTAATGTATTGGATACATTACATATATAAACATTTTCTAATAAATACCTTAAATATATATTACCTTACATATTAAATGTGGAATTTTAATTTAATAAAATGAAAAATACAATAAAATGACAAGTGGAAAATAGAAAATTTAAATATGTTAGAAAACTATGTGTGAGACCCGTATATTATACGAGTTAATTTCAAAAAATTTAAACATTAAAATGTAAGCAGTAAATATTTTTTATGTAAAAATTTAAAATAAGAAAGAAAGAAACATATTCATTGCAATTTAATTTCATATATATTATATTCAATACTTTACATATATAAATATATGACTTTAATTTTAAAAATTAAAACAAACCAAAAATTGACAAATGGATAATCTTTATTTCAAAAATACCACAAAATGACAAGTGTCAAAACTAATGAGAGATTGAAAAGTGGCAAAAAAAATCTTCATTTATTAGAGGAGATTAATATATTAACTTTACATACCTCCATAGCATTTTTGGTCCATGTGCTTTCCCCATATCTGAATTTTAGTCCCTAAGTATCAAAAATTTCAAAGATAGTCCATGTATTTTCAAAAATTTTGATGTTTGGTCTTTTTTGCTAACTCCGTTAGCTTTTAGCCGTTAACTATTATTTGATTATAATATCCGGAGGGCATTTCCGTCGTTTCACGACCATACGGACCATTTATGATGTTTTGTCTTATTTACAAAAAAAATAAGCAAAAAAAGAAATATATTGTTTAACTCTCTCTCTCTCCCCCCCCCCCCCTGCTGATTACACATAATCGTTTGTCTTGTTCTTGACAATATAATCAAGTCCTTCAACACATACACACAAAGTTTTGAAAGTATAAAGACAGGGACAATCTGTGAAATATTTGATACTTAGGGATTGGGGAAAATACATGGACCAAAAATGATGTTTTTTCATTAAGTAATTTAGTTATTAAATGAATATATTATATAAAGAGAATTAGTTATGACAAAGTACACAAAACATCATATATTTTAATCATTATATTTTGATTAAATTATAAATTAATACATATAACTTAAAACGTACTGATTATAAATATATATACTATATTAGTTATTTCATTTTACACGGACTATCATATATTTTAGAAATTGTATATTGATTAAATTATAAATTATTACATAAAATTTAATATTTATCTATTATAAATGATAATATGTATATATAATCGATGATTATCTGACCAATTTACCTAATAAAACATATATATATATATATATATATATATATATATATATATATATATATATATATATATATATATTAGAGTTTTCTTTATCTATAGAGAGTTCATACTTATATAATTAAAATGTTTAAAACAATTTTTTAAAATATTATTTTTAGAAAACAAATAGTTTTGTTTTTAGATAACGTATCTGTTTGTAACGAATTTTAATACTAGCTCTTATGAGCCATCTAGCATCATGAATATGATTATTGTTTAAAATCGTACTTAGATTAGTAGGTTTATAAGAATCTTTAAGATTTTGCTCAGAGTTATTTATAGATTCTTGGATTTGTTGTATTCTTAAAAGAATATTTCTATTAGGAATACAATTCATCAATATTTTTTTAGACATAATTAAATAATTTAAGCATGAATTTGATTAACTTGATTATTAAAAACGAGTACTATTTTATCAAAAATTTCAAATCTTGTAGAAATAATAGCTAGAATAACTCGAAATGAAACTATCATGGAGAAATAAATTTAATAACAATAAAATATTTAGATAGTACCTTCTTGAATTAAGCTTGAATTACAATCAATACATACATCTGGAGAAAGAATTATTTTAAAATCTAGAGACTTTGAACATCTACTAGTAGAAAGAGAGACTCTTGGAGATTTTTTAGACATGGGATGAACATGTTTTACTGAATGAATATTTTCTTGCTTGCCTCTACTCAAATATGATGTCTATTTATATTCTCTTGATGTCGTCAAAGCCTTGAATTCTTGTAGTGAAATTTGACGTATGATCAAATGGCCAATCAATTACTTGTAAGTGGTTGTCACTCATATTTTGAAGAAATTGTCGTTTGTAATCAATGAATATCTTCTTTTGATAATGCATGCCATTATACAGCATCTTCTAAAGTTTCTTGTCTTCATATTATCATTGATGATAAGAATAAATAATTTTGATAATATTTGTTTATACACTATAAATACATGTATTGTGTATACTCACACAGTTTATACACACTCGTATTTGAAATAATAATTTTGATAATAGAAGAAACGAAATACCTTACATAGAAGGTATTACACCAATTTTAATGATAAGAATTTCTTATTCTTCATAAGGATCATCAAAAGGGTCTTGAGAGTCTTGAAATAAATCATTTTTTATAGATTTTGGAGAATCGTCTTAAACTAATGGAGTTTGGCGAATTTCTTGAAGTAGCTTTTGAAGTTCTTCATGAGAAGAGGTAGCAGCATCTTTAATTCTTGCAATTAGATCCACATCACTTTGAGGATGACTATTGATAAAAGTGGCTTCAACCTTTGATTTTTGAATATATATTTCTTGATAATGTTTAATTACTACTTGTTCACTGGCTTGAGAAATCTTTATTTTATCCCACCATTTTGAGCGGAGTTGGCGAGTAAGCCAAGGAGAAGAGGAATCCTTTGCTTCTTGATAATGAAAATTCCAAGACATTATCCATGGAACTTTAAATATCATGGTGAATTGTAACATATATTCAAATTCTGGGATTTGTTGAATAAACAATTCCTTGAATTTGAGATATCCAGCGTAAATTTCTTTTGGTAAACAATTTGGAAGAATCCCATATATTTGTACCAATTGATAAACCATAATGATATTCACAATTGAAGTTCAAATCAAAGAAGATAAACCATGAGTGTGAATAATTACGAACAAAGAATGCCTTAGTCCAGACATCTTGAGATTTATAGTAAGAAAATATGGGATAAGCAGGATCACTTATAAGAGGTTTTTCAGAGTGAAGGTTTGGAACCCAACTTTCTGGAGAGATGATTTTAATAATATAAGCTTTGCTAAAATCAATGTTTCCCTCTTTTGAATTAGAACGATGAAAAATATTGACTGAATCAGATTCTTACGGAATAGCTTGACAATATTCTCGAGTCTTGTATGACTCAACATAAAAGGTTTTCCCTTGACCAAAGAGATGATTTGTGAGAATATGAAAACCTTGATGTAACTTATGGATTTGAAATCTTCAAGAATTTGAACTCTTAAGAAATTTGGATTGAGAACATAAGGAGTTTTTGTAGAAGGGCTAGGAGTAACAGATTTTTGAGTTTGAGGAGTGATAGGTTTTGCAAAAGGGCTTATCGTGTTGGTTGAAGTAACTTTTGGAGTAACAAATTTTGACTGAAGGATATTAGAATAAAGTTGTGAATTCTTAGAAGTAGGAGTTAAAGGAGAAAAACGATTTTGATTTTGAAATGGAACAAGCTTTTGAGAGACTGGCTTCTTGTCATCATGTTTGGAAGAGGACGACGAACTCATTTTCCCTCCAAAAATTCTCGAGAAAGAAAGTCAGGAAGTGAATTATTTTCTCCTTTTATAAATTCTATTTTGAAATCAAAGTCACCTAAGACGGCTTGCCAACGAGCAAAAATTTGCTTGGAAATAATATTTTTCACATCTTTTTCTAAAATAGTTTTTGCAGATTGACAATTTATTCTTAATAAAAAAAACTTTTCATAAATAAATCTTCTTCAAATTTTTTAATACATAAAACAATGCTTAAAATTTCTTTTTTGACAGTTGAATAATTCTTTTGTGTATTATTCCATGCACCAGAGTAATATCGAACCAATTGTACCTCAGTTGAGTTAACAAATTTTTGTTTTAGAATTCCTCCGAATCCAAAAACTAGCATCAGTGTCAACTATGATATTGGCATTGGGATGAGGTAAATTTTTATCTTTTATAAAATCAAGAGAGTTTAAAAGATCTTTATCATCTTGTAAAGATAAAAATATCCAAGAATTATTAATAAAACAGATGCTTAATAAAACTAATAACATAACTCCTGCTTATAATGAAAATTTTAATTTAAAAAATATATATGAAAGATTTACTGAAGGAAAGCCAATTTCAATGCAAGAACTTCAAGAAGAATTAAAAATAGTAAAACAAGAAATAAAAGAATTAAAAAATAAAATTTTAATTTTAGAAAAGAATAACCGTCTACTTTTAAAAACAAAAATATAGAAATTAATAACGAATAAGAAAATAAAATTGAAAATGTAACTATTGGTAAATTTATAAATAATCAAGTTTCTCAAAAATGGAACACTCAAATTACTTTAGTCAAGGATAATTTTAAAATCAACCTAACGGCTTTAATTGATAGTGGTGCTGATATGAATTGTATTCAAGAAAGAATTTTTCCTACACAATTCTATGAAAAAACTACATCTAGACTTACTGGTGCCGGAGGTACAAAATTAATTGTAAATTATAAAGTTTCCGATGTTCATATTTGTAATGACCAAGATTACTGCTATAAAACTCACCTAATTTTAGTAAAAGATCTCTCTTCTCCTTTAATTCTAGGAACGCCTTTCATTACAAAACTATATCCTTTTATGGTTCATGATGATGGTATAAGAACCAATGTTTTTGGAAAAGAAATTATATTTAAATTTTGTGAACCTGCTCTATATTCAACGATTAATGTCCTTAATTATAAAACACAACAAGCGAAATATCTTATTAACGAAATAAATAATGTTCGAATAACTAATCAACTAAATGATAATAATATTCAAAATAAAATAACAGGTTTAAAATTAAAATTTGAAAAAAAAATGTTTGTTCTAATATTCCTAATGCCTTTAGGAATAGAAAACAACATATTGTAGAACTACCATATATAAAAAAATTTTAATGAAAAGGATATTCCTTCAAAATCAAGAGCCATTCACATGAATAATGAATTAGAAAGTCATTGTAAAAATGAAATTCAAGATTTAATAAATAAAAAACTCATAAGACCTTCTAAATCACCCTGGTCTTGTTCAGCATTTTATGTTATGAATGCCGCAGAATTAGAAAGAGGATCACCAAGATTAGTTATCAATTATAAACCTTTAAACAAAGTTTTAGAATAGATTCGTTATCCTATTCCTAATAAACGAAATTTGCTTAAAAAAGCTTTATGATTCAAAAATATTTTCAAAGTTTGATATGAAATCAGGATTTTGGCAAATACAACTTCATGAGTAAGATAAATACGAAACTGGTTTTAATGTTCCCTTCGGGCATTTTGAATGGAAAGTAATGCCTTTTGGATTAAAAAAATGCTCCTTCTGAATTCCAAAATATTATGAATGATATCATAACTCCTATAAGTAGTTTTGCCATTGCTTATATTGACGATGTCCAAATTTTTTCAAAATCAATTGATCAACATTTTAAACATTTAAATCAATTTTGTGATTTAATATATCAAAATGGTTTAGCTGTCTCTGCACCAAAAATGCATTTATTTTAAAATGAAACTCGTTTTTAAGGACATGATATTGCCAAAAACACTATTACACCTATTACAAGAAGCTTGCAATTTTCTACTAAATTTCCTGATGAAATTAAAGATAAAAAGCAACTTCAAAGGCTTTTAGGATGCTTAAATTATATTCATGATTTTTTTCAAAGATTTAGGGATTATATGTAAACCGCTTTATAATAGATTAAAAGACAATCCTGAACCATGGAATCAAAAACATACAAATATAATTAAATATATATAAAACAAAAGGTCCCTACTTTGCCATGTTTAAATTTACCTTATCCCAATGCCAATATCATAGTTGACACTGATGCTAGTTTTTGGATTCGGAGGAATTCTAAAACAAAAATTTGTTAACTCAACTGAGGAACAATTGGTTCGATATTACTCTGGTGCATGGAATAATACACAAAAAAAATTATTCAACTGTCAAAAAAGAAATTTTAAGCATTGTTTTATGTATTAAAAAATTTGAAGATGATTTATTTATGAAAAGTTTTTTTTATTAAGAATAAATTGTCAATCTGCAAAAACTATTCTAGAAAAAGATGTGAAAAATATTATTTCCAAGCAAATTTTTGCTCGTTGGCAAGCCGTCTTGGGTAACTTTGATTTCAAAATAGAATTTATAAAAGGTGAAAATAATTCGCTTCCTGACTTTCTTTCTCGAGAATTTTTGGAGGGAAAATGAGTTCGTCGTCCTCTTCCAAACATGATGACAAGAAGCCAGTCTCTCAAAAGCTTGTTCCATTTCAAAATCAAAATCGTTTTTCTCCTTTAACTCCTACTTCTAAGAATTCACAATTACTCCAAAAGTTACTTCAACCAACACGATAAGCCCTTTTGCAAAACCTATCACTCCTCAAACTCAAAAATCTGTTACTCCTAGCCCTTCTACAAAAACTCCTTATGTTCTTAATCCAAATTTCTTAAGAGTTCAAATTCTTGAAGATTTCAAATCCATAAGTTACATCAAGGTTTTCATATTCTCACAAATCATCTCTTTGGTCAAGGGAAAACATTTTATGTTGAGTCATACAAAACTCGAGAATATTGTCAAGCTATTCTGCAAGAATCTGGTTCAGTTAATTTTTTTCATCGTTCTAATTCAAAAGAGGGAAACATTGATTTTAGCAAAGCTCATATTATTAAAATCATCTCTCCAGAAAGTTGGGTTCCAAACCTTCACTCTGAAAAACCTCTTATAAGTGATCCTGCTTATCCCATATTTTCTTACTATAAATCTCAAGATGTCTGGACTAAGGCATTCTTTGTTCAGAATTATTCACACTCATGGTTTATCTTCTTTGATTTGAACTTCAATTGTGAATATCATTATGGTTTATCAATTGGTACAAATATATGGGAATTCTTCCAAATTGTTTACCAAAAGAAATTTACGTTGGATATCTCAAATTTAAGGAATTGTTTATTCAACAAATCCCAGAATTTGAATATATGTTACAATTCACCATGATATTTAAAGTTCCATGGATAATGTCTTGGACTTTTCATTATCAAGAAGCAAAGGATTCCTCTCCTCCTTGACTTAATCGCCAATTCGCTCAAAATGGTGGGATAAAATGCAGATTTCTCAAGCCAGTGAACAACCAGTAATTAAACATTATCAAGAAATATATATTCAAAAACCAGAGGTTGAAGCCACTTTTATCAACAGTCTTCCTCAAAGTGATGTGGATCTAATTGCATGAATTAAAGATGCTGCTACCTCTTCTCCTGAAGAACTTCAAAAGCTACTTCATGAAATTTGCCAAACTCCATAGTTTCAGACGATTCTCCAAAATCTATAAAAAATGATTTGTTTCAAGACTCTCAAGACCCTTTTGATGATCCTTATGAAGAATAAGAAATTCTTATCTTTAAATTTGGTGTAATACCTTCAATGTAAGGTATTTCGTTTCTTCTATTATCAAAATTATTATTTCAAATACGAGTGTGTATAAACTGTTTGAGTATACACAATATATGTATTTATAGTGTATAAACAAATATTATCAAAATTATTTATTCTTATCATCAATGATAATATGAAGACAAGAAACTTTAGAAGATGCTCTATAATGACATGCTTTATCAAAAGAAGATATTCATTGATTACAAACGACAATTTCTTCAAAAGATGAGTGACAACCACTTACAAGTAATTGATTGGCCATTTGATCATACATCAAATTTCACTACAAGATTTCAAGGCTTTGAAGATTTCAAGATGAATATAAATAGACATCATATTTGAGTAGAGGCAAGCAAGAAAATATTCATTCCTTAAAAAATGTTCATCCCATGTCTAAAAAATCTCCAAGAGTCTCTCTTTCTACTAGTAGATGTTCAAAGTCTCTAGATTTTCAAATAATTCTTTCTCCAGATGTATGTATTGATTGTAATTCAAGCTTAATTCAAGAAGGTACTGTCTAAATATTTTATCATTGTATTGTTGTTATTAAATTTATTTCTCCATGATAGTTTATTTCGAGTTATTCTAACTATTAATTCTACAAGATTTGAAATTTTTGTTAAAATAGTACTCGTTTTTAATAATCAAGTTAGTCAAATTCATGCTTAAATTATTTAATTGTGTCTAACAAAATCTTGATGAATTGTATTCCTAATAGAAATATTCTTTTAAGAATACAGCAAATCCAATAATCTATAAATAACTCTGAGCAAAATCTTAAAGATTTTTATAAACCTACTAATTTAAGTACGATTTTAAACAATAATCATATTCATGATGCTAGATAGCTCATAAGAGCTTGTATTAAAATTCGATACAAACAAATACGTTATCTAAAAACAAAACTATTTGTTTTCTAAAAATAATATTTTAATAAATTGTTTTAAATATTTTAATTATATAAGTATGAACTCTCTATAGATAAAGAAAACTCTATTAAATACAAACATTAAAAAATGATATGTTTTCTCTATAGATAAAGAAAACTCTATTAAATACAAACACTCTATTAAATACAAACATTAAAAAATTCTCATGCATTTGAAACCCCTTTTTTAACTTCCTCAAACCACATGAATTTGAAACCCCCTTTTTTAACAAATGCAACTTAAAAGTTTTCTTAATTATGACTTAACACTCAAAACTTTTATAACTTATATTATGTTTAATTAGCATTTAATGAAAAATTTACTATAAATAGATCAATCTTTTGGGAAGATATGCATTCAGATCATATACCAATTTCAGAAAGAAAACAAACTTAAAGTTTTTATGTTAGGTTCAGGTCTTATGAAATATGCTATTATATTAGAGCTTTTAATTTAATTTGTAAGTTTGTTATACTAATTTGTTTTTATATTTTCTTCGTTTTTGGATTATTGTAATACAGACTTTGTATGTTGTGGTTTAATCATTAAGATATTGATCATATGTTATATAGGGTGATGTCGAAATATTTAATTAAATATTTTCAATATGTTTTTTTTTGTTTTGTAATTGTACCGTTTCAAAAAGATAATTAATTAAAACTCATACATATGTTATACTTTCCATCTCTCTCTCTCTCTCTCTCTATATATATATATATATATATATATATATATATATATATATATATATATATATAATAGAGGTCAAAACACTTCAACCAAAATTCATTTAAAATCTAATATTTCAAATGTTTTATAATAATGATTGTAAAAATTTCAACATGTGTTACTTAAATGATTGATTAATAAAAATATTAATGTTTTGAAACTCCTAACTCTTAAACTTATATTATTTAATTTGTTAGTTAACTAAAATATTTTTCCTATATAAAGATAACATTTTTATGTTTGGTTACCTATATTTGTTTATGTAATTAGAAAACAAGGTATACATAGAATGACTACTTCAATTTCACATAAGAATCGATACCACTAGAAAAGTATGATGTCTTTAACCAGTGGTAGGAGATCTATATACCATTTTTAATAATTTATATTAATGCTTAGTAATATCTATTTTATATATTCCTATTCACCTTAATTTTTTAGGTACAAATTAAGGAAGAGGATTACCGGCGCACCAATATAAAATCAAACATACGCCTTGCAAAATATGGAATTAAAATTAAATATCATATTTACTAATCGACTTATTTTAAAACGCTTGATGACATTTATGTATAATGATATATTTTGTATGACTTCATTCTTAATTTCAATGTTTAATATTTGAAAGTTCATATATGAAACATTGGATGTTTTGGTGTAATATAAATAATGTAATACAAAGTCTATTAGTTCAATATTGTTTATTAATAGCTCATTCAAAACTACTTATTTCTTATTTTATCCAAAGAATATTATCGGACATAAGAAAAGTAGACTATATTAATGTTATACAAAAACTTATAATATATATCGGATATTATTAAAGTAAAAATAAAGTTTATAAGATATGAACTATATTAGATAGTATCAAAATATAAATTGATGGATTTTTATCTTTTTTTATAATTCAGTTAATACACAAAACATGACTAAAAACGTAAATTTCAACATATTTCTATTTTTTCCCATAATTATTTTAACTACTTAAATGAATTCTTGCGCAACACGCGAGGTTATGCCTAGTATATTTATAAAGCTAACATTTTTCTTTTTCACCACATTCATTTGAAACTCTCATGTATTTTTCCTTTCATCACATTCATTTGAAACTCTCATGACTTTTCAATTTCTTTCTAATCATAATTATAATTTAGTTACTTAGGTTAAATAAATATCAAACATAAAGTGTAATCATATATAAACTAAATTTCAACATTAAAATAATATATTCACTTCCACTTATAAAATTATGTATATATGTTTGTATGTTTTGCTGCTTCAAAGCAATAATTAATTAAAAATAATGGGTATGTCATATTATCCATATTATCCATATAAGTCTCTTTAAAAATTCAAATTGTCTATCTTATCACTTTATATTTTAGTATATGTTTAATATTTTAATTATAATAATTAGTGTTTTTTAAAAGTTTTCTTTCACTTATTAATAATAAATGGTCTTAAAATTAACGAACATTAGTTATAAATAATAAAAACAAATTATAAAAATCATGGATATGTTATATTATCCATGCAAGACTCACTTTATTATTTAGTATATGCTTCATATTTGAGTCTTTTATAACTTATTAATAACAATAATTTGTTTAAAATTAATAAAAAAAAAAAATTAAATGATAATAAGATCAAATTATAAATTACATAACGTTAGTTACAAATAAATTGTATTTAAATGGACATCATTAATGAAATTAGAAAATAATTGCATAAGTAAAAAAAAAATTAAAATTAATCAATCGTAAAAATTGTTAAAAATAATACTAGATAGATAATTATATTTAATTCTATTAATTAACGTCAATAACACAACCATTATAAACATATATTTTTCAATATTCTAACAATATATTTTTAACCTGCGTCGCACAACGCACGAGAATTCGTCTAGTGTGTGTATATATATATATATATATATATATATATATATATATATATATATATATATATATAAAGTGGGTGAATAGTCATTAAGATAATCATCTATTGATTAGGGATAATTTAATGTAAACCTCCCCAAACCGTCACCAAGATGACTACATAATTCAGATGATTCAGAAGGCTATCACGGATGTAAACCAAACAACGGATGATTCAAAAGGCTAATGTAATCCAAACAACGGATGATTCAAAAGGTTAATGTAATCCAAACAACGGACGATTCAAAAGGCTAAGGCTATCAGGGATATAAACCAAACAACATCACAGTCATGTACAATAAAAGCAATAACAATGACTAGAATTAGTTGGTGACATGAAACCAAAAATGAACTGTCGCTGCCAACGCCAATATGACTGGTCAAAGACAAAAAAAAATTGAAACCCTACAAAGATATCAAACAACAACATAATTTGAAACCAAATGTGTATTAGCCTAGCGGTATCAATATTTGACCGATAACATATTAGACAGCAACATAGTTTGATACCGACCGAGTATTAGCCTAGTGGTATCAACATAATTTCAAGTCTCAGGTTGGGATGAAATGTGTAGATTTAATAGTAGAACAACGAGTGCATGTGTAAACCGTTAAAATAATTAATTTTCGTTATTATCCCTATTTATGTCAATTAATTATTTTAACGTTATGTATTTTACTGACACTTATTTTCATTCCTTTTGGTCCTTACGTCCATGAGTCCATTGTTAGTTTTTTACATCGACTTTAGACATCGAATATTACCGAATGTCAAATATACCCTTAAGTTTCATATATAATTTTTTAGACTAACAGAGTGTTAATGCTCTGTTTTATCATTCGATGTGATAAATATTTTTATTATTTAATAGTTAGATTTTATTATTATTTGAGTTATTTCTATATTGACATATTTCCATGATACATTTCAATTTTGCCAGTGATGCTGCAATGCAGTTTAGACCTCAAGACTATCTTGTATACCAAATCTTCACGGTATTTTATATGACATTATGTAACCCCCCCCCCCCCCCCCCCCCCCTCTTCCCCTTCTGTAAGTTTAACAAGATAAAATAGAACAGGTTGACAATGTTTGATTTGACAAGGATTAGGACCTATGTCATTGTGACAAAACTAGTCCTGGAAAACTTGTCCATTCTTGTGTAACAAATGCAGCCTAATTGACTTATATTTACATGAAAATACAGTAGGGTTTGGATGTGGTGCATGGGAATTTAGATTAGTCGGGAGAATGGAGTTAGTATTTTATGAGTTATGAATTATAATCATGGAACATGAAACCCTTATAAATTGACATTTTTTTTTTGCTTTTCTTGATTTTTATTTTTATTCGGTGATTTAAATCGTGTTCTTAAAGACAAGACTATCATTTATCATATGGGCAGTCAACAAATCGGATGGGCACACGGTAATTGTAAGTTTATATATATATATATATATATATATATATATATATATATATATATATATATATATATATATATATATATATATATAATGAATAAGTTCTAGTTAATATAAAATAAAATATTAAATTATGTTATTCAATATTTTTGTAGGTTTTCAAATTTTTAATGTCTTCGGCAAAAAGAACTAAGTAAACATGTTGAACAATTAGTTGGTGTTTACTTCATTTCTACTATCTCGAGACATTCAAAATTTGAAAACCTACAAACAATGAACATAATTTAATATTTTATTTTATTTTATATTAACTAAAAATTATTCATTTTTGTATCTGCCCATCTGATCTGTTGAACGGCCAGATCATAAACAATGGTCTTGCCTTTAAGAACAAGGTCTAAATCACAGAATAAAATATAAAAACCATCAAAAGCGAAAAAAAATGTTAGTTTAAAGGGTTTTCATATTCCATGATTATAATTCATACCTCCTAAAATAGTAACTCTTTCCCAACTAATCTGAATTCTCATGCACCGCACCCCAAGCCCACTATATTGTATTCCAACAACCAAATCAAGATTCATGTAAATATAATTCAATTAGGAATTGAAACTTTTCTAAAGGAAAATGCCCTATGGGACATTGAAGAAAAGATGTAACATTTATTCCTTTATAATACTTTTTGCTACTTGTTTACTAATTAGATCAAAAAGTTTAGGCTAAATGGGAATGGGTTAGATTCAGTAGGGCTAGCAATATGTACCATGGAAAACCAACCAACACGTTACCAGCCATACCAAATATGTTGTAACGAATATGTTTGGTAACCAAAATGTTTGATTGGTAGTACCAATATCAATTGAGTAATCATGGTACAGTATTGGTACAATGTTTTCAATACAAATGTAATATCATACCAACCAATTCCATTATATATATATATATATATATATATATATATATATATATATATATATATATATATATAATCTTATTATTAAGTTTGATGTTTAAGATTTTAATATTTTTGATATTAACATTTACCATGTTAATAAAGCTTTGATATTATAATTTACCGTATTAATGAAGTTTAAAGTTTTAAACTCATGTTAGCGTGTCTACTTTTCCTCCATTGATTTAACTTAAAAACTCATGGTTGAAATTACTAAAATTCTTTTTGATCGAATTTTCAATCTAAGCCATTACAAAACTCACTCACAAAACCCTAATTCATGGTCACAATGCTCAAAGAACACAAAAACCATCATTTATAAAGCCCCAATACATATTTGTATATACCATTGCCAACATTTACTAACCAAACTTATTAGTAGTCAAATAAGATGGTATCAACTATACCCGGTACGGTAGTGATAGCAAAAATTTTGTACCAATTATAATTGGTACGATACAAAGTTTAAGGAAAAAATGATTGATATCGTACCAATTCCACCCTTAAGACTTGGTGATTGGACTAATCAAATTGGTCTTGAAAAACTTTTATATATATATATATATATATATATATATATATATATATATATATATATATATAATGGTAAAAAGATTAGCCATGGGCCTATGGCTCTTGTGGTATCATTGATAATTAATACTCCCTCCGTCCCAAATTAATAGTCTAGTTTTGATTTTTCAAGTCTTTTTTCTTCAACATTGACCGTAAATATTTTTATTTGTGCTATATATTACTTGATAAAACTTATAACATTGAAAAAAACATTTAAAATACAATCCATTCATATATTTTTCATCAAGTATTATTTATCAAAAACAAAAATATTTAAGGTTAACATTGAAGAAAAAAGACTTCAAAAGTCAAAAGTGGACTATCAAATTGAGACGGAGTTAGTATTATTTATGAGACATTCAAAATTTGAAAACCTACAAACAATGAACATAATTAAATATTTTATTTTATTTTATATTAACTAAAAATTATTCATTTTTGTATATAAAGTTAGAGCTACAATCTGCCCATCCGATCTGTTGAACAGCCAGATCATAAACAATAGTCTTGCCTTTAAGAACAAGCTCTAAATCAGAATAAAAAATAAAAATCATCAAAAGCGAAAAAAAAAATGTTAATTTAAAGGGTTTTCATATTCCATTATTATAATTCGTACCTCCTAAAATAGTAACTCTTTCCCAACTAATCTGAATTCTCATGCACCGCACCCCGAGCCCACTATATTGTATTCCAACAACCAAATCAAGATTCATGTAAATATAAGTCAATTAGGAATTGAAACTTTTCTAAAGGAAAATGCCCTATGGGACATTGGAGAAAAGAAGAAACATTTATTCCTTTATAATACTTTTTGCTACTTGTTTACTAATTAGATCAAAAGTTTGGGCTAAAAGGAAATGGTTTGGATTCAATAGGGCTGACAATATGTACCATGGAAAACCAACCAACACGTTAGCAACCAAACCAAATATGTTTGTAACCAATATGTTTGGTAACCAAAATGTATGATTCGTAATACGAATACCAATTGAGTAATCATGGTATTGTATTGGTACAATGTTTTCAATACAAATGTAATATCATACCAACCAATTCCATTATATATATATATATATATATATATATATATATATATATATATATATATATAATCTTTTTATTAAGTTTGATGTTTAAGATTTTAATATTTTTGATATTAACATTTACCATGTTAATAAAGCTTTGATATTATCATTTACCGTATTAATGAAGTTTAAAGTTTTAAACTCATGTTAGCGTGTCTACTTTTTATCCATTGATTTAACTTACAAACTCATGGTTGAAATTACTAAAATTCTTTTAGATCGAATTTTCAATCTAAGCATTAACACTCTGTTAGTGTCAAAAATGATATATAAAAGTTAAAAATAGATATGACATTTTGTAGTATTTGAAGTCTAAAGTTGTAAAGAATTGGCTATGGACTCATGGACATTAAACTAGTAAGGACCAAAAACAAAGGAAGATAAGTGTCAATAAAATACATAACGTTAAATAATTAATTGACATAAATAGAGATTAAAATGAAAAATTAATTATTTTAAGGATTTACACATTCACTCGCTGTTCTACTCTTATATCTACACATATCATCCCAACTCGAGGCTTGAACCCTCACTTTTTTTACCGATACCGATAAACACCTATCAGTCAATTCTTGATACCGCTAGCCTAATACTTATTTGGTTTAAAATGATAATTAACTAATATAATTGGTAGATGTCGGGGGAGATAGAAGGAGCACACATAATGCTAGGGAAATCAAATATTTAGATAAATGAGTTTTACATTTCAACATTATGTTCACACACACACGCACATATGTTAAGGATAAGTATAACTTTCGTCCTTTTTCTCTGTCCATATCTATATATGTGGCGAAGCACGACAAGTATATCTTGGTTTAAACTAATTGGAAGTACATCTCATTTGGATCTATTAATGGCGACAATAAGTTTTAGCGACGACATTTTGATCAATAACGAGGGACAGTAGCAACGACTTGTCTCCGTTATTACTTTTATCGGTGACTAAGCAAACTCTTTGCGGTGATTTTTTGTCGCCGCTAATAATCGTTTTTTCTTGTAGCGGATAAAGTCCTAAAATCAACAAAACTATCCTAAAAATAACATACATTTCAAATTAATAAAACTATCTCAAAATTAATATATAGATTTTTAATAAGGGATATGGGAAAAGTGTAACAACAAATAACAAAGCTTTATTTGCACTAAAGCTATGATGAAATAAAACTAAGTGAAGATAATGATGTGTGTATAGGTTTTAAAAAAAATAAAAGAAATAAACATAAAGGTATTTAGATAAGGGTGTTGGGTATAGGGCGTTATAACACACAAAAACCGCCCCCTTTACCGTTTTTGGGCGTTATACATTTGCTGTTGCTTCCCGTTGCCACCACCACCTTCGTTTAACTGGGTTTCTTTGTTTTTATCTAAAAACGCCGATGTGGGCGTTTACCACACCGACCAACTTAAGGAATTAAGGAAAGGATTTTGGAGAATTGATTCTACAAGCTTACAAAAATATTTGGTCAAGAAAAGGAACGGTCTTCAAGGTATGGTTTAATGGATATTGATTTCAATAAATAAAGAGTGATTTACGAACCAACAATAACTCAAAAGAAGACAAATTGTTTGAAAAGGGGAAGAGAAGGTTGATCACGTGGGTACTTACAAAAGTGAAGGAAAGAAACATCATGATATGAAATGATAGTACATGAATCAGATTTCTATTATGAGTTCTAAGAAGGATTAAAGTTAATGCATGAAAAAAGTTTTATTTTATTTTATTTTATTTTATCTTTATCCAGTTTTCAAGAAGGGCTATATGGTGTCAATGGAATGATCACATGTAGCTACTTTCGTTCTTTCGTTAATGTTAGACAGGTGGATAAGGATGATGGGTTGAAATTAAACACTAAAAGAAGGAAGAGAAGATATTTGTGGAAAAGAAAAATATAGAATCAAAGAAGATAAACAAAAGAACAAATGGAACGGTGTATATGATAGGTTTTTCACCTTGTGTTGCAAAGGAGTACACATGAAGAAATCACAAAACAAACGTACAATCATTAAAAGTATTAAACATCCAAGATTTGAGGACAAAGGAAGAAGTAACTCAAGCCTGGATTAAGGGGTATGTTGAAATGTAAAATGTAATCTACATTTTGGATTAATATATGGTAATTTCATATCCGTGTTATCGAAGTTAACTTCTGTGTAAAGAAAGCTTCATGCACACACTATACTTGTAAGTTCTTATTTTGAGGATTAACTCCAACAAACTTCACAAGTGTTTCAATTTTCAAAATTTATATTTTATCAAATGCCAATAAGAGTAAAAGCTAGAGAGAAAGAGAGAAAGTTGCAAGCTGAGATAGAAGATTAGGAAATTAGGAGATGCCATTGATTCTCTTCTAATTTGTTTTGGATATGGTGTCTAGTTCTTGATGATAGTGAATATATAGAGGAAGAGACTTTATATAAAGTATAAAGGATGACCATGAAGTTTCGTGTAGACCTGGCAATTTGCTACATGACACGATTAACACGACATGAACACGACACGAGTTTTTCGTGTATGTGTTTTAGAAATTCGTGTTTCGTGTTTATTCGTGTCTTACACATTTTAAATTCATGTTTCGTGTCTTACACGTGTCAAACACAAATTTACATGTTTAGACACGTATAAGACACGATACAAAATCATGTTGACATGTGATACGTACAAACACACACACACACACATATATATATATATATATATATATATATATATATATATATTAGGGTTAAATTTTATATTTACAATATATTAGGGAACAATTTCATAAAACTCAATAATTAGTTTATATCCCTAGTTTTAAAAAAAAGTCATTAAAAACGTGTCTATTCGTGTCGTGTCACGTGTCACACGAATTTTTTACGTGTCGTGTTCGTGTTTGATACCCCAAACACGTTTTATAATTCGTGTCGTGTTTGTGTTTAACAAATTCATATCGTGTAAATTCATGTGTGACACAAATACACGACACGCAGACACGGATTGTCAGGTCTAGTTTTGTGGAACCTTCCTTATAACTTCCTTCGTCACTTCAACAATGTGAATGTGTTTAATGGAAAAGTAACAAAAAATATATTTATTACAAGAAATTAAGTGAACTGTTATTTCCTTTTGATGCAATAACATCATTTATTTTTATAAACAACAAATAGACAAAAAAAATGTTCACCTTTCCTTGCTATTATGTAACGTACATTCAAAATCATGGAAACGATTAGGGATGAGCATATGGACCGGGGAACCGGCCGGAACCGGTACCGGAACCGGAACCCGATGGAACCGGTCGGGCCGGGACCGGGACGTTATTTTTGTGGATTTTTGGAACCGGGAACCGGTAGGAACCGGAACCGGTAGAACCGGAACCGTATGATGCTATTTTTCAAGGAGCGGTTCCAACATTTGAAGACACGACAAGAACCGGTAGGAACCGGGAACCGGTAGAACCGCCGGGCCGGTTCGGTTCTTGATTTTGGCCGAAGCCGGTTCCCCGGTCCGGTTCGGTTCGGGCCGGTTCCGGCCGGTTCGGTCCTTTTGCTCATCCCTAGAAACGATAATAATTATTTTTTATTATTATTATTATTATTATTATGTTGAAATTTGGAGATTGATTATATAAAACTACTTATCAAATTATTCAAAAATAAATTTTTTATTTTTCTATTATAGTGAATTTTTGGACAACATATTTCATGTACAACAATATATCATGATCATATGTCCATATGTTAACACTAATTGTGGGATATCAAAAGAATAATAATAAGTTTAAGATGATGATTAGGCTGCAACAATCGAAAGAATGCAACTTAAGAAGATGAAGACTCTGAAGATTAAAACCAATCGAGATTTTGCTTTTTAGCATGTGCCATGGTGTACTATTTGATTTATGCAAAGATGATGATGACGTTTTATCTTGAAAACAAAAGCTTAAAGTGGTATTTCCAAATACGAAAAGCTTTTTATCTCTTTGTTAAATTATTATGAAAACCTTTGTATATTGTATTATTTAGTAGATATTTGATATTCCTGTCTTCGATTATTCTAAAAAATGTGTACATCAAAATTTATAATATCGTTAGTGATCAATTAGTAATTAGTAGACATACATACAACAAAAAGTAAATATAATCGATATAAGAGCAATTAGGAGAAAAGTTTTTACTTGATTTTTTCCAAAAGAGTCAACAAGAAATGCAAATTTAAAGATCTACTACTAATATATAAAATCATGACTAAATTATAATACTCTTTTCCTAAGGATTACTCTGTATTTATGAAGTTACTTCAGTTTATTAAAAAGAAAATTTTAAATAAATTTACGAAGAGAGATATAAATTCAATAGAATCCTTAAATGAAAACAATAAAAGGGGCTCAATTGAAGACATAAATACGAACAGGATACAAAAATAAACATTTTAAGAAAGAGGAAAAGAGCTCTTGAAATGAGGAAGTAAGATCACGCACCTAATTGTTGATTAACAAGGATATAAGTTGATAATGGTGGAATTAGCTTTGAAAGAAAGGTTGTGGACTTGTGGGGTTCATTCAGGAATTTCGTCGAACAGGTCATGGACAGATAAATTAACAAAAAAATACAGGTTCAACCATGATCATCGAACAGCCTAACCATGTGTTTACGCAAGAAAGAAACTTGATTAGAAATACAAACAAGGCCGGTCGATTTCCGGCCAAATATTAATCGATCTTACTTGTGAGTGGTGACCGGAGAGCGGAGACCCGGATCTCATTTTTTTCCCCATGTGTTCTTCCTGCAACCATGTCCACCACCCGTTTGATCAATTGCAATCTGGACACAGTTATCGATAACACTGATTCTTCGTATAAATGCTTCCACAGAGGCTGCTGATGAGGACGTTTGGTGCATCGGTGGCGAAGTTAAGTTGGTGGGCTTTCAGAAGAGAGATTGTTCGCCGGCAAAGGAAGTGTAGATGGAGAGGGAGAAAGGAAAGCAGATGAAGATGAAGTGCAGTGTATCTCAGATGAGTGGGGATTAAATTCCCTTTGTAGAACCAAACACGTGAATAGATTCTACTTTTTAGCGTTTCTTTTTATGTCGAAAATGTTTTTTAAAAATATATATATTTATTTATACATAATGTATGGTTTTTTCAGATAGAGAAGGGTATTTATACATAATAATTTATTTAATTTTGAAAATATCTAACCCTTCTAATGAAAAATTAAGGTTATGTTGTCCAGAAAATGTTTCTCATTGTTTCACTTTCGATGTCTATAGTGTGGTGGCATTATATAATTTGTAATATATTGACTAGCTATTAAAATAATTTTAAAAAAAAAATACAATGCAATGCAATTTCATATCATATTTTATACTTGTTATTTTAATCTTTTTCTTAAAAGCTTTTCCTTTTCCTAGTAAGAATAAACGTACACAAAATCAAAGACTTCAATGGCATTAACATAGTGTACATTAACTCATAAATAATTATATTATGAGGTGCTTTTACATACTTACAAGTTAGATTTACAACTTGTGACAATGAGAAAGCATGTCGATTTGCTCTATGTATTTTCAACGTTGGAAAGGTGGCGGGGGCACATATACTTATTATTACTGATTCTCTTCTATAAAACACACAGTTTCTAACTTGTTTTTGAGTAGTGAATATGTGAGGTAATTTATAAAGAGTGAAAAATTAAAAGAAAGACAGGGAAATTGGGTGGGAACTTACTTTTAATAAAGTAAGATTCTATGATTACTTAACTTTCAATTACTACAATTTTATAACAAAAAGGAAGATACATAAGAAGAAATATGACAATGCTTTTCATGTCAAACCATTGGACCACACCCAAATCTTTCCAAAAGAAAGGAATCTCATATAAGGTTGTTCATGATTTGGTGGAACCTCACATTTAGGTTGTGTTTGGCACGCCACAGCTAGCTGATAAGCTAGCTTATTTTTTGAGCTTTTTTATGTTGTCGTGTTTGGTAAGCCAAAAACTAGCTTATAAGCTAGCTTTTTGAAAAGCTACTTAGACTAGCTTTTTAGGAGCTTTTTTTAAAAATTTCCAAATATACCCCTTAATTAATTATAGAAACACATACTCTCACATGTCCTTTTATGTAATTTTATATATTTCAGCTAGCTTTTCAGCTAGTTTTACCAAACGTCATTTTTTATCAGTTAGCTTTTCAGCTATCAGCTAGCTTTTTATTTAACAGCTAGCTTTTCAGCTATCAGCCAGCTTTTCAGCTAGTACGCCAAACAAAGCCTAAGTGATGTATTATTGCTTTCATTTTGCAATTTCCATCAAGATAACTCTCTTTCAAGAAATGGTGTTTAATTTTAAGAAAAATATTAAATGTGATTTTAAGGGGAAAAAACATAGTAATTGTTTTGAACTATTTTCATCATCATTTTACATCATATAATCTTTCTAATTGTTACTGTTACTTGTCATTGATAGAATAAAACTACCATGTACAAAATGACACACAATAAGCTAACTTTTTTATATATAGTTTGATATAAGAAGAGTTAGACACTTCTAAAAATTAAAATATTGAAATAGATAAAAATAAATTTTAATTCTTAATACACCAAAACCGTAATATTAATTTGGTTTGTTTTAATTTTATTAATAATTATCATCTTACAAAACTACTCCTAAAGCAAAAAATGTTTCTGAATTGACATTCCGAGGGAAGTTGTACGGCCAGTGGCAACATTCGTTGACATGTAGTGGTCGTCGACGGTGATGGTGACGGTATTAGATCTAAGGAAATCGCATCAAAAACAACATATATGATCATATTATATAGTGACAACGGAAAATCATAGATCTAGATAGGGATGAAAGTGGGTCCAAACCCGGACCGAATGGACCCGACCCCGGAAAACCTAGAACCGGTTAACGGGATTTTGTAGAACCGGAAATCGGACCGGTATATAGGAACCGGTTCCGGTTCAGTTCCGGGTAAAGTGGGTCTTGAACCGGAAGACCCGGAAACATCAAAGTGGATAGGGTGGAACCGGATAAAGTGAGCTTAGAACCGGAAAACCAGAAAAAACCGGAATTTTTTGGCAATTACTTACTACTTAGTGGGTTGAACTTTGAAAATTTTCATATTGATATTCCGACTTTGGGGGACTGTAACTCATTGAATATGAAACCAAGATTTACAAAATTATAGTCTAAAATCATGTACAAACTTTAAACTACACACTGGAAAAAATTGCATGTCAATCCGACTTTAAACGAATGAGATATGCATCTGTTAACATTTTCACATAATACAAACTACAAAAACAAATAGCTGAAAAGTTGAAAATTTTCAGTTTTGATATCCCGACTTCGGGGGACTATAAATCATTGAATATTAAACCAGAAATGACAAAATTATAGTCCAAAAATCATGTACAAACTCTAAAATACAATTTGGAAAAATCCACATATCAATTCGACTTCAAATGAATTAGATATGCATGTTTTAAAACTTTCACAGAATACAAAAAAAAAACTGAAAAACCATAAACTTTCAGCTTTAATATCTCAACTTTGGGGGACTGTAAGTCAATGAATATAAAACTAAAAATGAAAAATTTATTGTTTAAAATCATGTACAAACTCTAAGCTACACATTAGAAAAAACCACATGTCAATCGGAGTTTAAACGAATGAGATATGCATCTTTTAAACGTTTCACAAAAATCGGTTCCGACCCTAAAAGTGGTTCTGGTTCCTAACAACGGTTCCGGTTTTTAGACCTGGTTTACCTGGAACCGATGGACGCAAACCCAGATTACCCGAAACCCGGATAAACCAAATTTTTAAACCCGGAACCGGAAATGGTTCAATATATTATGGTTCTAGCGGTTCCGGTTCCGGTCCGATTCCGATTCCAGTTCGGTTTTCCGGTTCTAAATCTCATCCCTAGATCTAGAAGTGTTGGTTGCAGATCTGAAGGCGATGGTTCCAGATCTGAAGCTGATGGTTCTAGATCTAAAGATGTTGGTTCCAGATCTGAAAGCAGCGGTACCATATTCGAAAGTTGTGGTTTGCCATCGGCAAAAAATATTTATGCTCAATCAAACAAACTAACACCAAAGGAGATAAATCCTCAATCAACAATCCAAATCCTCTAACTTTGGCCCCAAGTCAAACAGGTCAGGAATCAACGATCAACCAGGTCAACTGTCACCACGACATGATAACCTCTTGGCCACGTCGTGGGAATGTCCATACAAAACAGTCGTGAGACTGAACCTATTCCACAACATGGAGACCTCTTCTCCATGTTGTGGCTATTGCCAGAAGCCATTTTGTCATTAAGAGCTTAATTCTTACATACCAAAGCTCAAACTTCCATATTTAATTCTTCTTAGTGACTTAATGGATAAAGTTTCCAACTTTATCCATTAGGACCTCACCACAAGACAAAATATAAAATCCTAAGTCCATAAAACCCTTAATAAGACCTCAACTTGATCATAGAGCAAAGGGGACAAAGACTTAATACTTTTTCCATCACATATGACCAAAAAAATGGTCACCAAACAAGCCTAAGGTTCAGGAGTTGACCAAAACTCAAAGAACACTCCATCAAGGGACTTCATGGCATGAAATAATGGAAAAGGATGATACATGTGGAGGCTTTATACCTTCCCAGGCTCCACGAGATTCAGGAGATGCAAGATCTGAAGTAGATGCACTCTTCTAACTAGCAAGCACGCCTTCTTCTTCTTCACAAAGTACAAACCAAGGCTTCAAACTTCAAGAATTCAAAGAGCTCATCAAGAACACTCAAATGGGGCTAAGGTTTCAAAATAGGAGAATGGAGGCCGAGGGAAATGAGCTAACCTTAGAGTTAAGGCCTTTAAAAATATGGGTGAAACCCTAAAAATCATAAGCTTGGGCTCCAGCACTCGTCATGTCATGGCAACCTTCTTGTCATGTCGTGGTGCTCTCCTAAAATGTGTATTCCATAAAACCCATTCCGTGTCGTGTTCATCTTTGCACTACGTTGCGGCTTAGGGTTTTCTCCAAAAAACACCATCTTTGATCTTGTTAACTCTTTGGCTAAACCATTCTAGAAAAAGGGTATTACAAATCTCCCCTGCATAAATTAGACTTTTTCCTCGAAATTTGTCCTTACAAATTACTCTTAAAACACACTCCGAACCCCTTATGGTTTTTTCAATCGACCCCACCCTGAATGCTTGAAACTTTCGCCACAGTCATAAGGATTTCTAAAACCAAGCAAATAAGACAAACCCTAGCGGAATTCCCAAATGTCGAATTCATGACCATCACAACACTGGGAAATTGATCAAAACAGACACTTCCCTTCAATCCCAAAAGCCAACTTAATCCTTGGTTGGAAACGTGAGACCCGACAAAGAGGCAACACTAACACTTTACAACTAAACCAGATCGAGAAGAACTAACTTCCTTATCCATAATCTGAAGACTTTGTAACTATGCCTGACTTCCAGACACTCGAACCTCAACCATGTTGACCAATACTCATAAATCTGATCCAACGATGAAACGACAGCCTGAACATTTCCTATTAACATCCTTGAGAGAAACTAACTCTTTGTTGGGTTTTGAGCACTATAATACTAAATGCTTTGGATGTATATTTTCTCTAATTATACATGCATTTTCAATTTTTCCAAAGCATTCTCCCTAACTAGCATACAATTGAACAATGAACAATACAACTAGTTAGATGACTTACCTCTTAGAAGGACTTGTAGTTCTTGACCTTTGAAAGCTTGAGCACCCCAAGTGTGATGCCTCTAATGGTTGACAAAAACCAATATGCAAGAGGAGGCTTGAGAGAATAAGTTACTTAGCTCAAAATCAATATCAAACTTCTTAGAATGATGGTGTAACCAATTTTGGTTCTAGGGATGTGCTTTTATAGTGTTGCTAAGATAGTGTTACATTCATGCAAACCTTAATGCTCCATGACCTTTCACATTCTTATGCTCCATGGTTTTAACCACCATGGACTATCCATGGATTATCTCATTGGTTTAGCCCATCTAAATTATCATGGATCATTAGCCCACACTATAAGAATCATTGATTTACATAATCAATCTCAATATATTTAATTAGTCTCTTTTGACCACAAAATTAATTCCAAATTAATTCTTGATCAATACTAATTAAATAATATAATTTCATATTAATATAATTGACTTATAATATATTAATAAATCATAAATAACCTTATTCTCAAGAGTCCATCCTATCAAATTGCCCTGGTGAAGGCAACCCAAAAGGACCATGCTACAATCGGGTCAAGTACATCCCAGTTATAGTTATGGGCTTAGACACCAAATCCAACAGTCTCCCACTTGAATAAGTCTAATAACTATAACCGCCAATGCAACTTCTGTTGGATTAATGTCTAAGTCCATAACTATAATTGGTAAGACTTGACCCGACCCGACATGGTCCATTTGGGTTGCATGGCATCATGCACTTGGATAGACTATAATGAGAGAAATAAGACACTTATGGTTATTAATATATTATAAGTTCTAGTATATTAATAATAAGAATAATAAGATTATTTAATTAGTATTGATCAAGAATTAATCTAGGATTAATTAAGTGATCAAAAGAAGACTAATTAAATATATGGGTTGATTGTGTAAATCATCCATACTTGTATAGTGGGCTAATGCTCCATGGATAATCAAGTTGAGCTAAAACCCATAGGATGGTCCATGGATGCTCCATGGTGTATTTGAACCAATGGATCCAAGGAAATGGAAAGTCATGACAATTAGGGTTTACCCTAATTATAACACTATATAAAGATCTTATTCTTGACCAAAATCGGCCACTAGAGTATGATCTAGAGAGGGCTAGCCGATTTTCATGAAGTGTAGAATTCTCTCAAGTTATTCCAAGTGTATTTGGTGTTGTGTGAACCATTTGAGGTGTCACACTTGGGGCACTTGGCACTCAAGCTTCATGAAGACTTTCTACATGAGAGAGGTATGTATTCTATCTTGTTATATTCATTATTTTATATGCTAGATTAGGATAATACCTTGGATGTTCATATTTGTATGTATAATAGAGAAAACATAGATCCAAGGTATTTAGGGTTGCATGTATACTTAGGAGTGTTATAATGCTCAAAACCCAACAACTTCAGGATCCGACTTAACAATCGTAAGCTTTCAAAAGCCTTTGTCGAACTCTGACCTAGTTAGTGACACGTCCTTCAGATAAGGGAACATATACTCCTCTGTTCTCAAGATATCTATGCAGACAAATACATGGAACATAGTTATGCTTATTTTCCTGCAATTTGTTTCCCGATTTCTGATTCGTCTGACATAGAACATAACTGAACACATCAATTTAGTTCTGATCGGGCCCGACACATAGCCATTACATAATCATCGAGGGGCCCAAGATATCGCTTTTAATCCTCATAGGATAAAAGGAACATATAAACTTCGACATTATATGCTTGTACTAACTACTCATCAAATCATGCACAACGACATGTTTTATAACATCAAGTTACTGATGCGTTTTCATGCCATCAATACACAACCAACTCGTAGTCAACAACTCATATATCTTGGTCTGAAGATTATATGATATTATCGTCTCACAATTACTCAAGATAAATTCCATGAAGTAATTCAGGTGAGCGCGGGTTGAATCCAATACTCAAATCTTATTTTAGGAGCACTCATGAATGGTGTAGCAAACTTTTGCTATGTCTAACACCTTAGACAATCTACAAGCCAACTCATGACAGTCTAGCCTCATTACCTACTTCCAACGTATGATCGACTGTGGATGGTTTGAATAATATTATTATTCTGGAAGTCAAAACACGCAAAGTGAAACAATAGTATATAATTGACACAAGACAGTAACTTTACTTATAAATAAAACTCCTTTTATTTAATCATCAAATATTAATTACTATTTAGCTATTATAAGTTTCTATTTATCTAACCACTAAAACTAATATCGTCCAGTAGCCCAATGCCCCTTGCATGCTGCAGGTGCTTAACCCTACTATGCGTGGATCTACCATGATCTTTCGGTTCCTTGGTTAAGGCAACCGCGCCTTCATTATCGCAGAAAATCTCTATAGGATCCTGTATGGATGGTATGACTCCAAGGTCTTCGATGAAGTTTTTCAACCATATCGCCTGCTTCGATGCTTCGCTTGCTGCTATGTAATCTGACTCGCACGTTGAATCAGCTACAGTCTCCTACTTGGAACTTTTCCATGTCACTGCTCCTCCATTCAGGGTAAATACCCAGCTCGACTGAGAGCGGAAATTATCTCTATCGGTTTGAAAACTGACATCACTATACCCCGTCACTCTCAAGTCATCACTCCCACCGAGGGTAAGGACCAAGTCCTTAGTCCTCCGCAAGTATTTAAGAATGTTCTTAACTACAATCCAATGACCTTTACCTGGATTCCCTTGATATTTGATGACCATGATCAAAGCAAAGGCCACATTAGGGCGAGTACAAGTCATAGCATACATGATCGAGCCAACTGCAGAAGCATATGGCATTCGACTCATCTCTGCTATCTGTGACATCCCGTTTTCATGGACAGAAAAGACCGATTTGTTTATGCTTTACTTTGAAAATCAGAGTAACCTTTTAAAGAAAATAGTTGCGGAATTTGTTCCCAGAAAAACATGATAAATACATTATCAAAGCATTTCCGAAGAAATGTATTTTATTCATTTTAAAACATTGGGATGTCATCGTCAATAAAGAAACATAAGCATAATTCGTTATCACTAGTGATTTATATCTCCTTAATCTCTTAGTGTAATGTGACTTCATATCAACACCTGTGATATAAATAAACTGAGTGGGTCAGGTTGTGAAACCTGGTGAGTGCATAGGGTTTTCAACCCATAATATTATAATTATTATGTTTAATCATCAAACAGTTAACCCAATTACCCATCCCCATTATCTTCATTACTCTTAACGATCTACCCTAAGAATCAGCTATTTCTCATTCATTCATTCCTAAGGATTATCCTAAAGAATGGGTACGAAGTCCATCGTTGTCAATGACACAACTGTCAAGCACAACTGCTAGTTTTATCACTTAGGCGCAGCTGCCAGAATTGTGACATTCTCAATGAGGCGCAACTGTTGGTATTGTCCTTTGGGAACAGTTGCTAGGGTTATCTCGTTTATTGATAGTATCGTTTTTGATAGTCCACTCGTAATACATGTCAATGGGTTTTTAGAGTACACCGCTGAACACATCATTCACAACACCTACAGGTTGCGAGCCTTCTAGTGTTCCACCGGACTGTCTAGAATTGTCCGTGGTTGTCATCCATACTCTGCTAGATGACGGAGCCAACATTTGGGAACAAGGCTTCTCACATTGTCCACCTCTCACCCTTACCACATGGTCTATATCACCTCTCAACTCATCATCCAACTCATATTTCATCTACCCATGTTTTACCCAACATATTATGTAGATATAAATACATATACAGTTTAAATCATATAAAACTTGTATAACATCATTCATCCAGCATAGATAGCAATTATATAGATAATATGCACACACAGCACATAGTTTATATAAAATACTTCATATCTATGTGTAAGATGAAAAGGGACCATGCACTCACTTGAAAAGGTGGTGACTCGGCACTCGGACAACACTTCTTTACTCTTAACATAATTTTCCTTTGACAAAACCTGGAATCATTACCAATAGAGTTTAGTCTAATATTCACCGTGACTAATTAATAGTCTTTCTATTATTACTATTATATATGCATGAAACAATATTTCTCAATCACTATGTACAGACAGGGGCCAGACATGAAACACCGGAGGGCAGGATCATTTCGGCATATAGCACTTCTGAATCCAGCAACCCAAGCGGCCCTTTAAACCATATTCCCCGTACTGCGAGTGGTTAAAAAGAAATTATTACGACACTTATATAAATCATAATAATAGCCTAAATACTCATTATAAGGTTCTAATAACATTACTATATTGAAACATAAGCTACATAAAAGATAGGGTTGGCATAACTCACTTACAACGGGTTTTTCTTGAAAACCAGGCTCCGCCGGAGCAGAGTTTCTGAGCTGAAAGGCTCTTTTCTTGGGGCTTCGGGAGCCTCGGGGCTTCCTTTGGGTGCTAGAAGGTTCACCTGGACTTTAGGAGGGGTTTGGGGGCTAGAGTGAGAGTTTAGAGAGAGAGAGAGAGAAGAAGTTGGAATGGTGTGAAGAATGAGGGAACCCGACACCTCTATTTATAGGCTGGAATCCTGCTCTACTCGTCGAGTAGGGGGTCCTACTCGTCGAGTCCATGGCCAGGTGTTACCACCAGGTAGCTTGCCTTGGGGAGAAAGCATTGGCCCATATTCAGCCACGTCACTCGATTTCGCACAACACCCTGTCGACTTTTAAACCCCGTAGCTTTCGCATACGAGCTCCGTTTTCGACGTTCTTTATATCCACACGTAGGTAAAAACAAGATCTACAACTTTCATTTAGACTTTGTCGGCTAATTCTCGACTGATCTTAAATTTAACAGTAGGAGGAGATTATACTGCTAAATGTCCGCGTAAAATTCATAACTTCTACATACAGACTCCATTTTCGTGTGTCTTTTTTTCGTTGAGTTCCTATTAATGAGATCTTTAACTCTCATTTAGGTCGCATAGGCCAAAAACTGCTCCAACTAAAATTCGATTTTCGGACCGTGCACTACTATGCCAAATCTTAGAAAATTCATAACTTCCTCATACAAAGTCTTTTATCGTAAATTCACTATTTACGTTTCCCGGTGTCGTGCCGGTTTTGCCGAAAAACTTCGACGTGCCATAAATTCTTCGTTATAACTCGGATTTCAGCGTTCTTTATATGTATGGAACCCCCGAGACATATTCTACAACTTGGTTTAGATTATTTATTCTAAATAATCATTTGTCGAAAAGTCGTTTTCGACCCCTATTAACTCTAAATTGACTAGCCCGGATCTACGGGCGTTACACTAGCTTTGCCTCTGTACTCAGACTCTGAGTCTTACTTAGTGTAGTATTGCTTTGGATAGGTAGCTCACCTTTATTGGACCCCTATTAGTCTTTTACTCCTGTTTCTCAATATCCTTATCCCTGGGATGTAAGCAGCTGCACCAAGGTCCTTCATAGCAAAACACTTCCCAAGCCAAGACTTAACCTCCTGCAGTACCAGAAAGCTCACTATACTCCCACTAGCTTTGACATATACACAGGACTCATCATCGCTTCTCGAAAATCCAAACTCTTTGACTTTCTCATAAAAGCAAAGATTCCATCTGCGAGATGCGTGTTTCAATCCATAAATGGATTTCTCAAGCTTACACACTCTATTAGGGTACTTTGCATTGACAAAAACCTTTCGGTGGACTCATGTAAACATCTTCTGCCAACTTTCCATTAAGGAAAGTGGTTTTGACATCCATTTGACATATTTCATAATCATGAAATGCAGCTATGTCCAACATAACCCTTATATATATATTTAATCTTCGCTACTGGTGAGAAGGTCTCATCATAGTCAACTCCCGGAGTTTGAGTAAAGCCCTTCGCAACTAGTCGTGCTTTATATGTGTGTACTTTCCTATCCATGTGGGTCTTCTTCTTGAAGATCCATTTGCACTCGACTGTCTTACGGCCTGGTACATTGTCAACCAAGTTCCAAACTTGATTGTCATACGAATTCGTCAATTGGCTCAACCGTTGTTTCCTCCTTAGGTTGATTGTTAGTGTTTGAGGTTCCTTCACCGCTTGACTCTTGAAGCTCTTCAAGGTCAATTTGCCTCCCACTGTCCCGTTGGCATATGAGTTCTCACTCACAAAAGACTTCTCTCCTCGCGATGAAGACAACATTGTCACTCGGTCTATAAAAGAGATATCCAACGGACTTTTGTGGGTAGCCGATGAAAACACATCGCTCACTCTGAGGTTCGAGCGTGTCGTGAGTCTTGCGTCTCACGAAAGCCTCGTAACCCCAAACTTTGATGTGGTCTAACAAGGGAACCTTCCCTATCCACATCTTGTGAGGTGTTTTGGAAACCTTTTTGGTAGGGATTAGATTAAGGATATGTGCGACAGTCTCTAAGGCATAGCCCAGAATGAGATAGGTAATGAAGCTCGACTCATCATGGAACGAAACATGTCAAGCAAGGTTCTATTACACCTCTCAGCCACACCATTAAGCTATGGTTTCCTTGGAGGCTTCAATTGTGAAACAATTCCACATTCCTTAAGATAGTCATGGAACTCGATATTAAGATACTCTCCTCCTCGATCGGATCACAACGTCTTTATCTTCCTGCCCAATTGATCCCCACTTCTTGTTTAAACTGAAGGTTTTTGAGCATTCTAACACTCCTATGGTGTACATGTAACCCTAGAAACCTTGGATCTATGTTTTACTAAGATACATGCAAATTTGTTTTTCCAAGGTTCTTAACCTAACTAGCATGGCATGGGGAACTTTGAAACTTAATAAGCTAGTAGAGTTACATACCTTTTAGTAGTGGTTGATTGCTTGGAGTTTGAGAGCTTAGCACTAATAATGTGGATGCCTCAAATGGAAGTCACAAATCACCACAACCCTTGGAAACTTGAGAGAATGGTAGAACACTTCTAGAAATCACCACCCTTAGTTCGTACAGAAAAACTAGTGCAATTTCAAGTGCCAAGGACTCCTTTATATAGTGTGGTGGATTAGGGTTACATCCATGTAAACCCTAATACCCATGACCTTTCATTTCCATGAGATCCATGGGTTAAAGCTCCATGGACTTACCATGCAAGCCTAGCCCATTCTAAATAAGCATTAGCCCACACTATATAAATACAAGAGTCCATATTTAATTAGTCACACTTTTGATCACTAAATTAATTCTAAATTAATTTTATATCAATATTAATTAAATAATATGATTTCATATTAATATATTAGAACTTATAATATATTAATAAATCATAACTTATACTATTCTCAAAAGATTATCCATATAAATTGTTCGGGTGAAGTGCAACCCAAATGGACCATGTCGGGTCGGGTGAAGTACATCTCAAATATAGTTATGGACTTAGACACCTTATCCAATAGTCTCCCACTTGGATAAGTCTAATAACTATAGTTTCAATTATGAATTCAGGAACCGACCGACAATCGTAGCTCTTAAAACTCTGTTGAACTATGAAGAACATTTTAGACAAGGAATCATATAATCCTCTGTTCTAGATATCAGCCAGAAAAATACATGGAACAGTGTCTTACTTATTGTCCAGCAGTTTGTTTCTCGATTTCCGATTTGTTTGACATAGGACTTAATTGAACACATCAATTTAGTTCTGACCGGGCCCGGTACATAGGTCACAACAAAATCATCGAGGGGCCCAGATATCGCTTCTAAACCAAGAAGGAACATATAAACTTCGACTCATATGCTTGTTCTACTACTTGTTAAATCATACACAAAGGCACGTTTTATAACATCGAGTTGCCAATGAGTTTTTTTGTACAATCAATGTATAACCAACTCATAGGCAATAACTCATATCTCTAGGTTTGAAGACTTATATGATATTACTTTCTCACGATCACTCGAGATAAATTCCATGAATTGATACAAGTGAGCGTGGGTTGAATCCAATACTCAGAACTTATGAGCACCCATGAGTGTTGTAGCAACTCTTGCTATGTCCAACATCTTAGACATCTACAAGCCAACTCATGACAGTCTTGATTCATATCTACTTCCAACATATGACCGACTATGGAGAATTTGAATAATATGAAATACCATAACATAATTATTCTGGAAGTCAAAACATGCGAAGTGAAACACAAGAATAATCGAATCCAATATGGTCTCAGAACTTATGAATATAAATAAAACACCTTTTATTTATCACCATATTGATTACACATTATTCATTGAATACTGTTTCAAATTATCAACTTTAAACTTGAGTTAAAACAATAGTTGTCCCATGCTCCAAGCATGTACACTACGTTTTCTAAACACTAGTCATGCCATACACCAAGTATGCACACTATGTTTTTCGAAACATTAGTTATGCCATACACCAAGTATGCACACTAAGTTTGTCTATGATCTTTACTTTGTGAAATAAATCGATTGAACATAATTCCAATGATTCTCATTTCACAATCCCAAATCCTTACTGCAAATACAATAATTCCAAATTCCTGCCATTTACCGAAATTTGTTAGATTTTAAACTTATATGCACTAATCCTCTGTAATGATTATGCACAAAGTCACAAAGACTTGTCAACAGAAATTACAGAGTATACTAATGGAGATAAACTCCATGGAAACGAAGTCTCATATTCAAAGTACATTGCTTTGAACATCCTTCTTGCATTAAGTTTTTTAATCTTACACAGATTGAATAACTTCCACCTATGGAGTCATTTCCATATTCCCATTTTGACTATCACTTCTGAACAAAAGTTGCCTCCTTTCAGAGTATGTCAATATGGTCCTTCCAAAATTAACACCATACTTCTAACTGTCCTTAAGCAACCAATCTTTGGTAAACCTTAGATTGTCCTCGACAATTGCTTAATCATTTTAGTTATATCCAATTCTAGACCTTTTTTCCCCTCTTAATGCCACTAGGCATTTCGGAAAAAATTTAGAAAGGATAAATATTATAGCACATGCAATCGATCCTATATCCGAAGCATATGGGACACGATTCATGATGTCTCACATAAAGACATGATAATAGACCAGTCTTTTTGCTATAATATTTCTATATCTATTTGCCAAGTTCCCATAATTCAGATTATGAAAAGGGATGCCGTAATCATAATCGAATTTTAGAATGCAAATAATGGACCCATATATAGAATTTCCTTATGTTGAGCTATTCCAACATAAAATTCATATATATATATATATATATATATATATATATATATATATATATATATATATATATATATCCTTGACTAAAGATGATTAAAATCTCAATCTAAGCTTTTAGAATTGAAATGAAGTACAATTTCCTCTCCCTTAATTATAGCAAAACAACTTTTCCTAATTGAAACTTTTTATTTTCTATAATTAACATTGCTAATTTGCAACACTTATCATAATTATCATGCTCCCACTAATATGAGAATTATCAGCATAACCCTTATGCTCCCACTAGCTTTGACATGTACTCAGAGTCTACGTCATGATCTATCATGTAAGGATCAGCCAGGCAGGACAGTTGGGAGGCAGGGCCATTTCGGCGTTTAGCTTTTCTGATATACAACAACCAAACCCAACGTGACCATTCTAGACATCTCTCCCATAAGTAGTTCAATCAATATAATGACTTTGAATTACTGATAAATCTTGTTTATAGGTTCGTAATAACAATAATGAACTTAAACATAAGTTATAATTAAATTAGGGTAAGCATAACTCACTTACAAGGGGGTTTCTCTAGGAATCGGGCTCTACAGCAGCAAAACTTTTGAGTTAGAAAGCTCTTTTTCTTTGAGCCTTCGGGTGCTCCGAGCTTTCCTCTAGCACTTAGAAGTTACTAGGGCTTGGGGAGGGTTTTCAGAGGCTTAGAGAGAAGTTAGAGAGAGAGAGAGAAGTAGGTTTTTGTGTGAAAATTATGGAGACCTTCGCATGCTATTTATAGGCTGAAATACAAATCAACTCATCGAGTTAGGGCCTCTAACACATCGAGTTGGATGCCACATGTCACCATTTGGTGGCAAGGGTTGGGAAGAACGTCATGACAGGCATATCAGTCATATCAAGTATGGTTATAGCGACTCACATAGAGAATAACAAACAAATAAATTTACGGAATGCACATACTATACTCATGATACAAAGTACGAACTATACATTTATTATTCATGTTTAAAACTTTCACCACTCTGGTCTTAGGGTTAAGACCACACTTTTTCATTAGACAGAAAATATAGGATTTTTTGAAAAACGCTTTTTATACATTATTAGACAAAATCACACACTATAATACAAGATTTGAAAAAAAAAACTCTCAAGTTACTTTTACAGAAAATATCGGATTTTCTAGTGTTTACAAACTAATACAAAACTATTTATACAAACATACTTATGAACTCACCACCATTTTATATGTTGATGCTTTTCAAAATGACATGTATTCTCAGGAACACGTTAAAACAGGTGGGTCGATAAGGAGTGAAGATTTATGCCGTATTTTTGTTTCTCACCATACAAGATGTTTTGGATGTAATATTATAAACAAATACAATGATGTAAAACTATGATGTTTGATATATTGTATGTATGGTGATGATGTTGTCTTTGATTCATTTATATATATTGTGATGATATTAATTGATGAAGTCACCCGCCCATGGACATTTCTGCCGTCTGGTTTGGGGGTGTGACAGATTGGTATCACAAGAATGTTTATAGTGAACAGGCATATCTAATAATACAAGATATGTAACTATAAATACATTGGGACTAAAATACTCTTAAGAAAAATAAAATATAAACCTATGTGTGTACAGTAGTGTATTGTCACAATAAGAAACAATAAAAGTCTTTAGGGGAGTTGAACATCGTGGTTAAACCCGGGCAGTTATGTAATCATATTGGGGGTAAATGTAATATCCCAAACATCAGAAGTATATTTTAGGGGCTTATATGTAAATTAAGGAGTCTACTCGGCAAGTAGGTATGCCTACTCGTCGAGTCGGAGCGGGTGTTGGCCACGTGTTAAGTGACCAACTCGCCGAGTCGGCAACTGGACTCGACGAGTTGGTGTTGGGAAGAGAAAACCCTAATTTTAGGGTTTGCACCCTATTTAAAGGACCTTAAGTCCTTACCTCAACCCTTGATGTCTAGAAGCAGCCCTAATAGATCCAAACCCCCATTTTGAGTGTGTGAAGGAGGGAAAGAGTGTTTTGAAGCAATTGTAAGAAGAAGGCTTGGAGTTTAAGAAGGTCATAGAGGATGAGACAACCCTGTATTTTTCCAAACCAATGTAACACTCAAAAGTCAAATACAACGAACTATTTGGAATCAACGGAATTAACCTCAAAAATAATGTATTCAAAAATCTAAATTTGGGATGCATCAAATGTTAGATATCGTGCCAAGGTTTCCAAAAACATAAAGAACGTTCAAAACCGAGTTATAATGAAAAGATTATGACCACTCAAATATTCACGACACACCCGGTAAAACATTATTAAACGTAAAAAGTGATATTCCAATAAAATGCATTTTAGCCTTAGGTATCTAAACAAAAGTCGTAGATTACATTAAACCGTGAACGTGCATAAAAATATTTCCCAAATTGGACCTCGTATGAAGAAGTTATGAATTTTCTAAGTTTCGTAACAGTAGTAGAGAGCTAAAAACTCGAATTAAAGATCAAATAGTTTTTAGCTAACGTAACCTAAACGAGAATTGAAGGTCTCCACAACAGGAGTAAGATGGTGAAAAGACAGACGAAATCAGACATCGGATAAAGAAGTTATGAATTTTTAACGGACTTTAGCAGTCCCGACCTACTAAAAACATAATATTAAATATAAAGTCAAAACTAGCCGACAGAGTCTAAATGAAAGTTGTAGAGCATAGTCTCACCTACGCGTGGATATAAAGAACGCGAAAAATGGAGCCCATACGCAAAAGTTACGGAGTTTAGAAAATTGAAGCCTAAATCACACCCAACGTAATTCAAGAGTACGCCCAGCGTACTCAGTCGCAGTGTCGAGTCCCATCAGCTAGCAGGCTCTACGCTTAGGTAGACCCGAGTCGTAAGCCATGACACATACTTACGCCCAGCGTAGCCGAAGTACGCTGTCACACCCCCAAACCAGAATGGCGGAAACATTCGGGGATGGATGGCTTCACGTAGTACCATAACAATTGAATATTGTAAAGAAAGTAACACAACCATCATATATATAATAAAAACGTACATTGTTGCGTTATACATGTTTCCAAAAGAATATTACAATATGATGATGTAAAATGTTTAATAATAAACGTCCTTAGTGTTCCTTCTTCAAAAGCTGGTAGTTACCTGTATTACCGATTCCCTGAGAAATACAAGTGGTTTCGAAAAAGTGTCAACAATAAAGTTGGTGAGTTCATAAGTGTTTTGTATTGAAAAGTATGTCTTTTTGGTAGAAAATCGATGAACGTGGTTTTTAGAAAATCCAATATTTTCCATATATAGTTTGAAAAGTTCCCAAAGTTGGAGGGCGTTAGTATCTTTCGTAATTGAATGATAAAGATAAGTTTGTACTCAAAATAATGTAAATACTGAATGCATGTATAAATCTCGTAAATCAAGCTTGTTTTTATACTTTCGTATGAGTCTTATAACCATACTATTGACACAGAATGCCTGTAACAACATTCTTCAGGTGTTGTAGTGTTATGACATTTGTCACCCCAGACCTGTCGGTCTAACTGTATCTAACAGTTTAGGTGCGGGATTGTCAATCCCGTATAGATCTATACACAAGAATCACGCTCTCCCTTCAAGAGATTATGGCTTATAATACAGAACTGGAAATGCATACATTAGAGTACGTTGAAGTTTGAATATCTCACATTACTTAGTATAAATAGATTTACGATAAGGTCTTTGTTTCACTTTAGATGAAAGTATTTCGTTTTTCATGATGTAAACGTAAGAATGGATGAATAACTCGCAAACTATACCCATTATAGTTTTTCAGAAAGTATGTTCCATTTGGGGAAAATAACTTGGTGATATACTAACTTTATACGTAAAGATAGTTGTTGCATTTAAGTTTATATAAAACGATACGTTTTCTTGTATTATACTTGTATCCCCCCCTACAACATGAAAAGACTTGTAAAGTAGGGGTATGAACTCACTTGTTTGGTTTGAAGAGAGTGGGACTAGAGTCGAGCAGAACTTCAACCGTGGAAAGCTGCATCTTCGAGCTTCTTGGGGATCTCGGTAGCGTAGAACCTTCGTCGGGGGCTCGGGTGCGGAAATCAAGGGTGTCGGGACGGCCTCTGGTGCTTGAGAGTGTGTGAGAGTAAGTGAATGTTTGGGAAATGTGTGCTAAAATATGGGGCTTATGCCTTCTATTTATAGGGCTGAAGGTGCGACTACGCTGGGCGTACCACCGGAGTACGCTGGGCGTACGCGTTACGCTGGGTGTACTTCGGTTACACTGGGCGTAACTTTGCGTCATGGCTTACGACTCGAGTCTTGCTAGGCGTAGAGCTGCAGCCGATGGGACTCGACCCTGCACCTGAGTACGTTGGGCGTAATCCTAGCTTCCATCTTCTAAATTCCGTAACTTTCGCGTGCGGGCTCCGTTTCTCGCATTCTTTATATCCACGCGTAGGCGAGATTATGCTCTACAACTTTCATTTAGACTCCGTTGGCTAGTTTAGAATTTATTTTTAATGCTATGTTTTTAATAGGCCGGGACTGCTAAAGTCCGTTAAAAATTCATAGTTTCTTTATTCGACGTCGGTTTTTGTTTGTCTTTTTATCATCTTACTCCTACAGTGGAGACCTTCAACTTTCGTTTAGGTTGCGTTAGCTAAAGATTGCTCGATCTTCAATTCGAGTTTTTAGCCCTCTACTACTGTTACGAGACTTAGAAAATTCGTACTTCTTCATACGAGGTCCAATTTGGGCGATCTTTTTATGTAAGTTTACAGTTTAACGAACTCTGCAACTTTTGTTTAGATACTTAAGGCTAAAATGCATTTTATTGTTATTTCACCTTTTTACGTTAAATAGTGTTTTACTAGGTGTGTCGTAAATATTTGAGTGGTTATAGTTTCTTCAATATAACCCGGTTTCGAATGTTCTTTATGTTTTTGGAAACCTTGGCACGATATCTAACATTTGATGCATCCCAATTTAGATATTTGAACACTTTATTTTTGAGGTTAATTTCGTTGATTCCAAATAGTTTTCGTTGTATTTGACTTTTGAGTGTTACATTGCTTTTGGAAAAATATAGGGTTGTCACATCATCCCCCCGTTAGGGGAATTTCATCCGGAAATTTAATCTAAGACTGCGTTTACGGGTTACGGAAGAGATACGGGTACTTTTGTTTCATCTGATCCTCGTGTTCCCAGGTGTATTCAGGTCCTCGCTTGACGTTCCAGCGGACCTTTACAATAGGTATGCGGCTTTGTTTAGTCCTTTTTATTTACCGATCCATGATCTCTACTGGTTCTTCTATGAATTGGAGATTCTCATTTATTGTAATTTCGTCTAGAGGGATGACAAGGGTCTCATCGGACAAGCACTTCTTTAGTTTTGATACGTGAAAGGTAGGGTGTACATTGTGGAGTTCCTGAGGTAATCGAAGTTTGTAAGCCATCGGACGGATCCTAGCAAGGATCTCGAATGGTCCAATGTATCTTGGGTTCAGTTTCCCATGCTTTCTGAAGCGTATTAATCCTTTCCATGGCGAGACTTTTAGTACGACACGGTCTCCAACCTGGAATTCCAAGGGTTTCCGTCTTTTATCCGCGTAACCCTTTTGTTTGTCCCTTGATGCTTTCAGTCGTTCCTGGATTTGAACAATCTTCTCCGTAGTATCTCTTATGATTTCTGGCCCGGTGAGCATGTTTTCTGTTGCTTGCCCTTTTGCTAGTTGTGTGTCCCCCACTTCAGCCCAGCGCAGAGGTGATATGCATTTATGGCCGTAGAGGGCTTCGAACGGGGCAGCCTTGATACTAGTGTGGTAGCTATTGTTGTACGAGAATTCGACCAAGGGTAGATGGGTGTCCCATGCTTTGCCAAAATCGATTACGCAAGATCTCAACATATCCTTTAGGGTTTGTATGGTTCCCTCACTCTGGCCGTCAGTTTGTGGGTGATAAGCAACACTCATGTCTAGTCATGTTCCTAGAGATGTTTGTAGCAACTGCCAGAATCTTGAGGTGAATCTACTATCTCGGTCCGAGATAATGGATATGGTCACACCATGCAATCGTACGATCTCTCTGAGGTATGTTCTAGTTAGTTTCTCCAATTTATCCATTTCTTTGATTGGCAGGAAGTGCGCTGATTTAGTTAACCTATCGACGATCACCCAGATGGTGTCGAGTCTGCTTGTCGTCTTGGGTAATTTGGTTATGAAATCCATGGTTATCCGTTCCCACTTCCATTCGGGTATTTCTAGTTGTTGCAGCAATCATGAGGGCTTTTGGTGTTCTACCTTGACTTTGGCGCACGTCAGACATTTGCTCACGTAGGTAGGAATTTCGGCTTTCATGTTCGGCCACCAGTACAGTTTCTTGAGGTCGAGATACATCTTATCGAAGCCGGGATGTATGGAGTGTCGTGTATTATGGGCTTCGTTCATGATGACTTCTCTGAATCCGCCAAACTTCGGTGTCCAGATTCGATCCATGAAGTAATGAACTCCATCATTCTTGACTTCAAGCTTCTTATCCATTCCCCTTAAGGCTTCCCCTGCTACATTTTTGGATTTTAAGGCTTCTATTTGGGCTTCCTTGATTTGCGTGGACAGGTGTAAATGGATTGTCATGGTTAGAGACTTCACTCTGCGGCCCGAGTATTCCTTCCGGCTGAGTGCATCGGCCACGACGTTAGCCTTTCTGGGATGATATCGAATTTCGCATTCGTAATCATTTAGTAGTTCTACCCACCGTCTTTGTCTCATGTTAAGTTCTTTCTGGTTGAGGATGTGCCGGAGGCTTTTATGATTGGTGAAGATTGTACATTTTGTGCTGTAGAGATAGTGCCTCCATATCTTTAGAGCGAAAATGACTGCTCCTAGCTCGAGATGGTGCGCTGTGTAGTTTACTTCGTGCGTCTTTAGTTGTCTTGAGGCATAGGCGATGACCTTCCCTCGTTGCATCAGAACACACCCAAGTCCTTGGTTTGACGCATCACAATAGACCACGAAGTCCTCCGTTCCTTCTGGTAAGGTTAGAATGGGCGCACTACATAAGGCTCGCTTTAGTGTTTGAAACGTGATGTCTTGTTTTTCTCCCCAGTCGAAGGTCATACTCTTCTGAGTTAAGGTGGTAAGTGGCTTAGCAATCTTCGAAAAGTTTTGTATAAACCTTCGGTAATACCCGGCGAGTCCCAAAAATTGCCGGATTTCTGTTGGGGTTCTCGGAGTTGTCCAATTCTCTATTGCTTTGATCTTAGAAGGATCCACGTGTATCCCTTCTTTGCTTACTACGTGACCTAGGAAATCTACTTCCCGAATCCAAAATTCACACTTTGAAAATTTTGCGTATAGTTTTTCTTCCCTCAATGTTTCCAAGACTTGGCAGAGGTGTTGGCCGTGTTCTTCCTTTCTTCTTGAATAGATGAGTATATCATCTATGAACACGATCACGAATTTATCCAGGAAGGGACGACATACCCGGTTCATCAAGTCCATGAACACTGCTGGTGCATTTGTCAATCCAAAGGGCATCACTACAAACTCGTAGTGACCATAGCTTGTTCGGAATGCCGTTTTGGGGATGTCTCCTTCCAGCACTCGCAGTTGGTGATGACCAGATCTTAGATCGATCTTTGAGAAGTAGCTCGCTCCCTGTAGTTGGTCGAACAGATCGTCTATGCGCGGTTGGGGATATCGGTTCTTGATCGTGAGTTTGTTCAGCTCCCGGTAATCGATGCACATGCGAAAAGATCCGTCCTTCTTCTTCACGAATAGGACCAGTGCTCCCCATGGTGACAAGCTCGGTTTGATGAAACCCTTGCTCAGCAGCTCGTTTAATTGACTGGACAGTTCCTGCATCTCCGCTGGGGCTAAACAGTAAGGCGACTTTGCTACTAGAGTAGCTCCGGGGATTAAGTCGATTCTAAACTCGACTTGACGTTCTGGTGGGATTCCTAGAAGATCTTCTAGGAAAATGTCTGGGAAGTTGTAGACTTCTGGAGTGTCTTTAATGTTCTTCGGTTCTTGTTTCTGGTCTACTACGTGAGCTAGAAAGGCATGATACTCCTTGCGAAGATATTTTCGTGCTTTAACACAGGAGATGATTTGTAAATTCGTACTAGGTTTGTCACCATAGATGACAAGAGTTTCGCCGTTTGGCAGATTGAGGTGAACGGCCCTTTCGTGAGAAAGTATATCGGCATGGTGAAGACTTAACCAGTCCATACCGATGATGACATCAAAACTTCTTATCGAAATGGGCATAAGGTCGATTTGAAATAAGTGCTCGTTTAAATTTAATGTGCACCCTACGTACATATCGCTTGCGCTTTCCGTTTTTACCGTTTTCCATTTCTACAATGAATATGTTATTGAGTGGTTGGGGTTTTTGATTAAGTAGGTGTTTGAATTTATGACTTACAAAACTTCTCTCCACACCGCAGTCAAAGAGTATGCATGCATAAATGTTTTCGAGGAGAAACGTACCCGTAACCACCGTGGGGTCAGCTATTGCTTCATTTTGACCTATCGCCAGCACTCTCCCGACGCTGCCAACATTCTTTGCCTTGGGGCAATCCCTCTTGAAGTGCCTAGTTTCTCCACACCCATAACATGCCTGGCTTATCCCAGTACCAGGAACTTGAGTGATTGGTCGCGCCGGTGCCTTACAGAAACGAGCAGTGTGCCCTTTCTTGTCGCAGTTTTAACAGTGCATTTCACCGCAATTACCGTGGTGATGGTAGTTGCATTTGCTGCACTTTGGCAGGTTCCCAACATATTGTTCTGTTGGCGCAGGGGTAGCAGGAGTTGTAGTGCGAGCAGTAGCGGCATGAACCGCCACCATTTGTTTCTTTGAAGGTTCTTGCGAAGTTTGCCCCTTTCTCTTGTTCCAGAATTTCTTCTTGCTGTTGTTGTTGGCATTGTTATCGTTGTTATTGTTCCCTTTCGTTGGTTCAGCGACGATGGCCGTGACGCCTTGACAGACACCATGATCAACGAGAGATTGCGCCAGTTCCTTGGCGCTGTCGAAGGTCATGGGTTTGGCGGCTAACACACTCCCTCAAAGTTGGGGTGATAGTCCCCAGATGTACCTCTCCACCTTTTGGCTTTCCAGGACCAACATCCCTGGGAAAAGTATTATCTAGTCACTGAATTTGTTGGTATAGCCTACGATGTCCGATCCTACCATCGTAAGGCCCCATAGTTACTGTTCGAGCTTCTGAATCTCGCCTCATGGGCAGTACTTTCGTAGGAGCATTCGTTTCAGGTTTTCCCAACCCATGTAGTTCGTCACCACTAGGGTTAGTTCCTTGACGTGGCCGTTCCACCACGTTAGGGCTCTTTCGCAGAAAGTAAAAGCGGCAAATTTTACTTTGCTTTCTTTCGGGCAAGCGCAAATTTTGAATACAGCTTCCGTTTTCTCTATCCATTGGGATAGAGCCATCACTCCCCCAGTCCCATAAAAGGGAATAGGTTTTCCGTTGGTGAATTCTTTGTAAGTACATACCCCGGAACGGCCTTGGCTTTGGCCATTTGTAAAGTTGTTTATTCCTCCTCCTGACCCGTTGTTGCTCATTCGAACCATCGCTGCGGTTACAGCGGCTGTTACAACAATTTGGAACATAGCTGCATCCATAGTTGGAGGGGGCGGTAGAGGTGGTGTTGGAGTTGAGTTTCTGCGTGCTGACCTACAAGGAGGCATGTTCTGGTAGAGAAATAATAATGAACACTATAAGTTTCTAATGATTTGACAATCGTGTACTAGAGGGTTAGTTCTATCTTGTAATTTGTTTTGACTTTAGTTTTTGCTTTCAAAGTAGATATAACAATTTAGATAATCCCATAAGTTTTGAGAGGTATGTAAAGAAGTACTTCATATTTATATATATGTCACACATACGGTGCGTTACATCATGCTTCGTGTTTAGGAAAATTTGACCTATCTAGAGGTCTCCGATTACAAGTTCAAAGGAAATAAGAAAAACTTTATCCGAGGTCCTATTCTATATCAAAATTTTTGGAGTTGAGCAAGTTCTACTTGCGGTGTGTTGTGCGTTTGGAGCTAGACTCGGCATCCGACTGCTTGACTCCCATTAGGCGCCGTTCAAGAACTGCTTCTTGTTCCTTCATCTCTCTTATTTCTACCAGTGCTGTCACCATTTGGTTCTGAAGCGTCCCTGTGTGGAGTTGGGTACTTTCGTGTAGTCCGTACAGACGACGGATGTCTGCGGCGTTACCCTGTGCAGCAGCATTGACCTCACGGATTCTGGCCGCTTGCTTGTCTGACTGGTAGGTCTGGGTGGCTATTTGGCCCACAAGGACGGGAAGCACTCGATCGGCTGAGCCTCCACCACTGACATTGTAAAACTCCCGACACATGCCGAAGGGAGGGCGTACACCTTGTTGACGACTCCAATAGTAGAGGTGGCTTCCCCAAATGGGAATGGGAGGTTGGTAACCTATTCGGACTTAGGGATGACAGGGAGCAGGAGGGTTGATTACTTCCCGCTCAGAGTCTGTTCCATCGGTAGCTTCTTCTTCCTCCTCGACCTCCTCGTCGACTTCGAATTCCTCTCCGACTTCAACATCGAATTCTTCTTCGACTTCCTCTTCGATTTCCTCCGGGTCTTCTTCTATCCATCCGCTGTTGCCTTGGTTTGGGTAGTAGGGATCTCCCGGTAAATGGAATCCGACCATTTGTCTGTACTAGGATAGAGGTATGAGAATTTTATAAGAAAAGAAATTTCTATTTAGCATCATCCTAAGTTTAACTACATCTTATGGTGTGCAAGTTTTTCATTGTCCTATTGTTTTATAACAATACTCCTATAGTATTTCAAATTTGCGAGTCTAAAAAAAATTTATTTGGTAAGTTTTTGACTTGTTGTCCACTATGACCATTCCTCGACGTACATTGGTCAAATCCAGGATAAATATAATTGATCAGGCTATATTTATTCTTGATTTGATTACATACCTCGAGGCCCAATCATAGCGTCGCTACTCACCTTAGTACTTTTTAGAAAACTTTGTTATGATACGAGACCGATGCTTGCGTATAAAAATGTATATTTTAAAAGAAAATATATTGTTTATGAAAACGTTTTGTCAGAGGATTTTTGGTACCCTTTGCATTTATAGTTTGTGTATCTTATGTGGTTCGATATACTTAGTTCACTATAAACAATGCTCTGATACCAATCTGTCACACCCCCAAACCAGAATGGTAGAAACACTCGGGGGTGGATGACTTCATGTAGTACCATAACAACTGAATATTGTAAAGAAAGTAACACAACCATCATATATATAATAAAAATGTACATTGTTGCGTTATACATGTTTCCAAAAGAATATTACAATATGATGATGTAAAATGTTTAATAATAAACGTCCTTAGCGTTTCTTCTTCAAAAGCTGGTAGTTACCTGTATTACTGATTCCCTGAGAAATACAAGTGGTTTCGAAAAAGTATCAACAATAAAGTTGGTGAGTTCATAAGTGTTTTGTATTGAAAAGTATTTCTTTTTGGTAGAAAATCGATGAACGTGGTTTTCAGAAAATCCAATATTTTCCATATATAGTTTGAAAAGTTCCCAAAGTTGGAGGGCGTTAGTATCTTTCGGTCCTAAATGATAAAGGTATAAAAATAAACTTGATTTACAAGACTCATGAATGCATTCAGTATTTACATTATTTTGAGTATTAATTCACCTTTATCATTTAGGAACGAAAGATGCTAACGCCCTCAAACTTTTGGGACTTTTCAAACTATATAAGGAAAATATTGGATTTTCTGGAAACTATGTTCACCTATTTTCTTCCAAAAAGGTATACTTTTTCAGTACGAAAACACTTATGAAGTCACCAACTTTATTGTTGACACTTTTTCGAAACTACTTGTATTTCTCAGGAAATCAGTAATACATGTAACAACCAGCTTTTGAAGAAGGAACGCTAAGGTGTCTATTATCAAACATTTTAAATCATCATATTTGTAATATTGTTTTGGAAACATGTATTACGCAACAATGTAATTTTTTGTTATATATATGATGGTTGTGTTACTTTCTTTACAATATTCAATTGTTATGGTACTACGTGAAGTCACCCACCCCCGAATGTTTCCCCCATTCTGGTTTGGTACTACGTGAACTAAGTATATCGAACCACATAAGATATACAAACTATAAATGCAAAAGGGGCCAAAAACCCTCTGACAAAACGTTTTCATAAATAATATTTTTCACGCATGTACTGGTCTCGTATCATATCAAAAGTTTTCCTAAAAAGTATTAAGGCAAGTTATGACACTACGACTGGGCCTCGGGGTATGTAATCAAATCGAGAATAAATATAGGCTGATCAACTATATTTATCCTGGATTTGACCAACGTACGTCGAGGAATGGTCGTAGTGGACAACAAGTCAAAAACTTACCAAATAAAAATACTAAACTTGCAAATTTGAAATACTATAGGAGTATTTTATAAAGAAATATAAGGACAATAAAAATCATGCACACCTCAAGATTTGGTTAAACTTAGGATGCCGTCAAATAGAAATTTATTTTCTCATAAAATTCTCATACCTCTATTCTAGTACAGACAAAATGGCCGGATTCCATATACCGGGAGATCCCTACAACCCAGACCAAGGTAACGGTGGATGGATAGAAGAAGATCCGGAAGAAGACCCAGAGGAAACTGAAGAGGAAGTCGAAGAGTAAGTCAAAGAGGAAGAGGAGCCTATGGAGGAAGAAGAGGAAGGTACGGATGGAACAGACTCCAAACCGGAAGTAATCGACCCACCAACTCCCCGTTCTCCTATAATTAGAATGGGCTACCAAGGTCCCACTCCCATTTGGGGAAGCCATCTCTACCATTGGAGCCAGCTGCTGGGTGTACGCCCTCCCTTTGGCATGTGTCAGGAGTTTTACGTCGTCAGTGGTGGAGGTTCATCCGATCGAGCGCTTCCCGTTCTTGTGGGAAAAATAGCCACCTAGACCTACCAGTCGGGAATTCAAGCGGCCTAAATTCGTGAAATCAATGCTGCTGCATAGGGTAACGCTGCAGACATCCGTTGTCTGGATGGACTACACGAAGATACCCAACTCCACACAGGGACGCTTCAAAGCCAAATGGAGGCAGCACTTTCAGAAATAAGAGAGATGAAGAAACAACAAGCGGTCTTTGAGAGGCGTTTAATGGGAGTCAAACAATCGGATGCAGAGTCTAGCTCCAAACGCACAACACGCCGCAAGTAGGACTTGCCCAATCCCAACAATTTTGATATAGAGTAGGACCTCGGATAAAGTTTTTCTTACCTTCTTTGAACTTGTAATCGGAGACCTTTAGATAGGTCAAATTTTCCTAACCACAAAGAAAAATGTAACGCACCTTATGTATGACATATATATATATATATATATATATATATATATATATATATATATATATATATATGTATATATATATATATATATATATATGTATATATATATATGAAGTATTTCTTTACATACCTCTCGAAATTCATCGGATTATCTAACTTGCTATATCTACTTCGAAACGATTAACTAAAGTCAAAAAAAATTACAAGATATAACTAACCCTCTAGTGCATGATTGTCAAATCATTAAAAACTTATAGTCTTCATTGTTATTTCTCTACCAGAACATGCCTCCCCATAGGTCATCACACAGAAACTCAGCTCCAACACCACCTCCACCACCCCCTCCAACTATGGATGCAACTATGTTCCAAGCTGCTGTAATAGCCGCTGTAACCGCAGCGATGGCACAAATAAGTAACAATGGGTCAGGAGGAGGAATAAATAGCTTTACAAATGGCCAAAGCCAAGGCCGTTCTGGGGAATGTACTTATAAAGACTTCACCATCGGCAAATCCATTCCCTTTAATGGGATTGGGGGCATGATGGATCTATCCTAATGGATAGAGAAAACGGAAGCTGTTTTCGAAATATGCGCGTGCCCCGAAGAAAGCAAAGTAAAATTTGCCGCCTGTACTTTCTACGAACGAGCCCTAACGTGGTGGAACGACCATGTCAAGACACTAACCCTGGTAGTGGCAAACTCCATGGGTTGGGAAAACCTGAAATGAATGCTTCTACGAGAGTACTGCCCAAGAGGCGAGATTCAGAAGCTCGAACAGGAGCTGTGGGGCCTTACGATGGTAGGCTCGGACATCGCAGGCTATACAAACAGATTCAGTGAATTGATAATACTGTGCCCAGGAATGATGATTCTGGAAAGCCAAAAGGTGGAAAGGTATATCTGGGGACTATCACTCCAGCTTCGAGGGAGTGTGCTAGCCTCCAACCCCACAACGTTCGACAACACCAAGGAACTGGCGCAATCTCTCGTTGATCATGGGGTCTGTCAAAGTGTCACAGCCGTCGTCACTGAACCAACAAAAGGAAGCAACAAAAACGACAATAATGCCAACAACAACAGCAAGAAGAAGTTCTGGAACAAGAGAAAAGGTCAAACTTCGCAAGAACCTTCAAAGAAACAGATGGTGGTGGTCCATGCCGCTACTACCTCCACTACAACTCCTGCTACCCCTGCACCAACGAAGCAATATGTTGGGAAGCTGCCAAAGTGCAACAAATGAAATTACCATCACCACGGTAATTACCGAGAAATGCACTGTAAAAACTACGACAGGAAAGGGCACACTGCCTGTTTCTGTAAGGCACCGGCGTGACCAATCACTCAAGTTTCTAGTATTGGGGTAAGCCAGGCATGTTATGGCTGAGGAGAAACTGGGCACTTCAAGAGTGATTGCCCCAAGGCAAGGAATACTGGTGGTGTAGGAAGAGTGTTGGCGATAGGACAGAATGAAGCAATAGCTGACCCCACGGTGGTTACGGGTACGTTTCTCCTCGACAACATTTATGCATGCATACTCTTTGACTGCAGAGCGGAGAGAAGTTTTGTGAGTCATAAATTCAAACACCTACTTAATCAAAAACCCCAACCACTCAATAAAATATTCATTGTAGAAATGGCAAACGGTAAAACGGAAAGCACAAGCGATATGTACATAGGATGTAAATTAAATTTAAACGAGCACTTGTTTCAAATCGATCTTATGCCAATTTCAATAAGAAGTTTTGATGTCATCATCGGTATGGACTGGTTAAGCCTTCACCATGCTGATGTACTTTGTCACGAAAGGGTTGTTCGCCTCAATCTGCCAAACAGCAAAAATCTTGTCATTTATGGTGACAAACCCAATACAAATTTACAAATCATCTCATGCGTCAAAGCACAAAAATTTATTCGCATGGAATATCATGCCTTTCTAGCCCACGTGGTAAACAAGAAACGCGAATCGAAGGACATTAAAGACATTCCGGAAGTCTGCAACTTCCCAGACATCTTCCCAGAAGATCTTCCAGGAATCCCACCAGAACGCCAAGTCGAATTCAGGATCGACTTAATTCTCGTAGCCACCCCAGTAGCAAAATCGTTGTACCGTCTAGCCCCAGTCGAGATGCAGGAACTGTCCAGTCAACTAAACGAGTTGCTGAAGAAAGGTTTCATCAGACCGAGCTTCTCACCATGGGGAGCACCGGTCCTATTCGTAAAGAAGAAGGACGGATCTTTTCGCATGTGCATCGATTACCGGGAACTGAACAACCTCACGATCAAGAACCGATATCCCCTACCGCGCATAGACGATTTGTTCGATCAACTACAAGGAGCAAGATACTTCTCAAAAATCGATCTAAGATCTAGTTATCACCAACTGCGAGTGCTGGAAGGAGACATCCCCAAAACGGCATTCCGAACATGCTATGGTCACTACGAGTTTGTAGTGATGCCCTTTGGATTGACAAATGCACCAACGGTGTTCATGGACTTGATGAACCGAGTATGTTTTCCATTCCTGGATAAATTTGTGATCGTGTTCATAGATGATATACTCATCTATTCAAGAAGCAAGGAAGAACACAGCCAACACCTCCGCCAAGTTTTGGAAACATTGAGGACAGCGAAACTATACGTAAAATTTTCAAAGTGCGAATTTTGGATTCGGGAAGTAGATTTCCTAGGTCATGTAGTAAGCAAAGAGGGGATACACATGGATCCTTCCAAGATCAAAGCAATAGAGAATTGGACGACTCCATGGAACCCAACAGAAATCCGACAATTCTTGGGACTCGCCGGGTACTACCGAAGGTTCATACAAAACTTCTCGAAGATTGCTAAGGCGCTTACCACCTTAACTCAAAAGCGTGTGATCTTCGACTGGGGAGAAAAACAAGACATCGCATTTCGAACACTAAAGCGAGCTTTATGTAGTACGCCCATCTTAACCTTACCAGAAGGAATAGAAGACTTCGTGGTCTATTGTGATGCGTCAAACAAAGGACTTGGGTGTGTTCTGATGCAGCGAGGGAAAGTCATCGCCTACACCTCAAGACAACTAAAGACACACGAAGTAAACTAAAGACACACGAAGTAAACTACACGACACACGATCTACGGCATGAAATGTATAATCTTCACCGATCATAAAAGCCTCCAGCATATCCTCAACCAGAAGGAATTCAACATGAGACAAAGACGATGGGTAGAACTACTAAACGATTACAAATCCGAAATTCGATATAGTCCCGGAAAGGCTAACGTTGTGGCTGATGCACTCTGCCGAAAGGAATACTCGGGCCGTTGAGTGAAGTCTCTAACTATGATAATCCATTCACACCTGTCTATGTAAATCAAGGAAGCCCAAATAGAAGCCTTGAAATCCGAAAATGTGACGGGGGAAGCCTTAAGGGGATTGGATAAGAATCTTGAAGTCAAGAATGATGGAGTTCGTTACTTCATGGATCGGATCTGGACACCGAAGTTTGGCGGGTTCAGAGAAGTCATCGTGAACGAAGCCCACAAGACACGATACTCTATACATACCGGCTCTGATAAGATGTATTTGGACCTCAAGAAACTGTATTGGTGGCCGAACATGAATGCCGAAATTGCTACCTACGTGAGCAAATGTCTGACGTGCGCCAAAGTCATGGTGGAATACCAAAAGTCCTCGGGATTGTTACAACAACCAAAAATAGCAGAATGGAAGTGGGATTGAATAACCATGGATTTCATAACCAAGTTACCCAACACGACAAGCAGAATCGACACCATCTGGGTGATCGTCGACAGATTAACTAAATCCGCGCACTTCCTACCAATCAAAGAAACAGATAAGTTGGAGAAGCTAACTAGAACTTACCTCAGGGAGATTGTACGATTTCATGGTGTGCCAATATCCGTTATCTCGGTCCGAGATAGTAGATTCACCTCAAGGTTCTGGCAGTCGCTGCAAAGATCTCTAGGAACGAGACTAGACATGAGTACCGCGTATCACCCACAAACCGATGGCCAGAGTGATAGAACCATACAAACCCTAGAAGATATGCTGAGAGCTTGTGTAATCGATTTTGGAAAAGCATGGGACACCCTTTTACCATTGGTCGAGTTTTCGTACAACAATAGCTACCACAATAGCATCAAAGCTGCCCCGTTCGAAGCCCTCTAAGGCCGTAAGTACAGATCACCTCTGTGCTGGGCTGAAGTGGGTAACACGCAACTAGAAAGAGGACAACCAATGGACAACACTCTCACTTGGCCAGAAATCATAAGAGAAACCACGGAGAAGATTGTTCAGATCCTGGAACGACTGAAGGCTTTAAGGGTCAGACAAAAGAGTTATACGGATAAAAGACGGAAACCTTGGAATTCCATGTTGGAGACCGTGTCCTACTAAAAGTGTCTCCCTGGAAGGGATTAATACATTTTGGAAAGCGTGGGAAACTGAACCCAAGGTACATTGGACCCTTCGAGATCCTTGCCAGGTTTGGTCCGGTGGCTTACAAGCTTCGATTACCTAGGGAACTCCACAACGTACACCTTACCTTTCACGTATCAAACCTAAAGAAGTGCTTGTCCGATGAGACCCTCATCGTCCCTCTGGACAAATTTGCAATAAATGAGAATCTCCAATTCGTAGAAGAACCAGTAGAGATCATGGATCAGGAAATTAAAAGAACTAAACAAAGCCGCATACCTATTGTAAAGGTCCGCTAGAACGCCAAGCGAGGACCTAAATACACCTGAGAACACAAGGATTAGATGAAACAAAAGTACCCGCATCTTTTTCCTAACCCATAAACTCTGCCTTAGATTAAATTTCGGGACGAAATTCCCTCTAACGGGGGGGATGATGTGACAACCCTATATTTTTCCAAACCAATTTAGCACTCAAAAGTCAAATACAACGAACTATTTAGAATCAACGGAATTAACCTTGAAAATAAAGTGCTCAAAAATCTAAATTTGGGATGCATCAAATGTTAGATATCGTGCCAAGGTTTCCAAAAACATAAAGAACGTTCAAAACCAGGTTATAATGAAAAGATTATGACCACTCAAATATTCACGACACACCTGGTAAAACATTATTAAACGTAAAAAGTGAATTTCCAATAAAATGCATTTTTGGCTTAGGTATCTAAACAAAAGTCGTAGATTACGTTAAACTGTGAGCGTGTATAAAAAGATCGCCCAAATTGGACCTCGTATGAAGAAGTTACGAAATTTCTAAATTTCGTAATAGCAGTAGAGAACTAAAAAGTCGAATTAAAGATCGACTAGTTTTTAGCTAACGCAACCTAAATGAGAATTGAAGGTCTCCACAACAGGAGTAAGATGGTGAAAAGACAGACGAAATCAGACGTCGGATAAAGAAGTTATGAATTTTTAACAGACTTTAGCAGTCCTGGCCTACTAAAAACATAAAATTAAAAATAAATTCAAAACTAGCCGACGGAGTCTAAATGAAAGTTGTAGAGCATAGTCTCTCCAACGCGTGGAGATAAAGAACGCGAAAAACGGAGCACGTACGCGAAAGTTACGGAGTTTAGAAGATCGAAGCCCAAATTACGCCCAGCGTACTCAGGCGCAGTGTCGAGTCACATCGGCTAGCAGGCTCCACGCTTAGCTTGTAACGTCCCAAATTTAAGGCTAAAAATTTCTTTTATAAAACATTACTTAAAACCCAATTATCAATCCATAACATAATCAGAGTATAAATTTCCAAAACATATATTCATTATCAAAGTAAAACATCCCGGTTGTCTAATCTATGGTGTGTGCCATGCGATCACCCCGAGCTCTTCCCTCTGCTACTGGAAGTATCTGAAACCAAAACTGAAAACTGTAAGCATGAAGCTTAGTGAGTTTCCCCCAACCTACCATATTCCATGCATAAACACATACTGCACATACTGGGCCACGCCCGCTATTCTGGGCCTCGAGCATCGCCTGCTATAACGGCCCCGCCGCTCCAGGCCCTGCCTGGCTTCGAGCCTCGCTCGGATACAGATCTGTTTCGCTTAGGCCTCGCCTGTCACTGGGCCTCGCCCGCTGACATATACTAACACATAAACATATCACAACACATAAGCTAAACATATACTACCAATCTTGCTCTAAGGCCTCGCCTTTCTTAGGCTTCGCCCATGTCCTGCAACTGATGATTCATGGAACCCCGTCTATGCTCCTAATGATAGTGAGATACGGGACCTCGCCCACACTCACCTCCCTACCAGGCACATACATGTATTACACAGACAACAAGTATAACTATCATGCAAACTATTCCTTGGGCACCCACCCTCTAACATTGGACTGATATCATAATAACATATTGGGCCTAGGGCTAACCCCCGGGTCTTCCTACTCATAACTACATGGGCCGGCATTGTGGTCGTAGACCCATCCACACAAAAGGGAAACTCACCTCGAACTGCTGAACTTGCTGATAACCTTCTGGATGTTGACCCACAATTCTCTGAACCGCTGCTCCGCTAGCTCCCCAAGCTACCAATATCAATATAACACTTAGCCTAACCGACCTCTCAAAAGTCAACCAAGTCAACTCTTGTCAAAGTCAAAGTCCTGGTCAAGGTCAACCTTCCAGGTCAACCCTACTTGCCGAGTCTACCTACTGGCTCGTCGAGTTTATATGCTCAGAGTCCTTCTATTCGCGACTTGACTCGCCGAGTCAGCCCATGACTCGTCGAGTCCACCGATTTCCGAGTCCTATCCTGTCCAAATCACTGAGTCTCCACCCGACTCACTGATTCGAGTCTTAACTCAAAGGGTTTGGGGTTTCACAACCACACTCGCCGAGTCCAAGAACCGACTCGTCGGTCCAAGGCAATCTTCATCAGACTCGACGAGTTGTTCACCCCACTTGTCGTGTTCCTCCTAATCTTCATGCTAATCGCCGAGTCCACTCAAAGGACTCGCCGAGTCCATTTAGTTCTTCATACATACAGAGGACTTTTGAGTCATGCTAGGACTCCAAACTGTAGATCTACCCGTCCCAAGCCTCTTCCTCATGTAAAGTTGCAAACTTTACGTGTAGAGAAGGAGATCTAGGCTAAACACACCATAAACCAGGGTTTAAGGCAAGGAGGCTCTATAATCAACTCACGGGCAGTTGCTTTATGCTTCACAAGGCCAAAATGTGTTTAGATCCGAAGTACCAACTTCAAATCTGGTTTCTAACTCAAATGGATATCTAAACATGGCTTAAAAGCCCCAAAACTCATAACTAGAATAGATCTAAATGAAGGAAACGACTTAGTACCTTCAATAACTCTGAAAGGTTCCACAAACTCTGGATCTAAGGCCAATCCTTGTAGCTTCAATGATTTCCTCTTCCTTCTTCCTTCGAATCACCCAAAAATGGCTTGGAAGCTTGAATGAGCAATAATAGGGCTTAGGGTTCGATGTTCTGGATGAGAGGAGCTGTAAAGGAACCCTAAGAATAGAATGAGACATTTAAATACTGCACAATGTCCCGGATTTAGGGTTTCTCTCTTCAGACCGGACTCACCGAGTCCATTCTCCAACTCGCCGAGTCGGCCACTTACTCCTCGACCCGGATCCCGCTCGGACTCGTCGACTTCCTCCTTGGACTCGACGAGTTGCCCCATCTGACTTAGTGTTTTCCATTCCTTTCTTGGCCTTTCTGATTTTGGGTGTTACAACTCTTCCCCACTTAAACTAAACTTCGTCCTCGAAGTTTACTATGGCCAACTGACATAAGATCTGCTTCCAATAAATAGTTAGACCCAAGTTGTAAGCCATGGCGCATACTTATGCCTAGCGTAACCAAAGTACGCCCAACGTAACGCGTACACCCAGCATACTCCGATATTACGCCCAGCGTACTCCCACTTTCAACCCTATAAATAGAGGGCATGAGCGCTGGGTTTTGGCACACTTTTCTCAGACTCTCTCTCACTTTCACTCACTTGTGAGGTCCAGAGGCCATCCTGACACCCTCGGTTCCATATCCGAGCCCCGACGAAGGCTCTACGCTACCGAGATCCCCGAGAAGCTCGAAGACGCAGCTTTCTGCAGTTGAAGTTCTGCTCGATTCTAGACTCACTCTCTTCAAACCGAACAAGTGATTTCATATCCCTACTTTTCACGTCTTTTCATGTTTTTTTTTTGGGGGGGGAGGGGGGGGGGGGGAATACAAGTACAATACAAGAAGACGTATCGTTTTATATAGATTTAAATACAACTTCTATATTATTATTATTCGATATCAACCTTTTACTTCAGGTAAAAAGCTAGTATTTCACCGAGTTATTTTCACCAAATGGAACACACTTTCGGAAAAACTATATTGGGTATAGTTTGCGAGTTATTCATAGATTCTTATGTAAACATCTTGAAAAACGAAATACTTTCATCTGAAGTGAAATATGGACTTTCTTTTAGTAAATCTATTTATACTAAGTGTTGTGAGATATCCTACTTCAACGTACACTCAAGTATGCATTTCAAGTCCTGTATTATAAACCATAATCTCTTGGAGGGAGAGCGTGATACTTGTGTATAGATCTATACGGGATTGACAATCCCGCACCTAAACTGTTAGCTTCAGTTAAACCGGAAGGTTTGGGGTGACAAATTTCATAACACTACAACACCTGAAGAATGTTGTTACAGGACTCATGAATGCATTCAGTATTTACATTGTTTTGAGTATTAATTCACCTTTATCATTTAGGAACGAAAGATGCGAATGCCCTCAAACTTTTGGGACTTTTCAAACTATATAAGGAAAATATTGGGTTTTTTGGAAACTACGTTCACCTATTATCTTCCAAAAAGGCATACTTTTTCACTACGAAAACACTTATGAACTCACCAACTTTATTGTTGACACTTTTTCGAAACTACTTGTATTTCTCAGGGAATCAGTAATACAAGTAACTACCAGCTTTTGAAGAAGGAACGCTAAGGCGTCCGTTATCAAACATTTTAAATTATCATATTTGTAATATTGTTTTGGAAACATGTATTATGAAACAATGTACGTTTTTGTTATATATATGATGGTTGTGTTACTTTCTTTACAATATTCAATTGTGATGGTACTACGTGAAGTCACCTACCTCCGAATGTTTCTGCCATTCTGGTTTGGGGGTGTGACAATAGAGGAGCTGGTGGATTCGATTTCTCTGCTCAGTGGCATCAGTTTGAAGTTAAAAAGTCGTTACCTTGACCTTGTTACATCCAGATCTATTCATGGATGAGATTTGGGGCCACTCAGCATGTTTAGAATCCATTTCGAGTTTTTGGTCTACATCTGAGGTTGCAACTTCAGATCTTAACTTGTCTTGGTCCATGAAATCATAAAGTATCAGCCCTCTAGCTTGTCTGTGAGCATTCTTGTCATGAGCCTTCTCCCTAGCTTGTATTGAGCCAAATCACCTTGCATGCACATAAAGTTTGCACCTTTACATGAGATGCATGCCCAAGAAGGTTGGATCCACAATTTGGAACAATTGGTTAGCTCAGAATCGCTGGATTATGGATTAGGGCGAAGAAACTCGGCGATTCGGGCCGCCCAACTCGGCGAGTCACATTAGGGTTACGAGTCTTGAGTTACGATTCAACTTGGCGAGTCTGGGAGATGACTTGGCGAGTCTTCTGGCATTTCCCTGACTTTTGGACACGTTTGAACTCGATGAGTTGCCTGGAAACTCAGCGAGTCAACGAGGGTTTCATGGATCTGTGAGTTTTGGAAGAACTCGACGAGTCAATATAGTCCACTCGGCGAGTAAGGTCAACATGGATTGTTCGGCTGTTGACTTTGACTTTGACCAAGGGTTGACCGTTTTGACTTTTGAGGATAATCGATAAGTGGTTATTTATGATTGGATCACTGATAGTTATAGGTGTTGGAGTTTGGGGCAGTGTTTCGGGGGCATGATTTCGTGGTTCAGTCCGGCATTGCAAGGTGAGCTATCCTCACTATATCGACAGGGTCTAAGGCACCAAGGCCAACCCTTTATGGATTGTATTTGGATTATTGCATGTTAGGCTTACTGATTTACATCCTGGTAGTTAGGATGGAAATATGCTACGCTTTAGTGACCCGGTTGGGTCGATATCCTGGTTATAGGATTGTTGCTATGCTTTATGATCTGTTAGATTGGTTTGACTGTTATATGCATACATGATAGTGTTATATGATATCTATATGCACATGATTTTCATGGTTTTAGGATGATGCTAAGTTGGTGACTGGTTAGGTCGGTATCCTTGTTAGGCTGTTGCTATGCTATATGATCTGCTAGATCGGTTTCTTCGTCTATGGACTGTTATGTGATTATTTGTTATATGTGCACATGGTTGTTTGTTTGGGAGTTGGGTTGAGGCGGGTCCTGCTTCCTGCTGTAGGCCAACATACCCAGGGCGGATAGGATAAACTGCGGGCCCAGGAGGGCACCTAGTCAGGCCGAAGGCCCGACGAGTAGTCCGGATAGGCTAAAGGCCCTAAGAGGGCGGTCCAGTCATATTGTAGACTCAGAGAGTGGACTAAGTGGACTGAAGGCCCGGTGCGGGCGGACCAGTCACATTGTAGACTCGAGATGCATCGATGTTCTGTATATGTTGATATGCTATGATTTTCGTTTTATAAGGTTGGTATTTTGGGGGTAACTGTCACACCCCGCTAAAGCGGAAACACGAGGCATGGCAGTATATAGGGTTTCATGGCAAAAGTTAAAAGATAACACCAACCATAGTATTAAAAATCATTACAAATTTACAATGGGTTTGAACAACTTCTAAAAGAAATTACATTGAAAATTGGAATACAACACATGCGAATGCTCCTAACAGTGAAGTGTCCCTAAGTGCCACTTACTCGATGATTCCTGAAAAAGCATGTAAAACGAGCGTTAACTATAAAAATAGTTGGTGAGTACTCACAAGTTTAACAAAATAATATTGGTTCATGAATTGAAATCAAAGTTTTGATAAAAGTTTCCAATAACAAAAGTATATTGTTAAAAGGAGTAAATAAGTTTGTAAAAACAAAGTTCTTTGTCATCATGAGAGATAAAGTATGTTGCCCGAATAAGATGCAACATTCATATTCTCATGGAACATAAAGTTCGTTACTCAAACGAGTAAACAAGTTTCATTGCTAAAATGAGCAATCAATTTCGTTGCTACAATGAGCAAACAATTTCATTGCTAAAACATGTATATAAGTTTTCAGTAATAAGAGTTCGTTGTTATAACGAGATACAAAGTTTATTGCCATAATGAGAAACAAAGTTCGTTGCTATAATAAGCATAAAAGTTTCGTTGCTAAAATAAGTATACAAGTTTCATTGCTAAAATAAGTATACAAGTGTCGTTGCTTACATGAGAATACAAGTTTCACGTGTGCATAAAGATTTGTATGTGCATCAAGTTTCCATTCATGAGTTCACAACCCAAGGCTAATGACCGCATCGTGCCCTATTGACTACTATGTGTGTTGCAAACATAGTGTATAACATGGTAAAATGCACTCAAGCGAATCGTGCGAGTGAGGAGTGGTCTACCTCCTGATAGCGCTATCCATAATAACCATAGGCTCAAAAGAGTTAATGAGTTGTGTCTAGAGATTCGAGGGACTTAACCGTGATACAATCCTCATGAATTAAAGTAACATACACATACATATGAAGTATAGCAACCAAGTTTCATACAAGTCAAAATAAATACAACAAACATAAAAATAGTTTAGGACATGCTTTTCCACCCCAAAACATTTAAAAGACCGAAAATAGGGGAGTGCGTGAATACTCAAAATATGCATTGAGATGATGCAAATGGTGCCTTGACTACGCTCCACTCATAACTCTATCGATTCCTACAATAATGGTATTCGCTAGTGAGTCTCTAATCGAAATCTAACACTAGTATACTTACTACTACAATAGAATTATGCCAATAGTGTGTCAAAATTTAATATTGATAAGTTACAAACATTTTTCTGTAAAAATTTAATTTCAATGAATCAAATGTTATATAACAATTTAAGTGGAAATTTCTCATTATTGCAATGTTAATATTTAACATTTTAAGAGGTGTTCCAATAATTCAATATTCAAAACTAAATCAATTAAGCTCTAAAACTTCCCAAACTTTGCATTTCAGTTTTAATTGAAGTCAAAGGCCTCAAGATAAATTTTCTTGAATTTTTGATTTGTCTAACTATTTTTCACCATATTAGTTTCTTGATTAACCAGAAAATCGTGAAAACTACTAAACAGTTAATAGAAATTTCCAAACTTCAGATTTTGGTTCTAAATTTGTTAAAAGACTTCTAGATAAATTTTCATGGATTATGGATATGCATAACCATTTTTCATATATTTAATTCTCTAACTATATAAAAACTCATGAAAAATAGACATCAGTTAATAAAATGCCCCAAACATTTTATAGTAATATCATTACACATACTTAAGCTAAGAAAAATATACAAATCGGTTTCTAAACTGTTTAACCCAATTGTATGATTTTTATACAGTTACTCTAATAAAAATGGGGATAAATACAAAACAGTTTCCAAAATTGCCCAACATTTTTGTAACACTGTTATTAAACATGATTAAGCTGGGAAAAATATAAAAATGAATTTCTAAACTATTTAACCCAATTTTCTGATTTTTGAGTATTTATTCTAATAAAAATTGAAATAAATAGAAAATAGTTTTCAAAATTGCCAAATTTTTTTGAAACACTGTTATAAACATTATTAAGCTGGGAAAAATATAAAAATGAATTTCTAAACTATTTATCCCAATTTTATTATTTTTGTGTATTTATTCTAATAAAAATTGGGTTTAAGTGTATTTAATCTTGGGAAAATAGAAGAAAAATAGTATACAGAAGAGAAAAACTATCAAAGTTTTTATGTAGCATCCTAATGTACTACAAGGTGTTCTGGTAAATTTTCATAATTTTTGGATGAGTAAAACTATTTTTTCTATTTTTAGTCCATTATAAATACAAAAATAGGAGAAAAATAGGAATACATTATTCAAAATTTTTAAAATATTTTTCTAAGTCTTCCACAGAGAGTATAAGCTGCGAAAGTTGTTAGATTTCGGTTTCACCTTCTCTAAAGTGGTTTTATGATTTATTGAAGCCAAACAAAAAGAAAATTCAAAAACATGTTAAACAGTAACAAAAATCGATGAAATTTAATCTGAAATCATTAATTAGCATAGGGGTAATCTATGAATTTACCTTGGATTGATAGACCTCAGAAAGTATTTTATATGTTTTATTGCCCTATTTTGTTGCAATAGTTATAATAATTCGAGAAAATGAATTATTTTCTGGAAATTTACAGAGCATCTTATTTTGTTGATGGGAATCTGGGAAAAATAGGGTTTGGTCAAAAAATGAGTTTTAAATATTTATTTGGAAATAAATCCTTCATTAACATATTTGAAAGCTTTTAACAACAAACTTTGATCATCAAGCATCTAAGCTTGAAGATCATCACATGCATGTTGTTTTGAAGACCATTCATGAGTTTGAAATGTTCAAAAATTGTTTTTGATAGAAAACCTAGGGTGCATGTGGTGATTTTTACCTAAAACTTGTAGAAATATGCATTATGTTGATTTTGACTTAGGTTTTGGTCCTTGGATTTCACCATTAACAACACGCATGTTGTTTTTGAGTGAAATCCTACCACCACCATCATCAAAACCGTGATTTTGCATGTGTGTATGTTTATGTGTTCATGATCTTTCATTGGAATGGTGTAGAAGAACAAAGCAATGCAAGAAAATCCATGAAAACTTGAAGGAAAATGAAAGGAAATCGTGTTCTACCTTAATGAACACCACTAGATGATGAAGATTTTGAGTATCTTGAGTGTTCTTGGACGTGTTGGCTGTAAAATTTCGTGAGTATAGAGAAATGAAGAGAGAAATGGAGTGGTGGTGATGAAGAGTGTGAGAGAGAATGAGGGGTAGAGTGAGAGAGAAGATGGAGTGGTAGAGTGAATTGATTATGTGTTGGGAAGTGGAGAGAGAGGAGAGAGAGGAGAGATCCAACTTTTTAATGGAGAGAAGGTCTCCCTCTTTTAAATTTTACAAAATACAACTTTATTTTATAAAAATATCAAGTTTTTATAAAATATGCACCTTATTCTAAATTTTCCTTCACAAAACCTTGATTCTTGGCTTAGAAAATAAGGTTAAATACTAATGACTTCAATTTTATTTCTCCTTGGTTATATTTTACTAAATTGAGTTATTTTAAATTGATATTATATAGTCCATACCAAATTTATGGATTTTTAGGTGTTAAAGTTTATAAATTTGAGTTTTTAGGGTCTTGAGATTTAATAAATATTTGGATATCAAAATCAATAGAATCTTTGAGTCTTCAATTTATCTTACTGTATTATAAATCTTTTATAGTTATAAATTTGTAATTTATTTTTATCGGTTTATTGGCATTCTATGTAGTGATTCCGAGATTCAAGCGAAATTGAGGAATCAAGTATACTAGTCCTACATTTCAACTTTGACTTAAGTTTCTATGAAACTTTGACCTAACTTCTACTTCTAGGTCAAGTGCATGATGTGTGTATATGATTCATGAAATGTTTTTCGAGTCAAAGAGTGACCCAAATATGGATTGTCACTACAGTTAAGTAGTTGTAGAATTCACATACCAATGTGAAATCCAAGCACATTATCCATTGTTTCTAATTGTTTCCAAGTTTCTAATAGGTCATATCTTAACTTCTAGTTACTAAGTATAGTATGTGTCGTGCCTATACGTGCAACTAAGTTTATTAAAATCTAGAACCGAATCGATTTTTGACGGTTGTCACAGTAACTCACTAAACTTTTGGGCTTACAGTTTCAATTTATTGTTTCAGGTTCATCGGATGCCCGCGGGTAGGCGAAGGCGTGACCGTACACTTCCTCGATTGACGATTATGATTTTTGGGAACCCTGATGTATAAACTATTTTGAAAACAAATTGTAATAATTGAATGTTTTCAAATGATTTAAAATGTTTTAAATTGGCTTGAATTTTATGGATGTTGCAAGTTGGTATCAGAGCCTTGGTTTGAGTGAATTGGATGAACATTTGTGTGAATCCAATCTCAAATCAATGAAAGATTTTCAAAATGATTTTATTTTTAAATGGTTTTCAAAATAAGTAAAAGAGGATGTGAAGTGTACGATCAGTCGGAGCCAGTAAGTAGACCCCAAAATACCATACAGTAATTTGATTATGTGATATGTTAGAATAGCATGCTAGTAATAGGCTAGGGATCTTCAGGAATTACGTGATTGAATTGCCTGATTACATGAGGCCTGTTAGCCTCGGGTTTTCCTTATATGAGATTGACATCATTACTGTAGTTACTTGTGTATGCATCACAGTTGTATATAATTAATATCTTATAGCCTGAGAATGTTTGATCTGGCCTTATGTTTTGTTCTAATTGATTAGGGCTTAGGGTAGGATTGGATATTCGAAAGTCTATAGGGTACAACGTTATGTATGGCTAGCATACACTAGTGCTGCAGGGGTTGGTGGAAGTTTCATGGATGGTTGGGTAGTGAGAGGCCGGGAAGCCAGTTATGAGATATTTAGCATTTCTCTAGGAGTGAGGATTTATTGCTTGATATATATATATATATATATATATATATATATATATATATGTGTGTGTGTGTGTGTGTGTGTGTGTGTGCGTATTGTAGGGTGTTGTGGTGACACTTGAGACAAATATGGGTAGGTGTGGAAGGTAGAATGGGCCCGTACTACTGAAAGAACAGGACCCATACGTGTATCAAGGAAGTCACAACCCCTAGGGTTTTGGTTGGGAGTCGGTTCCCTGTTATAGTATGGATTATTCGGGACCGTCTTGAGACCGGATCCAGGTTAGGATCGGGAGCGGGCAGCCAAGATAGGCCAACATCTTCAGGGGATTGTGTTAGTGAGTGTAACATCCCGGAATGTCAAGAGTAAAGTTGAAGGGCTAAAAGAGTAATTTGGAAGGGGAACTTGGAGAGTCCATGGGTGGACTCGGTGAGTAGAGTCGCGACTTGGTCGCGTGTTAAGTGGCTGACTCGGCGAGTCAGTAGGATGGACTCGGCGAGTAGGCGCTGAATGGAGAAAACCCTAAATCCGGAGGTTGAGCCCTATATAAAGAACATTATGTTCCCTCCCCAGCCTCCTTATCAACCCATGAGCTCCAGAAACCCTAATTATTGTGTGTGAGAGGATCAAAGTGCATTTGGAGGCTTGGAGAGGTGGTGGTTGAAGAAATCTTGAAGGAGAAGAGGCTTGGAACAAAGGGCTTTGCAAGGATTCGGGTTAATCTTTCCTGGGAGCTTCCTTTTGAGGTATCATTTCGTTGTTTGAGCTGCTTTTGTCTACATTCTTCATTTTGGGGGTGTTAGAGATCATATATTTTGGTGTTTTGGAGTTTAGAGGTTAAATATGAGGTTGCTACCTCAGATCTGGAATGGAGAAAGGTTGGAATGCATGAAAGTCTCTGTTTGTGAGTGACTGATGGAGCCATCATATCCCAAACCCTAGCCCTAATGTGTAAAAGGCCTAGATCTCTTTGGATTCATGTAAAGTTTGCCACTTTACGTGATGGATGGGTTGTAGGAGGCTAGATTTATGTTTTGGATCAATTGCATGGCCTGGAATGCTTTCTGTATGGATTCAGACCGGTGGTACTCGGCGAGTCACATGGGTGGACTCGACGAGTTGCTTGAAGATAGGCTGGAACTCGACGAGTTGGAAGAACAACTCGGCGAGTTGGATGAAGATGACCTAGAACTCGACGAGTTGGAAGACCAACTCGGCGAGTAGGTTGAAGATAGCCTTAGACTTGGCGAGTCTGTTCTTGGACTCGGCGAGTCTTGTCGAAGAGTCCTAATCTTTTCTGGTTGAACCGTGAATCGGTGAGTCAAGGGGATGACTCAGTGAGTTGTATGTGAGTGGACTCAGAGTTGTTGAACTCGGCGAGTCTCGACGTGACTCGGCGAGTTGAGTCGCTGATTGGGGAAGTTCTGAGCTTGGGGACTCGGCGAGTCATCGGGTTGAATCGGCGAGTAGAGTCAGTCAGGGGTTGACTTTGACTTTGTCCAAGGGTTGACCAGTTTGTCTTCCAGGGGTATTTTGGTATTTACTGAGTTCAGTGTTTTGGTGTTGTTCAGTGGAGGAGTTCGTGTCGGAGTTTGGAGCAGCGGGATCTTATCCTTTCAGCCGTCAGTTTCGAGGTGGGTTATCCTCACTATACCAACAGGGTCTAACGCACCAAGGCCGGCCCTTATCGAATTGAGATCCGGGTATTGTTGTTATGTTATTGCTTTGATATGTTTGCATCCTGGTAGCTAGGATGGTATATGTTAGAGACCTGATTGAGATCGGTATTGTGAGATTTCGGGTGATGCTATGCTAGTGACCGGTTAGGTCGGTATCCTGGTTAGGATGATGATATGTTATGTGATCTGGTTGATCGGCTTGTTGACTGTGAATTGCTATATGATTGTATGTTTATGTGCACATGGTTGTTTGGACTGGAGATGGGTTGAGGCGGGTCCTGCTTTGTGCTGTAGGCCAAGATACCCAGGGTGGACCGGTTGTCCCGAAGGCCCAGCGAGCAGTCCGGATAGGCTGTAGGGACCAAGAGGGCGGACCAGACGTGCCGAGGCTCGGACAGTGGACCAGGCCGACCGAAGGCCCGGTGCGGGCGGACCAGTCAGACTGTAGACTCAGAGAGTGGACCAGGTGGATTGAAGGCCCAGTGCGGGCGGACCAATCACACTGCAGACTCAAGATATATGGACAGACTCGGAGGGTGGACCAGGTGGACTGTTGGTCGGTGCGGCGAACCAGTCACATAGTTGATCCGAAGTGCATGGTTGTTCTGTGATCGGATATGTTGGCATATTATGCGTGTATGGTATATGTGGTTGGTATTTTTGGGATATCTTACTAAGATTTCGTGCTTACAGTTGTGGTTTTATGTTTTTCAGGTTCTTCAGGAGACCGTGGCAAGGCGAAGGCGTGATCGTACCACTCCTCGTGTTTATGTTGTTATGAGATTCTGGGAATACTTAACATAAATTGTATTGAAAACCTTTTTGTAATAACTTTAATGGAATCGGGTTGTTTTCGAATTTTTTTTTGGTTGGTTGAAATTTTTGGTCGTTACAAGTTGGTATCAGAGCCTTGGTTTGAGTGAATTGGAGGAACACTCGTGTGACTCCAGTCTCAAATCGAGGAGTGTTTTTTAAAAATAGAATTTAAAATGGTTTTCAAAATGAGTAAAGGAGGATGTGGAGGTACGATCAGCCGGAGCCAGTAAGTAACCCCAAAATACCATACATGATATTTGTTTTTGAGCTTTGATAGAACAACATGCTAGTGTTAGGCTAGGGATCTTCAGGATTTCATGATAATGCTGCGTGATTGTGATGCCTGTAGCCTAGGGTTCCTTGTTGGAGATTTCCAGTGTTCCTCTAGTGGTGAGGGTTGAGCGCCTGTTTGTATGTTTTCACTAGAGTGTTGTTGTAGTACTTCATACAAATATGGGTAGGTGTGGAAGGTAGTATGGGCCCGTACTACTGAAAGCACAGGACCCATACGCGTATCAGGGAAACCATGACCTCTAGGGTTGGGTTGAGAGAGTTGGTTCCCGGGATAGTGGGAAGTATCTGAGATTTTGTGGTGTTTTTCAGTATGGAGATTCTGAGGCATGTTGGGAGTGGATCCGGGTCAGGATCGGGAACAGGAGAGGGAGTTCCGGGTGGGTCCGTACCGCCGGAGGTTATTGGTCAGATGAGCACGTGCGAGTTAGATGCGAGGATTCGTGAGATCCTGCGTGATGAGATTGCTACGTTGTTCCGGGCTGAGTTGTCGGAGCTGTTCGGGTCGATCAAGACCGCCATGGTTGAGTATTTTGATGAGCGCTATGCAGCTCTCACAGAGACAGCTGCCGCCGTGGCTACAGCGGCTGTAGCAGCGACAGGGGGAGGAGCTAGTCGGGGTTTTCAGTATCGGGACTTCGATAATACGAAGCCTCCCACCTTCGATGGAGTTCAGGACCCGATTGTTGCTATGAGGTGGTTATCGGACGTTGAGGGGTGTTTCTTCACGTGTTCATGTCCTACTTATCAGAGGGTGACGTGTGCTCTGGACCTGTTGAGGCTTGGGGCGAAGGATTGGTGGAGATTGACCACGGGGTCATATTCAGATGCGCAGAGGGCTGCGGTTTCATGGGATCAGTTCAGAGAGATGTTCAGCACTCGCTATGTTCCGCAAGTTGAGAGGGAGAGATTGGATCAGGAGTTCCTTGATCTAAAGCAGGACTCGGTCATTGAGAGGGCGATGTTTTGCCCTGAGTTCGCTTCGGAGCAGGCTCAGATGTCTCGATATCTGAGCATGCTCAAGAGGGACATCAGACAGTTTGTGTCTACGCAGAGGTGCGAGACCTTGTTGGAGTTGCAGGAGGCCGCCAGGCGGCATGAGTTAGAGATTGAGTTGCAGTTGCGTGAGCTGAGGCAGGCTCCAGTGCAGTCGCAGCCGACGCCGAAACGGTCCAAGACCGTTGATGCTAGAATGGGGGATCTGAGCAGCCACACTTGTGGGAAAGGAGGGGCACTATGCGAGGGATTGTCGACAGTCAACGCCGGTTCGGGATTTGAGGATTTGTTACCATTGTCATTAGGTTGGACATTTGAGGGTCAACTGTCCACAACTTGCTGCAGGACCGGTGCAGGCTCCAGCACCGGCCACTTTGAGGATCACAGGTGGCGGTCAAGGTGGAGCGGAGCCCCCAAGGGCTCAGGGTCGTGCTTTTCAGCTTTCAGCAGAGGAGGTCAGAGTAGTGCCAGATGCAGCTGCGGGTATGTTTCTTTCTTGATGTTTTGTTATCTTGTGATTATTGTGGTGTATTGTTTATGTGCTAGTATCTTTGGTAGTTCTCGGTGTGGTATTCATTGTTCTTTGAGGGTTATGGCATGCCTATGGGTTAGTATTGGGAATTTCGTGGGGTTGTTAGTGGAATCAGGCGTTGGTTGGAATGCCTGGTAGCATCTGCTTTTGAGGAGTGGTTAGCTGCAGATTGAGTTTCTTTCGAGCGGGATGATCAGTGTGGAAATGTGTTGTTGTGAGGGTTGCTAGTGCTAGTGGGAATCAGTCCGCGTGCAAGTGTTGGTTTTGTGCAGAGTTGTTCAGGGAGGTCAGTGATGGCGACCAGTGGTTGATAGTCAGTACCCTAAGTGGGGGAGAATTGGAAAATTCTCCGGAAGATCGATGAGCATGTGAGGTTGCTTAGCTGTTTGGGATTCAGCAGTGTTCCGTCAGCCCAGAGTGTAGGCTAGTATGAGTAAGTGTCGGGCATGCGTGGCGGGATACAGACCTGGGGCATTTGTTTATGGAGGGCCTGCGAATCAGGCCGGGATCGAGTATGTATGATGGAGATAGAGTTCAGAACCCCTAGAGGGCTAGAACAGTATGCATGGGAGGATTTTCCAGAGAGATAGCTCGGAGTGATGGATGTTAGTTGAGCGGTCCGGATAGACTGAAGGCCGGTAGGCGTACCAGTCAGGCCGAAGGCTCGGAGAACGGTGCAGCCAGACTGAAGGCACTAGAGGGCGGTCCAGATTGGCTGAAGGTTTTGAGAGTGATCCAGATTGGCTGAAGGCATGTGAAGGCGGTCCAGTCATGCTGAAGACTCTGCAGGTATTGTTGGGTCAGTTCGAGGATATGGATTGTGTCTGTTGCAGTGTGATAGCATTAAAAGGTCTGGCCCCGGGTATTGATCTTGATTGGTGGAGATTGTGCATGGGCTTGAGAGTCCCTGCGATCAGAGTCAGAGCATGTGTGATGGATGGATAGCGGTTACGCTATAAAGGAGTGGTGTAGCGCTGGGCGAGCACCGTGGCAGTTGTCGGAATGACAAGGCGGCCAAAGTGGATTTCCTTGGTAAAGGAAAGAAAGAGGAGTGTAACTCCGAGAGGAAGTGCAAGTTCACGGAAGTGAAAGCGGCAGAGCAGAGTTATGATTAGAGTGATCCGAGTATGATTGTTGAGCAGCGTGTTTGCGGCAGTGGAATGGAAGCACATCCGGTTTGGGATGTCTGCTTAGGTCGCGTAAGGAATTCCGCGGGTGTAGAGCCAATAGGCTCGGAAGGGATGCAGGGAAGGAGTCTTGGGCTCTCAGTGTGATTCTTATCAGGGAATTGTGTATGTAGTAGTGGTTCATCCTGGGGGATGTTTGAAGATGTCATCAGTGTATCGGGTTTTCCCAACCTGAGGGTGCTAGAGCTAGTTCAGTATGTGTATGTGATTGCAAGAGGAGAACTCATGGGAGTTGCTCTGAAGAATGTCTCTTCCTGTCAGCAGAATGATTAGAGTTGGACTCGGATCGGGAATCCGGTGGTGCATGCTTATTTTCTAGATCATATGGGTCTAGAGATGGTTGTGATTTGGAGCAGTGTTGCATCATGAGTAGTACTCAGTTGTTAAGTGGGGTTATCAGAGGGTAAAGTCGGTGGCCGGCTTGAGTCGGTGGTTAGGACACCGTAAGGAGGGAGAAAGTGAGTTTCTGGTTCTTTGATGGTGTTTTGAGGAACCTGGTTGGCTTAATACCAGGTGATGCGTGGCAGGAGTATTTCTATGAGTTGAGTTGTTGCAGGCTTCGAGGACGAAGCCTAATGTAAGTGGGGGAGAATTGTAACATCCCGGAATGTCAAGAGTAAACTTGAAGGGCTAAAAGAGTAATTTGGAAGGGGAACTCGGCGAGTCCATGGGTGGACTCGGCGAGTAGAGTCGCGACTTGGTCACGTGTTAAGTGGCCGACTCGGCGAGTCAGTAGGATGGACTCGGCGAGTAGGCGCTGAATGGAGAAAACCCTAAATCCGGAGGTTGAGCCCTATATAAAGAACATTATGTTCCCTCCCCAGCCTCCTTATCATCCCTTGAGCTCCAGAAACCCTAATTATTTTGTGAGAGAGGATCAAAGTGCATTTGGAGGCTTGGAGAGGTGGTGGTTGAAGAAATCTTGAAGGAGAAGAGGCTTGGAACAAAGGGCTTTGCAAGGATTCGGGTTAATCTTTCCTGGGAGCTTCCTTTTGAGGTATCATTTCGTTGTTTGAGCTGCTTTTGTCTAGATTCTTCATTTTGGGGGTGTTAGAGATCATATCTTTTGGTGTTTTGGAGTTTAGAGGTTAAATCTGAGGTTGCTACCCCAGATCTGGAATGGAGAAAGGATGGAATGCATGAAAGTCTCTGTTTGTGAGTGATTGATGGAGCCATCATGTCCCAAACCCTAGCCCTAATGTGTAAAAGGCCTAGATCTCTTTGGATTCACGTAAACTTTGCCACTTTACGTGATGGATGGGTTGTAGGAGGCTAGATCTTTGTTTTGGATTAATTGCATGGCTTGGAATGCTTCTGTATGGATTCAGACCGGTGGTACTCGGCGAGTCACATGGGTGGACTCGACGAGTTGCTTGAAGATAGGCTGGAACTCGACGAGTTGGAAGAACAACTCGGCGAGTTGGATGAAGATGACCTGGAAATCGACGAGTTAGAAGAACAACTCGGTGAGTAGGTTGAAGATAGCTTTAGACTCGGTGAGTCTGTTCTTGGACTCGGCGAGTCTTGTCGAAGAGTTCTAATCTTTTCTGGTTGAACCGTGAATCGGTGAGTCAAGGGGATGACTCGGTGAGTTGTATGTGAGCGGACTCAGAGTTGTTAAATTCGGCGTGTCTCGGGGTGACTCGGCGAGTTGAGTCGCTGATTGGGGAAGTTCTGAGCTTGGGGACTCGGCGAGTCATCGGGTTGACTCGGCGAGTAGAGTCAGTCAGGGGTTGACTTTGACTTTGTCCAAGGGTTGACCAGTTGTCTTCCAGGGGTATTTTGGTATTTACTGAGTTCAGTGTTTTGGTGTTGTTCAGTGGACGAGTTCGTGTTGGAGTTTGGAGCAGCGGGATCTTATCCTTTCAGTCGTAAGTTTCGAGGTGAGTTATCCTCACTATATCAATAGGGTCTAAGGCACCAAGGCCGACCCTTATCGAATTGAGATCCGGGTATTGTTGTTATGTTATTGCTTTGATATGTTTGCATCCTGGTAGCTAGGATGGTATATGTTAGAGACCTGATTGAGATCGGTATTCTGAGATGTAGGGTGATGCTATGCTAGTGACCGGTTAGGTCGGTATCCTGGTTAGGATGATGATATGTTATGTGATCTGGTTGATCGACTTGTTGACTGTGAATTGCTATATGATTGTATGTTTATGTGCAAATGGTTGTTTGGACTGGAGATGGGTTGAGGCGGGTCCTGCTTTGTGCTGTAGGCCAAGATAACCAGGGCGGACCGGTTGTCCCAAAGGCCCAGCGAGCAGTCCGGATAGGCTGTAGGCCCCAAGAGGGCGGACCAGACGTGCCGAGGCTCGTAGAGTGGACCAGGCCGACTGAAGGCCCAGTGCGGGTGAACCTGTCATACTGTAGACTCAGAGAGTGGACCAGGTGGATTGAAGGCCCGGTGCGGGCAGACCAATCACACTGCAGACTCGAGATATATGGACAGACTCGGAGGGTGGACTAGGTGGACTGTTGGCCGGTGCGGCGGACCAGTCACACAGTAGACCCAAAGTGCATGGCTGTTCTGTGATCGGATATGTTGGCATATTATGCGTGTATGGTACATGTGGTTGGTATTTTGGGGATATCTCACTAAGCTTTCGGGCTTACGGTTGTGGTTTTATGTTTTTCAGGTTCTTCAGGAGACCGTGGCAAGGAGAAGGGGTGATCGTACCGCTCCTCGTGTTTATGTTGTTATGAGATTTTGGGAATACTTAACATAAATTGTATTGAAAACCTTTTTGTAATAACTTTAATGGAATCGGGTTGTTCTCGAAAAAAAATTTGGTTGGTTGAAATTTTTGGTCGTTACAGTGAGATCATCCGGGAGTAGGTGATCAAGATTGTTTGGGGGCAGTTTCCGGAGATGTCGGGTCTATTAAGACCGCCATGGTTGAGTATTTCGACGAGCGCTATGCAGCCATTGCCGAGACGGTTCCCGCGACAGTTTTAATAGCTGTAACGATGACAGGGAAAGGAGCTGATCAAGCTTTCCAGTACCGGGACTTGTTATTGGTGCATATTTTGATGAGAAGAGGGTTGCAGTTATCTGAGATCAGTAGATGATCTGTACTCGTTATATTTCCATAGGTTGAACGGGAGAGGCTAGCATGTGGGTTTCTAGATTTGAGGCTTGGGGGTTTTACTCGAAGTCGAAATGTGCGTCGTAGGGACACCAAAAAGGAGTGATGGTTATGTTCAGCTAGGATTTTGCAGCTGGAAGTGGAATGATTAATTGATGGATTGAATTGTTGTTTTGTAGGGCAAGGATTGCGCCCTCTTAGTTTTTTTTGAGCTCGAAGGAGTGAGAAGGCTTGTGACCCAGGGGCAGGTTGTCTTCCAACTTGGATTCAGTTGGTTGCAGAGGTTGGCAACATTATTTCAGCGCCGGTGAGCACAGGTGGGTCAACGTGGCATAAGTAAGTGTGGAGTCTAGTTTGCTTTGGATCTCTTGCGTTGGGCGGTAAGGATTGATTGTGCAATCTATTATACTTTTGGGATTGTAGATTATGTATTGGGAGTAGTTGTAGCCCGGTTTAGGGCAAAGGTTGTTTCAGCTGCTGCAGTTCAGCTGTGGACGTTTGAGTTGGTAAGTGAGTCAGGGTGCAAACCCTGAAAAGAATGATTCTAAAGCCTGAGAGCGGGAAGTTTATTGGAACACCTTTGGAAAAAGGGGTATTATGTGGGAAGTCTGCGGACAGAGTTTCACAGGATGGTTATTCAGCATTGTTAGGACTCAGTGGTCTTAGCAACCGTTCGTGATTGACGGACGGAAACGCCAATGGAAGTGGCTCGTTGCCGAGGTATTAGTTGGAGCATTTATCTTTTGTTCTTCAGGACATGAGTGTGGGGTCATTCAAGCATTAGTGGCTATCAGTTTCTCTGGGATTCAGGAAGTGTCATCTGGTTCTTAGAAGTGTGTGATCAATTGGGTCTATCTAGTAATGGAGCACTAGTGGGATAGAGTTGGTTGTCATTGGATCGATCGTTGGGAAGCGAGAAGGATTAGGAATCCTCCCTTTTTCATGTATTATGAAGGATTAGTCAAATCTAAGTGGGGGAGTGTACCCCGAGATGCGGAAGTGGGAGAGGTTTTGAAACAAGGATAAGTTTCATAACCCGACAAGGAGAATAGAGGCCCTAGTGGTTGCTTGGTGTTGGGCTGAAGATTCGTTTGAAGATTGCGTCAATGGGCTCGGCTGTTAGTCCATTATTTTGTACTCCGGTTTTGGGCCTGTCCATACCGTAAGCTTGCTAGGTTACTATATAAGTATATGCTTGCATGCATATTAGGTTAACAATAATGACATTACGATTGATCTAGACGATTACGATAGCATTCCAGATTTCTTTATCGTTCTTGTAATCTTCCAACCCTCTACAGTTGATGTTCTTGATCGAGCTCTTCTGAGGGTTTATTTTATAATCATTCAACCTGTTTGATTCATCGTTGAGTTGTTCTTTATTTCGCATTCGTTCTTACTGTTTAAATATTTATTCACCTGTTTAAGATCTAATCGATCTTCAAGATTAAGTTTTAATCTCATCAATTGGTATCAGAGCAGGAGGCTGTGTAATCGATACACATCTTTTCTTGGAAAAGGTTTTAATTAGGGTATTTCCGCAATTACTAATATTTATTGAGTCGTCATCTCATTATTGACGTATCTTGATATTTATTGTTTTGCCCTAATCTGAGTTATTACAAGTCTGATCTTTTAACAGGTTTTTTCGATCATAATGGACGAATCGCAATCAAATCCTATCAATATTTCCAACAGCATCGGTTCGTCGATGAAGATTCCAATCCTATATACCCACGATTATGAAGTCTGGACGCATCACTTCGAAGACTATGTTATAGGATCTGAGGATAATGGATACCTCATATGTGAAGCAATCATCAATGGACCTTTTGCTCATTCTGCAACGTCAAGAATTGTTAAAACTCAAAAGGAGTATAACGATCTGCTGAAGGATGTCAAAGATATTGCACAAGATGAAAAGGATAAATTCCAGTGTAATATCAAGGCGTTAAGATTGATAAGATTCGCTCTTCAGTCCGACACCTTTAGGTTGGTCAGCTCATGCACGACGACAAAGGAAGTTTGGGATAGACTTCGTGAACTGTACTCTACAGATGAGGATCTTGAACATTCTATCCAAACCTTGCTCTTATCTGAGTTTGGTGAATTCAGGCAAGGAGCCGAAGAAACCGTGACCCAGACGTTCGATCGCTTCAATCATCTTCTCAGCAGGATGATCAAACATGATATCGAAAGGAAGCTTATCGAGCAGAAGGTTACGTTCTTAAATGGTCTAAGGTCAGAATGGAGAGCAGTGGTGTCAACGGTCAAAGCCCATGAGCAGTTTAAATCATATTCTTTGGCGAAACTGGTGGGTATTCTCAAGTCTCAGGAGAAGATTGTGCTGCAGGAAAAGAACGTTGTTTCAAGCCTAGGTTCTCTGGCCCTCCTGTCAAAAAGTAAAGTTGTGATGGAGGATGAAGACTTCAACTTGGAGGAGTATGACCTCACATCTGAGGATTATGCTATGATGGTGTCTAACCTCAAGAGGTTCATAAAGAAGAGATTCCCCAGCAACAAAAACCGAAACTGGCAGGGGAGTTACAGTTCAGAAAAGGTTAATAATGAACCGAAGGTTGAAGAGCCCAAGAAGGAACCGAAAGCAGATGGTGATTCAGGAGTAAGCTGTTACTACTGTGGAGGGAAAAATCACTATGCTAAGGATTGTGTCCTCAAAAAGATGGCTGAAAAAGATGAGGAAAAGGATGAGGAAGCTTTGCTACAGGAAAAGCTTGATGAGATGAGGAAGAAGAAATCTACCGCTAACCCTTCCATGAATGCTCTTATTGTGCAGGGTTCGGTTGCTGATGACGAGTTCGGTGGAGTTGAAGTTTGGTCAACCGACTCAGAAGATGATGAAGTGAGGAAGCCTTCGCATGGAAAGGCTTGTGTGGAAAAGGAGGAAAGCAGTGGAGGACGGTGCTTGATGGTGTCCGATGTATCTCAGATGAGGGGATACAACACTGATGGAGGAATCGATGAACCGAAGGAGCAGCAGGACATGTGCTTTGCGGCCAAACCGCTCAGCGTGCAGTTCAACGACCTCGATGAACTGATCAAGAAACTACAATCGGTCTTTGTTTCATTTAAAGTACCACAATCCTCATATGAGAAAGAACTAAAAATGTTAATACAAGAATTTCTCATCCAGATAGTAGCTTAACTCAAACTCGAGTCACCAATTCTAACCTAACTGATCAATTAAGCAGGGTGTGATCGAAGAGTGAGGAGCGGCGCATGTGGATCGAGTTGAAGGAGTCTGAATTAGTTAAAATTAAAGACGAAAACATTTATTTACAAAGAGACAATTTAAAATTGTTAAAACAGCGGAATGTTTTTTGTTTAATTGCAAAACGTCTTTATTCTAATATTACTCAGCTTCACTTGGACTGTGAAATAGGACAAAAGATCCATCGCATGATTTTGCCCTTCCTTGAGTTTAAGGAGGATGAAATTGATGCCGAAGCCTATAATTGTGAAAGTATGATATCATCTGATGACGTCAATCTGACCTACATGTATGGACTAGATAAAATAGAATCTTTCATTAAATCCAAGGACCACAAGAACATGCTTAAAAATCTTTTGGATGAAAATGATAGACTTAAACTGAGAACTGAAACCATACAAAAATTTGACTCTTTAAACGCCAACTTGAGCTCAGAAAACAAAATTGATGTTGAAAATGCATCTGAGCTTAATGAGGACGACAACATGAGTGAAATTTCTGTAGAGGACACGGTTGATTGCTCCGAATTTGTAAAAAGCGAATCTGAAAACCATAAGAATCTAATTTCTGAAAATTCAGTGGAGTTCGCTCGATTGTCCCAACAAAAGTCCCCGATCTTAGTAGAGAAAGTGGATGTATATCAAAAGGTCCAGACTACTCCAAATCAAGTGTACAAGGTCACTGGAGTAACCGAACATCAGAACGCTGAACTCACAGCTATTGTAAACGAAGACAATGCTGATGGATATGATGAGTTCTTCTGGTCAGCTCCAATCGATAATGCAGATGAAACTGTAGGCTTATCAGAAAGAACCTCATGGATGAGTAAAGGTAGATATATACCAGAACCTCTGAACAAGTCGGATAATTTCGATGTGCCAAGTACTAGTGGAATGAAAGACATTCCTCAAGAGAATGGAAGTTCTGTAAAAGAAGACATTCCTTCTAGTTCCACAGTTCAAAGTGAAACTCCCAAAACTCAAAGTGAACTAGCTAAGGAGAAACCGAAAATGAAAGCCAATATCCATCATCAACCGAAGTAGATGAGGAATCTGAAACGTGAAAGGAACCAGAGATACAGGAAGAATCTCTCTAAAAGAAAACAATTCTGGCAATCCCAGAATGCATATTTCTCACATCAAGACAAGAATCTAAAGTTTGAGAACAATCATGTCAAAAAGCATGAGAGTCACAACAACCGAAAGCCAAGGTTCGGTTCAGAAGAAAATACCAACCGAAAGTAAAGGTTCGGTTCTGAGAATGACTCCAACCGAAAGCATAGGTTCGGTTCACAGAACGACTTCAACCGAATGCAAAGGTTCGGTTCTGAAGTCAAAAGAGATCAAAACTCTAAGGTCAGTCCCACCAATAATCAAAAGCAAAAGGTTCACCTAGAGTCTCCAGTCAAGAAGTCATCTCAATCTAAGTCCATTCCTTCTCATTCATCTAATTCTTCTAATTCTTCCAATCCATCTAGCTCTAAAGCTCATTCTGTTCATTCCCAAAAATCTCATTCGTCAGCTGAACAAAAAGGCATACAGAAGGTTGATGCATCCAAACCAGAGTCTAAACCAAACGCACCTAATCCTAACAAAATCAAAGTTTTTACCATTAAAAAGAAAGATGAAACAACACTTATAAAACGAACATATCTTGTTGACATCTCTCTTACTATTCCTGTTCCCATGAAAGGCTCACGAGGACCCAAAAAACTTTGGGTTCCTAAATCTGCTTAACTTTTATAGGTTATAAGTGACGAGCAGTTCGACGAAGAATGGTACATCAGCAGTGGCTGCTCGCGTCACATGACAGGGAGGAAAGAAGAGCTCAGGGAATACAGATCTCTTTCAAATGGTGGCAACGTCAAGTTTGGAAACAATTCTTTCGGCACCATAAAGGGATATGGAATGATAACTAACGGTGATTTTACTATAAGGAAGGTGGCATATGTGGAAGGACTTCAACACAACCTCATCAGTGTATCTCAGCTTGTTGGAGGTACAGGTCTCAAAGTCTCATTCGACGATGAAGGTTCTGAAATCATTGAGAAGAAGACAAAGAAAGTAATTCTCAAGTCGGAACGCAAGGGTGAAATGTTTCCTCTAAATCTTAAACCCATCAAAGGAAACCCAGCTATATGCCTGTTATCAAAAGCTCAATCTGACGAAAGCTGGTTGTGGCACCGAAGACTCTCTCATCTCAACTTCAAAGATATTAACAAACTTGTCACTAGAGGTCATGTTCGAGGCCTTCCACTGCTCAAGTTTGACAAAGATCATTATGCGAAATGGGGAAGCAGAGTCGTCAAAGTCATCCATCTATAATTAACACAAAAGTTGTTGAACCACTTGAATTACTTCATATTGATTTGTGTGGTCCATCATCTATCGAAAGCATCGGTGGTAGCAATTATATTCTTGTTATTGTTGATGACTTTTCACGATTTACATGGGTGTTCTTTCTAAAGCTCAAATTTGAAGCGACTCATAAGCTGAAATTGTTCATCAATCAGATTGAAGTACAGCTCAAGAAGGTCGTTCGCAACATCAGGAGCGACAACGATCTGGAATTCAAGAACAGGGAATTTGAAGAATTTCTAGCAGAAAAGGGAATAAGTCACAACTTCTCAGCTCCCTACACACCTCAACAGAACGGAATTGTCGAAAGACGAAACCGATCTTTGTGTGAAGCTGCCCGAACTATGCTAAGTTTCGCTTCCTTACCTCTTTATTTTTGGGCTGATGCTATTTCTGCTGCTTGTTTTACACAGAACAGGTCCTATCTCAACAAGGGATTCACGCTCACACCTTATGAGATTCTCAACAACAGGAAGCCCAATGTGAAATTTTTCCATGTGTTCGGCTCACGGTGTTTCATCTTTAACTCTAAAGAGCACCGCAATAAGTTCGATGTCAAAGCTGACAAGGGAATCTTTCTAGGCTACTCTCTCACATCCAAAGCATACAGAGTCCTCAACAAGCGTTCGAGAAAAATCGAAGAAACATATTACGTGACCTTTGACGATAACTATGTCAAAAAGCTACAAGCCAAAGAAGATACTGCCGGGGAAATCTTTCCTCAAACTGGCCAGGTCACAGTCTCGATCGCTAATCTATTCGAGAAGTTTATGGAGCTATTTGACGAACCAGAGAAAGCTACTCTCTCAGAAGTAGGAGCAACAGACAACAAGGTAGACCATATGAAGCAAATTGTCGAAGAAGCTGCCAGGAGAATGAACGAAGGAGGATCGAATTCTGATGAACCTCCATCCAACGATGCTTCAGTTGAGGGGGAGCCAAGCTCATATGCTGAGGGGGAGCCATGCTCTACAACTGCAACCGAAAATACTTCCTCAACCGAAAGTGCTTTACCAACCGAAGGTGCATCAACGCCTGAATACCAAGCACCACAAGAAACCTCTGAACTTCAATTTTCTCCAATCATTCAAGAAAGCTCATCTATCGAGGGGGAGCAAGCTGATATGACGCTCGACAATGAAAGCCAATCCGAGCCAGAAGAAATGATCAACGCTGAACTAGACCCCTCCTTTGATCCAAACTACCCTCCTCTTGTCAAATGGACCAGAGATCATCCTATCTCTCAAGTGGTTGGTGATGTCTCTGAAAAGGTCCTGACCCGATCACAACTCAAGGCAAAGCAGACATCCTTATTTTCAAAGGTTGAGTTTTGTATGTTTAACTCATTCGTATCAAAAGTTGAACCGAAGACAGTTAACACTGCTCTCGATCACTCCGATTGGGTTCAAGCAATGCAAGACGAACTGAATGAATTTGAAAGGAACAAAGTCTGGCGCCTGATTCCAACTCCTCAAGATGCCTCGGTTGTTGGTCTCAAATGGGTCTTTAGGAATAAAATGGACAAGGAAGGGAATGTTATAAGGAACAAGGCTCGTCTAGTGGTAAAGGGATATTGTCAGGAGGAAGGCATCGATTATGAAGAGACTTTCGCTCCTGTAGCTAGGCTGGAATCGGTAAGAATCTTTCTTGCTTACGCTGCCCACAAAAACTTTGAAGTTTTCCAAATGGACGTCAAGTGTGCATTTCTTAATGGAGAACTCGAAGAAACCGTGTATGTGGAGCAATCTCCGGGGTTTATGAATGAAAAATATCCAAATCATTGCTACATTCTGGATAAAGCTGTGTATGGCCTCAAACAAGCTCCGAGAGCCAGGTATGAAACGCTAACTAAATTCTTAAAGATGTCTAAATTCAAACAAGGTTCGGTTGACCCAACCTTCTTTCGCAAAAAGGAAGGTAACCACCTTATGATAGTTCAAATTTATGTCGATGACATCATTTTTGGCTCAACGAATCCCAGCCTAACACCTGAATTCAGAAAGCTGATGGAGACTAAATTTGAAATGAGCTCAATGGGTCCTATTAACTTTTTCCTTGGATTAAATATTAGACAGGGACCCGAGGGCATCTTTATGAATCAGGAAGCTTACACGAAGACTCTCCTAGCAAAGTTTGGTATGATGGGAGACTCCAAAGTCAAAGTCCCAATGGCATTCGGCACCAAGCTAACTCCATCCCTAGACAAACCGGTCGTTGACATCACGTTCTATCGTCAAATGATAGGCTCACTAATGTATCTTACTGCTAGCAGGCCTGACATCATGTTTTCTGTGTGTTATTGTGCTCGATTTCAGGGAAACCCACGCGAATCACACATGCTTGAAGTGAAGAACATTCTACGCTATCTGAAGCGAACTGCCTCCTTAAGTCTATGGTATCCTTTCAACTCAGGCTTTTTCGTTCAAGCCTATTTAGATGCAGACCTTGGAGGATGTGGACTCGACAGAAAAAGCACCACTGGCGGCTGTCAATTCCTTGACAGGAAGTTGGTTAGCTGGCAATCCAAGAAACAAACGTGCGTGTCGTTGTCTACTGCCGAAGCAGAATACATAGCCGCTGCATCCTGCACCTCTCAAGTGATTTGGATCCAGAGTCAACTTCGAGACTATGGACTCAATATGAAGAAGATCCCACTATATTGTGACTCGCAAAGTGCAATTAGGATCTGTCATAACCCAGTGCAACACTCTAAAACCAAACACATAGCACTGAGGTATCACTTCATCAAAGATCACGTGGAAGATGGAAACGTCGAAGTTCATTTCATAAGAACCACTGATCAACTGGCTGACGTCTTTACCAAAGCTCTTCCTGAAGCCTCATTCAACAGAATATTGCAAGGGCTAGGTATGATGGAATCAGAGTCAGTACCTCAAACTACCTCTCAACCTCAACCGTAAGAAGCGAAACTGACCGAACGTTCGGGTTCGGTTAAATCATCTGACTCGCTCAAACACCACAAAGTGTCCCTAGAAGCATGCTGCTGTATGTGTCTCAAGCCTCATAAGATTCTGAATAAAAAGCCTTCAGGACCTGGTATTTACAAACCTTGTCTTCCCAATAAGGCTACTACGTTTATTCTAATCGTTAGCTACCTCACTCTCTTCTCACATGAGTTAAGAGTTTTTCTGCTTGGTCCTTATTTTCGCAGCAGAGGTACTTTAATTTCTTACACCATCTCCATTACATTTCTCCATTATATTCGTTTCATCAACGTAACCCTTGAGACTCTCAGAAATTACCACTGAGGTTTATGGTTACACAACATCTGTGTTTGTGATCTTAGTTTCGTGTCACTACGAGCTGAGTGAAACCCAAAATTCAACACCTAACGAATTGACGGTGAACAATTAATCTGCTCAAGTTTTCACCAACGAATTGACGGATGTATCCTACTAAAATCTCAATTTTTTTTTTGTGTGTGATTCCTATGAAATTGTTAAAAACCATAACATTTCTTCCCTTGGGATCCAGTTTTTAATTTTTTTTGAGATTTTATCTTTTCCAAGCAATTTAAAATTAATTCCTACCTACTTGTTCAACAGACTACACCGGTCTCACAAGTACTTTGTTCACTTTCTTTCTTATTTCAAGATTAGAATTGCTGAATGAAAGCGAAAGCCACCTTTACTTAGCCTAATTAAAAGAAGCCTTTCAACATTTCTTCATAAATGTTTGATCGTAATTCAACGGGAATCCACATAAACACTTTAAGGTCTCTCTTGATCTTGAAGGAAGAGATTCGTGCCCGGGATCACTTGTTTCGTGTCTTTATTGACATCACATTTATTCCTTAAAAGAGTTGCTTTATTCTTTTTTTTTACACTCTTAGCACGAAAATCTTTGATTTTCAAAAATTCCGTTACTAATTATTACAGGCTGTATTATTGCTTTGGTGGTTAATTATGAATCTGTGGTCAAAAATAATCCACGTGGGTATTTAATTCAAAAGATGCCATTTAAAAGATAAGACGAAAGGTTGCTGACTCGGCGGGAGTTAAAAGGATTGAATTTCAAACGACGGTAAAAACGGGGCGTGTGTGGATTTGAAACGCCCATACTTTTACTGACATCATGGACGCGTGTGCGAATTTCAAGGGATTTCTCTCTGGCACTTAATGGCGCGTGAGGATTTGAAACGGTTTTCTTCTGAAACGGCGCTTGTTGGGTGGCGTGATCCTAGGAATCTGACACTCTCTCTCCTACGTGATCATCGCATAGAAGATTTGAAGCGATTTTTCTCTCTCCATTCCCTCACTATAAAAGGCAGTCTACACTCTCATTTACCTTTTTACTGCTTCCGGATTTTCTAGAGAGCAAAAACTCCCAAAAGCTTCACTGTTCATCTTCTTCTCCTACTACCTTCAACAATGGCGGAATCATCCTCAGTCCATGCCACCTCCCACATCCTTCCTATTCGTCCTCAACAATGCCTGGTGATCGATCTCAACCCTCTGGCGTACGACTCCTACATGTCGCCGATCATCGAGTGCCTGAAGTACTCCCAAATCGCTCCGGCTCTCTCCAGGATTGAGTCTGTGCCCATGGCGACTCTCTCGCAGGTTTATGCGACTGCCTATTACGACAAAGTAGTCGAGCGGGTGTTTTTCGAGATTGTTGAACACAAGACCTCCGTTTCTCGACAACGTTTCTGCACAATGCTAGGGTTGGCTGTTGACCCATCGAGAATAAATCCGGAGACGATTCCGGTTGGGCATCTGTATAGCATGTTTTACAATATGGGGTACACGGAGGTCCTCACCTCCATCGCAAAGTTCAAGAAATCTTGCTTGCCGCCACAATGGAACGGCATGATCACAGTCCTCTTCAAGGGCTTATCAGAACGGAGCTCAGGATCCGATGGTGCTAGTCGACTGTTCCTGTCGATCATGTATGCAGTTTACAACGGGGTCAACTTAGATTTTGGGTTGGTTCTCTGGCAACAGCTCATCCAGAGCCTTTCTTCTTCATCACAACATTCTGAGGTATCGTATGCCCGGTTCTGGATTTTAATCACAAAGTGGGCAATGGATAACTTCGACGTTCCCACTGCTGCTGGTGCATCGATGTCTTCAATCGGTACGTTTCATACCAAGAAGATCATCGTCTCGGATGCATCTAAATTCTTGTTCATTGGCTCTATTCCGGAGACAATGTATGGCGACGTTCCCTCTGACAGCAGGCTAATCCGGACGATCAAGGAGTTCAGGGCAACTGGACCTAGGGAACTAACACCAGAAATGCTCAAGTCCATCCATGATGCTGACAAACCGGTGAACAGGGGCAAAAAGGCGGACAAAGGGAAGCAAGTGACCAAAGCTGCTAAAGGTCCTTCTCCCAGGAAGAGGAAACCAACGAAACCTGCCCAGTCACCGCAGCCGATGAGAAGGAAGACTCGACCGAAGCGAAAACTTCTTATCCCTTCCTCTTCGAGTGACTCAGAAAACGAGAGTTCGGGTTCGGACGGCTCTCAAGGAGGCGAAACCCCTTAAAGAGGCAACACACCACCCCGATCCCCTACCCCAGAGATGGAACTTCATAATTCACTAGTTCCTTCACCTCCTCAAACCATCCCTACTTCCATTCCGACCATAATCCCCACTACCACTATTTCTCCAACCTCTTTCCCTATACCACCACCTATTTTCACAGATACCACCACAACCACTACCAAGGTTCCAACCAACGTATCTGATACGGGGGTTCATACCACTACAATTGAAACACCACCCGTAACTGAACCACCTCAAACCGAAACCCAGCATACAACCGAACCTACCCATACTCAACCACCACCCAAAACTACCCCCACACCCACTCAACCTGACCCTACCAAAACCACCACACCCCCAGCTTCACCACCCCCACCATCTCCAGATCATGCCTCTGATGGAGATAACCCGTTTCTTGGCGGTGAAAACGTGAACTTCGATTCGGTCTATTTTAGTCCGTTTCAGGTTCAAAGTGAAGAAGAGGATGATGCTCTAGTGACAAAGAAACATCTGAAGGAGCTAAACGAGAAGGTTGATCTGCTTCTTGCGTCATCCACAAACGCTCAATCATCTCTCTCTGAAGCCGCTCTTCAGAAGATTGTTGATGCCTTCTCCAGGGCTCAGCATGATTCGGTAGCTTCAGCCACTGCCGCCATAGACGCCTCCACAAAAGCATGTGAGGCTGCGACCGGAAAAGTCGATAAACTATTCTCCAACGCTTCTTCTCTGTTGAAGTCCCTACAGGAGAGCGCCGATGCCACAAAGACAACGTTGGAACCAATCGTTCAGCAGTTGGCCAAGTTCGTCTCAACGGAGTTGACATCGTTCGCTACTCTTTGCCAAACCATAAGCGACCACAACTCGGCCCTTCGTGCCTTAATTGATGAGCGCCTCACTAAGCTTCAGGAGGATCTCGATCCACTATCAAACATCCTAGAAGCACACGATCCAATACTCAATCATTCGGTGAGGCGAACACTTGCTGAAAAACTTGCTCCTGCCATGGACCTTCTCAGCAAAATCGAAGGTATACCTAGTTTCGTGTCCGATCCGAAACAAGGGGGAGAAGTAAAGTCCGGATCGAAACCACCTCCTTCCTCCAAAGCTACTCACACAACCGAACCACCTCAGACTGGTCAAGCTTCGGGTTCGGGTGTGAAGCGTAAAGGCAAAAACATAGCTGAGGAAGAAGATGAAGATGAAGATGATGAAACCATTGCGGACATGTTGAAACGTAAAAACAGTCGCAATGTGGATGATGATGTAAATCGTGTGGCGCGAGAGGCTGAAGAAGCCGAACGCAAGCAGAAGGAAGCCCACGATCTCCTCGAGAGCAGGAAGACTCTCTTCCCTGCCTGGACTCGGGAACACATGATTAAAGAGGCCATAGATACTCCTAGCATCTTATGGCTCGAGCCGGTGATCTCGTTCGACTGCTATAATTCTGTCGATTCGCAGTTCGACATGCCGTTGACTCGAAAGGCGTTTATCTTCCACGCCTTCTCAAACATTTTTCAAGTCCCTCATCCGAACCCTGAGGTGGATAGGGAGTTGATCGAATTCTATCTGAAGGCTGCTCGTCCTCAGTATCTAACATGGAGCACCCAGAAGATAGTGAACGTTCGGGTCTTAAAGCCTTACACCGAAGGAAGGTTCATAAACGTTCGGCTCAAGGTGATTCGAGGGTCTGCGAGAACTGAACACCTTATATCTTTGGCAGACTTACCGAATCTAAATCCTCATGATTGGATTGTATTGCATAATATCCTTTTGACTGATGAAGCCGAATATGGTCCCATTATAGACCATATCAAAAGGATGTTAGTTTGCTACATCATGGAGGTTGCCCTAATGGATCAGGAGGTTGCCACAGTCTTCAAGAAGAAACCGAAGATAGCTCCTGTGGGATCGGCCAGTGATCTCAATCAAATGCAAATGGGCAAGATTGATCCGAGACGTAATTCGGTTATGTTCACTAGAGCTGAAGGACAGAAGTGTCTCTTCGCTTTAGCTGACAAACATCTTTACACCACTGCTTGTCTAGAGCATGTGTTATCGATCATTCGAAGGTGTAAAGAGAATGCAGCTGATGATGTCAAGTACTTCAACGACATGATCCAGTGGTACATCAGGTTTAGACAGACAATACTTGCTCTCACCAAGCGTCTGTTCAACACTGTGAAGAAGGTACCTGCTTCAGCTGCTGGCCCAAGTAACAAGTGAAGATCTCGCTCCAATTGACGCAAAGGGGGAGATTGTTGGGCTGAAGATTCGTTTGAAGATTGCGTCAATGGGCTCGGCTGTTAGTCCATTATTTTGTACTCCGGTTTTGGGCCTGTCCATACCGTAAGCTTGCTAGGTTACTATATAAGTATATGCTTGCATGCATATTAGGTTAACAATAATGACATTACGATTGATCTAGACGATTACGATAGCATTCCAGATTTCTTTATCGTTCTTGTAATCTTCCAACCCTCTACAGTTGATGTTCTTGATCGAGCTCTTCTGAGGGTTTATTTTATAATCATTCAACCTGTTTGATTCATCGTTGAATTGTTCTTTATTTCGCATTCGTTCTTACTGTTTAAATATTTATTCACCTGTTTAAGATCTAATCGATCTTCAAGATTAAGTTTTAATCTCATCACTTGGTTTGAGAGTTGTGTTGATTGGGGATCCGGTGAAACTCCCCAACATAAGAAACATGTCTTCTGGGTGCTTGATAGCAGAAGTTTGGGAACCAGGTTGGAGTTCTAGTCAGGAATCGAGTTCAGTTCGAGTATTTGGTCGAGGGCGTTCTCGACTCTTAGGGTTTTTGGATTGATAGATTGAGGGTTTTGTTAGATGACAGGGCTCAGATGTGCGTTCAGAGTGGGAGTGCAGGTTATTTAGTGTATGTGGTAGACACACGGGTTAGGGAATAGACCATGGATTTTCGAGAGGTTGGACGATCGACATGAGGCCTAGGGTTAGGCTGGGGGATATGGTCCACAGAGTAGATCAGGAGTTCGAAGCCCCAAGTGGGTGAGAATAAGATGCATGGGAGAGAGCATCAGGAAGGGGGTCCAAGGAGATGCTGAATGGTTTAGAGCGGTTCGGATAGACTAAAGGCCAGTGGGGCGTACCAGTCAGACCGAAGGCTCGGAGAATGGTCCAGACAGGCTGAAGGCCCAGAGAGGTGGTCCAGACATGCTGAAGGTTCTGAGAGTGGATCCGAATGGGTATTCGTCATTTTTGGGCAGGTATGGGATTAGAATACCCTGTCATTCAGGTTCTGGGAATCAGGTTAGATCTTTTCTTAGTCATTTATGGCATTTGGATGGGGTTGAGGTGGTCCTACTCTATGCGGTAGGCCAAGATACCCGGTGTGGGCCGACTGGAAGTTGTAAGCACAGAGGCTCAAAGGGAGCGGTAGGGTTGAGGCGGTAGGCCAACAAACCCTGAGAATTTCAGCTCGATAGTTGAATTGATTAGACATGATTGGTATTCCAACTAGAAGAGGTGGTATGGGCTAGATATGAGTGGCGTACTGGTTGGCCGGTAGTGGTAGGCATGTTGATGATGGTTTGAGTTATTGTGATGTGTCTTGGGTTGGTTTCATCTGTGATAGAGCCATAGTGTGTCTGAAGTAAGGAGAAGATGGGTCTCTAAAGACCAGGTAGGATGTAAGGCTGACATGGGTCATGTAACATTAATTATGTTGGCAGGAGTTGGTGACAAGGCGTGGAACTGCTGTTTGGGTGTGTGTTTTGGTTCGGTAATCGGTGAGGTGTCCGATGTTCGGGTTGTGGGTAGAGAAGTTGGGACCAAGGAGGTTTCGAATTCACTTAAGAAACGTCATATGGTAGTAGGAAGAGTTGAAGTGGGTTTATCACTCAAGATTCATGTGTGGTAGTAGTTTTTGTATCGTTATGTTGTTCGTTGATGAGAGGAGCGTCGATTAGGCCCTTCGAGTGGCGGAGGAAAGTGGATATCTGTAGGGTCGGAGTATTGGGCAACTGAAGTGATGACAGTAGTGTCGATCAGTCATCAGGAGCATTCCAGTCAGGAGGTGAGGGCCGGGGAGGGCATACCAGGCTCATGTTGTGGGCTCAGAGGTAATCCAGACCTATGCTAAGGACCTCGTAAGGGTATTCCAGTCATAGGCTGTGGGCATATATATTATGTTAGTTATGTCTGTTGTAGGAGCGTGTTCGGGTTGGATGTATTGTTGAAGATTCGGGGGAGTTGCACTCGGTTGTGACGAATCTGAGGATGGTGGATGAGATGCAAGGATAGATCCTTGGATCTCCGGTTGTGAGTAGACCCGAGTTATGTTCATGGAGGTTTTCCAACCTAGGGTATTCCATCCTAAGGATGACCGGACCCTATGATGGACTGGATTTGATATGTTTGGTATTCCAACCCGAGGGTTGATTGGGCCAAACATGTGTGGGATACGAGGGTATTACCTCCTAGGGATGATTGGAGCCGTCGTAGGCTCGCCTGCTATTCCAGCCCGAGGCTATTTGGGCCAGGCATGAGTGTTCATATTCATTAGTGGATTGATTATGTATGATATTCTGAGAGCTGAAGGATGCATCATCCTGTCAGCACGGAAAGGGACTAGATTCAGGAAGGGGACAAGATGAGTTTCCAAAATTGCAAGTTACTCGGGTTATCGCCAGTTTTGGAAAAAGGAAGATAGATTAGTACTGTGAGAGAGCCCAGTGAATTATAGTAGTATCTAACTTTCGCAAGTCATGAAAGTGTGTTCATGACAGGAAAGTGGTAGTACCATCGGGTGATAGTTGGATTGATGTGTGCTAATATTAAGGAGAAGAGGCCGGTGGCCGGCTTGCAGCGTTAGGCAGTGATCCTGCACAGGAAACAGTTGTCGTAGAAAAGATGCGGTAATAGTGTCTGAAGAGACATGAGTTGGTTGGGTGGTTGGAGGCTACAATGCAAGAGTGTCATCCTACAAATCGTGTGCTGCAGCAGGCTTCGAGGACGAAGCGTAATTTAAGTGGGGGAGAGTTGTAACATCGCAAACTTCAGAATTATATTTTATGGGCTTATGTGTAAATTAAGGAGTCTACTCAGAAAGTAGGTATGCCTACTGGTTGAGTTGGAGCGGGTGTTGGCCACGTGTTAAGTGACCAAATCGCTGAGTCGGCGGCTGGACTCGACGAGTTGGTGTTGGGAAGGTGCTCATGCTACTTCGTGGTCTTAGAATAGACCAGGATATCATCAATAAAAATGATCACAAACCGATCCAGCATCAGCCTACACACCCTGTTCATGAGATCCATGAACGCTGCTGGGGCATTGGTGAGCCCATACGGCATCACCACCAACTCATAATGCCCATATGGAGTCCTAAAAGCCGTCTTCGGTGTATCCTCATCTCGAATCCTCATCTGATGATACCCGGACTGAAGATCAATCTTGGAGAACCAAGACGCACCCTAAAGCTGATCAAATAAATCACCGACCCTCGGCAAGGGATAACGGTTCTTCACCCGTTATTTCGTTCAACTCCCTGTAATCAATGCACATACTGTGCGATCCATCCTTATTTTTCATAAAAAGGATCGGTGCTCCCCACAGAGAACTGCTCGGACGGATGAACCCTTGATCTAACAGCTCTTGAAGCTGCGTAGATAACTCCTGCATCTCAGTTGGTGCCAACCGATACAGCGCCTTTGCTATTGGAGCAGCACCCGGAACTAAATCAATACGAAACTCCACCTGCCTCTCCGAAGGCACTCCTGGTAGCTCTTCAGGGAAGACATCCCGAAACTCTTGCACAACCGGCACACTGCCTATATCCGTCGTGGTCTCAACCCACGTATCTGAGATGTAAGCCAGATATCCCGTACAACCCTGTTGTAGAAACCTCCTTGCCCTCGCAGCCGAACAAAGAGTTGGCCCCCGCGAGGCTCTCTCACCATGTATCACCAGTTCTCCCCCACTAGGGGTTCGAACCCTAAACAACTGGCGCTCGCAATCAATCATGGCCCCATTGGTCCCTAACCAGTCCATATCAACAATCACCTTCAATCCTCACAACGGTATAGGGACTAATCAACACGAATCCTCTCGCCAAGCACATTCAGGCCACAATCCCTATACACCCTCGCAGCACTCACAGTGTGGTCATCTATAATCTCTACCTCGAGCGGGGATTCCAGAGCTCCTGGCGTGTCCCAGAACTTCTTGCTAAGTGCAAGAGACATGAAAGATCGGGTAGCACCCGAATCAAACAAAACATGCACCGACATACTATTGACCATAAAGGTCCCTATACGAGCACAATGCATATAAAATAGGCACTACGGATAAACATAAAGTAGAGAAGAATGAACACGTACCAGCCACAACGTCAGGTGCGGCCCGAGCCTCCTCGGTAGTCAGCTAAAATGTGTGGCTCTTCACCGTTGGAGCTTCCTCCTTAACATGGCAACCATTGATAATCCTCATAGTGGTGGGCGCGGGCACCGCCACTGGTCCTCTCCCTCCCTGCAACCTCGGACAATAAGCCTTTTTATGGCTAATCTGGTTGTAGTGGAAACATATCAAGCCCTTCTTGCGGCAACCCCTGCTCACCAAGCCCTGCTGACCACAAGAGTAACATCCCGGTATCCCAGTTGTCCGACAAGCCCCACTATGAAACCTCATGCACTTGGCACACCGGCCCCGACCCTGTTGGCCTCTGCTAGAAGCATCGGAAGTCTTAGGCTTCTTAGCCTGACCCACAACTGCATTCGCCTGCTCTGGCTTCCGCTTGGTGCAGATGTCCAACTCCATATCTCGTTCCCAGGCCTTCTCTACCATCTCATTCAGGGTTTTGCACCCTGTAAAGCTCACAAACTCCCGGAAAGCATCCCTCGGCATGGAATGATATCGGGTCCGCATCATCTCCTCATCGATAGCATACTGTGGGATCAACAAGGCCCGTTCCCTAAACTTTGCGGTGATCTCCGCCACAGTCTCGGTGGTCTGCTACAAATCATGAAACTACCTTACTAACTATTGCAACTTAATAGGTGGTGCAAACTCGAAGTCGAAACGTCGAAAAAACTCAGCCCACGTCATCACAGCCACACCGACTTCCCCCACATGTCTCGTAACCTCGCCCCACCAATCCTGGGCCCTATCTTTGAGCATACAAGAAGCAAATCCCACGTCTTCCACATCCGATCAAGAACTCGTGTGCTAGGCGTTCTCAATGTCTTCCACCCAGCGTCGGCTAACAATGGGATCCCTGACCCCAAAGAACTCTGGTGCCCCATTTGCCTTGAACTCCCGAAACGAGGGAGTTCGGCGCCAACCTGACCCGAAACAATTTCATCCCTGAATGTCCTGAATCTTTCCTCCATGATCTCCATCGTGCCCTTCTTGATCGTCCTAAAATGAATGGGGTAGAATCAAGGATGCCTCTGGTAACCTCGGTTGCAATGATCTCGCGTAGCCACTCATCAAAGACATCGGTGGTATCGCCTGACCCAGCCCTGGATCCAGATCCCGATCCTAATCCTCCTGCTCCAAATTGTGTCACCACCATGCTGAACTGAAATGTTATAAATCACAATGATCAAGATTTTATATAAGGCGGGGGGGGGGGGGGGGGGGTCTTCCCACACCGGTCCTCCTTGAAGTCGTCAGATCTAACACTAGTTTGGGTACAGGTCCTGTGCTTCCCGTAGTACGGGCCCAATACTACCTTCCGCACCTACCTGTACATTTCCCCACTGCCCTACCTGATAACTCCAACTCATCCCGCAACCAAACCATAACCCACAACTACCACGAATAACAATCTCAGGTTGTCCTAAGATTTACCCTACTCGTATCAATCAAACCAATCGCAACGGGTTGCTTTTATGCATGTAAATTATACATAGAAAAGATCAAATAGACTTTCGAATAAGAGATTCTACCCTAAGACCACATCCAGCCAAGGAAAATAAGGCCAAATTAATCATTCTGAGGCTATAAGATCCTAAACGTATACAATTTTAAAAGCATACACATAGCAAGATTAATATAATCAGCAAAGCTCAAATATCAATCTAACACGGCTAACATACTGGGGAACTACTTACTTGGCTCGGCTGATCACACATGTTGCACTCTCGTATTTTTATTTCCATTTTTAAAAACCCTTTTATGTTACTTTTGAAAACAATTTTACCGTTTCCTTAGTTTGAGTTCTAACACACTCAAGAGTGTGCCCGAATCCCTCAAACCAAGGCTCTGATTCCAACTTGTAATGACCCAAATTTTACAAAGAAAATTTTCATTTTATTAAATCAACACCTTTGCATAATTCATGAAATCCCAACACAATTGTTTTCAATTCACAATTATTACAATTTTTTTTGTTTAAAAACATCAGAGTGTCCCCAAAACAAAACAAAGTAAGAGAGATAGATTGCATGTTGCGTCATCACGCCTTGTCCTTGCCCTTGGGCTCAGATATACCTAAAACAAATCAAAAACCTGTAAGCGAAATGCTTAGTGAGTCCCCCAGAGCATACCACACACAATCACATACACATAACTACATATTACATAAACCATGCATACATAAAACCTGTAAGAATGCCATGGGCTACCCCACATGGTCTTTACCTAGGTCTGCCATGGGTTACCCCACATGGTCTTACATCTAATGCCATGAACTCCCCCACATGGTCTTTACCTAGGAATGCTATGGGGTACCCCACATGGTCTTATATCCAATGCCACGGCTCCCCCCGAGGTCTTCCATGCAAAACACGCAATCACATATCATATCAAACCACATAATGACCAACACATATAACATACTCACATAATGGGCTGGCCTTGGTGGCTTAGACCCATGGGTATGGTGAGAAGACTCACCTTTGTCTGCTGAATACAAAATTTGCTCTCCTAACAGTTCGTAACCTCCCGTGTTGAACAATAATATTAATTAATGTCAGGACCTTACTTAATCAAAAGAAACCCAAACTCCAAAACCTTCCATGAGGCCCAATTAAGCGTACTCATAGGTACGCCCAACATACTCAAGGGACCACTTACGTAAAATTGAGAATTCTTGAGTGTTTCAAGTCATACCTGATTTTAGGGTGTTGCACAAGCAACAACATCCATTGCATTAATAAAATAGTTAATACAAGTGTGTTCTTTAATAGTAGTAAGACACCAAAATTGTAACATCAAAATAAAAGACGAGTCTTGAACATGCTCCGTCTTCTCAAAACCTGGTCCAGTGCACCTGTCTACTGGATCCCTGAGAATACAAGTTATTTTGAAAGCGAGTATCAACATTTAAGTTGGTGAGTTAATAAGTATTTAGTGTCAAATGTTTGCATTAGTTTCTTAAAATGTTTGTATTGTTCTCCAAAAATGTTTGTATTAGTTTGAATCCTTCCCATAAAATCCTATATTTTCTCCTATAAATGAAATGTAGTCTACTCTCCAAGACCGACTTGTTTGTGTGTTTTGTTATCTCAAAATGATGTAAAATATATGTTTGTACATGAAATAGTATAAAATGTATGTTTTCCATATTAATAACTATCTTTACAAGAAACATAGTATGCTTATCTCATGCGAGAAATTCACTATATGAATGTAATGGAAAATGAAGACTTATAGTAGTATTATACAAATTACACTATAGATGCTTTAACTAACTTTAACACCGAACTGGTTAATTAAGGGTAAAATGTGATGAGGTTATAACCATGCTTGATAGACTTAGTATAAAACACGACGTTCATCAGGCGTCAAAAATGAAATGACATTTGTCTCGCGTAGACCTGTTGGTCCCACTGTAGCTAGTAGAAAGGTGTGGGATGGTCAATCCCATATAGATCTATACACAAACTCATGCTCTCCCTCAAGGAGACTCTGGTTACAAAATGTGACACAGCAAAAAAATATTGCTATGCCATGAAGTAGTATCTCATATTTAATTATCTTGTTCTTGTTATAGTGTATGTTCCTTTCTGTACTTGTTATAGTGTGTATGTTCCTTTCTGTTCTTGTAAATGTATAGTAATAGTATGGATGTATCGTTTTGTATTTGATCACCTGTTCTAGAAAATAGTAAGTATCGATCCTCTAAACTATACCTATTAAAGTTTACTAGTACGTTCTGTAATTGAATGACTAATTATGTTTGGACACCTTTGATCCACATGTTGCGAAGGTATTGAACTGATTGGAAGTACTTATATATATATATATATATATATATATATATATATATATATATATATATATATATATATATATATAACTAAAATTTAAACGACATTCAGACAAACAACCGATACTCTAAGTCCACATCCAAACAAGGAAAGTGAAATAAAGCGAGTTATTAGTCCTAAGTCCTTTAAACCTTATTTATATAACTATACCTATATAGACAAGATTTTGACAATATATAAGCTTAAAAGAATTTGTAAAACATTTAAATAGTTTAATCCATTTTAAAAATTTTAACATATTAAAAGATTTTAACCATTTGAAAGATTCTTGATGACTTGGTGACAGTTTATAAAACGATTTGAAATAGTTTGTTTTGATAACACAATGTTTATGTATAATAAATCCTTTTGTTCAAAAAGCTCCGCATGTAAATGTTAACACATCTATGTGGTGTTCTACTTGTATCCCCCCCCCCCCCCATAAAAGCATTTAAAACCATTAAAACGTAAATTGTAGGGGTATAAACTCACCTGATAGTGAGTAATATGATTGAAAGATCGATATAGGATGTAAAGTTTCCCGTGTGAAGTCCCGAAGCACAATTAGTCCAAAGAAGTGTTAGAATCGAAAATGGGAGGCTATGAGGAGTTCACGGCCCAAGAAGGTTCACGACCCAATAAAGGGTTCACAGCCCAATAGGGGTTCACGGCCCAATAAATTTGATGATCTTGAAGATTCAAGTGGTATTCTAAGAAGATTCAATGGATTTTCAGTTGGGTGTTCTTCATGTTCTTCGCGTGTTCTTCGTGTTCTTTGCGAAAACTAGAGAGTTTAACGGGTTTAAGCCTAGTATAAGAAGATTGAAGGATGTTTATGAAATAATGACAAGATCAAAGAATGTTACATGTTAGATCCTATGAAGAACTAGTGACTATCGCATGAATATGATGAGAAATGATGAGTTTAGCATGTTCTTGAGGAGAGAGGATGATCTTGGCGGATGATACTTGAGAGAAAAGGATTGGATTTTCTATTGGAAGTGTAGAAATGAATTAAAATCAGCCAAAATCCATATATATGGGAGGGTTCACGGTCCGAAGTGGTTCACGGTCGTGAACCTCGTGTACGGCCCGAAGTTGTTCACGGTCTGAAGGGTAAGGAGAAGAAAGGCGTGCGAAGTTTCTCGGATTCATCCTATTCCCTTATTACACACATAATACCCTGAATACAAGGTTTAAACACTTAAAAGACATTACTCTTACTCAAATTAAGATAGAATAAAAATTAAGTTGTGTTATTTGCCCAAGTTTGACTTTTATACAAATAGAAATTACGGGTTGTCACAATTCATACATGAATTTCATTTCAATCACTCACTCCATAAAAACTACAAAATCAAAAATTGTATTGATCCCTCCTCACGTCATAACCCTTCAATGTTCACGTCATGAGCCCTGATTTACCCAAAAACCAAGCCTTGACTCCTTGAAGCCTAAAGTCGGTCCGATCTGGGAATGGGGTGTTACATAGGGAGTAGGTCTTAATCTACAACTCAACATACTCAATTAAACATAAAGTTAAACTTTGTCAAAGTCAATGTTCAACGGTCAAAAAGTCAGCAACCAGTCGCCACGATGTGGACAAGCATATGCCTCATCATGGGAATAATAACACAAAATGGTTGCAAATTTGCGAAACGCTATGGCATAACGACTAATCCCCCACGTCGTAGGAACCTTCTAGAATAGCTAAATCAATTTAGCTCTTAATCCTCCCCCCTCCCCCCAATTTAAACTTTATAGAATGCTTCCAAACCCCCAAAAGATCATAAAAGTCACAGCTTTATAGACATGCATGCCCAATGCATGCCAAGATCTCATATAAGAGTTCAAAGCTCTATCAAATTGTAGATCTATCACTCCAAACCTTAAACGGACTCTGGGGATTGATAAAGTTTACAACTTTATGGAATCCAAACCTTCCAAATACCCTAAACATGTAAGATAACACAAGAAAAACGAGATCTAAGCACATAGAGTCATAAAGATACAAACTTGAGGACTTACAAATATCTAGAAACATGAACAAGTAGGATGGTGAGGCTTGATGATTCACTAAGACTTCTTCTCTTCTTCTTCTTGGCTAGAAATCACCAAAAAACTCAAAAACTTCAAAAATGGAACTAGGGTTTCAGTGAGGAACTAAGGAAAGCGATTGAGGCTGAGGGTGTGCAAAACCCTAGCCATCACATCCCTTAAATAGGGCACAAACCCCAGAATTAGGGTTGCCATTAAACAACTACCACACCATTGGTACAATGCTGCCACGCCGTGACATCCATTAAAGACATGTGCATCCTCAAACCATGGCCACACCGTGGGAACTCATTCCCCATGCTATGGCTACCAAAAATTCCGAATTTTAAACATTAAGTTTTTAAATGAACATACCATAAACTTGGCGTTACACAAAATTTTCCAATTCATTTCCAAAATAGCTACAATGAAATAAATTATAGCTTCTAACTTCTGCTGCCTCAACAAAGTAAGAATCTAACCTAAAGCAACATAAAAGAAATTGAGACGTCCAACTCCTGAAACAAACAAAAATACCATTGAATATAGATAAGAAATTGGAATGAGAAAAAAATGAATAGGAGATATAGGAATTCAGAATTCGAACTCACCTAATCCCAATTTAGAATTTAAAAACCTCAAACTTCTTTTAATTTTCGATGACGTGTGATTCAGAAACCAGATAAAAAACAGGCTCGGTAATCAGAAATACAAGAAACGTATCGATCAGAACTCATAAATTGGTATGAGAAGTAGAGAATAGTAGAAAAGGAAACAAAATAAGAAATTTGAGAATTCTGAAATCGGACTCACCGAACCCCAATTAAGAAACTGAAAACCTCAAACTTCTTCTGATTTTCGGTGACATGTGACTTAAAAATCAAAACAATCTTATTAATCAGAACAGAAGAATCATAACTCAGAAATCAGAATGAGAAGTAGAAAATAGAGAAAGCAAGACACATGATCTCGAACAGAAACTCGCAATTCACTGAGTCATGTAGTCTATCATACAAATCATCTTCTTTTTTCTCCTCTTGCACCAATCTACAACTTCATTGATCAAAAGTGGGTCATCCAAAATTTATCTCCATTTTACAAACGCGATTGCTCATCACTAAATAAAGAATCAGTCACCTTTACCATCACTAACTAATGAATTTACCATCACTAACTAAAGAATCCATCATCGTTGCCATCCGAATGTTGATCGTCACTAATTTTAGCAATAATTCATGTGATACTTATTTAGCTAGTATTTACATACAAAAAAATCTTATGCAACATATTGCCCATAAATATTATCAGAAAAAAAATTCTTACATACTAATAAAACAAAAGAATCTATGAATTTTCTTATTCTTGTTTTATATATCAGCATAAAATGATCCGTGGGTAAAAAATATTAACGAAAAGTATGTAAATTTTAAATGGAACATTCCAAAATTGTTACACACATGTCTTAGTCAATTTTACAACATTTTCCCTATAATTTCATTAAGTAACTTTCAAATTTTCAAAATTTTATTTTTATCATTAGAAAAAAGTCAATCATGACAACTTGAACAAACAATAATGTTTAATTCATAAATTGTTTTATAAAATTTTGAACTTATCCAAATAATTGCAATTAGTTTCTTATTCACAAATAAATATCTTAATTATGTTAAATATTTGAATTGTGATGAATGATATCAACTTTAATCTTGACAAAATGAGATAATTGCCCGTTATTAGTTTCTTATTCACAAAACAGTTTTTAATACTCGTGAAATTATATACAATTTTGATGCCTTCTTTTCACAAATTTTTAAAAACTACTATTAAATAAAAAAAATAAGTTATATATCATGGTAATCAAAAAGAAATATTAAATTTTATACTACAAAGGTTAAAAATAAACACATTTATTACAAACATAATTAAGAACATTCAAAATTTTGATACTTTTTTTTTTTTAAACGACAAATCTAACATACTTCTAAACTACACCTTAAATTCACTTATGTCCACGACAGGACTTGAACCCTCAACCTCAAGGAGGAAGGGCAACACCAGATATCACTGGATATCATTAGTTTAGAAGCCATTTGATAGCTAATATATAGAACAAAGAAGCAAAGGTTTTTCAATATAACCTAATTCAACAAAATTGATAACCATGTCATTGACCTCCAAACTTCAACTGCACATTTTAAACATTTAATTTACATGTGTATTTTATGGTTATTTCATGGAATTACGTAAATGGCAACTTCACCGATAACCAAAATTTTTTGAAAACGAATAAGATTTTTGCATATCAAATTTCCAAATGTACCAACTAAGATTCAATAGCCCATGCAAACTTACAAGAGACTTAAACAATTTATAGTTTGTACTCCTGGTACTTGGATAAAAATTCAATAAATGATCAATTCACAAATCAAATTAATTATCAATGGTTGTAGAGTTATACAGTGGTGTTTGCCAACGATTTACTTTTAAAAGGAATGAAATGATAAACAATGCATGCATGAGTGAAAACTAAAAGAATAAACAATCTCTACACAACATAAACATCAGTAGCAACAAAACTGGGAACATAAAGGCTTGTATCGACAACAACATAAACAATTTGTTCCAGGAGGAATCTATTCTGCTATTAGTCTTTCCCCCATATTAAAGTACTATTGATTCATTGCATTCTCGACACCACTTACATATTGGTCAACTGTATATGTAGATGATTACCAATTAACGTATTGTGATTCAATACATAATTTAGTGATTTTTGTTTTACGTAGTCATGCATGTAAAATAAGTGAGAATAAGTTAAACACACCTACGTCATACACACTGTGTGAGGTTGTTTCCTTTTAATTCCAACGTGTGCAATGATACAATAAACAAATAATGTAAAATGCATTGCTATTTCGTGCATTTCATCCATCTAAAAATTTCTAGTGATCACAAGAAATAGCAACGGCTTTAATTTATTCGCTAAAAATAGGTTAATACCTTATATGTTCTCTTGAATTTCATATTAAAAATTAAATCCCTTTTGAAAAGAATTGTTATCGAGATTTATGAAAGCAAATATGATTTGAGTGATTGAAAAGTTAGAACATGAAGAGTAAATATTAATCAGATCTTATATTGATGAAGACTGATTACAGAATAAACAGAAAGGATATTTGTGTTTCCGGAAAAAAAACTTCTTTCTACTTCTATCCTCAGTCCCTATTTATAGAGAACATGAGTGTACAAAAAATATACTAAGTCTAAACATTACACGTCGCACAAAATTGACTTAGTAAAATAACATAAAGATGCGAAACTATACAAACACAATATTCGACTTTTACAATTTTGCTTCTACAATCTCCCCCTTTGTAAACAGTCGAAACTATTCAATCCATAAGCTTTTGAACAACAGAGTGAATTGTCTTTCGCACTTCTCCATACCAGGAAATCACCTTCTTGAGATCCTTCTTGTCTCCTTCATTGTTCTTCTTGCAATTGTTCATACAAACAATAAAGTGCCTATATTGCGAAAAAGTATATCTTTCCACCTCAGAGACTTTAAACAAGAATTTCTTGGGCTTCCCCTTTGTATCTCTTCCTGAAAACACCATGCCGAAAGGTTTCAGGCATATTTCCCCAATAACATATTTTGATAATGCTGATTGAGATAAAGTTTCTTCCCAAGGAACATTCACTTCTCTTCCTACTACAGTCGCCAATTCTTCATCAGTAAGAGCCAAACAATCGAAGTAATTGTTGATGTATGTCTTAACATGTGCGAAGCCTATCTTGAACGCTTCAGTCTCAGAGCCTTTTAGCTTATTCTCTTCCATATACTTCAAAATCAGAGCCACTTGAATCAAATCGTTGCAGTTCATCAGAGGAAAATCAGCTACAGTGAAGTCATACTGCTTGTTGTCTGCTCGAATAACAGAATAACGGAAATTTTGAAGCATGTCTTCAAACATTGTATCTTTCTTGATTGTTAACACCTTTTTTTATCTTCATTAAAGACCAAACTTCATCCGGATTCTTCCCCAATACAGCATGAAATCTGATTTTCATGTGTATATAATCATCAGGAGTATCAAACTTCTCGCTAATCTTGTACTGAGCAGTAATGAAGAGCATTTCATTGATTGGAAAATCTAGCTGACAATTGTCTGAATTCGCAATATCATAACTTCTCTTTGGCTTCTTCTCGAATTCATACATTTCCCTCCCCACAACTTTTGACTCTATGGTTTCGTAAGAGTACAGCTTCGCAGGAACTCCTTTGTTCATCGTGGGAGGATCACTTGCCCTTTGCCTCATGATGCTTTGTACTTGCCTCATCCTTTCCAACTCTACCTTAGCCTCAGCTTTCTTCTCCTCCTTCGATTTTTCATACAATATCCCTTTTCCTTTTCCCACTACATCTGTTTGAGGTTTTGAACTTGAACCTCCTTCTTTTTCCCTAATAGAAATTCCTTTGGCAATCGGTTTTGTGGTTATTGTAGTTGAGGAAATTGGCTTCGTAAGTATGGGAATAGTAGTTTTAAGGGGGTGTTTGGATTAACTTTTGTGGGGCAAAAGTTCTTTTTGTAAAAGGACTTTTTGTAAAAGAACTTTTTACAAAAGTTATTTTTAAAAAAGTGTTTGGATTAACTTTTGAAGGTAAAAAGTCAAAAGTTAAAGTGTTTGGTTTAACTTTTACATGTAAAATGACTAAAAAGGACATGTTTACACATTTACGTTGATTTACTACTTTACGTATATTATTTTATACTTAATATTTTTTTTAAACACATATTATAATTTTATAAACATTTTATTAGAAAATATAAAATATAATTTTTTTTCTTAAATATTTGTAATTTTTTGGATTAGAGAATGACAATATAAAATTACTAAGTTCATACAAATTGTAAATAATTCATAAGAGGATCTTTTGTATTAGACCATGACAATATTAAAAATACGTTCATACAAATATAAAATATAAATTACGTTCATACAAATTAAAATATTTCTAATTTTTTTAGATTAGACCATGACAATATTAAAATTACGTTCATACAAATTGTAAATAATTCATAAAAAAATATCATAGATAACATTACATTCATCTTCGCAATGTGATTATATCTTGTGCAATAATATCTCGTATTGCTGCCATATATAAATCACCATCGCTCGTGCGACGTGTACTTGGACCTTCTTCGTAAACATCACTATCAGTATCACCTCGTACGGGATTGTAGGATTCTTGTTGTGCCCTATTAAACGCTTCATCAGACCTACCAACCTTTCTAATGTAGTTATAGATCGCCATCGATGCTATCACAATTTTCACTTGGTTCTTGTACTTGTAATTAACATGCATGTCTCTTAATAACGCCCACCTAGCTTTCCACACTCCAAAAGTTCGTTCAATGATATTTCGCAATGATGAGTGGAGATAGTTAAATTTCTCTTTCGGTCCACGAGGTTCACGAATAGCAGCCGTGTGTCCACGTCGAAAATCTGGTAAATGATAACGAATATTTGTGCCTTTGTATGGAGCAAGATACCCTCTCGTATTTGGATATCCGGCATCAACAACGTAATATTTATCTGTAAATAAAACAAACATTTATTATTCTTTTCAAACAAGTAGTAAAAACATAAAACTTGTGTTTCAAAAAAAATACTAACCGCCCGTTGGATAAGGAAAATTAAGATCTGGTCTCTGTAAGGCTTCATTGAAAATTCTTGTATCATGTGCAGTCCCCTCCCAACCGGCCCAAACAAATGTAAAGCACATGTTAAAATCACAAACAGCCATTATATTTTGTGTTGCATATCCCTTTCGACCAATGTACTTCACTTCATCTTTTTGTGGAACCGATGCCCTGACGTGTGTCCCATCTATAGCACCAATGCAATCCTTCAAATTCAGAAATATATCATAAATAAATTATTTGTTAAAGTTTGACTACCAAGATAATAAACACTGGATAATACCTTGAACATTGGATAATACCGAGGCTTATTTAATATATATTCGGGAACATCATCATTATAGTTTGTGTCTGGCTTGATGATGTCGGCACTCAGTTTTAGTACGGCTTCCAAAACTGTGTGGAAATGTCTGTGAATCGTTTCCCCCGAATGATTAAAAAATTCTTGCACAAATCTATTGCTACACCCATGAGCCAAAGTCATCAAGAATATTCCTACAGACTCCTCCATAGATACATTTCGTGTTTGTTGTAGCCCGTAATTTGTAGTAAGATCTATGCATAACTGTCTAAAAACCGGTACGTTGAGTCTAAACATCTCATAACAACGTCTAGGATGGCCATTTAGTACTTCAGTAATAAACATGTGCCCTGTGCGGTCTGAAGTGTGACATGGCGTACGTAAGTTACGAGCGATCATTATCCCTTTCAAAGCTAATCCGCATAACATTTCAAATTCTCTATCCTCTTCCACCCAACATTGTTCACTATCATCGGATGAATTAGAATCATCACTATCCATCCTACATAATATAAATAAAAAGATGTCAACCATTAACACATAATATAAAATGTCAAATACATAAAGACAAACAATACCACATAATATAAAATGTCAAATACATAATGTCAAAGGACAACACATAATGTCAAAACATAAAATATAAATGTCAAAGCATAACACATATTGCTAAATCATTATTTCATAAGTAACTTAAGAAACTCCATCTTGGCTTCGTCGGTCGTTGGAAACATAAAAGCTTCACGATTTTGTTTTTTGGTGAAGACAAGCAATGCTTGTGAAAATTCGTTGGACCCTTCACGAAACTCGGGAAACTTGATGACAATGGCCATGCAATCTGCTATTGTTGGGGAAGGATTATTTTGTGGATAAGTTTGTGTGCTTTTTGATGATATGGCATCCAATAAAGCATCAACTTTTTCTTCATAAATTGAATTTTTACTCTTGCTTGGACGGTTGTTGGAAACAGACTTAGACCTCTTCCTTTTACTTGAACTACTTTCATGGAGACTAGGAAAAAGAGGCTCATCATCATCTAAATTGATTTCATCACTATCTCCTTTGCCCTCAATATTTTCTTCGTTTGGATTGCTATTGTTTTGAAATTGTAACGGAGTCATAGTCTGATCTCCAACGGCAACAGAATCCCGAAACAAAGTAGCATATTTCTCATCAAATATGCTCAAATCTGTGTTCCTAAATTTGGCATAATCTTTATTCTCCTACAAAACACAAAGATATTATAAATTAAATATGTTCAATCTATATGTAATCATAACTTAAAATAATTAGAAAGAATAGTAATCATACCTTTATTTTCTCCTCCCACCACTCAGGCGACGCATCTACTAGGCTTCTCGTCCCACCGAGTCCGGTTTCAAGCCTCATTAAGCGGTCATAAAGCTTCCACTCTTTTTTCATGTTCTCCCATTTGTTTGTTAGTTGTTTTTTTTCAAGCATGTAACCTGTTTTCTCCTTAATGCGTTTTTGTATATTTTCCCACCCAACTTTATCAAAGGAGCCGGTGGCTTTACGCCCCTTTTTTTTTCAATCAAGCATGAATCAACAAACACCATGAAGGTACGATTATCCCACCCAAATTTTGGTTTTTTCATTTTCAAAGATGTTTCACAATCAACAATTGTAGTGTTGTTTTCATCCATTATCTGTGAATTACATATAGTACAACATTTAAACAACAAACCAATTTCATTATCCTTACTAAATGATTTCATTCATTTATCAAAATTCTAAACAAAACAGGAAAACATAATATCACAGAAATTGGTTACCTGTTAACACAATCCCAAAACAAAAAATTTCTACTAAATGATTTCATTCATTTATCAAAATTCGAAACAAAACAGATAAACATAATATCACAGAAATTGGTTACCTGTTAACACAATCCCAAAACAAAAAATTTCTATCAGCTTCATGTTTCATCAATTTCTCTAATTATTAATCCATATTTTATCAAGTTCACTAATTATTAATCAATATTTCATCCATATTTCATCAATTTCACAAAAGTATGTTCACAGCAGATGCGAGACAGCGAACAGCGAGAGAGAGAAGAACACTTCAAGGAAAATCGAAAAACCACATGTCTTTGCTACTGAAAATTGGAAATCGACAGCAAGATATAGTAAAATCGATTGTAAAATCGACAGAAAGATGTTGTACAAGCACTGGAAATCGACTGGAAAAGAAGAAGAAAACTTACTTGTCGGCGATGGAGACGGAAAAGAGGAAGACCGCCGGCGTTGCAGCAGGAAGACCGCCGGTCAGCAAGATCGCCGGTCAGCAAATCGATCGAGCAAGCTGCAAGAGAGAAGAAAGCGTGAGCGGAGAGAACAAGAGATTCGTGTGAGGATACTGTGAATTGATTAGGGTAGGTGGGGTATAATGGTAATTAATGGTTTTACCTGTTGAAAAGTTAGAAAAAGTCACGCTTTTGTAACTTTTCAAAAAGACCCATTTTACTCTGTTGCAAAAGTTGATTAGAAAAGTTATTTTCAGTTTACCAAACATCTTTTGGGACTTTTCCTAAAAGAAAAAGTCAAAAGTTATTTTAAAAGTCAGGCCAAACACCCCCTAAGCTGGGTAAATATAACTTTTCCCAATGTCTTCGCATCATTCTCTTTACTTGAATGCTTCTCTCCCCCTTCCACCCCTGTGAAAGCAGGTGGGGCACTTTTCGATAGTAAAGAGGTAAAATTTGCGATTGGTGCAAGAGCTTTTTGAATTGCTTGTTCTAAAGTATTAACCCTTAGAGACAAGAACTCAAGAGTGAGAATTTGTGTAGATGAAGATTGCGAAACCATAGTTTTCAGCTCAGTTACCAACTTGATCAGCTGATCAAACTTCTCCTGGGTTTCTTTGTTATTAGCTTCAAGGATAGGGACAGCAGTAACCTTTTGTACTTCTGTAGCAACCACATCAATCTTCTTTTGAACTTCGACATTTTGAGAATTAATATCCCTGAGCTCCTTCGCAAGTTCGGTTTTCAACTCTTGAAGCTTAAAGTTGACATCCTCCCGAACTTTCTTCACATCCTGTACAAAAAGAACATGACGTTCTTTTGCAACTGTTTTCAAGTCCTGGACCACTAAAGAAAAATTACTCCCTTGAGCTTTAATGCGAAGCTCATTATTTTTATCAGACTGATCAACCTTCTCCATTATATGCTTCTCATCACCTTTAAGCATTATATCAACCTCCATTACTAAGATAGAAGACATCCTGCCAGAATCAGCTTGCTACTGAATAATGGCATTCAACTTATGATTCAGGATTTTAAATTGCTTTCCTGTCATAAGCATATGATCAGGAATATCCTCCTCCTCTGAATCAAAATGAATGTCTTCAAGTACTCCTCCAAAGGCTCCTCCTTCAGTTTCATTATCAGATAAAGTTTGTGAAGGTTGAGGAGTTTCTGGTGATTGTGAGGGAAAAAGGGTTGTAAATGGGTTTTGAAGTGGATGATAAAAAATTGATGAGGTTGTGGATAGAGTTGTAGATGGAAATGAAACAAGTGGTAAAGAAATGGGTAAGGTGATTGGTAAAGTGGTTGCAATACTCGTGATAGGTGCTCCCGTATCAGATACGTTGACAACCATATCAGAAATAGGTACCTCCTCAGAAACTGATTTGGTAGTGACTATTTCGAGTGGTTCTATGAGTGGTGTTGTGGTAGATATTTGCGAAGTAGGGGTAATGGAAATGATTGGTAAGGAAACATTTACCGTAGACGACACCAGTGGAGTTTTTGGAACTATCTCTTCATCAGATGATTCATTGCGAACCACCAGCTTCCGTCTTTTTATTAGAGTACGTTGCATGTTTTTCGCAACGTCTTCAGCTCTTTGCCTTTTCTTTCCTAGAGAGACCGGAGCTGGAATATTGCGAATGGTAACCCCTTTACTGCTCACCTCAGTCTTGCGAATCTTTTTCAATACCCTAGACTTGGAAGGTATTGTTTCTTTCTTCGATTGAGATGAAGTCTCTTCAATATGAACATCTTCATCCTGAGCCTGTTGCGAAGATGGACCTTTCGCATCCTTCTTTGTAGACTTCTTCTTCTTTGATGGTGCAGCAACATCTAATAACACTCCAGTCGGCACCGATTGATCAATTGTTTTCAAATATCTCACCAAGACCTTGTGAGTTTGAGAGACCTTGCGAAGCATCGCATCTGGAATGCGAGCAACATGAGTAAAAATTTTCTCATCATCTTCCACTACCTTCGGAAATTGATATAGAGAAAATTCAACAACTTCAACATCCTTCGTTACTGGAATCCCTTCTTTTTCATATACCTTCTCCAAAATTAAGCTCCAATACCTCGCACACGAAATCCCTTTTTTAGAATTTGTGTTTTCGAGACTCTTAATAAATTCCTTCCATAACTTGGTTGCATATCGACGCTGATGTCATAGTACAAGCCCATAACCATGGCATATACTTCCATTCGTCCCCTATCCAAACCAACTGTGCATCCTGTTAGGCATCTGAGAAAAATACCAAACAAGAAATTCCATATGCACGGCAACCTAGACTTTCGAAAGTCACTTATCTTCTCAAGCTCTGGTTGATGGCCCATCTCATTGAACATGTGAATGATTTGAGGGTTAACAGGTTTTAAAAATGGAGGATTGTTTGGAATCTACAAGAATTCAACAAACATCTTCTTGGAAAGTTTTACCCGTTTGTTGTTTATCAAGTTGAAGGTTATCACATCAGTTGTATGGTTGTATGATGTCGTTGAAGCTGCCAAGGATAACCATGTCATCGGAATGGAGAATGAACTAAAGATGGCAGTCGACAGGGGTGATCGTTTCAGGGCAACGATGAGCATCTTCAAGCCTTTGAGATAAGAAGAGACATTTGGATCAACTTCATAATTGGTGCTTTGGATTTTCATCAGGGATTGAGAAAGAACTTCATCAGTGTTGGATTGAGTGGCCGCCATTGTTAGGGTTTGAAAGAGATAAAGTTTGATCAAGTTTGAATCTTTGGAGGTTTGTGAGAGTTCTGTTTGCGTAACTGTATATAGTGTTCTTGATCCCCCTTTTATAGTTTACCCAAATTGATTTGAAATTAAAGCGGGATGCATTTAATGTTATCTGATGTGGCACCTTGAAAATCAGATCATGATTGCAAAAGATAACCATGCTTCTAAAAGTAACTGTCACATCTCCTTGAAAACCGGATAGAATACCAACCATCTTGAGTACACAGCCTGTCAAGTTTCCCGTTATAGAATCTGAACCGTTAAAACCCTTCGCATGGAGGCAAAGCTCTTTCACTTTTGGGATGTAAAGTGAATTCATATGCCAGAATTGCGAAATCATCAGCCTGAGTTGGTTTTACTCAGAACCTCAAGGATTTCGTGTGTGCATTGTGTCAACAGAATAAGATGAGAAACAAAACAATTTTTTTTTGGAATTTTGTGATGTCAAAAATTCAATTTGACATGAATGCAATTAAACCCCAGGCAAAGGTTGCTTCGTTAATCATCAAGAGAGACACTCAACAGCTTGTGTAGTTTCCCGTGAATTACAATCGAATACTCTTAGATAAGTATCGAAGGGCTTCTTTTAAAAGATATTTTGGATTGGTTTTAACTTTCATTACATATCAACCTTAACATAAGGTGAGAAATTTTAAATGAAATTACTTGTTTGACCAGTGTAGTCAGTGGCAAGTTGGCTTTTGAAAATATTTATCATGACTAGGATTTGCGAATAAAACTCACACATAAATCATATTCAAAAAAATTTGTTCTGGATCTTGTTGGGTAACAAACATCGTGGGTTGCGAATATTTGATAAAGACCACACATGCGAATTGAATATGATTTGGAGTTTCCAAATTTTGATACTGAAACAAAGGTTTCGTTAAAATCTGGAACGATGTTCCCCATCAATTTCTTAAGGTATATGATGTTTAGGTTTCACTTCCATCACGGTCTCATGATGTAATATCATAAACACAGACTTGTGATTTGTCTAGGTTTTGATTGGTTTGATCAAAGACCTCAAGGACAAATCTCTTCGAAAATTTGGATTGAAAAATTTGTTTGGTATTAAAAGATTGGTTAAGAATCGAAGTGTACCTCTGTTATAATGGACAAAATAGAAAACTCTTAACTCTTTTGAGAAGAGTAAGGTAGCTCTTTTGACTTATGCGAATATAAGCCTTTTGGGAAGAAATTTTCATGTGATAATTTCATTAAGGCTTTCTTTTCTCACACATAGAGTCTTGTTGAGGCTTTTGGTCTACATACAGCAGCATGCTTCTAGGGACATCCTAACTAGTTTTAAAAGAAATTAATACCTTCCCATAGAAACATATAAGCAAGACCTCTTCGCATTAAGCCCTGTACTAAACTCTCAACACACAATCTTTAAAGAACAAAGAAAACAAAAATATTTTTGTGATTTTTGAATTTTTCAAAATTAAAAACATAACAAAATAAAATCTTTTTGGATTTTTAATTTTTCAAAAACGAAAATGAATAAACATAAAATCTTTTTGGATTTTTGATTTTTCAAAAATTAAAAACTACAAAATGAATCGTAAAGCTAACCTCAGTTGTTATGATCGCAAATGCGAAAAGATGTGGATGCGAAGCCATGCGAAGCCTCTGGATGAATAGTAATATCTGAACAATTTCGATTCATAACTGCTGAACGACACTTTCATGCTTGAGTTTTTGGAATTGAATTCGCATCAATCATCCCCAAACCTGCCAAAATTCTAACAAATGATTTTTCATCAAGAGGTTTTGTAAAAATATCAGTAAGTTGTTCAGTTGTTTTAACAAAATGAATTTCAATATTCCCATCTTCCACATGATCTTTGATAAAATGATATCGAAGAGCAATGTGTTTTGTCTTTGAATGTTGTACTGGATTATGACAAATGATAATTGCACTTTGCGAATCACAATACATGGGAATATTTTTCATGTTTATTGCATAGTCACGAAGTTGACTCTGAATCCAAATAATTTGCGATGTGCAAGCAGCAGCAGCAATGTATTCAGCCTCGGAAGTTGATATAGCCACACAAGTTTGTTTCTTCGATTTCCAACTCACCAACTTCCCATCCAATAGTTGACATCCACCACTCGTACTTTTCCTATCCAAAGTAAATCCTCCTAGATCAGAATCTGAAAAAGCTTGAATGAAAAACCCCGTTTTCGAAGGATACAAAAGTCCTAACGAAACTGTTCCCTTAAGATAGTGAAAAATATTTTTCACTGCAGTCAAATGAGGTTCTCTGGTATTAGCTTGATATCTAGCACAATTGAAAACCGAAAACATAATATCAGGTCTACTTGCAGTTAAGTACAATAAAGACCCTATCATGCTTCGATAAAGTGTTAAATCAATAGTAGGAGCATCTAACGAAGGAGTTAGTCTTGTTCCTACTGCCATTGGTACTCTTAGTTTCGTGCTATTAGTCATTCCAAACTTTTCAAGCAAGTTCTTCGTATATTTTTCTTGATTGATTAAGATTCCATCCCTGTTCTGTCTTATATTCAAACCAAGAAAATTATTAATTTTTCCCATCATGCTCATTTCAAACTGACTTTTCATTAGATTTTCAAATTCAATTGACAATGTTGGGTCAGTCGAGCCAAAAATAATATCATCAACATAAATTTGAACAAGCATTAGATGATTTCCAACTTTCTTGCGAAATAATGTGGGGTCTACTGATCCTTGTTTAAATTTAGATTGTTTCAAGAAATTTATAAGTGTTGCGTACCAGGCTCTTGGTGCTTGTTTTAATCCATATACAGCCTTATCTAGGATGTAAACATGATCAGGATGTTCATCATTTATAAACCCTGGTGGTTGTTCAACATACACTGTTTCTTCTATCCATTTAAGAATGCACACTTAACATCCATTTGATAAACATCAAAGTCTTTGTGAGCTGCATAAGCTAAAAATATGTAAACTGCTTCAATCTTGCAACAGGTGCAAATGTTTCTTCATAGTCTATTCCTTCTTGTTGCGAATAACCTTTAACCACTAGTCTAGCTTTATTGCGAATAATATTGCCATCTTTTTCGGTTTTATTTTTAAAAATCCATTTTAATCTGACAATTGAAACATTAGAAGGTTTAGAAATTAACCTCCAAACCTTGTTTCGTTCAAATTCAGCCAGTTCAGATTGCATAGCAACAACCCAATCTAGGTGTTCCATAGCATCCTTTACTGTCTTTGGCTCTATTTTCAAAATAAAGGCATTAAACATACATAGTTCTTGGTTCGCATTCAGTACCTCATTTTTCGCACGAATTTGAGCTCTTGTCAACACACTATCTTGTGGATTTCCAATTACCTGTTCTTTTGGATGATTTCTTGTCCATTTCTCAAGTGGTGGAAAATTAGGTTCAAATTCTAATGTTGCATCTTCATACATATCTTCATTTTCAGATCCTGCAACAGATAAATTATCATTTAGTTCATGAAACTCATCATTTTCATCAAGATTAATTGTCTGTGTTTCATCATGCTCCCCCTCAAGATGATATTCATCTTGATGCTCCCCCTCAAAATGATGTTCCTGTTGATTTTGCGAATGCTCCCCCTCAACTTGATGATTCATATTTTCATTCTCCCCCTCGAAAGTTGGCTGACAATCTTCATGGATACTCGTATGCCTCTCCGCCATACGAGCATCAGGCATACTTTCGTAAGTTATTGACCTTGTAGTAATTATCGAATCATCAGTATGTTTTTAGGATTCTGATGTTTGATTATCAGGAGCATTATTTTCTGCTTCAATTGCCCTGTCAGGAATTCCGAAAATTAAGTCATAATCAAAATCATTTATTTCAGAATTATCAATTTGAGTATTTGAATTAACAAGTATTGATTTATTTTCAAATTTACTATCCGTTTGTTTAAGATAGTAATCATCAAACGTTAAATTGAAAGTTTCTTCAACTTTTCTAGTTCTTTTATTAAGCACTCTGTATGCAACTGAATTCTGCGAATATCCTAAGAATATGCCTTCATCAGCTTTAGCTTGGAATTTGGAAAAATTATCATTGAGATTCATGAGAAAACACCTGCAACCAAAAACATGAAAAAATTTGACATTAGGTTTCCTATTATTGATTATTTCATATGGAGTAACATTGAATCTTCGATGAATGAATGATCGATTCTGAGTAAAACATGCAGTGAAAACTGCTTCAGCCCAAAGATATTGAGGTAGATTCGCATATGTTAACATGGTTCTGGCTGCTTCGCATAGAGATCGATTTCTTCTTTCAACAACTCCATTTTGTTGCGGAGTATATGGTGATGAGAAATTATGTGAAATGCCTTTGCTTGTGAGAAAAGAATCAAGAGTTTGATTTTTAAACTCAGAACCATTATCACTTTTAATTTTGCGAACATTCTTATTCAGACTAAGCTCAATCTTTTTGATAAAATCAATCATCATTTGAGCAACTTCAGATTTTAACCTGAGAAAAAATACCCATGTGAATCGAGAAAAATCATCTACAATAACTAAAATGTACCGCTTTTTATTGATTGTAGCAATAGTCGATGGTCCACATAAGTCAATGTCAAGAAGTTCCAATTGTTCTATGATTTTTGAATCGATTACAATCGGATGGCCTTTTCTATGGTGTTTTCCTTGTTCGCAAGCTGCACACAGAGAATCATTGTCAAATTTTAGTACAGGTAACCCTCAAACTAAAACTTCAGTGACAAGTTTGTTAATATTGCGAAAGTTCAAGTGTGACAATCTTCTATGCCAAAGCCAGCTGACATCATTAGATGCTTTTGATAGTAAACACACAACAGGTTTTCCCACAATTGGTTTGATGTCCAGTGTAAACATATCACCATATCTTTTGGATTTGAGAAGTATTTCATTTTACTTCGCATTTGAAATGATACTTCCTTCTTCATTAAATACAACTTGATTTCCAGTACCAACAACAAGTTGTGACACACTTATCAAATTATGTTGAAGTCCTTCAACATAAGCAACTCTGTTGACAGTGAATTGTCCATTTGTGACTTTCCCATAGCCTTTCACTTGACACTTGTGATTATTCCCAAATTTGACTACTCCTGCATTTTCCAAGCTTCTATAATCTCGCAAGTTTTCCTTTCTTCCAGTCATATGACGAGAGCAACCACTATCAATATACCATTTCGTATCATATTGCTCGTCACACATCACCTGTATTTATTGGAAAATTTTAGGAACCCAAGACTTGTGGGTCCATCATTAGTAGAATTAAACAAATTCTTTGAATTTAAAAACCATGTTTTTACTTTGTTTGTGACAGAATCCATTATATCAACATCATCAAATCTAGATATTGAAATATAGTCGTTCAATAGTTTTGGATTTCCATTGACTGTAATCTTATCCTTCACAACATTCGTATTTTTGATAACTGGTTTTGCATTTTTGAACCAGAACTTGCGAATGATGAGATGATGAACTAGCAGTGGAAGAGTTATTTGCGAACTTGTCAAATGCATTCTTGATTTGTTGCTCTGAAAACTTCCCACTTTGATATTTTCTTCCTTTCCCTTCAAACCAACGATTGATTGTACTTACATCAGATTTTCCTTTTGTATATGAAACTTTGGTCGGTTTTGAGACTGAAGGATTTGGAAAATTTGGTTGTTTTGGTGAAAATTTCACTTTTGCTTGAGTTGAATTTTTCAAACTTGATGAAGTATTAGTGAAATTGCCAACATTTTGAAACTTTTGATTATTTACAAATTTTTGCGAATTCTCAAATTTTCAATTGTTGTCATATTTGCGAACATTTGGAATTTTGTCAACATAAATTATTGGGTTATGAAAACTTGAATCTGTTTGTTTATTTTTGCTTTGAAATTTTGATGATGTTGTTTTTGAAATTTGTTCTTTTTCAGCTCTTGGTTTGTCATTTGACACAACTTGTAGAAAATTGCTTTTCTTGCTTTTCTTTTTGAAACATTATTTTCTATTGAATAATTTCCAACCATCAATTTGAATTCATGAGAATTTAATTTCACTTCAGCCTTTGGTTTTTCAACTTTTTCAAAAACTTTGTTTGGTTTTTCACCTTTAACCACCCATTTTTGTAATGATTTTTGTTTTTGAAACACATAAGAATTTTGAGTTAAATTGTTTCTTCTGTGTTTTGATTTGCGAAAAAACCTTCAGTGGTTGACTTTAGATTATTTTTTTCAATCATTTTGTAAAATTCAAGATGAATTTTCTCAGCATTTCCAGTAGTGACAAAATTTTGATTTGCAAAAATGGTTTTATCAGTGCATACAAAATTTGGATATACCACAGTGTTGGTTTCCAAATAATATACGGCTTTGTCATTTAAAATTTTGTCAAATTCTTTTGTATTCTCAAACACTTGATTAACCACAACTCGTGGAGGTATTTCATGTGAATTTTTCACTTCTTCTTTGTTTTCTTCATTATCATCAGATTTCCAGCTTTCAACATCCACATTCTCAAACTTACAATATTGCAAAGTTGAAGGTTTATCAATTTCATCCTCTATTATCGAATCAACAATAATTTCTTTACCTTTGATCTTAGATGTGATATTAATGATTGACAATTGAGAACAATCAACCTCTTCTTCCTCTTTTATCTCACTGATTTCACTCACATTATCTGAATTATCATCAATATCAGTAAAATTGAATTGAGAGGCAAGAGTTGAAGTTTCTGTTTTCTTTAAGATTTTCACTTGTTCACTCTTTGTCAAACTTTCATTGACAATATTAACCAACTCATCAGCATTCAGAAATTCATCAATTTTGACAATACCATATGGATATCTATCATCAGGTATTTTGTCAAATTGAGCAATTGTACTTTCGCAATCATAAGAAACAACATCAACTTTTTCACGTTCATACTCAAGAAAAGGTAAACGTTTCCTATGTTGTTCTTTGCTAATGTCAGAAGAATGGTGTAAAGCAGTTAATTTTGCATACAATCATTTGGCAGAATTACAATATATGTTCCTTTGTGCTAGCAACAACCTAACATCATTTGTAAGATTATTCCTATCACAATCAACATTTTTGATCTGCATTTCAAGTTTATCTACTCTGCTCCTTTTTATTTCTAATTCTCTTTGTGTCTCACCTAGTTGCATATTTAATTTTTGAGCTTCAATACTAGCAGACACAATAACAGAATCAAAATAAGCCACAGTATCATCAAATGAAATGATTTCAGCATCATAAGCAGATAAAGGAATATTAAAAGATTCAAGTATCGCACGTACCTTGGTGGTCATGGGTGATTTGTCCATGGATTTGGATACAAAACATTTCCCTAAAATGTCCTCTTCGCAATCTTCAAAACTTGCGAACATGGCTCCATGTGTAAAATGCCTCATTTCTTCATCATCAGATCCTGATGACCAGATCTGATATGTTCCACTCTCTTCATCAGCAGATTCACCATTCGCAGCTAGAGACACTCCTTTTGTCTTAGCGCGCAATTCTTCAATCTTTTCAGAATAGTATGCCTCATCTTTAATTTTTTTTTCTTTCTTTTCTTCTTTCTTTCGCAACATGCAATCGGCTGCGAAGTGATTCGCACCATTGCAGTAGTGACAATAGATTCCTGAGTCACCTTTCAGCTATTTCACTTCTTTCGCATCTTTTTGTTTCTCATCAGCTTTCTCCAATTTCTTCCTCTCCTCTCCTCCAGTTTTTGTGACTCCACTCTTCGCATCACTAGTCTTTTCTTTTTGATTAAAAGGCTTTTTGAAAAACTTCTTAACTTTGTTGTTTGAATAGAATGCCACAGCTTCATCATCAGAGTTCATCAAAAATCCTTCAACATCTGAACCATCTTTTTCATTAACATCAACTTCTGACACGTTTGAAACAAGAGCCAAAGGACCTCCAATACTCTGTTTTGATTCTTCATACATTTCTGAAACTTCACTTTCATGTGTTTTCAGCTGATTGTAGAGATCATTCAAATGAGTTGTATCAAAACTCTGTTGATTCTTAATCATCATGCTTACACTTCGCAATTCCTTGCGAGGACCCATAATGAAAGTTAAATTGAACTCCATGAGAGACCTAGTGATTCCATACCTATTGCAGTGAAACATAAGCTCATTCAGACGATCATAGTAATTTTCAAGAGTTTCAGCATCCTTTTGTCTGAATTCTTTCAGTTCAACTAGACATTACTTCACAGAATTGATCTTTGTCTTTTCGCTACCTTGATACTTCTCTTTTAGAGTGTTCCAGATCTCCTTTGCTGTTTTACAACTACGAATGTAATTATAAACCACACGAGGAAGAGCAACTCTTAGTTCCCTCATGCACCTCTTTTCATTATTCTTCAACTGTTTTTGTTGATCAGCAACTTCAGTAGATGCAGTAGAAGTTCCAATTAGTTGAACATTAGCAGGAGCTTGCACTGTTCCATCGATACAATTCCAAAGTTATTCATCAATTCCATTTAAGTAATCTTCCATTCTATCAGCCCACTGATCATAGTATTCTGGAATTAACATCGGAATTTTGGTTGAGGAACCAAGCAAGTGAGAGAAGGAAGTCATTGTATTCATGTTGAAGTTCACCATTGATGAACACATAAATTTTCAGAAAGCTTGAAAACTTGATGAAATTGAGAATTGATCAATTGAATTGATCACAAATCACTGATCGATTACTCGACTAAACAATTCAAAGACATAATCAATTCAAATCTGAAGATCAAATTTGATTTTCAAAACCAAAATGCGCGGAAAATTTTGAGTAAAGTTGCAACTCAAAAAGCAAATGATTCTAACACGAAAATCAGATCGATGCAGTTTGAATCCTGCTCTGATACCAATTGAAGAGAATTGTTATCGAGATTTACGAAAGCAAATATGATTTGAGTGATTGAAAATTTAGAACATGAAGAGTATATATTAATCAGATCTTATATTGATGAAGACTGATTACAGAATAAGCAGAAAGGATATTTGTGTTTCCGGAAAAAAAAAAAAAAAAAAAAAAAAAAAACTTCTTTCTACTTCTATCCTCAGTCCTTATTTATAGGGAACATGAGTGTACAAAAAATATACTAAGTCTAAACATTACACTTCGCACAAAATTGACTTACTAAAATAACATAAAGATGCGAAACTATACAAACACAATATTCGACTTTTACAATTTTGCTTCTACACCTTTTCTATTTGAAAAAGAAGCCATACAAAGAAATTCATAAATCATATTTATTACATTGGCATTCAAAGAAACATACGGGTTTATTTTATTTGACTTGCTTATTTATCTTCAAAACCAAAAGATCCCGTGCAATCTAGCATATACTTTACAAAAATTTGCTTCAATTGGTTCTTGTTTCTAGAGAACCTAAATGGGATTTTTCAATTCATCCAACACCTAATGGGATTTTTCAATTCATCCTGCTCTGATACCAATTGAAGAGAATTGTTATTGAGATTTACGAAAGCAAATATGATTTGAGTGATTGAAAATTTAGAACATGAAGAGTATATATTAATCAGATCTTATATTGATGAAGACTGATTACAGAATAAGCAGAAAGGATATTTGTGTTTCCGGAAAAAAAAAAAAAAAAAAAAAAAAAAAAAAAAAAAAAAAACTTCTTTCTACTTCTATCCTCAGTCCTTATTTATAGGGAACATGAGTGTACAAAAAATATACTAAGTCTAAACATTACACTTCGCACAAAATTGACTTACTAAAATAACATAAAGATGCGAAACTATACAAACACAATATTCGACTTTTACAATTTTGCTTCTACACCTTTTCTATTTGAAAAAGAAGCCATACAAAGAAATTCATAAATCATATTTATTACATTGGCATTCAAAGAAACATACGGGTCTATTTTATTTGACTTGCTTATTTATCTTCAAAACCAAAAGATCCCGTGCAATCTAGCATATACTTTACAAAAATTTGCTTCAATTGGTTCTTGTTTCTAGAGAACCTAAATGGGATTTTTCAATTCATCCAACACCTAATGGGTAGTGTAGAAGGAGCCAATCAAATGGAAGGTGAATGGACAGAAGCCAGGCGAAGAAAATGGAAGAGATTATCGATGATCGGAGACCGACCAACATGGAACCACGCTGGTGTTACAACAATGTTCGTATCAAACCTTCCAATGGAGATCCGTAAAAACTCCTTGGCGATGACTTTTGCAAAGTTTGGAGAGGTGGTGGATGTCTATATTCCAACAAAGAAGGATGTCAAGAAGAAGTATTTTGCTTTTGTAAGATTTAAAAAGATAACAGATGAATACAAGTTAGAAAAAGCCCTTCATGGGTTTAAATATGGTGGCAGACTTTGGACGTGAACATAGCGATGTTTGAAAGAAAATCGGCCGGAGGTTCGTCTGTATGTGGAAGCATCAGAAACAGGGCACAGAAGAAAAAACCTTCGATACCAGAATCCTAAGTTAGGAAGAATCGATCATGCGCAGCAGTAGTAGCAAAAGATCGTGAGACCACTCATATCCCACCTCCTCATCCACAAAAGCAAGTTGCTCCTATTTGTCTCTCAAACGACTCCCCACTTCGAGGATGGATTAAAGGTAAGTATACTTTAATTGGTGTATTACACAATTTTGATCACCTTGAGAAAGCTCCATACTCAATTAAAAACTGTGATGGATCTCGATGTGAAATAAAGTACCTTGGTGGATTAAGAATTGCAGTAAAATTCATGAATGATATGAGCAGAGAAGTATTCATGAAAGGATGGGTAGAATGGTTTAAGGAGATCGATAGTGGTGATATTGCAGAATTTCATTATGAGAGAATTGCTTGGATAAAAATCTTAGGCCTCCCGTCGGAGCTGTGGTCAGAAGCGAACTTCAACGCCATTGCTGCGACATATGGCTATATGGTGGTTCCATTCGTAGTGGAACAAAAAGAGATGAATTTATCTTAAGGAAAGGTTGGCATCCTAACAAAATCATTGACGGATGTACACTGTGAAGCATCGGTGGAAGTGAATGGAAAAATAATTAAAATAGGGATCTCAGAAGTGGACATCGACTGGGTTCCATTCAAGTCACAAAGGTATCAAGTGGAAGATAGTGATTTTTCAGATGATGGAAGGAACGACGAAGAAGATGAATTAGATGATGATTGCGATGGTATCTCTGAAACTATGTTGGCTGATAACAACGATGATCTGGAAGAAGGAGAAATCGGAAGGATGGATCTTGACCAGGTCGAGGAATTGAATCGAGGAAACTACAGAGCCGTCAACGACAACTCACCGGTGACAGTTTAGTTACCAGGAAACTTTTCAATGGATAAGAATAATCGGAGAATCGAAAGAGGTGCTCTTGGGGAATGTCGAGAGTCGGACGATGGAATTAATACTCAACAGGGAGACGAAACCTTTGGAAGTAGGGAGAACATTAATGAATCATCTCATGTTGAATTGGAAAATAATTTAACTGTATGTGAGGAAACAACTATCGGAGATGGACCGGATAAATCCTCTAATGGGCTGCTCAACAAATTGGCCAAATCTAGATACTTTGGACCTTTCATAAACAACATGCATGGTAACGAGGTGCCATTAAACGAGTCTGAGATTAACTTCAATAGTGCCCAAGATAAAAGAAGAAGATAAATGAGAAATGTAATGGCGATTGAATCTTCAAACTCTAATATGCCTCACCCATCTCTCGATCTAAACAGAACTCCGATTCTCTCTCAGATTCCTCTACCTGACACCAATGTAGAATCGTCATCTTCTCCATCGGAAATCAGTAATACGGTGGAAGTGGGCAATATTTTAGGATTCGAGATTGATAGCGAAAATCCAATCCTCAAAGAAGTCCTTGGCGATAACGGTGAGAACCAAATCATACAATGAATATTATGACCTTAAACATTAGAGGTATTGGAGAGAAGCATAAGGTAGATTGGGTACCAAGGCTTAGAAATTTATATAAACTTTGTATGATCTATATTCAAGAATCCAAGTTGGGTGAGTTATCCCCTCCACTAAATATTACCGAATGTTGGGGCGATAATAATTCGGGGTTCGAACAGGTTTTTACAACAGGAAGATCCGGTGGCTTGGTGTCGATATGGGATAAAGGAGCATTCACGTTAATAGACACTTTCAAGTCCAGATACTTTATTTTGACACTGGGTAATTTGGTAAGCATTAATGGCCTAACTGGCATTATAAACATCTATGGACCCCAATCAAGTCACGAGAAATCGAAACTGTGGGACAAATTGTTATCTTTCAAGTCTTCCATATCAGCCACCTGGATCCTTATGTGAGATTTTAATGTGGTTCGAAGACCGGAAGAACGGATAAATTCAGTCTTTTGCCCAGTCAGTGCAAGTGTTTTTAATCAATTCATTTACAGGGGCGAATTCACAGATCTAAAGATGGGAGGCCAAAGATTCACCTTCTTCAAAACACAAGGAGCGAAATTGAGTAAATTAGATATAATTTTGGTATGTAATCTTTTCTCAACCACGTTTCCCCTTGCGTCATGTGAGGCATTAGACAGGGACCTCTCCGACCACTCTCCAATTGTTTTGAGGACTCATGGTGAGGATTTTGGTCCACCACCATTCAAACTTTACAACTCCTGGATGTTAAAAGAAGGATTTGAAGAGGTGATCAAGAAAGCATGTTCCAAATTTGTGGGGTTTGGAACTCCTGATGCATACCTCTTGAATAAACTGAAACATTTAAAAAAAGCCATCAGTTGTTGGAGAATTAATGCAGTGAACAATGAAAACAAGTTGATTGATTCTTTAAAAAAAAAAGAATGAATGAGATCGAAAAAGAAGCAGAATCTAGAGCTCTAACATCCACATAAATGGAAGAAAGGTCAATTGGAGGTATAAAAATTACGGAGCACGCAAGAACTATTGCTCTGGATCTGAAGCAAAGGGCAAAAATTAAATGGGAGGTCGAGGGCGACGAAAACACGCGTTTTTTCATGGTTATGTAAACAACATAATCCGGAAAAATCATATACATGGGATTATGACGAATGGAATCTGGACAACCGACCCAGTCATGATAAAGCAGGAGGCTACTAGATTCTTCGAAAGGAAAATACATAGAATGTTGGCGAGTTAGACCTTTCTTTCGGAGTGAAGGTTTTAGTAAGTTTTCAGAAGAAGATACTCGGTACTTAGAAGGAGAATTCTCCATGGGTGAAGTAAAAAAATGCAATATGGTTGTGTGGTGGTGACGAGTCTCCGGGGCCTGATGGATTCACTTTCAAATTTCTCAAAAAATTCTGGGAGTTACTAAAAGGTGACATTATGGGGATGATTAAATACTTTGAAGCGGGAGGCAAGATCACTAGAGGATGTAATTCTTCTTTTATATCCTTAGCAGCCAAGACAAAAGATCCACTTCATTTTTGTGACTTTAGACCAATCAGCCTAATTGGTTCCATATACAAGATCATTGCAAAACTATTGGCTCTTCGATTAAAGAAAGTCATTTGTGGTGTAATTGACGAGGTCCAGTCCGCTTATGTTGAAGGAAGAAATATACTAGCCGGTCCTTTGGTGGTTAATGAGCTTTGTTCGTGGGCAAAATCAAAAGGAAGAAAGATGCTTCTGTTTAAAGCAGATTTTAACAAAGCTTTTGACTCAGTGAATTGGGTATATCTGGACTCAATTATGAATCAGATGGGTTTTGGAAATAAATGGAGATATTGGATTCGTAACTGTCTGGAATCGGGTCGAGCATCGGTGATTATTAATGGCAGCCCAACGGATGAATTCTCAATGACTAAAGGAGTTAGACAGGGCGACCCGCTTTCGCCCCTCTTATTCATCATTGCGATGGAAGGGCTGAATGTGGCGATGAAAACGACGGTTGAGAAAGGAGTCTTTGACGGAGTAAAATTCCCTAACTCTAATATCTGTTTGTCTGATGCTTTATTCATTGGTGAATGGTCGAGACGCAACATTGCCAATTTATCGAGAATCTTACAATGCTTTTACGTTTCATCCGGGCTGAAAGTTAACTTTAGCAAGTCCAGAGTGTTTGGTATAGGTGTATCTCCTAATGAAGTTTCGAACTGGTTAGCTCTTCTTGGATGAGAACCATCATCCCTGCCATTCATTTACTTGGGTATCCCTGTCGGCCAAAACATGAACCGAAAAAATGCTTGGAGACCAATCGTCGAAAAGTTTCATTCTAAACTCTCATTGTGGAAAGCAAAAACACTTAGCTTTGGAGGCAGATTAACTCTGGCAAAAGCAGTTCTTGGTAGTCTCCTGACCTACTATATGTCCATCTTTACCGTTCCTAACGGTATTATTGAGACCATTGAGAAAATTAGGAGGAGATTCATGTGGAGCAGCAACCTGGAAAGGAAAAGTATCAGTTGGGTGGCATGGGAAACACTTATGGCCCCTAAAAAGGTGGGTGGTACTGGACTTGGATCTATTAGGAGTCTCAACATTTCTCTACTAGCTAAATGGATGTGGCAATTGAAAAACGAGTATTCAGCACTTTGGGTGAAAGTTATACGTTGCATTCACGACCTGGATGGAAGAAATCGTGCTTCTTTTGTCAACAGATCTAGATCGGGGGTATGGAAAAATATAGTCAAAATCAGAATTGCGTTAAAAAAAATTCAATATTGATTTCAAATAAATTTTATATTGGAAACCAAATGATGATTGTTGGGATTCCGACTTTGTGGTTGATAACCATTTTTCGGTAAGATTGTTACGTGAGCGGATTGAAATGGCGAGTCACATTGTCTGTGATAGTCCATTTGAATGGTGCAAAGTAATACCGAATAAAATTTTATGCTTTATCTAGAGAGCGAAACTTGGCAGAATTCCATCATCTATTTCATTAAAAGCAAGGGGTGTTCCTGTGTCATCGACTATTTGCGGGTCATGCAACATGGATGAAGATACGTGCGATCACATCCTTCTCTTGTGCCCAGTGGCGAAGGTCGTCATGAACTCGATTTTATCTTGGTGTGAAATTTCACATGATGGATTTTATTCGGTTAAAGACATGTTACTATTCATATCTCGGTGGTCTAAAAGCAAAAAGAAAAGAAGCATGTTGAATACGATCTTATATGGAGGATTATGGTGTATATGGAATGACAGGAACCACATGGTTTTCAGGAACATCCCTATCGTACCGGAGAAGACAGTGGAGAAAATCAAATCAATAACTTTTGTATGGTGTAAACATAGGGGTTCATTTAAAAACATGGATTGGAGAGTTTGGAATCTCGGTTCGTTTTTCTGTTTGTAACTTTTTCTCTTGTTCTTTTCTCCTTTTCTGTTTCTTTTTATACTTCCTCCTTGCATCGTCTTGATGTAAGGTGTCTGCTTTTAATATATTTGTCGTTTCCAAAAAAAAAAATAGTAAAAAGAACTCGTAAATAGAAAGCCAACTATTATTGCAAGTTTCAAAACGTTCAATACTTTACTTTAATTACTGTTCAAATAAAAATAGTTGAATATTTCATAAAAGATTACGAAAAGACACCTGTAAAAATACGGGCATGATACATTTGGACAGTGAAAAGCTCCACCATTAAGTTCATTAGTGGAGTGTTATGGAGTTTTCTATAAATAGGGTAAAATGAATCTTTTCAAAAATAGGTTACTTTTTATTACTCTTTCAAAAATGAGGTATTTTTACGGCCCCACCATCAAAATTGCGGTTGTTTTTTACAATTTCCAATTTTAACCTTTTTAAATTACAACTTTCACCATTAAACTTATATGATATTTTCAGTTTACACCTTTCAATTTTAAAAAGTTGATTTTTTTTTATATCCACTGTATAATATATATGATTAAAATTTATATATTTTATGCCATTCTCAGAATCTCATTGATACCAATATCAAATATGTTACAATGACATAAAAATAAAAAATCGATTAAACATGATATTATACGAAAAAACTAACATGAAATTACAAAAGAAATACAAGCTAAATCGAATTGGAACTCACAAGATTGATTTAAAAAAAAAAAAAAAAAAAAAAAAAAAAAAAAAAAAAAAACAAAACTAGAAATCTTATGGGCTAAATTGATACAAATCGAATAGTTTGACAAAAAATATGATATTTGTCAAACAACAATTATCATTTATGAAATTAGTCTAAAATAAATAAATGTATATATTTTGATTTATTAAGTAGACATGTAAATAAATAAATATAAGTACAATTAGATTATAAATACTAGAGTATAATCTAAAACAATTAAACACATAATCAAAGAACCAAGAAAACAAACTATCATTGTATATAGAAAAATGCAAGATCCTCCTATCTGATATTGCTACTCATCCTCTTATTTATGTTAAACCGTGATAAATATTAAATTTAATAAATTTACTAGTGTCACACCCTCAAACCAAGATGGCGGAAATGGCTGGGAGTTGATGACTTTCATGAACAATATCACAACATAATTTATAATAGTTATAAAAGCAAACACAACCATCATAAATATAATTGAGAATATTACATTGTTTCCAAGTATTGTATGTTCAAACCAATTACATTATGATGAAAAAATAAATAGAACGGCGTTGTAACATTCCATCCTCAAAAGCCTTGTGATTACTTGTTTAACGGTTTCCTGAGAATACAAGTAGTTTTGAAAAGTGTCAACAATTAAGTTGGTGAGTTCATAAGAGTTTTGTATGTGAAAATCTGTAACTTTTTCCTTGTAGAATGATAGTGTTCCTTCCAAGAAAATCCAATATTTTCTTAAAAATGAGTTATAGTCTTAAAAACCCTACAACCAAAAAATGTATAAGTATTTCTATACTTCAAAATAGTGTTGCGTAGTTTTATATATAAAACCATTTGAACGTATGTTACCCCCGTGAACTAAATGTATTGTTGATTCCTCATGTGAGATACTACAAGCATGCTAAAACCATAGTAGGTTGCTACAACGTTCTTCAGGCGTCAGAATGTTAGACAACTGTCACCTCAGACCTGTCGGTCTAGCTGTAGCTAATAACTTAGGTGCAAGATTGTCAGTCCCATATAGATCTATATACAAGTGTTACGCTCTCTTACCGAGATTCTGGTTATAATTTAGTACTTTAGTGTGTACTCTGATAGGTACGTTGAAGATTATGTCTCACATAATTGTATCAACAGGTTTAAATATAGTGTAATGAAAACGCTTTGTAAGTGAAAATATTACCTCTCCATAGTAATCACATAGTGTAAAATAATTATACATTTATATATTTACTTGTTTTGTCCCAAAATGATGAAATAGTGTTAATTACTCATAAACTACATCTATTATAGTTTATCATATATGTTTGTTATGCCTATATACACACGTGCATATATATATATATATATATATATATATATATATATATATATATATATATATATATATATCTTACTATATTATTATACAAACCTTAGTATTTCCAAAAATAAATTTAAGACGTCTAAATGTTTAAGCTAATAATACAACAAATAATCAATAAATTACAAAATACAATGCAATAAATACAAGTATTTAATACATATTGAAACATTCAAACCTACATCCTTATCTTTCTTAATATAGAACATTTAAATTTAAAACAAATGTACCTTTCACTAGAAAGAGTCAACATTATTTTTAAAATTTAAATTAAAAATTCCCTCGTATATCGCCCAGATATCCTCATATAAACCATCATCCAATTTCTTTATTCTATATCGATCATCACCAACAACAATTTGCCGACGACTTCAAGATTGCTCAATCATTTGGTACGATCATTCTAAATATTAACATTTGTCAAAATGTTAAAATACTGTATTTTAGAGAACATGAAGCTACAGTGCTCTTACATTGTGCTTGAATGTACTACTTCTTTCTCAACACGCTTTCTTGAACATATTATCATTCTATCTTAAAGGTAATCGTTCTCTCCTTATTTTCTTCTCTCTTTTGTTACCGATGGGCAACCCACAACCACCTCTAAGGCCATCACAACCTTCTACTTTGCTCTGCTTCCATCTTTCTATGAGAAAAAACCAAAAATGACGCCACATCATGCCTTTTATCAGAACCACCACGACATTTATTCTTGGATGGAAAAAAGAGCGACCCACAACCATCTTATGTACAACCATCACCGCTTTTTGTTTCAGTCGCAATATAAAAAGCATCATTTTCATCGAAATAGAAATCGTTATCTGCGATAGTGGGTTCAAGTTGTGTTGGATGAATTTTGGGATTTCAAGCAACATTGTTGGAGGTATGGGTTGAAAGGGTTCTTGCATCTTGCTTTTGCCAAACATCGCAGCTCCATGTCATATTCTTTCCCTCTTCTTCTTTCTAACTATAGACGTAACCATCCACAGCCAGCACCACCTCCTATTCTGCTGTCAGCATCCCCTCCATCAGCTACACCGAAGATTGAAGCCCCCAAACGCCACCGGTTCTTCTTCAACCCTTCATTGCTGCTCTTTATATCTAGGGTTTTTTTTAAATGTGCTCAGATATGAATGGAGATGAACAGGATCGGGAAAAAGGATTTTCCTATTGGACTCGCTACTGATTTTTTTGAAAGCCAAGACTTTGTTTCTTTTATTTTGGTCATTGTTTTCTATACTAGATTTCATGAGAGGTAATAATTTGCTAATGTGGTGCTCATTGTATACTTTTCAAGCTTGCATCTTTTTTTGGGTATGTATATTTCTCAAGAAGTTTGAACTCATCGCCTCTTTTTAATGGATTTCTAACAAAACTTGGATTTTTTGTTCATATTTCATATAGAATAGAAGGGCACATAAATTGGAGACCGAAAATCGAAGTCAAACAAAAAAAAGGTAAGTGAACCTTTGGTTTTGATGATTTTCATATGTCGTCCTTTTTAGGTTTCTTATTTGTTTTAATTTTAGGTTCCACCTTTTGAATAGATTGTGATATGGAAATTGTATTTGCAGATACATACGAGTTGACGAGAAAGATTACACATTGGGAAAAGAAGTTGAGTAAGAGGTGGCTTATGTAATATGTTGATGAATTTTTCTAGGTAAAAGATGATGGAATGAAGGTGCCTGACATGGATTATTATATGATGAAAAGTGGTTTAATATAAGAACTAATGAAAGTATATTACTTTTTTTTGCATTAACATTAATATTCGGTAACAATAAATTTATAAAAAGTATGTTATTTGGGTATATGTTTCTACTATAATGTTTAACCAGATGCACAAATCCTATTTGTAACTTCGTTTTCATTTTTCGATTTTGAAATAATTAGGCTACTTTAACTTGGCTTTGGGAGCAAAGCAATATATTTCATTAATATTTGACTTGCTACTAATTTTAGGATCTACCCAAGTAGAATGATTCGTATTTTCCAAGGACTTCATTCATTGTGTTACTCGCACAAGTATTGTTCCTTGCGTCATTGGTATGATTGATTTAACTAATTGGACAGAAGTGTGAAGAACTTTGGTTTCTTGAGTTGTATTCTATAGTGGTTTAAATTATATCCTAGAATCTTTTATGGATATTTCATTGTTATTGAAGTTTGTAACATTGATGGCTATAGGTTTTGCATCTTATGTTTGTTTCCTACAATCTGAAATACTTTTGTGTATTTATAGAATAATTTGTTGGCAAATACTGTACCATATATAATGCTTAATTTATAACATATTTTATTCTTAGAATTATTCTTTCATTGTTACAAATTTTTTTCTTTCTTAATTCCAGGAATGGGTTACAGATCCTCCATGTATAATATCTCAGTTAACTTTAAGCTTCTTGGTGGTTTAATGGCATTGGAGTACACCTAAGGATTTGAAAGAAACTAAGCATATGCGAGGAAATAATTTCAAGCCCTAAAGATTCCTCCGTTACCATTGCTACAATAAGAAATAATTTTATTAAAAGGTACCATTCATTCTAAAAGTCTACGGTCAGATAAATGAAAGTATGTTGTCCTTTCTGTTATGATGGTTAAACGTTTCTAATTATGCAGTGAAATATCTCATTTATATTCGACTGCAAGGGATAAAAACTGCAATATGTATCACTGGATTTTGTGGGTGAATCAACTGTTTTTCTAAGATATTTATTTTAGTTTTGGTTTTAAATTGAGGTTGTGATGTTGAGCCTAAGCCAATCTGGTATTTTAAAAGAAAGAGATGGTTGCATTTGTTCCTGGTCCTCAAGGTTCAAGGGATTGTCTATCAGGTGGTATATCAAGTTGGTGCTTACATCTTTAAAAATTAGCATATTTTACATGATTTCATCTTTTTGGTTTATTATATCAATTTCTAGCTTCATAAAAGTTTTTTAATCTTATGGTTTTGTGTTGGTCAAGGGTCATAGGTTATAGATGTCTACTATACTAGCTTGCAGCTTATTTAAAGTTTTTTCTGCATGTGTACGTCTTAGTGGTTATATCCTTTCTTTTGGTTCGTCCCATGTAATTTTTGTATTTTCAGGTTTTCAAAAGATCATCTATGTCGGTTTAATTTGTCCCATGTATTCTTTATCTTTTGATGATGATTAGGTGACAGAAAGAAGGCTTCATAGCCAAACTGTTTTCAAACCAGTTTCGGCTATTAAAACTGGTTCCGATTTTTAAATCCGGTTTATCTGGACTTGAAGTCGCAAAACCGTTATAACTAATTCTGGTTCCGGTCTGGTTTTCGGGTTTTAAATCTCATCCCTAGCTATAGTAGACATTAAGGTAAAATAATAATAATAATTAGATAAAAATCAAAGTAAGATGCTATATGAGACAAAACATTTGAAAGGACATTGCTATTTCTTGCATTTAGTACAATCATCGGCTAAATACAATATTTAAAAATGTAATTACATCTATTTGCCTAATATAAGATTTTTAATTTCAATTTTTTCTCTTCTTTGATTATTTTTTTATCTTATTTTATATAAGTACTTTAAAAGTACAATGATATAATTGTCTATGTATGTATGTGCATTTGTGATTGTGTCTGTGTGAATATGTCCATATAACTATGTATGTATGACTAAATGTGTTTGTAAATGTTAGTGATTGTGTATGTATGAATATGTCCATGTGACTATGTATATGTGACTAAATAGTAAAGACTTTGGTGTCATCGACTTTGGGAATCCAAAAGACTATGAAAACTGAAAACCCCAACAAATCCACTCCATATTATCCAATTGTTAAAAATATGTTTTTTTAATATGTTATCATAAATCAGAAATGATATATTTTCGGCACAATGGAGCTAACATAGGAAAACAAATATCCAACATACACAGAAACCATAAATACATTAAAGAATATATTGTTCGTCGAAAAGAATGAATCATTGAACTGAAATAAATATTTAGTGATACTTGTCAATACATTATGTCTTATTTTTAATATGATATGTTTCTTAAATAGAAAGTTCAATTGAAACTAACGGTCTGTAGAAAAAAAAAATTAATTGTAAAAAAAAACTATTTGACGCCTGCCGCTTTGCGCGGGTAATGACTAGTATATATATATATATATATATATATATATATATATATATATATATATATATATATATATATATATATATATATATATAAACGGGCAAAAACAGGTAATACATTTGTTGGTATTCACGATGAAATTAAATTATTAACTACAGTTGCATGATAATTAATGATAACTTCGCTCATTGTGGTTGTTTGTGAGACCATACAACGCATGTATGCTTAATGCAATGACCATGGATATATATATATATATATATATATATATATATATATATATATATATATATATATATGGAAAAGTTCAATAGAGAACCATAATTATGAGTTTTTTAAGGAATCAAATCTTTTTTTTCAATTTCTAGAGCTTATTCTTAATCGAAAAAAAAAATTTAAAAATATCTAAATTCATATATTAACATTGTGAATGTGAAAAATATTTTTCGGATTCACCGTGTGAATCCGGATTCACGTTGTCAATTTTCGAAAATTCACATTGTGAATTGGACATAAAAAAATCGAATTTTATATCATTGGAAAAAGGATAAAGAATTAAGAATTTATGTATTTTTAGTTTTTTTTTGATAAAAAATAAGTTCTAAAAGTTGAAAAAAAGATTGGTTCCTTGGTTAATTATAGTTCTCTATTGAACCTCATCCTCTATATATATATATATATATATATATATATATATATATATATATATATATATATATATATATATATATATATATATATATACATATATATATATATATATATATGTTCTATGGAAAACAAAAACACTATAAAACATGACAATGCATAAAAAAAAATTTTAGAGATCACAAAACTTCTTTTGACTTTATAATGAAAAAATCGCAAGTTTTTCTTTAAATTCACTAAAAAATATATGAAAAAAATTTGATTTGTTTTTCAGCGAATTTAAAGAAAAACCTGCGATTTTTTCATATTTAAAGTAAAAAAAAAAAGTTTTGTGATCTCTAAGTATTTTTTTTTATGTATTTTTATGATTTTTAGGGTTTTTTTTTTTTTGTTTTCCATATAACCCTTATATATATATATATATATATATATATATATATATATATATATATATATATATATAATCTTATTATACAAACCTTACTATTTCTAAAAATACATTTAAGACGTCCAAACCTTTCAGCTGAATGTACAAACATTTATCAACAAATTACAAAATACAATGAATTAAGTACAAATGTAAAATTAATATTGAAACATTCAAACCAGATCCTTATCTTACCCAATATAGATGATTTAAATTTTAAAAAAAATCATATTCTTTGACTAGAATGAGTCAACATGGTACAATCCTTAAAACATAATATACAACAAGGTTATGCAATCAGATCTTATCCGTGAATTAGTCAACAAATGTTAAACCAACATTTTCTCAATTTCAGCTTTTAAATTGGTCAAAATCAAATGAATTGGTTAGATCAAATCGGACTTCTTGAATGAGTTGAATTGGGCATTATTGTTTCAAATGAATCTTATCGCCCTTGTTATTAAGGCGTTATTGTTTTGACCTGGCTCATTCCTTATCTCGCTGTTTCCCCATATCTCGGCAGATTATCTTCATTGTTCATATAAAATTGAAGACACATCCAAATAAGTTCCTCTCCATCTGTGATTATCACCTAAACCTCCACCGTCCAGCAATAAGAAGTCGTTTTTGCGTTTGGTTCATCAGGTCTATTTATTTACCGATTTTGTATTTTTTTGTTTAGGGCAAACTAATTTCTGAAAGAAAGTTAATCGCACCCGTCGCTTGGCGCGGGTAAACGGCTAGTATATATATATATATATATATATATATATATATATATATATATATATATATATATATATATATATATATATATATATATAGTTGTTACTGAAAACTAAGCATTAAATGAAAATAATGAAAATATTATTATGTAGGAGCCATGTTGGTTGCACTAAACACTTATGCAAAAAAAGATGTTTCATAAGAGATTGAAAAAATCTTTTACGTGGGAGGAAACACACATCTGCAACAATATTTTTGGTGTACAAGATTCTACTAGGAGTAGTTTAATAGATATCGACCACATTAGTTGTACATGTTGGAAATAGTGAAAAAGCGGTATACCATAACGGCATGCAATTGTGGCATGGTGATGGTTAAACGTGATGTGTAATAGTCGCACAAAGTGTCAAGTTTACGTGTATTTTACAGTATATCAAGTTGCATACAAAACATGCATATAGTGCATCCTCTAGCCAATCTAAATGAGGGAGTAATACCAACAAAAGATCATTTACCCCCTACAATTAAGAATCAAGTAATGGTTGGATTTTTCATTTACATGAACATGTATTTGTTTTTATGAATTCAATTACAATGTTATTTTATATCCACTAGCTTGTAAAATTAAAGCATACATATTAAATTAAAGGGACATATGAATAGCTTGAAAACCAAGAAACATCATCGTCAGTTGTGCTATGGAGGCAATAACAATGACTGGAATTTGTTGGTGACTTCTAATCCACAATGATCTGCCACCACTAATCTGATTGGGGTTTACAACTTCACCGCTACTGCTACTTGAGTTGGAGGAGACTTCTACAATTGAAAAACCTAACAACATATTGATCAACAACATAATTTAATATTTTATTGTCTATGTCTATCAAAATAGAATTTATTCATTTGTTTTATAGATAAACTCACAGTCATAGTCTGCCCATCCGATCTGTTGAGCATCCAAATCGTAAACAATAAACTTGTTTTTAAGAACAAGGTCTGATCAATAACCGAGTGAAAAAATTAAAAATAAAATAAAAGCAAAGTCAATTATAGGGTTTTTATGTTCCATTATTATAATACATACCTCCTAAAATAGTAATTCCTTTCTCGGGACTCATCTGAAAGCCCATGCACCACACCTCAGCCCCACTCTATTATATTGCATGAATCATATCAAGATTCAAGTAAAAATATACGTTAATTAGGCTGTATCTTTTACACAAGCTATCTAGGACTATTTTTGTACCAACGATATAGGTCCCAACCCCCGTAACATCAAATACAATACAACTAGTTTTGCTTTATCTTGTCCAAATTATCAAATGCGAACTTAACATAAGGCTACATAACATACCTTGGAGCTTTGGAGAGAAAGGTAGTCTTGAGGTCTTAAATGCATTGAAGCACCCCCGACAAAGTTCAAACTTACGATGGGAAATATATTAGAGACACTGAAATAATAATAAAATCTAATTATTAAAATAATAAAAGCACGTATCATATCGAATGATACAACAAAGGATGAACACTCGTTTAGTCTCAAAAGCTAGATTTGAAATTTAAGGGTATATATATATATATATATATATATATATATATATATATATATATATATATATATATATATATATATATATATATATATATATATATATATATATATATATATATATATATATATATATATGACAATTTGTAGTATTTGAAGTCTAAAACCGGTTTAAAGAACTAAAGATGGACTGATGGACATTTAACTAGTAAGGACAAAAAAGGGAGGAATATAAGTGCTAATTTAACTGCAATAAGTTTTTAAGGTTCTAAACCTGGAAGTAATTGAATAACAAGGATTTCCATTTGATGTACGTTGTTGTACGGACAACGAAACCGACTTTGTGATCTGCACCAACAGAAGTAATACCTCAATGATGACACATTAAGAAATAAAAATATAATTTTATAATGTTTTGCTGATAGAAATTTTCGATTGTACTTACAGCATCTACAAAAGGGGTGTAAGCCTCTTCAGTAAGGTATGCCAGAGTTGTTCCCGAATCAATTATTGTTCCAGCTTTATCATTATTTATTGCAAATACTGATGGATCAATGGATAATTTTTTACCATTGATCAAAATACTATGCAAATGTGTACTATAATACCCCCTGCAAACATACATCGAATGAAATTAGAGATAGTTGGTGTTTCTTTTGACTTAATGAACTCAATGGTAAAATATATATATATATATATATATATATATATATATATATATATATATATATATATATATATATATATATATATATATATAAAGGTTTTATTTTAAATTAATACAGAAAGAAAACTTACTGTGATTTGACAAGTGGAGTAAAAATGATATGTGGCACCGTTGGCTGACCTATAACCAAAATCCCACCTCCATCAGCAAGACAATGTGCGAATGAATTTGGAGCAATCCCTTGCGAAGAAAGTTGGGATATGACAGATAAACCTTGTCGCCCCAATCCCAAAACCCCATCAACTGCTCCATCAGATGTAGCTAAGATCCCAGTTTCCATTGTGCTACACCTGTTGCATAATTCAATAAATCAACGATCTTATTTAAGAGAGTGAAATGATTGGGTAACTCCGAAAAAAAAAGGAAGCAAAGGGGAAGTATACAAAAAAAAAAAATTGATAACTTACCCAAATACCACAGAAGCGGAAACATTTAATGATTTTGTATCTGTAAGAAATATCTCTAAATGAATTAAGTCAGATACATAATGACCTAATGTTGCACTACCGTCTCCATAGTAAATTGTGTAAGTGCACTGATTATGTGAACATGAGCTGGAATTATAAGTTTGACCCGCTAGAGAACATATTTTGTTTGAACATGAGATAGGAGAAGATGTTGATGAGCTTGAAGGGTCATACAATGTAATAGGAATCTGTTGAACAAGAAAAAATCATTTACATAGTAGTTAGTTCACAAAAGTCACACCTTACAAAAAAAAGAAATTATAAGAAATGAACATACATTAAACTTGCTTGATGTAGGGCAATCAATGCAAGGCTTGCAACCGACCCATAATACATCACTTCCTGTGTCAATTTGTACATAATAATCTTTTGGAGGAGATCCCAATTTGATTTTTGTGAAATACAACCTACAAGATAACAAATTAGAGTATATCAATGATCCTGACTCACGATTCACTATCCTTAAGATGTTAGATTAAGAGAAAACATTTAGTAAAAGATTGTTCTCTTAAAGAAATTTTAGAGCACAAGCAATTAAAGAGATAATCTTTTCCGTTTTGGGGGTCGATTTGAAGGTATTTTCATGCCCAGGGAGAAAAGATTAAAGATGCCCATGTTTGACTTAAACGAATACTATAAGATATAATGATATAAATTACTATAACTAAACACTTAGAAATATATTTAAAATACATATATACTATAAGATATAATGATATAAATTACTATAGCTAAACACTTAGAAATATATTTAAAATACATATATATTTCCATGATAAACCCAAAACAAGGAATAGGGTCACAGACTAAAATGCCAATAAATAGAAAGCTTAAATTAAACACATTTATCCTATGATGATATAAATTGATAAATCAAAACATTTAGAAGCTTCAGTTTAGTGCCTCTACATTAGAAACAATGAATTAAATCTATAAACAAATATGAAAATACATTGACTTACTAGTTTCTCACATCCAATCAGGTTTTAGATAGTAGCAGATACTTTATAGACGATCACGCTACATAAAAAAACTTAGTGCTGATAAAAAAAACTTATGTTCATTCATTTTATAATCAAACTTACTAAACAAAAGATCAGGACCGATCCGTTGATGTTAAGAGCCCTATACCGAGAATAGAAAAAAGGGCCCTTAAATATAAGAAAATCAGTTAAAGAAAATAATTATAAAGAAAATATAGAATTGAAGGTAACAAGATTCGAATACAATAAGACACCACTATCAACCAAGAGAACAACTGATGCTGATAGTTTGTTATTTATCTATGTAAATGTATATAATAAAGTGGTGGAGCATGGAGTCGATCCCAGGTGGATTTAAAACAATTAAACTAAGGCACGTAACCAACCAAATGAACTACAAGTACCTCAAATATATCAGAACGTAAAATAAAATATATATAATCAAAATTGAAAGTCCCAAAGTGTCCTAAATTGAAAAATAAATAAATAAAATATAAAATATAAAATACACAATTAAAATTTAGGATTTATTGAGAGATCGTAGTTTGTAGACCAAAAAATGTAGAGGACGCAGCAAAACCACAACTTCCAAGCCAAAGGGAAATTGGGCAAACTTGCAAAGAAATAAATTTAATGCCGTGGTTTTTAACTTTTTATTTAATATACACACGAGAAGAGACGCAAGTTCAATTTAAAAATAAACATGCCCATAACATATTATTAGAAACTCATGCAAGTAACGAAATTAATCAACTTCCACCAAATGAAGACGATAAGCATTCTGTAATTCCATAAATTTAAAAATGAAAAACAAAAGTTTAAGGAAATTGTGTACGTACCCAGCCACATGAGGATCATAACTTCCTTTAAGACCAAATCCGATAACACCTCTTGGAGAATTATCCTTCTGAAACATCCTCCCGTGTCTGAAACTATCTCTATCTCTGAGTTGACTCAACTCAATTCTGTGGTTCATCGGAAAAGCTCTTTCTAGAGTGAGAGTGAGAGTGGCCGGAAACCCAGAAGCCACATGCAGAAACATAATGGCGCCTAGTAGTGTTGAAGTAACAGCATTTCTGAGAGTAATATAAACGATTGACATTCTTTCTCTCCTCTTTCTATTCTTCACTCGGACAAAACTTTTTAAAATAAGTTACAAATGTGAGCCCTAATAAGTTGATTAACTTAGAGGATTAGTACAACATCATAGTTTTGTTGCTGGTTATATAGAAGTAAAGACGTAGCATAAAGTAACTCAAATAATAACACTTTAAACAAAAGCTATTTCTCCATCTTTTTTATCATTTAGTTCACTTTTTTTGATACATCTCCCTTACAATATTTACTAAAAACGTAAGTAGTTACATTTGATAAAAATATAACACCTATGTCTATATTAACGAAATTCTTAAGAATGAAGAAAACTTAAGTACCAAGGATGCTAACGTATGCTTATTAGTTAGTCATGACATATTGCTCATATCTGTGTTTAATTTAGGGCAAAACCATAAAAAGCGTTATAGTTTCGTCGTAATCCGTTTTAAGCACCTATTTTATTTTGTTCTAGAAATAATGCTTATGATTGCAAAAAAGTAAATAAATAATAATAAATACTACCAAACTAACGTCACAATCACTAAAGCCACCAAAATTTAACATATTTTGCAAGCACATATTATTTTTTTTAATAGAAAATAAATTGTGATGATTGAATCGAGTTTTCATCCAACTATAATGGTTATAAATGATTTTTTTAATTTAACTTAAAATTAAACAAAACAAAAGTTATTGAGACATGAGAAACTACTTACCAAGAAGACATGAAATTAAATTTATTTATATAAAAAAAATTATAGAGAAAATAAATTCTAGGTAATTCAACTTTAAGGTTTGATGTAGAAGAAAAAGATGCACATCATGGAATCGAAACACCGGCCATTTTGGGAAATCAGTAAAAGCTAACCAACCAATTTAAATGAGAATTTGAATATTCTTTCAAGACTAAATTTACATATAAACCGGATAAAACTATATGTAGAATTTCTTTTTGACGTTGGAGTGATTCAGGATTTTTATTAAAAAAATGTACAAAGTGTTACGTTGTCGAGGTTGAAATAGGCGTTGTTGGTGCTGGAAAAATAAGTAAGAACAATTGAAAAGTTTTCCACTACGAACAAGGTAGGTATTGCCGGTGCCACTATGGGCATCCATACAAAACCGCCACTGATGTTGACGACACCATAGACCAACCGGAAAAACGTTCACAATAATTAAGAGCATCGCAACGATGCGATTATAAAGGGATGGTTACCATGGGGATGGAGAAATAGATAAGCCGTTTTGAAAGGAAAGTGTTATGCACACTTACGAACTGTAGCGAACACTAACGATAATAAGGCAAGAAAACTTTTTTCTGTTGGCTTATTTTACGAAGATGAGAAGGATTTGGGATGAAAATCAACCGAAACCCATGAGCATAAAAAACGGAGATAGTATTCTGGTGCAGTGAGTTGGAAAAGCATGTTTACCAAACAGTATTTACTAACATTTTATATATTCTTGATTTTGGATGCCATTTTTTTTTACCAATTAAAAAGTTTACCAAGAGTTTTAAGTGTTTTTTGACAGTATTTTTAGATTTTTGTTGTATACACATGATAGTTTGTTTTATTTACGTCTTTTTTGTGGTTTTTTTTAGCATTATTAGCCTTTCTATTGTTATTGCATTGCATATTCTATCATTTATTTATCATGGATCGTATTGAGTGCTTTCTCTTTTGTATAAGGTGTTTTATAGTTTTTGGAGTCTCGTTGCGCTTGTGGATTATCTGTTATGGGCATGTATCTGAGATGTAAGGTAGATATCCCGTATAACCCTACTGTAGAAACCTCCTTGCCATCGCAGTCGAAGAAAGAGTTGGCCCCTGAGAGGCTCTCTCACCATGTATCACCAGTTCTCCCCCACTAAGGGTTCGAACCCTCAGCAACTGACGCTCGCAATTAATCATGGCCCCATTGGCCCCTAACCAGTCCATCCAACAACCACCTTCAATCCTCGCAACGGTATAGGGACTAAATCAACGTGAAACCTCTCGCCAAGCACATTCAGGACACATTCCCGATACACCCTCGCAACAGTCATAGTGCGGTCATCTGCAATCTCTACCTCGAGCAGGGATTCTAGAGCTCCTGGCGTGTCCCAGAACTTCTTGCTAAGTGCAAGAGACACGAAAGATCGGGTAGCACCCGAATCAAACAAAACGTGCGCCGACATACCATTAACCATAAAGGTCCTCATACGAGCACAATGCATATAAAATAAGCACTACAGATATACGTAAAGCAAAGAAGAATGAACATGTACCAGCCACAACGTCTGGCACAGCCCGAGCCTCCTCGGTAGTCAGCTGAAATGCACAGCTCTTCACTGCTGGAGCTTCCGCCTTAACAGGGCGGCCATCGGTAATCCTCATAGTGGCAGGCGCGGGCGCTGCCACTGCTCCTCCCCCTCCCTACAACCTTGGAAAATCGGCCTTTTATGGTTATTTTGGTTGCAGTGGAAACATACCAAGCCCTTCTTAGGGCAATCCTTGCTCACGTGGCCCTACTGACCACAAGAGTAACATCCCGGTATCCCAGTTGATATTATATCACATAAAAATGAATTGATCTAAAAGATGATACCATAAAAACCCTTCAGGAATTTACAATTTTACAACTTTATTGATTTTTGGTGTGGTAATGCAAGAAACCTGCAGATTATTTTTTTTTATATTTATTTTCATTTGTAGCAATTTGTAGGTAAACCCGATCACCATCCGATCATTACTTTACATTGCGCGCCATGTAGGCCATCAGTTAGACTTTTTGCTAGTCCGCATGATTTTCTCTTTATCCAAAAAATCGAACCAAAGGAAGCCAAAATGTGTATATACACACAAATCAACCTTCGGACATTCCCCATACATGCCAAGTGGCTTTTCCATTAAGCCACAAGGAGCATTTGTTCACTACTCCTTCCCATTAATTATGAAAATATGTATTTTTTTTCATATTATTCATATAATAAATAAGTATTATTATGTATAATATATTAATTTATGTAAAAATCAACACTAAATACATATTATTCATATATATTATATAAATATCTATTTTTTTTTATTATTCACTAGTTGTGAGACTTGTATGTTATACGGGTTGGATAAAATATATATATATATATATATATATATATATATATATATATATATATATATATATATATATATATATATATATATATGAAGGTTTAAACAAAAATTTATTTAAATTTGAAATTTAAAATTTAAAATTTGAATTTAAAAGGAAATATATTAAATATTATATGAGTTGTAATATTGTAATTTAATTGTTATTTTCAATTAAGGTAATTATTAATTAAGGTGTAAATATGATGTGTTAATTAAGAAATATAAAAAAAATGAGAAAATGACAAATGGAAAAAATATTTATTTAAAAATACTACAAAAATGAAAAGTGTCAAAACTCATGAAAGATTGACATGTCGCATAAAAAACCTTCATTTATTAAGAATGATTTACCAAACACATTTTTTTTTATTATTCATTTACTAGGTGTGAGACCCGCATGTTATACGGGTATGATAAAAAAATTTAAACACAAAAGTTTAAATAAAATTTTATTTAAATTTAAAATTTTAGATTTGAAATTTAAAATTTAAAATTTAAATTTAAAAGGAAACATATTAAATACTATATAAATACTATAATTATAATTTATTGGTTATTTTCAATTAAGCAATTATTAATTGTGATGTAAATATGATGTGTTAATTAAGAAAATATAAAAAAATGAAAAAATGACAAATGGAAAAAATAATTAATCAAAAATACCAAAAAATGACATGTGTTTAAGTTAATGAGAGAGTGTCATGTGTCAAAATTATTTTCATTTATTAGGGAAGATTATTAGAGAGGATTAAGCACATTTTTTTATTATTATTCATTTAAATTATGTATAAATGTATTTGTATATGTAAAAATTCACCCCAAAAACGGTTTTATAAATACTACTATTGTTATTTCATTACGTATGATTAGTGTAACATTTTTGAATTATTCACTCGAGAACATCCAAATATATGGTATACATCTACCACCATAATGGATATACACTTGAAGATGAATGCATCTCAAACTATGTATTAAAAAGTGTGGATACATACTTTGGAGTTGTTAAACAAAATATGTTTTTTAGAAATATAATTGTGTTTAATTAAAGTAGAGATATATTCAACAATAACCTATTTAAAAAGTATGTATAATTGTGTTTAATTAAGTTTTTTTTTCATATTATTCATGTAAGCTTTTACATATATTAATACGTCTATACATAATTTGCATGAAAAAAAAAAAAAAAAAAAAAAAAAAAAAAAACTTACATGAATAATATGAAAAAAAAAAAAAACTTAAGTATTTTTATACATGATAATGTATATTATATGAAAAGGTAGGTATTTGTAATAGATTATATATTAATCTAAAGGAATAATGAACAGTCGTTCCTTGCGGTTTAATGAAAAAAAATTTGTGCATGTATGACGATGACCTGGAGTTCGATTCTTGATATATACATTTCTAGCTCCAATTTGGTTTGATTTTTTGGAGCTGACTCGGTGCGTACATGGCATTGCCATGCAAGGTTGTTACCGGATGGTGGCCAGTACCAGCAAAATTCCGCAAATGAAAATAAGTATACAAGTTTCACGCACTAGCACACTAAATAAAAAAAGGTCAAATCGCCAAACTTAAAAGTTTTTATAGCATTATCCCTTGAATTAACACCACAATAAGTTGGCTACATGCCTACAATAGCGATTAGCCTAGAGACTAAACAAACATCAGAAAAAAAAAAAAAAAAAAAAAAAAAAATTGTAACAAAGTTTACATTTTCATATATGTTAGATAATAGACTAATTAATTTTCAAAAGACAATTACATAAGAATATATAGAGAATACATAAAACTTAATGGCAAAACCCTAAAGGGTTTGGCCTAAACCCTAATCAGTAACATCCGCCCGCAGCTTGATCAGGTGAAGATGATTAAACTGGAAGAAAAAATAAAAGAAGAAAACATAAAAACTAGATGAAGATTGCGACATCGGCAGTGGTAGAGCTGTAAAAATTGCAGCTAACATCGACTGCTCGTCAAAGAAGAAGCGGCAGCCATAGACAATTCCACTGTAGAAAAATAGAAGATTGGCGGCAACGACGATGATCATGCAACCAACGATAGAGGAGTTCGCAGAAAGGCAACGACAAAAAAGAGGGCTCTAGCTGCGACGGACGGAGCCAATTCCGGCGAGATCGGCAACTGCAATTTTGATGAAGAAAGAAATGACTACTAATCAGAGGTTGTCCCGCAGAGAAGGTGCAATCGAGGGAGGCACAGACAACATCAAAAGGGGTTGAATTGGAAAAGAGATCTGAAGAAATAGCCAACCAATGAGGAGGCATAAGGCTTAGGGACAGGGGTCATCTAAGGAGGAGGTAGAAGTAGATGATGTAATGGAACAAACCGATGAAAGAGCTCTAATTTGGTGCCGGTAGCTAGGGGTGGCATGATGCGGTTCGGTGAGGTTTTTGGCCAAAACCGAACCGAAAAACGCAACTTCGGTTTTTTGAAATTTAGAAACCGCACCGTTCGGTTTTTATGCGGTTCGGTTTTTGTGGTTTTTATTGCAGTTTTTTGTGGTTTGGTTTTTCTATTATGGTTTTTTGTTAGTTTTTTTTTTTTGGGGTTTTTATTTTGCCTTTTTACTAAAACTCACGTAACTTTGTGAGTTACTTTGACTTAGATGAGGAGTGTTAATCATTTTTTGGAGATGAACTGATACCACCACCTATTGGTTTGAAATCAAATTACATAACCACTCATCCAACATGTTTCTAATGCTTGAACATAATACGAATTAATATAACATTTGTTTCACATGTACATGCAATAATATCAATTAATGTATTCATAAAAATGATACTGTCATCACTACTAGTACTCTTCACATTTAAATGTTAAAAAATGTCATAACCATTGTTTGTTATTGTAAATACCACTGATTGTATGCTTAAATATATAAAATCATCTTCCGATAGATAAGATAGATATTTATATTTATAAAAATTTTAATTGTCATAAGTTCTTGGTTCTTACAAATATCAACACTTTATATATATATATATATATATATATATATATATATATATATATATATATATGTGTGTGTGTGCGGTGGGATTCGGTTTTTTATGTTTTTTGCGAGATTAGAAACCGCACCGCACCGAGTATTTTCGGTTTTTGCAAAACTAAAAACCGTACCATCGGTTTTCATTTCGGTTTCGGTTTATGCGGTTTTTTCAGTTTTTTTGTTTGCGGTTCGGTTTTTGCTCACCTCTACTGGTAGCTATTTTATTATTTAGGCAGAAAAGTGACAAAAATGAAAAATATAGAACATAATGAAGGCACCTCCGATGACTATTAGAGAAGGTCGAGGTAGAAGGCGGTGACTATGGATTGTGATTAATAGTTAAGTTTTATCCTATAGCTCTGATACCATGTTAGATAATAGATTGATTGATTATCAACAGACAATTACATAATAATATATAGAGACTACCTAAAACCTAATGGCAAAACCCTAAAGGGTTTTAGCCTAAACCCTAAGTTTTACCATTAGGTTTTAGGTATTCTCTATATATTCTTATGTAATTGTCTTTGAGAATTCATCAATCTATTATATAACAATATATTTACATAGCTCAATTGAGAATTTAACATTACCATTTTACTCTACTCTCTTTAAATTGGTGAGATCTGTGTTCCTTATTGTGATTATTGTTGGAAAGTATTTTTAACCCTTGCTAGTTTAAAATAGTTTGCCAATACTTCAACATCTAAAAATATTTGATTGCATAGGGGACCGATGACTATGTTTGTTGTAGCATGCTTTTTTGACTAAGTTGAAAAGTTACCTAAAAAACGTATTTTTCTTTGTGATGCGTGTTAGCTTTTAGTCCTGAATTATAATATTATAGTTAAAAATGAATTCACTGTACAAAATAATAAATTTTCTAATCTTCCAGATTTTCCATTTTATTCATAAAAGAATATAGACGGGAACATTTACAAACATCAACAAAGACATTCTAAGACTTTTTTTTGAAGATTATTTTGTAGCTCTAGCATGTACGGTAAGATTATTTGGAAAAAATATCGATCATTTTTTAAGTTATAATTTCAATATTATTGATATCATTGATTTTTGCAAAACATTCATGATTCATATCTAATTTCCACTCACCCAATACTATTAATTAGATTTTGAAAAATATCTCTCATTCTTTTTAAGTTATAATTTCAATATTATTGATACCATGGATTTTTGCAAAACATTTAAGATTCATATCTTTCTAGTTTTCGTTCACCCAATGTTATTCATATATCCCAATGTTATTCCACTACAAAAATACTAACCATTAGCGGCGATAAAAATCATCGCAATTGATCATCTCTGTCGTCGCTAATAGTATTAGCGACGCCACGTCGTCGCTAATGCATCGCCGCAATTAGCTCGTAGCTAATAGCCCCATGTCATTTTTAATACTGTCGTCTCTAATAATTGTCGTCCCTAACACACCACTGTCGTCTCAAATAGTGTCGTCCCTATTAATATTCCGGCAACCGGTAGGATTTTCCGGCAATACTAGCCGGACGTCCACGTCGTCACAATTGACAGTAGTCGTCTCTAAAGGCATCGCTGCTAATTGTTTTATTTATTTAATTTTTTTTTTTTGAGAAAAACTTATTTTTTATAATATTAATTTATATATATTATAAAATGCTGTTTTGATAAAAATACATATATAAATACATACCACATTATATAAAAACATCAAAAATACCATATTCCATAAACTATTTTCCAAACAAACATCAAACATACCATATCTAATAAATCTTAAACAAACGTTTAATATATATCATACATCAACTATTTTCCAAATCAAAAATAACATCCTCCATATCATAAAACAAGAAATACTAGTTGTCTTCGTCTTCCCCACTGTCCTCCTCATCGTTATTTTCCTCGTTGACTTGGTTTTTAAACGGGCGAATAATGTCTCCAATGGCCGTCACAAATGCCGAGTTTTGAAGAAAAACATTCACATCAACATCCTACAATTAAATCACAAACAAATAAGTTATGAACAATTCAACAAACTATCAAACTATCAAAACACCAAATCAATTAAGTCTATAACAATTTAAGAAACTACCGAGCTACCAAAAATTACTACAAATACATTAAGTTCTTAACAATATAACAAAGCAACCAAATTTTTTAAGAATTTAACAAGTACCTGTGTTGGTTGCGATGCTTGTGACTGTGACTGTCATTGGGATGAAACACTTGTACCCGCAGCTGAAGAAGCTTTAGGCCCAATGCCTCTCACATGTCCCCTTCGAGTACCCAACACCTTCTAAAATATTGCGATCCAATCAATGGTGTCTGGATCACCACCAGAGTCGGCTATATGATGAGTCTGTAGAGCAACCTCAGCAACTAAGGCATCCTGTATTTCACAAAGATTGTTAATATACGTTAAAACTAACAAAAAAAATTCAACAATCTATTTCATTTTTAAGTAGTAATAACTTACATATTGCTCTTCAACCAATGGATCAACAAATTCCCCTCTTTTATTTACATGCGTACGATGAAATACTTCTAGTCTATTCAGATTCTGTTTAACATTGCAAAATATACTATATTTGAATAAGCATTAAAAAATATGTTATAACTGAATAAACATTATTGTAACTTACTTTCTTGAAACAAGCACTACCGTAGCTGCACGTCCCTCCACGATTATTCACTACTTGCTTCTTCCGGAATTCTTTGTTTCCAGCGGATCGTTTTCGATGTTTTTCTGTTAAGAAACGGTCAATAGTAGCATTCCAACGCTGCTGATCCATACCCTAGGGGCTTGAGCCCTTACTGCCTCCACATTCCCTGCAAAATCATCAAAACGGTTTTTTGCAATATTTTTGCGGCCTCTATACCGTGCACATATCCGATTGTTCAATGATGCCCAATAATTTGAAGCCATGGGATGATTTGTAATCATGTCAAAATCAAACCATCTCTACAAAAAAAAAATAGAGAAATTAAAAATAAATCAAAATTAAAAATATTAAATATATAACTTTATAAATAATTTACCGAAAGATACTGCAACATTCCAACCCTTTCGGCTTCAGAAACCTTTGTCCATGTGTCTTTATCAAAACCGATGTCCCGCCACATATAGCTCCCAACCTCCCGAATAAAACATTCGTACACCTCCCCAATCAGCATGATAGTATTTACATCAAATACTATCTTAAGAGGCCGTTCACCGTTAGCTTTATAGAGTTTGTGATTTTTTTTATTTACCGTCATGCCTCTTCGTTTCGGAAGCACCACTGCATAAAAAAATATTAGTCAAGATAATTTTTTATATACATACAATGTGAAATACAATGAATTAGAATAAATTATAATTACCATCGTTTTGGTGATCACCAAAACCCCCACCGAACGGATGTGGTGGCTCGTCACCACCGTCGCCTCCATGACCCATCACAGCAACCATGAGATGGAGCAATGCAATAAAAAAAAATGACATCCTGAAAAATTATAACACAATATATATATATATATATATATATATATATATATATATATATATATATATATATATATATATATATATATATATATATATATGACTACAACAAATACAAACTTTATTTTACTAATTACATGTAAAAAGATTTTTTTTAATCATTCTCGCCCCCAGACACTTCAGTGTCTACCGATACATGACTATCATCATCAGAATCTTCCTCATCATAATCAGTCTCGCAATTAGACACATTATTGATGATACTCGTCGGTGGGTCAACTTCAATATCATCTTCAACCGATTGAGAATTTTGAAAGTACTGGCTAAAGTCAATTGAGAGAGTCAAATTAGAAGAAGCATTACTAAAAACGACATCGGTTGAATCATTGTCGACATTTTCAATGGGATCATGATCAACATCATTCATCGGTAGATCCCAAATTCTTCTATAACTAACATTTTCAACAACCCACCGTTGGGTGTCATTTTCGTCATTTGGAGAAGGTTCTTGGATGTAAAATACTTGCTTGGCCTGCGTAGCAAATATGAGTTGATCTTCGCTGCTCAATTCGCGTTGTGGGTCGATACTGGTGAAATTATTATCAGATTTAACTCCTGCAGTATCGAACCACTTGCAACGAAAAAGTACGGTGGAATATTTATGAGGATAATGCAACTCGATAATCTCTTCTAGCTGACCATAATATTTCTGCTTATGCTCACCCTCAGTTAGAACCCCCGAGTTTTGTGTTGATCGTTGGGCGTCACGCATAAGTACCATATACCTAACACCATTCACTATGCAAGCGGTGTAAGTAAAGGCATGCGCACGCACACCGATTGAAAGAGCCGATAACTCCTTATTAAACTCTGGAGAATTTTGTTTTTGCATATCATAGACCTTATGAAGGAATCATTTAGGAATTCGATTTTTTCATCACTTTCAGGATGTAATGATTTGAATTCACTACATTGATGAATATATATATATATATATATATATATATATATATATATATATATATATATATATATATATATAGATAAGAAGTTTATTATCTATATATAGATCCGGTAAGAAATTTTTTTTGGTAGGAAGATAAGAAGTTTATTTTCTACATATTTGTTTGACGAACAAAATAAATGAATCACTAGATGATTCATTTGTAAAATGATCACAAGAAAAAATTCCCAAAAAAACATATTTATGATTCATTTTTAAGTAAATTAAGAAACAATTCATTTTTATGATAATTTTAGTGAATAACAACAAATTCATTGTATAAATGAATCATCGAGATGTTTTTTTGAGAATTTTTTCTCTTGAATCATCTTACAAATGAATCATCTAATGATTTATTTTGTTTGTTCGCGAAAAAAATATGTAGAAAAAAAAAACTTTTTACCTTCCTACAAAATATATATATATATATATATATATATATATATATATATATATATATGTATATATATAGTCAAAATGCGAAATTAAAAAAAGGCAATGAATTAAAAGATAAGAACACTTATGCAATATACGTTATGATTTCCTCACAATTATCAAGCACAAACCAATGTAGATGTTTTCTCTCCTCTAGACTGAGATTTTTCATTTTCCTTCCACTAGTCGGTCGACACTTAGACTGAAACACCCATAAATTTGTTTCTTTTATGATAACATCCTCGTTTCTTTTAAGGCGATTGAATCAAGTCTCAACATCTTTAAGGTACATCGAACAAAATGATAATGCCTCTTCAGCGACATAACCCTCAGCTATAGAACCTTTCGGCCTCGCCTTGTTTCTGACATAGTTTTTTAGTTTTTTCATATACCTTTCAAAGGGATACATTCATCTCATACATACTGGGCCTCCAGAAATAGCTTCATCAGGTAAATGCAAAACTAAATGAACTATAATGTCAAAAAACGCAGGAGGGTAGATCACTTCTAATTTGCACAATATTTTAATAATGGTTGGTTTCGCTTCTTTCATATCCTTCACCGACAATGTTCTTGAGCAAAGTTGCTTAAGAAACATACAAAGCTCTATTATTGGTGTAAAAACACCTTTCCCCAAAACCCCTTTAACTCCAATGGGTAACAAACGTTGCATAAGAATGTGATAATCATGAGATTTCAACCCAATAATGTTAGTATTGGTTTCATTGACTTTGTTACCGATGTTAGATCCAAACCCATCTAGCAGTTTCACATTTCTTATAAACTTACAAAAACGAATGCGGTCAGGTTTCGTGAAGGAGTAAGGTGGATGGGGTTTATGGAACTTGTTTCCATTCTTTTTCAACCATAGATTTTTCCGAATGTTCAGTTTTGTCAAGTCCGCCCGAGCATTTGATGTGTCTTTAGACTTATCATTCATCAGAGAAGTACCCACAAGACTCTCACCCACATTTTTTTCAACATGCATAAGATCGAAGTTGTGCTTCAGCTCCAGAGAAGACCAATACTCAAGTTCAAAGAATATGCTCTTTTTGGACCAATTCGACTCGAAATCCTCACGATCTCTCTTAATACCAGCTCGTTGAGCATCTACTTTACACGGTGGACGAAACAATGGACGAGCGTGTTGCGCTTGTATTTCTTCCTCACTAAACGTTCTTGGAGGACCTCTTGTCTCATGTTATCCATTATAGTCCAAACTTTTTCTCCATGGATGGTCAGCATCTAAGAACCAACGATGACCTATATATACGACTTTATTTGATACTCGGTATGACGGGGTGTCTTCGTTGCAAGTCGGACAAGCTTTGTACCCTTGTCCGCGCCAACCGGATAAACTACTACGAGCAGGAAAGTCGTTTATTGTCCATAACAACATCGATTTCATATTGAAGAATGTATTTGCCGCTGCATCTTTAGTACGTACCCCGAAACTCCATAACTGCTTCAACTCATCCACCAACGGCCTAAGGAACACATCCAAGTCCTTCCCGGGTCCTTTGGGGCCGGGAATCAACAAGGTCAACATGAAAGATGACTCTTTCATGCATAGCCATGGTGGAAGATTGTAAGTGGTGAGTATGACAGGCCACGTGCTGTGAGGATTACACATGTTACCAAACGTATTAAAACCATCAGCAGCAAGCCCTAAGCGTACGTTTCGGGGTTCCCTCGAGAAGTCAGGATACTTCATATCAAATTTTTTCCATGAAGTACCATCAACGGGATGAATAATCGTACCATCTTTGTATTGTCCGGTACTATGCCAAATCATATCTTTAGTTGTGTGTCTTGAATAGTACAAACGTTGTAGTCTGGGGGTCACGGGAAAGTATCGTAAAACCTTATGAGCCACCTTCTTACCCTTTGTATTTTCATCAACCCAACGACTCTCATTACAAACTGGACATTTTTGCAACAACTCGTGTATTGACTTATAACCTAAGCCGATCTTTTTAAGTGTCTTTTTTGCTTCATAATGTGACGGGGGGGGGGGGGGGGGGACCCTGTTTCCTTCAGGAAATGCAGTTTGCAACAACTCAAGAAGCTGATCGAATGAACTATCAGTCCATTTGTTGATCAGCTTGATATGCACCAGCTTTGCTAAAAAGTCAAGGGATGAAAACGAACATCGAGGATATAATTTGAATTGGAGTTCCTCTAACAACTTTTGAAATCCAACATCAACACCTCTACCGTCTGTATCTAGGTTCCCTTCATTGCAGTTGGTATCGTTTTCAATCACACCTCCCATAACATCATCAATAACATCGACCATCTCGTTACTACGCGGTGTGTCTTCGACAACCGGGTGAGTTGTATTTTCTCCGTGATACTTCCATATAATATAATGTGGACTAAAACCATGTTGAAGTATATGGAATTTCATTATGGCTAGTAGTATAAATTTATTGACATTGCATTTGTTACACGGGCATCTAATTTGACCTTTGTTATCGACATGTGGTTTGGACCTCTCGAGAAAAGATTCAAGTCCTTGTTGGAACAAGGTAGACTTACGGTTTTCAATAGTAGTCCACGTTTTATCAATAGACATGTTGCAACTGAAAAATAAGTTAGGTTTTAGTGTTTACTCTACAAGAAGTAGACCTTGGATTGAATATTTATAAGGATAGAGTAACCGCTCAATCAGATGGAATAGAAAACCAGACAACAGGAGAGTATTCACAAGGGTAGGTTTCTTAAACAATCAATCATGTAATACACATATATCGAGAAGCAAAGAGAAAATAACAACCGAATATTTCTTAAATTTGTTTTTTTTATTATATCATGATACTTTAAACGATAGTAGATTTAGCGTAGCGTTTTAATTTTTAATTTTTTTTATTATTAAATTTTACTTTAAACGATATTATATATTTGTTATTTATTTAATTAGTTTATTATGGTTTATTATTATTCTTCTTCTTTTTTCTTTTTAAAACCTTTTTGACCAATTTTAATTTATCAATTTATTTTTGTTTTTATTTTTTTGTTTTGATTAATTATAACTTAATAGATTTAGCGTAACGTTTTAATTTTTAATTTTTTTATCATTAAATTTTACTTTAAACGATATTATCTATTTGCTATTTATTTAATTAGTTTATTATGGTTTATTATTATTCTTCTTCTTTTTCTTTTTAAAACTTTTTTGACCAATTTTGATTTATCAATTTATTTTTGTTTTTATTTTTCTATTTTGATTAATTATAACTTAGTAGATTTAGCGTAGAGTTTTAATTTTTAATTTTGTTTTATTACTAAGTTTTACTTTAAACGATATTATATATTTGTTATTTATTTAATTAGTTTATTATGGTTTATTATTATTCTTCTTCTTTTTATTTTTAAAACCTTTATGATCAATTTTGATTTATCAATTTATTTTTCTTTTTATTTTTCTATTTTGAATAATTATAACTTAGTAGATTTAGCATTTTAATTTTTAATTTTTTTTTTATTACAAAATTTTACTTTAAACGATATTATATATTTGTTATTTATTTAATTGATTTGTTATGGTTTATTTCTTTTTCTTTTAAAAACCTTTTTGACCAATGTTTCTTCATTAGCTTATAGAAAACAAATTATCTATTATGATGTATTTATTTTACATACATATCCGCACATATACATACATATACATTTTTAAATATATATACAAACATATACACACATTTTTACATACATATCCACACATATACATACATATTTATATAAATATACACATATACATATACATTTCACATACAAATACATACATTCCATCTATATACATGCATACATACATTTTAACATAGATATTTTCATATATCTACACCCATATACATAGATTTTTCACATATACATACATTTCACATACAAATACTCTTATACGTATATTTTTTCATACATACACATACATTTCATATACAAATACATATATATACATATATATTTCACATGCAAATACTCATATACACACATTTTTTCATACATAGTCATACATTTCATATACAAATACACATATACATATACATTTCACATATAAAGCCCAACATTTCTTATTTAAAAAACATAAAAAAAAAAAAAACATACCTGGAAATTGAAAATCGATTAGGTGGTGGTGCGGTGGTCAAGATCGCCGGAGTAGATGTGGTATCACCAGAGAAGAGGTGGTGTCACCCGAGATGTTGCTGTGAAACCACCAAAATCACACCAAAATCCAAAATTAACACACAAATTCGTTTTAGAAAAGAAATTGAAAGAGAAAGGAGGGAAGGGAGCACCTACTGTTGCTGTAAATGCTGGAAAATCGGAGTGTTGTCGCCGGAAAATGTATCACTGCAGCCTGGGCCAAAAGTGTGTGTGTGTGTGGGGGAGAGAGAGAGAGAGAGAGAGAGAGAGAGAGAGAGAGGAGTGAAGAGGAAAGGAGAAAGGAGAAGCTTTGTGGTGGTGGTCGCCTAAGAAATCGAGAGGATCGGAGTATTTGCACTGGAAAATCGTCGGAAAATCGTCGGAAGGTAAACACGATGGAGGTTTAGTGTTGTTATCGCCTGTTTTGAAACACGATCGGAAGCTAAATATGATGGAGCCTTTAGCGACGATGCAATTTGCGGCGACAAGACGGCAATTGGGGTGACAAGTTGGAGGGAAGATATCCCACTTTTTTTTTTTGGTGACTAGTAGCGACGACGACGTCGTCTCTATTAACGTCGTCGTTATTACCTTGGTACGGAGAAACCATATCCGTTGGATCATATCAAAAACGAACGACCACGATTCACTCTGGGGAAGTCACACGGATCGCCGACGTGGACTATTAGAGGCGACCCTTTAGCGGCGACTCCAATCTTTTAGCGACGACACAAAGGCGCCAGGTCGCATGTCGTCCCTAATACTCCCTGTCGTTTCTAATAGCGTCGCCCCTAATACCTATATTTCTTGTTGTGTTCATATATTGTATCCCTTTGAGACGGAACTATGTTTCATTAGTGTTCATATTAGTTGCTATTATGGATGGAAACTATGAGTTCATGCCTATAATGTTTGGTCTTGGTGTCACACAGATTGTCCATTCTTGTTCTTAGTTCCTGGTGAGGCTCAACAAATGTCTTAGGGACGTTAGGTAAGTTGCCTTCATAAACAAAGGGTCGTGATATCTCCACTGGAGTAATTTATTCATCCACTTGATATCATATTATTTTGAGATTTTTCCCTTCTTTTTAATTTTCAAAAATATGAAAAAATTGAAAATATACCAAACGTCGTTTTCTTCATTAACCCTAGTCGTCATACAAGAAACTCCGATCACTTCTTCCAAGTCGCCGACCCTCCTTCGTAATCGGTCCCCGTTCTGAATCGATCCCTATATACACCTTCAATAAAACCAAGACCCATCCCCAATCGATGCTCCAACTATGTGTGCAGGTCTCTATCCCAATCTCTGCTTCGTTTCTGGATGGCGTGAATGGACTGAATCCGAAATCATCTATACCCAAATCTTAACTAAACTTTCTTTTAGCCTTTTTTAAATCAGCAAATTTGAATACTTTCAGACTTGTAATAACACTGTGAAAGCACCAACAATTCTACTGTTAGCATTGTTATTATCTGATAGCTTTGAATCACCAGAGGCTGAAATGGATAAATACAAATTGATTATATATAATCACTGTAGTATCTCTTATATATAAGATGTGATTTCGTTCATATTCATTTCGATCAAACAAACATACATGTACGGTGATTATCATAAAAATAAAGGGGGTTGTACATGGTGATTTGGTTGCTTGTTGCAGGTGTGATGGTGTTGGTGAAGGTGAAGCCAATGAAGAGGGAGCATGGGTGGCAATGATGATGGTAATGGCTTGAAGTGGAATTGTGATGATTGTTCATGTGTATGATGAAAGTTATGTTCAACTGGGTCGATCAAGAAGACGATGGAGGTTGCGTGGGAATGGCGTGTGGCGTGAGATGATTGTATTGGTGATGACAGTATTCTTGGGAGAAGATGATGAACTTATCGCCGGCTATCAGCTGTTGGTTGATGGTGGCTGGATGTGAATGATGGCATGTTGGATGGGGTGACGGGTGTTTGATGGCAATTGGTGGAATGTAGAAGATGATTGGATGAAAGAGTGAACGAGAAATAGGGTCGTGCATATCTCAATGTTAGAACAGGGGGTTACAATGGTGGCTGTGATGGTGTTTTCCGGCGAAGATAAGGAGCAAATATAACCCATTTATCTCTTTCACATTAAATTAGCAATAAGGGCAAAAATATCATAACATTATAATTTTAAGTGGACACATAAAATAAAAAAGTGGAAGTATCAACTCCCATAAACAAAATATCTTCTTTCATAGATATTTCTCACTTATGTATTCCCAAATTTCTAAAGAGGGTATTATTATAAAAATTTTATAAGAATTTTTGTACTAGGCTTGGGCGAAGTGTCATAGTGGAATGTTTGTTTAAGCAGACATGCAAATCCAATACAATGTTTGATTTTGACGTAAAATTAGGTAGACATTATTGTGCAATAAAGAATTCTAGAAGAGGAAGTATATGAGTCCGGCTTGACAATATTGGACACGTAAAATGGGTAAAGGCTTTATTCCCTAAAGCCCGTTTGAATATAATGGATATTGGTATTCAGGAAGAAATTAAATTATTAACTGCAATTGCATGATAATTAATGATAACTTCGTTCATTGTGGTTGTTTGCCATGTTTTGAAAACCGGATCGGCCGGTTCGACCGGTTCAACCGGGAACTGGTCTCGGATCCGGTTCTTAAATGCTAAAAACCAGTATTCATGTGAACCGGTAAAAACCGGTCCGGTTGAACTGGTAAAACCAGCCAAAACCGGAAATTTTAAAAAATATATATTTTTTTTATTTTTTGTATTTTTTATATAATTAAATATAATTATGACATCATACGATTTTTCCGGTTTTTGAGACCGGTCTGATCGGTTGGACCACCTAAACCATCGAACCGGTAAGATGACCAGTTCGATCTCCGGTCCGAGTTTCAAAACGTTGGTTGTTTGTGAGACCATACAACGCATGTATGCTCAACACAATGACCATGGAGGTATATATATATATATATATATATATATATATATATATATATATATATATATATATATATATATATATATATATATATATATATATATATATATATATATATATATATAGGTTTTAGGATCTATGGAAAACAAAAAATCCTAAAACATCAAAATACATAAAAAAAAAAAAAAATATTTAGATATCACAAATTTTTTTTTTGACTTTATAATGAAAAAAATCGCAGATTATTCTTTAAATTCGCTGAAAAAAATTTTGAAAAAAAATCGATTGTTTTTTCATCAGAGAATTTAAAGAAAAACTTGCGATTTTTTCATATATATATATATATATATATATATATATATATATATATATATATACACACACACACACACACACTAGCAATTGGCCCGCGCAAAGCGATGGCAAAAGATTAGTTTGTTATTAAAGAACATATTCCAAAAAACAGTTACCACATTAGTCAATCGAATATGAAAATTTTTGAACTTTCGCGTTTTATTGGACATGTGTTCTAAGTCTATTGATTGTCTTTGTGCTTGTTCGGTATATATTTTCTTACATTGGATTCGTTATACCAAAAACAGATAATATAGAACTACATTTTCATCTGGTATGATACCAGGAAAAGTGTCATTGGTGAATATTTTTTTTTTCGGTGACATTTCACATTCCAAATAATAAAAATAATTGTTATTATCATTTATATTATTTTTTGGTTAATATAATTTTTATACAAGACACTTTTAAATAAGAAACTAAATAAAAAGAAAGTATAAAACAACCAATATATTCTTGCTTTTAATCTTAAATAATAATAATAATAATAATAATAATAATAATAATAATAATAATAATAATAATAATAATAATAATAAATTGTTAAAAGAAAATGAAAAAAAAAAGATTAAGTTAGGGCCGTTTGATAGTTGTTGATTGAGAAAGTGTTGATTGAAAAAGGTCTGTCTGTAATAAGTTCTGACTAAGTAAAAAACTATGTTATTTGATTATAAATCTAACTGAATGTGCTGACTGATGTAAAATGACCATTTTACCCTGATGTGCTTTATAATAATAATAATAATAATAATAATAATAATAATAATAATAATAATAATAATAATAATGTATACAAAAACTTCCAGCATAATAGACATTAAATATAGTATTTTAGAGATTAAAATATAAAAAACTCTTTAGCTTGCTGGTAAACATCATTATATGTATAGTGAGACTTGAGTTCAATTCTTGTAACCTCTCATTTTACTTGTTTTTATCCAAGGCCAAAGGTATTATTGTAAAGTTTAACTCCTTTCTCAGTCAGACATTTCTTACCGAGTCAGATAGCCAAAGTTGGACAATCAAACACATTTTGCTGTCCGAGTCAGCCAAAAACGTTTGACTTGACTCGGTCAGATGCATATCAAACGGGGCCTTAGTCTTTTTATCCCAAATGACCAAAACTGCTATATATATAAACCACAAGGATACAACCTATTAATTTTTTAACTTAGGGATCAAAACTTATTAACATTTTAACTTAGGGACCAAAAATTGAATCAGACCAACGCTCAAGGATCATTTCTATAATTTACTCTAAAATAAACGGGAAAATAGTTTTGAAAAGTGTATTTGAATGAGTGGCTTTGACGTTTTATTGGGTGTTTTTAAAATCTTTCTGGATAAGATTTCAAAATATAGTTAGTTTAACTTTTAATTATTATTTTAATAAGAGATAATTGTACTTTAAGCATATATATTTGTACAACTTAAAAGTATTATTATTTTATTAATGGTTACTTGTAGTATTAGTTTAACGACTCGAACATTTTAAAAAAATATTATTATTATATTGAATCTATTTTTAGAAATAGTAAAATTTACTTTATAATGTAGTTTATATATATATATATATATATATATATATATATATATATATATATATATATATATATATATATATATATATATATATATATATATATAACTGTTACTGAAAACTAAGCGATAAATGAAAATAATCAGGGGCGGATCCAAGGGGATCCCGGGATACCCCTCAAATTTTTTTCGGTAGTGTAATTTTTGTTTACGTATCCCTTAAAAAAATCGGTATAGTGTATATATACGCATCCCTCCACTTATAAACATAACAAACAGTTGGTCTGTTGGTAAAGGTGTTGGCTTATTAAAGTAAGGTTTCAAGATCAATTCTTGCTTCTTACATATTCTTTGATTACTCTTTTTTATTTATTTTCCCAGCTATTCTATCCCACATCGTTAAACACATGTAAACTCAACCATTTTTTTCTATTATATAAACATATTATTCTCATGCTTTATTTGATATCTACTTTGAGTCCTACATCGATTCAAATATCAAAATATACTTCAACTTCATGTTTATATAACAAGACTTAAGGTTAGCTAAGAATTCGATTAAGATTTGGGTTTAAAACTGAAACTGAACTGGGGAAACCCAAGCACCCCGGGAAAAAAAATGGGTTACCTTAAAAAAAATTAGGATACCCCTTTACTTTGATCCTGGCTCCGCCACTGAAAATAATGAAAATATTATTACGTAGGAGCCATGTTGGTTGCACTAAACACTTATGCAAAAAAGATGCTTCATAAGAGAATGAAAAAATCTTTAACTTTTTCATTATTATGTAGGAGCCATGTTGGTTGCACTAAACACTTATGCCAAAAAGATTCTTCATAAGAGAAAGAAAAAATCTTTAACATGGGAGGAAACACACATCTGCAACCATATTTTTGGTGTACAAGATTCTACTAGGAGTATTTTAATAGACATTGACTACATTAGTTGTACATGTTGGAAATAGCGAAAAAATGATATACCTTGACAGCATGCAATTGTGGCATGGTGATGGTTAAACGTGATATGTAATAGTCACACAAAGTGTCATATTTATGTGTATTTTACAGTATATCAAGTTGCATACAAAACATGAATATCGCACATCATCTAGCAAATCTAAACGAGGGAGTAATACCAACAAAAGATCATTTACCCCCTACAAGGCTACAATTTAGGAATCAAGTAATGGTTGGATTTTTCATTTGTGTATTTGTTTTTATGAATTCAATTACTATGTTATTTTATATCCAATAGCTTGTAAAATTAAAAAATACATATTAAACTAAAGGGACATACCAATAGCTTAAAAACCAAGAAACATCATCGTCAGTTGTGCTATGGAGGCAATAACAATGATCGGAATTTGTTGGTGACTTCTAATCCACAATGATCTACCACTACTAATCTGACTAGGGTTTACAACTTCACCGCTACTGCTACTTGAGTTGGAGGAGGCTTCTACAATTGAAAAACCTAACCACATATTGAACAACAACATAATTTAATATTTTATTGTCTATGTCTATCAAAATAGAATTTATTCATTTGTTTTACACATAAACTCACAGTCATAGTCTGCCCATCCGATCCGTTGAGCATCCAAATCGCAAACAATAAACTTGTTTTTAAGAACAATGTCCGATCAATAACTGAGTGAAAAAATTAAAAAAAAAAAAACAAAGTCAATTATAGGATTTTTTATGTTCCGTTATTATAATTTATACCTCCTAAAATAGTAATTCCTTTCTTGGGAATCCTCTGAAAGCCCATGCACCACACCTCAGCGCCACAACGCGGCGAGTAGTGTTGTCAATGTAACCACATTTTTTACAATAACATAAATTCTCGCCATTCCTTATCTTTTCTCTTTCTATTCTTCACTCGGAAAAATAATCAAGGTTAATCAACCTGTCTATAAATACTCTTAGGTTAATCAACCTGTCTATAAATACTCTTTCCACGTAGGGATGTTACCTGTAATTTTTAAAATAAGTTACAGAAGCGATCCCTCTTAACTTACAGGTTTAGTACAACGTCATAATTTTGTTTGCGGTTTTATAGAAATAAAGATGACGAAAGTAACTCACATAATAACACTTTAAACAAAAGCTATTGATGTATCTTTTCTATAATTTACTTCACTTTTTATGATGCATCTCCCTTACATGTACTAAAAAGGTAAGTATTTACATTTGCTAAAAATGTAACACCTATATTTATATTAAAGAAACTAGGTTATAATTCGTGGAAACCACAGTTATAAATATAATTGAATTTTTATAGTAAAAACTTATAATTATTAATCATTTATTTTAAATAAATTATTAAAAAGAAAACAATATTATAACTATAAAGAATCTAAAATTAATCATATTTTTGCAAGCAGTTATTCATAACCCTTTAATATACGGTTGAAAAATTATAATAAGTTAGTTAATAAAAAAAAACATAGTTTTTAATTATAAATCTATAATAATGAATGTATGCTTATTAGTATCTTTAATTAATGTATGAAATTGTTTGTAAGGAATGTACTTTGAGTTTAAATCAATAATAATAAAAAGACCATCTTTCTCCGTTGAAAATATTCAATTGCATTTTACAATCTCATATTTATTTTTAAGAAGTAAGCGTGAAGGGTGTGTTGTGTAAATAATATGTTTTGCAAGGATTATTCGTGTATGCAGGGATCAGTTGAAACACGCGGGTTGAGTTCGGGTCAATTTGTCTTCGGGTTATATTCGTGGGTGTGATCCAAGATATAAATAAAGAGAGAGAAGGCTCTGGACTTCACTTTCGTTCAGTTGAAGCTATCAGATTTAGGGTTTTCTCTCTCGTCTTTCTCTCTTGAGAGATCTTTGTTGTTAGATTGTTATATACATTTGTTTTGCTAGCTGTCTTCGAGTATGAAAAAGGTTTTGTGATCAGTTTTCTTTCATATTAGATAGTTAGTAATAGATTAGGTTGAGTGAAAATCAGAGGGTTTATGTAGTGAGTTTTGAGTTGTAAGTAACTTGAAAACCATCTGTTTCTTGATCTTAAATTGATATGAGAAATGATGATGTTGGGAAATTTGTCTTATGAGTTTTTTAACATGGTATCAGAGCGTAAGACTTGTTTTCTTTGTTCTAGAATCTAGTTGTTGAGATCTTGGTTCTGCGAGATTTTTTTGTTTAATCTTTCAGGAGTGTTGTGATTCGAGATCTGATTGAGCGTTGTTGTGTTGAAGCTTAAAACTCTCCAACATAATCGATCACTGATAAACCCTCTTGGGGTCAGATTTCATCACTGATAAACCCTTGTAGGGAACGGATTTAGGGAGTTGATCTAATCAATCTTAATTGCCTATTGCACTGTGAGGATTTCTTGTTCCTTTCTCTCTTGTTTTCTAGCTGTAGATCTAGAAATTCCTGATGCTTTGATTACATCAGTTAATTGTTAATTGTTCTTGAAGTTGTTCTGTTTTTTTTTTCACACGGTGTTGATTGTCTTGGGCCTCGATATACTGTGGTGACCATCTGGACTTTAAGTCAACACTAGTGTTGGTTCTTGGTTTTCTGTTCTTGATCTATATTGCTAGTTGGTTAGTTTGATTGTTTTTGTGGTTTACTATGGCTGGTGAAATTCCTGAAGGGAGTGGTGTTTCTAAGGAAACTACTGTTGATTTTGATGATCCTTTATATGTCCATCCTTATGATAATACTGTAACATCCATTATAACTGTTAAACTGACTGGTAATGAGAATTATCGATTGTGGTGTAGTGCTATGTCTAGAGGTCTTAAAGCTAGAAATAAATTGGGCTTTGTGGATGGTACTATTACTCTTGAAAATACTGAGAGGACTAAAGCCTCTAAATGGGAACGTGTAAATGCTGTTGTTTGTAATTGGATTCTAGGGTCAATTTCTGAAACTATATATGCTAGTCATGTGTATTCGGATAAAGCTAAAGATATTTGGGATGAACTATTTGAAACATATAATAAAGCTGATGGGTCAGTAATTTTTAATATTCATCAACAGATTAACACATTAAAACAAAATGGTTCTTCTCTTTCTGATTATTTTAATAAACTAGATTCGCTGTGGAAAGAGTTTGATGGTTTAACTAGTTTAACTGAATGTGTGTGTGAGGTAGCTACAAAACTTAATGATCATTCAAAATTGATGAAGTTAATGCAATTTCTTAGTGGACTAGATGATGTTTATAATCAAGTTAAGAGTCACATTCTTTTGATGGAACCTTTATCTAATGTTAAATCTGCCTTCTCATTCTTTCTAGAGAAGAGTCTCTTCAAAAGAATGGGTCTCTTGGGTCTACTGTTTCTTCAAAACCACAAGTCTCTATGTTTAATAGCAAAGTTAGTGATTTTAAACGAGGGCAAAATCAAGTTAGGTCTAAGAACCAAGGTTTGCAATGTAAAACATTGCAATCTTAAAGGTCACACGATAGAAATATGTTAAATTTAAAAACGATAATAATAATCAAAACAAATCTGTTTCTGTGAATTCTTCTTCTACTAGTGCTAACAATAGCAAGTCTGTTTCTTCTGAGTCTGGTCTTGGAAGTGATGCTCATTTTCTCACTGGTGAGCAATATTCCAAGTTCTTGCGTCTCATTAGTGAGAATTCTACTTGTGATGATGTGTCTGCTACTGCAAATATGGCGGGTATGTCTGTGTTTCGATGTTGTAATTCTTTTGTTAGTTCAAATGATTCTCAAATTTGGATTATTGATTCAGGAGCCAATCAACATATGATAGCTTCTGAGTCACAACTTAAAGATGCTATAGATGTGTCTAAACTTAATCTGTCTGTTAAACATCCTAATGGTTCGTCAGCTTCTATAAATAAAATAGGGAATCTTCAATTGTCCTCACATCTTACTTTATTTGATGTCTTTGTTGTTCCTGATTTTAATGTTAACCTTTTGTCTGTCCATAAACTCTGTAAAGATAGTGGCTGTGAGGTTGTTTTTTTTGAACATACTTGTAAAATCCAAGATTCACTATCCAAGAAGATGGTGGAGAATGGTAGAGAGTCTGGGGGATTATACTATCTTGATTATGTTCCCTCAGGTATTTTAACAAATAATGTGTCTAAGTGTTATGTTTCTAAACTAACTTGGCATAGTAGACTTGGTTATCTAGTAGACCAAGCTTTGATTTCTTTAAAATATATTCTAAAACTTGGAAATGAATCTCTTCCTCCTTGTGATGTTTGTCATAAGTCAAAACAAACTAGAGAATCCTTTCCACATAGTCAACATACTTCAACTAAGTTAGGTGATTTGGTTCACATTGATGTCTGGGGTCCTTATAGACTTGCTTCTGTTGAGGGGTTTAAGTATTTCTTGACTATTGTGGATGATTTAACTAGGGCCACTTGGGTTTATCTTTTAAAATCTAAAATTGAGGTTTTTGATTGCTTTAAATCTTTTGTTAATATTCTTTTAAATCAATTTAATGTTGGTATTAAAATTGTACGTTCAGACAATGGTACTGAGTTTGTTAATAATCAAATGATTTTTTTTTTGTTTTGAAAAGGGTATAATACATCAAATATCATGTGCTTATACTCCACAACAAAATGGAGTTGTGGAGAGAAAGCATAGGCATATTCTTAATGTCGCTTATTCACTTTTATTTCAATCAGGAGTTCCTGTTAAGTATTGGGGAGATGCTGTTTTGACTTCTGTTTTTTTTAATAAATAGAATGCTTACTTTTGTTTTAAATGGTCAATCACCTTATGAACTTGTTTTTCAAAGAACACCTAGTTTTGATTATTTAAGGGTTTTTGGTTGTCTATGTTTTGCTGTTAAGCCAAATGTTTTTGATAAATTGTCTGAACGTGCTGAAAAATGTATTCTTTTAGGATATTGTTCTGATAAAAAGGCTTATAAACTTCTTAGTTTGGATACTAATTCTTCCTTTGTATCCAGGGATGTAAAGTTCTATGAATCTGTTTTTCCATACAAGTTAAAATCAACTTCTGTTGATAAGATTTCAAATAATTTTGGTCCTAGTGATCTTTTTTCCTGTGATGAATTTGATAATTATAAATATATAAATGATTATATTAATCTCGATGATCTGAGAGTAGAGTATCAGTTGGATGGTGCTGATGCAGCCATTGGTACGGATGATGTTGATTCTGGTAATTCTGTCAACCCTGGTGGCGAGGCAATTATGCCTCCTACTGATTCATCTGTTCCTTCTTCTTCGAGTGTGTCTGAGGAAAATAGTCAGTCTATCTTAACCCCTTCTATGGATCAGTCTATAAGTGTGTCTAGGTCTAGGCGTGAGTCTCATATGCCTGTTAAGTTTGTTGATTACATTGTTGAAGGTAAGTATAAATATGGTGTTGAAAGATCTGTTAACTATTCTTTTCTTGATTCTGAAACTAAGTGTTTTATTTCTAATCTAAATAAAACTGTTGAACCTAAAAGTTATAATGAAGCCTTTTCTGATTTAAATTGGATTAAAGCGATGAATGATGAGATGGAAGCACTTCATCGAAATAATACATGGGAAATAACTGAGTTACCTAAAAATAGAAAACCAATTGGATGTAAATGGGTTTATAAAATTAAATATAAGTCAAATGGTGAAATTGAGAGATATAAAGCTCGTTTAGTTGCTAAAGGTTATAATCAAAGAGAGGGGATTGATTTTGAAGAGACTTTCTCTCCTGTTGCAAAAATTGTAACATTTCGTATTGTTATTTCTCTTTCTGTTCATTATTCTTGGCCATTATATCAGATGGATATTAATAATGCTTTTTTATATGGAGATCTTACTGAAGATGTGTATATGTCACTTCCACCTGGTTATTACTCTAATAATGATACTAGAGTATGTAAGCTCACTAAGTCTTTATATGGACTGAAGCAGGCTCCTAGGAAATGGAATGAAAAACTTTGTGCTTCATTGTTTGAGTTTGGTTTTAAACAGAGTATAAGTGATTATTCATTGTTTATTAGGAAAGTTGAAGGTTCAATAACTGTGTTATTAGTATATGTTGATGATATTATTTTAACTGGAAATAGTGAAGTAGAGTTAAAAAAGGTAAAGTCTTTTATGAATAGTCAGTTTTTAATCAAAGATCTTGGAACACTTAAATATTTTTTGGGGATTAAAGTAGTTAAATTTATAGTGGTTTGTGTTTAAACCAAAGAAGATACTGTCTTGAGTTGTTGCATGAATATGGTATGCTTGGCTGTAAGCCTGTGACCACACCTTTGGAAACAAATTTTGTTATAAATTCTAATAATCATTGATGGGAAAAATGAATTGTTGGTGAATAAAACTGAATTTCAAAAATTAATAGTTAAACTTATCTATCTTACAGTTACTAGACCTGATATTTCTTATGCAGTTCAGGTTTTAAGTCAATATATGCATAGTCCTAGAAAGTTACATTTAAATATTGCTTTTAGATTGTTAAGGTATTTAAAGAATAGTCCTGGAAAAGGAATTGCCTTAACCAGATCTAGTGTATTGGAATTAAAAGGTTTTGTGGATGCAGATTAGGCTAAGTGTTTAGCTACAAGAAGGTCTGTGTCTGGGTATATGGTATATCTTAATAATTGTCTTATTTCTTGGAAAAGTAAAAAGCAGTCTATTGTGTCCAGATCCTCCACTGAATTTGAATATAGGACTCTTGGCTCTATCACATGTGAGATAATTTGGATTTTAAAAATTTTATTTGAAATTGAAGTTAAAAATCTTATTCCTGTTTCTGTTTTTTGTGATAATAGTTCTACAATTAAATTGTCTCTTAATCCTGTATTTCATGAAAGGGCAAAACATTTTGAAGTAGATCTGCATTTTGTTAGGGAAAAAAATTTCTAGTGGTGTTTTAAAACTTGTAAAAATTGATTCTGATGAACAAAATGCTGATATACTCAATAAATTGTTAAGATATTTAAAGAATAGTCCTGGAAAAGGAATTGCCTTAACCAGATTTAGTGTATTGGAATTAAAAGGTTTTGTGGATGCAGATTAGGCTAAGTGTTTAGCTACAAGAAGGTCTGTGTCTGGGTATATGGTATATCTTAATAATTGTCTTATTTCTTGGAAAAGTAAAAAGCAGTCTATTGTGTCCAGATCCTCCACTGAATTTGAATACAGGGCTCTTGGCTCTATCACATGTGAGATAATTTGGATTTTAAAAATTCTATTTGAAATTGAAGTTAAAAATCTTATTCCTGTTTCTGTTTTTTGTGATAATAGTTCTACAATTAAATTGGCTCTTAATCCTGTATTTCATGAAAGGACAAAACATTTTGAAGTAGATCTGCATTTTGTTAGGGAAAAAATTTCTAGTGGTGTTTTAAAACTTGTAAAAATTGATTCTGATGAACAAAATGCTGATATACTCAATAAATCTTTAAGTGTGAAACAACATGAATTTTTATCTAATAAAATGGGTCTTATTGATATTTTCAAAAAATAAATATTTCGATTGAGGGGGGATGTTGAAAATATTCAATTGTATTTTACAATCTCATATTTATTTTTAAGAAGTAACTATGAAGGGTGTGTTGTGTAGATAATATGTTTTGCAAGGATTATTCATGTATGCAGGGATCAGTTGAAACACGCGGGTTGAGTTCGGGTCAATTTGTCTTCGGGTTATATTCGTGGGTGTGATCCAAGATATAAATAAAGAGAGAGAAGGCTCTGGACTTCACTTTCGTTCAGTTGAAGCTATCAGATTTAGGGTTTTCTCTTTCGTCTTTCTCTCTTGAGAGATCTTTGTTGTTAGATTGTTATATACATCTGTTTTGCTAGTTGTATTCGAGTATGAAAAAGGTTTTGTGATAAGTTTTCTTTCATATTAGATAGTTAGTAATAGATTAGGTTGAGTGACAATATGAGGGTTTATGTAGTGAGTTTTGAGTTGTAAGTAACTTGAAAACCATATGTTTCTTGATCTTAAATTGATATGAGAAATGATGATATTGGGAAATTTGTCTTATGAGTTTTTTAAAACTCCATAACTAATATTGTGTTTGGTATATATTTTTTTATGATATATCATCAAAAAATGAACTAAATACAAGATTTTTTCTATTTTATCTAATTGTAATGATAAAAACGACATAAATATATTAAAATTGTTAAATGACTAAAATGGTTCAATTACGTTTTTATATACTTATAATGATTTAAATAACCAAAATGATATTTTTTTTTTTTTGGTTTTACCTTATTGAAATGAAAAATGACCAAATTTTCTATTTGACTTATGGTCAAAATGACTTGAATACTAATTTTTTATACCTATTGAAATGAACAAAATTGTCAATTTTTACCAAAATAGTAACCCACTTCGAAAAAATCTCCAAATAACCTGTTCTCACACTTCTTTCAAAGTACATTGCTATTTTTTGGTTTTTTCTTAGTTTTTTAGAAAAAATTTGGCCATTTTTATTTTCATTTTGGTCATATTTTCCAATAAATAAAATAAGTGTCAAGTGGTCTTTTTTATTTTCATGACAGTAAAGTGGCATTTTGGTTATTTTTCCACAAACACAAACAAAAAAAATTAGTTCTAAAGAAGGAAAAATTGAATAGTAGAATAATATAACTAATTAACAAACAAACAAAATTACATCAACACAAAAAGGGTAACAGTTTGAATTGAAGCATCTAAACCAAAACATAATTCCAGTAAAAGAAAAACAACCCTTTAGTAAATCGGATCAAACAACTGAAAATAAGAGTTGTTCACATCTAAATACAAAGAGGTTGCTGTTGTAAAAGTCAAATAAGCATAGTTTTATAAATTTACAGTTACATATCAGAATAGTAATTTTTTTTTCTGGTTTCTACACTCACAGATCGATTATAAATTCAAACACACATGAGTTTAAGGAAAGAAACAAACATCGTATTCTTAATACTATAATGCTTTACTTATTACTAACTTTTTTTTTTATGATTTCTAACAAATCAATTGAGAAATTGAATCAAACATGTGTTTAAAAAAACAAACAAAAATCGTTTTCTTAATAGGAAAATGCTATTATTGAGATATAATACAAAGTAATATGGCATAATAATCCATGGGTATAACAGTAAGATGAAGAATTTTTATTACACACCTGAAATCAATGTGTAGAGCAGAAAAATCACCCACATTTAAGCATCATGACCGATCGAAAGTTTTTTTAGCCATGAAACCGCACTAAAAATGAATCATTCAATCTAAAAATATAGCACACCATAATCCAAATTAATATATTATGACAATGAAAAAAATAGAAAAAAGAGATTAGTATATAAAAAGTAATTAAAAATTACAACACCAGTTGTTGGGTTATAAACTCTGATTGAAATCAATTACATAACTTAATCATATTGAAAAGGAACAACTAAATATAAGTTGAAACTTAAAAGAGACCAGTAAACCTTGCAAGTGCAGTTTTTGATGACGATGGTCAAAGCGGTTTGTTGTTCCCTTTTTCTTCTCAAACTTAGGCTATCTCCAATGGTAGTATAATGGAGAGTTGAATGGGGAATTTAATCCCATTAAACTCAAAATCCCCATTGTGGGTTAATGACATGGCACTCAATAGAATGGGGAGTTCAATCCCCATTAAACTCCACACTCTCTCTCCTCACACACACATACATAAATGATGTGATAATCCATTAAATTGTATTGGGTTTAATAGAGTGTAGAGTTTAATAGATAAAATTGTATTGTGAGTGGCATGTACATGTGGCAATCCATTGAACTCATTTGAGTTCAATGCATTGAAGATGGTCTTAGTATCAATGAAAGAGGGTATACCCATATAATTCTCCCTTTTACTCATCGATTACAAGAAACTATACTCATATGTTACTATTATAGCCGACCAGAAGATTAGTAGTGACTATAGGCTAAGGAAGTGACATGTGGATTTAAAAACTACTCATTTATTAGAACGAAGAAAACTTAATGACCAAGGATATTCGTTAATTAATTAGTTAGTCATGACATATTGCTCATATTAGTGGTAGCTAGGCCAACTCCGATTAATTCAATTATGTCAAAACCAAAAGGTTTGGATAACTCGCTTGCATGGCATCTTTTTTTTTTTTTTTATGGAATCATTAATAGATTTAGATTATTTTTATTAATATGTATCCCTTATTTTAAACTAGTTACTTGATTCCTTATTTTAAACTAGTTACTTTGTTTATTAGTGTTAATCCCTTAATATGCATTCGCTGCTCTCTACATTCATTCAACAAACGAGAGACCCAATTCTTTTCATGTTAAACCGTTCTTTTTCTTTATGGATAGGGCCCGTCCAAATATCTTGGGCCGAGAACACAAAAAAGCCCCTTAAATTTGAGTTTAATTAAGGACAAAACCATGAACCACACTATAGTTTGTCAAATATCAGTTAAGCATTATATTTTATTTTGTTCTATAAATAAGGCTTATGTTTGAAAAAAAAAATACAAGTACCAAGATAATATGACAATCACTAAAGCCACCAAAATTTCACATACTTTTACAAACATATATTATATTCTAGGTAATCTTGAATTTCAAAATCAAAGTTTCAATATTTTGGATCAGTTTACGGTTTAATCATAATATTTATTTCGGAACAGAAAAGTCTCGATTATCTAATTTTATACGATAATCTCTCATTTTCTCTTGAAAAAAAAAACAAGAACTTTTTCGTTTATTTGGCTTATAAAATAATCGCGACTTTTCTGTTCAAAAAATAAAAGTGGATTAAATTGTAAACTGGTCCAAAATATTGGTACTTTATCCGAGATTTCCTTATTTTTTAATAAAAAAGAAATTGCGATCATTGAATCGGGTTTTCGTCAAACTATATTGGTTATAAATGATTTTTTAACTTAAAATAAAAGAAAAATTACATGAAGAGCTGTTTATATAAATTAATTATAGAGAAAATGAATTCTAGGTAATTCAACTCCAATGTGTTGTTTGGTTCGCAGAATATAACTGAAGGAATTTGAATTTGAATTGGAAAATGAATTTATTAATTGAATCCAATTCCATTTGTTGTTTGATTCGCAATAAATGGAATTAGAATTAATTTTAGATCGTGTTTGGTTCATAGGAAATTGAATTGGAATTCATATAAAATAATATAATTACTCTTTTTGCATGTTAATTTTACCTTCTTTTCTAACTTATATGTAAAGACACATTATATAAATTATAAAAACAATAAAATTTCAGTAGTGGTGAAGGGGCACTGGCGGTGGCGGTGGCGAAAGTGATGGTAGCAGTGATAGAGGTAGTGGCAGTGATGGTGGCAGCGATAGTGGTGGGTGGCGATGATGGTGGCGGCAACAGTGGTGGTGATGGTGGCGGTGGCATTAATTGTGGTGGCAGTGGTAGTGGTGATGGTGGTTGGTGGCGGTGACAGTGTTAGTGGTGGTAGTGGCGGCTTCTGGCATCGTTGGTGGTGGTTGTGAGTGATGGTAGTGGTGACGTCGATGATGGTGATGATCGTAGTGGCAATGTTGGTAGTGGTGGTCGCGGTAGTATTATTAATGGTGGTAGTGTTGGTGATGATGGTGGTGGGTGCGGTGGCAGTGATGGTGGTCGCGACGTTGGTAGTGGTGGTGACAGTGTTAGCGGTGGTAATGGCGACTTGTGGCAACATTGGTGGTGGTCGTGAGCGATGGTAGTGGCGACGTCGATGGTGGTGATGATTGCAGTGGCAATGGTGGTAGTGGTGGTCGCAGTAGTATTATTAGTAGTGGTAGTAGTGGTGATGGTGGTGGTGGGTGCGGTGGCGATGGCAGTGATGGTGATGATGGTCATGACGTTAGTAGTGGTTGTAACATCCGAAAAATATAGTCCAAAAATTTCGCTATAAACCATTTAAGAAAAACCGATAATTCATAAAACAACATAATAAAATCCCAAATTGTGTATCTCAAACATCATATCAAAATATTATATCAAAACCAAAATATCAGAGTCTAAAATATCCCAGGATGAAAACTATGGTATATGCCATGCAGTTATCTGGAGCTTTTCCCCATGCTACCGAAAGTACCTGAACCCAAAACTGAAAACTCTAAGCACGAAGCTTAGTGAGTCTTCCCAAACTACCACATATCATACAAATAATCACATAAAAGCATACATTGGGATTTGCCCACTCCATCGGGCCCCGCCCGACATTAGACGAATCCGGCATCGGGCCCCGCCCAACATCAGACCGAAGTCCGGTATACATATAACATAAGCAAAAGGAAAATAACACATAAACATATAAACCTTCCTCAGGATTTCCCCGACATTGGATCGAAGTCCATGATACATAACACATAACATATAAGCTACAAATTCCTCGGGCTTTCCCCAGCATCGAACCGAAGTCTGGAACATATAAACAAACACATGCAAGAATTATGAAGACATCAAGAATACAAACATTCCTCGGGCTTGCCTCGGCATCAGACCGAAGTCCGGAAACATATAAACTACATCGGGCTAACCATGGTATCGGACCTAAGTCCGGAAAATGCTAAGATACATAAAGATGCCGACATTGGTGCCTTCGACCTGTTCCTACTGGAGGAAAACTCACCTCGCACTGTTGAAGTACTGCAGACAAAACTCTACTGCTAGATGATAGATTCTCGAACTGTCAATCATTAAAATAACACCTAATTAGTAATTGGGTTCCAACATATATCCATAAGTCCATGCTTGGGGTAAAAGGCTACTTTGTCCCCATCTTATCTTGATTCAAGCATAAGGCCCAATCCAAAGGCCCAAATGTCAAACTATGAATCAAAGCCCAACATATGGCCCAATTTTCCAAATTAGGCCCAAACCTCTGATGTGTTTTTTGGTCATAAGACATCCTATGTGCTCATACAAACCATAATGCTTGGATCTAGGTTTCTCTATTGTACATGCTTTGAATCCATGACTTCAAACCCTAATTCTAGCATATGGAAATCGATATTTACATATAATTAGGTTTAAGATATTACCTTGATTGTTATGTAGCAATAACAATCCCAATTCCTCCTTGAATGGACTTTGGAATGCTTAGAGTCACAAGTGTCACTCCTCTAATGGCTTACAAACACCAAGAGCAAATGGATAAGGTATAAAGAGAGAGGAGAGAGGTAGGAATTCGTCCTTAGGACTTCTTGGGAAGGCTTAGACGAATTCATGAGCCTTAGGGGGTTTATATAGGTGTAAAGATTAGGATTTTAGTCCTTATCCTTATCTAGTTGCTTGCCCACCAAGTAACCATAAGATAAGTCTTAGAAACCCTTATCCTAGTCAAATTCTAAGGCATTATCTCCTTAAATTTGTTCACCCTATATTTAAGATAATCCTTACCTTATTTTGTAACTATCACATAATTACAAATCAGCCCCTCTAGTTTAATTAATTACACTTGATCACAAAATTAATTCTTAATTAATTATTGACCAATATTAATTAAACAAATATGATTTCTCCTTTAATATATTATTCTTATAACATATTAATAAATCATAATACCCTCTCTCTCTCTCTCTCTCTTTATTTATTTCTCCAATCAAGTTGCTTTGGTGAAGGCAACCCAAAAGGACCATGCACCATCGGGTCAAGTACATACCAAAATAGTTATGGACTTAGACACTAATCCAACAGTCTCCCACTTGGATAAGTCTAATAACTATTATGCGTATGACTTCAGATCCTGATCTGCAATCGTAGCTTTCCAAAGCCACTGTCAACTCTGATCCTATCAGATACGCGTGTCCTTACATAAGGGATCATATATTCCTCCATTCTAGATATCATATGAGATATGATTTCTAATCATTCTCTTTGTACTATATCTTGATCTCCGATTTATGATGACTGACTAATTGAACAAATCAAATTAGCCCTAGCCCGACCGAGCATTTACGTTTGTCATCACTAAACCATCGAGGGGCCCAAAAGATATCGCTTTTATCCTACCTTGGATAAAAGGAACGGATAAACTTTGATACAATGCTTGCTTGTACTCACTAACCAAATCACACACAACAATATGTTTTATAACACCAAGTTACTAGTGCGTTTACATATTAGCAATGTGCAACCGATTAGCAAGATACAACTCACACATCTCGGTTTCAAGAATATAAGATGTTATCGTCTCACTAATCACTCGTGATCAATTCATTGAGTGATCCAAGTGAGTGTGGGTTTAATCCAATGCTCAAATTCATATTCATAAGCACTCATGAATGTTGCAGCAAACATTTGCTTATGTCTAATACTCTTTTAGACAATCCACACACCAATTCACGACAGTCTTCATTCATATCTACTTCCAACATATGAGCGACTGTGGCCTGTTTGAATAATTCGATTATTCTTAATAAACTCAATTATTATGGAAGTCAAAACATGCAAAGTGAAACACAAGAATAATACTAATCCCATATGGCCTCAACCCTTTGAGTATAAATAAAACTCCTTTTATTTATCACCATATCGATTACTCATTATTTTTCGTTTCGGGTAATCAACTTCTTACTTGAATTATTACACTTGTCCCATGCTCATAGCATGCACACATTGTTTACCTATGGTTCTTACTTTGTGGAATAGACAAATTGCACAAATTTCCAATCATTCTCATTTCACAACTCCAAATCCATTTTCATAAGTGTAAGAATATCAAATTCTCGCTACTTATAGAATATGCTAGATCTTAACACTTTATGCAACGATCCTTTCGTAATGTCACTGCACCAAAGTCACAAAGACTATTGCCAATGATATTACAAAGTCCTCTAACGGAGATTGTTACAAGACAATTCCTTAGATATGATGTCTCTCACTCAAAGTACATTCCTTTGAATATCCTTTTGCATAAAAGTTTCTACTCTAGTCATAGATTTTCAATATTTACTTCCCAGTATGGACACGCTTCCATATGTTCCATATGACAACTCATTTATTAATAGAATCTTTTCTATTCGTCATAATGTCAATATGGTCCATTAATACCATGCTTCCAACTACTCACAAGCAACCAATCCTCATCGAACTTTGGATTGTCCTTTGATAGTTGTTTAATTATTTTAGTCAAAACCAATTCTAGTCCCTTTTCCCTTTAAATGCGCTAGACATTTGGAAAATTTTAGAATTGTCAAATATTAAAGCATTTACAATCGATCCTATACCCGAAGCGTATGGGACACGACGCATAATGTTTTATTTGCTATGTTCTCAAAATTCCGTAATCATAATCGAAATTTTAAGAACACACTATGTACATTTGACTAAATTTATTAACATTTCTCAACCTAAGCCTTCAGATTTGAAATAAAGCATAATATTTTCTCCCTTAATTATAACAAAACAACTTTACAACCCTTACGACTTTGCAAGGTATAACTCTTGTTCTATAATTAATATTGTCAACTTGAAAAACTTTCCATAATAATCATACAATCATAACTTTTATGCTCCCACTATCATGATGATTACTATAAAAAAACATAACACTTATGCTCCCACTAGCTTCGATATGTATTCACAAACATCTTAACTTTCAGAAAACAATACCTATTGAATTTCTTAAGTCCATGTTTCTAATACTTAATGCTTTAATAATCTTTTATCAAGGCCTCTTATACACCTTTGCTTTAGATAGTTCATATGTGTGTCTAAACTATTAAGACTAATTGCCAAACCTCATAATTCAAATCATGGAAAGGGATACCGTAACCATAGTTGAATTCGAGAATGCAATTTTACAATCACTATCTTCTTAAAATCTTTCTTAGTGAAAGCATTTCCTCACAATCATTTTCATGAAGGAGGAAATCTTATGACACTTAGATTTAAACGGTGTATGTGTTTCTATCCATGTGAATTTGTTAAAACCAAAGTTTACGACAAATTCAAACTCATATGGACCGAACTTTCTTAATCTTGATTTCTTGCCTTATGGTAGCACAGCTGCCCACTACGTCTTCCAAGTAGTTAAGCAGCTCACCTTTTCCTATCAATGTACCTTTCATTGATTAAGGTGCTTTGCCTTTTATGCGTTCAAAATGAGAACTCATAGAACTCGCATGCGTAATTAACTCAATTGGAAACAACACATAAACAAAATAATGTCAACACGATAGGTTGTAAACCTCAACTCGTGTGCTAGTGATGATCAATAAGGTTTATTTGACTTGTTCTTGAAACCTTTCAAGACCATTAAGGCTCCCACTGACTCCTTGGCATATAAGATTCTTTTGTCAATAACCATTTCTTGACACACAAATATTCAAGAGTTAGTGTAGTTTTTATCAAAACACTTCATAAATTGGCCCTAGTCGGTCTTTGTCTTATTTAAGACATCACAACTGTCCACATTTGATGAATGCTATAAACCTTTAATACTTTTCACTCATTGTCACAATCTTAACTTTAAGACTTGTTATTGGAACGAAGTATGATAGACTTCTTGATTTAACCATTTCTTCAATCCTTGATTCCTCTTCTTAAACATACAATTGTATTAAGACTCGCTTAGAGGATCAATTGAGATATGGTTCTTAATCATTAAGATCTATCATAAAGCATAAAAGCTACTCTCCCTTCTTCTTAGAATGGAGAAACTTTTATCTTTCTGCCTACTTGATTCTTCATATTCGTTCTACTATTGATCTAAACCCTTTAATCAATTCAGAATTACACTTAATCTTGTAAGTGTAATCATATTTACTAAGCCTTTAGTAAATCATGATGAATATCTTTGTTACTCTTATGGTGAACTTGATCAACACACAACTTTCTGTACTCGATCTCCTAGTCCTTCACTTGACACTTTGTCAACGAATTAGTCTAATTATCAAATATGAAATTTCTCATTCATCATGCAACCAAGTTGCGTGATTCCAAATTTCTGTCCAATTGAAATTTGGGTGATGAGAAACTCTCCTTATTTGGTAAATTCTCGACTTTTTCCATAGGAATCATATCCATTTGTTGAAAAAAATATTCAAACATGTTGGGCTAGAGATTATTTTTGAAGATTGCGTCTTTTGGGCTCGATAAACATAAGTTATTTTGTATTCCGGTTTGGGCCTGTCCAACCGTGAACCTTTTATGTTTTGTATATAAGTTTACGCTTGCATGCATATTAGGTCAAGGTTTTTAGAGATCTGCAAAATAGCGATTCATCCAGACGATAACAGTTTTCTTTAATCGTTCTTGTAACCTTCCAATCCTCTACAGTTGATGTTCTTAATAGAGCTCTTCTGAGGATTTTGTTTAATCATTCGACACGTTTGATTCCATCTTGACTTATTCATATTATTGCGTTCATATTGTTTATGTTTATATACTTGTTGAAGATCTAATCGATCTTTATAGATTAAAGGTTAGTTTAATCTCATCAATTGGTATCAGAGCAGGAGGCTGTGTAATCAATACACATCTTTTCTGTGAAAAAGATTTCCATTAGGGTTTTTCCGCAATTATCAATATTTATTGAGCCGTCATCTCTTTATTGACGTATCTTGATATTTATTGTTTTGCCCTAATCTGCTTTATTACAAGTCTGATCTGTGAACAGGTTTTTACGATCATAATGGACGCGACGCAATCAAACCTTATTAATATTTCCAACAGCATCGGTTCAACAACAAAGATTCCAATCTTATACACCCATGACTATGAAGTATGGGCGCATCACTTTGAAGACTACGTGATTGGATCGGAGGATAATGGGTACCTCATATGGGAAGCCATCACCAATGGACCGTTTTCTCATTCTGCATCGTCCAGAATCATCAAGACACAAAAGGAGTACAATGATCTGCTAAAGGACGTGCAGGATATTGCACAAGATGAAAAGGATAAATTCCAGTGCAATATTAAGGCGTTAAGGTTGATCAGATTCGCTCTTCAGTCCGAAACATTCAGGTTGGTCAGCTCATGCATGACGGCAAAGGGAGTTTGGGATAGACTTCGTGAACTGTACTCTACAGACGAGGATCTTGAACATTCTATTCAAACTTTGCTTTTATCTGACTTTGGAGAATTCAGGCAAGGAGCCGAAGAAACGGTGACCCAGACGTTTGATCGCTTCAATCATCTTCTCAGCAAGATGATCAAACACGATATTGAAAGGAAGCTTATCAAACAGAAGGTTACTTTCTTGAACGGATTGAGGTCTGAATGGAGAGCAGTAGTTTCCACAGTCAAAGCCCATGAGCAGTTTAAATCATACTCTTTGGCGAAACTGGTGGGTATTCTTAAGTCCCAAGAAAAGATTGTGGTGCAAGAAAAGAACATCGTTTCTAGTCTTGGTTCGTTGGCCCTCCTATCTAAAAGTAAAGCTGTGATGGAAGATGAAGATCTCAACTTGGAGGAATATGATCTCACGTCTGAGGATTATGCCATGATGGTGTCCAATCCCAAGAGGTTCATAAAGAAGAGATTCCCCAGCAACAAAAACCGAAACTGGCAGGGGAGTTACAGCTCTGAAAAGGTGAACAATGAACCGAAGGCTGAGGAGCACAAGAAGGAACCGAAGGTGGATGGCGATTCCGGAGTAAGCTGTTTCTACTGTGGTGGGAAAAACCACTATGCCAAGGACTGTGTCCTTAAGAAGATGGCTGAAAAGGATGATGGAAATGATGAGGAAGCTGTGTTGCAGAAAAGATTGGATGAGTTGAGAAAGAAGAAGTCTACCACTAACCCTTCTATTAATGCTCTCATTGTGCAGGGTTCGGTTAAAGATGACGAGTTCGGTAGCACGGAAGTTTGGTCTACCGACTCAGAAGACGATGAAGTGAGGAAGCCTACCCATGGAAAGGCTTATGTGGCAAAGGAGGAAAGCAGTGGAGGAAGATGCTTCATGGTGACTGATGTATCTCAAATGAGGGGATACAACACCGATGGAGGAAGCGATGGACCGAAGGTACAGGAGGACATGTGCTTTACGGCCAAACCACTCAGCCAGCAATTCAATGAGCTCGATGAACTGATAAAGAAGGTACAATCTGTTTTTATTTCATCCAAAGTACCACCATCCTCATATGAGAAAGAACTAAAAAATGTTAATACAAGAATTTCTCATCTAGATAGTAGTTTAACTCAAACTCGAGTCACCAATTCTAACCTAACTGATCAATTAAGCAGGGTGGCATCGAAAAGTGAGGAGCGGAGAATGTGGATCGAGTTAAAGGAGTCGGAATTAGTTAAAGTTAAAGACGAAAACATTTATTTGCAAAGAGACAATTTAAAATTGTTAAAACAGCGGAATGTTTTTTTGTTTAATTGCTAAACGTTTGTATTCTAATATTACTCAGCTTCACTTGGATTGTGAAATAGGCCAAAAGAACCATCGCATGATTTTGCCCTTCCTACAATTGTGAGAGTGTAATATCGTCTGATGATGTCAATCCGACCTACATGTATGGACTGGACAAAATTGAGTCCTTCATTAAATCCAAGGACCACAAGGACATGCTTAAAAAACTTTTGGATGAAAATGACAGACTTAAACTGAGAACCGAAACCATGCAAAAATTTAACTCTTTAAACGCCAACGTAAGCTCAGAAAATAAAATTGATGTTGAAAATGCATCTGAGCTTAACGAGGACGAAAACATGAGTGAAATTTCTGTAGAGGACACGGTTGACTGCTTAGAATTTATTAAAACCGAACCTGAAAACCACAAGAATCTTATTTCTGAAAATTCAGTGGAGTTCGCTCGGTTGTCCCATCAAAAGTCCCCGATATTAGTTGAGAAAGCAGTTGTGTATCAAAAGGTCAGGACCACTCCGAATCAAGTATACAAGGTGACAGGAGTTACCGAACATCAAACAGCTGAACTCACAGCTATTGTAAACGAAGACAATGCTGATGGCTGCGATGAATACTTCTGGGAAGCTCCAATAGATAATGCAAACGAAACCATTGGTTTATCTGAAAGAACTTCCTGGAAGAGCAAAGGAAGATACATACCTGAACCCTTGAATAAGCCGGATAATTTAAATGAGCCAAACACCAGTGGTACAAAAGATACTCCCTCAGCTCAAAGTGGAACTTCTACAGACATTCCCTCTGCTCCTTCGGCTCAAAGTAAAACTCCTGTAGTTCAAAAGGAACCAGCCAAGGAGACACCAAAAACGAAAGCGAATGTTCATCATCAACCTAATTAGATGAGGAATAGGAAGAGAGAAAGGAACAATAGATACAGGAAGAACCTTTCTGAAAGGAAACAGTTCTGGCATTCCCAGAATGCATATTTCTCACACCAAGACAAGAATCTGAAGTATGAAAATAATCCTGTAGGAAAGCCTGAAAGTCACAACAATCGAAAGCCAAGGTTCGGGTCACGAGAAAATATCAACCGAAGGCAAAGGTTCGGTTCTGAAAAAGACTTCAACCGCAACCAAAGGTTTGGTTCCAAGGACAGCTCCAACCGAACGCAAAGGTTCGGTTCTGAAGTCAAAAGAGACCAAGACTCTAAGGACGGTCCCTCCAACGATCAAAAGCAAAAGGGTCACCTAGAGTCTCCAGCCAGGAAGTCCTCTCAATCCAAACCCTCTCATTTTAATTCTTCTCGTTCTTCTAATTCTTCTACTTCCACCGATTCATCTCCATCTTGCTCTAAAGCTAATTCCGCTTGTTCTCAAAAATCTCATTCGTCAGCTGAACAAACGGGAAAGCAGAAGGTCAAAGAATTCAAACCGAACACACCCAATCCTAACAAAATAAAAGTTTTTACCATTAAAAGGAAAGATGAAACAACTCTTATAAAACGAACATATCTAGTTGACGTCTCTCTTACTGTTCCCGTTCCCATGCAAAGCTCACGTGGACCCAAGAAACTTTGGGTTCCTAAATTTGCCTAATTTTTGCAGGTTATAAGTGACGAGCAGTTCGACGAAGAATGGTACATCGATAGTGGCTGCTCACGTCATATGACAGGGAGGAAAGAGGAGCTTAGGGAATACAGATCTCTTGCAAATGGTGGCAACGTCAAGTTTGGAAATAATTCTTTCGGCACCATAAAGGGATACGGGATGATAACAAATGGGGACCTTACCATAAGGAAGGTGGCTTATGTGGAAGGACTCCAACACAACCTCATTAGTGTATCTCAGCTTGTTGGGGGTACAGGTCTCAAAATCTCATTCGATGATGAAGGTTCTGAAATCATAGAGAAAAAGACAAAGAAAGTGATTCTCAAGTCAGAGCGAAAGGGTGAAATGTTTCCCTTAAACCTTAAACCCATCAAAGGAAACCCAGCTATATGCTTGTTGTCAAAAGCTCAATCCGACAAAAGCTGGTTGTGGCACCGAAGATTATCTCATCTCAATTTTAAAGATATCAACCGACTTGTCACTGGAGGTCATGTTAGGGGTCTTCCATTGCTCATGTTCGACAGAGATCATTTGTGTGCTGCATGCGAAATGGGGAAGCAGAGTCGTCAAAGTCACCCATCTATAATCAACACAAAAGTTGTTGAACCACTCGAATTACTTCATATCAATTTGTGTGGTCCTTCATCTATCGAAAGCATCGGTGGTAGCAAGTATATTCTTGTTATTGTTGATGACTTTTCACGATTTACATGGGTATTCTTTCTAAAACTCAAATCTGAAGCGACTCAAAAGCTGAAAGTGTTTATCAAGCAGATTGAAGTACAACTCAAGAAGGTTGTTCGCAACATCAGGAGCGACAATGGTCTTGAATTCAAGAACAGGGAGTTTGAAGAGTTTCTTGTAGAAAAGGGAATAAGTCACAATTTCTCAGCTCCCTACACACCGCAATAGAACGGAATAGTCGAAAGACGAAATCGATCTTTGTGTGAAGCTACCCGAACTATGCTAAGTTTCGCTTCCTTACCTCTTTATTTTTGGGCTGACGCTATTTTGGCTGCTTGTTTTACACAGAACAGGTCCTATCTCAACAAGCGATTCACGCTCACTCCATATGAGATACTAAACAACAGAAAGCCCAATGTGAAATTTTTCCATGTGTTCGGCTCAAGGTGTTTCATCTTTAACTCTAAAGAACACCGCAACAAGTTTGATGTAAAAGCCGACGAGGGAATTTTTCTGGGTTACTCGCTCACATCCAAGGCGTACAGGGTCCTAAACAAGCGTTCGAGAAGGATTGAAGAGACATACTATGTGACCTTTGATGATAGCTATGTCAAGAGGCTACAGGCCAAAGAAGACACCGCTGGAGACATCTTTCGTCTAACTGGCCAAGTCACAATCTCGGTCGCCAATTTATACGAGAAATTTCTGGAGCTCTTTGATGAACCGGAGAAAGCTTCACTCTCCGAAGCAAATGCAGTAGAAAACAAAGTTGATCATATGAAGCAGATTGTCGAAGATGCTGCAAGAAGAATGCATGAAGGAGAATCGACCACTAACGACTCTCCATCCAACAACGCTTCTGTCGAGGGGGAGCCAAGCTCTCATGTCGAGGGAGAACCAAGCTCTCATGTTGAGGGGGAGCCAAACTCTCATGTCGAGGGGGAGCCAAGCTCACAAGTCCAGGGGGAGCCAAATTCTACAACTTCAACCGAAGGTCCTTCATCAAACGAAGGTGCTTCTCCAACCAAAGATACCTCTCCAACCGAAGATGCCTCAATACCTGGAAGCTCAGTACCACAAGAAACACCTGAACCTCATGTTTCTCAACGCTCATCAATTGAGGGGGAACATAATGATATGACGCTCGGTTACGATAGCCAATCTGAGCCAGAAGAAATGATTAATGCTGAACTAGACCCAACCTTTGATCCGAATTACCCTCCTCTTATCAAATGGACCAGAGATCATCCTATTTCTCAAATAGTTGGTGATGTATCTGAAAAGATTCTAACCCGATCACAACTGAAGGCAAAACAGACATCCTTATTTTCAAAAGTTGAGTTTTGTATGTTTAACTCATTCGTATCAAAAGTTGAACCGAAGACAGTTAACTCTGCCCTAGATCACTCTGATTGGGTTCAAGTAATGCAAGACGAATTGAACGAATTTGAAAGGAACAAAGTGTGGCGCCTCATTCCAACTCCTCTAGATGCTTCGGTTGTTGGTCTCAAATGGGTTTTTAGGAACAAAATGGACAAGGAAGGTAATGTTATAAGGAACAAGGCTCGTCTGGTGGTAAAGGGATACTGTCAGGAGGAAGGGATAGACTATGAAGAGACTTTCGCTCCAGTAGCTAGGCTAGAATCTGTTAGAATATTTCTGGCTTATGCTGCTCACAAGAACTTTGAGGTTTTCCAAATGGACGTCAAGTGTGCATTTCTCAATGGAGAACTCGAAGAAACTGTGTATGTGGAGCAACCTCCTGGGTTCGTGAACGAAAAGCATCCAAATCATTGCTATATTCTGGATAAAGCTGTGTACGGCCTCAAACAAGCTCCGAGAGCCTGGTATGAAACGCTTACAAAATTTTTAAAGATGTCTAAATTTAAACAAGGTTCGGTTGACCCAACCTTCTTCCGCAAAAAGGAAGGTAACCACCTTATGATAGTTCAAATTTATGTTGATGACATCATCTTTGGCTCCACGAATCCCAGCTTAACAGCTGAATTCAGAAAGCTGATGGAGACTAAGTTTGAAATGAGCTCAATGGGTCCTATTAACTTTTTCCTTGGTTTAAACATAAGACAGGGACCCGAAGTCATCTTTATTAATCAGGAAGCTTACACGAAGACTCTCCTAGAAAAGTTTGGCATGATGGGAGACTCAAAAGTTAAAGTCCCAATGGCATTTGGCACCAAGCTTACCCCATCTCTAGACAAACCGGCTGTCGATATCACGCTCTATCGTCAAATGATAGGCTCACTGATGTATCTAACTGCTAGCAGACCTGATATCATGTTCTCTGTGTGTTATTGTGCTCGATTTCAGGCAAACCCACGCGAACCTCACATGCTTGCAGTGAAGAACATCTTACGCTATCTCAAGCGAACCACCTCCTTAGGTCTATGGTATCCATCCAACTCAGGCTTCTTTGTTCAAGCCTATTCTGATGTTGACCTTGGAGGATGTGGACTCGACCGTAAAAGCACAATTGGTGGTTGTCAATTCCTTGACGGGAAGTTAGTCAGCTGGCAATCTAAGAAACAAACGTGTGTGTCGTTGTCTACTGCCGAAGCGGAATACATTGCAGCCGCATCTTGCACATCACAAGTGATTTGGATCCAAAGTCAACTTCGAGACTATGGACTCAATATGAAGAAGATCCCACTATATTGTGACTCTGAAAGTGCAATTAGGATCTGTCATAACCCAGTGCAACACTCCAAAACCAAACACATAGCACTGAGGTATCACTTCATCAAAGATCACGTGGAAGACGGAAACGTCGAAGTTCACTTTGTAAGGACCACTGATCAACTGGCTGACGTCTTTACAAAAGCTCTTCCTGAAGCATCATTCAATAAAATATTGCAAGGACTAGGTATGATGGAATCAGAGTCAGTACCTCACACTACCTCTCAACCTCAAACGTATGAAGCGAAACCAACCGAACGTTCGGGTTCGGTTCAACTATCTGACTCACTCATTTCTTCAAAGGTAGTTTTTCTCTGTTGTATATTTCTTGTACAATTTTGTTTTTCCTCGTGTTAAAATATTTTTCCTTGTATGTCTCAATTTCTTAGTTCCTCAATATTTTGTTGAACCGAAACCAACCGAAGGTTCGGGTTCGGTTTTTCAAAATTTTCTAGAACCGAAACCAACCGAAGGTTCGGGTTCGGTTTTTCAAAATTTTCTAGAACCGAAACCAACCGAAGGTTCGGGTTCGGTTTTTCAAAATTTTCTTGAACCGAAACCAACTGAATGTTCGGGTTCGGTTTTTCATATTCTTTCCAAAGTTTTTTTTATTTTTTTAAAAGTCTTATTCTTTTTCTTTACCTCTTACTTATTTTTTTTAATGTCAAAAACTCCAAATTTTTTTTTTATTTTGTGTTCGTGTTCGTTTATGGGGATAAATTTGATGAATTACCTAAGTGTCCCTAGAAGCATGCTGCTGTATGTGTCTCAGACCTCATAAGATTTTGAATAATGGCCTTCATGACCTGGTATACACAAACCTTGTCTTCCCAATAAGGCCAACTCATTTATTCTAATCGTGAGCTACCTCACTCTTTTCTCACATGAGTTAAGAGTTTCCTGCTTGGTCCTTATTTTTGCAGCAGAGGTACTACGTTCTCTTACACCATCTCCTCTTTACTTCTCCACTACACTCATTCCATCATAGTAACCCTTGAGACTCTCAGAAATTACCGCTGAGGTTTATGGTTACACAACATCTGTGTTTATGATCTTAGTATCGTGTCACTACGAGCTAAGTGAAACCCAAAATTCCACACCTAATGAATTGACGGTGAACAATTATGTTGCTCAAGTTTTCACTAAAGGATTGACGAATGTACCCTGCTAAAATCTCAAATTTGATTTTATGTGATTCCTATGAAATTGTTAAAACCCATAATATTTCTTCCCTTGGAATCTAGTTCTCATTTTTCTTTCTGAGATTTTATATTTTTCCAAGCCACCCTTATTTAGCCTAATTAAAAGAAGCCTTTCAACATTTCTTAATAAATGGTTGATCGTAATTTAACGGGAATCCACTCTTAAACCTTAAGTTCTCTCTTGTCCTGTGGCATTAAATGCGCGTGTGGAAATAGTAACGGCTTGTCTCTCTGAAACGACGCTTGTTGGGCGGCGTGATCCTAGGAACCTGACACTCTCTCTCCTACGTGATCATCGCACGCCTCAACTGTCATCCATCTGTCACTCAACAACCCGGTTCAAATTTCCATAAGAGATTTGAAACGATTTTTCTCTCTCCTATCACCCACTATAAATAGCCTACTACACCACCTTTTACCTCTTTACCACCTTCAAAATTTCCAAAGCGCAGATACTCCCAAACAGTTTCCTGTTCATCATCTTCTTCATACCTGCATAAATGGCTGATTCCTCTTCTGTTCATGCTACCTCACAGATCCTTCCCATTCGCCCACAACAATGTCTGGTCATTGATCTTAACCCACTGGCGTACGACTCCTATATGTCGCCGGTCATAGAATGTTTGAAGCATTCCCAACTTGTTCCGGCTCTCTCCAGAATCGAATCTGTGCCGATGGTGGCCCTATCGCAGGTTTACGCGACTGCATACTACGAAAAGGCCATCGACCGGGTGTTTTTCGAGATTGCATAACACAAAACCTCAGTCTCTCGCCAACGTTTCTGCACCTTGCTAGGGTTTGCTGTTGACCCTTCAAGAGTTCATCCGGAGTCGATTCAGAATGGCCATCTGTATAACATGTTTTACAACATGGGATACACAGAAGTTCTTACCTCTGTTGTTAAGTTCAAAAAGTCATGCCTGCCACCACAGTGGAATGGCCTATTTACAGTCCTTTTCAAGGGCTTGTCGGAAAGAAGCTTAGGATCAGACGGTGCAAGTCGTCTCTTCCTAACCATAATGTACGGGGTCTATAATGGGATTAACCTGGACTATGGGTTTGTCCTATGGCAACAACTTATTCAAAGCCTCTCCTCATCATCCCGACACTTTGAGGTGTCGTTAGCCCGATTCTGGATCCTGATTACAAAATGGGCCATGGATAGATTTGATGTTCCTACTGCTGATGGTGCATCGATGTCTTCTGTTGGTACTTTCCATACCAAGAAGATCATCGTCTCAGATGCATCGAAGTTTTCCTTCATTGGCTCCATCCCGGAGTCAATGTATGGCGATGTGCCCTCTGACAGCAGGTTGATTCGGAAGATCAAGGAGCTAAGGCCATCTGGTCCACGGGAACTGACACCGGATATGCTCAGGTCGATTCACGATGCAGACAAACCGGTGAGCAGGGGCAAAAAGGCGGAAAAAGGGAAGCATGCGTCCAAAGCTCCAAAGGGACCTTCTCCCAAAAAGAGGAAACAAACGAAAGCTGCACATTCCCCACAGCCAAAGAGGAGGAAGACTCAACCGAAGCGAAAGCTTATTATTCCTTCTTCTTCGAGTGACTCTGAGGGTGAGAGTTCGGGTTTTGACGGCTCTCAAGGAGCCGAATCTCCTCAACGAGGCAACACACCACCTCGTTCCCCTACCCCAGAAATGACACTTCCCAATTCCCCAGTTCCTTCACCTCCACCAATCTTTACAACTACAACCGAATCACCTCACGTAACCGAACAACCACAAACCAAAACCCATACAACCGAAACTACCCATACTCAACCACCACCCAAAATTATACCAACACCCACTCAACCTGATCCTACCAAACCCACAACACCCCCAACTTCACCACCCCCTTCATCTCCTGAAAATGCCTCTGAGGGCGAAAACCCTTATCTTGGTGGTGAAAATATGATCTTTGATTCAGTCTATTACAGTCCGTTTCAAGTTTAGAGTGACGAGGAGGATGATGCTCCAGTGACAAAGAAGCATCTCAAAGAGCTCAACGACAAAATTGACCTACTTCTCGCCTCGTCTTCCAACCAACAGTCCTCTCTTTCTGAAGCTGCCCTTTAGAAAATTGTTGATGCCTTCTCCAGGGCTCAACATGATTCGGTGGTCTCAGCAACTGCTGCGATTGATGCCTCTACCAGAGCCTGTGAGGCTGCGACCGAAAAAGTCGATAGACTATTCTCTGACGCTTCTACCCTGCTGAAGTCTTTGCAGGAAAGCGCCAATGCCACCAGGACATCTTTGGAACCAATTGTTCAGCAATTGGCCAACTTTGTCTCATCGGAGTTGACTTCGTTCGCTTCTCTTCGCCAAAACCTAAGCGACGACAACTCGGCACTTCGTACCTCCATTGATGCTCGCCTTACCAAGCTACAAGAGGATCTTGCAGCCGAGCATTCGTTGATGGACGATCTGGCAAGCAAAACAACCGCCCTTGAGGTCAAGACAACTCAACTCTCTCACTCCCAACAACAACTGGAAGATCTTCGATCCGAAAGGGAGGTGATCAAAACGTGTGTTTCGGATGTCCACGCTGCTATATCCAACATTCTGGAAGCACACGATCCCATATTAAACTTTTCGGTGAGGTGCTCCCTTGCTGAAAAACTCTCTCCGGCCATCGATCTTCTTAACAAAGTCGAAGGGCTACCGAGTTTCGTGTCCATTCCGAAACAAGGGGGAGAAGAGAAGACAGGATCGAAACCACCTCCTTCCTCCAAAGCTACTCACACGACCGAACCACCTCCGACTGGTCAAGCTTTAGGCTCGGGTGTGAAGAACAAAGGCAAAAACTTAGCTGAGGAAGAAGATGAAGAAGGAGACAAGGAGACCATTGCTGACATTTTAAAAAGAAAGAACAGTCGCAAGGTTGACGAAGATGCCAGTCGTGTGGTGCGAGAAGCTGAAGAAACTGAACGCAAACAAAAAGAAGCCCACGATCTCCTTGAGAGCCGAAAGACTCTCTTCCCTGCCTGGACCAGGGAACGTTTGATTAAAGAGGCCATAGAAACTCCTAGCATTTTATGGATCGAGCCGGTTATCTCGTTCGAATGCAACAACACTGTCGATTCGCAGTTCGATATGCCGCTGACTCGAAAGGCGTTCATCTTCCACGTCTTCTCAAATATCTTTGAAGTCCCTCACCCGAATGCTGAGCTCGACAGGGAGCTCATTGACTTCTATCTGGTGGTTGCTTGTCCACAATACCTTACTTGGAGCACCCAGAAGATTGTAAACGTTCGGGTGCTGAAACCTTATACCGAAGGTCGTTTTATAAATGTTCGGTTCAAGTTGATTCGGGGATCTGCAAGAACTGCTCATATTATCTCCCTGGCAGATCTACCGAATCTAAATCCTCATGATTGGATTGTCCTGTATAATATCCTTTTGACTAATGAAGCTGAATATGGTCCCATTCTAGACCATGTCAAAAGGATGTTAGCCTGCTACATCATGGAGGTTGCCCTAATGGATCAGGAGGTCGCCACAGTCTTCAAGAAGAAACCAAAGATTGCTCCTGTGGGATCGGCCAGTGATCTCAACCAAATGCTATTGGGCAGGATCGACCCCAGACGCAACTCGGTTATGTTCACTAGAGCGGAAGGACAAAAATGTCTCTTCGCTTTAGCTGACAAGCATCTTTACACCACAACTTGTTTGGAGCATGTGTTATTCATTATCAAACGGTGTAAAGAGAACACGGCTGATGACATCAAGTACTTCAAAGATATGATTAATTGGTACATTCGGTTTAGACAGACCATTCTCTCCATCACCAAATGTCTGTTTAGTACCGTGAAGAAGAAGGTACCTGCTTCAGCTGCTGGCCCAAGTAACTAGTGAAGGTCTCGCTCCAAATTGACGCAAAGGGGGAGATTGTTGGGCTAGAGATTATTTTTGAAGATTGCGTCTTTTGGGCTCGATAAGCATAAGTTATTTTGTATTCCGGTTTGGGCCTGTCCAACCGTGAACCTTTTATGTTTTGTATATAAGTTTACGCTTGCATGCATATTAGGTCAAGGTTTTTAGAGATCTGCGAAATAGCGATTCATCCAGACGATAACAGTTTTCTTTAATCGTTCTTGTAACCTCCCAATCCTCTACAGTTGATGTTCTTAATAGAGCTCTTCTGAGGATTTTGTTTAATCATTCGACACGTTTGATTCCATCTTGACTTATTCATATTATTGCGTTCATATTGTTTATGTTTATATACTTGTTCAAGATCTAATCGATCTTTATGGATTAAAGGTTAGTTTAATCTCATCAAAACACAATTTTCATAACGATTTCATTGCAAGGAAGTAAACAAATAAATAAATAAGTCAAAATTTATTTTATTTATAAAAGCAGCGGAAAAACATTTGTCCTTACAATGCAAAATCTATTGAAAACTATGTAAAAGGAAAATTTCTAACAACTCTATCATTACTATCTAAGCTCAAAATCCAATCTTCAAGTCCATGCGATCGAGATCCATCTCTTGTGATTAGATTCATCTTGCTCTGTTATCTAGCTTCCTTTCTTTTCACCGATCCTTCAAAACATTCAAATGCAATCTTATCACATCATGTATTAAGAATCAATGAATAGGAACTTAAAGGAGTTAGATAGTGGATTTTACCTGAAGTGTAACAGCCCAAAATCTCAAGTATTGTTAAATTGCATTTTGGGGCGTTTTAAAAGGGAGACTCGGCGAGTTGGAGCCAGACTCGCCGAGTAGGGTCGCAGACTTGGTCGCGGGTTCGCGACTGGACTCGACGAGTCCAAATATAGACTCGGCGAGTCGACGCTGTTCAGCGGAAACCCTAGCCGTTCAGTATTGGGTCGTATATAAGGGTTATTATGCCGTCATTGCACGTCTTTTGATCGATTGAGAAGAACCCTAGGCGGCTGTGGCGGCTAGAGCAAGCTTGAAGGTCATTGGTGACCTTAAAGGAATTGTTGTGCATGGAGGAGAAGGGTTTTAGCTAAAGGAACTGCAGGGAGTTCGAGTTCTGATGTTTGGGGACATGGAAGGTACATCATTCAGGTAATAACTCGGATTACATTCTCATGTGATTGATGTGTATATAGATTTAGGGTTTATGGAACCCATTTGGAGTCTAGATGGATTGTTGTGTTGTTATTCAACGTTTATAACCTCGTATTAGGACCCTTAGAGGTCCAGAAGGTCCCATGTTTGTTTATTCGGGAAAATATGTATCTCAGGAAGCAGTTTGATCGACTGCATGGCGTGGACTCGCCGAGTCGGATGATCAGACTCGGCGAGTAGCTTGAAGATTCACTGGGACTCGCCGAGTTGTTCTTCAGACTCGGCGAGTAGAGTCGGGGTGGCCCCGCGATTCTTCCAGGAGTAACTCGTCGAGTCAAAGAGGATACTCGACGAGTAGAAGGGGAATCTTAGAGGATTGAAGGACGACCAGACTCGCCGAGTCACCAGGGAACTCGCCGAGTCCAGTCGAGTTGACAGTGGACTGTTGACCAGAGTTGACCGGTGTGATTTCTTAGGGTCAGTTAACGTGGAAGATAGAAGTATTAATAAGAGATATATGATGTTACAGGGAGCTTGTAGCTCGGAGGATCAAGTGCAAGGGATTTCAGGAGTTGCTACCTTCCAGTGTCCGCGAGGTGAGTCTTCTCACTATACTGTACCCGGAAGGGTTTGATTGTGTGACCGGAAGGTCGAACACGTTATGCGTTATGTATTTATGCTGTAAATGGAAGTTAGTAACTACGCGTGATATGCATGTTTATATGGGCCGGAGGGCAAAGTGTTATGTGACAGAAATGCCAGGTATGATATGTGATGTATGTGCTTTAAGTGTTAGAGTAAATGTATTATGTGCTGCGTATGTTTCGGGCCGGAAGGCAGGTTGATATATGATATATGTGCTTTATGTGTTAGAGTAAATGTATTATGTGTTATATATGTGTATGGGCCGGAAGGCAATTATCTTTTGGGCCGGAAGGCAATTATCTTATGGGCCGGAAGGCAATTATCTTATGGGCCGGAAGGCAAATATCTTATGGGCCGGAAGGCGATTATCTCATGGGCCGGAAGGCATTGTGCAGTGGACGGGAAGGTCAGGGCCTGGAAAGGTGTACGTGCGTAAGGTGTATATTGGGGAACTCACTAAGCTTCGTGCTTACGTTGTTTATGTTATGTTGTTTCAGGTTCTTACAGTAACGCGGAATGGCAACGGTTCGATTGTACACACCGAAGGAAGAGTTGTATTTTGGAGGATCCTGGTTTTCTAATCAAATGAAAATGGAACTATATTTTGTAATTAAATTATGAATGAGATTTTAAACAAGTGTTTTTACTATTAAGTTGATTATTTAAATAAAAATTTTGTCTTGAAAATCACGGTGTTACATGAAGCGTAGTCATACTTTTGACTCTCCCATCTCTTAGATCTCTTAGGTAAATAGGGCAACTTCGTCTCCAATGCCCCTTCTCTTGGCAATAAAAGCAAATTGACTCTTTTGGAACAACACATGGAACTACTTCAGACATCGGCTTTCTCTTATGATCAAACTTTTCGATCATTGCATGTCTTTCATTGCCATTGTCTATATCCATAGAGGTCTTGAAGGCAGATTCACCAATCAACTTTGCTTTTCTATTGCGCCAAACCATTGCTGATTCAGCAACAATAAGCATATAGGTGAGATCAATAAGGGTCACGTCGTGGTTCATCATATAGTACTCTCTTATGAACTCACTATACGAGTTAAGAAGTGACTGAAGAACCCAATCAATAGCCATCTCTTCACCAACAACGGATCCCATCATTCTTAACCTATCAATGTGTGACTTCATCCCTAATATGTGTGCACACACCGACTTTCCTTCTTTATGTTTACTTGCCCAAAGGGCTTGAGTGATATTGAACCTTTAAATTTTACAATCTTGTGGGTTAGGGAGAATAATTGGAGGAGGAGGAGGAGGAGGAAGTGAAACATGATTTCTTGTTCCTCGATCGAATCGTGGAATATCATCTTCATGTGGAATGCTTGTTCCACGGGATTTGAGAAGACCATAGTTGTCGAACTTTGACATCTACAAAACGGGAGAAAACAAATTCAAGTTAGTTGATCGATTGAGTCCTTAGTAAATCACCCAAATGAGATGCTAAGGCTAGGACCCAACATAATACGCTACAACCTAGAAGAGGGATGCCGTAATCTAGTTGCAGAATATTTGAAGGTAAGTGAATGACGATTCACTAATTTCCACCATGAAAAACGAAAAAGAAATTTAAGTTTTAAATCTACGAAAACTCCTAGATCCTTTGAGATTCATTGAACATTTCAATGGCATGTTTAAATCTCAATATGCCCCTCTTATTTGTGACTGGGATGCCGAGGATCACAAAGCGGGTGTGAATAACCATGCAAACTTACATGGTGCCCTCACATGTTACAATCACCTATTCAATGTGCCGGTAAACCACACACGCCCCACCAAACTATGACAAACATTGAGTCATCCTTTGCAACCTTTGCTTAGAACCATTTAGTGTGCCGGTAAACCACACACGCTCCACTAACGTCTTCGAAGGGCACAAAGTGTAATTTCATGGAATTGCATCAATTCACTTTTGCCTAAGTAACTAAGATTGGGAATTTGAAAAACATTTAGTTACTTTGTATTTCATTATACTTATAATGGAAGGTTTCGTACAATCCTACCCGTTCGGCTAACGACCCTCCACTAGTCAAGAGTGCGGTGGGTAATAGTGGATACCCATTAAATCGCCATTTTATAGGCAATTTCCTTAAACACTCCTGATAGACCAGCTTCTTGAATGAGGCTTACTAATGGTAAGACTAACTTTTACTCATACATAAATAATGTTAGAATTTTAATGTTATATATAGTATAGGGTGTATTTTACACTTTTAAAATACTAGGCGGTCAAATTTAACAATTATACTTTCAATTCAATTAAATTGTAAACCTAAACTTTTATGGATTTATTAAACCTCTTTTAATTATACACCTTAATTAATTAATAAAACCATAAGGGTGTATTTGAACTTTTCAAAACATTACTAGGGTTTTAGAATTTAATATTCCTAATTAACTTTTAATCAACTTTTAAATTCCAAAACTTGAGGGCAAGTTTTGAAACATTTCAAAACATTAGGGTTTTAACTATTTAAATTTCAAAACTACAACCTAAAGGGCAAAATATGAAACTTTTCATAACAACAAGGATCAAATAAAAAGTAATTCAAATTAACATTTAATCACATAATTATCCATATTTGATTTATTTAATGGTTTCTTGCAAAATAATTTATCAATTTACTCAAAATAATTAATCAATTATCTTACAAGGAAACAATTATCTTATTAAATGATAAGTATCTTCATTTAGATAAAAAATATAGTCAAATATATCATATAATCGGATTAATATTGATCTAACATGATAAGGTAACTATCCATATGCAAAAACGACAAGAAATCCCAAGATAAGCATTATCTGACGAGTTGACTCGTCGAGTCAAGCCTGGACTCGTTGAGTCACCTTGGACTCGACGCGTTCAGCTATGGACTCGGCGAGTCCAGCCTCTAGAACACCAAAAATCGAATTTTTTAGATATGCAATGCATCAATACAATTGAAACCAAGCTAGGCTCTGATACCACTGATGGGTTTTTTGGTCATAAGACATCCTATGTGCTCATACAAACCCTAATGCTTGGATCTAGGTTTCTCTATTGTACATGCTTTGAATCCAAGACTTCAAACCCTAATTCTAGCATATGGAAATCGATATTAACATATAATTAGGTTTAAGATATTACCTTGATTGTTATGTAGCAATAACAATCCCAATTCCTCCTTGAATTGACTTTGGAATGCTTAGAGTCACAAGTGTCGCTCCTCTAATGGCTTACAAACACCAAGAGCAAATGGAGAAGGTATAAAGAGAGAGGAGAGAGGTAGGAATTCGTCCTTAGGACTTCTTGGGAAGGCTTAGACGAATTCATGAGCCTTAGGGGGTTTATATAGGTGTAAAGATTAGGGTTTTAGTCCTTATCCTTATCTAGTTGCTTGCCCACCAAGTAACCATAAGATAAGTCTTAGAAACCCTTATCCTAGTCAAATTCTAAGGCATTATCTCCTTAAATTTGTTCACCCTATATTTAAGATAATCCTTACCTTATTTTGTAACTATCACATAATTACAAATCAGCCCCTCTAGTTTAATTAATTACACTTGATCACAAAATTAATTCTTAATTAATTATTGACCAATATTAATTAAACAAATATGATTTCTCCTTTAATATATTATTCTTATAACATATTAATAAATCATAATAACCTCTCTCTCTTTATTTATTTCTACAATCAGGTTGCTTTGGTGAAGGCAACCCAAAAGGACCATGCACCATCGGATTAAGTACATACCAAAATAGTTATGGACTTAGACACTAATCCAACAACCTCTACATGGTCTGACCCTAAGGCCCAACCATTTATTCTAGTCCAACATTGGTATTCCAATGGTCGAACATCTCATAATCCTGAAGGACCAGTTATGGCCTAATTTTCCAAATTGGGCCTAAACCCCTTACATGGGCCTTACCCTAAAGCTCATCAAATTATTCTAGTCCATATGCTTGTTCTTGGATGGTCCAATTATTAGCCCAATCTGTAACACCCCAAAATTTGAGACCAAAATTTTCATTTTTAATTGGGATTGTTTAAGTACATGAAAACATTCATAATAACATATCACGTCAAAACCAGTACGTTAATAATCAAAGCATGCCATCATAAACAATATCAGAGTATAATCCGAAAGATCTCATGTTCGGAAAACATAGTATGATACGCTGCGATCGCCGGCTCCTTTCCTTGAAAACAAAGTACTTGAAACCAAAATTGAAAACCGTAAGCACGAAGGTTAGTGAGTTTCCCCATCATACCACATAACACATAGCATACATACTGTCGTGAAATTCTAGGGTGCCCGATCTACCCTGTCTGACCTTTCTGGGGTGCTGACCTACCCTGTCTGGCTATTCTGGAGCGTTGACCTACCCATGTCAAGTAGTTTTGGGGTGCTGACCTCCGCATATCAAGCAATTCTGGGGTGCTGACCTACCCTTCGGTCCTAACAACCAAACTCCGAGGACTATTTCACCCCTACTACTACTACCACACATATCATAACATAATTATACTGTCAGGCATATCTGGGGTGCCCGACCTACCCTTCGGTCTTAACAACCGAACTTGGGGACTATTTCCCTCTTACTACCACTATCACATATAATATATAATGCTTGCACATAAACATACCCGGTAGTAGCAAACCAGACAATTATCACAAAGATAATCATCTCAACTATAATCAACTACTAGTGGGCCAACGTTGGTGCCTTAGACCCACTTCTATTGGAAGGTAACTCACCTCATACTGCTGAAGTCCACTGCAAGAAATCATTACTGTTTCCTGGGAGACTCCTCAAGCTATCAATATCACAATACCACCCAATTAGCTATTGGGTCCTAAACCATGATCCATAATCCATACATGGGGTGAAATGACCGTTTCACCCCGAACCTTCGAGGTCCATACTATATAATACATGAAAGCCCATTAATGGCCCAAGTCTAAAACCAATCTAGCCTAAAGCTCCAAAAACCATAAAGGTCCACCAATGGCCTAATTTTCCAAATTGGGCCCAAACCTTTACATGGGCCCCACCCTAAACCCAATAATTTATTTCCAGTCCGAACATACATCCTTTGCTAGTCCAAAAATCCATAACCCAATTAATAGCCCAAACCCAAAATAGCCCACAAGGCATAATAAGGCCCGAATCTATCTTGGACCGAACCTAAGAAGGCCCAATTTCCAAAAAGGCCCAAATTACTAAATGGGCTACCCTAACTAACTCTTGGTCCATGGTCGAAGGCTCAAAAGCTCAACAAAATAAAGTGAGTCAAACAAGTCGAGTACACCCTGCGTACACAGATGGTACGCCCAACGTACACTACTTTGGGCCAATACGCGCAACGTACCCGACGTACGCCTAGTGTACACCTCTGAAGTCCAACCCTCTCCAAATAAGCACTTAATCACTTCATCCCTTGCTCCAACTCTCAATTCTCACCCCTATAGGTGAGTTTTCAAGTAAAGTTGGCAAATTTACTAACATGCATGGCTTAATGGGACTCTAGAGCTCAAAAGAGCTTAATGGATGGTCTTAACTCATACTTGGGTTCAAACACTTCACAAAGCTTGCACCTTTATGAGAGAGGGGACCTTAGAATGTCCAGATCTACAAGTTTGAGTCCCCAAAACGACCCTAGCTCACCAAGACCAAGAAAAAGGCTAAAAATGGCCAAAACCAACCCAAAAGAGGATCTACGAAATGGAAGGTCAAGATAAGAGCTTTTTACTTCCAATGGGTTAAAAAATATAAGAACTCTCTGGATCAACTAGCTCCCTTCTAAGATCAACATTTGAACACCACCTTCTCTTCTTGGACACACACACTAAAAGTGTTCTTTCAAGCTCCAAGCTTCATCTAAGGTCATTTAGGGTTTCATGGTTATGAAAAGGGGTGGAGGATAATCTGAAATGACCTATGGAAGGATATAATGTGGCTTATATAGGGCACGAGCAGAGGAATTTGGGTTTTTTCCGAAGGGAGTATGCCCCGCGTACCTCCTTGTATGCCCGATGTACTCAAGAACCACACGCGACAATACTACTTTATATGTTGGGCATACCAAGTCAACCACGCATGCCTCCTTGCATGCATGGGACTGATCCACCAATCTTTCCATTTGGGGTTAATTCGGCCGAAACCTTCAAAGTGTCATAACTCACTCGTCCTAAGTCCGTTTCCAATGAACATTATATCCACGAAAAGGTGGTGAGAAGCTCTACGCTCCTAGCATCACACCCGATCCTTAAAACATTTCGAATAAAGCCTAACATGCATAACAGACTGAGATATCAATTTACAATCATACCCTTGGCTCCCGAACACACAATCAAATACTTGGTCGCTTAAATCATAACAACTACATACGAAATGGGCTAAATCCTTCCTTTCCCAAGCCTTTAATCCCCATGACAACTAATGACTGATCCACAACCCTAATTAATAAAGAAAATCTGAAACCCTGTGTTACAACTCTCCCCCACTTAAATTAGATTTCGTTCTCGAAATCTCTCTTTACTAACACCCATCTCAAAACAACCATCTGAGGAATACCACTGGAACCCCCAAACGGAAACTTCCATCTTGGAGATATCTCTTGATCCTTTATCTATTGCAAGCTACTTCTACCTTTTAAGACCTAAAACCTATCATTACCTGGTTTTCCGACAGCTCGCCCGTGCTGAAACAACCGGAAGCAACTCGCGTCAATCCCTCAACTGCTAGTCGAACAATCACAGCCCTTCCAACTCTGTTCTTTTACTAGCATATCCCGATCTACTAAAACCATCCTTAGAGCAATTCTTCAAACTCGGTGAAGAATGACTCCTCGACCTCTGAGACCAAACTGTCACCCATCACGCTGCTACTGAAAGCGAGCAAGTCACTGTCAATAAACGGCTAGAGAACACTTAAACCTGACAGAAGGATCAGATAATCCTTTGAGTAGAAGATTCATCCCTGAAACTGTTAGACTCATACGAGAGCTGCGCAACAGATTCAAATCAACTACTCTGGGATTATTTAATCCCACGACGAGTGACTTATCGCTTCCGAATCGATCAGTTACTCCATCCGTTCATGAAATCCTGACCGAAACGTTGATCTGCTTAAAACACGGAACTGCTTGAAACACTTAACTGCCTGAAATACTAAACTACTTCCCGGTTGCATTCCAAACCTCACTGAGACCTTCCCGGTCTCAATTCGGCTGTCAAACACCTGAAATACCGGGTGCCTACCTAGTCATTAAGACAAAGGCTCCCACATAGTTTCCCTTCACGACTTCCGAATGAAATCCTCACCTGACAGTAGTTGCCATCCGTTATCTTGCCACTATAGCTTTAACGACCTCGTGATCCAACCGATCGAATCCATATGTTGAATACCAACGTCACTAACTCCAAGACTGAAAGTGATTGCTACAGGACCAATAGTAGCCTTATATTACAAACGACCTCAAGCATTCCATTTCTTCCCTGATCTCTTAGCTGCGGTGGCGTCCCTACAGTCTTATCACTGGCTCAACCGGATCTAATCCGTCTAGGTAATCTCGAAATCAATATGTGGATTTCCATATCCTCACTTCTGCACCCAACTAGTGGCTACTACTGTTCTCCTTGTGATCTGACATCACTCCAATACTATCTACCAATCCAGTGAATGCCACGGCTACACCCGCAGTCTCTAAACTTTCTAGCACTATCAGGATGCTAGTTGTGACATTCTAACACCAGCGAAATTAGGGTCACAAATTTAACTTTTATAAGACAATAATTGGGATATACCAAGTGGTATATATCGTAACGAGGTTTCTAAAATATAAAGAACACTAAAATTCGAGTTATAACAAAGAAGTTATGACCAACTAAAGATCCGCGACAATACCGGTAAAACACTATTAAACGTAAAATACGAAATCCCGATAAAATACTTTTTAGCCTTAGGTATCTAAATGAGAGTCATAGACATCACTAAACCATGAACATACACAAAAAGAACGCCCCAATCTGACTTCGTATGAGGAAGTTATGATTTTTCGATGTTTCTGACCTAGCAATAGACAGCTAAAAACTCGAAATAGAGATCGAGCGGTCTTTAGCCGACACAACCTAAACAAAAGTTGAAGACCCCGACAATAGGAGTACAACAATAAAAAGTCTGACGGAAATGGAGATCAGATGAAGGAGTTACAGAATTTAAACGGACTTTTCCAGGTCCGGCCTATTAAAAATAATATAATAAAAATAATATCAAAATTAGCTAACGGAGTGTAAACGAGAGTTAAAGAGCCTTTTTACACCTACGCGTGCATATAAAGAACGTCGAAATCGGAGCTCGTACGCGAAAGTTATGCATTTTACAAGTTCGAGACCCGAAATCAGAGGTTGTCAGGTTGGCAACGACATGGCACAGTTGGCCGCGACGTGGCAACATGACTGATGGCGTCTTGTCAATGTAAGAGAATAGGATTTCTCACCACGATGTGGCACAGTTGGCCACGACGTGGCACCCTAAATATGACCCTACAAATAGAACTCAAGGGTTCCGGGTTTCATTGCTTAGTTCTCTTCTTTCTCGTGCCGAAGCTTGACGTTTTTCCACTCAAAGCCATCTCGACACCCCAGTTTTCACACTCAAGTCTAGAAGGAAGTTCTACACTACCGAGAGTCCTGAGAATCCCGAGATTTTCCCGCGTTTTCAGCTTTTCCTGTCGAAGTTCTGCTCGATTCTTCTCTCGACTACTTCAAAGCAACCACTTCAATCAAGTGAGTTCAGACCCCTACAAACACACTTTAAATATGTTTTTAACTACTTTTAAACACATTTAGGCGGGGGGAATACAAGTAAACACATGGATAAAATCATGTGAAACAACGATCTTTTGCTATACTTTTCATACTGTTGTTTTAACTATCATATGAAGTTGTTATCATGCAAAACACCTCACAACACAACTTTACCCTCTTGGAATACAATATGTTCTATAAATAGAAATATGTTTTATTCATATCAAGGGTAACCATTTTCAACTATAACATGATGATTTTACAAGAAAACTCAATTCATCATCACGCCTTTATAACACGGTAGAAAAGGAAATCATTTCATACAAACGATTTTTCATCATATTACTCGTGAACTCGTTGTTAGCCATCATGTGAGTTCATACCCCCTTTATACACCTTCAAATACTTTATAATGTACTTTTAATACATTTTGGGGGAGAATACAAGTAAACACCCGGTTAATTCCGAGTGAAAACGTGAAAACTCTTGTTATATCTTGCATGCACAAGGTTTATACAAAATGCATAGTATTCAGGATAGCCATCCTTGTTAAACCATTTTATGCATTCAAAGGACTTAAGATTTATGCTTAGTTAACCATTGTAAGAGAGAATAAACATTGTATACAAAACTATCACCTTAATACAGACTTAGTTGAGAACCCGTGAGATATTTACATCTTCAACGCTACCTTTTTGCGAAAAGGTAAAACTTAAAGTCCTGTCTATTATAACCAGAGTCTCCCGTTTGGGAGAGCGTCTCAAATTTGTATAGATTTATACGGGAAGTCATGATCCCGCGCCCTGACTTTTAGCTACAGTCCTTTAGGTGATAGTTTGTCATAAACGTTTCGACGCCTAAAGACCGTCGCCACAGGCGTATTATGTTTAGTATGGTTATAAAACTCACTGGATATACAATTATTATGATATTATGATTTTATGAACGAGTAGCTATTAAAACTATTCTTCATCTAACAAGTGTGATCTTCTTATAGCTTTATTATATAAAACTATGCCTCAACCTTTAAGTACGTCGGTTGCTTGCGATTTTCGGTCTTGGACATTAGAGATTGCCTGTTACGTTAGGAAAATAAGGGATTTTCATGCATCTAAAAGAATCAACTAATAGGAAAATAAGGGATTTTCCTGCTGCAACTATTTATAATCCACAATACGAACATTCATATGCATTTCATACTTTTATAAGAAAATAAGGGATTTTCTTGGAAAACGCACAAACTTTGGAATGGTATACATTTTCTCAAAACTGCTTATGAACTCAACAACTTAATTGGTGACACTTTTTCTTTGAAATAACTTGTATTCTCAGGGAACTACTAAGCAGATTTGAAAATCATATTTTGGGGATTAACGTTCTGGCATTAATGACTTCTTTTGAAAAATGTTATTGTGTTTATATTTTGAATATGTAACAATTATGATTATGTAAACAATTCTAAATATTTATATTTGGTGGTGTGTACTTTCCTTACTATGCAATTGTTATGATACTGAATATGACGTCCTCCACCCCCGAATGTTTCCGCCGTTCTAGTTTGGGGGTGTGACAGACATCCCCAAATTCACGGCCATAAAAGATCGGTTTCATTTATGCTTTTAAAATAATTTCAGAGTAAATCCATTGATTTAAAAGAGTTGCAAAATTTGTTCCCAAACAAAATATGATAAAATAATATTTACCAAAGCATTTCATAAAGAAATGTATTTTCATTATATAATCAAAACTCGGGATGTCATGTTCCAATACAAACCAAAAAACATAAACGGTACATTATAAGCCTTACAACAGTTATATACAACTACATGCCTATAAACAAAACAACTTGATGATCCATCCATCATATGCCCTCGCGCTACTACCTTTAATACAAATAAGACTGAGTGGGTCAGGCTTGGGAGCCTGGTGAGCATATAAGGTTTTCAACCCACAATAGATAATTATATTTAATTTCACCAACCAACAATAACCCGATTACCCATTCTCGTTATCCTCACTTTACGTCCCTAAAAAACATCTATTACCAGGGACCTAATATAGGATTTTCATCAGGACGGACACTACTGCCAAGGGGTTTCCTTAACAATGAATGTCCTAAGGCAACCATGAGGGGATAGAGTACAACGGTGAACACATCGTTCACAACACCTACAGGTTATGAACGTTCAAGTGTTTCACTGAACTGTCTACAAAGAGTTTGTGGTCTTCATCCATACTCCGCTAGACGACTAGATTAACAACAACATCGAGGCCTCTCATCATTTTATTTTATTACACACCAACTATCTACCCGTGTTCTACCCAACATATTAGTAGATAAAATATACATAATTATACTTAGCTTAAAACCTGTATAGTATGTTCATTCAATACTCAGTCCAAATAACAAATGATACACATACACATAACAGGTATTTCATAGAGAATAATTTATAGCTACTTGTTAGAAGATAACAATTAATAGACTCACATAAATCATATACTTAATACATTCAGTTGATACTTGTATAAAAATCGTGTATATGAAAGGGACTATGCACTCACCTAAATCATATACTTAGTACATTCAATCGATACTTGTATAGAACTCGTGTATATGAAAGGGACTATGCACTCACTTGATAAGATGATTATTGGACAACACTATGGCTCTAAAAGTAGTATTCTTTGGTGAAACCGGGAGATCTTCACAAAAACCGGGCTTCTCGCGAGGAGAGTTTCAACTCAGGAACTCTGTTTCTCGGGATGTGTGGGGCTTCGGGACTTGCTTCGGGTTTCGGGATGATATCGGGGCTTCAGGGGTACTTCAAGATAGCTAGAGAGGGTATCGGGAGTGAGAAAGTGAAGGAATTAGCAACCATGGCCGGCTGCCCTTCGGTTTCTATTTATAGGGCTGAAATATAGAATTCACGTCGTGAATATCAAAATTCATGTCGTGAGTTCAATCAGGCATAGGTCATTGCGTTTCTCATCAGTCCACTTGCTCTGGAAGGCATCACTTCTGTGTTCACGTCGTGAACACTTTGTTCACGTTGTGAATTCTGACACAGTGTCGGGGTTTGTGCCCCGAACTTCAAAAATTCATATCTTTCGTATATGAGCTCCGTTTTTTATGTTCGTTACATGCACGCGTATGTGAGATTATGCTCTACAACTGTCATTTAGACTCCATCAGCTAATTTTGACTTGAACTTTTATTATATTATTTTTAGTAGGGCGGGATAGGTAAACTCCGTTAGGAATTCACAACTCCTTCATATGACGTCCGTTTTTGTCTGTCTTTTTACTGATGGACTACTATCAACGAGATCTTCAATTCTTGTTTAGATTTTGTTGGCTAGAAACCACTCGATCTTATATTCGAACTTCGGGCTGCATACCGCTAAGTCGAAACTTCGAAAAATCATAACTTCCTCATACAAAGTCAGATTTAGACATTGTTTTTATGCACGTTCTTGATTTAACGTATTCTACAAATTTCGTTTAGATCACCAAGGCTAACATCGCTCTATCATAAATTCACTATTTACGTTACGCATTGTCGTACTGATTCTGTCACGAAACTTCGACATGTCATAACTTCTTCGTTATAACTTAGATTTTGGCATTCTTTATATATTTGGAATCCTTGTCACGACCACTACGTCTTCATGTATCGATATCAGTTTAATATAACATTTTATTATTATGCTTGTTCTTATTCTTAATTCATTTAAGCCAGACAATTTAGCATAAAACACATAATACTTAAATAATACATTTTTATTATTTCAAAATGGGTTACAAAGGGTAACCTAGACTATTACATCATCATTAATGTCTAGTCTGGAAACACGGGCGTTACAATTCTCTCCCCCTTAGGATGATTTCGTTCCCGGAATCACACATCAACAAACAAATGCGGATAACGACTCATCATGTCACTCTTCGTCTCCCAAGTGAGATTTGGCCCATTCGTATGTTTCCAACGGACAAGCACTAATTCAACCATCTTTCATTCCAAATTTATAGTCTTTCAGTCAACGATTGCCTCTGGTTCTTCAATTAACCTTTTGTTATCATTAATTATCAATTCTGAAAGTGGAATCATGTCAGGAACATCTCTCGTGAACTTCCTTAGATAACACACATGAAAAGTGTTATGAATTCCATTCAATTCTTTGGGTAATTCTAGCATGTAAGCTTGGTTCCCAATCCTATGAAGAACTTTAGACGGTCCAATAAACCTTGGACTTAAATTTCCACACTTCCAAAATCTTATCAGTCCCTTCTACGACGAGACTTTAAGTAAGACCAAATCCCCAACTTCAAAAGTTATCGGTCATCACTTTTTGTCGACATAGCTCTTTTGACGATCCTGAGCCGCTAACATTCTCTCCCTAATTATCTTCAAATTTTCAGTAGTTTGATGGACTATCTCAGGTCCTATAAACTATTTTTCCCCAGCCTCAAGCCAACAAGACAACGTACGACACTTCTGTCCTTACAAAGCTTGATAAGGTACCATCTTTATGCTCGAGTGGAAACTATTATTGTAGGAAAATTTTAACAAAGGTAAATGTTCATCCTAGTTACCTTGAAATTCCAGGGTACGTGCTCTCAACATATCTTCAAGTGTTTGTATCGTTCGTTCGCTCTGACCATCAGTCTATGGGTGGTACGCTGCACTTAAACACAACTTGATACCCAATTCCTCTTGTAGACTCTTCCAAAATTGCGAGGTCAAACGGCTATCACAATCCGATACGATCGTTAATGGCACACTGTGAAGCCTCAAAATTTTGTTCATGTAGGAATTCGCAAGGTTATCCCTAGACTAGTTCTCATTGGCTGCTATGAAATGCGCACTCTTAGTGAAGTGATCAACAACCACCCAAATCATGTCGTGACAGTTCTTTATTCTAGGCAATTTAGTGACAAAGTCCATAGTAATGTCTTCCCACTTACTCATGGGTACAGGTAAAGGTTCTAAACTCTCATATGGTTTCTCATGTTGTGCCTGCACTCTTGCACATGTCACACACTCTGCTACATACTTTGCAATATCAATCTTGATCGTCAGCCACCAATAATAGGGTCTTAGGTCCCTATACATTTTAGTGTTATCGGGATGAATCGAGTACATGGTTTTGTGAGCTTGTTCCATCAGAAGATCTCTTATTCCTACAGTCTTAGGTATCTAAATTCGATATTGGAATACCTTCAGTCCATGACTATTTACACCGAACACTAATGGTTTACCCAAATGTTCCTCTTTTCGGTTACTCTTCTCTGAAGCTTCTTCTTGAGCTTTCTTAATACTTTCCACAATTGTCGAGACAACTTCTATTCTCAATTCTCTTAGCCTTTTTCTCTCAAGATTGACTTTTCGACTGAGAGCATCATCGACAACATTTGCTTTACCGGGGTGGTAAAGTATTTCACAGTTATAGTCGTTAAGTAAGTCTAGCCAGCGTCGTTGCCTCATATTCAATTCTTTCTGAAAAAAGAGATATTGGAGACTCTTATGATCATTGAAAAGTTTACACTTAGCGCCATAGAGGTAATGCCTCTATATCTTTAAAGCGAAAACTACCGCTGCCAACTCTAAATCATGAGTGGGGTAGTTCTTTTCATGCTCTTTCAGTTGTCGAGATGCATATGTTATCACCTTTTCTCTTCGGGTCAAAACACAACCCAATCCAAAACCATACGCATTGCTATAGTCAGAAAAGTCTTCAACTCCATCTGGTAGAGAAAGAATCGGTGCCTCACATAGCCTCTTCTTTAGCAACTAGAATGCTTCTTCGTGCTTATCGCTCCAAGCATAAGCAACTCCCTTATCGGTCAAAGCTGTCAATGGAGTAGCGATCGAAGAAAAGCCTTGGATAAACCTTCGATAATATCCAGCTAATCCCAAAAAGCTTCGGATCTCCGTAGGACTTTTTGGTCGTTCCCACTTCATCACAAATTCAATCTTTGCCGGTTCAACCATTATCCCTTGTTGGTTGACCACGTCACCCAAGAATTGAACTTCTCTAATTCAAAAATTACATTTAGAGAACTTTGCATATAGCTTCTCCTTCTTCAAGACTTCCAACACTTTTCACAAGTGTCTGCCATGCTCCTCTTGGCTTTTCGAATAAATCAAAATGTCATCTATGAACACTATCACAGATTTATCGAGGAATGGTTTACAAACCCTGTTCATCAAATCCATAAATGCTGCTGGAGCATTGGACAGTCGAAACGACATAACCAAAAACTTGAAGTGTCCGTATCGTGTTCTGAATGCAGTCTTACTGCTATCTTACCTTCAGTTGATGATATCCTGACCTCAGATCGATCTTTGAAAAGTAACTTGAGCCTTGCTGCTGATTGAACATGTCATCAATCCTCGACAACTGATATTTATTCTTTATCACTGCCTTATTCAACTCTGTGTAATTAATGCACATTCTCATACTCCCGTCCATCTTCTTTACAAATAACATCGGAGCTCCCCAGGGTGATGAACTAGTTCTAATGAAACGTTTGTCCAGTAACTCCTGAAGTTGCATCATCAGCTCCTTCATCTCCGTCAGTGCTAATCGATAAGGTGCTTTTGATATTGGCATCGTTCCAGGTAACAAGTCTATTATGAACTCCATTTGTCGATCAGGCGGTAATCCAGGAAGATCTTTGGGAAATACTTCCGAATAATCACACACCAACGGAATGTTCCACACCTCCTTTTTCTTATTCTTTGCATCAATCATGAATGCCAAATATGATGTACATCCTTTGGCCAAACACTTTATGGCTTTCATTAGCAAAATGACCCTAGAGTTTACTCTGTATTTGTCCCCATACACCATAAATGACTCTTTCCCTGGTAGGTTTACTTTGCCTATCTTCTTTCTCTAAAATATCTCGGCGTCATTGGCGTTAAGCCAATCCATTCCCATCACGATGTCGAAACCATTTAGCTCAATAGGTAATAACTCTTCGTGGAACTTATTCCCAATTAAGTCAGTGAAGATGTTTTTCATAAGATGGCTAACTGGTACAAACTTACCACTAGCAACTTTGACTAATAAAGCATTATCTAGTCTATCAATAGGCAAAGCCGTTTTTCTACCAAATTCATGCGATATAAAGGAGTAATTAGCTCCAGAATCAAACAAAATTTGGGCATGCAATTCGTTTATGAGAAAGGTACCTGAACCGACAACATCTTCTTCTTTCGCAGTTTCCAGTGTCATCTGGAAGGCTCTTGCCTTCGGATTTGGTGGAATGTTGAGTTTTGCTGCTTCCTTCTTTTCGGAAAATTCCTCGACATGTGCCCCTCCTCACCACAACCGTAACAAACTTTCTTGGCAAGGGTTCACTGGTTGGCATAATGCCCTAGCTTTCCACATTTAAAACATGTGACGACTTCTCTGTCACATTTCCCATGATGTTTCTTCTTGCATTGATCACACCATTTCGACTCGCCTCCTCCACTTCTTCTCGAACCAGATTTCGAGAATTTATTTTTCTTGCTAGACCCTGAGGGTCTATCGAACTTTGTCTTTTTCTCCAACCTCCGACCTATCCAAACCCTTCTCTCTGATCTGGGTCTGAACATGGTTAGCATCCCCGATGGCGGCTTTCAATGTAGTTGTCTGCTTAACCATTGGTCCAAATTCCACTAGTAATCCACGAGCAAACTTGTTGACCTTTGAGAGTTCAGTTGGAACTAGGTATGGAATAAGTTTCATCTTCTCAATGAAACTTACAGTATATTCAACAAAGCTCAATATTCCTTTCTTCAAATCTGAAACTCATTATTGATTTCCAGAAGGTCATGCTCTGAGTAGTATTTCAATTTCAGTTGCACAACAAAGTCTTCCCAAGACATCTTGCTTTCTTCTCCCTTGGGCATCGAATCAACTAGTAACTTCCACCAGCTTAATACCCTAGACTTTAACAGAGGAACTGAGAGAGCGGTATTCTGTCTGTTGCTGCGCTCGCAAATTTCGAACATTGTCTCCATTTCAGAGATCCAGTTAATCACTTCTACCGACATCGGACTTCCAGATAGACATGGTGGTTTGGATGCCATGAAATCCTTGTACTTACATACTCTTCCATCATTTCCTCCATCCTGGTTGTTTTGTCGAATTAACGGTGGGTTGGCTTGACCAATGATCCCACTGAAGTTTCCTCCCTCCGGCAGCCCTCCATTTACTTCGGGATCTTCAAGTGGACTCGATAGTTCTTCGTGATTCTGTCGAAGCTGACATCTCGTTTCTACCATCTGACGATCTAACATAGTTTGGATCATCATTTCTACACCAATCATCGTCATTGGCTCAGGTGCTGCTGCTGCAACAACTACGTGTTCAATTACAGGCGGTTGATTGTTCTTTTCGTTCGTGTTTCCAACTCCGCTTCTCATTCTTGCTATTATTGATCTATACAACAAATAAGGTGAATTTAGATCCCCATTCAGGATAGATATTTAAAGCATTCATTTCACTCCGAAACGCTTACATGCTAGTTCTAATACTGTAATCATACGCTTAGAATCATAAACACATCAGCCTTTAGATCCGGCTGGCAACAAACCGTAGATACGAACAAATAATCTCATATTTGGAAAACATATAACATTTAGCACATAAAATCATTTTAGGCAACTTTCCTAAAATAAACTAGTGCTTGTGTCTAAAATATAACAGACACTCATCTCACAATCTTTCACTTAGCTTTCTAAGTTTAAGTCTAGAAATCCTACAAATTCCTAGTTCGCTTAAACTAATGCTCTGATACCAACTGTGACATCCCCAAATTCACGGCTAGAAAAGACCGGTTTCATTTGTGCTTTTAAAATAATTTCAGAGTAAGTTCATTTATTTGAAAGAGTTGCTAAATTTGTTCCCACAAAAATATGATAAAATAATATTTACCAAAGCATTTCGTAAAGAAATGTATTTTCATTATATAATCAGAAATCGAGATGTCATGTTCCGATACAGACCAAATAGCATAAACAACACATTATAAGTCTTACAACAGTTATATACAACTACAGGCCTATAAACAAAACAACTTGATGATTCATCCATCTTATGTCATCGCGCCACTAACTGTAATGCAAATAAGACTGAGTGAGTCAGGCTTGGGAGCCTGGTGAGCATATAAGGTTTTCAACCCACAATAAATAATTATATTTAATTTCACCAACCAACAATAACCCGATTACCCATTCCCGTTATCCTCACTTTACGTTCCTAAAACAACATCTATTACCAGGGACCTAATATAGGATTTTCATCGAGATGGACACTACTGCTAATGGGTTTCCTTAACAATGAATGTCCTAAGGCAACCATGAGGGGATAGAGTACAATGGTGAACACATCGTTCACAACACCTACAGGTTATGAACGTGCAAGTGTTTCACTGAACTATCTAAAAAGAGTCTGTGGTCGTCATCATTTTTTTTCATCACACACCAACTATCTACCCATGTTCTACCCAACATATTAGTAGATAAAATATACATAATTATACTTAGCTTAAAACCTATATAGGATGTTCATTCAATACTCATTCCAGATAACAGATGATACACATACACATTACACGTATTTCATAGAGAATAATTTATAGCTACGTGTTAAAGATAACAATTAATACACTCGCATAAATCATAAAATTAATACATTAAATCAATACTTATATAAAATCGTGTATATGAAAGGGACTATGCACTTACATATATCATATACTTAATGCATTCAATCGATACTTGTATAGAACTCGTGTATATGAAAGTGAGTATGCACTCACTTGATAAGATGATTATCGGACAACACTATGGCTCTAAAAGTAGTATTCTTCGGTGAAACCGGGAGATCTTCACAAAAACCGGGCTTCTCGCGAGGAGGGTTTCAGCTCAAGAACTTTGTTTCTCGGGATCTTCGGGGCTTCGGGACTTGTTTCGGGTGTCAGGATGATACTGGATCTTTGGGGGCACTTTAAGACAGCTAGAGAGGGTATCGGGAGTGAGATATTGAAGGAATTAGCAACCATAGTCGGCTGGGCTTCGGTTTCTATTTATAGGGTTGAAATATTGAATTCACGTCGTGAGTTCTATGAGGCATAGGTCATTCCGTTCGTCATCAGTTCAGTTGCTCTAGAAGACGTCACTTCTGAGTTCACGTCGTGAACACTTTGTTCACGATGTGAATTCTGACACCGTGTCGGGGTTTGTGACCCAAACTTCATACATTGATATCTTTCGCATATGAGCTATGTTTTCAACGGTCTTTATATGCACGCGTAGGTGAGATAATTCTCTACAACTCTTGTTTAGACTCCGTCAGCTAATTTTGACTTTAACTTTTATTATATTATTTTTAGTAGGCCTGGATAAGAAAACTCCGTTAGTAATTCACAACTCCTTCATCTGACGTCCATTTTCGTCTGTCTTTTTATTGATGGACTACTGTCGACGAGATCTTTGATTCTCGTTAAAATTGTTTCAGATAGAAACCACTCGATCTCATATTCAAACTTTGGGCTGCATACCGCTAAGTCGAAACTTCGAAAAATCATAACTTCCTCATACAAAGTCGGATTTGACGTTCTTTTAATGCACGCTCTCGGTTTAACGTATTCTACCACTTTTGTTAAGATCACTAAGGCTAATTTGACATCCCCATTTTCGCGGCTAGAAAAGACCGATTTTGTTTATGCTTTATAAAAGTCAGAGTATCTCTTTTAATAAAAATGTTGCAGAATTTGTTCCTAGTAAAACATGATAAATACGCTATCAAATCATTTCCGAACAAAAGTATTTTTATTCATTTTAAAACATATGGTATGTCATCGTCAATACAGAAACATAAGCATAAACAAAACTTACATTCATTATCACTAGTGATTTATAACTCCTTAATATCTCAGTGTAATGTGACTTCATATCAACACCTGTGATATAAATAAACTGAGTGGTTGAGGTTGGGAAACCTGGTGAGTACATATGGTTTTCAACCCATAATAAATAAGTTTGTTAACTTTATCAAACCAAACAAACCCGATTACCCATTCCCATTATCCTCACTTTACGTCCCTAAAACATCTAACACAAGGGACCTAGTCTAAGGACTTTCATCGGGGTGAAAACACAAGCTTTGGGAGTTCCTCAGTAATTCATGTCAAATATGGAAACCATGTGGGGGATTGAGTATTGTTGGTCAGCACACAGTTCAAATAAACACCTATAGGTTGCGAGCTTGCTAGCGTTCCACTGTACTGTCTAGAATAGTCCGTGGTCTTCATCTATACTCCGCTAGATGACTGGATCATCAATAACATCTATATCGAGGCCTGCCATTATTTTATTTGGTCACACAACAACTATTACATCTATCCATGTTTTACCCAACACATTTTGTAGATATAAAACACATATACAGTTTAAATCATTTAAAACGTGTATAAAAATATTTCACTCAGTATAGACAGCAAGTATTCAGACAATATGCACACATAGAACGTAATTTATATTAAATACTTCATATCTATGTGTAAGATGAAAGGGACCATGCACTCACTTGAAAAGGTGGTGATTCCGAACTCAGACAACACTTCACTTCTTAATTAAAAATAATTTCCTTCAACAAAACCTAGTATTATTACCACTAGAGTTTAGTCAATTATTCGTCGAGACTAATTAACAGTCTAGCTATTATTACTAATATAAAAGCGTTAAACAATATTTATATAACCCATAATAATAGCCCAAGTACTTATTATAAGTTCCTAATAACGTTACTATAATTAAATAAAAGCTATATTAAAAATAGCATATGTGTAGCTCACTTACAACGGGTTTCATAAAAAACCGGGCTTTGCTTGGAGCAGTGTTCCCGAGAGCATATGATATTCGATATTAATATATGAATAAGGGTTTAGATCATACCTTGATTGTTATGTAGCAATAAAAATCTCAAATCCTCCTTATAATGGCTTAAGAAAGCTTAGAGTCACAAGTGTCACTCCTCTAATGGCTCACAGACACTAAGAGCCAGAGGATGAAGAATGAGAAGAGACGAGGCACTCAAAACCGTGTGGAAACCCTAAGGAAACCCTTAGCCACGTTTTTGGTGCTCTAGTGATCCGTAAATAGTGATACTATTAGGGTTATCTACCAAGGAACCCCTAATTTGACTGCTTAGGCCCTAAGCAACCCATGGACTCCCTCCTTAGAGGCCTAGGATGATTTCTAATGGGTTTACCCATAGAATTCGTCCACCCCTCTAATATGGAGTCCATTAGCCCAATATTCAACTATCATACAATTGACATTTCTAGTCTGTTAAGTTTAATTAATTTCTTTTAGCTACAAAATTAATTCTTAATTAATTATTGACTAATATTAATTAAACAATATGATTTCTCCGTTAATATATTATTCTCATAATATATTAATAAATCATAATTAATTCTCTCTCTCCATAATTCATCCTATCAAGTTGCTCTGGTGAGGGAAACCCAAAAGGACCATGCACCATCGGGTCAAGTACATACCAAAATAGTTATGGACTTAGACACTAATCCAACAGTCTCCCACTTGGATAAGTCTAATAACTATTCTGCGTATGACTTCAGATCCTGATATACGATCGTAACTTTCAAAAGTCGCTGTCAACTCTGATCTTACCAGATATGCGTCCTTTAGATAAGGCATCATATATTCCTCCATTCTAGATATCGTATAGAATGAGACATGGATTTAAATCATTCTCTCTATACTGTTTCCCGACTTCCGATTTATGATGACTGATAACAAACTACAATTGAACAGATCAAATTAGTCTCAGCATGGCCAAGCGCTTATGTGTCATAACTAAATCATCGAGGGGCCCATAGATATCGCTTTCATCCCACTTTCGATAAAAGGAATGGATAAACGTTTGATTCAATGCTTGCTTGCACTCACTTATCGAATCACACACAACGATATGTTTTATGACACCAAGTTACTGGTGCGTTTACATATTATCAATGTGTAATCGACTCGCAAGATACAACTCACGCAGTCGTTCATATGTTGGAAGTAGGTATGAATGAAGACTATCATGAATTGGTGTGTGGATTGTCTAAAGTGTATTAGACATAAGCAAATGTTTACTGCAACGTTCATGAGTGCTTATGAATATGATTTGAGCATTGGATTAAACCCACACTCACTTGGATCACTTCATGGATTTTATCATGAGTGATTGGTGAGACGATAATATCTTATATTCTTAAAACCGAGATGTGTGAGTTGTATCTTGCGAGTCTATTACACATTATGATATGTAAACGCACCAGTAACTTGGTGTCATAAAACATATTGTTGTGTGTGATTCGGTAAGTGAGTGCAAGCAAGCATTGAATCAAAGTCTATCCGTTCCTTTTATCCAATGTGGGATGAAAACGATATATGTGGGCCCCTCGATGATTTAGTGATGACACATAAGCGCTTGGCCAAGCTGAGACTAATTTGATGTGCTCAATTGTAGTTTGTTGAGGTGAGAACCCGATATTTCAACTACATGTAAACGACCTAAAAAGTCAAGTATTGTAACCACGTTGGTTGTAATAAAATTTACTTCGAAAATAAAATATCCAAAAATCACTAATTAAATTACCTTTTATGATAGATGTCATTAAACCATGATCGTACGTAAAAAGAACGCTCAAATCCGACTTCGTATAAGAAAGTTAGGAATTTTTCAAGTTCGGCTTAACGGCAGACGACTAAAAACTCGAGCGACTTTTGGCCGGAAAGACCTAAACGAGAATCGAAGGTCTCATCAATGGTATTTCAGCGGTAAAAAGTCTGGCAAAAACTGACGTTAGATAAAGGAGTTATGAATTTCTAAAGAAATTGTCACACCCCGCTAAAGCGGAAACGCAAGGTATGACAACGATAACGGTTTCATTGCAAAAGATAAAGATACATCACCATAGTAGTATTTAAAGTTTACAACTCATAGCTTCAAAAGAAACAAAATACAAGTTTTTCAAAATAACATTGTTCAAAATATAACTTCATAATAGCTTCAACACGATGCAACATGCTCTATGATGATGAATCTTTACATCCACTTACTAATTATTTCCTGAAAAAGCATGTAAAACGAGCGTCAACTATGAAAATAGTTGGTGAGTTCACAAGTTTATAAAATCGAGCGTACAATAAGGCTTTTCGTAAATACAACTACATTGCTTCAATGATAAACAAGTTGATTGCTATTAATGAATACAAGTTTATTGCTATAATGAGAAACGAGTTTGTATGTGTATGAGCAAACAATGAGTCTCAACCAAACCTATGACTGAAGCCCTATCGAGATCTATGCTTATCGTTCCATAGATGAATATGGTATCATGCACTCCAGCGATTCGGGCGAGTGAGGAGTTGTCAATTCCTAATATCGCTATCCATAATGACCATTGGCTCAAAGAGTTAATTGTTAGAGATAAGGGAAGGGCCTTAGTACGATAAGTTCTCATGTTCCGTGTTGCATAGACATACATAAAGAAACATAGCAATACAATAGCAATCATGTTTGATAATAATCAATTTACATACAACATGCAAACAGTAGTTTTTCTGGACATGCTTCTCCACCCCAAAACATAAAAACCGAAAATAAGGGAGTGCGTGAATACTCACAATGTTTCGAGTAGGTACAAGTTATACTTCGGAATGCACCAACGTCTTACTACCGGGATCCTACGACATCAAACACACACTAGTGAGTTTCCATGTCGATATCCAATGCTAATATACTAAACTCTACATATAGGGAAATGCCAATTTATGTTTTAGTATTGGATTTTATATCAATTGGTTACACTTTTTTTTTTTTTTTTTTTTTTTTCTGAAGTATTGAAATTTTACAAGTCGTGCAATTAATTACAACCTTGGAAGGTTAATTTTCGAAATTTTAAGTCTCTATAACAACATAAATACACAAAAAATAGCATTCGAGGGATAATGTTGATGTATGTTGTAAAAGTCGAATAGAATGTTTTGTATAGTTTCGCATTTTATGTTATTTTACTAAGTCATCTTTTGTGCGAAGTTAAAATGTATAGACTTAGTATATTTTTTGTAGTTCCCTATAAATAGGGACTTAGGCTAGAAGTTGTAGTACAATGCTTGAACTCACTTCTACTTAACTTTGTAATCAGTCTTTATCAATATAAGATCTGATTAATATTTACTCTCTGTGTTCTTCATATTAAATCATTCAAATCTATCTTTTCTTTTCTAAATTCTCGATAACAATTCTCATCAATTGGTATCAGAGCGGGTCTTCAATATCAAGGTGATTTTTGAAGAACGATTCTCGGTTTGGCAATTCTTGTCGCAATTTGATCAATTTTGGTGAGTCTCTCTCTATGATCTCTCTTAATTTTTGATTCGTGCGTTACATTCTTGATTGTTTGATCGTTTTGTTTCAATGGATCAAAATTTGTTTTCACCCCGTTGATTGATCCATTTATTGTTGTATAGATCAAAAATTGATTCTAAAATCTAAATTCGTTTACTGTTCATTTCTCAAATGTACAAGCCCAATCAAAATCAAGCTATGGTTCATAGTCTCAATTTGAAGCCCAAAATCAAAATTCTTACTGTTCATGAATATTATGAGCCCAAAATTTATTTCGATCCAATATATTAATCCATTGAAATAAACAATCGTGAAATTCACTGATATAGCTTTTGGTTCTTCGTCACTTTTGACATCACGAACACACTCTGATTATCGTGTACCGATCGTTTTTTGATTTAGAAATCTTCTTAAATACGATTGATGTTCTTCATGATTTTAAACTTGTAAATCAACTGGAGTTGATTTAAATGATTATCAGTTGATAATGATCAAGTTGACCTAGAGTAATAATCGAACTTGATTCTTGAATTTGGAAGAAATTGATCAAGAACGGTTGAATATGATCAAGATCAATTAAATATTCTTGGTTTGATTTGAAAATCTATGTGAGAATTCCGATCTTTGTGTTGATTGACTTTTAAGATCGAAAAGTCAGCCTCAAATTTTGGCTGTTAATTGATAAATCTGATTCAATTGAGTGTTACAATTCCATTTGAATGGTAGATATATGTTCGAATCCACAAGGAAGAAAGTATTAAAACCGAATTTGCCTCATATGGTTTTGATTGTTCGTATATGATGTTGAGTCGGGAAGAAGAAATCGATAAATATAGGTCAAGTTTGGTTTCACAAATAATCGATTTGATAATGGTCATTGTGATGTTGATTATTGATTTTGAATTTGAAATTGATAATCGATTTGGATAGAAGAGTTGGAATCGATGGTCAGTTTGTGATGAAGACTCGTTGTTGATGAAAAATTGTGAAAGGTTGAATCTGGATTTTGATTATGATAACACGATTTGATTTTGATTTTGGATTCGAAATTGAAATGCGAAACTGGAAAATGATTTGGGTTCGCATTTGTGAGAATCACTTTAAAGATCAAAACATATGTTCGCATCTGGTTTTCAGTTCCTATATCAAAAATGGTTTTCGCATTTGAGATCGATTCGCATATGGGTAACTCAAAAGTTGAGTTCGAATCTGGGTCTTAGAATCATATTCACATCTGCCATGTTTGTTCAATTTGCAAATTGGAAGTCAGAAAAATATTCATTCACATATGGGTGATATTCGCATTTGTGTCTCAATATCAAGTTCGCATATTTTGTTATAGAGGGAGAAAAATGCGAAGGGTGATTGATGCGAAGTATTTCACAGTAGAACGCGAATTGGGGAAGACAACATAAATTTTCAAATATTATCCCTGGAGTTTCGCATTTTTGGAAATAAATACCCAACTTCGAAAATGGGGTCATAAAATGCTGAAATTGCAGAATTTACAAATCTGGTCCTTACAGTTTGTGCAAATTGACACTTTTTACCCAGCTTTGGAAAAGGGGGAGAGTTTTGCATATTTTGCTGTTTTGGGCGCAACGGGTCACTGCAGAATTTTGAAATTGACAATTTCTACCCATTTTGAGCAATTTTGTCAAAGGCGATCCGTGAACGGCAATAAAATTTGAATATTTTTTGGGTTTTCCGGATTGAAGCACAAAGTTTATACCACATGTTAAGGGGGAGTTTTGACACGAAAAATTCCGAATAGAGCACGTTCTATTTCCTTTGGAGTTTTATAATCAAATTTCGATTATAAAAAGGGGGAGAAGTTTTATATGGAAATTCGAACTTGAATTTTTCATATTACGCAGATTTGAAGACCGAAGTGATCTTGAAGTTTTGAAGCTTATGAGATGATGCAATTGGAAGCTCGGAAGTGATGTATTTGAAATGGGTTTGGATTTATTGAAGATTTTTGGGGTGTGTTTTTATGCGCAACTATTGGGTGATTATTTGGAGTTTGGAATACTCTTAATCATTCGTTGCTGCTCGGATTGTATGGTCTCACATCCTAGAGCCGAAATTGAAGAGTTATGGAAGAATTGAAAATTGAAGTTCGTTTCGACATGTGTCACCTTTGAGGCTCGAACCGCGTAGTGCTTGATTTTGGAATATTTGAAGTGGGTAATTCATTCCAAACTTTGAGGGGGAGAATGTTGGGGTTGCAAAGTTATTCATTCATGACTTTGTAAATGTTTGACTTTTGTAAAACCCACTTGCATGTGCTGCTTTAGCCTTTAGACCCATTTGTTAGTTAGAGTGAGCGAGAGAGACATGTAAACACCTCTATAAATAGTGGGTTCATACCACTTGTAGAGGTGTGCTTGAGAGATGTAGAAGTGAGTGTGTAAGTGTGTGTTAATTATGTAGTCTAGATCTAGATCCTTTTTGTAACACCATATACATTCAATATATCTCTTAAACACCCAAATCACCATGTTCAATTGTGCAAGCTTTAATTCCGCATGCCAAACCATGTTCTTATGTCTTTACAGATAAAAATTCTCAAACTTTTTATTTTACTGTTATTACACAATACTAAGCTGGAAAAAATATAAAAATGGATTTCCAAGCTGTTTAACTATATTTTATGATTTATGGGCATTCATTCCAATAAAAATTGAAATAAATAGAAAACAGTTTCCAAAATTACCCAAACTTTTTATTTAATTGTTATTATACATAACTAGGCTGGGAAAAATATAAAAGATATTTTTCAGTGGGTATTTCTATTTTTCCTTGTTTTATTCCTTTAAATAGTCATAAATTAAAGAAATAATATTAAACAGTTAAAATAAATAAACGATAAATTTTTGTAACATCATTTACAGTGTAAATAACCTGGGAAAAATATCAAAAGTGGTTTTCATAATGTATAAACTGGTTTTGGGTATTTATGTGTATTTAAGTGCATTTTAATGCAATTAACTTTAGAAAATAAGAGAAAAATAGTTTACAGTAGAGAAAAATCCTCAAATTTTTTATGTAACGTCCTACTGTATAATATGATATCCTGGTAAATTGTCATGAATTTTGGATAATCAGAACTATTTTTCCCATTTTTAGACCATTATAATTACCAAAACTTGGGAAAAATAGTAAGACATGATGAAAAATCTTGAAATTATTTTCTGGAGTCGCCCATCACAGGTAAGGTATGCAAAAATTATTAGATACAATTTTCACATCCTCTAAAGTGGTTTTGTAATTTATCATGCCCTAAACAAAAGAAAATTAGAAATCGTATTTAAACAGTAACAAAAATTGCTGAAATTTGGTGAGGGGTCATTATTCCCCATAAGGATCATCCATGAATTTATTTAGGGTTTATTGACCTCTGGAAGTATTTTATATGATTTATGCCCTTGGTTTTAGCAATAATTTTAATAAATCAAAGAAATAGCAAAAGCTCTTGAAATTTTCCAGATTATCTCATGCATGCAAGGGCTTTCAAAAGGAAAAATGTTAAAAATGTATTCAGAAGAGAAATGAGGGTAATGATTCCAAACAATTTAAGAAAAGTTGCATGCAATTATGCATGAAGTGTAGATGTGGCTGAAGTTCATGAATTTATGTAGCCCATTCAGTAAGGTTTTAAGCCACGAAATTTCAACCATCATTAACTAGATATGTTAAGTTTCTAAGGTATTTTTCCTCAGATTTATGGTTGGGTTTAAGGCCATTGATCATGCAAGACAAAAATAGTGATCACAGAAAAAGAGCTGTATGCGCAACCATTTTGTAAAAATTGCCAAAAATCGGATATTTAATATTTTACAGTGATACCAGTTGGGTTTGAAAGTGAACTCGTGGAAATAACCAATACAAAAAGAATATAAGTATTTGGTTAAGAAATGATTGAGTTATGGCCGTTCAAAGTCGGACAAAGTAATCTGACAGATTGTATGTTTGTTTGTGTGCATTATTAGGGTATTTCAACAAGAACATCATGCATGCCTTTGGTAGGGTCCGATTTCTAACACATGCATGGAATGAATGAGTATCCAAGATGTACTAGAAATGGTTTAAATGCTTTTGGTCATGCATGAACACAAAAGAAATGGAGAAGAACATGAAATATTAGGTTTTGATGTCACATGATCATATGTGCATCTTTTTCACTCCTTGCATGGGTTTGATCCTGGATTTTCACCATCTCTAACACATGCATTGTGGTATGGTGAGAATCTACAAACCACAAGGGAAAAATAAAGATTTCTAGCCATGGAATGACATAAAATCCGAAAAGAAGAGAAAACTAAGAAAGAAAACAAGTAAAATCATGTAACTATGGAAGAAGATGATGTTGTTTACCTTTGTTATGATCTTGAGGGAAGTAAGAACACTTCAAGGGATTCACAATCTCGAAATTTTGCAGAGGAATGAGAGGATTTTCGTGAGTTTAGAGAGAGGGAAGAAGAGAGTGAAGTGTGTGAAGAGTGGAGTGTAAGAGAGTTAAGAAAGAAGAGGTGGCGTGAGGGGTTTGACTTAATGATTGTGTTTTTGGGAAGAGAGAGTGTATGGGGAGGGGAGATGGCCGGTTCTTACATGCATTTGGGCCTCCTCTCTCCAAAATTTTAAACTTTATAAACTTCACCTCCATCATTTATATAAAAACATTCATTTTTATAAAAATGCTTATTACGCAATTTGATTTATTTAAAAATCTTGTTTTCAACAAATAAATTATGATTAATACTTGGTAATTTAATTTCTATTTCATTGACTATAATTCATAATTTGATTAATAACAATTTGATATTTGGAAGTTTATAGCCAAATTTTATAAAGTTTATAAGCTTTATAATTTATAACTTTGGATTTTTGGCTCTTTAGGGTTTTTGGAATATTGTTTGATATTCAACAACATGTTGAAGTATAATTAGAATGTTTTAATTTATTTTTACGGTTTTATACCCTATTTCAATTATAACAAACCTTGAAGCTTATTCTAATTATAGTATTGACATTTCCTATTGTAGCTAAGCAACTTAGTAGAATTGTAAGTATCAAGTATATTAGTCCTAGACCTTAGTTGGATCCTAGTTTATGCAAGATTTTGACCTAATTTATACTACTAAGCCATGGCATGTTGTGCATGAATGGTTTTTATAAAAATGCATGAGTCCGAGAATGACCTGAATTGACAGTTGTCACAGAAATTTTCTTACGACCTTTTAAAAATAAATAATAAAAATAATTTCGGAATTTGCCGACGCAATCCAAACGAAAGTTGTAGAGTATGGTCTCACCTTCGCGGGGATATAAAGAACCTCGAAAACGGAGTTCGTATGAAGAAGATATGAATTTTTGAAGTTTATTAAATAAATTATATATAAATTTAAATAAAAAATCCGGTATTATCCGAAGGGGGAGTCAGCGTGTTCATCCGAGTTACGCACCGCATAACCCCGTACGCCCCGCGTACGCGAGGCCTTGGTCTCGGTTCATCCACGTCGCCCCTATGCGAGCCTGCCCGTCCCATCCCATCCGAAGAGAGGCAGTCGAGGACTCGATCACGCATGACGCACGAGTACGCCCTGCGTACCGAGGCTTTTCAGACCCCTATAAATAGAGATGCGAGGGTTCCGGGAAAAACACCCCATCTCTCTCATTTCTCTCACGATCTTTCCTCTATTTCCGTGCCCGCACTACCCCGAAGCCCCGATCACTTTGCTCGAGTCCCGAAGGTTGTTCATGCCCCCGAAATTCCCAAGAATCCCGAGGAAATCCACTTTCGCAAGCCGAAATTCTGTCCGGTTTTTCATCACGCAACCTCCGATCTTACAAGTGAGCTCATACCCCTATAATTCACACTTTTAAATGTTTTATGAGTACTTTTACATGCTTTTAAGGGGGGAATACAAGTAAAACGCTCGGTTATTATCGTGTGTTATATAAACTTTCACTTTACGCGTTTTATCAAAGGAATCATATGTGATTAAAAACTATTATAAAGAAACTTTCATATGGAAATTATACCACGACATCATTTTATCTTTTGAAATGACAAACGATTTTGGTATTTATATAAATCAGATACCTCGCTTATATTACATTTTGTGTGTCGGTTTTGGCACTACAAAAACTACGCTTTTCATAACAAGTGAGTATTCTCACTAAGGATTTATTTTATAAACAAAACACACTTATAGGAAACTATAATAGGTATAGTTTCACGAGAATACTACGAAATTTTACATACATGGAAATACTATTTCAAGAAGCTACTTTCATATACAATAACGAACGAACGATTTCACACGTAAATCTGTTTATACTAAGTTTTGTGAGACATTAACTTCACGTACGTTCGAGTACACCTTTCAAGTCTTGTATTATACACCAGAATCCCTTGGAGGGGGAGCATGGTGTTTGTGTATAGATCTATACGGGCTTGACAACCCGCGCCCTGACTGTTAGCTACAGTCCACCTTTTGGGGTGACAAACGTCAAAACATTCCAACTCCTGAAGAACATTGTGTATAGGCATTCCTTGTCAATAGCATGGTTATAAAACTCACATGGGGTATTAAAAACACAATGATTTACGGGGTTTTTCAAACAAATTGAAATCTTTACACTTACATACATTTACTAGAAACAAGCATTTGTCCTGAAAGAAGGTTACAATTATACTAGTAGAAAATATAGGATTTTCTAGGAACATGCAAACAAAGAACAAAAACATTTCATTTCATACAAACATTATCATTAAATACTTATGAAACTCACCAGCTTAAATGCTGATCTACTCTTTCAAAACTACTTGTATGTCCCAGGGATTCAGTAATTACAGGTAACAAACGGATTTTGGAGAAGGGACGCTGCGGCGCCAATTTAATTTCATATTTTGACATCATAATGTAATTGATTTTGAACATGTATACTTTTAAACAATGTAAACTTTCAATTATATATATGATGGTTGTATTGCTTTCTTTACTATGTATTCATTTGTTACGCTACCACATGAAGTCAACCGCCCCCGAACGTTTCCGCCGTTCCGGTTTGGGGGTGTGACAGATTGGTATCAGAGCAATGTTTATAGTGAACTAAGTATATCGAACCTCATAAGATATACAAACTATAAATGCTTAGGGACTCAAAGTCTCTGACAAAAGTTTTTGTACCTGAAATCCTTATTTCACATAAATAAATTATTTTAGGTTATAAAAATCCAAAATATATGCATACAACGACAAATTTTTATGATAAGAACTATACAAAAAGTATTAGGACAAGTTGGACACTACAATTAGTTCTTGAGATATGTAATCAAATTTGGGACGAATATAGCATGATCAACTATGTTTATCCGAAATTTGACTAACGTATGTCAAGGAATGATCGTAGTGAGCAACAAGTCAAAACTTAACAAAATAGATACTAGTATCTAACGTACAATTTAAATACTAAAGGAGTATTTGGTGCATACACTAGATTAATTAGTATTACACGTCTCAGGTTTTGTTCAAATCTTATAACCCTATTCTCGTTTAGTCAAATGGCTGGATTTCACCCGCATGGAGACCCCTACTACCCACAACAAGGCAACGGAGGATGGATTGAGGAGTATCCGGAGGAGGACGAAGAGCCTATTGAGTTGGATGGAGGGGATGAATCTGGGACAGACTCGGAACCGAAGATAATCAACCCTCCACCCATCAGGAGGAACTTCCTAGGACCGACTCCCATTTGGGGAAGTCACCTCATCCACTGGAGCCAACAACAAGGGATACGCTCTCCCTACGCAATGTTTCGAGACTTCTACGACATCAGGGACGGAGGTTCAGCCGACCGAGCACTTTCGGCAATGGTACCAATCGAGAGTTCAAGCAAACCGAATCCGAGAGGTCAACGTGGAAGTACAAGTCCACGCGGCCGATATCTGCCGCCTGGATATGTTGCAGAACGACATTCACCTTCGCGCCGAAGCATTCCAAGCACAAACGAATGCAGCCCTCGCAGAATTGAGGGAACAACAAGCCGCCTTCGATAGGCGTCTTATGGAGTCGAAGCAATCAGATGCAGAATCGAGCTCCAAGCGCAACACAGATCGCAAGTAGTACTTGCGAAAACCTCAAATTTTGTTATAAGATAGGACTTCGGCTAAAAGTTTTTACTCTAAAAGTTTGTATCATCTATTATATTAATATAAATTGCACGCTATTACTACTACGTTGAGTATCGTGTTCGATCTTTAAAATATTACGGAAAAACCATACACTTGTTCATATATTCGGATTTACGAATAACCTTCGCTCTTCTATCTGTGAAACTCATACTATCATCTGTTGTTGAACTATAGCAATTTAGTTCATGAGACACATTCATTGTTCATTTATTCTTATCCATATCATCAACTTTTAAATGTATAGTTAAAGATGCCACCACGCAGGAATCCCAAACGTAACCCTATCAACGAAACACCGATACCACCACCACCACCACCTCCACCTCCTCAATTTGATGTTGTCATGTTCCAGGCAGCAATCCCTCCTCAATTTGATGCTGTCATGTTCCAGGTAGTAGTCACTGCAGCTGTGGCAGCCGCCATGTCACAAATCAATACCCCTGTTACTACGGGTTCAGGAATTGGCATACATCCTTCCAACCATGGCGATAGTCATGGGCAACCCCGGGAGTGCACCTATAAAGACTTTACGAATGCCAAGCCCCAGATGTTTAATGGAACGGGTGGTGTGATGGTTTTAAGGCAGTGGATTACAAGAACGGAATCAGTGTTTGAAATCTGCTCCTGCCCCGAGCACAGCAAGGTTAAGTTTGCAACTTACACGTTTACTGATAGAGCTTTAACATGGTGGAATGGCCACGTTAAGCAACTTACCCTGATAGTGGCAAACTCGATAAGCTGGGAGAGCTTGAAAATCATGTTGATGAGGGAGTACTGTCCACGAGGAGAGGTTCAAAAGCTCGAGCACGAACTCTGGGAATGATTGGTACCGGCATACCAACTTATACCAATAGATTCTGTGAGCTGGCAATCCTTTGCCCAGATATGATTGCTCCCGAGAGCAAGAAAATTGAGTGATACATTTGGGGACTGTCGCCCCAAATTCAGTCAAGTGTGTTAGCTTCCAAACCTGACACTTTTGAAAGTGCCAAGGAGTTGGCACAATCGCTCATTGATTACGGAAATCATCAACACTCAGCAACTTCTAAACCAGAACCACACAAGGGAAACAACAATAACAACAACAAGAAGAAGAGAGGGTGGAATAAGGGGAAGGGTGGATCTTCCCAAGAATCCTCGAAGAAACAACAACTGGTTGCCGTGAACGTTGCGACGGTACCTACTACCGTTCCTACAAGTCTCTACCCAACAAAGCCTTATGTAGGCAACCTCCCAAAGTACACCAAGTGCAATTACCACCACCACAGACCATGTCGGGAAATGCAGTGCTCCAACTGCAATAGAAAGGGGCACACTGCCCATTTCTGCAAGGCCCCCGCAAAACCGATCACTCAAGTTCCCGGTGCTGGAGTAGGCCAAGCATGCTACGGTTGTGGCGAGGTGGGCCACTACAAAAGAAACTGTCCAAAGGCAGCAAATACTGGTGGAGTAGAATGGGTATTAGCTATTGGTCACGAGGAAGCCGTAGCTGATCCTATAGTAGTTGATGGTACGTTTCTTCTCGATAATTCATATGCATGCATTCTATTCGTTAGCGGAGCGGAGAGAAACTTTGTGAGCCAAAACTTTATTCACTAACTTAAACGCAAACCTAGCATGTTAGAAGAATCATTCACTGTAGAAATGGAAAATGGGAAAACGGAAAACACTAATTGCATATACATGGATTGTACATTAACTTTAGACGGTCACTCTTTCCCAATCAACCTTATGCCAGTCCAAATAAAAAGTTTCGACGTTATAGTTGGCATGGATTGGTTAAGTCCTCTTCATGCCGACATCATGTGCTTTGAAAAATCCATTCGTCTAAATCTCCCTAACGATGAAACAATAGTGATCTACGGCGAAAAATCAAGTGCAAACCTTCGCATCATTTCGTGCATCCAAGCTCGAAAATGTTTGCGGAAGGATTATCAGGCATTTCTTGCACACATTGTCGATACGAGTCAGGAGGTAAAATATATAAACAGCATCCCGGAGGAACGGGATTTCCCCGATATCTTCCCAGAAGAACTACCTGGATTACCACCACAACGCCAAGTTGAGTTTAGAATCGACTTAATTCCAGGGGGTTCCCCTATAGCAAAATTGCCTTATCGTCTGGCACCAGCAGAGATGCAAGGACTTTCCAGTTAGCTTAACGAACTTCACCAAAAAGGATTTATCAGACCAAGTTTCTCACCTTGGGGAGCACCGGTCTTGTTTGTAAAGAAGAAAGACGGATCGTTCCGGATGTGCATCGACTATCGAGAGCTGAACAAACTCACTGTCAAGAATCGTTACCCTCTACCCCGCATTGATAACCTATTTGATCGACTTCAAGGAGCGAGCTACTTCTCAAAGATAGATCTACGATCCGGATATCACCAATTACGAGTGCTAGAAGAAGACGTTCCCAAGACAGCCTTCCGAACCCGTTATGGACACTACAAATTTGTAGTGATGCTGTTCGGATTAACCAATGCACCACCAGTATTCATGGATCTAATGAATAGAGTGTGTCGTCCTTACTTGGATCAATTCATCATTGTATTCATCGATGATATACTTATCTACTCCGAAAGTAAGGAAGAACATAGTCAACACCTACGGAAGGTCTTAGAAACACTACGATCAGAGAAGCTCTATGCGAAGTTCTCTAAATGTGAATTTTGGATTCGAAGAGTCGAATTCTTGGGCCACGTTGTTAGCAAAAAAGGGATACACATGGACCCCTCCAAAATTAAGGCCATTGAGAACTGGGCGGCACCAAAGACACCCACTGAGATTCGTCAATTTCTAAGTCTAGCTGGTTACTATCGTCGATTCATAAAGAACTTCTCTAACATCGCGAAACCTCTTACTACGTTAACCCAGAAAGGCGTGGTCTTTGACTGGGAAACAAAACAAGAAAAGGTGTTCCAAACTCTGAAAGAAGCCTTATGCATCGCACCAATACTATCCCTCCCTGAATGGGATAGAGGATTTTGTAGTGTATTGCGATGCATCGAATCAAGGGCTTGGTTGTGTTCTTATGCAACGAGGGAAGGTTATTGCTTATGCCTCCCATCAGCTAAAACACACGAAGTAAACTATACGACACACGATCTAGAGTTGGGAGCAGTGGTATTTGCTTTGAAGATCTGGAGACACTAACTGTACGGAACAAAGAGTACTATTTACACCGACCACAAGAGCCTTCAACACATTTTCGATCAGAAGGAGCTTAACATGCGACAACGACGATGGGTCGAGTTACTCAATGATTACGAATGCGAGATTCGTTATCGGTTGAAAAGAATACACTGGTCGGAGAGTCAAATATCTGAATATGACCATCCATTCCCACTTATCCAGACAAATTAAAGAGGCTCAACTGGAAGCTTTACAACCCGAGCATGTGACAGGTGAATCCCTGAGAGGAATGGAAAAGAATCTAGAAGTCAAGGGTGGCGGAGCCTATTATCTCATGGACCGTATCTGGACCCCAAGACATGGTGGTTTCATGGATGTGGTCATGGCTGAAGCGCACAACACGAGGTATTCCGTTCACCCAGGTTCAGATAAAATGTATTTGGATCTTAAGAAACCGTACTGGTGGCCTAACATGAAAGCAGAGATTGCTACCTTTGTAAGTAAATGTCTTACTTGCGCTAAGGTTAAGGTCGAATACCAGAAACCTTCAGGATTACTACAACAACCAGAGATACCGGAATGGAAATGGGAACGAATCACTATGGATTTCATAACCAAGTTGCGCAAGACAACAGGTGGACTTGATACCATATGGGTCATCATAGACAGATTAACCAAATCCGCACATTTTCTACCAATCAAGGAGACTGACAAGATGGAAAGGCTTACAAGAACTTACATAAGGGAAATAGTACGATTGCATGGGGTTCCGATGTCCATTATCTCCGATAGAGATAGTATATTTACATCAAGGTTCTGGCAGTCACTACAAAGTTCCCTAGGGACTAGATTGGACATGAGTACAGCCTACCATCCACAAACAGACGGGCAAAGTGAGAGAACGATACAAACTTGGGAGGATATGCTGAGAGCCTGTGTGATTGACGTTGGAAAGGCATGGGATATCCACTTACCTCTTATCGAATTCTCATACAACAATAGTTATCATACGAGCATAAAGGCTGCTCCATTCGAAGCCCTCTATGCCCGCAAGTGCAGATCCCCTGTGTGCTGGACCGAAGTTGGCGACACACAATTAGCTAAAGGATGAGATACTAAAAGCACTCTCACCGGTTCGGAAAACATACGAGAAACAACAGAGAAGTTCGTTCAGATTCGTGAACGGTTGAAAGCATCTAGAGACCGACAGAAAAGCTACGCTAATCAACGGAGAAAACCTTTGGAATTCCAAGTAGGAGACCGTGTCCTATTGAAAGTCTCGCCATGGAAAGGCTTGATATGCTTTGGAAAGCGTGGAAAGCTAAACCCGAGGTACATAGGGCCTTTCGAGAATCTCGCCAGAATCAGCCGTGTAGCTTACAAACTTGATCTACCACGTGAACTCAGTAACATACACCCAACCTTCCACGTATCGAATTTGAAAAAGTGTATGTCCGATGAGACTCTTGTTAATCCACTCGACGAGATCGAGATCAATGAGAGCCTCAACTTCGTGGAAGAACCGTTAGAAATCATGGACCGAGAGGTCAAACAAACAAAACAAAGTCGCATACCCATCGTGAAAGTCTGCTGGAACGCTAAACGAGGACCTGAATTCACATGGGAACGCGAGGATCAGATGAAACAAAAGTACCCACATCTTTTTCTCTGATTCACTTGTATCTTTCTTCCTTTAAATTTCGGGACGAAATCCCCTCTAACGGGGGGATGATGTGACAACCCGATATTTCAACTACATGTAAACGACCTAAAAAGTCAAGTATTGTAACCACGTTAATTGTAATAAAATTTACTTCGAAAATAAAATATCCAAAAATCACTAATTAAATTACCTTTTTATGATAGATGTCATTAAACCATGACCGTATGTAAAAAGAACGCTCAAATCTGACTTCGTATAAGAAAGTTAGGAATTTTTCAAGTTCGGCTTAACGGCAGACGACTAAAAACTCAAATCAGAGATCGAGCGACTTTTGGTCGGAATGACCTAAACGAGAATCGAAGGTCTCATCAATGGTATTTCAGCGGTAAAAAGTCTGGCAAAAACCGACGTCAGATAAAGGAGTTATTAATATCTACAGAAATTTTCTTACTGCGACCTTTTAAAAATAAATAATAAAAATAATTTCGGAATTTTCCGACGCAATCCAAACGAAAGTTGTAGAGTATGGTCTCACCTTCGCGGGGATATAAAGAACATCGAAAACGGAGTTCGTATGAAGAAGATATATGAATTTTTGAAGTTTATTAAATAAATTATATATAAATTTAAATAAAAAATCCGGTATTATCCGAAGGGGGAGTCAGCGTGTTCATCCGAGTTATGCAGCGCATAACCCCGTACGCCCCGCGTACGCGAGGCCTTGGTCTCGGTTCATCCACGTCGCCCCTATGCGAGACTGCCCATCCCATCCCATCCGAAGAGAGGCAGTCGAGGACTCGATCACGCATGACGCACGAGTACGCCCCGCGTACCGAGGCTTTTCAGACCCCTATAAATAGAGATGCGAGGGTTCCGGGAAAAACACCCCATCTCTCTCATTTCTCTCACGATCTTGCCTCGATTTCCGTGCCCACACTACCCCGAAGCCCCAATCACTTTGCTCGAGTCCCGAAGGTCGTTCGTGCCCCCGAGATTCCCATGAATCCCGAGGAAATCCACTTTCGCAAGCCGAAATTCTGTCCGGTTTTTCATCACGCAACCTCCGATCTTACAAGTGAGCTCATACCCCTATAATTCACACTTTTAAATGTTTTATGAGTACTTTTACATGCTTTTAAGGGGCGGAATACAAGTAAAACACTCGGTTATTATCGTGTGTTATATAAACTTTCACTTTACGCGTTTTATCAAAGGAATTATATGTGATTTAAAACTATTATAAAGAAACTTTCATATGGAAATTATACCACGACATCATTTTATCTTTTGAAATGACAAACGATTTTGGTATATATATAAATCAGATACCTCGCTTATATTACATTTTGTGTGTCGGTTTTGGCACTACAAAAACTACGCTTTTCATAACAAGTGAATATTTTCACTAAGGATTTATTTTATAAACAAAACACACTTATAGGAAACTATAATAGGTATTGTTTCACGAGAATACTACGAAATTTTACATACATGGAAATACTATTTCAAGAAGCTACTTTCATATACAATAACGAACGAACGATTTCACACGTAAATTTGTTTTATACTAAGTTTTGTGAGACATTAACTTCAGGTACGTTCGAGTACACCTTTCAAGTCCTGTATTATATACCAGAATCCCTTGGAGGGGGAGCATGGTGTTTGTGTATAGATCTATACAGGCTTGACAACCCGCGCCCTGACTGTTAGCTACAGTCCACCTTTTGGCGTGACAAACGTCAGAACATTCTAATGCCTGAAGAACGTTGTGTATAGGCATTCCTTGTCAATAGCATGGTTATAAAACTCACATGGGGTATTAAAAACACAATGATTTACGGGGTTTTTCAAACAAATTGAAATCTTTACACTTACATACATTTACTAGAAACAAGCATTTGTCCTGAAAGAAGGTTACAATTATACTAGTAGAAAATATAGGATTTTCTAGGAACATGCAAACAAAGAACAAAAACATTTCATTTCATACAAACATTATCATTAAATACTTATGAAACTCACCAGCTTAAATGCTGGTCTACTCTTTCAAAACTACTTGTATGTCCCAAGGATTTAGTAATTACAGGTAACAAACTGATTTTGGAGAAGGGACGCTGCGGCGCCAGTTTAATTTCATATTTTGACATCATAATGTAATTGATTTTGAACATGTATACTTTTAAACAATGTAAACTTTCAATTATATATATGATGGTTGTATTGCTTTCTTTACTATGTATTCATTTGTTACGTTACCACATGAAGTCATCCGCCCCCAAACGTTTCCGCCGTTCCGGTTTGGGGATGTGACAGTTGTCAGTCGTCATAAATCGGTAATCGGGAAACAGTATAGAGAGAATGATTTAAATCCACGTCTCATGTCTATAAAATATCTAGAATGGAGGAATATATGATCCCTTATCTAAAGGACACGCTTCTAATAGGATCAGAGTTGACAGCGGCTTTTGAAAGCTACGATTGCAGATATGGATCCGAAGACATACGCAAAATAGTTATTAGACTTATCCAAGTGGGAGACTTTTGGATTAGTGTCTAAGTCCATAACTATTTTGGTATGTACTTGACCTGATGGTTCATGGTCCTTTTGGGTTGCCTTCACCAAAGCAACTTGATAGGATGAATTATGGAGAGAGAGAGAGAGAGAGAGAATTAATTATGATTTATTAATATATTATGAGAATAATATATTAAAGGAGAAAGCATATTGTTTAATTAATATTAGTCAATAATTAATAAGAATTAGTTTTATGGCTAAAAGACATTAATTAAATTGAAGGGACTAGAACTATCAATTGTATGATAATTGAATATTAGGATAATGGACTCCATATTAGAGGGGTGGATGAATTCTATCGGGAAACCCATTAGAATTTATCAAAGGCCTCTAAGGATGGAGTCCATGGGTTGCTTAGGGCCTAAGCATTCAAATTAAGGTTTCCTTGTTAGATAACCCTAATAGCCTCACTATTTAAACGACCCTTGAGACTAAAAAACGTGGCCAACTAATTCCTTAGGATTTCTACACGTTTTTGGGTGCCTCCTCTCTTATCATTCTTCATCCTCTTGCTCTTGGTGTTTGTGAACTATTAGAGGAGTGACACTTGTGACTCTAAGCTTTCTAAAGCCATTACAAAGGAGGATTTGAGATTGTTATTGCTACGTAACAATCAAGGTAAGATCTAAACCCCAATCTTATGTTAATATGATTAATTGTATACTATATCTAGGGTTTAATGCTTTGGATATTCAATTGCATGTTCATTAGACAAACTAGATCCAAAAGCTATTAAGGTTTGCATGTACACCATAGGAATGATGTTTTGCTCAAAACCCATCAGAAAGGTGTGAGTAAAATGAGGGTGGGAGAGGTTTTATTTATAGGGTGAAAAATGGCTGAACTTGGTGCCACGTGTCACCATTTAGTGGCAAGACTTGGGGAGAAAGCAATGGCCAAGATTGTGCCACATCACCCATTTTCGCATAGTACACTTCCGACTTCTAAACTCCAAACTTTCACATACGACCTCCGTTTTTGACGTTATTTATATCCACACGTAGGTAAGAACACGATCAACAACTTTCATTTTGACTCCGTTGGCTAATACTCGACCGATGTTAAATTTAATAGTACGAGGATATTATACTGTTAAATGTCCGCGTAAAATTCATAACTTCTGCATACGGACTCCGTTTTCGTCTATCTTTTTACCGTTGAGTTCCTATTAATGAGATCTTCAAATTTCATTTAGGTCGCGTAGGCCAAAAACCGCTCGAACTAAATTCGAGTTTCGGGTCGTGCACTACTATGCTAAATCTTAGAAAAATCATAACTTCCTCATATGATGTCAGATTTGGGCGTTCATTTTATGGACGCTCTAAGATTATTATATTCTATGACTTTTTTTTAGATTACTAAGGCTAAAAAGTCATCTACCGTAAATTCACTATTTACGTCTCTCGGTGTCGTGGTGGTTTTGCCGTAAAACTTCGACGAGCCATAACTTCTTTGTTATAACTCAGATTCCAGCGTTCTTTATATGTACGGAACCCTTGTAACATATAATACAACTTGGTTAAGATTAATCCTTCTAAATAGTATTCCATCAACAACTCATTTTTGATGATCATCGTCTCTAAATTAACTAGCCCAGATTTGCAGGCGTTACAACTAAATATCGCTCTATTGTAAATTCACTATTTACGTTACGCAGTGTCGTACCGATTCTGTCGCGAAACTTCAAAAAGTCATAACTTCTTCGTTATAACTTGAATTTAGACATTCTTTATATATTCGGAATCCTTGTCACGGCCACTATGTATTCATGTATCGATATCAGTTTAATCTAACATTTTATTATTACGCTTATTTTTATTATTAATTCGTTTAAGCCACACAACTAAACATAAAACACATAATACCCAGATAATACATTTTTATTATTTCAAAATGGGTTACAATGGTTAACCTAGACTATTACATCATCATTAATGCCTAGCCTGGAAACACGAGCATTACACTAGTGAATGCTATGGTTACACTCGTAGGCTTACAACACTTTAACAATATCTGAGAACCTTGTGAATGTTGTGTCTACACCCGCAGATTTACAACACTTCTACCACTATCTGAAAACCTCGTGAATGCTACGGCTACACCCGCAGACTTACAACACTTCCAACATTATCTCAGAACCTTGTGAATGTTAAGGCTACACCCGCAGACTTACAACACTTCTATCACTATCTAACAACCTTGTGAATGCTACAGCTACACCTGCATACTTACACCACTTCCAACACTATCTAGCTGCTAGTGAATGCTATGGCTATACCCATAGACTTACAACACTCTAACACTCTCTGAGAACCTTATGAATGATGTGGATACACCCACAGACTTACAACACTTCTACCATACGGGGTCGAACACACACTCGACCTATAACTCAACTGAACTTGAATTCTAATTGGACCTCTAACTTGGTTCCCTAAACCTTCTATCTGATGCCAAGGAAAAGCGTGAACAAAACGTTAAAACATTTTCTGTACTCCTAACTGTTGGATTAATGTCTAAGTCCATAACTATAATTGGTAAGACTTGACCCAACCCAACATGGTCCATTTGGTTTGCATGGCATCATGCATTTGGATAAACTATAATGAGAAAAATAAGACTTAAGGTTGGTTAATATATTATAAGTTCTAATATATTAATAAGGTTATTTAATTAGTATTGATCAAGAATTATTTTGGAAGTAATTAAGTGATCAAAAGGAGACTAATTAAATATATGGGTTGATTGTGTAAATCATTCATTCTTATATATGTGGGCTTGTGATCTAAGATTCCTTATGTTGGACTAAGTCCATGGGTGACCCATGGATACTCCATGGAGGTTAAAATCCATGGACCATAAGGAATGGGTAATGTTATGAGTTACATGGTGTAACCCTAATAGCCACCATATAAAAGAATCCCATGGCTCAAGAAATCGGCCACTATGTGTGAGAATGAAGGGCTAGCCGATTTCATGAAGTGTGTATGTTTTCTCTAATCTATTCCAAGTGTATTTGGTGTTGTGTGAACCATTTGAGGTCTGACACTTGGGGCACTAGGCACTCAAGCTTCATGAAGACATTCTACATCAAAGACGTATGTAATTCTAACTTGTTATATTTCATGTGAATCAAAGTTTTGTATGCTAGTTAGTATAATACCTTGGATGTTCATATTTGCATGTATAATAGAGAAAACATAGATCCAAGGTATTTAGGGTTGCATGTACAATTAGGAGTGCTAGAATGCTCAAAACCCAACAATGGTATCAGAGCCTAGGCTTGTTTTCAATTATACTTGAGCAAATTGCTGAAAAATGCTGAAAAAATTGATTTTCTGGCTTTCTGGGCACTGGACTCGCCAAGTCCACTAATGAACTCGCCGAGTCCAAGGCAAAACACATCCTACTCGTCGAGTTGGTTGATACACTCGACGAGTAGGAGCCCCATACAACATATTTTCGAGTTGTTTTTGGCTAGAAATGGACTAGGAACATTACCCTAAGTTGTTTTTGGACTTATAAACTTGTTTTTGATGTGGTAATGTTCATGCTAATCCAATTTCAAAGGTAATTGTCAATAGATTCATGTTTTGTGTTAGTTTAAAAGTGATGCTAATTACATGAAGAAGTTCTATGTGAATTATCTTTGTTCATATGAGTTGCTTAGATTAATAGATAAGTTAATTGATCATGTGTTTTCAATCCATTTTAATCTAAGAGTTGATTCTAAAATGTGTTTGTGTAACTTTTCCTCAAGTTATATGAAAAGTCAAATTTAAGTTTCATAAAACTCATAAGAGTTGGCAATTGTTACAAAAAATGAAGAGTCTTGTCCTCAAGTTATGGAGGTTCAAGAGTCACTTCATTAAGTAACAAAATATGTAACCTTAATTAATTCCATAAGTTACAAAATAAAGAAAAGGTACATTCTTTTATTAGTTTAAAGTCTTCCATAACTTGTCCTCAAGTTATGGAACTTGAAGAGTCTTTTAATTAAAACTACTTTAAACTCATAAGTTATGGAATTAATTAGTTTTGAATAGTTTGAAAACTTTCCCTCATGTTTTGGAATTTGAAAAGGTTTTCACTTATGAATACTTTAATTCCAAGTTAGCCCTTAGAAATTTAAAAGTTAAAATTCAACCCTTATACTTTATAATATTATAAGTTAATAATATATATATATATATATATATATATATATATATATATATATATATATATATATATATATATATATATAAGAGTAAATTCAGTCTTACCGTTGGTAGACCTCATTCACAAAGCCAGTCTATAAGGGGGTATAAGGTTACTGCCTATAAAAAAGCAGTTTAGGAGAAGAACTATAATTCTCCCTTCATTTAAAGTATTAATGATAAATACTAAGTAACTAAACCTTTTATAAATACCCAATCTTAGTTACTTAGGAAAAAGTGAATAAGGTGCTAACCCATGACATTACACTTTGCACTTTGCTTAAGTTGTTAGTGGAGCGAGTGTGGTTAACCGACACACGAACCTGGACTTAACAAGGTAGGCAAAGGGTAACTTAATATTTATCATAGTATCGGTGGAGCGTGTGTGGTTAACTGACACATTGATTACGGGGTAAATATTAAGGGTACCAAGTATATTTGGATGGTTAGTTCACACTTTTTTTTGTGATCCTCGGCATCCAAGTCACATAACCTGAAGGGCACACTTGAGATTGAAACATGCCATTGAACAGTTCAATGAATCTCAAAAGATCTAGGAGTTTCAAATCCAATTAAAACCTAATAATACATTTGGTTTATCTTGGTGGAAATTGGTGAATCATCATTCACCTATCTTCAAATATTTTATAGCTTGGATTACGACATCCCTCTTCCAAGTTATAAAAGTATTGTGTTGGGTCCTAGCCTTAATATTTCATATTGAGTGTTATATTAAGGACTTTAAATCAACTATCTTTAATATCTCCCAAAAAGATGTCTGGTTTAGACATTTATGATCTTCCCAAATCTCTTGAAACAATCTTTCCTAAATGAAGATGATGTCCCATGGAAATCATACTTCTTTCACCTCCTCCAACTATTCTCCCTAACCCACAAGTTCTTGAAAAGTTTAAGGTCACTCAAGCCATATTGGCAATCAAAGGTCTATATGTTATCACATCTTCGAGATGTAGTCACATATTGAAAAGCCGTGAGAGTTGGGTGTCAAAGTCTTCAGAAAGTTGGTGGCTCAACTACTTTCTAAGTCACATAGTGAGTTACTTTGGTACTCCTATGAAACAAACTATGACAAGACCCTTACTGACCTTATCTATTTGCTAAGATCAACTTCCTAAAACTTGTGGACATTGAAAATAATGACATTGGATATCAAGTGTGACAACCCGAAATTTTCATTCGGTCAAACCCTAAAGTCGATCACTTCAAATTATAAGTTAAGTTCATTTTTATTTGTTGTTAGCAAATTTAAAGTTCGTTTGATTATTTTAATAATTATTCTTTAAACGAATGGGTGAAAGGATGTGCCGTCTCGAGTCTTGAAATTCCAAAACCGCAAGTACCACGTAGTTAGGAAATTCACGGCCAAACTTTTATGTTTGGGCCGTAAATCCTTCCAAAACCGTAAACTCATGCCTTAAGCATGAGTTTACTCCCCAAAACACCTCATTTATTACTTGCAATCTCAAGAGCAAACTCCATACACTCTAAACTACCATCCCGTCTTTCACCCGATTTACCGAAAACGTAAGTACTTCTTCAATTGCTTTGTTGTTATATCATAACAAGTAGTGCTTATACATCATTTCATCCATTCAATTGTTAATTTTCATTAGATCTTCAAAACACCAAGAACACCAAGAACACACACTAGTGTTCTTGGACCTTAAACACCCAATCGAGCTCCGATCTTGTAAGTGCACTTTCTATAGCTTCTTGTATGCTTAGTACGACCCTTATAACACTTGAAAATTGTTAAATAACACAAGAACAAAGGAATTTACAGCCAAGGATGTTCTTGGGCCGTACACCCCTTTTTCAGTGGTAAAATGGACATTAGTCCCTTCCTAAGCCTTGGATGCCAACCATGAACCTTCCTATCAGTTTTCCTTGTTTCTCAAAACAGATCATTCCTTTCCATGGAGAGGATTTCTATAGTACTTTCCAAATATAGTTGCAGCCTTAGACACTAATCCAACAATTTTAAGCGCGACTGCCCCAAAGCAAATTACTAGGGGGTAAGAACATCAGGAAGGGTATTGGCATTGGGTCAAGGTGAATCAGTTCAGGACCCAACAGTTGTTACTAGTACCTTCCTACTTAACAACTAATATGCATGCATCTTATTAAATAGTGGGGTGGAGCGAAGTTCCGTTGGTAATAAATTCAAACACTTACTAAATGAACAACCACAGAAGCTCAACGAAGCCTTCACGGTGGAAATGGATAATGGGAAAATTGAAACAACCAAAGATGTCTATGTAGGGTGCACATTCACACTAAACAATCATTCTCTTCAAATACATTTGATGCCAGTAAATATTAGAAGTGTTGATGTGATAATCGGCATGGATTGGTTAAGCCGCAACCATGCTAATCGTTAGAAGGTTGTTCGCCTTCATTTCCCCAATCACGAAACCCTAATAATCTATGGTGATAAACCTAGTGCCATATTTTCGCCTTATCCCATGGATCAAGGCACAAAAGTACCTACCCAAGAAGAACTACGCATTCCTCGCTCATGTAGTAGATAAGACTAAAGAAGAAGTAAACATTCAAGACATTCCAGTGGCATGTGACATCCTGGATGTATTTCTTGAAGATCTTCCGTAAATATCCCTAGAAAGATAGGTCGAATTCCGAATCGACCTAATACCAAGAGCCATATCAAATTCCAAATCACACTACATGTTAGCTCCCACCGAAATGCAAGAGTTATCCAGCCAACTAAGCGAGTTGTTGAGCAAAGTATTCATCTGACCAAGTTTCTCACCTTGGGGAGCTACGTTCTTGTTTGCCAAGAAAAGGACGGATCCTTCTAAAGGTGCATAGATTATAGGGAATTAAACAAGCTCAGTTTCAAAAAGCGATACGCACTTCCTCGAATTGATGATCTATTTGACCAGTTTCAAGGAGCTACTTATTTCTCAAAAATATATCTAAGATCCGTTTATTATCAACTCCAAGTTCGGGAAGAGGACATTCCAAAAATTGCCTTTTGAACTCGATACGGTCATTACGAATATGTCGTGATTCCCTTCGGTCTAACAAACGGCCCCGCTGCATTTATGGACCTCATGAATCGAGTCTGCCGCCCATTCCCTGATAAATTTGTGATTTTCATCGAAGATATTTTTTCTACTCTCGAAGCAAAGAAGATCATGGTCAACAACTCCGTTAAATCTTGGAAACCCTAAGAGCTGAAAGATTATATGCGAAGCTCTCCAAATGCGAGTTCCGGATTTGCAATGTACACTTTTTGGGTCATGAGTCAGTGGGGAACGGATTCACGTAGATCCCTCCATGATAGAGACCGTTGAAGGTTCGACGATCCTGAGAACCCCAATGGAAATCCGTCAATTTCTGGGTCTCGTAGGCTACTACCGAAGGTTTATCCAAAAATTTTCTAAGATAGCCAAACCCCTCACTGCCTTGACACAAAAGGGTGTGTTTTTCAACTGGACCAAAATGAAAGAAGCCGCCATCCAAATCCTGAAGCGAGCCCTTTGTAGTGAACTAGTGTTATCCTTAATGGAGGGAACCAAAGATTCCATAGTCTCCTGCGAAGCTTCGAATCAAGGGTTAGGTTGTGGCCTCATGCAGCTCGTAAAGGTGATAGCTTACGCATCCACGCAACTAAAGACGCGTGAAGTAAATTACATCACTCATGATCTCGAGCTGGGAGTTGTGGTTTTCGCCCTAAAGATTTGGAGGAATTACCTCTACGGTACAAAGTGCACCATCTTCACCGATAATAAAAGCCTCTAGATCATTCTAAATCAAAAGGAGTTAAACATGTGGTAGCGAAGATGGGTTGGGCTGCTAAATGATTTCAAGTGCGAGATCAAGTACCACCAAGACAAGGCTAATGTGGTAGCTGATGCCTTGAGTAGAAAATAATACTCATGTCGTCGCGTGAAAACCTTATCAATAAACACCCAATCCCACCTAACCTCACAAATTAAGGAAGCCCAAACAAATGCATTGAAGCCAAAGAATGTCACAAGTGAAATGTTGTGTGAGATGGATAAAGATTTTGAAGCCAAAAGGGATGGAGCTTAGTATTTCATGAACAAAATCTGCATCCCTAAATTTGGGAAACTCAGAGAAATGATTATGAATGATGCCCACAAGACGTGATATTCCATCCATCTAGGTTCGGATAAGATGTACATGTACATAAAGCAGCATTATTGATGACCAAATATGAAGGAAGAGATTGCCACTTACGTGGACAAGCGTAATGCCCTAGTGGAAATGGGAAAGAAACAAAATGGACTTCGTGCCCAAATTACCTAAGAAGAAAGACGGGTTGGATGCTATCTGGGTAATCGTCGATAGGTTAATAAAATCCTCTCATTTCCTATCAATAAAAGAATCTTACAAGATGGAAGGGTTGAAGTGAATCTACATCAAAGAGATCGTAAGACTTCATAGGGTGCTAATGTCTATTATCTCGGATCGAGATAGTAGATTTACCTCACGGTTTTGGCAGTCACTTCAGAAGGCATTGGGAATACAACTAGACATGAGCACTGCTTACCACCCTTAGACCGATGGACAATGCGAATTTACCATCCAAACACGCGAAGACATGCTCGAAGCCTATCTGTTTGGTTTTCCCAGGTCATGGGATACCCACTTTCCTTTGGTTGAATTCTCATACAACAAGAGTTATCACACGAGCATCAATGTTGCTCCTTTTGAGGCTTTATGTGGTCGCAAATGCATATCGCCTCTATGTTGGGCTCAGGTGGGTCACACCTAACTAACAAAACGACAATCACCAAACAACACTCTCACAGGGAAAGAAATCATTCAAGAAACAACTGAATAGATAATCCAAATCAAAGCCAAACTTCAAGCATCGCGAGACCGACAAAAGAGCTATGCTGACAAACGGTGAAAGCCTCTAGAATTCCAAGTCAGGGATCGAGTGCTATAGAAATCCTCTCCAGGGATCAAGGCTTAGGAAGGGACTAATGTCCATTACAAGTCTTGTATCCTTAGTATGACCCTTATAACACTTGAAAATCATTAAATAACACAAAACAAAGGACTTTACAACCAAGGATGTTCTTGGGCCGTACACCCCTTTTTCAGTGGTAAAATGGACATTAGTCCCTTCCTAAGCCTTGGATGCCAAACTTGAACTGTCCTAGAAGTGTTTAAGACCTTAAAAAACAATCAAAACATGTCCCTAAGAGAGTTTACAGTCGTGAACACATAAGAATATGGTCATTTGGCCGTAAACTCCACAAGGTGGTCTTATTATGCCCCTAATGCTTTCCTAAGGCTTGGACTTGATCATTTGATGCCCAATCATGACTTGTAAGACCTCAAAACACAATTTGACACTTAGTACCATACGTTTACGGCCCTAAACTCATGGGGAAATCGTCATGGGACGCAAACTCCATAAAGGGGTGGTTCATGGGCCATAAACTCCAATGCTATGTCATACAACCCTTAGGTGCAACCCTTTGGTACTTATAACACTTGAATCAAAGTGTTTCCATGACCTAGAGTGTCTTAAATTGATTAATTGGTTATTAATTAACTAATTAGATTACATATATTTTTACTATATGATAACTAGGACCATTGTGTGTGTTCAAGTCCTCACTTGACACCTAGTACCTTGTCTGACCGAACAAACCACTCACTGCATGTGAGTTCATACCCCTTGAATTAACCTTTTAAATTTTTTTAAATGTTTATAAATACTTTATGGGGGGGGGGGGGAATACAAGTTAAATCATGATTAGTTATTATATCAATCACATGTGATTAATAACTAGCATGCAAATGGATTTACTATACGTTAGCTGTTTCACCAAACAGATTTCTTCAAATGACTTTCTTAAACATTTTTATATGCTTAAAACTCTTTATCAAACTACTTTATACACTGTACGTTTCTTTTCAAACTCTATTACAAATGTATTTCAAACAAAGGTTTCCTTTATACTTAAACTGTTTATTCAAACAAAATACTTTCAAACCGTTTTATAAACCGACATTAACTCTTACTTTTCTTAGATATTAATATTTTTCAAAGGTTTTACAAAACTCCTTTTATGCTTTTATATTATCGAATTCATGCCCATACATGTATAGTTATATAAGTAATGTTTCAAGGACTTAGGAATGTTAAACCACTTTATTTCCTTTTCCCTGTTGGGATGTGGTCTGGTAGGGTATCGGTTATCCGTCCAAATGTCATCTAAATATTATTTATATATCACATATACATATTTAGACATAAAAGTACCCTCAGTCAGTTCAGTACCTTTGGCTAACAAAGGTATACCTTCTTTGATACTTGTACATTTCTGGTAACTATTATAGGTATAGTTAGGAGATACTACTTGCTATTCCTATTACAAGGAATTACACCAGAGTCAGTTCATTCATGAGTCCATACGAATAGATGTTGTTTGTAGAGATACACTTACTTGGATACACTTGCCAGGATACTTTTACATAGATACCTTGTTAAAAGCATGCCTGTATATATGTATAGTTATATAAATAATGTTTAAAGGACTTAGGAAGGCTAACCCGCTTTATTTCCTTTTCTCCGTTGGGATGTTGTCTGGTAGGGTATCGGGTATCCGTCCGAAGGTCGTTTAAATATCAGTTATATATCATGTGTACATATATAGACATAATAGTTCTAATCAGTTAGTTTAGTACCTTTGGGTAGCAAAGGTATACGTTCATATACTCTTACATGGATAATTTTACATAGATAATATTTGATGAGTTACTATTACATTTTATATGTATAGATTCTGTTATATAATCCTCATTCTTATCTTTATTTTGTGATACAATCACATAATCGATGAGATAGATTGGACTTAATATCCTAGTACCAAAGGATACTTTGCGGGACTAACCATTCCTAGAAACTTGTTAGATACATAGGTAAATGCACATCTATGGATGTCTACGGTTGATACCTTTACAGGTATACTTTAAGGGACTAACTATTCCTACACCCAGCTGTTAGCTATAGAGGTAAATGTACATCTACGGGTGTCCTTAGTTAACACTGTTAGTTATCCTAGTACAAAAGGATAATACTTGAGTTATTTATATTATTATTAGCTTTATCTTGTGAGTCATTCACATAACCTATGAGGTGAATTATATTTGAGTATCCTAGTACCAAAGGATATTGTTGGTCAAAAAATATCGTTTATACTTTAGTTTACGGTCAGGAAGTGTGTTTACGACCGTAAATAGAGTTTACGGCCGTAAGCACATTTACGACCGTAAACCCATTGAAAGGCCCATGTTTCCCGTGTGTATATATATAGGGGTGAGGGCTGTGAGAAAAAGATTGATGAACACGAAGAGAATTTACAGCCAAAGAGAAGAGAGAAACTAGAGAGCATTTTGTGTGTGAATCTTTTGTATCTGGAACTTTAATTCTTATCAATTCATACAGAGATTCATATTATTCTTCTCCTTCTCTTCTATTTGATCTAACATCATCCGTTTGATTGGGATTCCGCACCATCAAACGGATTTGATTGATACACAGGCAAATTAGGGACTTACAATTGGTATAGGAGCTTGGTTATATCAGTCAATTTTTTTCAGATCTGGAGCTTATTTGATCTTATTTTGAAGTGATTTTTGAGATTTTGGATAGATCTCGCAAAAATAAGGGGGAGCTTGTTGGGTCATTTAAGAAAAGAACAGAAAGCTATAAACCAAGGGGAGATTGTTGCATCAAAAATATTGTTTATACTTTGCTTTTCTAGGAGAATGTAATTTTCTGTAATATTTTATAAGTTTACGGTCAGGAAGTGTGTTTACGACCGTAAATAGAGTTTACGGCTGTAAACACGTTTACGACTGTAAACCCATTTAAAGGTCCATGTTTCCCGTGTGTATATATATAGGGGTGAGGGGTGTGAGAAAAAGATTGATGAGCACGAAGAGAGTTTACGGACAGAGAGAAGAGAGGAACTGGAGAGCATTTTGTGTGTGAATCTTTTGTATCTGGAACTTTAATTCTAATCAATTCATACAGAGATTCATATTATTCTTCTTCTCCTTCTCTTCTATTTGATCTAACATCGTCCGTTTGATTGAAATTCCGCATCATCAAATGGATTTGATTGATACACAAGCAAATTAGGGACTTACAATCAAATCAAATGGATGATGTCAGATCAAATAGAAGAGAAGGAGAAGAAGAATAATATGAATCTTTGTATGAATTGATTAGAATTAAAGTTCCAGATACAAAAGATTCACACACAAAATGCTCTCTAGTTTCTCTCTTCTCTCTGGCTGTAAACTCTCTTCGTGTTCATCAATCTTTATCTCACACCCCTCACCCCTATATATACACACAGGAAACATGGGCCTTTAAATGGGTTTACGGTCGTAAATGTGTTTACTGCCATAAACTCTATTTACGGTCGTAAACACACTTCCTGACCGTAAACTCATAAAATATTACAGAAAATTACAATCTCCTAGAAAAGCAAAGTATAAACCATATTTTTGACCAAACAATCTCCCCATTGGTTTATATATTTCTTTTCTTTTTCTTAAATGACCAAATAAGCTCCCCCTAAAAAGTAGCTGGCTTTTCTTGTTAATCTTCATTGGGAACTTGGCTTCAACATTAATCTTCAATGAATGACTATACATTGAGCAGTTGGGCTTTTCTTCAGAATTTGGCTTCGAACGCACGTCGGGTGAGGAGGCTTGATGTACTGATTCTTGAAAGATAGCGCTTTCAGCTTGAGAATCTACAGAGAGAAATGAACTTCTAGATCACTTTAGCAGGTTTAATACAACAATAGACTGATTGAGGAGGCTTCAATGCAATCTGTCACATAATCTTCAATTTCAGCGTAACCTTGTTTCTGGGGTTGAAGGATTGAATGTTGAAAGAATAATCTTCATTTTTTGCTCCTTCGAATGAGAATTCTTCGATGCTCATGGACAAGGCCTTGGCTCAGAAATCTTCGACACGAACTCCATGAGTCTTATCTATACCTGAAATCACTTTTCAAGACAAAACAAAACTAAAAGAAAATTTAGCACATAAATTAAAAAAGAAACAAATATATTTTTGGATTTTTAATTTTTCTGATTTTTCATTGCTTTTATTTTGAATTTTTCTGATATTTTTTTTCGTTATTTTTAATTTTTAATTCTCCCCTAATATTTAAAATACAAGAAACTATGAACAAATTTAACAAAAATAAAATGATATCTTACTTTAAGAATGATTTGGGATCAAAGTTTTTAGACATCCTTAATGCACTTGTCGGTACCTTTCATATTCGCATCTTTGTCTCGTCGATCGTCGATATTGTTATCCACTTAAACACGAAAAATTGTGACAAGTTTAGGACATACTATTTGTTACAAGACAAGGTGAACTTAAGTTCCTAGATACTATATTTGATCCTAAGTTCCTAGATATACTCCAGTAATCAAGGACTTCCAGAACACTCCTTACATCGGGTGACCAGACAATCATTAAGAAAGAAGATAGATTTAGAATGCATATGCTATACACCCAGGTCGGATCTCTTCCAATCACGTAGAGGGTGAAACATATGACTAAATGAGGTTTTAGAGGGATTGAGAAGTAGAATGGTGCATATACTGTGTACCAGGTCGGATTGTGAGTCACGCAAAGGAGATAGTATATGGCTAACAGATAGAAAGAATTGCATAGATAGAAGATGCAGAGAAATAGAGTTGCATATGTTACAGTCCAAGTTGGATTTTGAGTCACGCAGAGGAGGTAACATATGAGTAACAGATAGAAAGAAAGAATATAACCTTCTACAGACCTAATTCATCGGAATTCACCAATCGCCCCATCAATACCGGAATTAAGGACAGAATCCCCACATCGAGGAAAAGTTAAACCACGGTTCCAGATACGAGTTCATTTAATGTGACGAGTAGATTCATATATATCTCCCTGCTCAATCTATCCAAGCATCGTCTTGTCAGGCTAAACGAATCTAACTAGGTCATGATTTGTCAAGTCTATAGATTTCCTAAGTACAGCTTTGCCTAGTTATGTCCATTTAGAATCTTTCATGCCTACCGACGCATCAATCCCAGAGCATAGACCCTTCAACTTTGGGTACGTTACGCAGACTTAGATTTCCTGTTATCACTAGATAATATCACTTCCCAAAACAGCTCCCTCAAGCACATATCATAACCAACATATTTTTGATTTTCTGATTTTCTAACGTTTTTGGATTTTTGAAAATTTTCTAATTTTTGTTTTGTTTTTATTTCTCCCCCTAAATTTGAGCATAGGAGACAAACGAAAGTAAATGCGCAAATTTAAACTATCCTAAAACAAAAATTAGTTTTTAAAGCGAATTAGTTTAAGAAAAACTCAAGAGTGTAGAGAAGAAAACACAAACCGTAATTCATCTGTTGAATCTGCATTCAGAAGGTCTGAGAACAGCAAGCATAATCTCAGAACAGATCCAAAAATTCTTCATATCATTAAGCACTAACCCTATTTGTGATCTCTTCCTTTCTTCCTTTCCCGCAAAAGGACACATACTCTCAAAAAAGGTCTGAATGTTGTACAGTTGAGAGATGTCCCCAATCATATGCAGGGAGCAGCGACTACCAACAAACTGAAGTCTGATGATATGCCTCCATAGCTGCTCCGATACAGAGCAGGATCAGTTGGTCTTTGGAACCCAGTCCATTTTGAAACTGGATCGACCTTTTTCATCCTTGCACGGTACTCTCTCCCATGACATATCCTGTTTATCACAAACAGAAGATGAAGAAATATTCGAGTCATTAGTTGATTTGGGAGAGTGAGCCTTTTGAACCCATTTGTAGTTGGGTTTAACCCATTTCTTTTTCGATCCGATGGGTGGCTCACTACTTGCTTTGGAACTTGATGTCGGCCGTTGAGATGACTTTGATTTTGGCTTCATGGGAGCATCTCTTGGATTTGACTTCTTGGCCGACATTCCCTTCTTGCCCTTGGGATTTAGATTCTTGGCCTTATGGGATTGATTCTTGGCCTTCTGCGCATTCCAGTCACCATTGTCTAAGCGTGACCTGGAAGGGTTTGTTTTGAAGTATCTCCCACTTCGCGCGTTTTTCCATCCTTGTGCATAGTAGGGAACATACACGCGATTACGACAGTTTCGGGCAATGTGACCAGATGTTCCACAATGAAAACAAGTCTTTTTTATTCACTGGGAAATTGTTTCTTCCTGCCTCTGGTGGCGTATCCTTGCCTTGTCTTTTGTTGTTCCCACATGCACACTTGCAACACGCACTCTATTTCACTGAAATTGGTGCCCTGTATTTCTCAACGGCAGGTTGATCAGAAGCATTTGAGTTCGAAGCAACAGATTCAGAGTTCAAGGAGATGTTGGTTTGTTCAATTGGTTTCTCATTGTTCTCATCTTCTTCTACTTTACCTGCACATGAAGCAGAAACATTAGTATTTTCAACAATAATAACTCCTCCTGACATAAATCCAGCTCATTTGCCATATCGAAGATGTGGCTCCCTGTCAGTTTCGTCCTGTGTCATAGGGATAGATGTGTAGTTATGATTATAAGGACGAGGTACACTGTCATACCCTAGACCCTTCTTTTGATTTTCTTTGAATTTTAATTGGGTTTCATATAAGGACTCAACTGTCTGACTTGACGCAGTATAATTTTTGAAACTAACATCTGTTTTCCACACTTAATTTTTAATGTGTCAAGTTCTTCAGTTACAACAGCAAGTTGTCTGTTAATATAGTCATAATTTTCACACTTGTTGCTATACTCTTCCTGAAGCTTCCTAAAGTCCTTGGTTTTTGCTTCTAATTCAGCCTTCAGGGGTTTATGTCGTTTCCTAAGTTGATATCCTTCGTATGTTAGGTCCTCGACTTCCCTTTTTAGTAAATCAATTTGTTCCCGAAGAAATTTAATCGTATCTTCACTAGATAGCGTACATGAAACTTCACATGATTGAGAACATGAAACTTCATTGACCAGGAGGTTTGTGGAACTCATTGTTTTTTGACAATTCAAAGCGTTAAGTTCTTCAATTATATCAGCCAGACTAAGACGATTGAGATCTTTTGTCTTTTTGATGTCAGCCACGTCCATATCCCATGATTTTGGAAGCGCATTCAACAGCCTTTTGTTTATCTCAGATTTGGTCACGACAATCCCAACTATATTCATCTCAGTAGTGAGTGTAGTAAATCATTGCAACTGAGTTTCGAGGGTTTCTCTAGGGATATAATCGAACATGTTGAAATTTTGTCTTAAAATCTCCTGACAACTCTCTTTCATGTTTTCAATTCCCTCGTAAACCTCAAAAACTATTAAAAGCACAACTAGAAGTCAAATTTAAAAATGCCCTTTAACAAAAAAAACTTCAAAAGTCAACCTTAAAAGTCAAATTTAAATGTCAAACTCAAAAGTCAAACTTGAAAAGTCAAAACGAAAATATAAATTTGAGAATTTAAAAGTCAAACGAGAAAGTCACAGTTTAAAGTCAAAGGTCAAACTTTAAAAGTCAAAGTCAAAATTTTAAGTAAAAAAGTCAAAAATAAATTTCAAAAATTAAAAATTAAAATTTTTGGATGAAAATGGAGCTTAAAAATAAAAGTAATTGATTTTTAGGCTAAAAATGACAAATTGTGAAATTTGAAAGCGGGAATGAGATGTTAAGCTTAAAGATTCGAAGAATCACACAAAAGGCTTGCTAGCCGACTTGGTAAGGTGCGATTTTGCTGAACCGAAGGTCTTGAGTTCGAGCCCTCGCACCAACGTTGCCTATATTTTTTACGAAGTGCGCTGCTGTAGTCCACTGCCGAGCCGAGTCGAGCGCTTATTCAAGCCGCGATCAAAGCCGACCCAAGGCCGCAAACTCCGGCGACCTGTTTCCGGCCGTAAACTCCGGCCCGTAAACCTTTCGAAGACCGTAAACTCTCCAAAAATCGCTGTTTTTGACGAAAAACAGCGTTTTTTTCACCATTTTTGCTTCAAAACTCGATCAAAAACTCGTTTTTACGAAAAACACGAAGAACAAACCCCCATTATTTTTGCGAGATCTATCCAAAAACGTAAAAATCCCTTCAAAATAAGATCAAATAAGCTCCAGATCTGAAAAAAAATTGATTGATACAACCAAGCTCTGATACCAATTGTAAGTCACTAATTTGCCTGTGTATCAATCAAATCCGTTTGATGGTGTGGAATCCCAATCAAACGGATGATGTCAGATCAAATAGAAGAGAAGAAGAAGAAGAAGAATATGAATCTCTGTATGAATTGATTAGAATTAAAGTTCTAGATACAAAAGATTCACACACAAAATGTTCTCTAGTTTCTCTTTTCTCTCTAGCCGTAAACTCTCTTCGTTTTCATCAATCTTTTTCTCACACCCCTCACCCTTATATATATATATATATATATATATATATATATATATATATATATATATATATATATATACACATGGGAAACAGGGGCCTTTAAATGGGTTTATGGTCGTAAACGTGTTTACGACCGTAAACTTTATTTACGGTCGTAAACACACTTCCTGACCGTGAACTCATAAAATATTACAGAAATTACAATCACCTAGAAAAGCAAACTATAAACCATATTTTTGACCCAACAGATATAGTGTCTTATATTAATAATAATAGTGGTACAGTTGGGTCTTGGTAGAAGACTACTTTCAAAACAGTCAGGTCTTGGTAGAAGACTACTTTAAAATAGTCGGGTCTTGGTAGAAGACTACTTTCAAAACAGTTAGGTCTTGGTAGAAGATTTCATCTATACTAATAGGAATCATAGGGATTTCTAGGGTTTTTCAAACGCTTTCAATTACTTACAAACATTTCCACACTTATACGAACTTTCTTTCAAAACAATGTTAAGACTTTCATTACAAGTTTTACAAATCAAAGACACATTAATACTTATGAATTCACTAGCTTTTTGGCTGATACTCGCTTTCAAAATAACTTGTATTCTCAGGTCACAAATAGACAGGTACAACGACCAGGTTTGTGAAGATGGAGCAGTCCAGACTCGTCTTATTCTGATTATTCATTTTTTTGTTGTATATTATGAAAGAACACACTTGTAATTAAAACTATAGTATTAATGAAATGGATGATGTTGTTGCGTGTTTACTGCTTTACATTGTTGTGTTACACTACATGACATCCTCCGCCCTAGAACGTTTTCACCGTTCTCGGTTTTGGGGTGTGACAGATTGGTATCAGAGCATTGTTTATAGTGAATTTAGTATATCAACCCATAAAAGATATACTAACTATAAATTCAATGGGATTAAAAATACTTTGACCAATAGTTTATACTTTTAAATAACAAAATATTTAACAAAGTGTATGTTCCTGCATTCATACTAAAATCCGTGTCAAAATGACAAGAACAAAAGTATTACGATTGTTGAATATCACAGGTAAGCTCGGGTATGTATGGTCAGTATTAGGAGTGGCATATCCTGATCAACTATGTTGTTCCGAGGAGTGATTAGCACATGCCTAAGAATGGTTGTGATGTGTCAACAAGTCTAAAAACTTACCAACACCACTACAATGAGAACATTATAACAGAACCTAAGTCTAAAATACCATAGGGGTGTTTTGTGTTACTATGATTACTTACTTGAAAACTAAAAATGATCTTCATTACTAAGTTGATCGTTGCTAAGTGGATACACTAAGGCTATATGTAACTAGGATGTTATAGACTTAGAATCTGTGAAATTTTTGCTTTACCCCTATTCCTTGTGAATTTGGAGTTAAGGTCACTTATTCGAAGGCCTATGATGTGTTGATTACATATGAATGGTATGCACTTTACAAATAGCGATGTAACTAATGTAGATTTTCTAATAATTATCTAAAGAGTTCGTCTAATAATTATTTCATTACCCCATTTCTCGCATAGATAACATGGTTGGACTCCATTCCCACGACAACCCGTACCTTCTGAACGAAGTCATTGCTGGATGTTTTGGAGAAGAACTAGAGAATGATCATTCGATTCCTTTGAATGATCACTACGCTGAAGACCTCACAGATGATGGCAACTCCGAACCCTAAGTAGAGAACCTACCATAGGTAGGTGCCATTCCAAATCCTAACCCTCGTTCGACTTTTCATGGCCCGACGCCTCCTTGGGTAGAATGCCTGCAAACATGGAGCCAATGACAGGATCAACCCATGCCATTTAATGGAGACCGAAGCTTTTATGACCTGAGCAATAGGGGCTCAGCAGGCGGAATCTTGCAAATCCTGGTCCACAGAGTGGCCCGAAATAAGATTCAAGGCAAGACAGTCCTACATCAAATCACAGAAGTTATTGCCAATGCAAGAATGCATACCCTTCACACCATTCATCTGGAAGATGCTCGTAAGAGATTTGAAAGAGACCATAAAACCCTGCTTCAAGCACTGGCTGAATCACGAGTCGAAGTCATAGAACTCCGAGTACGCCAGAGGGTGTACGAAAGACACCTGCTTGATATGGAACGTGAACTGGCAGAGCTAAGAGTTCACCAGAGGGATGATCATCACCAGTAGGAGATACTTTACTTTCCTTCTTGTTTTAAAGAACCATGTTCCTGTCTATGTCCTATGTGGCATTTTCTATGAAACTGCCTTGTACCGTAGGTACTTTTAGTTGGGCCTTTATGCGGCCAAAACTTTTGCTACTCCGGATATGATGTAAGACCTTCTTTAAGGTAAAATTTCCATGAACTTAGTACACCCATCGATGATGTTGATAGTCGACGAACTTCCGTGTCATGTTTTTGTTCAAATACTCTCATCATACTTTCATTGGATTCTATCTGAAACATGCTTTAGTCAAGACATTGGATTATAGTAATTTAACTCCAGAGACATTTCCAAGTCTCTTTTAGTGGTTGGATCATGTTATTCACCAACCAACGATACCTCGGCTTAAACAAAAAACGTCTTGAGACCATTCTACGAACTTACTTCTACTCCTTACTAGGACTGCATCATAGGGATGTAGGTCAAACCTTCATGAACATACTTCCATTCCGTACTTGGACTGCATCATAGGGATGTAGGTCAAACCTTTGAGAACATACTCTTACTCTTTCATTGAACGATCCACGTACATCCAGGGTCAATAGTAGCCTTTACTAGGAAAACTCAGTTCATCGAAAAAGATTTGTAAGAAGATTATTCTCATGACTTCCCTCGCTTATACATTCCCGAGTTATATATAACGAAGGCCTGGTAGACAACAGAATGTGAGATTTCTAATGTAGTTTCTTTTCCTCATTGGGATGTGGGACTAGAGTAGAATCACGCATTTTATCATCCGCCCCATCTTGATTATATCATAACGTGTATGAACTAAGTTTTCATGTATAATAACTCCTCTCTTGGCCTGAATCAAAATGATACAAGAACCGTTCGGACAGTTTAACGACTACCCAGCAACAGAATGAAAAGACCAAGCTTCTCTCCTATGGGAGCTCTGGTCTTATTCTTTGTCACACCCCCAAACCAGACGGCGGAAACGTCCGAGGGCTCTTATGACTTAAGTTGAATACCATCACAATGAATATACATGAATCATAACATAATTCATCACCATGCATTATTGTTTACATCCCGTACATTGTCTTAGACATTACAATTTCATAACATAAGCTGTCCGATAGATAATCTAAGCAAAACACCATGACATTACATGGTACTTATTCTTCGGCTTACCTGTTACCTGAGAATACAAGTTATTTTGAAAAAAAAAAACGTTAACATATGAAATGTTGGTGAGTTCATAAGTAATGTTGTGGTAAAATGATTTGGTGTAGTTTCTAAAACCCAAAAAATCTGATATTTTCTGAAAAGATCATTGTTTATAAAAAGTGTGAAGATCCGTGAATATAAGCTTGTTGATTTTCAAAACATGTATTATTGTTGAACTTTTGTATAATACGCAAGTGAAAATGTTGAACTTCCCAGGAAAACCTGATGTTTTCCCAACACATAAAATACAGTGACTTGTCTATTGTTATACCAATACGTCGAATGATTTTTATTACCCGAGTGGCATTGGATTAATTAGGGTTGTGAGTTGTTATAATGTCACACCCCCAAACCAGAACGGCGGAAACGTTCGGGGGCGGAGGATGTCATATTCAGTATCATAACAGTTCATAGAAAGGAAAATACACACCACCATATATATTAAAGTTTCCAAAATGTTTACATAATTGTATTCATTACATGTTCAAAAGTTAAATACATAAACATCTTTCAAAAGAAGTAATTAATGTCAGCGCGTTAATCCCAAAAGTTGATTCCCAAACCTACTTAGCGGTTCCCTGAGAATACAAGTTAATTCAAAGAAAAAGTGTCAACAATTAAGTTGGTGAGTTCATAAGTAGTTTAGAAAAATTGGATGCCATTCCAAAATGGGTGTATGTTTTCCGGAAAACGCAGCATTTCAAATGTAAAGAGTTGTGATTTGTTGTGTTGAAAGTGAATGTATTAGATCCAGAAAATCCCATATTTTCCCTAATGGTTGAGATACGAGTTGTTGTGTTTTCCAAGAAAAACCCTTATTTTCTTATAAAAGTATGAAATGCATATGAATGTTCGTGTTATAAGTTGTAAATAATTGCACCAGGAAAATCCCTTATTTTCCTATTAGTTGTTTGGTTTGTATGTAGGAAAAACCCTTATTTTCCTAACATAAATGGCAGTCTCTAAGACCGAAAATCGCAAGAAACCGACATTCTCAAAAGTTGTGTCATAGTTTTATATAAAATAAAGCTATACAAAGATCGCATTTGTTAGATGAAGAATAGTTTTAATAGCTACTCGTTAATAAAAGCATAATACCATAATAATTGTATATCCGATGAGTTTTATAACCATACTAAACATAATATGCCTGTAACGACGTTCTTCAAGCTTCGCAACGTTATGACAACTGTCACCCCAAAAGACGGACTGTAGCTAACAGTCAGGGCGCGGGATCATGACTTCCCGTATAGATCTATACACATTTGACACGTTCTCCGAACGGGAGACTCTGGTTATAGACAGGACTTGCAGCATTACTTTCTAATAAAGAAAAGTAACGTTTGAAGATATACACGTCTCATGGATTTTCAACTAAGCCTGTATTAAAGTGATAGTTTTGTATGCAAAGTTTATCCTTTTTCACAATGTTTGACAAAGCGAAATCATAAGTTTTTAGAATGTATAAAACGACTTAACAATGAAAGGTATTTTGAAATCATTATATACTTTGTATAAGTCTAATGCACACAAAGTATGACAAGAGTTTTCCATAATAGAAATAAGTTCCAAGTGATTTATTCGATAAAACAAGTGAAGTGAAACTTTATAAAATACACGATAATAACCGTATGTTTACTTGTATTCCCCCCTAAAAGAGTATAAAAGCATTTAAAATGTATTTAAAGTGTGTTTGAAATGGGTATGAACTCACTTGATTGATTGAAGAAAGCGTGACGAAAACCGAGCAGAACTTCTACTCGAGAAAGCGGATCTGTCGAGATTCTCGGGAAATCTCGGGAGTCTCGGGAGTGTAAAACTTTCTTCCCACCTTGGATATGAAAACCGGGCCTTTGGGATGATTCCGAGGGTTGAAACGCAGAGCTTCGACGTGAGAAAGGAGGGAAATTAGCAATTTTGGCCGGCACCCTCGCATCCTTTTTATAGGGGTCTGAGGGGTTGCGTTACGCGGGGCGTACTAGAGTACGCGCTGCGTACTCATGCGTCCTGCATGAGCGCATCCTCGGTCGAAACATTGGACCGACGTGGACGAACCGGAGCCTAACATCCGAGTACGCTGGGCGTACGAGGGATTGGACCGGTGACTCCTTTTTCGGATAATACTGGGCTTTAATTTAATTTGTATTTATATTAATTAACAAACTTCAAAAATTCATATCTTTCTCATACGAACTCCGTTTTCGACATTCTTTATATCCACGCGAAGGTGAGACTACGATCTACAACTTTCGTTTAGACTTCGTCGGCTAGTTTTGATTTTATTTTTAATATTATATTTTTAATAGGTCGGGACAGGAAAAGTACGTTAAAGTTCCATAACTTCTTCATCCGACGTCCGTTTTCGTCAGACTTTTTACCGTTGTGCTAGAATTGTTGATCCCTTTGATTCTCATTTAGGTTGTTTTGGCCAAAAGTCTCTCGATCTCTATTTCGAGTTTTTAGTTGTCTACTGCTATATCTGTTAGTTAGAAAAATCACAACTTCCTCATACGAAGTCAGATTTGGATGTTCTTTTTATGTACGGTTAAGGTTTGACGATATCTATGACTTTCATTTAGACACCTAAGGTCAAAAAGTGTTTTGCTGAAACTTTGCGTTTTTACGTAACTTCGTATTGCCGGTTTTTGTCGGGAAACTTAGAATGGTCATAACTTCTTCGTTATAACTCGGATTTTAGTGTTCTGTATATGTATGAAAACCTTGTTACAATATCTACCACTTAGTATACTTAATTATGGTTTTATAAAAGTTTAAATTTTGACTTGAATTTTGCTGTTGTTACATTATCCCCCCGTTAGAGAGAATTTCGTCCCGAAATTCGCATTTTGACTGGGACTCCAATACTTGCGGGCAGGCGTGAGTGCTTATGGTCCATTTGTTCCTCTTGTTCCTTTATGAGTCTAGATCCTAATGTGCGTGTTTCATCGGACATTCATTTCCCCGCCTATCACTTTGATCGATCGGGATCGTGCGGTTTTGGGTTTAGTTACTTATGTTCTTCCAAATGTTAGCATATTCACTCGATGAATTAGGGCAGCTATGTTTTGAAGTTCATGGTTGGATTCACTGTTAGTTTCTGAGCTTGGATTTGACTTGTTGTAAGCGTGGTTTTTTCTAAATGATCTATTGGGGAATACTACGGGAAGGTTGTAAAGATTCCTCACATGAGTACTTCGGGGTTTTGAAAGTAGAAACCAATTGGTGTTTGTGTCGGGTTTGTCATTATAAATCGGTCGAGTTTCGTTAGTCGATGGTTAAGGTGAAAGGGTCTTTTATAACACATGGAACTGGTATGGGTAGGGCTACACCAATCCACGTCGAATGCTGATGTCGGCACTTCTCATTGTAAGACGTTTGTTAGTGAAATAGTGCATTCTACGTGTGTGTTTTCCGTGCTTTTTAGTCTATCTCCATTATTACTACTGTGAAAGTTTTGTTTAATGGTTGGGTTGTTTGTTCGAGTAGATTTCTTTTTTTTAAACTTGTGACTCACGGAACTCCTCTGCGTCCCTACTATCAAATGGAACGTATGTAACTAAGTTATCAAGGAGAAATGTACCCAGAATAACCGTGGGGTCTGCAATAGCCTCCTCTTGGCCCATTGCGACTACTTGGCCTCCTCTACCAGCATTCATGATGTTTGACTCCAGGCAGTCCCTTCGGAAGTGTCCCGCTACTCCGCACTCATAACAAGCACGGTCTACTCCTATATTTGTGGCTGGAGTAGTTGGTTGGGCTAGTTCTCTGCAGTAGCGGATGGTGTGTCCCTTTCTATTGCACCTAACGCAATGCATTTCACGGCAGGGTCCGTGATAATGAGAGTTGCATCGGTTGCACTTAGCCTGGTTGCCGTTGTACGATCTTTTGGGTGTAGGAGTGTTGTTACTCATGAATTACGGGAAAAGGATAGGTACTTTTGTTCTATCTGTCTTCCTTGTCCCAATCGACGGAAAGGGCATGCGTTGGGCTTTTAAGTTTATTTGCATGGCAGCACGATCACTCGTAGTCTTGGGAAGTCTCCGTCCTGGAGTTCATAGTAGAACTCATACCAGGTTCATCAATTATAGACTTGGGTATAAGAGTCGTATATAAATAGGCTTGAATTTGTGGGTCTTTGGATTGAACTTGACGTACTATACGTGTGGTACTTCGGGGCGGTTTGTTGAATTTTTCTTCGGAAAGGATGAGAAACAATAAGTGCTCTATGCACGAGTACTTTGGTATTCTAGAATGACGGCTTTGCTAGAAAGAGAATTTCGGAGGAAGGGATGTACGTATGAAGCTGTTTTTGTGAGGATCAAATTGAATCAAGTCATATGATAATGTCAGAATCATAAGGAAACTTAAAGACATTAGATTTGAACATCAGATGTTTACAGACATAACTGTGCAACCATCAACAGAGTTACAACACTTTAGACTACTATAAGACTATTGCTGCGAATAAGGTATACTACAAAAGGTAAGTATACGCAGTACGAGCATCCCTATACCGACGGGATCCCGCAAGAGATAAGACTCTAGTTGCACTAGTTTTAAACATGTTTTAAACAGACATACATAATACTGACGATTGGAAGTGAGCGTATACTATAGTAGGTTCTTTCGTTGCTTCTTTCCATTCTGAGGTCAAACTCCTCCGGATTCGCCGTCGTCCTTCTCTGTTGGACAGTCCCTCTTGAAGTGTCCCATTACGCCGCATAGATGGAATATTCGAGAGACTTCGACATTGGTGTTTGAGGTAATGTGTTGGGTCCGAGTCCAGCAGCAATTGGTAGTATGTCCGTTCTTGTTGCATTTAAAGCAGTGTAACGGACGACAACTACCTAGATGATGGAAGCCACACTTATTGCATTCCGGTAGGTTTCCAGCATACTGCCTAGCTGGTGTAGTGACAATTCGGATACCAAAAGGGATGGTAGTAGGATGTACAGATGTCGTGGCTACGAAGGTTGCCACATGTTGTCGTCTTTTGCTCATCCCTTGGGGTGATTTTCCTTTAGCTTTAGCCCAGAGCTTTCGTTTGTTATTCTTGGGCTTGGGATTCGGGGTTTTGTGGTAATTTGTTTCCCGTTGAGGTATTTGATTGTTACTTGGATTGGAGTTATTGTTAACAATCCCGCTAACATTCATGCTGTTAGCGTTAAGGTGGGTCAGAACAGCTGATACGGCAGCTGAGACTGCAGCTTGAAAGGTAGCTGCATCAATCTGAAGAGTTGGTGTTTGGTTGATGGGTTGATCGTTTTTCTTTGGCGACATGATTCTGATAAGGAAATAACAAGAAGAACGATAAGTTTTAATGATTCGAAGGTCGCGCATTAGTGTTTTGTTATATCAGAAGTTTGGTTTACCCCTGAATAGTGTTTTGAGTTCGACTTATAAGGAGAGTAGATAAACTCATGAATTGGAGAGGTATGCAAAGGGTTTAATAAAGGAAATACATCATATTATCAAACATGGTGCATTACATTTTGTAGTTAGGAAAATTTGACCTATGTAAAGGTCTCCGATTACGAGGTTAAGAAAAGTAAGGACTTTATCCGAGGTCTTATGCTATGACAAAATTTTGAAAGTCAGACAAGTATTATTTCTTACGTGAGCTGGCTACATGGGTCTTAGATTCTGCCAACTGACGCTCCATCTCGAGCATACATTGTTCATGTCTTGCCTGGCGTGCCTGAAGTTCTATCACTTTGGTTTGAGTTGCCGTTAGCTCTCTCTGCAACGCTTCATTTCGATTTACGATTCTCCCGTGAGCTAATCCTAACTGTCGGATGCGAGCTGTGTTGACTCCAGTGTTCGCATCATTTTCCTCAGTTCGATGGATGGTCGTCCGTCCTTGTTCATCAATGTGAGAAATCCGACGAACCAATATAGGAAGGGCTCTGTCTGCTGAGCCCCCCTCGCTTGGGTTGTAGAAGCTTCGGTCCGTTGAATGGAAGGGGTTGATCCAGTTCGCGGCTCCACCTATTCATGTTAGTTGTCCAAAGGGGCGTCGAGCCATGAAATTCTGGTCGAGGATTAGGATTTTGAATTGGAGCCGTTAAGGGTAGGTTATTGTTCTCTGGATCTGATTCTGTTTCTTCTTGCATTCCTTCCTTAGGATCATTCTCTATCCCTTCTCCATTAGCTTGGTTGGGGTAGTAGGGGTCATTGGGGTGATGGAATCCTGCCATTGAGTCTGTACGAGAATAGGGTTAAGAATCGACTATAAGCTAAAGCACGTGGAATTTACTCATAAGTTTAAGGGTTGAAGGCACTCGAATACTCCCTTAGTATTCTTTAACGATATGCTTTTGGTAAGTTTTAAATTTTTTGTCCATTACAGGCACTCCTTGGCATACGTTACTCGGCCCTTGGACAAATATAGTTGATCAGGCTACATTCATCCCAGTTCCGATTACATGTCCCAAGGCATACCTGCACTGCACAACTTATATATAATACTTCTATATTGTTTTAATTATGATACTGACCATGTTATTAATATGAAATGAATGCATGCCTACTTTACAAAAACTAAATAAATTTAATTTTAAAAGTATGACTCTTACTCAGAGTGTTTTTGCCCAGTTGAGTTTATAGTTGTATACCAAAAAGAAATGGTTTTGATATACTTAATTCCCTATAAACAAAGCTCTGATACCAATCTGTCACACCCCCAAACCAGAACGGCGGAAACGTTCGGGGGCGGAGGACGTCATATTCAGTATCATAACAGTTCATAGAAAGGAAAGTACACACCACCATATATATTAAAGTTTCCAAAATGTTTACATAATTGTATTCATTACATGTTCAAAAGTTAAATACATAAACATCTTTCAAAAGAAGTAATTAACGTCAGCACGTTAATCCCAAAAGTTGATTCCCAAACCTGCTTAGCGGTTCCCTGAGAATACAAGTTAATTCAAAGAAAAAGTGTCAACAATTAAGTTGGTGAGTTCATAAGTAGTTTAGAAAAATTGGATGCCATTCCAAAATGGGTGTATGTTTTCCGGAAAACGCAGCATTTCAAATGTAAAGAGTTGTGATTTGTTGTGTTGAAAGTGAATGTATTAGATCCAGAAAATCCCATATTTTCCCTAATGGTTGAGATACGAGTTGTTGTGTTTTCCAAAAAAAACCCTTCTTTTCTTATAAAAGTATGAAATGCATATGAATGTTCGTGTTATAAGTTGTAAATAATTGCACCAGGAAAATCCCTTAATTTCCTATTAGTTGTTTGGTTTGTATGCAGGAAAAACCCTTATTTTCCTAACATAAATGGCAGTCTCTAAGACCGAAAATCGCAAGAAACCGACGTTCTCAAAAGTTGTGTCATAGTTTTATATAAAATAAAGCTATACGAAGATCGCATTTGTTAGATGAAGAATAGTTTTAATAGCTACTCGTTCATAAAAGCATAATACCATAATAATTGTATATCCGATGAGTTTTATAACCATACTAAACATAATATGCCTGTAACGACGTTCTTCAGGCGTCGCAGCGTTATGACAACTGTCACCCCAAAAGATGGACTGTAGCTAACAGTCAGGGCGTGGGATCATGACTTCCCGTATAGATCTATACACATTTGACACGTTCTCTGAACGGGAGACTCTGGTTATAGACAGGACTTGCAGCATTACTTTCTAATAAAGAAAAGTAACGTTTGAAGATATTCACGTCTCATGGATTCTCAACTAAGCCTGTATTAAAGTGATAGTTTTGTATGCAAAGTTTATCCTTTTTCACAATGTTTGACAAAGCAAAATCATAAGTTTTAGAATGTATAAAACGACTTAACAATGAAAGGTACTTTGAAATCATTATATACTTTGTATAAGTCTAATGCACACAAAGTATGACAAGAGTTTTCCATAATAGAAATAAGTTCCAAGTGATTTATTCGATAAAACAAGTGAAGTGAAACATTATAAAATACACGATAATAACCGTATGTTTACTTGTATTCCCCCCCCCCCTCCCCCTAAAAGAGTATAAAAGCATTGAAAATGTATTTAAAGTGTGTTTGAAAGGGGTATGAACTCACTTGATTGATTGAAGAAAGCGTGACGAAAACCGAGCAGAACTTCTACTCGAGAAAGCGGATCTGTCGAGATTCTCGGGAAATCTCGGGAGTCTCGGGAGTGTAAAACTTTCTTCCCACCTTGGATATGAAAACCGGGCCTTTGGGATGATTCTGAGGGTTGAAAATCAGAGCTTCGGCATGAGAAAGGAGGGAAATTAGCAATTTTGGCCGGCACCCTCGCATCCTTTTTATAGGGGTCTGAGGGGTTGCGTTACGCGGGGCGTACTAGAGTACGCGCTGCGTACTCATGCGTCATGCATGAGCGCATCCTCGGTCGAAACATTGGAGCGACGTGGACGAACCATAGCCTAGCATCCGAGTACGCTGGGCGTAGGACCGTACGCTGGGCGTACGAGGGATCGGACCGGTGACTCCTTCTTCGGATAATACCGGGCTTTAATTTAATTTATATTTAAATTAATTAACAAACTTCAAAAATTCATATCTTTCTCATACGAACTCCGTTTTTGACGTTCTTTATATCCACGCGAAGGTGAGACTACGATCTACAATTTTCGTTTAGACTCCGTCGGCTAGTTTTGATTTTATTTTTAATATTATATTTTTAATAGGTCGGGACAGGAAAAGTCCGTTAAAGTTCCATAACTTCTTCATCCGACGTCCGTTTTCGTCAGACTTTTTACCGTTGCGCTAGAATTGTTGATCCCTTTGATTCTCATTTAGGTTGTTTTGGCCAAAAGTCTCTCAATCTCTATTTCGAGTTTTTAGCTGTCTACTGCTATATTTGTTACTTAGAAAAATCACAACTTCCTCATACGAAGTCAGATTTGGACGTTGTTTTTATGTATGGTTACGGTTTGACGATATCTATGACTTTCATTTAGACACCTAAGGTCAAACAGTGTTTTGCTGAAACTTTGCGTTTTTACGTAACTTCGTATTGCCGGTTTTTGTCGGGAAACTTAGAATGGTCATAACTTCTTCGTTATAGCTCGGATTTTAGTATTCTGTATATGTATGAAAACCTTGTTACAATATCTACCACTTAGTATACTTAATTATGGTTTTATAAAAGTTTAAATTTTGACTTGAATTTTGCTGTTGTTACATATAATCACACATTAAAGAAAATGACTAGTTTATAACTACAGTTTACGAATGATCCTTAAAGGCGTTGGCCGTTACTACTCACTTAATCCACCCACCATGATTACTCTTGTTTATCGTCCTGAATCTGTTTACTTTGATTTCTCATAAGCCCAACAACCGAGGAGATAAGAGAGTACGAAGCCCCTTTATTTTGCATGAGTTATTCAAGGCTATCGGAAATGCGAAAGACACTTGACCCCACTCGCATTTGACTTTTCGACCTCACTAGCAGTACTAATGGGCCACTTGGGCCCAATAGCACATTAGATCTATTCAAAGTCCTTTTACATGGAATTGGGTCATAAAAGGCCCAATATCACGTAAGCATTATACCTTTAGGCCCAAAGATCATGTTAATGGGCTAGCAAAGCCCAACAAGCATGACTTGAAACTTCTAAGCCCAAATTTTGTAAGTTAATTCATCATAGTTATCGCGTGTTTATTGAAATACTTTGGTTTATTGATTTTGTTTTGTTATTGATTCAAGACTGAATCAATTCGTTTTGTAACGATATTTGTTGTTGAGAATGTATTTGTTTTTCCGTTTCGTCGGTAGTCATGGATCTTGTATTTTGTATTAATTACTTAATTTGTTTGAAAATGGAGTTTGGTCCTTTTCATTACCCTCCTTATATAAAAATAACACTTTTGGTCCTTTTATATAAAAGAATTTCATTTTAGTCCTTAAGACACTTTTCTTGACACTTTTGTGTAATTTATTTGATGAAAACACGATTTTAACCCAAAGTTTACTTAGCTGACAACTTCAGCCCTTCTAGAATAGTGATTCTCGGTTAAGCACCCATTTTCACAACTTTTACAGTTTTGGCCCAAAGTCTAAAAAGTTTGCATTTTTGGTCCTTTTTGATAATGAAAAGCATTTTTGACCCTTATAAACATTTGTTATGCTAATTACCCCCTATTATACAGAAAGTTACATTTCTAGCCCCTCAAACTTGTAAATTTCGCATTTTGAGGCTTATTGGGCCGAGAAGCCCATAATCAGCCCATTACGTTAAAATTTTACATTTTAATTGCCATGAAATTTCTAATATTCAGAAAAATATTTATAGAAACTGTTTTGACCCCTTTTAACCTTTAAGAAACCATGACTTGTTGATTTTTACCCCGAGTTTGTATTTTTGACAATTTAAGCCCAAAAATGGGTTTTATGTTAGAATTTGTTCATCATGTTCTTATACGCTATTATTCTTGACTTGTTTAGTGTAAGATAGCTTAGATTATGTTTTTTTCCTTTCTCATGTCATAGATCTCGGGTTTACACCCTTTTTGATAACATATTCATCACAAAACACATGATATCACACACATACATGTATCAAATCACACATAGCATACATATACACATAGATCTACACATTTTATTGTATTCTCCCCCATAAAACTCATAAAAACCAAAAAGAAAGGGGTATGAAGCTCACCTTGAGTTGTGGTTTCGGTTTTGAAGAAGATTTGGAGAAGTTTGGTGCTATTTTCGACCCTAGCAAGTTCCTTGGATGGATCTCAAATTTAGTGGGTTCTAAGATGCAAGATCATGAATTTGAATGATTTAAGAGGTGATTTTTTTATGAAAAGGAGAAAGTTAGATCATAGATTTAAGAATGATCTTACCTTAGATGATAAATTTGTGGGGTAATCTCCTTGAAAAGCTTCCTAATCTCGAAAATTTGGTGAAGAAAAGAGAGAGTTTCTTTGAGAGAATTTTGAGTGAAGAGTGTGTGTGTGTGTTTGGGTTCGGCCGAGAGAAAAGGAGAGAGACGAGAGAAGTGAGAGCAATGAGATGGTGCATGGAGATATGGTTGCATGGAAAACCTCCATGTAAAAATGAGGTGGCAAGCATAAGTCAACCCTTCCTTTCCTTTGGGCTTGGGCCGAGAATGGAGGGGGAAAAGGAAAGAATTGCACCCTTAAATGCTTAAGCCCAATTTATAAATAATTTAGGTAATGCTTGGTCCAAATAATTCAAGAAATGATTTTTATGGCCTATTTAGGTTAATTGGATTTGTTATGGTCCAATAATGCCCATTAAAGTATTTTACTTAATTCTAGGCCCAATATGGCCCAAAATGTTAAAATAAATGAAAGTGGGTCCAATTAGAGCCCATTCATGAGTTCTAAGCCCAAGATAGTCCAATTGGAAGCTTATTGGTACATTGGGCCCAATAAGGAAATCCTAGTCCAAAATGGACTTAAACAAGGATTTCTAAGGTTTCCAATTATTTGTTGACTATTTGCAGTGTTTGTATGAAGTGTTTGATTGAAATTCTGTTGTTATTGAATAAGCATCTTACATCTTTTCACATTGTTGGTTCACATTTGTTATCATTGTTTAATGTTGACAAGGCATCAAAATTCCTAATTGTGACATTCTTGAAGAAGATAGAATCCAGGAAGTGCGATCATACCAGCACTAATTCACCGGATCCCATCAGAACTCTAAAGTTAAGCATGCATGGGCGAGAGTAGTACTAGCATGGGTGACATTTGGGAAGTCCTCGTGGTGCAGACCTTAACAGGACATCCATTAGAAATCATCACTCTCTGCCTCGCATAGATGAATCAGTTAACCAACTGCAAGGAACGACGTACCTTTCAAAAATGAACCTATGATCCAAATATCACCAGTTACGAGTGTTAGTGAAGGGTGTCCCAAGGACAATCTTCCAAATTCGATGCGGACACTACGAGTCCGTGGTGATACCTCTCGGATAGGACTAATAAACCCGTAGTATTCATGAACTTAATAAATAGGGTACGCCATTCTTACTTGGATCAGTTCGTCATTGTCTTTTTAAATGACTTACTTATCTACTCTCGTAGTAAGAAGGAAATCATAAAGAGAATTTAAAACAAACCTTGGAAACATTACGATCAGAGAAGCTTTACACGAAGTTCTCTAAAATACAAGTTTTTAGATTTGAAGAGTCGAATTCCTAAGACACATTACCAATAATGTGGGAATTCTTGAGGCATCTGCCAAAAATCAAAACCGTTGAGAATTTGTCAGTACCGAGGATGCCGAAAGGAATTCACCAAATTCTAGGTCTCGCTCACCTACTGTCGAGAGTTCATTCAGAACTCCTCGTAGACTTCGAAAGCTCTTATGACTTTGACTCAGAAGGGAGTGACCCTTGACTGGGAAGACAAGCAAGAGGAAGAAAACCTAGGAATTTCAAGTGAGAGGCCAAATCCTGTTTGGAAATCTCACTCTGGGAAGGCTTGCTACGCATCGGAAAGCGTGGTAAGCCAAATCTAGAATAGTTAGGACCTCCGAGATTCTTGCCAGAATCAGTCTCGTAACTCACAAACCCAACCTACACCGCGAGCTTACTAACGTACATTTTACCTTTCACTTCTCGAACTTGAAAACATACCTTTTCGTCAGGAATCTCGTAATCCCACTCGACGAGATCAAGATCAATGAGATCCTCGCCTTCGTGGAAGAACCGTAGTGACCCTGGACCGAGTGGTCAAGCGGACAAAGCAACACCTCTGCCCCTTAGTGAAGGTTCGTTGGGATACCAATCTAGGACCCGAATTCACTTATAAGCACGAGAACCAATCGATTAGGAAGTTTCCCCACCTCCTTGCTCGATTTTTCATACCTACTCCTTTACCTAAATTCTAATTTCGGGATGAAATTCCCTTTAATGGGGGGATGATGTGACAACCTGAAATTTTCGTTCGGTCAAACCCTAAAGTCAATCACTTTAAATTATAAGTCAAGTTCATTTTTATTTGTTGTTAGCAAATTTAAAGTTCGTTTGATTATTTTAATAATTATTCTTTAAACGCACGGGTGAAAGGAAGTGTCATCTCGAGTCTTGAAATTCCAAAACCGCAAGTACCACGTAGTTAGGAGATTCACGGCCAAACTTTTATGTTTGGGTCGTAAATCCTTCCAAAACCGTAAGCTCATGCCTTAAGCATGAGTTTACTCCCCAAAACACCTCATTTTGTTACTTGCAATCTGAAGACCAAACTCCAAACACTCTCAACTACCATCCCATCTTTCACCCGATTTCCCGAAAACATAAGTACTTCTTGGCTTGATTTGTTGTTATATCATAACAAATAGTGATTATACATAATTTCATCCATTCAATTGTTTATTTTCATTAGATCTTCAAAACACCAAGAACACACACTAGTGTTCTTGGACCTTAAACACCCAATCGAGCTCTGATCTTGTAAGTGCACTTGCTATAGCTTCTTGTATGCTTAGTATGACCCTTATAACACTTGAAAATCATCAAATAACACAAGAACAAAGGAGTTTACGGCCAAGGATGTTTTTGGGCCGTAAACCCCTTTTTAAGTGGTAAAATGGACATTAGTCCCTTCCTAAGCCTTGGATGCCAACCTTGAACCTTCCTAGAAGTGTTTAAGACCTTAAACAACAATCAAAACATGTCCCTAAGAGATTTTACAACCGTGAACACATAACAATATGGTCATTTGGCCATAAACTCCACAAGGTGGTCTTATTATGCCCCTAATGCTTTCCTAAGGCTTGGACTTGATCATTTGATGCCCAATCATGAATTGTAAGACCTCAAAACACAATTTGACACTTAGTACCATGCGTTTATGGCCCTAAACTCATGGGGAAATGGTCATGGGCCGCAAACTCCATAAAGGGGTGGTTCATGGGCCATAAACTCCAATGCTATGTCATACAACCCTTAGGTGCAACCCTTTGGTACCTATACCACTTGAATCAAAGTGTTTCCATGACCTAGGGTGTCTTAAATTGATTAATTAGTTATTAACTAACTAATTAGATTACATATATGTTTACTATATGATAACTAGGACCATTGTGTGTGTTCAAGTCCTCACTTGACACCTAGCACCTTGTCCGACCGAACAAACCACTCACTGCATGTGAGCTCATACCCCTTGAATTAACCTTTTAAATTTTTTTAAATGTTTATAAATACTTTATGGGGGGGGGGGGGAATACAAGTTAAATCATGATTATTTATTATATCAATCACATGTGATTAATAACTAGCATGCAAATGGATTTACTATACGTTAGCTGTTTTACCAAACAGATTTCTTCAAATGACTTTCTTAAACGTTTTTATATGTTTAAAACTCTTTATAAAACTACTTTATACACTGTATGTTTCTTTTCAAACTCTGTTACAAATGTATTTCACACAAAGGCTTCCTTTTTACATACACTGTTTATTCAAACAAAATACTTTCAAAACATTTTATAAACTGACATTAGGTCTAACTTTTCTTAGATATTAATCTTCTTCATAGGTTTTACAAAACTCCTTTTATGCTTTTATATTATCAAATGCATGCTCATATATGTATAGTTACATAAGTAATGTTTAAAGGACTTAGGAAGGCTAAACCGCTTTATTTCCTTTTCCCTGTTGGGATGTGGTCTAGTAGGGTATCGGTTATACGTCCGAATGTCGTCTAAATATTAGTTATATATCATGTAGACATAAAAGTGCCCTCAGTCGGTTTAGTACCTTTGGCTAGCAATGGTATACCTTCGTTGATACTTGTACATTTCTAGTAATTATTATAGGTATAGTTAGGAGATACTACTTGCTATTCCTATTACAAGGAATTACACCAGAGTCAGTTCATTCATGAGTCCATACAAATACATGTTGTTTGTAGGGATACACTTACTTGGATACACTTACTTGGATACAGTTACTTGGATACACTTGCAAGGATACTTTTACATAGATACCTTGTTAAAAGCATGCCTGTATATGTATAGTTATATAAATAACGTTTAAAGGACTTAGGAAGGCTAACCCGCTTTATTTCCTTTTCCCCGCTAGGATGTGGTCTGGTAGGGTATCGTGTATCCGTCTGAAGGTCGTTTAAATATCAGTTATATATCATGTGTAGATATATAGGCATAATAGTTCTAATTAGTCAGTTCAGTACCTTTGGCTAGCAAAGGTGTACGTTCATATACTCTGACATGGATACTTTTACATAGATAATATATGATGAGTTACTATTACATTTTATATGTAATTATTCTATTATATTATCCTCATTCTTATCTTTATTTTGTGATACAATCACATAATCGATTTGATAGATTGGACTTAATATCCTAGTACCAAAGGATACTTTGCGGGACTAATAGGTACATAGGTAAATGCACATCTACGGATGTCTACGGTTGATCCCATTACAGGTATACTTTAAGGGACTAACTATTCCTACACCAGCTGTTAGCTATAGAGGTAAATGTACATCTACTGATGTCTTCAGTTAACACTGTTAGTTATCCTAGTACAAAAGGATAATACCTGAGTTATTTATATTATTATTACCTTTATCTTGTGAGTCATTCACATAACCTATGACGTGAATTATATTTTCATATCCTAATACCAAAGGATATAATGTCTTCTATTAATAATAATAGTGGTACAGTCGGGTCTTGGTAGAAGACTACTTTCAAAACAGTCGGGTCTTGGTAGAAGACTACTTTCAAAACAGTTAGGTCTTGGTAGAAGATTTCATCTATACTAATAGGAATCATAGGGATTTATAAGATTTTTCAAACGCTTTCAATTACTGAAAAACATTTCCACACTTATACGAACTTTCTTTCAAAACAATGTCAAGACTTTCATTACAAGTTTTACAAATCAAAGACACATTAATACTAATGAATTCACCAACTTTTTGGTTGATACTCGCTTTCAAAATAACTTGTATTCTCAGGTCACAAATAGACAGGTACGACAACCAGGTTTGTGAAGACGGAGCACTCCAGACTTGTCTTATTCTGATTATTCATTTTATTGTTGTATATTATGAAAGAACACACTTGTAATTAAAATTATACTATTAATGCCATGGATAATGCTGTTGCTTGTTTACTACTTTACATTGTTGTGATACATATGTTAAATTGCCAAAGGAAGGGGAATTGGTTGCGAAGCTGCCAATTTACCAAAGGGTGTTAAAGTCAATAAGTTTGACTCTACTTCAGGTAAAGTCTACTATCTAACTCGGCTAAGTTTCTACTCTGAGATTCTTGATACATGATGTGACTGGGTCACAACGTGATGTTTTAAGAATCAAAGAAAAGTGAAGAAACTTAAAGAAAGAATATGTTGAATCTGATCGCGTATATGGATTTCTATCGCATAGTTTGTAGATCGGATTCTTGAGCTACTTCTTAGGAGTTATGAGATATTTCTTAGGAATAGATAACAACAAGTTTTCATATTGATTGTAAAAATAAGGTTTTCCGCAAAGTTTTTAAAAATAGAAGGAAATATTTGATTTTATTTATTTTATGTATCCTTACAATGGCGTTTGTGAAAAAATTGTTGCTTATATGATCCATTAATAGCAAGAGTGGAAATATGAAATTGATTCTTTCATTTGTGGTAATGTCTAAATTTACCAAATAAGGAAAGATCCTCATCACCGAAGTTTCAATTGGACCAGAACTTGGAATCATGTAAGTTGTATAGCGTGATGAATGAGAACTAACTACTTGTTCACATGGACGTGTGAGTCAGGTAACGGACTAAGGGATCGAGTTCACATTCTTATGCACTAATTAAGTCCACCACAAAAGATTGATAAGACTATTCATCATGATTTACTTAAGTTCAGTAAATATGGTTATACTTACAAGTTTAAGTATAATTCTGAAACATTGGAAAAGTTTCAATGTAAGGCAGAATGAATAAGAATAGTCAAATTAGGCAGAAAGATAAAAATTTCTCAAATCTGAAAAGATGGGAGAGTACTTTAGTATCAGTTTTTGTGATCATCTTAATGATTAAAAAACCATAGCACAATTAGTTCTCTAAGGAAATCTTAGTGCATTCTTATGACTAAGAAGAGGAATCTTGAATTGTTGAAATGTTTAAATCAAGAAGATGAATCATACTTCGTTCCAATACAAGTCTTAGAGTCATACTCTAAGATTGTAACTTGAGTGGCATGTCTTAGAGAAGGTTTAAAACACATGTCAAATGTAAGAGTAAAATTTTTCTAATCTTGTACATTTGAAATTGGTAAGTTGTGATGTTTTGGATAAAACAAAGACCAACTAACGCCAATTGTATGAAGTGTTTGTCTTGTTTAGAATCCACACTATCTCTTGAATATCTGACAAGAAAGTCTTATATGTCAAGAGGATAGTGGGAGTCTTAAAGGTCTTGAAAGTCTCAAGAACTAATCAAGAATAAAACTTGAAGCTCTTCACTAGCACACGACTTGAGGTTCATAACCTATCGTGTTAACATATTTTGTGCCCATTCCAATTGGCTTTGCATATGAGTTCTTAGAGTTCTCAATTGGTTGCACAACAACTTGGAAGCAATGGCAGACCCTTAAGTTGCCAAGTGGCAAGAAATTAAGATTGAGTTCAATCCATATGAGTTTGGATTTGTCATTATCCTTGTCTTGTGACTATGGTTTTGACAATTCACATGGATAAGAACACTTACACCATTAAATCTAAGTGGCATAAGGTTTCTCTCCGATTCATGAAAATGATGGTGAGGAAACACTTTCACTAAGTAGATTTTAGCTAGATAGAAATTGTGATATTTGCATTCTCAAAGTTGTTAATGGAGCGTGTGTGGTTTACCGACACACTAACATAGACTTGTGAAAAGTGGTAATGGTCTAAACAATCAAGACTATGATTATGGCATCCCTTTTCATAGTTCTTAAAATTGTTTAAACACACTTGTGAGCTATCTAAGATAAGGTGTATGATTATGATAAAGTTTTATCAAAGGAATCTAGTATCAAAAATCTGAACTTTGGTAAGAAAGTCAATAAAGTATTAATTTCTAGAAGTCCAGTTGATTTCAGAGTACATGTCAAAGCTAGTGGGATCATAAGTGTTATGCTAATAATCATGATATTAGTGGGAGCATGATAATTATGATAAGTATTGCAAGTTCGCAATGTTAATTATAGAAAACAAAAAGTTTCAATTGAGAAAGAGTTGTTTTGCTATAATTAAGGGAGAGGAAATTATACTTCATCTCAAATCTAAAAGATTAGATTGAGGTTTTAATCGTATTTAGTCAAGGATATATATGTGAATTTCATGTTGGAATGGCTCAACATAAGGAAATTCTGTATATGGGTCTATTATTTGTGTTCTCAATTTCGATTACGATTACGGCATCCGTTTTCATAATCTTAATTATGAGAACTTGGCAAATAGAAATGGAAATGTTATAGCAAAATATTGGTTTAGTCTTTATGTGAGACGTCATGAATCATGTCCCATATGCTTCCGATATAAGATCTATTACAGGTGCTATATTTATCCTTTCTAAAATTTTCCAAATGCCTGGTGCATTAAGAAGGGAAAAGGTCGAGAATTGGATATAACTAAAAGGATTAAACAATTTTCGAAGACAATCTAAGGTTTAATAAGATTGGTTACTCAAGGAAAGTTGGAAGTATAGTGATAATTCTGGAAGGACCATATTGACATAATATGTAAGGAAGCAACTCTTGTTCAGAAGTGATATTCAAAATGGAATCTGGAAATGTTTCAAAGTTAGAAATTATTCAATATGTGTAAGATTAGGAAACTTAATTCAAGAAGGATGTTTCAAGGAGCTGATCTCCTTTTGTCAAGTCTTTCTGAATTTGTGCATAATCATTACAAGAGGATCAATGCATATAAGTTTAGAATCTAACAGATTTAAGTAAATGGAATGAATATGGAATTCTTGCATTTGCAGTAAGGATTTGGGACTGTGAAAAGAGGATCATTGGAGTTATGTTCAATTGATCCATTTCACAAAGTAAAGATCATAGACAAACATAGTATGCATACTTGGTGTATGGCATGACTAGTGTTTAGAAAACATAGTGTACATGCTTGGAGCATGGGATAACTATTGTTTTAAATTCAAGAATAAAGTTGATAGTTGAAATAGTATACAATGAATAATGTGTAATCATATGGTGATAAATAAAAGGTGTTTTATTTATGTTCATAGGTTTTGATACCATATCGGATTCAATTATTATTGTGTTTCACTTTGCATGTTTTAACTTCCAGAATAACTAGGTCATTGTTCTGGATGACTAAGTTATTCAAACCATCCACAGTCGGTCATATGTTCGAAGTAGATATGAATTAAGATTGTCATTGGTTGGCTTGTAGAGGTCTAAGATGTTGGACAAAGGGCTACAACACTCATGATTGCTCATAAGTTCTGAGTATTGGATTCAACCCGCGCTCATTGGAATCACTTCATAGATTTTATCACGAGTGATCATGAGACGATAATATATTATATTCTTCAAACCTAGAGATATGAGTTGTTACTATGAGTTGGTTGTACATTGAGTGCACGAAAACGCATTCGGTGACTGCCTTTGTGTATGATTCAACAAGTAGTAGAATAAGCCATATGAGTCGAAGCTTATCCATTCCTTTTACCTTCGGGAAAAAAGCGATATCTGTGGTCCCATCGATGATTTGGTGTTCACAAATGTAAGTGCTCGGTCGGGCCTGGACTGATTTGATTTGTTCAATTAGTTAGTCGTCATAAATCGGAAATCGGGAAACAACAAATGGACAGAGAGAATGATTATAATCCATGTCTCAGTCCATATGATATATAGAATGGAGGAATATATGATCCCTTATCTAATGGACAAGTCATTGACAAAGGTCAGAGATCATCGGCAAGGTTAGAGTTCGACAGAAGCTTTTGAGAGCTACGATTGCTAGTCGGTTCTTGAAGTCATACATGCAATAATAGTTTTAGACTTATCCAAGTGGGAGACTGTTGGATTAATGTCTATGTCCATAACTATAATTGGTAAGACTTGACCTGACCCGACATGGTTCATTTGGGTTGCATGTCATCATGCATTTGGATAGACTATAATGGGAGAAATAACACTTAAGGTTGGTTAATATATTATAAGTTCTAATATATTAATAAGGTTATTTAATTAGTATTGATGAAGAATTAATTTGGATTTAATTAAGTGATCAAAAGGAGACTAATTAAATATATGGGTTGATTGGATAAATCATTCATTCTTATATATGTGGGCTTGTGATCAAAGATTCCTTATGTTGGACTAAGTCCATGGGGTGACCCATGGATACTCCATGGAGGTTAAATTCCATGGAGCTTAAGGAATGGGTAAAGTTATGAGTTACATGGTGTAACCCTAATAGCCACCATATAAAAGAATCCCATGGATCAAGAAATCGGTCACTATGTGTGAGAATGAAGGGTTAGCTGATTTCATGAAGTGTGTATGTTCTCTCTAATCTATTCCAAGTGTATTTGGTGTTGTGTGAACCATTTGAGGTGTGAAACTTGGGGCACTAGGCACTCAAGCTTCATGAAGACATTCTACATCAAAGACGTATGTAATTCTAACTTGTTATATTTCATGTGAATCAAAGTTTTGTATGCTAGTAAGTATAATACCTTGGATGTTCATATTTGCATGTATAATAGAGAAAACATAGATCCAAGGTATTTAGGGTTGCATGTACAATTAGGAGTGTTAGAATGCTCAAAACTTAACTCCAACTCACCCATTCCTCAACATAGATGGCTACTCGACCGCCTTCCTTCCTGACGGGGATGCGAAACCTATCCAAGTTCACACTTATTTATGCTCCTGAATGCCTAACCAATTATCCCCCTGTTAGATTCGACTAAGTGTTCATGGCACGTGATAATTGTTGGATTCCCAATCCTTATTAGTTACTAATAACTCACTAATGAAAATCTGTGTTACCAATGCTAGAGATCAATTATCAGTCCAACCTGAAGATCACCCATCTTCTGAAATCTTAAAGAGTACCCTTGAAATCTGGTCCAGCTTGACACCACAGTCCACCTCCCATGCTGATCACTGGAGTCCTTAATCTTCACCCTGGATGACGAATACTTGTCTCCACCTCCAATCTTGCAGCACCACTAAACTTTCACCGAACACAGCCCATGAGAATACCATTCTCTTGAACATCCCACGACCGACCACTTATGTATTGAATACTTGAAACTGACGCTACCATCTTCATGCTACCAGTCTTTTCCTAGCAATGGTAGTTCCTTGAACTCCAAAGTTCTCCCATAGATATTTGCCGATCGTATCAAAGCAGATGGTGAAACTAATGGGTTTTATGCTATACATGAATCCTATGGTGCACATGCAAAACCCTAAAATTTGGATCTAGGTTTATCTATTTGTACGTGTAAAAATCACCCGAAGCTCTCAATCCCTAGATCTAGCATACTATGAACGAAATTAGGGTTTAGATATTACCTTTCATTGTTAAGTAGTAATAACAATCTATTCCTTCTTGTAATTGGATTCAGAATGCTTAGTGCCTCAAGTGTTGCACCTCTAATGGAATGACAAACACCACTAGCAATAAGGATGAAGGAAGAGAAGAGGAGAGGCACCCAAAAACATCTAGAAACCCTAAAGTAAATCTTAGCCATGTTTTTGGGGCCTAGGGTGTCTTTAAATTGGTAGGCTTAAGCCTAATAAGGAAACCCTAATATGACTGCTTAAGCCCTAAGCAACCCATGGACTCCCTTTAGAATACCTTTTGGACGAAAATCATATGGGATTCCCATGGATTTCGTCCAACTTATATTCCAAGGTGATCCATAGCCCAATTGCAATTATCTTATAATTACAATTTCAGTCCCCCTAAGTTTAACTAATCTCTTTTAGCCACGAAAATAGTTCTTAATTAATTCTTGACTAATATTAAATAAACAATATGATTTCTCCTTTAATATATTATTCTCATAATATATTAATACATCATAATTAATCCTCTCTCTCTCTGTAATTTCATCCTACAAGTTGTTATGGTGAAGGCAACCCAAAAGGACCATGCTCATAATCGCGTCAAGTACATAAATAGTTATGAACTTAGACACTAATCCAATAGTCTCCCACTTGGATAAGTCTAATAACTATTTTGCATGACTTTAGAACCTGATTCGCAATTGTAGCTTTCAAAATCCACTATCAACTTTGATCTTATCAGATACGTGTGTCCTTTAGATAAGGGATCATATATTCATCCATTCTAGATATTGTATAGACTGAGACATGGATTAAATCATTCTCTCTGTTTATAAGTTGTTTCCTGATTTCCGATTTATGACGACCATGACTAATTGGACAAATCAAATCAGTCCCGGCTTGGCCAAGCACTTTAGGTGTCATCATTAAATCATCGAGGTGCCCAAAGATATCACTTTTATCCCACTTTGGGTAAAAGGAATGGATAAACTTCGACACAAATGCTCGCTTTCTCTTACTCATCAAATCACATACAACAATATGTTTTATTACACCAAGTTACTGGTGCGTTTACATATTCTCAATGTGCAACCGAATCATAATTACAACTTACATTCCTCGATTTCAAGAAATATACAATAATATCGTCTCACTAATCACCCGTGATAAAATTCATGAAGTGATTAAAGTGAGTGTGGGTTTAATATAATACTCTAATCTTATCAAAGCACACATGAACTCTGCAACAAACTTGTGTTATGTTTAAACACTTTAGACAATCTACAGATAGATTCATGACGGTCTTCCTTCATACTTACTTCCAATGCATGATAGACTGTGGAGGTTCGAATAACCCAGTTATTCTGGAAGTCAAAACATGCAAAATGAAACACAATAATAATACTTAATCCTATATGGTCTCAAAACTTTTAAGTATAAATAAAAAACCTTTTAATTATTCACCATATTGATTACTCATTGTTCATCGTACAATGTTTCATATAATCAACTTGACACTTGAATTATATGAATAGTTGTCCCATGCCCCATGCATGCACACTATGTTTACCTATGGTCTTTACTTTGTCAAATATATCAATTAAAAAACTTTTCTGATGAAACTCATTTCACAATTCCCAATCCTTATCACTAGAGTAAGAATACCAAATTCTTGACCCTTTTAAAATATGTCAGATTCTAAAATTTTATACAATGATCCTTTTGTAATGTCACAGCATAAAGTCACCAAGACTCGGCCAATGAAAATACAAAGTACTCTATTGGAGATTGTTACAAGACAATTCCATAGTCGTGAAGTCTCACATTCAAACTTCATTCCTTTGAACATCCTTCTTGCATAAAAGTTTCTAATCTAGACATATTTCTTAATATCCAACTCCCATTTATGGAAACATTTCCATATTTTCCATGTGACAATTCATTCTAAATAGAATTTTATCTATTCATAATAATGTCAACATGGTCCTTCCTTTACTATACTTCCAACTACTCACAATCGACAAATCCTTAGCGAACCTCAGATCGTCCTTTGACAGTTTTTCAATTATTTAGCCAAATTCGGTTCTAGTCCCTTTTCCCTCTTAATGCCCTAGGCATTTGGAAAATTTTAGAAGGGTTAAATATTATAGCATACGCAATCAATCTTATACCTGAAGCATATGGGACACGATTCATAATACTCACAGAAAGACATGATACTTTGTCAATCTTCTGCCATAAGATTTTATGTGTCATGTTCTCACAATTCAAACTATGAAGAGGGATGTCGTAATCATAATTGAATTTCGAGAATGAACTATGTATCCTTGACTAAATTTTATTAAAATTTCTTGATCTAAGGTTTTAGATTTTGAAATGAAGTATAATATTCTCTCCCTTAATTAGAGAAAAACAATTTTTCAACCCTTGAAACTGTGGAAAGTGAAACTTTGTTTTCTATAATTAATATTGCTAACTTGCAATACTTAAAATAATAATCATGCTCCCACTAACATGATGATTATCTCCTTACCAACATAACACTTATGCTCCCACTAGCTTTGACATGTATTCATAAAATAGGTGAACTTCTAGAAAAACAATGCTTATTGAATTTCTTAAGTTCATATTTCTAATATTGGATGCTTCGATAAGCTTTTATCTAAGCTTCTTAAACTCATAAACCTTTCCTTAAATTTCTCACATGTGCATCTAAACAATTCATAACTTATATCAATAAGTCCCAAGATGTATAGATCAATTTCCAAATATCACAATTCCAACTATGAAAAGGGATACCATAATCATAATCGAATTTGAGAATGCAATTTTTCACAAATGCTATCTCCTTAAAATATCTCTTAGTGAAAGCATTTCCTCACAATCATTTTCATGAATGGAGAGAAACCTTATGAAACTTAGATTTATCTGGTGTATGTGTTCCTATCCATATGAATTTTTCATAACCATAATCATAGGATAATGTTTGTGACAAATCCAACTCTTATGGAGTGAACTTGTTCAGTCTTGATTTCTTACCTCTTGGTAGCACGAATGCCCACCATCGCTTCCGGGTTGTCAAGAAGATCACCCCTTCCTATCAATGTACTTTCCATTGATCAGGGTGCCTTGCCTTTATGCATTCAATTGAGAACTCATAGACCTCATATGCATAGTTGACTTAAACTGGAATGACACAGAAACAAAATTATGTCAACATGATAGGTTGAAAACCTCAAGTCATGTGCTAGTGATTAACTATTGGTTTATTCCTTATTTGTTCTTGAACTTTTCAAGACAATTGAGACTCCCACTGACCTCTTGATATATAAGATTATCTTGTCAAGAAACTTTCCTTGACAAAATAAATATTCAAGAGTTAGTGTGAAATCCTATCAAGACTAAGACTTCACTTAATTAGCTCTAGCTAGTCTTTGTCTTCTTGAAGACATCACAACTTACCAATTTTAAATGTGTAGGAATAAGAAAACTTTCCTTATTCCACATTTGATAAGTGTTACAAACCAACTAAATATGTGTCACTGAATTTCGTAATCTTAACTCTAAGACTCGATATTGGAACAAAGTCTGATTGATTTTTTGATCTAACCATTTCAACAATATCGATTCCTCTTCTTAGCCATACAAATGCACTAAGATTTATTTAGAGGATCAATTAAGATATGGTTCTTAATCATTAAGACGATCATAAAACATGATAAAAAGTACTCTCCCTACTTCTTAAAATGGAGAAACTTTTATATTTCTTCCTAATTTATTCTTATTATTCGTTCTGCCTTTCATTGAGACATTTCCTATGATGCAGAATTATACTTTACCTTGTAAACATAATCACATTTACCAAGCTTTTGGTAAATCATGACGAATCTCTTATCTTTCTTTGTGGTAGACTCGACTAGTGCACAACATTGCTAACTTGATATCTTAGTCCTTCACTTGACTCTTTGTCAATGAATTAGTCTTAAATCCCCAAATATAAAGTTTCTCATTCATCATACAAACCAAGTTGTATGATTCCAAGTTTCTGTCCAATTGAAACTTGGGCGATGAGAATCTTTCCTAATTTGGAAAATTCTTGACATTTCCACAAATAACATAATTAAGAATCGAATCCATCATTGCTAATAATAGAAACATTCAAACATCAATTTTTTCATACACACCATTGCAAGGATAAATAAATAAGATAAACTCAAAAGTTATTTTATTGCGGAAAAATTTGTCCTTACAATGTAGTTCAACAGAAAACTGTGGTATTACATATTTCTTAGCAATCTATCCTAAATCTAAACTAGCAGCTCAAAAATCCGATCTTTGAATCCATGCGATCGAAATCCATTTCTTCATGATCAGATTCAGCACGTTTCTTCCTTAAGCTTCCTTTCTTTTCTTCGATCCTACAAAACATCAAAATGCGATCTTATCACATCATGTGTCAAGAATCAAAAATAGGAACTTATAGAGTTAGTTAGTGGATTTTACCTGAATTAGAGTATGTTTTGACTCTCCCATCTCTTAGATCTCTTAGGTAGTCAGGTCAGCTTCATCTCCAATGCCCCTTCTTTTGGCAATAAAAACAAATGGACTCCTTTGGCACATAACAAGGAACAATCTCAGCCTTTTCTGGACTTCCAATGTAGCCATTGTCCAATGAAGTTTGGGAGTTCGATTGACCAATCAATTTTGCTTAACCAGTGCGCCAAATCATAGCCGATTCAGCAGCAATGAGCAAATAGGTTAAGTCGACGAGGGTCATGTTGTGAACCATCATATAGTACTCTCTTATGAACTTACTATACAAATCAAGAAGTGACTGAAGAACCTAGTCAACAACCAACATCTCTGATATACTGATACCTAACATCCTTAACCTATCAATGTGTGACTTCATCTCTAAGATGTGTGCACACACAGGTTTCCCATCTTCATGCTTACTTGCCAAAAGGGATTCAGTGAGCTTGAAATTTTCAAGCCTTCGATCATGTGGGTTAGGGAGAACAATAGGCAGAGGTGGAGGAAGTGAAGCATGAACTCGAGTTCCTCGATCATATCATGGAATATCATCTTCATTTGGAAAGCTTGTTCCAAGGGATTTGGGAAGACCATAGTTAGATTCAGACAGCTACAAAATGGGAGAAAATTCAATTCAGTTGATTGAGTCCTTAATAAAACACCCAAATGAGATATTAAGGCTATGACCCAACACAATGTACTACAACATGTAAGAGGGATGCCGTAATCTAGTTGCAGAACATTTGAAGGTAGGTAAATGACGATTTACCAATTTCCACCATGAAAAATAAAAAGGATTTTAAGTTTTAGATGAATTGAAACTCCTAGATCTTTAGAGATTCATTGAACTTTTCAATGGCATTTTTAATCTCGATTATGCCCTTCATTTATGACTGGGATGTAGAGGATCACAAATAAGGTGTGAATAACCATGCGAATGTACTTGGTGCACCCATGTAACCATCACTTAATCAATATGCCGGTTAACCACACATGCTTCATTGATCTATGACAACCATCAATTCACCCTTCACTACCAATGCCAATCCCAAATTAGTATGGTGGTTATCCACACACGCCCCACTAACGTTTCGGCAAGGGTACAAAGTGTAATTCCATGGACTAGCATACAATTTCACATTTTGCCTAAAGTAACTAAGATTTGGGAATTTTATAAAAGCGTTTAGTTACTTTGTTTTCATTATATTTATAACGGAAGGTTCTCTACTATCCTACTCGTTCAGCTAACGGCCTTCCACTGGTCAAGAGTGCGGTGGGTAAGAGTGGATACTCAATGGAGATCATTTTACAGGCCGCTTCCTTAAACACCCCTTATAGAGCACCTTTATGAATTAGGCCTACTAACGATAAGACTGACTATTTACTCATACATATATAATATTAGACATTTAATTTTATATATAGTATAAGGGTGTATTTTATACTTTTAAAATACTAGGTGGTCTAATTCAATAAATTATACTTTTAATTTAATTAAATGTAAACCAAAACTTTATGGATTTATCAACTCTCTATTAATTATACACTTAATTAATTTAATAAAACCATAAGGGTGTAATTTGAACTTTTTAAAGTAATAGGTTTTAGAACTTGATATTTCAAAATCAAACTTTTAATCAAATTTTAAATTCCAAAACTTGAGGGCAAGTTTTAAATTTTTTCAAAACACTAGGGTTTAGAATTTAAATATTTCAAAATTAAACTTTTAATCAAAATTAAATTACAAAACATGAGGGCAAGTTTTGAAACTTTTTAAAACTATATAGATCAAATTCCAAATAATTAAATTAATCAAATAATTCGAATTATCAAAATTTGACCTAATTTAATTTTTTTTCACAAGATAATTCAAATCAAAATTACAAATAATCAATCTTTATCTAATAAAACAAATAATTATCTTAATTTTGACACTCATCCATTAATTTGATTAGGATATCAATTACCATAACAGAAATCTAATTTTTATTTAAATAAAGCAATTTATGGTAATTATCCAAAGCAAATGAACTTAAAATTTTCGAAATCATGCTGTCAGATTGGGTTCACGACATGAACAACATTTTCACGACATGAACAGCATTTTCACGATGTGAAACTAATTAAATTAAAAAAAAAAAAAAAAAAAAAAAAAAAAAAAAAAAAAAAAACACGAAAATTTTCAGCAATGAACGAAAAAACTTTGCATCAAATACATTAGAATAAAACATCTTAGGCTATAATATCACTAATGGGTTTTATGCTATATATCAATCCTATGGTGCACATGCAAAACCCTAAAATTTGGATCTAGGTTTATCTAATTGTACATGCAAATATCATCCAAAGCTCTCAAACTCTAGATCTAGCATACTATGAACGAAATTAGGGTTTAGATATTACCTTTGATTGCTATGTAGCAATAACAATCTATTCCTTCTTGTAATTTGCTTCAGAAAGCTTAGTGCCTCAAGTGTTGCACCTCTAATGGAGAAACAAACACCACTAGCAATAAGGATGAAGGAGGGGAATAGGAGAGGCACCCAAAAACGTCTAGAAACCCTAAAGGAACTCTTAGCCACGTTTTTGGGGCTTAAGGGGTCTTTAAATAGGTAGGCTATTAGGGTTATCAATCAAGGACACCCTAATATGACTGCTTAAGCCCTAAGCAGCCCATGGACTCCCTTTAGAATACCTTTTGGACGAAAATCATATGGGCTTCCCATAGATTTCGTCCAACCTATATTCCAAGGTGATCCATAGCCCAAGTGCAATTATCTTATAATTACAATTCCAGTCCCCTCGGTTTAATTAATCTCTTTTAGCCACAAAATTAATTCTTAATTAATTATTAACTAATATTAAATAAACAATATGATTTCTCCTTTAATATATTATTCTCATAATATATTAATAAATCATAATTAATCCTCCCTCTCCATAATTTCATCCTACAAGTTGCTATGGTGAAGGCAACCAAAAATGACCATGCTCATAATTGGGTCAAGTAAATACCAAAATAGTTAAGAACATAGACATTGATCCAACAGAAACCACCAAATCCTATCGTTACGGGTGATCTAGCTTGGTGAAATTATCCCCAAGCCTTCCATACAATACCCCAGACTGATCTCTACTACGAATCGTGGGGATGTTGAACACCCTGGTGCAGCAAGAGGGAACAACCTTTTACTAATCATTCAACAATTCACGGTATGCAATTGGTATATGAAATTCCTTGAAAAATACAATCTAAATACAAGCAGGGAGATAACTCATACATACTCTTATACAAGACCAAGGCAAGAACAATCGTAATACGGTAGAATCAAAAAGAGCATTTGATACATACATGAACATTTCCTGCCATAATCCAGATCTCTCATATATATCACTGCAATGTCCGATTACTCTCGGTTGGGGATCCTGTCCTAGCCTCTTGTCCATCAGTGATATGCAAAGTGTCTGGAGAAAACGTGGTTACTTCCCCTCCCCTCCTTGTCGGGAAGCTGACATTCTTGTGGCCTACCCGATCGCAGTGAAAACATAATGGTCTTGCCCCCCTGAGAACAATCTCTACTGACATGATCAATCCCACCACACTTGTAGCAACCTAAACCTCTGGAACGAAAAGACCCCTTGTGAAGTTTCCCGCATGTGCTGAACTGACTTTAGCCCTACCGGCCCACCAATCACTGAGCTGAAGTCTTAGGCCTCTTACCAGGACCCTCCAAAGTATGCTTTTGATCTGACCTCCTCTTCTCAGTGTGATCCAAATTAGTCTCGTATCCCCGAACTCCGGAAGTCATATCCTTCAGGGCCTGACGCCCTATCACACAAGTTTGCTCACTCGCCAATGACTGAGCTATAACAACTGGAACATTATCTGCCCTAAACCGGGTCACAAACTCCTCCAAAGACATAGTCTCTAATTCGGAAAGCGCAATAGACCGCACAATCAATTCCCAACAACTCCTTGCCGCCCGATACAGGAGACCCAAGGCAAACCGAACCTTGGCTCCTATGGGGTAGGGATTAGTGTGGAAAACACCTTCCATCTCCTCAATCCAGCACGAACTCAAAACCTTGACAATCCTTCCCCCGACTGGCTCACCATCTGAGCCGAGACTGAATCTTGAACCATAACCATCTCCCAAACTGCTCATATCTGAACTAAAAACCACAAAACCTCTGGTCAGATATACTCAAGGATACTCCTCCAGAAGCTTCTCAAATTCTCGAAGGCTCTCACCGATTCGAGTATGGATTTTGTGCTCTTAGTAGTACTGGCCCAATACTACCTTCCACACCTATCCATACTTTCCTCAGCAATCTTCCCGAATAAGCTAAGTCATTTCCTCAAACTGATCCACCCAAGTCTCACTAAACCTCACAACTAACCCACTGAAGCATATCTTAGGCTTTCCTAGGTTCCCGAACCCACCCACTCCTCAGTTGCTGAAAGATTCCCAGTAATGTCAACTAGTTATCTTGTGAATATAGCCATATGTAGCAGAGATTAGATAATCCTTCAAGTAAAATACTCATCCCTAGAACGGTTGGACTCATACAAGAGTTGTGTGATAGGGTCAAATATATCACTCTGAGATTATCCAGCTTGTGCCACATGTGACTTAGCATGTTCACTTGGTAGCTAACTCACATTACCAAGAGTCCCACAAAGCACAAAGAAAGCAAAATTCGGATAATGGAAACTCTAACCAACATACTCCAATCAAACTATCCTCTAATCAGGAATTTGTACTAGCATACAATACTAAGGCTCATATAATCCGGCATAACCTAAAGAAGCTATCCTATCACTAACTGATCAGTACTAGCATGCAAGTCTACAAGCACATACAATAGGCATATAAGACATCCTTCCTAGATCCTTAGCCCTAATTTAGCATGCATTTCTCATAACCATATCATATCATAACATGTATGGGTATCTTGGGGAAAACTTACTTGAGCTCGGCTGATTGCATGCATCACACAACTTGTTCTTTTCAAAGTTCTCTTTCTCTTTTCAAATTCTTTTCAAAATTCACTTTAGAAAATGATTTATCTTTTCAAACTTTTCATATCAGGTCCTCAGTTTGAGTCCAGACACACCCGAGAATGTGCCCAAATCCCTCAAACCAAGGCTTTGATACCAAGTTGTAACATCCTAAAATTTGAGACCAAAAATTTCATTTTTAATTAGGTTTGTTTAAGGCCAATAGTACAGGAAAACATTTATAATAACATATCATGTCAAAACCAGTACGTCAATAATCGAAGCATGTCATCATAAACAATATCAGAGTATATTCCTAAAGATCTCATGTGTGGAAAATATAGTGTGATGCGCTGCGATCGCCGATTCCTTTCCTTGAAAACAAAGTACTTGAACCCAAAATTGAGAATCATAACCACGAAGCTTAGCGAGTTCCCCCATCATAGCACATACCACATAACACATATCATACATACTACCAGGAAATTTTGGGGTGCCCGACCTATCCTATCCGGCCATTCTGGCGTGCCGACCTACCTTGTCTGGCCATTATGGGGCGCCGACCTACCCATGTCAAGCAGTTCTGGGGTGCTGGCCTACCTATGTCAAGATATTATGGGGTGCTAACCTACCCTTCGGTCCTACGAATCGAACTCCACAGACTATTTCACCCCTACTACTACTTCCACACATATCTTAACATATTCATACTGTAAGACATATTTGGGGTGCCCAACCTACCCTTCAGTCCTAACAACCGCACATGGGGACAATTCCCCCCCTACTACCACTATCACATATAACATATCATGTTAGCACATAAACATACCATGTAGTAGCAAACCAGACATTTATCACAAAGACAATCATCTTAACTATAATCAACTACTAGTAGGTCGGCCTTGGTGCCTTAGACCCACTTCTACTGGAAGGTAACTCACCTCATACTGCGGAAGTCCATTGCAAGAAATCCTTACTATTGTCTGGCGACTCCTCAGGATATCAATATCATAATACCACCCAATTAGCAATTGGGTCCTAAACCATGATCCATAATCCATACTTGGGGTCAAATGACCATTTCACCCCCAACCCATCGAGGTCCATACTATATAATCCATGAAGGCCCATTAATGGCCCAAGTCTAAAACCAAACAAGCCCAAAGCTCCAAAATCCATAAAGGTCCACCAATGGCCCACTAGTGGGCTAATTTTCCAAATGGGGCCCAAATCTTTACATGGGCCCCACCCTAAGCCCAATAATCTATTTCATTCTGAACATACATCCATAACCCAATTAATAGCCCAAACCCAAAATGGCCCACTAGGCCTACAAAGGCCCAAATCTATCTTGGACCTAACCCAAGAAGGCCTAATTTACGAAAAGGCCTGAATTACTAAATGGGCTACCCTAGATAACTCCTGGTCCGTGGTCCAAGGCCCAAGAGGACAACAAAACAAAGTGAGTCAACCTGACCGAGTACGCCCTGCGTACCCAGATGGTATGCCAAGCGTACGCACTTTGGGCCAGTACGAGCAGGGTACCAGACGTACGCTCATCGTACTCCTCTGAAGGCCACCCCTCTCCAAATAAGCACTTAATCACTTCATCCCTTTCTCCAACTCTCCAATGTAACCCCTATAGGTGACTTTTCAAGTCAAGTTGGCAACTTTACTAACATGCATGGCTTAATCGGACTCTAGAGCTCAAAAGAGCTTAATGGATGGTGTTAACTCATACTTGGGCTCAAACACTTCACAAAGCTTGCACCTTTATGAGAGAGGGGACCTTAGAATGTCCAGATCTACAAGTTTGAGACCCTAAAACGACCCTAGCTCACCAAGACCAAGAAAAAGGCTAAAAATGGCCAAAACTAACCCCAAAGAGGAGCTATGAAATGGAATGTCAAGATCATAACTTTATACCTCCAATGGGTTGAAAAATATGAGAACTCTCTAGATCAACAAGCTCCCTTCCAAGATCAACATTTGGACACCACCTTCTCTTCTTGAATACACTAAAAGTCTTCTTTCATGCTCCGGTCTTCATCTAAGGTCATTTAGGGTTTCATGGTTGTGAAAAGGGGTGGAGGTTGATCTAAGATGACCTAGGGAAGGATATAATGTGGCTTATATATGGAACAAGTAGAGGAATTAGGGTTTTGGTCTGAAGATAGTGTGCCTCGTGTACCTCCTTGTACCCCCCGGCGTACTCATGAACTACCCACGACAATACTCCTTTATACGATGGGCATACTCTAGCTGTGACAAACCGAAAATTTTTGATCTTGTAAAGTCAATCCAATCAACCAAAATTCACACTTAATTGTATTTCCTTTTATCCTTTTTAAGGGTCATTCTAATGAGTTCTAAGCCTAGTACACTTAATGCATTGAGTGTTAGGATGTTATAGCTCGAGATCAGAAGGCTGCACCGGAACCAGAAAGCCAACCACATGGCGTTTACGGTCGTAAACTCTATTCACGACCATAAATACCCTCTAGCCATGAACTACCCCTATATAAGAGAGTTTTCTTCATTTTCCTTCATTTCTCGAAGTCTTGGATACAAACTACCCTTTCTCTCTCAAGTATCATCAAGTGAAAGCTCTTATTTCACTCTTAAAACGTAAGCATCTCATCCTTTACTTCTTCATGCTTAACAACCCCTTTCTTCTAGCCTTTAATTCATCACTTTTCCTTCAAGATGTTCAAGTCTTCATCTTTTCACCAAGAACACACACTTGTTTTTGATGGCTGTGAACACCCTAAAGACCTCCAAAGTGTGAGTATCTCTTCTATCATATTATTATCCATTAGAATCTCTTGTACCCTCATAAGATAAACACCCTATAAGCATGAATCAAGAACCAAAATGCATCATTTCGGAGAATTTACGGTCATAAACTCCCGTTAGCCATAAACACATCCTTCTTGTGGCCGTAAACTCCCTTTCATACAATCACATGTGATTGTAACACTTACTTACAAGTGTTTCCTAGTCCATAAGGTTGTTTCCCTTCATGTTAGTGGTGTTAAACACTAATTATATACACATGTATCCATATCTTTCAATTAGGACTTGTTTCTGTCTTGGGACTTCATTCGTGGAACTTCTCATCCTTACACGAATCTTCAATTGAATCACCTACATAAGGTGAGTTCATACCCCTATAATCAATCTTTTAAATGTTTTAAACGCTTTTAAGGGGGGGGGGGGGGGGCGAATACAAGTTGAACACAATGATATTGTGTAAATGTTATTTGTAAAAACCATCACTTTAAAGGATTTCTTATGCTTCTATTAGTTATCAAATCAATTCAAAAAATCTTTTAAAGTTACGTTACTTTGTTGTTTATAAAACTCCGTTTTTAAAGTACAAACATAACTCAGTAGATAATCGAGTCTTTTCTACAAATTAGAGACATTTCAAAATAAACATACTAGTAAACTATAATAGATATAGTTAAGGGGTTCAAAACATACAATAACAAGAACAGAAGGAACATACGATAACAAGAACAAGATAACATTATTGTAAGACTACTTCACGACTTAGCAATATTCATGTTAGGTCGTGTTTTGTAAGATGAGTCTCCTGGAGGGAGAGCATGAGTTTGTGTATAGAGTTATACGGGATTGACACCCCACACCTTGTTGCTAGCTACAGTGGGACTTGCAACTCTACGGGTGACAAATGTCACATCAGTTTCGGCGCCAATTGGTCATCGTGTTAAATACTTGTCGATTAGTATGGTTACAACCACATCACATCTTAACCTTAAATAATAAACTGGTTTTTAATGTTGTTAGTATTTCAGTAGTTACTTTATACAACATTACTAAATACTTTCATTTTACCATTACATTCATATAGTGATCTTCTCACATAAAAGGTAATGACAACTATTTTTTAATAATGATAGCCTTAAACTTGGGAAAACTTACATAATTACAAAAGACAAACAGAATAGTCGAGTATTAGTACAATTAGTTAGAAAAGGGTCCTATAATGCTAACTTTATGATTCCTTGGTAGATACATCAGGGATATATATTTATATGGTCCTATAGATAGTAGAATGTGTGCTTTCCGCTTCATTTCCCGTTCATTGTTTGGTTATGGGCTTAGAGCATATTCATCCAGTCTACTATCTATTCGATCTTAGCTATATATATATATATATATATATATATATATATATATATATATATATATATATATATATATATATATATATATATATTCCGTATACACCTAGTAATCATAAGGAGTACCACGTATGGGTCAAGTCATAACATACAAATTCAATACACCATTTTCTAGTACAAAAACATACTTTTAAGATAGAACATTTAGTAGGCTAAACTAGAAACATATCAGTAAAAGGGTTTAATTCATTTTATTAAACTAGTATAACGTAAAGGACCTTTATTGATTAATTCTATAATACCTTAGTTTATACATCAGGGTTATATATAATTAATCTCTGATAGGCAGTTGGATGTGTGTTTTCCGCCTTACTTCATGTTCCTTGTTTGGTTGTTGGCTTAGGGCAGAATTACCCTTTGAACTGTCTGTTCAACATTAGATTATATATAGCTTGTATAAACTAAGTGATTATAGAAGGAACTATTGTGGTTACTATTTTTACTAAAAGAAATATATGAATTTATTAAAGAATGTTTTCTTCAAATATAAAGAACTATTACAGTTAACTTCATAAGTACCAAATGAATACACCAGGGTTATATACAGTGAAGATCTAACAAACAATGGGATGTGTGACTTCCGCCTCATTACCTGTTCCTTGTTTAGTGGTGGGCTTAGGGCAGATTCACACAATCGATTTTCTGTTTACTCAAAACTGTATGTAACTTGTATCCATTAAGTACACACGAAAGGAATTGTAGAGTCATTTTACTTTCATTCATCATATCAGAAAATATAGGATATCTGGAGGAATAGGCGAACTTATCTAAAAAGAACTTACAATTTACTTTTTGTTAAACTAATTCAAACTTCTAACACTAAAATACTTATGAACTCACCGTCTTAAATGGTGATCTAGTCTTTCAGAATAACTTGTATTCTCAGGAAACTAGTAGACAGGTACGCGCACGCGGATTCAGAAGATGGAGCATAGCAGCTTCATGTCTTGTTTTATTATTTACTTTTGCAGTCTAAGTTTTGTGAATAATATACTTTGTAAACACTTTCATATTAATGCAATGGTTGTTTGTTACTTTGATTACTATGATGCATGTGTCGTGATACTAAACATGACCGGCTCCCCACTCAAACGTTTCTGTCGTTCCAGTTTGGGGTGTGACAGATTGGTATCAGAGCATTGTTTATAGTGAACTAAGTATATCAACCTATAAAAGATATATAACTATAAATACAATTGGACCGAAGTGCTCTGAATGATAATATATTTTAAAAATATGACAATACTTTATAAAAGTATACATACATGTTGATACATATATACTTACTAGTACAAGTATGACAAGAAGAGCAAAATAGAAGTATTTAAAGGTTGAACACTGCGGTCAAACCTGGACAGTTATGTAATCATATCTGGGATCAATATACCCTGATCAACTATATTCATTTGAGATGTGACCGACATGTGTTTGGGAGTGATGTGGTGTTGCAACAGTCTTAAAACTTACCAAATTCTAATCACGGGATTTCTAGATCAAAACATATAGTTAAAATACTATTGGAGTATTTTATGATACTATAAGACAACAACAAGTTTAAAACATACCACGTTCATTACATTAAAATACTATAAGAGTATTTTAGGCACTATAAATAACTTATGTGAAAATTTGAAGACCCTTATGGTAGGTCTATAATCCTAGAGTGTATAATCCCAAGGTTTTACTTAATTGAGATTTTATAGACTTAGAATTTGTGATATATGCTTTACTTCCTCTTCCTTGTTTGGTTGTGGTTTTAGAATATGATCAATTATTCAAAGGTCTATTTAATCTTAAGTTATATATAACTTGTATACATTGCGCAATTAGAAGAGGACCCGATAAGAATCACCCCATGAAGTTATATTTAACCTTATAAATTCTTTAGACACTTCCATTCTAGTACGAAAAAACCCTGATAGATGTAACTGTAATGCCCATAGATCCGGGTAGTCAATTTAGAGACCATAGGCATCAAAAATGAGTTTTTAATGGTAAATTATTTAGAAGGAATAATCTTAACCAAATTGTAGAATACGTCTCAAGGGTTCCGTACATATAAAGAACGTTGAAATCTGATTTATAATGAAGAAGTTATGGACCGTCGAAGTTTTCTGGAAAAACCGGTACGGCACCGGGAGACGTAAATAGTGAATTTATGATGGAGGACTTTTAGCCTTCAAAATTTAAACAAACGTTGTAGTATATGTTAAACCGAGAACATACAAATAAAGAACGCCCAAATCTGACTTCGTATGAGGATGTTGTGAAGTTTCTAAGATTTGGTTTAGCAGTGCACAACCCGAAACTCGAATTTTAGATCGAGCAGTTTTTGGCCTACGTGACCTAAATGAGAATTGAAGATCTCATTAATAAGAACTCAACGGTAAAAAGACAGACGAAAACGGAGTTCATATGTAAAAGTTATAAATTTTAAGCGAACATTTAAGAGTGTAATCACCTCCTACTGTTAAATTTAAGATCGGTCGAGAATTAGCTGATGGAGTAAAAAGGAAAGTTGTATATTTTACTTTTACCTATGCGTGGATATAAAAAATGTCAAAAATGGAACTCGTATGTGAAAGTTATGGATGAAGCTTAATCTCTAGTTTTCGAGCACGGCGAATTCGATACAATTCTATAAATCCGAGATAGAATGAGAATTAGCCAACGACATCTAAATGAAAGTTGTAGTACTCGTAAATACCAGTGCGTGGATATAAATAACATTTGAAATAGAGCTCGTATGTGAAAGATATGGATGAATCTTAGACGCTACTATTTGTCCGCGATAAATACGATACAGTTTTTGTAAATCTGAGATACAAAGAGAATTAGCCGACGGGGTCTAAATGAAAGTTGTAGTACTCGTAAATACCAATGCGTGGATATCAAGAACATAGAAAACAGAGCTTGTACGCGAAAGATATATACGAAAATTGGAGACTACTTTACTATAAAATTCCTATAAATAAGAGATGAAGTCTTCATAATTTCTTCACACCATAAGCCCTTCTTTCTCTCTCTAACTTCTCTCTAACCTCCCTAAACCCCTGCTAAGTCTAGGGAACCTCCCTAGCACAAGAAGAAATCCCCGAAGCGATCGACGGATCCAAGAATAAAAGCTTTCGGCTAGAAAACAATGTTCCAACGAAGCCCGGTTTATAATAAAGACCCGCTGTAAGTGATCTACGCCTATACTATATTTAATATAGCTTTTATTTAATTATAGTAACATTATTAGGACCATAAAATAATTATTTGGGCTATTATTATGAGTTATATTGAGTGTTATTTAACACTTATATAATAGTAATAATAGCTAGACTATTAATTAGTCGTGGTTAACGTTAAAAACTAAACCCTAGTGGTATTGATACTAGGTTTTGTCGAGGAAAATTGTTTTGAGATAATGAAGCACTGTCTGAGTTCGGAATCACCACCTAATCAAGTGAGTGCATGGTCTCTTTCATCTTCCAGATAGATATGACGTATTTTATATAAACTACGTGCTATGGGTGCATATTATATGTAGACTTGCTATATATGTTGGATGAATGATTTATACAAGTTTTAAATGATTTAAGCTTTATATGTATTTTATATCTACAAATATGTTGGGTATAACATGGGTAGATGAATGATGAGAGATAAAAGATGATATGAGTGATCATTGGTAGCTATGGACTTAGTGCCTATTGAATAAATGCTGGTAGTTATGGACTTAATACCTGATAGATAAACGTTGGTAGCTATGGACTTAGTACCTAGACACTGGTAGCTATAGATTTAGTAACCGATGAATGAACTTTAGCAGCTATGGAATTAGTGCTTTACGAACGAGCATATGCAGCTATGAACTTAGTGCCAGTCCTATAACCCTAGAAGCAAAGGACTTCAGAATGAACGAAGGCAGGATAGATGACTCTTAGGGTAGACTCTTGAGAGTAAGGAAGATAATGGGGATGGGTAATTGGGTTGATTATTTGATTGTTTAAACATAATAATTATATTATTGTGGGTTGAAAACCCTATCTACTCACCATTTTCCCAACCTAACCCACTCAGCTTATTTATATCACAGGTGCTGATTTGAAGTCACATTACATTGAGAGATTAAGGAGATATAAATCACTAGTGATAATGAATGTAAGTTTTGTTTATGCTTATGTTTTTGTATTGACGATGACATCCCAAATGTTTTAAAATGAATAAAAATACTTTTCTTCGGAAATGCTTTGATAACGTATTTATCATGTTTTACTGGGAACAAATTCCGTAACATTTTTATTAAAAGAGGTACTCTGATTTTTATAAAGAATAAACAAAAATCGGTCTTTTCTTGCCGTGAAAATGGGGATGTCACAGTTGGTATCAGAGCATTAGTTTAAGCGAACTAGGAATTTGTAGGATTTCTAGACTTAAAATTAGAATGCTAAGCAATGCTTGTGAGGTGTGAGCACTAGCGTATTTTATGAATTATGCCTAAATTTTTTTTATGTGCTAAATGTTTTGTGCCTTATATGTTGTCATTATTCGGATCTATGGTCTGTTGCCGATCGGATCTGGAAACCTTATGTGTTTAGGATTCTAAACGTACGACTACGATATTAGAACTAGCATATAAACATTTTGGAGTGATAAGGATGATTTAAACGTCTACCCTAAATAAAGATCTAGATTCACCTTATTCGTTGTATAGATCAAGGTGGCAAGGACCCATAGCAGAAACGTAAACGCAAATGGGAATAGGAATCAACCTCCGGTGATTCAGCAAATACTTGTTGTAGTAGAAGATGTACCCGAGCCAATCACCATGGATGGAGTACAAGCCATGATTCGGGCTATTATAGATGAAAAAGGGGAAGAAATGAGGTGAATGTTGAATAGGGACGAACCTACCATACCCGTTGATCAACCAGAGCTAATTCCTGAGTAATCTGAGGAAGGGAACTATAGCTGCCAGGTGAGTCAAGTTGGGACTTAAGGAGAACGAAGGAATGGCCCAAAGAGGGGGAATGACCAGGATGTGCGGATGTATAAGAATTTCTTAGGTGCCAAACCACCAAGTCTTTCTGGAAGCCCGAAGTCAGTTGAGATTATGGATTGGATCTCCGAGATGGAGTTTGTGTTTGAGAACCGCAGCTGTAGCAAGAAACAGAAGACTATCTTCGTAGTAAGATAGTTGAAAACTGGAGTCTTGATCTGGTGGAAGTTATTGGCAGATACGATGCCATGAGGAGAAGCCCTAAGGATGCCATGGGAAGAGTTCTTGGAACAGTTGAAAATGCAGTACTGCTTAGAGATAGATTTGATAGACCTAAACAACGAGTTTCTGAACCTCAAGAAAGGGAAGATGAGTGTTGATGAGTATGCCACCGCATTCACCGAGAAGATGAATCTATTTCCGTACTTGGTTCCTACTGAACTCTCCAAGATTGATAGGTTTGCTAACGGACTGCCGACAAACTTTGGCCCAACGGTCAAAATGGCAACTACTTTGAAAACAGTCGTTAGAGTAGCTAAGAACGTAGAGACCCAGATAAGAGAAAAGAGTCTGGAAAAAGATATGGCAGGAGAAAAGAGGAAGTTTGAACGATCTTCAAGGTCCAACAAGGAGAGAAAATTCTCGAAGCTCGGAGAAGAAGAGAGAAAGTGATGCGAGATGGTGTGATAAGTGTAAGAAGAAGCATAATAGGAGATGCAACAAAGAAGTAACTTGTTACAAGTGTGGGAGGTTCGGTCACTATTCCAAGGACTGTACACATAATGATAAGGTATGTTACATATGTGGAGGAAAGGGGCACATGTCCAGATTCTGCCCGAGGAAAGATAAAGCAGCAAGGCCAGATACACCACCAAGGCCAAGGGCATTCCACATGATCCTTGACGAAGAAAAAAACAACGCGAAGAATCGAGGATAAGTTACAAAGTAGCCAAGAGAGTAGTATCGTGTGGTGTAGCCTCTTAGAGGCATAGCCTATGGTAAACTTGAACACCTATGTAATCGTTTCAAGGAATAATATGAAACCTTTGTTATGTTATCTGATGTGTTGAATGATTATGTGATTTTCCTACATGGTGACTTGGATAAAACTGCGAGACAATACTTGGGACGAGTATGAGTAGGTGTGAAAGGTAGTAGAGGCCTATACTACCGGAAGCACAAGACTCGCACTTGGATCAGGGAAAGTCACAAGGTTACCAAGAAGCTAGTAATAAATACCACTTTATTCAAATGTGTCGTTACCATCATTTTGGTAATGACTAAGAAGATTGTTGTTATTCCGACCGTAGTGGTCATATCAAATTGAGTCCGACTACGATGAGTATGACATGTGGTTCAGAGAACCAAGTTCGATGTAGCATCTGACTTAAACCAGAAGATTGAAATGAAAGTTAACCAAGGTGATTAGTATAAGTATCGTCATCATTCTTAAAGAAGTTGGAAGCTAGAAATGCTACATATTGAAATGTGATTGTATCACATTAGAACATGAAGGAAGGTATAGTCTGTTCTGGAACTTGACTCTAAGAGACCTGAATCTAAGCATTCCAACATACGATGAGAGGTCATTATAATATGACACATCGGTTCATAATAGTAATAAAAGAACTTATCTTAAGAGGATTGAGATTGTGACTTGAAGGTCATAATTTGGAGTCTAACGTGAGATAGGGAGCAAGTGCAAGATCGAGCACCACTTGCAGTCAGGAAGTCTTAGAGTTAGATAATCGATCGAAGAAACATACAAGTTACGATTATTACCTAGAATGAAGAGATAACGTATGGAGTCATTATACTGCCCTGTTTCATTGATGATTCCGGTACGTAAACATCCTAAGCGGGAGATAATTGTAACGCCCATAGATCAGGGCTAGTCAATTTAGAGACAATTGGCATCAAAAATGAGTTTTTAATGGTAGATTACTTAGAGTTAATAATCTGAACCAAGTTGTAGAATACGTCTTAAGGGTTCCGTACATATAAAGAATGTTAAAATCCAAGTTATAATGAAGAAGTTATGGTCCGTCGAAGTTTTATGGCAAAACTCGTACGACAACGGGAGACCTAAATAGTGAATTTACGATGGAGGACTTTTTAGCCTTAGAAGTCTAAACAAAAGTTGTAGTATACGTTAAACCAAGAACATACAAAAAAAAGAACGCCAAAATCTTACTTCGTATGAGGAAGTTATGAATTTTCTAAGATTTGGCTTAGCAGTGCATAACCCAAAACTCGAATTTTAGATCGAACGGTTTTTGGCCTACGCGGCCTAAATGAGAATTGAAGATCTTATTAATAGGAACTCAACGGTAAAAAGACTGAAGAAAACGGAGTCCGTATGTAAAGTTATAAATTTTACGCAGACATTTAACAATATAATCCCCTCCTACTATTAAATTTAAGATCAGTTGAGAATTAGCTGATGGAGTAAAAAAGAAAAGTTGTAGATTTTATTTTTACCTACGCGTGGATATAAATAACGTCAAAAACGGAGCTCGTGTGTGAAAGTTATGCACGAATCTTAGTCTCTACTTTTCGAGGGCGGCGAATTCGATACAGTTCTGTAAATCTGAGATAGAATGAGAATTAGCCAACAAGGTCAAAATGAAAGTTGTAGTACTTGTAAATACCAACGCATGGATATAAATAACGTTTGAAATAGAGCTCGTATGTGAAAGATATGGATGAATCTTAGACGCTACTATTTGTGCGCGATAAATACGATACAGTTTTTGTAAATCTGAGATACAAAGAGAATTAGCCGACGGGGTCTAAATGAAAGTTGTAGTACTCGTAAATACCAATGCGTGGATATCAAGAACATAGAAAAATGAGCTTGTACGCGAAAGATATATACGAAAATTGGAGACTACTTTACTATAAAATTCCAATAAATAAGAGATGAACTCTTCATAATTTCTTCACACCATAAGCCTTTCTTTCTCTCTCTAACTTCTCTCTAACCTCCCTAAACCCCTCCTAAGTCTAGCGAACCTCCCTAGCACAAGAAGAAAGCCCCGAAGCGACCGACGGCTCCGAAAAGAAAACCTTTCGGCTAGAAAACGTTGCTCCAGCGAAGCCCGGTTTTTAATAAAGACCCGCTGTAAGTGAGCTACACCTATACTATATTTAATATAGCTTTTATTTAATTATAGTAACATTATTAGGACCTTAAAATAATTATTTGGGCTATTATTATGAGTAATATTGAGTGTTACTTAACACTTATATAATAGTAATAATAGCTAGACTATTAATTAGTCGTGGTTAACGTTAAAAACTAAACCCTAGTGGTATTGATACTAGGTTTTGTCGAGGAAAATTGTTTTGAGATAACGAAGCACTGTCTGAGTTCGGAATCACCACATAATCAAGTGAGTGCATGGTCTCTTTCATCTTACACATAGATATGAAGTATTTTATATAAACTATGTGCTATGTGTGCATATTATCTGTATACTTGCTATCTATGTTGGATGAACGATTTTATACAAGTTTTAAATGATCTAAACTGTATACGTATTTTATATCTACAAATATGTTGGGTATAACATGGGTACATGAATGATGAGAGATAAAAGATGATATGAGTGATCATTGGCAACCATGGAATTAGTGTCTTTTGAATAAATGATGGTAGCTATGGACTTAGTACCTGATAGATAAACGTTGGTAGCTATGGACTTAGTACCTAGACACTGGTAGCTATGGATTTAGTACCCGATGAATGAACTTTAGCAGCTATGAAATTAGTGCTTTACGAACGAGCATTGGCTGCGATGGACTTAACACCAGTCCTATAACCCTGGAAGCAAAGGACTTCAGAATGAACGAAGGCGGGATAGATGAGTCTTAGGTTAAATTCTTGAGAGTAACGAAGATAATGGGGATGGATAATAGGGTTGATTGTTTGATTGTTTAAACATAATAGTTATATTATTGTGGGTTGAAAACCATATGTACTATCCAAGTTTCCAAACCTGACCCACTCAGCTTATTTATATCACAGGTTTTGATATGAAGTCACATTACACTGAGATATTAAGGAGATATAAATCACTAGTGATAATGAATGTAAGTTATGTTTATGCTTATGTTTCTGTATTGACGATGACATCCCAAATGTTTTAAAATGAATAAAAATACTTTTCTTCGGAAATGCTTTGATAACGTATTTATCATGTTTTACTGGGAACAAATTCCGCAACATTTTTATTAAAAGAGGTGCTCTGATTTTTATAAAGCATAAACAAAAATTGGTCTTTTAAGGCCATGAAAATGGTGACGTCACAGTAACCACTCCATCATAGCAGTTAGCAAAGGAGTCAAGGAGTAACCAAGGTGATTACTATGGGTCACAATAATAAATAATAACCCTAATTGTCTTAGTGAGTTAGTGAGTTCGCTACTCACACTATGTGTTAGGATTATTTCTTTTCATGCAGCCAATATCAGTTATTCAATTCACAGAAATTCATTCAAGGATAGCCACTTCTGATTCATAAATTTTATTTTATATAGACTCCCATTATGAATTATTTTCCAAAACCCTATGAAAGTTAGAACAAGATACACTCAAAACATGGATAACTTCGTTTAAATATAACTCATACAATACCTACTTCTAATCACTACCATGGACATATCTCAGAAATATTAATAGAAACATTAAGAATAGTCCAGCAAAGCGTGAAATTGTGTAGTACATTTAAGTTGATGGAATACAACTAGCAATGACCATCATTACTCACGAAATTATTTCTCGCCATGCAACAGAATCATGTCTTCACCAGGAGGAAACCAACCCGCAGGCGAGGCACCAATTCTACAGATAGACTCCGCTACTTTTCAGGATAATAACGCCAACGGAAGAGGAAGCAGTTCCAGTTTTGCAAATCACAATAACAATCAAGGGAACTCGCGAGTGTCTGCTGACAAGGACACCCCAGACCACAAACCTAAGAACCAGAAACAAAAGTTATGGGACAAAAAGGGGAAAAAGCCGGGTCAAGGTTCTACCAAGAGACGACAGCCTGTGACTACCCTTGCGGTCACAACAACAGCCACAACATATGCCACTTCATCTGCCACTACAACCTCCATCAACCAATATTCAGGAAATCTTCCAAATTGCGACAAATGCACCTACCACCACATCAGAGCTTTCCGGGAGATGCAGTGCAAGAATTGCTACAGGAAGGGGCACACCATCCATTACTGCAGGGCATCGACACGACCAATCTTCCTAATAATCCAGGCTTGTTATAAGTGTGGCGAGATATGGCATTAGAAGAAGGACTTCCCGATAACAAAGAAATCGGGCGTGGATGGACAAATTCTGGTGATCACCGCAGGAGAAGCTACCCCGAAATCACCCGCGACTAGTGGTACGTCTTCAAAATAAGAATTGATTTAAAATTTAATTTATATTTATATAAGATTAAAAAATGGGGAAAACATTTAAAAGTTATTATAATAACTCACTCGTCTGAATAAGTCAAAATATTTACATGAGAACTAAAGATTTGTTCAGGTGAGCTATGATGGCTTAGTATGTACATCAGGGTTGTGCATAACTAAGATTTTGCAGACTTGGAGTGAGTGGTTCCGCCTATGCGTGGATATAATGAACGTCAAAAATGGAGTTCGTATGTGAACGTTATGAATTTTTAAAGATTGGTTATTTTACCTGCGTCTAGCGCCACGTATCAGCACTAGGCGAAGCCTTGGAACCGACGCAAGGCCACAACGTGAACTTTGAGTTCACGACGTGGAGATCCCCTAGACAGCCTACAAATAGAGGCATAGATCACTCGCAAAACTCACACCTTCACCCTTCTTTCTCTCTCAATACTCCAAACCTCTCCTTCCCAATCCCTAGCAAATTTCATGTGCTAGAGGCCAGTCCCGGAGCGCCAGAAAGCTCTGAGAAGAAGAGTTTTTGGCATGGAAGTTCTTCCTCTGCAGAACCCAACTCCTAGACAAACCCCCTCGTAGGTAAGATACGTGTACCTTATTTTAGATATAGCTTTTATTTAAATATAGTAATCTTATTAGGACCTTATAATAAATGTTTAGGCTATTATTACAAGTTATAAAAGTGTTGTTATAATGCCTTTTTAACTACTCGTGGTACGGGGAATCCGGTTTGAAGGGTCGTTTGGGTTGTTGGATTTCAGAACTGCTTAAGTGCTAAAATGGTCCTACCCTCTGGTGTTTCATGTCTGGCCCCTGTCTATACATAATAGTTGAGACGTATTGTTTAACACTTACATAATTATAATAATAACAAGACTCATAATTAATCTCGGTGAATCTTAGACTAAAATCTAGTGGTAATGATACAAGGTTTTATCAAAGGAAATTATTTTTAAGAAGTGAAGCACTGTCTTAGTTCGGAATCACCACCTTAACAGGTGAGTGCGTATTTACTTTCATCTTATACATAGATATGAAGTATTTTATAAGAATTACATGCTATGTGTGCATATTATCTATATACTTTTTATCTATGTTGGATCTACATTATTATACATGTTTTAAATGATTTAACCTCTATACGTATTTAATACCTATAAATTACAATGGTTAAAGATGGGTAGATGAAAGATGAGTTGGATGATGAGATAAAAGGAGATATAGATCATGAGATAAGGATGAGAAGTGAAAATGAGAGAAGCCTTTACCCAAGCGTTGGCCCCGTCATCTAGCAGAGTATGGATGACAACCATAGACTAATCTAAATGGTCTGGTGGAACACTAGCAGGCTCGCAAACTGTAGGTGTTTGTAAATGATGTGTTCACCCAGTGTACTCTAAAAACCCATTGACATGTTCTTTTAATGGTTTTTATTAAAGTGTGACCTTTGGTTTTTCCATAACTTGAGGACAAGTTAAGGACTCCATTAAAACACATTATGATCATGAATTAAACTACCAAGTAGGTTACAAACAATTCCTATAATCATCTAATCTTCATAAGTTCAATAACATGAATATGAACATTCAAGAATCATAAATTACTCTTAAAACTTGTAATTTTTTTATAATTGCCAATGTAAATGGATTAGAATAAACATTACACCATCTAAAACAGGTTTTCAAGTACCAAAACAGTTTAGGGTAATGTTTCTAGTCCATTTCCAACATCAAAAGTTGAAAATCTGCTGTCAGGGCCTTCTACTCGTCGAGTGCATGAACCTACTCGACGAGTAGGATGAATTTTCACTTGGACTCGTCGATTCCCCCCTAGGGCTCAGCGAGTTCACTGATCAGACAGCAAGCTGTTTTGATTTTTTAACACAAATTTGCACAAATAACAAACAAACAAACTTGTCTCTGATACCACTGATGGATTTTGAGCATTCTAACACTTCCTAAGTGTACATGCAACCCTAATAACCTTATATCTATGTTTGTCTAAAATTCATGCAAAGTTGATTTCCAAGGTTCTTGATCCTATCTAGCATACATGGGGAACATTTTTAACTTAAATGTATGATAGAATAACATACCTTGTTGTTGCTTTCGATTCCTTGAAACCTTGTGAGCCTAGCACCCGAAGTGTGATGCCTCAAATGCTTCACACAAGACGAAATGCTATTGAGTAAACTTGGAGAGAATCTTAACACTCAAAAATCATCTCTTGCCCTCAAGAATGCATGTGTGTGCCGATTTTGGGAGAACATGAGCTTTATATAGTGTGTTGCATTAGGGTTACATGTCAACCCTAATGGAACATGACTCTTCATTTCCATGATCCATAGGTTAACTCCATGGAGCATCCTATGGGTGAAACCCAACTAGATAATCCATGGAGCCTCTTAGCCCACTATATAAGTTATGGATGATTTACATAATCAACCCATATATTTAATTAGTTATCTTTTGATCACTTAATTAATTCTTGATCAAACTAATTAAATAATATTATTAATATATTAGAACTTATAATATATTAATAACCATAAGTGTTAATTCTCTCATTTAGTTTATCCAAATGCATGGTGCCATGCAACCCAAATGGACCATACCGGGTTGGGTCAAGTACATACCAGAAATAGTTATGGACATAGACACCTTATCCAACAATTATGATATGTTTTCAGCATAGTGACATTGCGTGAGAGACCAGTGGGCTGATTAGGAACCGGAGAGGGGTCAGGCTCAGGTTCAGGAACCAGTCAGCTCGAGGAGCAGATAAGAGAGTTTGTATCAGCTGAGATTACGTGCAATATTTTGGACCAAACTCCTTTAATCTTTGATACGATCAAGGAGGGAATTTTGGAGATTATTGATACCCTCCTCGGGGCCTTCCGGATCGAGATATCTACGGGGAAGTTAGAGGCCCATCAGGGGCACAATGCTTATGGATCTATGCAATACCTCGGAAAGGAGGATACCGTTATTAGCTCTTGTCATCAGGGATTGGAGGTGGGTTACACGCCTTGCCTTCAAGAGAGTCCACTACAGGATTGGATCGCTATGGAGATTTCATGAGCCATATGCGAGGAGTTACCCGACATTATTGAGCGTGTTACTAACATGGTAACCGTTAGGTTTCAAGGTCAGATAGCGAATATTCAGGCGGTTGATGGGGTAGTCGGGATAAGTCAAGAGCAAGAGATCGGTTTAGATGTGTAGTTAGAAAAGAGGAAGCAGACTTCTGGTCAGGCTCGACAATCCTATCAGTTGGATGCCATAACTGATGCCACAGACCCCAGTGGTCATAGTGGGTGTGCAAGGGATGAAAGGACACATGAGAATGTTCGCATTAGGTCTAACTGCAGCAGGTATGGCTGGAAGGGTCACAATCACCAAGAATACATGTTGGAGGTAGAGTTGTTCCATAGTTGTCATCAACCTGGTCACATCAGGGCGAATTGCCCCCGCAAGGAGGTTTGAGTAGCTCAGGTTTCATCACAGATGCTCCGGTAGGGAGAAGGAGTTCAGGTTCTAGTGCCCATCGTTCCACTTAAAGTCAAGATCGAACCGCAATAGACTGTTGGTATGTGTCCAAATTCATCTTTTGTTTATGATTTTATTGTTATAGTACTGCATCGATATTGGTAAAGTTATTTCAGAATTTTGTGGCTTGCTTGTGATTGGGTATATGTCATCTGCATACCTTAGATGTTGGTGTAGTAGTTCGAAGATGTTCCCTTAAGAGCAGGTTTTCAGGATGTAGTCACTGTAGCAAGTGTGTGGTTGGGGCTCTGGAAGTATTTTTTTTAATCTTCAAAAGTGGGTCAAATTTGATACTAGTCAGTTTTGGATCACTAGCAGCAGTAAATGTTGGGTTACCAGCAAATTAGTTATTGGATGGTTGGGAGGATTGGGAATCCTATCCAAGTAGTGAGCTGTAAGAAACTAGATGAATCAAAGTGGGGGAGAACCCTCCAAGTATTCAGGAGCAATAGCATACTAACTCTGGAGGAGTCAATGACCTTCGAGAAGGGAAGGAAAGTAGTCCGAGGTGTTGTGTGGGTAGTGGAGTGCATGAGTTGGGAATTTGAGAAACTATCCAACGCTAAGTTCTCATATTTTTGGTAGCCAATGGATGGTTTGGGAAACTAGGTCGGGGGATCACCAGCAGGGCTCCGGTGAGTCAAGGTGTAGATTGTGTGAACGTCTGTCATTGGATGCTTTCATATTAGTAGTCGGTAGTTGAGGCAACATGTGGAGCATGGTAAGACTGCTGGATAGCCGCAACACTCGTTAGTAGCTAGTTGGAGGAGTGTGGGTGAGGGCCCGTATCACCTAGTTAGCAGATTCTGGGTGAGGCCCATATCTTCTAGTTAGCATGATAGGAATCAGGAAAGGATAGATCATTGGAGATTAGTAGGGGTTGGCCTGTGTAGCTCTAGAAAGCTGGGACTTTGGGGAGAGGCTGCTCCAAGACAGAGTGGGTGAGATCCGTGGGCGAGGCTTGTATGTTATTAGCGGTGCATGTGGGACCTGGTAGAGAACTTACGCTCAAGATAGGGGATCATGGATCCCGGGATTTGTAGATCTTGATTGGCAAGTTAGATAGAACAGTTTAGATAGCCGAAGTTTCTTCGAGAGTCGCTGGGAGCGATTGAGCTTGGGTTCAGTAACCGGTGGGAGTCCGCTAACCCAGTATATAGTAGAATAGTTGGGACCATGGTGGTCTCGGTTCATCCGGAAGGCGGGTAAGAGACATCATAATCTTCAGTCAAGGGCATTAATGATGAAAGAAGTTTTCAAGGGACAACTAGTTGACCGAGAAATGCTACGCCTCTTACCATAGGCTTAAATAATCTCAGAGGGAAGGTTTTGACCCTGTTGCATAGCTCCCGTATGAGTCTAACCATTGCAGGGACAAATCCTTTACGTAGAGGATTATCTGATCCATTCGTTGGGATGGGTTTTCAGAATCATAATATAATAAGAGGAAGTATTCAGTGGGTATTAGTGAGTAACCAACACTGGGAGTGGCTGGAGGTGAAGTTACAGCAAAGGGTATATAGTTCACAGAGAAAGGAGGTTGTTGCTTATGGAAAGTCGCCTTGGGAAGGCCGGTTAACATGAAAGGAAAAAGGGGTAGACCCTTAGGATGTCCTGCATAAGTACTCGGGAGTACCAGAAAGGATTGTCGGTTGGGTAAGAGTTGTGTTCTCAGTAATGTTGGCGAATAGAGTGTCCTTGGGGTTCTTATATTCAGAGATTAGTTGTGGAGAGTCTGGAAGGTAGAAGAATGGTAGGAGTCTTTCGGGGATCGAACCCAACAAGTTATGTATGCATCGGGCAAGAAGGTTGTAAGAAGATTGCAGGATAGTTAGCGGTAGCAGACTTGGAGGATGAAGTCCAATTTAAGTGGGGGAGAGTTGTAATGCCATGTTCTTAAAAGTAATCGTTTATGGATCTCAGAGTCCAAGGCTAGGGGTGTTTCGGTTTCTTATGGGATTTGAGTTTTATTCGAGAAGGTTTTGTGCCGGGATGTGTTCTTTGAAGCGTAGGGCTTCCCGCCACCTTTTTGTGGATATAAAATTCGTCAGAAACGGACTCAGAACGAAGGATTTGCAATGCCTTGAAGATGTTGACAATATTGGTCCTTTAATGGTAAAAGTTGGCAAGAAGAGCCATGAATGCAAGTAAGAGGTGCGTGGGTACGCCCAGCGTAATGGGATGCATGGTCGCGGCCTCGTGGGTGCACGGAGACGTACGCTCAAAGTCTCAAAACCCTAATTTTAGGGCATTCCACTATAAAAGGAACATAATAGCCCAAAACCTAGCCTCCATATCTGTCCCTCAACCTCAGAGAAACCCTAGATAGCCGTTCTTCCTCCATTGTAGTGTGTGTTTGACCTTGTGAAGCTTAATTTGGCAAAGAAGAGCTTGGGAGAAGAAAGATGAAGTTGGAAACGAAGGATTTGGGTGGCCGGAGCTTATAGATCTAGGATAACATCATCATTTGGGACTCTTTGGAGGTACAAAGTTCATAACTTTCCATAAGTATGCTTAGATCTATGATAATGGAAGTTTTGGGTCTTTTGGGTCCCAAGATTGGACTTTTATGGAACATCTTACCTTCTAGGTCCAGGGTTGCAACCCTTAGTGTCATATGAGTCCCATAAGCAGCAAAGTTCCAACCTTTAGGACTCATTTGTGTCCATGCATGAGATATAGCCCTTGGAATGAAAGCATGTTGTCACCTTTTGAGTTTGAGCTTGTTTGGTGGATTGCAAGTCACCAAGTTAGTGACTTTATGTTTTAAGACTTCAGTAAGGACCTGGATCTGAGTTGGTAGCCCCTAGAGTGGAGTATTAAGAACTTAATTGAAAAGTGTCTTAATAGGAGGATTACACTCAGCATACGTGCAAGTATGCCCATTGTACTCACTAGCTGGCCAATACGCTTAGCGTACATTGGAGTACGCCCAGTGTACTCATCAGAGTTGGGATTTGAGCATAACGGGCCTTGATGTGGGCTGTGTTTTGGGATTTTAGGCAATGGTGGGCCATCAGGAGTCAATTAATGTGGACCAACGATATATTTTGGGCCTAGGATAAGGCCCATTAAGGTATTAGGCCCACCATAGAAAAATGGGTCATTAGTGAACCACTATTGGGCTTGGGAAGCTTATCTAGTGTTGGGCCTTTCACATTCTGGTTTTGGGCCTTAGTTAGGGGCTGAGTTGGATTAAGGGGTAAAATGGTCGTTTTACCCTAAGGGAGATTATGGAATTTAGACTAAGGGTATTTTAGTATTGATAGCTCGGGAAGCCGAAGGATCAGCAGGTTGAGGATTTGCTAGCAACCAGCCGAGGGATTTTAGCAGGACCACAGCAGTGCAAGTTGAGTTTCCCTCTGTGTGAATGGGTCTAAGGCCACAATGTCGGCCCATGTAGTTATGAGTAGGAAGACCCGGGGGTTAGCCCTAGTCACTGTATGCTAGTATGTTATTCCAGACCGAGGTCCGATTCTGGGCGGGAACCCAAGGGATGTTGCATGATAGGTTATACTTGTTGTCTGTGTGATACTTGTATGTGCCTGGTAGGGAGGTGAGTGTGGGCGAGGTCCCGTATCTCATCATTAGCAGGAGCTTGGACGGGGTTCCATGGCTCACTAGTAGCAGGACAGGGGCGAGGCCTCAGAACAGTAACGCAGTAGGGTATGCCTAGTTTATGTGTTATATGTTATGGTTATATGTTTGTATATGCTTGCCGGGCGGGGCCCAGAGACAGGCTGGGCCTAAGAGAAACTGATATGTATACTGAGCGGGGCTCGAAGCCAGGTGGGGCTGATGTAGTGGGTGGGGCCCGAAGTAGTGGGCGTAGCCCAGTGCTTGCATAATATGATTATGCAAGGTATGTGGTAGGTTGGGTAACTCACTAAGCTTCGTGGTTACGGTTTTCTGTTTTGGTTTCAGGTACTTTCGGTAGCGGAGGGAAGAGCTCGGGGTGATTGCATGGCACACACCAATGTTTATTCAGCCTAGGATGTTTAGTCTGATAAAATAAATATGTTTTAATTAATATTGTGATTTGATAATATGACCTATGTTTATGACTTGGGAATTATGGTTGATTAATGATTTTAAAACTAAAATTCTCGGGTAGTATTTTTGGGATGTTATATAATGGACGCGCCATTGATTTGTTCAGAGTTCGACAACGGCTTTTAAGAGCTAGGATTGCTAGTTGGGTTGTGAAGTCGTACTTGCAATAATAGTTATTAGACTTATCCAAGTGGGAGACTTCTGGATTAATGTCTAAGTCCATGACTATAATTGGTATGTGCTTGACGCGATTGGACATGGTCCATTTGGGTTGCATGGCATCAGAACAATTTGGATATAATTTTTGTGAGAAGAGGATTTTTATGATCTATTAATATATTATAAGTTCTAATATATTAATATGAAATCATGTTATTTAATTAGTATTGATCAAGAGTTAATTTGAAATTAATTTTGTGATCAAAAGAGACTAATTAAATATATGAGGATTGATTGTGTAAATAATTCATTCTTATAAAGTGGGCTTATGATCCATAGTTCTTCATGTTTGACTAAACCCATATGGTGACCCATTGATACTTCATGGAGGTTAAAACCCATGGATCATGAGGAATATGGAAAGTCATGAGTTACATAGTGTAACCCTAATAGCCACGCTATATAAGGACCCCTCTAGCTCATAAAATTGGCACTAGTGATAGATACAAGAGGGCTAGCCGATTTGTGAGTGGAAGTATCATTCTCTCAAGTTATTCTAATTTTTGGTGTTGTTGTGTGATCCATTTGAGGTGCAATACTTGGGGAACTAAGCTCTTACAGTCCAAGGAATCAAGCTACATCAAAAGGTATGTCATTCTACTAGATTTTATATTACATGTACTCCATAATATTCTAGTTAGGATGATACCTTGTAATATTGATTATTTGCATGTATAATAGAGAAAACATAAATCCAAGGTACTTAGGGTTGAATGTACACCATAGGAGTGTTAGAATGCTCAAAACCCAACAGCTTCTTCCACAAAGCCTGCTACGGTGAACAAATCCATATAATGCTCCCGTATCTCGGCTTCCCGCTCCCAAGTCCACTCGGATCGCTTCCGATACTGCCACTGTACCTTTACCAAAGGTATCTCCTTGTTATGTAGAATCTTCACCTTCCTTTTCAGAACAACCACCGACCTCTCAACATAATTCAGGCGCTCATCCACCTAAATGTCATCTAGTGACACAACCGCATCCTCATCCAATACACACTTGTACAACTGCGAAACGTGGAATGTGCTACGGATCTGATTGAGCTCGTCTTGAAGATCCAATCTATACGTCACCTTGCCAATGCTGGTAATAATACGAAATGTCCCAGCGTATCGGGGACCAAAATTTCGCCTCTTCCTGAAGTGGATCACACCCTTCTAGGGTGAGACCTTCAGTAATACCGTGTCACCGACATGAAACTCCAACTCTGATCGGCGAAGGTCGACATAACTCTTATTCTGACTCTGAGCAGTTTATAACCATTGCCTGATATGCTGAATCATCTCAGTAGTCTACAGAACTACCTATGTATGACCATGACCCTATGAACAACCTCACCCTAGCAAACTGGGGTACGGCATCTCCGCCCATACAACAAATCAAATGGCGGAGCAGCAATGTTGGAGTGAAAGCTATTGTTGTAGGAGAACTATGCAAGGGGTAGGTAGGAGTCCCAGCTCCCACCAAAATCAGTGACACATGCTCGCAACATGTCCTCGAGAGTCTGAATGGTCCGCTCACTCTGGCCGTCGGTCTGCGGATGATAAGTTGTGCTGAAATCCAGCCTCGTGCCCAGTTCCTCATGGAACTTCTGCCAGAAACGGGAGGTAAACCAAACATCATGGTCTGAAAAAGTAGAGAACGGAACCCCATGGTGAGAAACAATCTCGCAAATATATATATATATCGACTAACTTCTCGGTCGATGAGCTCCCTCGAATTGCCAGAAAATGGGCAGTCTTGGTCAATGGATCAACGATGACCCAAATAGCGTCAAAACCCTTTTCCGTTCTCGGAAAATTGGTGATAAAATCCATCATGATTTGCTCCCATTTCTACATGGGAACCTCCAGAGGCTGCAGCTTGCCATGCGGCCTCTGATGCTCGGCCTTGACCATCATGCAGGTCAAGCACCTCTCGATGTACCAAGTGATCTCTCTCTTCATGCACGACCACTAGTAACTCAGTCTGAGTTCTCGGTATATCGTGGTGGCCCCCTGGTGAATAGAGAAGCGACACTTATGAGCCTCCTCCAATTCAATATGTCTGACCCCACGAGACACAGGAACCTATACCCGACCACAACGGTTCAACAACCCACAACTGTCCTATAAAAATTTGGTGATCCCACGCCTGATCCTCTTCTTCTTCTAATTCTCCTCTCGCACTCCCTCAGCCAGAGCCTCTCTAATCAATCCCACCAGTAGAGAATCCACTGAGATCCTCATACATGCCATTCCAACAAACGGCCCAGCTGACTTGCGGCTCAAAGCATCCACCACCAGATTCTCTTAACCCGAATATACCAATACATACATATAATACACATAATATCAATAACAACATGCAATGGGTCCACAACTTTACAGACGAGATTACCCCTGAGCCCACAGTATGAGTCTGGCATACCCTCCCTGGTCCTTAGCTCATATTTGGCTTGCTCTCGAGCCCACAACATAAGTTTGGATTGACCTCGGCCCACAGCTTATGTATGGCTTGCTTCTTCAGTTGTCGGACTGGAATACAATGATTAGCCCTCAGTACGAGTCTGGTATCCCCTGTCCGACCCTTAGCTGGCATCAAAAGGGCTAAAACACTCAAATAAGTCTTATCAAGGGAATCGGAGCACAAGGGATTATCAGGACCGCAGTCGATGTGGAAAGTGTGGCAGGGCGCGCGTGCAGGAGTGGTAGTGGTGGTGAGTCGGGCTGCTTCAGGTGCAGTCGGACTGGTCATTTTAGCAGGGATTGTACTATTACCACCACTCAGGGATCAGACTTGATATGTTTTCACTGCAATCAGAGGGGCCACAAGAAGGCCCAGTGCCCCAGTTTGTTTTCAGTAGGACAGGTGATGGCACCTGCCGCTGCAACCTTGAGGATTACAGACGGCCGTCAGGGCCGTGCGGAGGCACCTGCGGTAGGAGGTAGGGCTTTTCAGATGGCTAGTTTGGAGACGCGAGCATCGCCGGACGTTGCAGGTATGCGATTTCCGTTTTCAGTTCTTCTGTTTGTGCATGATGTTATATTGTTATGGTTCTGCATCATTATCTGTATGAGCATTTCATTGAGCCGTTTGATTGTGATCGAGTTATATGCCTTTTGCATACCTTGGATATGTGGTCAGTAGTTAAGGGATTGGTTTTATCGAAGAAGGTTACTTAGGCTGCAGTATTTGTAGCATGCCTTGGAGGGACTCGGTATGTCTCGCTAGTTCGGAGCCGTATGAGTTTTCGAAATGGACTGGTTAGATCCCTAGCTATGGTAAGCATGGGATTCCTCAGCAGATTAATTACGGAATGGTAGCAAGGATTTGGAATTCTATTCATTGAGCAGCTAGGGGTAAGCAGGATCGAAGTGGGGGAGAATCCTTTGAATGAATAAGGGTAAGAGCACGCAAATCCAGAACGAGTATGTGACTTCTGAGAAGGAAAAGAGGTAGTTCAGCATTTGAGGGATTGAGTAGTTCAGGGTTGGGAGTTTGAGAAACTCCCCATCAGTTCGTGCGTGTAAATGGTAATGGTAAGTTTGTGGTTCGAATTCAAGTTGAAGGGTCGCCTGTAGGACCCATGTGAGTCGGAATGAAGATCTTGAGATCTGATAGCATGGGGTGTTTTCGTGTTAGTAGTCAGTAGCAGAAGCAGAAGCAGCATGTAGAGCATGGATGAGTGGCGGGAGAGTCTCAGCTTTCTTCAGCAGCAGTCAGTAGTGGAAAGTGTTGTCAGACTACAGGGCAGCCGTAGCATTCACTAGCAGACGGTGATAGAAGGTGATGTGAGACTGCGGGTAAGCCGTAGCATTCCATAGTAGCTTCGTTGGCGGAGATGGGGCGAGGCCCTTATCTCCTAGCATTCAGATATGGATCGGGAATGGGCAATGGATGAGAATGGTAATGAGTTGCCTATATAGCCCTTGAGAGGTGAGACCTTGGGAGAGGCCGCTCTAGGATATAGTCGGGTGAGACCCGTGGGCGAGGCCCGTATGAGAATAGCAGTATAGGTGAGACCTGAGAGCAGGGTTGCTCAGTAGTATGGTTGGGTGAGACCCGTGGGCGAGGCCCGTAAGTTTTACCAGCACAGGTGGGACCTGGTAAGGATCTTTGTGTCTAGATAGGGGATCGGGGATCCCAGAATATTGTAGTGTCAGCCTGGTAGAATAGATTGAGCGGTATAGGTGGCGGGAGTTTCTTCGAATGTCGCTGGGAGCGACTAGTGGTTGTGCTGGGTCAGAAATCGGTGAGAGTCGGTAATCCAGATATTGATAGGTTGGTAGGGACCAGGATGGTCTCAGTTCATATGGAAGCCAGATAAGGAGTAGCAGGATTTCTAGTCAGTAGCAGTGCGGGTATGCAGAGTATGGTGGAATTCAGTTAGTCGATCATGGGGTGCTCGACACCGAATGATAGTAGAAAGAGTGTCAAGTGGATACTGGCAATGATGACCCGTATAGAGTAGAGGGAGTAATAGATTGGGTGAAGACAAGGTCTTCACACAGGCAGAGGAGATAAATGGTTATGGAGCGTTGCCTTGGGAAGGCAAGGAAATCACGCAAGGAAAGAAGAGGTGAACCCCTATGTTGCAGTACTCGGAGAATACCAGAAAGATTGTCGGTTGAGTAAGATGTGTTTCCAGGATGTTCAGGGTCAGGATGCACTCAAGATTATTACCGGTAAGGATTTACGTTAGTCTGAATGACTGAGCGGAAGGCCAGCAAAGTTAGGCAGTTGGTGTTAGAATGAATGGTGGGGTATTGGAGGTAGATCGCAGGCAGTGGAGTATAGTAAACGTCGAGGATGAAGTTTAGTTTAAGTGGGGGAGAGTTGTAACACCCAAAGTTTTGAAGGCCAGGAAAGGAAAGAAAAGCCCTAATTTTAAGGGTAGACTCGGCGAGTCCAAGGATGGACTCGGGGAGTCCGAACGGGATCCGGGTCAAGGAGTAAGCGACCGACTGGGCGAGTCAGCCAAGGTGACTCAACGAGTCTGGTCGGAATGAGGAAAACCCTAATTTCGTGTGAGCTTCCATCATTTGAGAGATATAGCTTGGAGGAAGGAACTTTGGGAAAGGAACTTGAAGATCAAGAAGGTTGCTTCAAAGGAGGAGGTGTAGATCCGAGATCTACTTCAGTGGTGTTCATCTTAGAGGTAACAAGCTGCTATTTTCCCTTCTTTGCATCTAGATCTATGTGTGTATTTGGACATTCATGGCACAAGAGTAACCTTTCGAGCTAAGGGTTCAGATCTGAGGTTGTTACCTCAGATCCATGCTTATTTTGATCTAAAACCCCGTAAAGTATCAGCCCTTGAGTTGATTTTGAAGACCCTTGGCCTTAAACCCTAGTTTATGGCATATTTTTTCTAGATCTCCTTCTCTACACGTAAAGTTTGCAACTTTACGTGAGGAATAGGCTTGGGAAGGGTAGATCTACAGTTTGGAGTCCATGCATGACTCAAAAGTCCTCTGCATGTAAGGAGAACTGAAGGGACTCTGTGAGTCCTTTGAGTGGACTCGACGAGTAGCATGAAGTTGTAGAGAAACTCGACGAGTGGGATGAACAACTCGTCGAGTCATATGAAGATTTCCTTGTACTCAACGAGTCTGTTCTTGGACTCGGCGAGTCAGGTTGCGAAACCCCAAACCCTTCGAGTTGAGACTCGAATCAGTGAGTCGGGTGAAGACTCAGTGAGTTGGACAGGTCAGGACTTAGAAATCGGCAGACTCGACGAGTCATGGACTGACTCGGCGAGTCGGGTCGCGAATGGAAAGAATCTGATCATTTTGAACTCGGCGAGTCAGTAGGGTGACTCGGCGAGTAGGGTTGACCTGGAAGGTTGACTTTGACCAGGACTTTGACCTTGACCAGGGTTGACTTGGTTGTCTTTCGGGGGTCAGTTAGACTCAGTGTTGCTTTGATATTGGTAGTTCGGGGAGCAAGGGGAGCAGGAGTTCAGTGGGTTGCCGGGCAGCAACTAGTGAGATCATCAGCAAGTTCAGCCAGTGCAGGTGAGTTTCCCTTTGTGTGAATGGGTCTAAGGCCACAATGCTGGCCCATGTAGTTATGAGTAGAAGACCCGGGGGTTAGCCCTAGGCACAGTATGCTAGTATGATTTTCAGGACGTGGTCCAGTAATAGCGGGCGGGTGCCCAAAGATTTGTTTATATGATAGTTTATACTTGTTGTCTGTGTGATACATGTATATGCCTGGTAGGGAGGTGAGTGTGGGCGAGATCCCGTATCTCACTAATAGCAGAGTGTCGATGGGGTTCCACATCTCAATAGTCGCATAACAGGGGCGAGGCCCAAGTTAGGGAAGGAGTGAAGGTGGGTTGGGCCCGTATCTCACTACCACTAGGAACGTGGATGAGGTTCCATGACTCATCAGTAGCAGTACATGGGCGAGGCCCAGGATAGGCGAGGCCTTAGGATAGAACCAGTTGTATGTGTTTAGTTATGTGTTGTGATATGTTTATGTGATATTAATTGTTGGCGGGCGAGGCCCTGTGACATGCGGGGCCTAAGTAAAACAGATATGTATCCGAGCGGGGCTCGAAGCCAGGCGGGGCCTGGAGTGGCGGGGCCGTTGTAGCGGGCGAGGCCCGAGGTAGGGGTGAGGCCCAAGATAGCGGGTGTGGCCCAGTATGTGCAGTATGTGGTTATGCATGGTATGTGGTAGGGTGGGGAACTCACTAAGCTTCGTGCTTACGGCTTTCAGTTTTGGTTTCAGGTACTTCCGGTAGTGGAGGAAGAGCTCGGGGTGATCGCATGACACACACCACAGATTAGACAACCTGGGAACGTTTACTCTGATAATGAACATGTGTTTTGAAAACTTATACTCATCTTATGTTTTGGAATGACGACTTGCTTTAAGTAATGTTTTATTAAAAGAAATTTTTGGCCCTAAATTTTGGGTCGTTACATGAAGTCATAGCTTCATAACATGCTCAAATCCAAGAATGGTCCCAAAATAAGCTAATAAGGCCATAAACTTTCAAAAGAAGAGATTTAGCAAAGGGATGATCAATATATCGACTTTATACCTCCAAATGGTTGCAACAACAATGAAAATCCCGGATCTAAAGCTTCTCCTTTAAACTATGCACCACCAACTTCAAACCTCTTCAAGAAAAGCACCAAAGAACACTCTTTAAACTCACATACACTCAAATTGGAAGATGAGGCACGATTTAGGGTTTCTCTGGACTGAGGGGACGATGAGGGAGGCCAAAAGTGAGTCATAAGATCTTTAAATAGGGTGCAAAACCCTGAAAATTAGGGTTTCATAAACAACCATTAACTTGTCGAGTTTTTCTCTAAATTCCGTCGAGTAGAGAGCTTCCTACACATCGAGTCTGAGGCCATCTTCACGACTAGTCCCAAAGGAGAATTGTCTTTTAAGCCATAAATCTCAAACCTGGGAATCAAGATGTTACATTTTCCAACCCAAAACAATCTTTTTGAAACAAATACGTCTACTTCCCTTTCTAAACGTCCACTAACCCTCCATAAATCATTGGGTAACATAGTATCAGGTTAGTTTGTAATGTAGAAAGACTGAGCATTAACACTATACGATTAAGATAACGACCTCCTTGAGTTGAACTTTTACGTGAAGAAGCTTCTACATGGCGTCAACCAACAATGTCACTTCCCATCCATCTATCCCTCATGACGTTGCCAGTGTAATGAACCACCAATGGTGTTTATTGGAGGACTCTGATCGGCTACACGTCAATGATTGTTGATCGCCAGTGCCCTAAATTTTTTATCTTTCTTCCAAACCTCATGTTTAATAGGTTCGCCTCGGTTACTCTAAACATCGTTGATCATGCGACCATGAATTTTGTTTTTCTGGGTTTTCTTTTTAATAAATCTATGGAAAATTCTTTTGCTATCGTCACAATCATTGAACCGACTTTCTTTTTAGAACGACGAGTTAGTCAATGTCTGGAATTGAACACATAACCTCCTTGTTAGAAACACATTGTTAGCCAAGTGAACTAGCCCAAACTTGAAGCCACTAGCCAAGATTCTTTCTTCCGCCATTTTATCATAATCCTCAATCTTTTTTTTTCCGATTTGTATATATTATTTTTTTTCTTTTTCTGATACATGTCTTTGCCATTCTTTAGTTTTATGTTTTAAGTTGATGATTGTTAATTCTACTAATAACTTAATTAAAGTTAATTATTTGAATAAAAATGTCATTTTAAATTTTAATTCGACATTTATTATTGAGGCCTAAGTTTAAAAATTAACAATTTTTCAATTTTGTAGGTCATGTAGAAGGGCCTTTCTTTTGTTTTGGATCGGGCCTTCTGTATGCATGGATCGACCTTGGTTCAGAATAATGCATACATATCGGTCGAACAATTAAAGTCATTGATTCTCTAGGTTCTAGGCGTTTTTTCTAATCCTCCTCACCTTCTTCACCATTCTTTAACTTCATATTTTAAGTTGATGTTTGTCCCTCTTCACCATTCGTTAACTTTATATTTTAAGTTGATGATTGTTAATTCGTCATAACAACTTAACTATTTGAATAAAAATGTCAGTTTGAATTTTAATTCGACATTTATCCTTGAGCCCGAGTAAAAAAATTAACAAAATTTTCAATTTAGTTCAAGTCATGTCGAAGGGCCTCTCTTTTGATTTGGTTCGGGCCTACGGTATGTATGGATCGGCCTTGGTTCGGATTAGTGAATACATATCGGATTAGTGACTACACGTCGATGATTGTCGATCGCCAGTGCCCTAAAATTTTCTCTTGTTTCCAAACCTCATCTTTAATAGGTTCACCACAATTATTCTAAACATCGTTGATCATTAGACCATGAATTTTGTTTTCTGGGTTTTATTTTTAATAAATCTATGGAAAAATCTTGTGCTATCATCACAACGAGTTAATCAATGTCTAGAATTGAACACATGACCTCCTTATTAGAAACACATTGTTAGCAAAGTAAACTATCCTCAACTTGTAGCCAAGATTCTTCCTTCCGCCATTTTATCATAATCCTCGATCCTTTTTTCCCTTATCATTATATATCATTTTTATGTTTTTTGATACATGTGTTTGCCATTCTTTAGTTTTATATTTTAATTTGTTGATTTTTAATTGGTAACAACTTATTTATTTGAATAAAAATGTCATTTTGAATTTTAATTCAGCATTTATTTTTGAGCCCGAGTTAAAAAATTAACAAACTTTTTCAATTTAGTTCAAGTCATGTCGAAGAACCTCTCTTTTGTTTTGGATCGGGCCTACGGTATGCATCGATCGGCCTTGGTTCGGATTAGTGTATACATAATCCCCCCCCCCCCCCCCCCCCCCCCCCCCCAATTGTGGCTGTGACTTTTCCAAATTTATTGGCTCAGAGTCTCTTTCTTGAAGATGCCTAATAGCCTAATACGGACACACAAGATTTCTTGATAATGTAGCCCACGTCCCAAACAAAAGTTGTAGGGAACAATGAATCGGGACAACAACATTTCAAATATAAACAACACCGGAATATATACATTATGATATATTTTCATCCTAAAAACACATCTTGAGATTCGGATTTATATCTATCGATTAATTCACAAATTAATTTAATCCTCAATCGTATTACGAGACAATTCATCATATTCCAAACTTCTAAACATATTATTTGTTTGTGGTGGCTAGAAAATCAATGAAAAACGACTTATATCACCAATAATCAACAATTAAATTGGCCTAATTACAATTAATCAATAGAAAACATCTGCAGATTTTGTGAAAGAATAATTTATCAAGACGTATTGAATCATATCAACGTTTTGAAGAATCCCTTAGTGGCTTTCCTGACAAAAAGTGCTTGATGAGTGCAAGTGCCCTCTTTGGTTGGTAGCTTGGCACCTGGTGACCTGCCCCTAGAACCGTCGCTAATGTTAGATCTCCTTTGTAAACTTGTACAAATCCAGCAGCCTGTCATTAATAATATAACATAAGTTAATTCCATTTTTAATCCATCAATTTAGTGGTTACTAAGGGCTTATAGCATCTAAAAAAACGTTCAATTATTATTTTTTGATAAAAGGGTTATTAATCTAGTAGTAACTCAAAAGTTGACAACATTGTCATCTGAAAGCATCATGTGATATTTAAAACATATACATAACCAAAAGGTTAGCAACAAGTAGTGCAATTCACATTGGAATCGAAACTCTTATAATTTAGACTCTAACTTATGACTCTTTTTGAATCATATCCTAGGGTATGTTTAAATGATAATTTTACCTCTCCTTGATGAAACCATGGATGCCATTTGGTTTTTATAGAAAGCTTCATGGAATTAATGGAGTACTTGGTTGAGGTAATTGGTACCCTCGCATCGGTATCTCCGCTGTAATAAAAGTAAAAGAAGGTTTCATATGCATTTGTTACACATAGACCAAACTAGAAAAATGGCAAATGTGTGACCAAACAAATGTGTCGCTAGTTGTTTTAATTTTGTCATCAAGATTCAAGAACACGAAGAATATGGACAACTTTACAAAAACTAGATAAATGGTTGAAAGTATTGGATATAAATTTTAAATCTATACGTGTTAAATCTTGAATAATTTTTATTGTATTTCGGTTTATAGAATTACCTGAATACCCAAACGCGGAGCTTAAACTTCATGAATTCCCTAAGGAGTGGAATAACTGTTGTGGCGCTATCTGCCCAACCTTTAAGGATTTCACTGCATGATTTCGACATCACAACTTTATACAGTTAGATAGAAATTATATTTCACGACACTTCTTTACTTTACGTGATCCACAAATGAGTTGTATGTATGCTTCATGTTGTTTCTTTTAAACTTACTAAATTAATGCGTATAAGTGTTAATTCTATGTAGAAAAAGTGACAACTTAATACAGAAAATTAGAGAAAGACTCGTTCTCTCATTAAAGTCCAAACATTTTTATTAATTTTCCATCAATTATTTTAGTTTCCTAAGATTCGGTCATCTTTTCAAAATATATACTTTTAAAATTTATTTATCTAGACACCACTTATTGAAAAAGTTCAAAAAAACAAATAAGCTACAAGTAGCTTATTTATCGAGTTTTTTTTATGATGTCGTGTTTGGAAGACAAAAAGTAGTTTATAAGCTAACTCATAATCTAGCTTTTTGAAAAGCTACATAGACTAACTTTTTAAGAGTTTTTTTAAAAAATTTCAAATATACCTCTTAATTAATTATTAAAAAAATACTCTTAAATATCACTTTATATAATTTTATATATTTCAGTTAGTTTTATCAAACGTTATTTTTTATCAGTTAGCTTTTGAGCTATCAGCTAATACGCCAAACATAACATAAATGTACCTGCATGGTTCCCAATCATGATTGAGTTTTGTTACATTCGCATGGATAGCCTTTTGAACATCTTGACGATTCATGTAAGCATAAGTGTAGTAGTCGCTACAAGGATCAATATTTTGCCACTATATGCACCAAAAAATTGCGTACAAACAATTAGCGACAAATCAACTGTTGCAATAACTTTCTATGGATCCAATAATTTATTTATTTACAAACTTATAAAAGAGTAAAGCCCATACCGATGTCTTCTTTGGTTTTCTAGTAAGGTTTCCATCAAAGCATAAAGGAGCATAGATGTTGTAGATGTCAAGAGCTTCAATGTTATAATCAGCATCATTTGTAGCGTCAATGCATGTATCTGGTTGTGTGATTGCATTTGGTGAAAAGTTACAATCATTTCGGATTATGGAAGCAGTCTCATCGGAAATTATGGCATGTGATCCGAAGTAATCATACATCCCTATTGTATCTGTCTCATCATTGATCACTGCGTTTCCAATCTGTAAATATAGATTCATTTTGAAAAATTCAAATTAGTGCTAGAAACATAAGTCATTTACTTCAATGACAACTTTTGCAATGTCACATAATTTTATTCTCTTAAGCAAGTGCCAAATGTGACAAACAAAATAATGTTGAATTGTGTATAAAGGGATGATGGCAATTGGCAATTGGCAAGTAGCTCTCACCATGGACCATGTTCTTTTGTGATTTTATAATTAATGAGCTTTCTAGGAAACCATAAGAACATATGACCACATAACATGCACCATGACCCTACCCTAAAATGTAGTTTGGAAATTGGAAACTAGTAGACCATAGTTGCATTTACAATAATAATAATAATAATAATAATAATAATAATAATAATAATAATAATAATAAAAAGTAGAACATAGTTGGTGGGAAAGAATTGCTGTGACATTAAAAGTTTGCATTTGTATGGATGAATGATCTTTGATTGGACAAGGTGTTACCTAGAATCAATATGGTATATATATCGGGTTTTCTTTTGAGTGACTGGTCCTTTTATTTATAATAATTTAATTTCACTTTTTGTTTCCTTAATCGTTCTGTTGTATTAATATAGTTGAAATTTGAGAATGCTACTTAATTAATTTCAAACGGATTACATGTACAAGACGTATTTCAAAATCAATATTTAGGACTAGGCCAAGAGTTTCAATTTATATGAATACTAAAGTAGGTGTGAGCTCATGTATTAAATGAGTGTATTTAAAACAATGTATACAGGGGCGGAGCTAGAATTTTAAATTAGCGGGGGTTAAGACATACATCGTAAAAATATAGAGAGGGTGCTTTAACTGATAATACAATAATACCAATGAAGTTAGGGAGGGCAAAACACTCACTAGCCCCCCTACTCGCTCCGCCAATGTATAAACATTTGAAAATTTTAAATTTATAACAAAAATAAGAAAAATATTGAATTGCTAAAATTAAAGTGTTTTTGTTTTTCTTTTAAATTTAAACAAATCATTTAGATAAAATAATCAAAGCAAATTAATGAGATTTTATTTTAAAATTTTAAAATTATAAAGAAAGTCAATTAATGAAATTGATATACATTATTATTAAATTTAAATACCATAGGAAAGTTAATAAAATAGGAAAACCACAAAATTACACATAGAATAAAAATTAATTCAAAATAACTACTAAATGACATGTGGTAAAATGAATTAGTGTGTGACAAGTGGCAAAAAAAACCTTCATTTATTAAATAAGATGATTAACAATATTTCAAAACCATATCTAAATTTTCTATCTTACTTAACTTTTCACAAATAGATTTAACAAATTATTTTACAAAATACTAAAATCCTTGTAATAAAGGTTTAGTATGACACTTATAATGTTTATAGCATCTATAATTTATAGTTTAATGACCAAAATGGTTGAATGCAGTAGACTATTTATGCTATTTTTGACGTACAAGTTGAAATGTTAGCTTTTAATTGAAAAATTAGTTGATAGTTGAAAAACTAATTATTAAATAAAAAACTAGTTAATAACTAAAAAACTAACTGACAAAAAAAAAACTGTTAGGTAAAACTAGCTGAAAAACTAACTGAAATATATAAAATGATATAAAATCACATTTTAAATGAATATACTTCTTTAATTAATTATGAGGTATATCTGAAATTTTTTAAAAAACTTCTAAAAAGTTAGTTTAATTAGCTTTTTGAAAAACTAGCTTATAAACTATTTTTCGAATTAACAAACATGACAACATAAAAAAAAAAACTCGAAAAATAAGCTACTTGTGATGCGCTGAAGATAACCTTAATTGACATGAAATAAAGTAAATCAATCATATTCGGATGACACGATGCCATTCAAATGGATATAAATTTCAATGACTATTAAACTAGTTAATAAGATAAACTTTTATAATATAAAATTTTAAAAATAATTAATTTTTATAGAACATGTTTTATTGAACTTATATAAAGTTGAATGTATTATAAGAAAAAAAAATCTCAAATTTGATTATATATTATGAATGCCACTAACACAAATTAAAATCTCTATCAAACTAAGGTCATCTCCGATGGAAGTTCAATGGAGAGTTTAATGGGGAGTTTAATCTCATTAAACTCAACATCCCCATTGTGGAAAAATAACTAGGATTCAATGGGATGGGGAGTTTAATCCTCACACACACACACACACACACATATATATATATATATATATATATATATATATATATATATATATATTATTTTAAATTTTTAATTAATGTTAGTTTTAATTGTAGTTTTTAATTTTTAATTTCATGCTAATTAATTTTTAAAAAAAGTAACAATAAATAAAAAAGAAAATGATAAATGATGTGACAATCTATTAAATTGTATAGAGTTTAATGGAGTGTAGAGTTTAATGGGAAAAATATATAGTGAGTGAAATGTACATGTGTCAATGTGTCAATCCATTAAACTCATACAAGTTCAATGCATTAAAGATGGTCTATATAGACAAAAGTAATAAACCTCTATTGATCCTCTCATTTGAACCCACACATTTAAGCTAACGTTTATAATGGACCACCTTTGATCGGACTTGATAAAAAGCTTTCGATAATAATAAATCTAAAATTACAAGGTTCGAAGAACACTTACGAGGATCCCTTTAAGATTGATAAGGGTTTTGTTTGCGATCAAATTGTGGTAAATTATTGTGTGGGCGAGTTGAGGCACATAATGTCCTGCATAGCTCTCTCCCGATAGATAGAACTCCCTTCCTTTATACTCGGGAAATCTCTCTAGCCAATTCAACAAGAACACATAGTTATCTGCTGCGGTTGATTTATCACCACCTTTCTTGTAATCTGATGATGTGTTAGAATATGAATACCCTACTCCCGCAGGTGACTCCAAAAACAAAACGTTTGCAGCTGAAAATTACATAAATTTTGATATAATTATCTAAGCAATTTAAATCGTTTGCAAAATTTATCGATGTTATAAATTGTTACCATGATTCCAAGAAAATTTGTTTCTGTAAAGAGTTTTGCCATCGCTATTGACTCGAAATGGTCCGAGCTCTTGCATTGCTCCATAGGCGAGCGACGAACAACCCGGCCCTGATACATGTCATGTAATCGAACATTTAGCGAATATAAACATTTATGCAAAATTTCAATAATAATATTAGATAAAAAAAATATTAAAAGTTAATGAGACAAAAACAAATTGCATTTTCTATATCACAAAAAAGATATATATAAAACAATATGAGATATGAGATTGTGACTCCCTTGAATCTCTCGATTCTACATAAAAAAATAGATGCCCTTCATATCATCAATTCATCATCTTGAAAATAACTCTAAAAACATGTACTTTTTTATTTTAAACAAGAGATGTTTTTTCATAAAACAAGCAACAACTAGCCAAAAGGAATAAAAATAATTTCATATCCGGTCCAACCCGGTTCAGGCTCATGTACAAGCTTAAAATATGATGTATTTATTTGCATGTGCATGTCATGTGAAAGAGTCACTAGGGGGTAATGATCATATGCACATGTGACACTGTCATTCCACCATGTCCATAGAAATGATTCCACAGCATGATGATCTGTTTATTATGTGGTATTATTTTCTTCAAACTATTATAACTTTTGGAACTATTAGCGACAAGTGATGTGTGGCTTCATTTATTTACGACAGTTTGCTTGTATTATTGCCATCAATGTGGACGCAAACACAAGCAAAAGCATAATAAATAAACTCAAGATTCCTTTTGATAAATTATTAGTCATCTCTTGGATTATTAATTGTTTAATAGTTATTCATCTCTTGGTTTATTAATTGTCGTGTCCTTTCATAATTGTACGCAACTGCTGCCACTAGTGTCTAAACAAACATGAAATGACATAGAACCTTCCACACATGCTTGAGAGATAAAAGAAACTAATAACCCTTACTCTTTCTTTATAATTTATTAGTTAAAAATTAAATATATTTTTTATTTTTTTTTCCGATAAATCATTCTCTCCAATTAAATAGTGATATATGTAATATTTAATAAAATTCAATAATATTTTATTATATTAAAATAACACATGTCATCATTTAATTAGATAGAAAGATTTATAAGAAGAATAGTAGAATGCTATTTAATTTTCTTTATGTTCTTTTTTTACATTTTTTTTTTAATTTCAAGGTTTGTAATTTGAATTTCTATGTTTTTTTTGTGTGTGTTGTATTTTCATTTTATTTTATTTTTTAAAAATGTTATGTTTAAATTATTTATTTTGTATATTAAAAAAAATAATATATCAGGTGTGGCTACAAACACCTATCAAATGGTAAGTTTTGGTAAGAATGTGACTAGTGATGTGATATTGTGACACTATACCAATTAACCTTATAAAACATTTGATGATAGATGAAGGTAGTTATGTAATGAAATGAGAAAATAATGAAATTGATTAGTATATCTCATTTCATATGTTCGGTATTATGAATTTAAAGGCAAATGAAGGGAAGGAACTATGTAGTATACTAATCGATATAATTATAATGAATTAAAACAACTTACAGGTATATTTAATTGATTCGAAGTTGTAGAATAAATGAATCAAACATATTGTTTCTTATATATAAATTTTTTAAACCATTTGAAACTACATCTAGGGTCGGTTTGTGGATTTCTAAAGGCTTTTTTTTTTTTTTTTAATAATATATAACAAAATTGATTAATACTTCGATAAAAATTCGACACCTAATATATTGACGGTAATTATATTAATGATTGAAATAAAAAAATGTTTATTTCTAAATAATCGACGACCTTCATTGTGAATAAAGTGGGAAAGCCACATGATTTCAAGGATATTAATGGAATGACGAGTGATTGCTGATTTTTTTTTATTTTTTTTATTTTTTTTATTTATTTATTTATTTATTTTTAAATTTCCATCGAAATTTTCCGTGTACATGAGAAAATATTTCGGGCCCTTTTAGTGACACAGGTATGTACGATTGCATAGCCCGGCCCCTCAAGTCTCACCGGGATTACATTTAACTGAAAATAATATTATTTTTGAAAATAAACTTGAATTAAAATTGAATTATACCATAAAATAATTTGTATATAAGTATGATTTATTTCTTTTAATTATATATTATAAGTACGATAAATTGATAAAAAAAATAATAATAAATTAAATATGATGGAAATTTAAAATAATATTATAATAAATTATATTGTATTAATATTAAAAAAACAATTTCGTGAATGGTAAATTTTTTTTTAATCAGAACCGTCTACTAGATCAATCTCTTCCCTTCATTTTATTTATATTTATATTTTTGTTTTTTTGCCCCACATGCGTGGGTAAAAATGTCAATAGCTTTTTCTTATACCCAACCTTTTTTTTTCAATAAGTTTACGTTTTTCCTTAAAATAATTTTATACATATTATTTTAGTTCTCTGTAATATTTTTTTGTCACTAGTATTTTAATATTTCATCAATACTGAAAACTAACTTCATAAATAGTAATCCGATTTATATATCTTCTGCAATACTTATTTGTTTATTTATTTATTTTATAAATCTTTTTAAACTTTAAAGGGCGTTTGATCTCTTATTTTTATTTTATTGTCTCTCGTTTTTTTTTAATTACATCAGTTGTGGTACCCATTTATTACATTGATTAATTTTAAAAAAAATAAATATAAAAGTTAAAATATTTGAAAACTTTAAATTTATAATAAAATAAGAAAAATAATAAATTATTAGAATAGAAATATTTTTTATTTTTTAAATTTACACAAATAATTTAAATAAATAAAAGAAAATAATAAACTTTAATTTTGAAAAGTTTGAAATAAAAATGTAAGTTCATTAATAAAATCCATTTACTACTACATTTATTGTAATTATTATATTAAAATATTATATGAAATTTAATAAAATAGAAAAACTCATAAAATGACATTTGAAAAAAATTAATTCAAAATAACTATAAAATAACATTTGACAAATTAAATGAAAATGTAACAAATGACAAAAACACTTTTATTTATTAGAGAAGATTTTTTCATTAGGTATTTAAAATTCATTGTGAATTTGGTCATATAGTTTTCCTTTTTAGGATTTAAGTTTTTGGCACATCTTTTAAAATTTTATATCCATTTTAGTCTTTTATTTTTTTCATTTTATATTTTTGGCTCATTTTACACTTTATTTAATTCAAATTTCTTTAAAAAAAATTCTCAATTTTTTTTTCTAAACATTTATTATATATTTTTTAAAAGTTAGGATTTTTAAAATTAGTTTTTTACAACTTTGTTTTATATGAAATCTTTTTATAAAATTTGTTATTTCTAAGAAATTAACTTTCCTGTAAATACATTTATATTCGTTTTATATACGTAGTTGTAAGATATCTCCATTCCTAAAAATTCTCTTTTAAATTAGTAGTCTATTTTTACAAAATTACACTACATATATATATATATATATATATATATATATATATATATATATATATATATATATATATTATAATTTTAATCGTTTTTAAATATATTTTTTTGTTATATTTTTAATCTTTTCAAACAAAATTAATTTCCTTAACATTTTATAGTTTTATAAACATCTAAAAAAGTTTTTTAGAAAAATAATAAGTTAAATATATTGGAAACTTAAATTTAAATTAAAATAAAATATATTATTATTTAATTTGGAATAAGCACCACAATTCTAAACAAATATTAGACTACTCATAAATCTAATTATGTTTCCGAAGACTTAAATCTATAACCTCAAAGAATGAAGATAACAACAATAATTTAGGTTAGATGTTATTTGTAGAATATATATATATATATATATATATATATATATATATATATATATATATATATATATATATATATATATATATATATATATATATATATGTTTAGGTTCTATAAAAAACAAAAACCCTTAAAAAACCATAAAAATATATAAAAAATAGTTAGAGATCACAAAAAAAAAATTTAAGTTTTTATGAAAAAATCGCAGGTTTTTCAACAGATTCACTGATTTTTTTTTGAATTTTTTATTATTTTTTTAAAAAATTGGTTTTTTATTTTTTTCAGCGAATTTATTCAAAAACCTACGATTTTTTTATAAAAATCTTTTTTTTTAAAAGGTTTTGTAATCTCTAAGTATTTTTTTATGTAATTTTATGATTTTTAAGGTTTTTTGTTTTTCAAATAACTCTTTCAAAATATATATATATATATATATATATATATATATATATATATATATATATATATATATATATATATATATATATATATATATATATATATATAAAACGTTTATCACATCTATTTTGTGTATGTGTCTGGGATAGAATACACCTACAAATATATATATATATATATATATATATATATATATATATATATATATATATATATATATATAAATTATTTTTATGAAAACTTGTTAAATTTGTAATTAATATCATAAATAATATTTTTTTCAGAATAAATTCGCATCAAGTTTTTCATGTATGAGTTCGTATTTTGTTTATTGATACACTCACGCAAAAAAAAATAAATAAATAAAAAATAAAAAATATTTGTCTAAAACATTAAAAACTAGAGTGTATTATAGTAGAATGACATTTTTATTGTAGAAAAATGAGAATATATTATAACAGAATAAAAGTATATTCTACAAAAATACACTATCGTTCTTCATATTCCATACAAAATTTGTTATATTTTAAGTGCGTAGATCTATAAACAAAGGACGAACTCATACATTACGAATTTAATTAGTTTTATAAAAAAGAGAACTATTATTATGGATATCATTTAATATACATTCAATTCTAAAAATAATTTGATATCTATCTTTATTTAATTAAATAATTATTTAATTTACTAAATTACTATTGATGTATTGTACCACATAATAAATATAAAAAAAAAAAATGAACAAAAGACAGAACTCATATATCATGAATTTAATTAGTTTTTATAAAAAAAGAATTATTATTTTGGATATCATTTAATATACATTAAATTATAAAAATAATTTAATATCTATGTTTATTTAATTAAATAATTATTTAATTTAATAAATTACTATTGGTGTATTGTATCAGATAATAAATATAAAAAAACATGAACTTAACACTATATATATATATATATATATATATATATATATATATATATATATATATATATATATATATATATATATATATATATATATATAGGGACGGTTGTTAGGGGTTTCCGGTGTGGTACCGGTAACCTCTAACTTTTCTGACCGCAGTGTAAAAATTTTCGATTTATTGATTTTTTTTCAACTATTTTTCATGTATCGGCAACATCTATTATATATATATATATATATATATATATATATATATATATATATATATATATATATATATATATATATATATATATATATATATTATCGTTGAAGATTTGAGGTACCAGTACATGTTTGAGGGCATGACCGTATGAGTGAGTGTGTATTTGATTTTTTATATGCTAATGATAATGATCGGTACATGTAATAACACCCAAAATATATATAAAAATGTGTCATTTCTTTCTATTGTGTCAAAAAATATATTCGCAAATTTGTGTTTCAATTTTCCGTGGATTACGACATACTTGACACTGTGTTATCTTGAGAGTACGTTACAACCTGACAAATTACAATTCAATATTAATGTTCAAATATCTAAAATATGCAAGTTTTATTATATTTTTTATAAAATGAAGGCACTGATTGAGGCGATGTTTGCAAATTAGTACACGGAAGTAGGTGTATGATGTTGGTTCGTCCTTGAAAAGACAAACACTCCGTCAACTCCTCAACCTTCTTCACATCATTATGTCTTTTCTCTTTAGGTTATTTAATTGTATATCATATACAAATAAGTAAGTTAATAAAACATAATTTAAAGCAACTTTCTCTTTCACAAAAATCAAAGTTTTATGATTTATAAAAAAAATATTTAATTAACAAATGTCTCATTAATAACGACATCACAAAGGTAATAATTGAAAGTATTAATCATAATGCTATAAATAAAATTTTGACGTCTAAACCGGACACAACGCAAAACCTGAACCTCTAAACATTACTTTTAGAAATATGAATTATAATTATAATAAATTCTAAACAAATTATGGATACATGTCACTTTTAAACTATCTCCCTTTCAAAAATCAACAAAAATTACGTAAAAGCCCTTTAAGTGTATCCACTTAAATCTTATCTTAAATTATATCAACCGGTAAATTTATAATTATATTCGATTGATTGTCTTTCACTTTTCCTTTTTTTTTTTTTTTTTTTTTTTTTTTTTTTTTTTTTTTTTTTGTATAAGTCAAGTTTCCTATTAGGTGGCAGTTATTAAATTTTTTTGCATCATATATATATATATATTGAGAGAGAGAGAGAGAGAGAGAGAGAGAGAGAGAGAGAGAGAGAGAGAGAGAGAGAGAGAGAGAGAGAGAGAGAGAGAGAGAGAGAGAGAGAGAGAGAGAGAGAGAGAGAGAGAGAGAGAGAGAGTCAAATACACTCTAGCCTACACTTTGTCCAACCTTGGCACCTCCGGTGGATAGGGAAAATGATATCACATGACATGGTACCATAATTTTAAACTTTCAAGGATTCTTGAAAAGTTTCAACACTTTTGGGTGGTTTTTCTATATCATTTCTTTTTGTAAAACCACTTTTCAAATCGTATCCGAAAACATAAAAGTCCATATAACTTATACTATATAATACTAACAAATTATCGACTACTTTATACCTATACAAAATTCAAATTCAAGATACATAAATAATTACCTCCATTAAGCCAAAGAAGAAGTGGCAAAGTCTCCTTAGATTTTTCAGCTTCAACAAAATAATAATAAAACGCTCGGCCAGCAGATTCGTTCACGGTGACATAACCACCATACTGATCAAATTTCACGTAAGGTTGGCCAGGCAGTTTCTCGATCTTATCCTTCGCTTTTAAACCTTGTTGAGGAAGAACTACTCTTTCTTTATGTAAATGTTTTGGGTGTTCGAAATGGCTTGTGTTTACAGAAGGGTTTTTTGAGAGCTTGGCTTTGTTGAGTCGAACAAGAGAATGGAGCTGTTTGTTGGCATGGGTTTGATGAACTAATACTGAAAGGAAGAGAGAAAGAAAAAGAGCTAAAAGTCTTTTATTCGCCATTGTTGTCTTTCTCTAGAGCAAGAAAGTTGGAAAGAGAGACGAGATAAGTTATAATGGTTTAGGGTTCGGATCGAGACTGTGTGTTGGTTTTATATGCGAAGAGTGTGGTTGACGTATACTTGTGATACGTACATGTTGGTCTCAACTACTTTGAATGATAAGGGACAAGTTTTCCTTTGGTTAATGGGCTAAAACTGAAGGACTAGTAATATATTATCGTTTATTTGTTAATTGACTTGTGTAAGTTTTGTGTTTTTTATTATTATTATAAAGTTATATTTTTATTTTTTCATTCGAAATGTTGTATTTAATATCCGATTATGTTGTTATATATTTTTTTTATCTGGACATAATTATTATTAGTACAAAAAGGGCATACAGTTACAATTTTATTGAAACAAGTCTGACATATTTTTGATTATTTTAGTAGATAAATGTCACTAATAAAATTCTTGTATAGTTTTAGTTACATTTTTTTATTGATTCACATGACTTATATAGTATTTCGAAACATTTGGCCACGATTTAAAATAAAAAAATGTGACATTTTACTTGTCACGATTTGAAAATGTGGTAGTCATTAAGAATATTTTTGTAATTGTTTTTGTAAGAGACCGTAAAACATATATGGTCATTTGAAATAATTATATATGTATCTAAATTATAGTGTGAACTAGTCATATGAATGTGATGTGACTATTATTTTGTGTAGCCCGTCTATATTAGCAATTTATAGTAAATGAAACAAAACTACTATCCCTAAGTATTTTATGGTAATCCTTTAAATTTTTATGTATCTCTAAAACTAAACAATAGTTGCACTAAAAAAATATTAATGTTAGCTGTTTATGATCACAATTTAATTTGTTTATGTATGTTAAAAAGAGTAAATACTACTGATAAAAGAAAAAAGATGTGACTATAAGTAATTTATGGTCACGGTTTAAGGTAAAAATATGTAAGACTATAAGATATGATCTCAAATTAAGGGAAAAAATATAGTATGACTCACATTTACGAGGCAACTACCGATGTTAGCGGGGACTTCATGTAGTATGTGAGCGAGAATAGAAGGAATCCTAGAAAGAGAATCTACAAAGTTTAGTTATATGTGCTTGTTTGAGCATCTATCTAGGTGTTTGTTAGAATGCTTAAGTTGTAGTGGTGTGTAGTGACTTAGGAAGTTTGAGAAAATTCTTGGGACGAAAACAGATAAGTGAGGCATGTAGTATGCGCTCGTTGTACCAAAAGCACATGATACATGCAGGGATCAAAAAGAGTTGCATGGTTACTAAGTTATGTGCATAGATATACCTATGAGTTTTAAATTTATAACCTAACAAAACTTATCCACTAATACTGTAACATCCGAATTTCCAGGTATATTATTTTAATTATTTAATTTAAGAATTATGAAGGGACTCGACGAGTTGGTGTCTCAACTCGTCAAGTAGGGTCGCGAATTGTGACGTGGATTAATGAGTGGACTCGACGAGTCAGCGCTGCCGATGGAAACCCTAATTTTCTCAGGCCTGGGCCTATTTAAAGGCACTTATATCCTCCATATCAGCCCCCATTAGTGTTCATTCATCCCATGAGAATAACCCTAGTGTTTATTGTGAGCAAGAGAGGGAAAGAGGCTCATTTGAAGTCATTTTCTCAAGAGGAAGAGCAAGGTTCTTCAAGGATCAAGGAGGAGAGCTTGTAGATTTGTTTCCTTTTCATCTCAAGCTTCAGATCTAGGTATAAAGCTCTTACCTTCTTTGTTGATTGATTAGATTCCATGGTTGTGAGAATTAGGGCTTGTATCACCTTTTGATGGGGCATAGGATCAAATCCCCTTTGTGAGCTTGTGCTATAGATCTGGACCTTGTGAGGTCTAGAGAGTTCGAAAGTGTGAAGCCATGGTTGAGCAACCATGGAGTTTTGAAGCAAGGAATCATTAATGGAATTTTGAGGGCATATAGAGAAATATATACCATGCATGGACACCAAGATCAGACCTTTACGTGACTTTTAGGTACTAGGAGGTCAAATCTATGAGTTGGAGTTACATATCTGACCTCAGTCGATCAAATGAGAGATCCGTTTGAGGCAACTCGTCGAGTCTATGGGATGACTCGACGAGTCGGATCGGGTCTGACCAAGTACCCTTAACCCAGTAATAACTCGTTGAGTTTGGGGGTCAACTCAATGAGCTGAGTAAACCCTAGGAAGAAATCTGAGATACAAGTGGATTAGACGAGTCACATGGGTGCACTCGACGAGTATGGTTGAATTGGACAATTGACTCATTCTGACTTATGTTGACTTTGTGAGTGGGTCATTTAGGACCATGGAGGGGTAAAATGGTCTTTTACCCATCCCAGGGGTTAGAGAAAGAATAAGAGGACTTTTGGGTGTAGAAGAGAAAAAGAGAAATATTGATTGAGATACTTGTTTAATAAGGTAGGAGAAGGCTAGTCCGAGTTTATCAAGTGCGTGTCTATTCTCTACTAGCTACGAGGTGAGTCTTCTCACTATACTTTACCATGAGTGGTACTTTGCATGATAGAAATTTCTTATGTGCTTATATATGTATCGTGATATCGTACATTATTTCTTTGTGATTTATGATATGTATTACTCAGAGTTTACAGAGTTAAGACCGGAGGGTCCACAGAGTTAGGACTAGAGGGTCCATCAGAGTTAGGACCGGAGGGTCCATCGGAGTTATGGGGCTGGAGGGTCCCACTGGGACACATTGACCAGAGGGTCTTACAGAGCTATAGCCTCGAGTGACTAATTATATGTGTGGTATTTTGGGGAACTCACTAAGCCTTGTGCTTACCGTGTTATGTGATATGCGTTTCAGGTTTTTTCAGGATCACGGGACGGCACTGGCTTGATTGTACACACCAGAGAAAGAGTTATGCTTGAGGATCCTGGATTATTATCTAAACAATCATGGAGCTATGTTTTATAAATTAAATAAAAGAGATCTTTGTAATATGTGTTATGAGAACTACGAGAATTTAAATGAAAATTTTATTTGAAAATTTACGGTGTTACAAATACACTTATGGGTAGTGTACCTAGTCAGTTTATAATATAGAAAAGTTAGTCGGATGTTAATATCAAATGGTATTTATCACACCCAAACCAGAACGGCGGAAACGTCTAGGGGCGGATGGAGTGACATCATGTATAGTATCATAACAGTTGGATATAAATGAATCATAACATCACAAACATTCATACATTATGAATACAAGTTTACATTGTTTACAGACTTCGTTCGTTCAAAAGTTAAGTACAAGAAATTTAAAAGTAGAAATCATGATGTAGTGACCCCTAGAATGAGATTGGTAATAAAGATCGACTCAGCATGGAATGAACCATGTCCAACAAGGTCCGATTATACCTCTTAGCCACACCATTCAGCTGTGGTGTCCTAGGAGGTGTCAATTGTGAAACAATTCCACATTCCGTAAGAAAGTCAAGGAAATCGATACTAAGATACTCACCATCTCGATCGGATCGGAGCATCTTTATCTTCCTGCCCAACTGATTCTCCACTTCCTGTGTAAACTCTTTGAGTTTCTCAAAGGTTTCTGACTTATGCTTGATTAAGTAGACATAGCATATATACTGTAATCATCAGTAAAAGTCACATAGAAGCTGTTAGCATCCCTTGTGCCGGTTCTGAAGGGCCCACATACATCGGTGTGTATGAGATCCAACAAACCCTCACCCCTAGCATAAGTACCAGTGAAGGGTGACTTAGTCATTTTTCCAAGTAAACAAGATTTGTAACTATCATCTGACCTTAAGTCAAATGACTCCAAGACTCCAGCCTTTTGGAGTTGGCCTATGTGCTTCTTGTTGACATGTCCAAGATGACAATGCCACACAGATGCCTTATCCAAACTAGTGGAAGAATCAATATCCAAAACATTATTTCTTAAGTTGTCTACAACCGACACAGTTTCATATACACCATTATAAAAACCATTAATATCACCACAATCATTATCAAATGAAAAAGTAAATCCTTGTTTGTACAAACCATGAAAGGAAATAATATTTTTCGCCATTTCAGATAAGTAACAACATTTATTCAAATCTAATATTAACCCACTACTAAGCAATAAAAAATAAACTCCAATCTTGGTGACAGGTGAAGCTTTCCTATTCCCTATCATCAAGTTTATCTTCCCGTGCTCCCCATCCTTACTTCTTTTTAGGCCCTGCAAGTCAGAACATATGTGAATTCCAAACCCTGTATCAAGGACCCAAGAATTAGTATGAGGTGAGTTATTAGACAATCTAGTGTAAATACTTGAATGGGTGGGTTTTACTTTCCCATCCTTAACATCATGCAAGTACTTGGGGCAGCTTCGCTTCCAGTGCCCCTTTTCCTAACAGTAGAAGCATTGAGCATCCTTGGGGTTGGAAGAGGGAGTAGGAGAACCCACCTTGGTTCCACTCGAAGAGGAGCCATCAAAAGACTTTTCCTTTGTACCCTTCAAAGAGGCCTTCCTCTATTTCCCTTTACCTTGCCCAATTTCCAGAACAGGCGTTGCGGTAGGAGTAGATACAATCGATTTACCTTTGAGACCAGTTTCGGCTGTCCTTAAAAGTCCTTGAAGTTTGCTAAGTGTGACCTCCTCCTTGTTCATATGATAGGTTATACGGAACTGATCATAACATGGAGGTAAGGAGTGAAGTATGATATCAATAGCCAACTCCTTAAGGAATTTCACATTCAACTTAAGCAACGGGTCCACAAACCTTTGCATCTTCTACAAGTGGCCCGTGATGTGTTCACCATCCTTCGACGAGTTGGACCCTAGACACCATAAATTCGACTTTTTTGGCTGAAATTGGACTAGGAACATTACCCTAAGATGTTTTTGAACTTATAAACTTGTTTTTGATGTGGTAATGTTCATGCTAATCCAATTTCAAAGATAATTGTCAATAGATTCATGTTTTGTATTAGTTTATGGTTTAGACTAATTACATGAAAAAGTTTGATTTGAATTATCTTGTTGTTATGAGTTGCTTAGATTAATAGAAAAGTTGAGTGAAATAGTTGTTTTCAATCCAAATTAATCTAAGAGTTGATTCTAAAATGTGTTTTTGTAACTTGTCCTCAAGTTATATGAAAAGTCACATTTAAGTTTCATAAAACTCATAAAAGTTGGCAAAGGTTACAAAATGAAGAGTCTAGTTCTAATTAATTGGTGTTATGACTCCATAATTTGTCCTCAAGTTATGGAGGACCAAGAATCTCTTCATTAAATAATAAAAAAAAGTGTAACCTTAATTAATTCCATAAGTTATAAAATAAAGAAAAGTTAATTCTTTTATTAGTTTAAAGTGTTCCATAACTTGTCCTCAAGTTATGGAACTTGAAGAGTTTTTGGATTAAAACTACTTTAAACACATAAGTTATGGAATTAATTAGTTTTGAATAGTTTCAAAACTTGCCCTCATGTTTCGGAATTTGTAAAGTTTTCTCTTATGAATACTTTAGTTCCAATTTAGCCCTTAGAATTTTAAGAGTTAAAATTCAACCCTTATACTTTATAATATTATAAGTTAATAGTCAGTCTTACCGCTAGTACGCCTCATTCATGAAGCCGGTCTATAAGGTGGGTATAAGGTTGTTGCCTATAAAATGGTAACTTAATGGGTGTCGACTCTCACCCACCGCTTGCTTGACTGGTGGAGGGTCGTTAGCCGAACGGGTTTGACAGGACTAGAATTCTCCCTTCATTAAAAGTATTAATGATAAATACTAAGTAACTAAACTCTTAATAATACCCAATCTTAGTTACTTAGGAAAATGTGAATAAGGTGCTAATCCATGAAATTACACTTTGCACTTTGTTTAAGTCGGTTAGTGGAGCGTGTGTGGTTAAGCGGCACACTAACTCGTATTTAACAAGGTAGGCAAAGGGTAACTTAATGTTTATCATAGTATCGATGGAGCGTGTGTGGTTAACTGGCACATCGATTGAGGGGTAAACACTTAAGGGTACCAAGTAATTTGCATGGTTACTTCACACCTTGTTTTGTGATCTTCGGCATCCTAGTCACAAAACCTGAAGGGCACACTCGAGATTGAAACATGTCATTGAACAGTTCAATGAATCTCAAAGATCTAGGAGTTTCAAAACCAATTAAAACCTAATTATTATTTCGTTTTTCATGGTGGAAATTGGTGAATCGTCATTCACCTACCTTCAAATATTTTATAGCTTGGATTACGGCATCCCTCTTCTAAGTTATAAAATAGTTTGTTGGGTCCTAGCCTTAATATTTCAGATTGGGTGTCATATTAAGGACTTTAGATCAACTATCTTGAATATCTCCCAAAACATGTTTGGTTTAGACATTTATGATCTTCCCAAATCTCTTGAAACAAGCTTTCCTAAATGAAGATGATGTCCCTTGGAAATCATACTTCTTTCACCTTCTCAAATTATTCTCCCTAACCCACAAGTTCAAAGTCACTCAAGCCCTATTGGCAAGGCAAGGTCTAGATGTGATCACATCTTGGAGATGTAGTCACATATTGACAAGCCGGGAGAGAAGGGTGTTAAAGTCTTGAGAAAGTTGGTGGTTCAATCACTTTCTAAGTCACATAGTGAGTTCCTTTGGGACACCTATGAAGCAGACTATGACAAGACCCTTAATGATCTTATCTATTTGTTAAGATCAACTTCCTTAAAACTTGATGGACATTGACAATAGTGACACAGGAAATCCAGAAAAGCATTCTCTTCCCAATGGAAAGGGATCAGCCATAGTCAATTCGGTTGACCAAATGGTAAAGAGAAAAACTAAGTCTGTGATAGTCCCGTGTACCATTATCAAAGGGTCCATATGTTTATATTGCCAAAGGAAGGGTCATTAGTTGCGAAGCTACCAAATTTACCTAAGGATGTTAAAGTCAATAAGTTTGACTGTACTTCAGGTAAGGTCCACTATCTAACTCCTCTAAGTTTCTATTATGAGATTCTTGATACATGATGTGACTGGGTCACATGGTGATGTTTTAAGAATCAAAGAAAAGTGAAGAAACTTAAAGAAAGAATATGCTGAATCTGATCGCGTAGATGGATTTCTATCGCGTAGTTTGAAGATCGGATTCTTGAGCTACTTCTTAGGAGTTATGAGATGTTGCTTAGGAATAGATAACAATAAGTTTTTCATATGGATTGTAAGGATAAGTTTTTCCGTTAAGTTTTAAAATAAAAGGAAAAATGATGATTTTATTTATTTTAAAATATCCTTACAATGGCATTTGAGGAAAAATTGTTGCTTATATGATTCCATTAATAGCAAGAGTGGAAATATGAAATTGATTCTTTCATTTGTGGTAATCTCTAAATTTACCAAATAAGGAAAGATTCTTATCACCCAAGTTTCAATTGGATCGGGACTTGGAATCATGCAAGTTGTATAGCATGATGCATGAGAACTTTCAAGTATTGGAAAATTAAGACTAATTACTTGTTCACATGGATGTGTGAGTCAAGTAAAGGACTAAGGGATCGAGTATACATTCTTGTGCACTGGTCAAGTCCACCACAAAAGATCAATAAGATTATTCGTCATAATTTACTAAAGTTCAGTAAATATGGTTATACTTACAAGCTTAAGTGTAATTCTGAGACATTGGAAAAAGGTTCCAATGTAAGGCAGAGCGAATAAGAAGAATCAAATTAGGCAGAAGGATAAAAGTTTCTCAAATTTGAAAAGATGGGAGAGTACTTTAGTATCAGCTTTGTGATCATCTTAATGGTTAAGAAACCATATCAAAATTAGTTCACTAAGGAAAATCTTAGTGTATTCTTATGACTAAGAAGAGGAACTTGAATTGTTGAAGTGGTTAAATCATGAAGATGAGTCATACTTCGTTCCAATACAAGTCTTAGAGTCATACTCCAAGATTGTAACTTGAGTGACATGTATCAAAGAAGGTTTAAAACACTTGTCGAATGTAAGAGTAAAAGTTTTCTACTCTTGTACATTTGAAATTGGTAAGTTGTGATGTTTTGGATAATACAAAGACCAAATTAGGCTAATTGTGTGAAGTGTTTGTCTTGGTTAGAATCCACACTATCTCTTGGATGTTTGACAAGGGAGTCTTATAGGTCAAGAGGACAGTGGGAGTCTTAAAGGTCTTGAAAGTCTCAAGAACTAATCAAGAATAGAACCTAAAGTTCTTCACTAGCACATGACTTAAGGTTTAAAACCTATCATGTTGACATATTCTGTGCTCATTCCAATTAAAGTTGGCTTTGCATATGAGTTCTTAGAGTTCTCAATTGGTTGCACAACAACTTGGAAGCAATGGCAGGCCCTTGAGCTGCCAGGTGACAAGAAATTAAGATTGAGTTCAGTCCATATGAGTTTGGATTTGTCATTATCCTTGTATTGTGACTATGGTTTTGATAATTCACATGGATAAGAACACATACACCATTAAATCTAAGTGTCATAAGATTTCTCTCCAATTCATGAAAATGATGGTGAGGAAAAACTTTCACTAAGTAGATTTTAACTAGATAGCAATTGTGATATTTGCATTCTCAAAGTCGTTAGTGGAGCGTGTGTGGTTTACCGGCACACTAACCTGGACTTGTGAGAAGTGGCAAAAAGGTCTAACTATTATGATTACGGAATCCTCTTCATAATTGTTTAGACACACAAGTGCGCTATCTAAGGGAAGGTGTATGTTTTTGATAAAGTTTTATCAAAACAATCTAGTATTAGAAATCTGAACTTTGGTAAGAAAGTCAACTGATTTCTGAGTACATGTCGAAGCTAGTGGGAGCATAAGTGTTATGATAATAATCATCATGTTAGTGGGAGCATGATAATTATGATAAGTATTGCAAGTTAGCAATGTTAATTATAGAAAACAAAAGGTTTCAATTGGGAAAAGTTGTTTTTGCTATAATTAAGGGAGAGGAAATTATACTTCATCTCAAATCTATAAGCTTAGATCATGAGGTTTTAATCATTTAGTCAAGGAAATATATATGAATTTCATGTTGGAATGGCTCAACATAAGGAAATTCTGTATATGGGTCCATTATTTGCGTTCTTAAATTCGATTATGATTACGACATCCCTTTTCATAATCTGAACTTGGCAAATAGAAATGGAAATGTTATAGCAAAAGACTGGTTTAGTCTTTATGTGAGACATCATGAATCGTGTCCCATATGCTTCGGATATAGGATCGATTACATGTGCTATATTCATCATTTCTAAAATTTTCCAAATGCCTGGGGCATAAAGAAGGGAAAAGGTTTAGAACTGGATATGACTAAAAGGATTAAACAATTGTCGAGGACCATCTATGGTTTACCAAAGATTGGTTGCTCAAGGACAGTTGGAAGTATAGTGATAATTCTGGAAGGACCATATTGACATAATCTGTAAGGAGGCAACTCTTGTTCAGAAGTGATTGTCAAAATGGAATCTGGAAATGTTTCAAAGTTAGAATTTTCAATCTGTTTAAGATTAGGAAACTTAATTCAAGAAGGATGTTTCTAAGGAGCTGATCTCCTTTGGAATGCTCTATAATGGTTGTTGTCAAGTCTTTCTGACTTTGTGCATAATCATTACAAGAGGATCAATGCATATAAGTTTAGAATCTAACAGATTTCAGTAAATGACATGAATTTGGAATTCTTGTATTTGCAGTAAGGATTTAGGAGTGTGAAAAGAGAATCATTGAAGTTATGTTCAATGGATCTAGTTCACAAAGTAAAGATCATAGACAAACATAGTATGCATACTTGGTGTATGGCATGACTAGTGTTTAGAAAACATAGTGTACATGCTTGGAGCATGGGACAACTATTGTTTTAAATTCAAGAATAAAGTTGATAGTTGAAACAGTATACAATGAATAATGTGTAATCATATGGTGATAAATAAAAGGTTTTTTATTTATGTTCATAGGTTTTGATACCATATTGGATTCAATTATTATTGTGTTTCACTTTGCATGTTTTGACTTCCCGAATAAACTGGGTTATTCTTCCGGAATGACTAAGTTATTCAAACCATCCACAGTCGGTCATATGTTGGAAGTAGATATGAATTAAGACTGTCATGGGTTGGCTTGTAGAGGTCTAAGGTGTTGGACAAAGGGCTACAACACTCATGAGTGCTCATAAGTTCTGAGTATTGGATTCAACCCGCGCTCATTGGAATCACTTCATGGATTTTATCACGAGTGATCATGAGACGATAATATCTTATATTCTTCAAACCTAGAGATATGAGTTGTTACTATGAGTTGATAGTACATTGATTGCACGAAAACGCATTTGGTAACTCGGTGCTATAAAACGTGTCTTTGTGTATGATTCAACAAGTAGTAGAACAAGCCATATGAGTCGAAGTTTATCCATTCCTTTTACCTTCGGGATAAAAGCGATATCTGTGGGCCCCTCGATGATTTGATGATGACAAATGGAAGTGCTCGTCCGGGCCAGGACTGATTTGATTATAATCCATGTCTCAGTCCATATGATATCTAGAATGGAGGAATATATGATCCCTTATCTAATGGACAAGTCATTGACAAAGGTCAGAGTTCATCTACAAGGTCAAAGTTCGACAGAAGCTTTTGAGAGCTACGATTTCTAGTCGGTTCCTGAAGTCATATGCAATATTAGTTTTAGACTTATCCAAGTGGGAGACTGTTGGATTAATGTCTAAGTCCATAACTATAATTGGTAAGACTTGACCCGACCCAACATGGTCCATTTGGGTTGCATGACATCATGCATTTGGATAAGATTATAATGAGAGAAATAAGACACTTATGGTTATTAATATATTATAAGTTCTAGTATATTAATAATAAGAATAATAAGATTATTTAAGTAGTATTGATCAAGAATTAATCTAGGATTAATTAAGTGATCAAAAGAAGACTAATTAAATATATGGGTTGATTGTGTAAATCATCCATACTTGTATAGTGGGCTAATGCTCCATGGATTATCTAGTTGGGCCAAAACCTATATGATGCTCCATGGATGCTGCATGGTGTATTTGAACCCATGGATCCAAGGAAATGGAAAGTCATGACAATTAGGGTTTACCCTAATTGTAACACTATATAAAGATCTTATTCTTGACAAAATCGGCCACTAGTATCATTCTAGAGAGGGCTAGCCGATTTTCATGAATTGTATAATTATCTCAAGTTATTCCAAGTGTATTTGGTGTTGTGTGAACCATTTGAGGTGTCAGACTTGGGGCACTAGGCACTCAAGCTTCATGAAGACTTCCTACATCAAAGAGGTATGTATTCTATCTTGTTACATTCATTGTTTTGTATGCTAGATTAGGATAATACCTTGGAAAGTTCTTATTTGCATTTATAATAGAGAAAACATAGATCCAAGGTATTTAGGGTTGCATGTACACTTAGGAGTGGTAGAATGCTCAAAACCCAACACATTCATGTCAACAATTTTCAAGAACCATATAAACATATATAAAACTTGAAACTTTGATAATAACCTTTGAAAATGGATTAGCATAATCATTACCATATCAAAAACAGATTTTATAAGTCCAAAACAAATTTGGGGTAATGATCGTAGTCCAATTCCAACAACAAAACTCATAAATCTGCTCACAGAGCCTCCTACTTGCCGAGTGCAAGAACCTACTCGACGAGTAGGATGAGATTTCACTTTGAATCGTCGAGTACCCCCATGGACTCGGTGAGTTCACTCAACAGTGAGCAAAATTTTGACTTTTTTTTTCCAGAAATTTGCATCAAGTATAATAAAAACAAGCCTAGGCTTTAATACCACTTATGGGTTTTGAGCAACCTAACACTCATATGGTGTGCATGCAACCCTAGAAACTTGGATCTATGTTTTCTCTATTATACATGCAAATTTTATTATCCAAGATTTCATTCTAACTAGTATATGATTGGGGTATATGTAATATAAAACTAGTAGAATGACATACCCCTCTTGTTGCTTGGATTCCTTAATACGTTGTGAGCCTATCACCCTAAACGTGTTGCCTCAAATTCTTCACACAACACCACAACTCTTGGAATAACTTGAGAGAAGAACACTTGTGCACAAAATTCGGCTAGCCCTCACCCTTAAGTCTTAGTGCCTATTTTGCTTACCATGGGGATCTTTATATAGTGTGCCACATGTAGGGTTACACCATGTAAACCCTAATGTGCATGACTTTTCATTTCCCCCATGATCCATGGGTTTTAACCTCCATGGAGCATCCATGGAGCACCCTATGCCTATGGGTTTTAGCCCAATCTAATGAATCATGGATCATAAGCCCACTATATAAGAACGGATGATTTACCAAATCAATCCTTATATATTTAATTAGTCTCTTTTGATCACAAAATTAATTCTCGATCAATACTAATTAAATAATATGATTTCATACTAATACATTAGAGCTTATAATATAGTAACAAATCATAAGTGTCCTTTTTCTGATTTTGTCTATCCAATTGTTATGATGCCATGCAACCCAAATGTACAATGCTAAATTGGGTCAAGTACATACCAAATATAGTTATGGACTTAGACACCTTATCCAATAATATATTCATCCCCAAAAAACAAGTCATTTTCTCACCTTTTCAATCGAAAACAGTCCCATTTTGCTCTCAAGTATCATACAAGAGCCTTCATACCTTCTAGAAAAATCCTTCAAATCTTCATAATTTTCATCAAAAACACTAAGAACACCAAGAACAATCTTTAAAACTTCAAGCTTAACGAAAACCACCTAGATCGAGAACTCACTCACACCGAGAACCACTAGGCCGAAGTCCTTTCTGACCGAAAACCACCTGGACCGAGAACTCACTCACACCGAGAACCACTAGGCCGAAATCATTTCTGACCAAAAGCACTATAAGACCGAGAACCTAGTTCTTGGTTGAGGTTTTATGACCTAAATCAAGCTTTTAGTGAAGCCTAGACTGAAACCCTCATCAACACTCCAAATAATTATCGATAATGATTCCTTACATAAAATAAGTGTTGTCTAACACTTTAATTAATTATTTCGCTAATTTAAATATGATTAGATATTTATATAACATTAGGATACCATTCTTTCCACGTACGCTAGCCCGAGCATCATCTCTACAATTCCGCTACCCAGACTCGAACACACACACTAGAGTTGAGTTAATACCCGTACGTTTTCACTATTTTCAATGTTTTTGGGGGGAATACAAGTTTAATACAAAGACTCTTGTGTTAACATTCAAATGATTTCAAACCATTTCACAACATTTGCAATTGTTCCAACATGATTTATCACTACATTACCAAAATATATTTTTTTGACTCTTTTGTAGCATGTCAAACAAAAGTGTAATTTTCATAAATCCCTTACTCCCGCTTTATACACACCATTATATTGGAAATGTTTCAGTTCATTATAGGGTATACATTTAAAACTATAGTTGGTATAGTTTATGAACCACTACAATATTTTGCTAAGTTCAATAAACATTACAAGAACATACATTTAAACTATAATAGGTATAGTTTGGCAGATACTACACTATTTTTCGTACTCAAAGAACACTATAAAGGAAACAAGTACAAATAGATCTATACGTGACTGACAATCCCGCACTTGAGCTGTTTGCAACAGCTAGGCCGGCAGACCTCGGGTGACAAATTTCATAACGTTCCGACGCCTGAAGAATGTCGTAGAGGCCACTAGTCATATCAAGCATGGTTATATTAAAATCAAAATAGTCTCAACTAAAACATTTGTTTACGGGATTAACACTACTTCAAATGGTTTTATTTTAAATAATGAAACTACAGTACTGTAACATCCCAAAATTTAAGGCCAAAAATTTAAATTTTAAATAAGTTATTATAAAGAAACATCCATCATATCATGTCATGTCAAAACCAAAGTCGAAATAATCAAACAAGCTATCATAAATAATATCAGAGTGTAATCCCAAAGATCTCATGTGCGGAAAAAGCATAGTGTGATGCGATGCGATCAAGCCGACTCCTTTCCTTTGAAAATGAAGTACCTGAAACCAAAACTGAAAAGTGTAAGCACGAAGCTTAGTGAATTCCCCCATCATACCACATACCATACAATCACATAGCACACATACTTCGGGTAAATTCTGGGATGCCCGACCTACCCATGTCAAGCCATTATGGGGTGCTGACCTACCCATGTCAAGCCATTCTAGGGTGCTGACCTACTTGTGTCAGGCCATTCTGGGGTGCCTGCCTATCCTCCGGTCTATCTCACCCTGTCACGGGGACCATTTCACCCCTACTACTATTACATAATAACATATCATAAACATGTCACACATATTTGGGTGTCCGACCTACCCTTCGGTCCTAACGACCGAATCAGGGGACTATTCCCCTCCTACTACCACTATCACATAGAAGATATCATATAGGCACATCGAACACATCAAATAATAGAAAACCAGATAATTATCAAAAAGACAATCATCTCAACTGTAATCAACTACTAGCGGGTCGGCCCTGGTGCTTTAGACCCACTTCAACTGAAGGTAACTCACCTCACACTACTGAAGTCCCGTAGACATAATCCCCAGCTGCTGGATGATAGATTCTCGAACTCTCAATATCAAAACATCACCTAATTATTAATTGTGTTCCAACACATAACCATAAATACATACTTGGGGGTAAATACTACTTTACCTCTAACTTAGCTTTATTCAAGCCCAAGCCCCAATCTAAAAAGCCGAAATTGGGCCCAAACCTTTACAATATCTTACCATAAGGCCCAACCATTTAGTCCCATCTAAAATTTAACATTCTAATTACCTAATATCACATAATCATAATGGCCCAAACTATGGCCCATCTATGGCCTAATTTTCCAAATTGGGCCCAAACCCTCATACGGGCTTTACCCTAAGCCCATCAACATATTCTAGTCCATATAATTGTTCTTGGATGGCCCATTAATAATCCAATCATCAAGGCCCAAAAGAAAGGCTCACCAATAAACCCAAGTGAAGTTAGGGTTTTCACATGAAATGATGATTAGGGTTAAGTGTCCCTACCTAACCCATTAAGGACTTAATCCATTAAGTCCCACCTAGCCTTAGTTAATTGCAATTGGTTATTAATTAATATTTGAAGTTCATTAAATAATTCTGATGCGGTCCCGCTAAGTCCCAAATTAGGGTTTCATGGCATTTAGGTTTTCCAAACCCTAATTAGGGTTTCCAACCCATATTAGCGCAATATGCCCAATAACTAGGTCCTTTAACCAATTAGGATTCATTAGGCCCATTTTGATTCCACTAGGCCCATTAAGGTTTCACTAAGCCCATTAGGTTTTCAAGCATCCCAACCGAATCAACACAACAATGCAAAGCACACCAGCACCCAACACGGCGACCGGTGGCGGTAGGAGGCGGCAGCCACCACCTCACGATGGTGGTTTTGAGTTTCCTTCATTATTCTTTTGCTAATACATTTTACAACTCAAATCTCAAAAACACAAACACAATAACATAAGAACACACAGATACACAACCACTCTAGTGGTGGCCGGTGGTGGCACACGACGGCAGAAAAGCTAGAACCGGCGGAAACCACCATGGTTGCCTGCCATGGTGGTGCACTTGCTTTCCGACAACACAAACATCCCAAACACACACATCGCACACCAACAGTGGAAAATACAACCACATACACATTCTTTGGTTGCAAAAGGACCCAGCCACCCTCTTGGTGGCATATGGAGGGCCGACAACGAAGGTTTTGGCGATGACAGACACCACCTCACGGTGGTGGCGGTGGTTTCTCTCAGTTTCCCATCAAGAAGCAACACACCACATGAATCTGAAACAACAGCGCCCTTGAACCCACATGAGACACGACCACCTCTCGGGTGAAAAATGGTGACCGGAGAAACAACACATTGCACAGGCGGCGATGGCGGACCTATGACAATGTAACAGAAGAAGAACGGGGAGGGAAAGGAGGTCATGACTCCGACTGGTGGTTCTCGGTCATTGTTTTTATCCTAGTTTTGCCAACAACGCCGACAATCAGGTCGCAAATGGCGCTTAATGGCGAGGCAGGAGGCGGCGACCTTGTCGTCGTCGGCGAAGGGAGGTACCTCAGTGAACATCCTCACTGGCATCAACGGTTTGCGGCAGTGGCTTCGGTGATCGAAGAAGCAAGAAGGAGTAGGGTGGTGGCCGGCTGGGGATGATAGTGGAGAAGGTGGCGGCTAGAGGACTCAAGCGTGGTGGCTATCTTCACCAATTAGGGTTAGGGTTTAGAACCGAGGGTGACGGGTTTATATATTCCGATCCCCCAAACTTGTTTCCATAATAACAAGTTCATCCCCTCCCTCGTAAATTATTTTGAAATAAATCCCCATAATTACCATTTAAACCCTGACCTCGAAAATCCCTTTGAAATTAAGTTTCATAATTTACTAGGTAGCCCCTCCCTCTACAATTATTGTCAAATAAGGTCCATAATTTACTCTTTATCCCCCGCTTTTATAAATCCTTTCATATTAGGTCTAGTACTTACCAAATATTCCTCTATCTTCTAAAATCTTTACAAAATAAATCTCGAACTGGTACTTTAACCCCCAAAATATCCAACTTAAGGCATTTGGCTTCCCAAAACCAACACCTTGATATATAATTATTAATTTTAGGGCTACGATTCATTCATTAATTTCATCTATTTATTTATTAAATAAACGGGGTGTTACAACTCTCCCCCACTTAAATTAGATTTCATCGTCGAAATCATTCCTTACCATTCCTTACATGCCCTACCACTCTAGTAGCATGATCACCATCCCGGGCACACGCTATCCTTCCCAGGGTAGTCGTGACCAATCTACATAAGCCCTAAAATCTGGAGGTGAACGAATTCCTCGCAACAAGACCACATGTACTCTGTCTGAAATCTGTTGTTTCGAGATGGTCTGAATCCCTGACAGATCACTCAAACTGAATCATTGTCGTTGAAACTAGTCTGTTTATCCTTCAACTGACTACTCATCTTTTAATAGCTCGAGGTTCCCACTATAAAACAGGATCACATGCCTAATTATCCTTGCAGATCAGTAATACTTGGCCAAGGCTCAGCTAATCCCAATGTGAGTGACTTGTCTATTCCCAATCAACTAGCTATTCCGTCCGTATTTGCAACACCAAACACTAATACTAATACTGACCAAACGTTGAAAATTCCCGAACACTGATCTGCCTGAAGCCGTATATTGCCACTGGGCTGCTCTCAATAATCTACCGAGACCTGCATGGTCTCAATTCGCTCAGAAATCATCTGAAGTACCGTGTTTCGGCCCGACTGCGGAGCCAAAGGACTCCCACTTAGTTGCCTCACACGACTTCTGAATTAAATCCTTCTTTAGACTAGTTGCCACTAGTTATCATGCCCCTGTGGCTCTAACAACCTTCTGATCTAACCAATCGGGTCCATGCGTCGAATCCTGACATCATAAATCCAAGACTAAAAGTGATTGCTACCTGACCAATGGTAGCCTTATCTCACACGTCCTTAAGCATTTTGTTGCTTCCCTGATCTCATAACTGTAGTGACGCACCTACAGTCTTATCATTAGCCTAACCAGATCTAATCCATTTGGGTAAATCCAAAATCCAATCTGTGGATTTGCATATCCTCACTGCTGCACCCGAACTGGTGGGTACTACTGTTCCTTCCACGTCCTAACAACGCACTCATGCTATCTACTAACCTAGTGAATGCTACGGCTACACCCGCAGTCTCACGACACTCTATCACTATTCGACTGTTAGTGAATGCTAAGGCTAACCCTACAGTCTTACAACACTTCCCATGCTAACTGACCACTAGTGAATGCTACAGCTACCCCCACAGTATTACAACACTTCCCATGCTAACTGACCACTAGTGAGTGCTACGGGCACCCCGTAGTCTTAAAACACTTTCCATACTATCTGACTACTAGTGAATGCTACGACTACCCTTGTAGTCTTATGACACTTTTCAAACTGGGTCGAACACGCACTCGACCTAACACACCACTGAACTTGAGTCCTAACCGGAACTCTAACCTGGTTCCCAGAACCTGCTATCACGTGACCCCACTATATCAGTACCACACCCATGCCCGTGATCAAAGCGTCACAGCAAAGAACGAAATCATTTATACCCTCTGGCAGGGTGAGAACCGGTGCCTCGCACAACCGTTGTTTAAGAGTCTTGAAGGCTGCCTGCTGCTCAGACCCCCAACAAAAGGCCACCGATTTCTTGGTCAGTCGGGTCAAAGGAACCGCAATCTCGGAGAATTCTTGTATAAATCTCTGGTAATAACCTGCTAGACCCAGGAAACTCCGAATCTCATTTGGAGACCTCGGAATCTGCTACTGCATCACAACCTCTATCTTGGTCGGATCGATCAGAATACCCTTCTGGTTGACAAGGTACCCAATAGATTGCACCTCGCACAACAGAATCACATCTGGAGAACCTTACAAAGAGTCTATCGCCCACTTAGATTCGACCAAGTCTTCACCGTACGTGAGAATTGAATGATTCCCAATCCTTCTCGCCTTCTAGTATCCCACTGGTGACAACTTTTGCTTCCCAATGCTAGCGATTAATCACCGTTTTAACTTTTAGATCGCCCATCCTCAGAAATCTTGAAGAGTACTCTTGAAATCTGGTCCAGTCTGACACCTTAATCCATCTCCTATACGAAAATACCATTCTATTGAACATTCGATGACCAACCACTTATACATCTAACACCCGCAACTGACACTACCCTCTTCATGTTACCAGTTCTGTCCTAGAAACGGTAGTGCCTTGAGCTCCAAAGTTCATCCATAGACAACTGTCGACCACAACTGAACAATGATAGAACCTCTGAATGCTGACTTCACTGGATAACTATCGCTCTAATCCCGACCCAATATTCTATGAATAATACTCCATCACAGATCCCGAAAAATATCTGGGATGGGAACGGTACACGTGGAATCCACTCCGCAAGATACATCCCTCTGTAGGTTCATCAAGTAATCCCGACAAGAAGTTTGGCATATGACAATCCTTGATAACCTAGGAAGTAGCAAAAACCGACCTAATATCTGACTTGTCCAAACTCACTTAAAAATTTGAAGCGGTACAGATTCCCAATATCTACTTTGAAGTGGCAAAAGATGACATCCCCACGAACATCTAATGAAATCTTGATCTTGATGACAGGGACCAACTATATGATCTTCCTTCCCGAAGGATTTTAAGGGTCCACAGACCTTGGGTTCCAAATGAACCCCTAACTCCCCCCCGCAACAATTCGAGCCCGAAAGGCCCCGAGATGACTATCGAGGGCTCTAAAAGTCCTTTCCCTTACTGAACGAAAGACCACTAATATCCATTCCCATAATTTTGCAAGTAATCTCCGAGGAGATGAGCTTCTTAATCGCGCATCGACTGGTTCAGACTCAGCTCCTGAGCCGGAACCCGAATCTGAGTTTCGTTCTTGGGTGCTTGACACCATAATGAATTGACATTCCAAAGATCTGAATATACCAAAGAATCCTTATCATCTTTTGCTGACATGACCAAACCCGCTACCTTATAGTAGCTTAACACCTTGGTGTGACACACTCCCTTGTGCACTTTCTCGTACGTGCATCACTGACTCCGGCCCTTCACCTGATGATTAGAAATCATGGATCTCTACCTGGGACCCTCTACTATACGTACATGGCACGACCCTCTCTTCCTAGAGTGCTCTAAATCGATCTCGTATCTACAAACTCTTGGAAATCATACCCTTCAGGGTCTGACACCCTGTCATGCTCACTAGCTCACGTGCCAATGGCTAAGCTACAACAATCGGAACATCCTCTGTCCCCAAACTAGGTCACAAAATCTTCCTTGAAGCTTCTCTGATTCTCCAAGGCTATCACCGATTCGAGTATAGATGTTGTGCTTTCAGTAGTATGGGACCAACACTACCTTCGACACCTATCCATACTTTCCTCAATAATCCTCCCGAATTCTCCAAGTCACTTCTTCAAACTGGCACACCCAGGTCTCAATGAACCTCACTACTAACCCACTGAAATGTATCCTAGGCTTTCCTAGGTTCCCGAACTCATCCAATCCTCAGCTGCTGAAAGATTCCCAGTAATGTCAACTAGATACCTCATGAATATAGCTAGCTCACATTATTAAGAGTACCACAAAGCACAAAGCTCGCAATATTCAGACAACGGAAAACCTAAACATCATATTCCAGCCAAACCATTCTATCCTCTACTCAGGAATCTATACATGCAAATCAAAGGCTCATACAATCAAGCATAACCTAAATAGGCTATCCTATCACTAACAGATCGGTACTATCATGCATCTCATCAATTGTAACGCCCGCAGATCCGGGCTAGTCAATTTAGAGGCAATAGGGCTCAAAAATGACTTTTCAACAAAAGATTATTTAGAATGAATAGTGTTAACCAAGTTTTAGAATATGTCACAAGGTTTCCGTACATATAAAGAACGCCGAAATCCGAGTTATAACGAAGAAGTTATGGTCCGCCGAAGTTTTACGGCAAAACCGGCACGGCACCGGAAGACGTAAATAGTGAATTTACGATAGAAGACTTTTTAGCCTTAGCAATCTAAACAAAAGTCGTAGAATATGTTAAACTAAGGGCGTCGATAAAAAGAACGCCCAAATCTGACTTCGTATGAGGAAGTTATGATTTTTCTAAGATTCGGCTTAGCAGTGTACAGCCCGAAACTCGAATTTTAGTTCGAGCGGTTTTTGGCTTACGTGAAATAAATGAGAGTTGAAGATCTCATTAATAGGAACTCAACGGTAAAAAGACAGACGAAAACGAAGTCCGTATGAAGGAGTTACGAATTCTTCGCGGTCATTTAACAGTCTAAACGCCTCGTACTGTTAAATTTAAGATCGGTCGAGAATTAGCCGACGGAGTCAAAATGAAAGTTATAGATATTATTTTTACCTACGCGTGGATATAAAGAACGTCAAAAACGGAGGTCGTATGTGAAAGTTACGGATTTTAGAAGTCGGAAGTGTGTTGTGCGAAAATGGGTGATGTGGCACAATCTTGGCCATTGCTTTCTCCCCAAGTCTTGCCACTAAAAGGTGACATGTGGCACCAAGTTCAGCCATTTTCACCCTATAAATACCACCTCTCCCACCCTTATTTTCTTCACACCTTTCTCATTCTTTCTTCTCTTTACTCTCTCTCTAGAACCTCTCTCTAGCCCCGAAATCCCCCGAAAAGCCTAGGGAACCTCCCTAGCACGAGGCGGAAGCCCCGGAGTGCTCGACGGCTCCGAGAAGAAGAGCTTTTCGGCTCGAAAACGCTGCTCCAAGCAAAGCCTGGTTTTCTATAAAACCCGCTGTAAGTGAGCTACGCCTACACTATTTTTAATATAGTTTTTATTTAATTATATTAACGTTATTAAGAACATATAATAAATACTTGGGCTATTATTATGGGTTATATAAGTATTTTTTTTAACGCTTATATAATAGTAATAATAGCTAGACTATTAATTAGTCTCGGCGAATAATAGACTAAAATCTATTGGTGATAATACTAGGTTTCGTCGAAGGAAATTATTTTAAAGTAAACGAAGCGCTATCCGAGTACCGAGTCACCACCTTCTCAGGTGAGTGCATAGTCCCTTTCATGAACATGATTTTAATACAAGTATTGATTGAAATATTAATTATATGTTTATGTGCGAGTTAATTGATGTTGCTTGAAATTCGTGTTAAAGAACATACCTGATTATATTTGATAATTTAGGATAAAGAGTAGACCTAAATTAAATATGAGGAATATTGGGTAGTATATTCTTACGAGTACAAGTGAGTTAAACTCAGAGAATAGAAGTTAGTATATGTCACTTATCCGGGAGTATGGATTAGACATAGTCATTGTCCCTAGTCCAAGAATATGGATTAGGCATAATCATTCGTTAATCCGAGAGTATGGATTAGCTATTGTCCCTAGTCCGAGAGTATGGATTAGGCATAATCATTCATCTTTAATCCGAGAGTATGGATTAGTCATTCGTCCCTAGTCCGAGAGTATGGATTTGGTAAATTCGTTCATTTCTGATCCGAGAGTATGGAGTAGGTAAAACGACTAATCTTAGGTCCGAGAGTATGGATAGCCTCGTTGCGAGGATCGACGGGGTGGGATAAGAGTTGTTTATATATATGTATGGTGAAATTGTATATTTTGTGAATTTTAAACTATGTATATGGTATAACATTGTGGGATTGAAATCCTTATGTGCTCACCAGGTTTCCCAACCTGACCCACTCAGTTTATTTATATCACAGGTGTTGATATGAAGTGACATTACACTGAGAGATTTAAAGAGATGTAGACCACTAGTGTGAATAATTGTAAGTTTTGTTTATGCTTATGTTCCTGTATTAACGATGACATCCCAAACGTTTTAAAATGAAATAAATACGTTTCTTCGAAAATGTTTTAATAACGTATTTACCATGTTTTTCTGGGAACAAATTCCGCAACCTTTTTATAAAATGAAGTACTCTGATTTTTATAAAGCATAAACAAAATCGGTCTTTTCTGGCCGTGATTTTGGGGATGTCACGAAGGTGGGTTGCACCTGATCCTACATCGGCTTGGAAGGAGAACAAAAACGTCTCCTTATAAGGGGTGTGGATACCTTCCCTATCACAACGCGTTTTAAAGCCGTGAGGGCAGCAGATCCCATAAGAACTCTGCAGTTAAGCGTGCTCGGGCGGGAGTAGTACCGGGATGGGTGACCCCCTGGGAAGTCCTCGTGCCGAGTGGCCCAAAGCGGACAATATTGTGATACGTGCCAGAGGGGGGTGTTACAAATGGTATCAGAGCTGGGGCATGGGTCGATGTGTTCGACAGGGACGTCGAACCCTATAATGGGGGGTGAAGGTGGGTTGCACCTGATCCTACATCGGCTAGGAAGGAGAACGAAACATTTCCTTATAAAGGGGTGTGGATACCTTCCTTGTCACAACGCGTTTTAAAGCCGTGAGGGCAGCAGATCCCATAAGAACTCTGCAGTTAAGCGTGCTCGGGCGGGAGTAGTACCGGGATGGGTGACTCCCTGGGAAGTTCTTGTGCCGAGTGGCCCAAAGCGGACAATATTGTGATACGTGCCAGAGGGGGATGTTACAAATGGTATCAGAGCTAGGGCACGGGTCGCTGTGTTCGACAGGGATGTCGAACCCTATAATGGGGGGTGAAGGTGGGTTGCACCTGATCCTACATCGGCTTGGAAGGAGAACAAAAACGTCTCCTTATAAGGGGTGTGGATACCTTCCCTATCACAACGCGTTTTAAAGCCGTGAGGGCAGCAGATCCCATAAGAACTCTGCAGTTAAGCGTGCTCGGGCGGGAGTAGTACCGGGATGGGTGACCCCCTGGGAAGTCCTCGTGCCGAGTGGCCCAAAGCGGACAATATTGTGATACGTGCCAGAGGGGGGTGTTACAAATGGTATCAGAGCTGGGGCATGGGTCGATGTGTTCGACAGGGACGTCGAACCCTATAATGGGGGGTGAAGGTGGGTTGCACCTGATCCTACATCGGCTAGGAAGGAGAACGAAACATTTCCTTATAAAGGGGTGTGGATACCTTCCTTGTCACAACGCGTTTTAAAGCCGTGAGGGCAGCAGATCCCATAAGAACTCTGCAGTTAAGCGTGCTCGGGCGGGAGTAGTACCGGGATGGGTGACTCCCTGGGAAGTTCTCGTGCCGAGTGGCCCAAAGCGGACAATATTGTGATACGTGCCAGAGGGGGATGTTACAAATGGTATCAGAGCTAGGGCACGGGTCGCTGTGTTCGACAGGGATGTCGAACCCTATAATGGGGGGTGAAGGTGGGTTGCACCTGATCCTACATCGGCTTGGAAGGAGAACAAAAACGTCTCCTTATAAGGGGTGTGGATACCTTCCCTATCACAACGCGTTTTAAAGCCGTGAGGGCAGCAGATCCCATAAGAACTCTGCAGTTAAGCGTGCTCGGGCGGGAGTAGTACCGGGATGGGTGACCCCCTGGGAAGTCCTCGTGCCGAGTGGCCCAAAGCGGACAATATTGTGATACGTGCCAGAGGGGGGTGTTACAAATGGTGTTAAAATAAAGTATAAATCATGTATACGTACATATATATATTTATATATATATATATATATATATATATATATCATTAGAAAGGTATCGACGATGCGGTCATTATAAGACTAATGTTGAGTTCTTTCGACATTAGTTTAGTACAAATATCATTAAATCCATTTAAAATAGTATTATAGAGGGGTGTTTAGTTGTTTATATAACTAAAAGGTCATTAAGTAATTATGGAGGATAGTTTTTGAAAATTCAATTAGTATAAATAAGAGCCTTGGGCTCTCATATTTCTTGCACCATTCTCTTGATTCAAGAGTCTTTCTCTCCTTATCCCCCGAGCATTTCGGTCCCTTGTGATTCGACTTCTCTTTCTGTAGTTTTAGTATAGTAAGGTGAGCGCTGAAGCGTTGCACGAATCTTTCTTAGAAAGATTCAGCGACGAAGTTCTGCCCCTGCAGAGCCCGACTCCTAGCTAAAATCCCCTTGAAAGTAAGTTATGCTTACCCTATTATTAATATAGTTTATATTTAAAATTAGTATTGTTATTATAAATTTAAAATAAATATTTGAGCTATTATTATGACTTATATAAGTGTCGTTATAATATCTTTTAACTACTCGCGGTACGGGGAATCTGGTTTAAAGGGCCGCATAGGGTTGTTGGATTTCAGAAGTGCTATACGCCAAAATGGTCCTGCCCTCCGGTGTTTTATGTCTGGTCCCTGTCTGTACATAGTAGTTGGAAAGTATTGTTTAAACGCTTATATAATAATAATAATAATAATAATAAGACTAATAATTAGTCACGGTAATAATCACGTACAGTAGGCATATAAGGCATCTTCCTAGATCCTTACGCCTAAGCTAGCATGCAGATCTCATAATCATATCATATCATAACACAACATGTATGGGCATCTTGGGGAAAACATACTTGAGCTCGGCTGATTGCACGCATCACACACTTTGATCTTTTCAAAGCTCTGTTCTCTTCTAAAATTCTTTTCAAACTCCTTTTTAATAAATGATTTTTTTCTTTTGAAAATTTTCATACCAAGTCCTTAGTTTGAGTCCAGACACACCCGACAGTGTGACCGAATCCCTCAAACCAAGGCTCTGATACCAACTTGTAACATCCTAAAATTCAAGGCAAAAAATTTAAATTTTTAAATAAGTTATTATAAAACCAACAATATAAGAAACATCCATCATATCATGTCATGTAAAAACCGAAGTCGAAATAATCAAACATGTTATCATAAATAATATGAGAGTGTAATCCCAAGTATCTCATGTGCGGAAAAACCATAGTGTGATGCACTGTGATCGAGCTGCCTCCTTTCCTTTGAAAACGAAGTACCTGAAACCAAAACTGAAAACTGTAAGCACGAAGCTTAGTGAGTTCCCCCATCATACCACATACCATACAATCACATAGCATACATACCACCGGGCAATTCTGCGGTGCCCGACCTACCCATGTCAAGCCATTCTAGGGTGCTTACCTGCTCATGTGAAGCCAATCTGGGGTGCTGACCTACCCGTGTCAGGCCATTCTGGGGTGCCTGCCTACCCTTCGGTCTATCTCACCCGATCACGGGGACTATTTCACCCCTACTACTATCATATAATAACATATCATAAACCTAATGTTAGACATATCTAGGTGTACGACCTACCCTTCGGTCCTAATGACCGAATCGGGGGACTCTTCCCCTCCTACTACCACTATCACATAGAATATATCGACTGACATATACAATACATCTAGTAATAGCAAACAAGACAATTATCACATAGACAATCATCTTAACTGTAATCGACTACTAGTGAGTCGGCCTTGGTGCCTTAGACCCAATTCTACTAAAGGGTAACTCACCTCACACTATTGAAGTCATGTAGACAAAACCCCAGCTGCTCGATGACAGATTGCCGAACTGTCAATATCGAAACATCACCCAATTAATATTTGGGTTCCAACACATAACCATAAATACATACTTGGGGAAATACTACTTTATCACTAACTTATCTTTATTCAAGCCCAAGGCCCAATCTAAAAATCCCAAAAGTCAACTATGAATCAAAGCCCAACATATGGCCCAATTTTCTAAATTGGGCCCAAATCTTTACAAGGTCTTACCATAAGGCGCAACCATTTAGTCCAGTCCAACATTTAACATTCTAAAGGCCCAATATCACATTATCATAAAAGCCCAAACTATGGCCCAAACCCTCATATGGGCTTTACCCTAAGCCCATCAACATATTCTAGTCCATTTGATTTTTATTGGATGGCCCATTAATAATCCAATCATCAAGGCCCAAAAGAACGACCGAACAATAAACCCAAGTGAAATTAGGGTTTTCACATGAAATGATGGTTAGGGTTAAGTGTTACCTGACCTTAGGTTAATTGCAATTAAGTCCCACCTGGCCTTAGGTTAATTGCAACTGGTTATTAGTTAATATTTTAAGTTCATTAAATAATTCCGGTGCGGTCCCAATAAGTCCCAAATTAGGGTTCATGGCATTAGGGTTTTCAAAACCCTAATGAGGGTTTCCAACCCATACTAGCCCAATAGGCCCAATAACTAGGTCCTTTGACCAATTAAGGTTCATTAGGCCCATTCTGATTCCACTAGGACCATTAAGGTTTCACTAAGCCCATTAGGGGTTCATTTGGCCCATTAGGGTTTCAAGCATCCCAACCGAATAAACACAACAACGCAAAGCACACCGCCACCCGACACGGCGGCCGGTGGCAGTAGCCACCACCTCATGGTGTTGGTTTGAGTTTGTTTCATTTTTCTTTTGCTAATACATTTTACAACCCGAATCTCAAAAACACACACATACTAACATAAGCACACACACAGCCACTCTAGTGGTGGCTGGTGGTGGCAAACAACAATAGAAAAACTATAACTGGCGGCAACAACCATGGTTGGCTTCCATGGTGGTTCACTTGCTTTCTAGCGACAAAAACATCCCAAACACACACACATCGCACACCAAAGTGGAAAATACAGCCACATACACATGCTCTGGTTGCAAAAGGACCAAGCCACCCTCTTGGTGGCGAATGGCGGGCTGACAACGAAGGTTTTGGCGATGACAGCCACCACCTCACGGTAGTGGTGTGGTGGATTCTCTCAGTTTCCCGTCAAGCAACAACACACCACATGAATCTGAAACAACAACGCCCTTGAAGCCACGTGAGACACGAACTCGACCGCCTCTCGGGTGGTAAACGGTGACCGGAGCAACAACACATTGCACAGGCGGCTGCGGCAGACCTATGATAACATAACAGAAGAAGAATGGGGAGGGAAAGGGGGTCATGACTCCGACTGGTGGTTCACGGTCTTGGTTTTTATCCTAAATCCGCCAACGACTCCGACAATCAAGTTGTGAATGACACTTAATGGCAAGGCAGAAGGCGGTGGCCTTGTCGTCGTCGACGAAGGGAGGTACGACAGTGAACATCCCTACCGACATCAAGGGTTTGTGGCAGTGGCTTCGGTGGTCGGAGAAGAAAGAACGAGTATGGTAGTGGTCGAATGGGGATGATAGTGGAGAAGGTGGCGGCTAGATGACTCCGATGATGACAATTGTCTTCGACAGGTAGGGTTAGGGTTTAGAACCTGGGGTAATGGGTTTATACACCCCGATCGCCCAAACTTGTTTCCATAATAACAAGTTCAACCCCTCCCTCCATAAATTATTTTGAAATAAATCCCCATAATTACCATTTAAAACCTGACCTCGAATATCCCTTTCAAATTAAGTCCCATGTATTACTAAGTAGCGCCCCCCTTTACAATTATTGTCAAATGAGGTCCGTAATTTACTCCTTAGTCCCAGCTTTCATAAATCCTTTCATATTAGGTCTAGTAGTTACCAAATATCCCCCCTGTCTTCTAAAATCCTTACAAAATAAATCCCGAACTTATACTTTAACCCCCAAAATATCAAACTTAAGGCATTTGGCTTCCCAAAACCAACACCTTGGTATATAATTGTTAATTTTAGGCTTACGATTCATTCATTAATTTCGTCTATTTATTTATTAAATAAATGGGGTGTTACAAGTACACTACTTTACACTACAGCTGGTGGATTCCACGCACTCATACAATAAGTTTTTCATACATACACCACTACGAGGACTACTATAGACACTACTACAGTACACTACTTTTCTAGTATAAAGTAAAGTAGGATGCTAGTTCAACATACCATTTCAAGAAACATTCATGACATAGTTTTATTTATTAATAAGACTACAGTTTACTAATAAAGACTATGGTTTACTGTTACAATGTACAACTCACTATGTCAAAGCACAATTCACTATTGCAGAATACATTAACTATATACATTTTTATCTTAAGCTCTAAGACTACGTTTTAATCACTATAGAAAATATTGGATTGTCTGGAAGTATACTATAACGTTTTCAAAGAACAAAGATAAGCTTTCCATATCAAAAACATACTTATCAACTCACCAACTTAAATGTTGATGCACTTTCAAAACCACTTGTATTTTCAGGGAACCGGTAGACAGGTACACTCACGAGTTTTGAGAAGATGGAGATTGTGGAGTTGCGTCTTTTATATTTTTGATATACATTTTGATGTCATACAAACTATGTATTAATCAAATGTAAATACTATATTTTATCAATGTAATGGTTGTTCTTGCTTTGATTACTATTATAGAATTGTTTTGGTATTGTACACGATGTCCTCCGCCCCCGAATGTTTCCGCCATTATGTTTTGGGTGTGTGACAATTATTTCCTTGAGAATATTGTTATCCTAAATTTTTTATCACATTTAAAGTGTGTAAGTGGAATGAACTAATCATAAGAATGTAAAGGAATGTAAGAAGTCTCGATTTACTTATGAAACTTAAGAAAAAAAATACTTGAAGAAATAAACGCCTTAAAGCTTTGGACTTAACCTTTTGAGTGTAATTAGAGTTTCAGAGTAAGTGGAATGGGAATTGTGGTATGTGAAGGATTGATTTCATGCTTAATAAAAGAAAAGTGATAATAAGATATTTACTTGGAATTATGGAGGTTAAAGCATTGATATTTGATGGATAGTACGTGGGTTACTGTGATTTCATTTGAAATGTGTGAGCTTTCAAATCCTAAAGTCAACTTTCCTTACATTTTTCTTATCCTTGGCCGCAAAACCTTATAAAATATCCTAGTATGACCAAAATTACATGTGATTTTGGTCCTAGGAGTGACTTTACTTTATGATTTTGGTTCTACACCCTTTCCCATGGAGATTTCGGCCTTAGTGGATCCTTAGGGTGGGTTTTCGGCCTTAGTGGGTCCTAAGGGTGTGTTTGCGGTTTTAATGTTTCATAGACCTTGTGATTTCGGTTTTGAGTTGTATAGATTACAAGAATTATGGCCTTACAACTCAAGAACTCAAGGTCCTTGCATAAATACATGTTGTTATGTTAAAACTATTTGATTCTTATTTGATTTGCATTGATCTTTCAAGGTTTATTTCAACATAATTTCCAAGTGCATATTATCTTTAATCATACAAATGGTGCCCTCTTATCTTTCAATTAACATTATTGCATCAAGTTACATAGATATATAGTATGGATACAATTATACATAAGACCCCCCTTAGACTTGGTTTGACCCAAAATTTTCTAGTTGTCACATCATCCCCCCTGTTAGAGGGAATTTCGTCCTGAAATTAGTTTAGAGTAGGTACTCATGAACTAGGGTAGTGACGTGGGTACTTTTGTTTCATTTGATCTTCACGTTCCCAGGTGAACTCGAGTCCTCGTTTGGCGTTCCATTAGACCTTCACAATGGGAATGCAACTTTATTTCGTCCGTTTCACCTCTCTATCCATTATTTCCATGGGTTTTTCGATGAAATGAAGATTCTAGTTTACTTCTAACACATCAAGTGGGATGGCGAGAGTTTCGTTGGATAGGCATTTCTTTAGATTGGACACATGGAAGATAGGATGTATCCTATTGAGTTCTTGTGGTAACCTAAGTCTATATGCCACTGGATCGATCCCAACAAGGATCTCGAATGGTCCAATGTACCTTGGATTTAATTTTCCACACTTCCCAAAGCGTATCATCCCTTTCCAGGGCGAGATGTTTAACATCACGCGATTGCTGACATGGAATTCATTAGATCCATGAAGGCCGCAGGCGCATTTGTTAGATCGAAGGGCATTGCAATGAATTCATAGTGACCATAGCGAGTTTGGAAAGAGGTCTTCAGGATATCTTCCTCTCAGACTCGTAGTTGGTGATACCTAGATCTCAAATATATCTTTAAAAAGTAGCTTGCCCCTTGGAACTAGTCGAATAGGTCGTCGATCCGGGGAAGAGGGTATCAGTTTTTGACGGTGGGTTTGTTTAGTTCTCGGTAATCAATGCACATGCGAAATGACCCATCCTTCTTCTTTACAAATAAGGTCGGAGCTCCCTAGGGTGAGAAGCTTGGCCTGATGAATCCCTTGTCTAGTAATTCACTCAATTGATTGGAGAGTTCTTGCATCTCTGTAGGAGCTAGTCTGTATGGATACTTGGCGATTGGTGTGCCTCCGGGTATCAAGTCGACCCTAAATTCGACTTGTCGTTCGGGGGGCACTACCAGGAGGTCTTCGGGAAATATGTCGGGAAAGTTGCGCACCTTTGGGATGTATTTAATGTTCTTTTCTCCTTTCTTTTTGTCGACCACGTGGGCTTAAAAGGCGTGGTTCTTCTTGTGTAAACACTTCTGCGCCTTGATACATGAGATGAGACGAAGGTTTGTACCGGGTTTGTCACCGTATTTGACCAAGGTTTCATTGTTTCGAAAATGAAGGAAAACAGTCTTTTTCGTAACAAATAATGTCGGCACGGTGAGGATTTAGCCAATCCATGCCAATGATCACATCAAAACTCCTTATGGTAACCGGCATTAAGTCGATTTGGAAGGAGTGGTTATTCAAAGTTAGTGTGCACCATATGAATACATCGTTTGTTGTTTCGGTTTTTCCGTTAGCCATTTCCATAGTAAATGTTTCGTTTAGTGTTTGAGGATTTTGTTTGAGTAGATGTTTAACTTTCGACTCACAAAGCTTCTCTCCTCCCCACTATCAAATAGTATGCGTGCATAAATGTTATTAAGGAGGAATGTACTAGTGACCACTGTAGGATCCTTCATCGCCTTCTCGTGTCCTACTACCAGGAATCTTCTCATTCCCCCAGTGTTCCTATTGTTGGCCTTTGGATAGTTTCTCTTGTAGTGACCTGTTTATCCATAAGCATAACACGCTTGACTCACCCCAATGTTGGTGTTTTGGGTTGCTGGTTGTGCGAGTGTTCACCAGTATCGGACATTGTACCCCTTTTTGTTTCATTTTGACAGTGCATCTTCCGACAGGCACCATTGAGGTCAAAGTTACATTTATGACATTTCGGGAGAGTGCCCGCATACAGCTTTGCAGGTGCTGGTGTAGCAGGGGTAGTAGCGGCATGAACCGCCATCGTCTGTTGTTTCTTAGCGGGTTCCTGGGTTGGTTGTCCTTTGTTCTTGCTTCCAAACATCCTCTTGTTATCATTTCCCTTTCCAAACATCCTCTTGTTTGGTTTGCATCAATCACATTCCCTTGAATCTAGGGAGATATTCCCTAATGAAATGTTCTACTTTCTTTCTCTTTGAAGTGATCATTCCAAGACATAGGATCGCCAGGTCTCTAAATATGGCGGTGTAGGCTTCCATGTCAGAGCCGTCCTTCGTGATATTCCAAAGCTCCTGTTCTAGCTTCTGTACCTTGCCCCTTGGGAAATACTTTTCTAGCATCAAGATTTTGAGATCCTCCCAGCCCATTGAATTTGCTACCAAGAGTATTAGAACTTTGATGTCGCCATTCCACCATGAAAGGGCCCTATCAGCAAAAGTGCAGGCTGCAAACTTGACTTTGCTCTCCTCAGGGCAGGCATATATTTCAAATTCCAATCCGTCTTTTCGAACCACCACGTCAGAGCAATTACGCCACTGCTCCCATTGAAGGGCTTGGGCTTGAAATTTGCAAAATCTTTATAAGTACATTCCCTCGGGTGCCCTTGGTTTTCACTTTAGTTAGAGCTGTTTGTTCCATTTCCTCCTCCATTGTAGCTACTGCTTATTTGAGACACGACAGCGGCTACAGCAGTGGTCACTGTAGCTTGGAAAAATGTAGTGTCCATTTGTGGAGGAAGTGGTGGTGGTGGTGGTGTTGTGGTATTGTTCTTGCGCCTGTTGTATCTTTGGGGAGGCATTTTATGCCATATGATGGATTGATGATAAGTTTTTGATATGAGTCATGGTTCAGACAATATTGTAATGGAAATCTTGTTTGTATCGAATCTTGTTGTTACAGAGAGTCGTTTGTACTTTATAATTGAAATCTGACTATACCTATGACAACCCGAAATTTCCATTCGATCATACCCTAAAAGTCAACCACTTCGTATCATAAGTCAATGTCATTATTTCTTATTTTTAAGAAATATAAAGTTCGTTTGATTATTTTAATATTATTTTTAAACGAACGGGCGAAAGAAAGTGCCGTCTCGGGTTGTGAATTTTAAAAACCGCAAACACTTCGCGTATTAGAAACACCCGACCAAACTTTTATGATTTGGGTTGAGAAATCACCCAAAACCGTGAACTCATACCTATGTATGAGTTTACTCCACAAAAATTTATTCATTTGTGTTTACTCCTCAAATGTCAAAAGAGTAAACTCCAAAATATCCTTTGAAGTATCATCCAAGTTTTTATTCAAAATCCTCAATCTAGTAAGTGTTTCTAGCCCTTTCAAGTTAGTATATCACTTAATCTAGTGATTGTACATCCTTTAATCCATCCATTTTTGTGTTTTGATTAGTTTCCAAAAACACCAAGAACACCAAGAACACACACTAAGTGTTCTTGGACTTAAAGTTCACTTCAAGCTTCCTCTATGTAAGTACTTCTATCCTAGAGTCATTTTAAGCTTGATATACATGTTTATACCAAGGAAAAGTCCCAAGAACAAGGTGTTCACGGTTTTGGGAGGCTCCCAAAACCGTAAACACCAAATATAGTGCCTTAGGGTGCTTTAGGGTGTCTAGATGCTTCACAATGCCTTAGGGACTTGTCTAGATCCATCCTTGATGAGTGTATCACACAAAAAGCACCAAAATCATTTATTTTTATGTGTTTATGGTTTGGGGAGCTCCCAAAACTGTAAACACCTCAAACGAGGTGTAAAAGTCCCATAAATGTCCCATAAATGTCCCACGTTTGTTCCTTATGTCTAAATCTAACCTAGACTATTGCCATGTTTGAGCTAAGGACTTGAAAACCGCCAAATACCAAACTTATGAGTTTAAGGTAGTAAACTAATGTGTTTAAGGTAGTAAACTAATGAGTTTAAGGTAGTAAACTCATGGAGAAATGGTCCTTAGACCGTAAACTCCATTTAGGAGTGTTTTGATGCCACACAACACTTCCTAAGGCTAAATCATGAAGTAGGAATGCTTGGAATAGCTTAGAAGACTTTAAACTAACAAATGGTCAAAAGGTTAGGAGTTTACGACCATAAACTCAAGAGTTTACGACCGTAAACTCAAGGGGTGTTGGTCCTTAGGGAGTAAACTCATTTTAAGAGTGTTCCTTGAACCCCAATCATACTAGCCTTTCCCTACAACACTTAGATGCACTCCTTAGCACTTATAACACTTATGCAAAGTGTTTATCATGCCGTAGAGGGTCTTGAATTTTTTTATTAGTTGTTTAAAGACTAATTGTTTATATACATATATCCTTATATGTTAGTAGGATCTTTGTGCGTGTCTAAGTCTTCACTTGACACCAAGCACTTATCCGACACTTCCTTCCGATCCACTTGCTACAGGTGAGTTCATACCCCTTAATCAATGTTTTAACTGTTTTTAAATGTTTTATTGGGGGGGGGGGGAATACAAGTAGAATTATGCTAATTATTATATCAATCACATGTGATTAATAAGCAGCATTTAAATGATTGGCTACTCATTAGCCGTTTTACCAAACAGTTTCCTTCAAATGTTTTTCATAAACACTTTATGTGTTTAAAACTCCTTATTACACTGTACATTTTACTCTGTATGTTACATTTCAAACTTATTTACAGTTGTGTTTCAAACAAATGTTTCTTTATACTAAACTGTTTTATCAAACCCATGCCTTCAAAACGTTTTATAGATTGACATCACGTCGATCTTTTCTTAGATAATAATTATGTTCAAAGGTTCTACAAAACTTGGTTTATGCTTTTATATTTTAAATTGCATGCCTATATATGTATATTTATATAAGGAATGTTCAAAAGACTTAGGAAGGCTATCCACCCTATTTCCTTTTCGCGCTTGAGATGTGGTCTGGTGGGATATCGGGTACCCGTCCGAAGGTCGTTTAAATATTAGTTATATATCATGTGTACATATATAGTCATAAAGGTCCTTCTACTTCATCCAATTCCCTTGGGTAGCAAGGGTATACATCCATGTTCATACGTACCAGTTACATTACTAGCAAGCTACCATATGGGTAGTTTAGGAAGATACTAGAATGCGATATCATACAAAGAGTCAGTTCATTCATGAGTCAATACTTGCTAGATAGAGAGAACACACATTACAACTAGTACACACAGAACATTACTATACATGCTAGATAGAGAGAGAACACACGTTACAACTAGTACACACTGAATATTATAGTACATTTAGATAGATACTTCTACATTAGTACATTTACATGTATACGTTTACATATATACACTTACATGACTACATTTACATAGATACATTTACATGAGTACACTTACACGAATTACTAGTACATTTTATATGTATAGATTTTGTTATATAATCCTCATTCTTATCTTTACCTTGTGATTCAATCACATAATCGACGAGATAGATTGGCTTTAATATCCTAGTACCAAAGGATACATTGCGGGATTAACCATTCCTAGAATCTCTATTAGCTACAGAGGTAAAAGCACATCCACGTATGTCAACGGTTGATATCATTACAGGTATACTTTAAGGGACTAACTATTCCTATACCCAACTGTTAGCAATAGAGGTAAATGTACATCTACGAATGTCTTCAGTTAACATTGTTAGTTACCATAGTACCAAAGGGTAATACTAAGGCTACATTTAGAACAGTCGGGTCTTGGTAGAAGGCTACATTCAGAGGAGTTAGTTCTTGGTAGAAAGCTACGTTCAGAGCAGTTAGGTCTTGGTAGAAGGCTATTTTCAGAGCAATTAGGTCTTGGTAGAAGGCTACGTTCAGAGCAATTAGGTCTTGGTAGAAGGCTACGTTCAGAGCAGTTAGGTCTTGGTAGAAGGCTACATTCAGAACAGTTAGGTCTTGATAGAAGACTCCCTTTTATAATAGTAGGAATCATAGGGATTTCTAGGGTTTTTCAAATGTTTACAATTGTTCTACAAAACATTTTCATACTTACAGTTCATATACATTTTTAATACTTACAATTCATATACATACAAATTCTTACATACAAATTCCTACATACAAATTAAGACACTAAAATACTTATGATCTCACCAGCTTCAAAGCTGATACTTGCTTTCAAAATTACTTGTATCCTCATGTCATCAATAGACAGGTACTGATGCAAGGTTTAGAGAAGATGGAGCTTGATCAAGACTCATCTTTCATTTTGATTTATGCTTTAGTGTCTATTATAATTTGACAGAACACACTTGTATAATAATTATATTATTAATGCAATGGATGATGTTGTTGCTTGTTTACTACTTTTCATTGTTGTGATACTGTACATGACGTCCTCCGCCCTAGAACGTTTCCTCCGTTCTTGGTTTTGGGGTGTGACAATACCACTATACCAAATAATAATGAAAAGGAAATACATAGCAGATAACAACATCCAATAAAATGAAATACATATCTGTTTCATTGAAGACTAGGTGCTAGTACATATGTTTTTGGGGAAACTGACCTCTAAGGAGGTCTATAGTACATCAAAAGAAATACAAATTTTGTAGCATAATGACCCTCCTAATAGTGTAATCACTTATACGTAGGGTCGGTCCTACATACAGGAAGAAGAAAAAGGGGTAGCAATCGTAGCTCTTAAAAGCCACTGTCGAACTCTGAACTTGTCAATGACGTGTCCATTAGATAAGGGATCACATATGCCTCCATTCTAGATATTATATGGAATGAGACATGGATTATAATTATTTTCTCTGTCCATCTGTTGTTTCCTGATTTCCGATTTATGATGACCGACTAATTGAAAAAATAAAATTAGTCCAGTCCTGGTGTCATCACTAAATCATCGAGGGGTAAAAGGACCGGATAAACTTCGACCCAAATGCTCGCTTGTACTTACTCATCAAATTACACACAACAATATGTTTTATAAAAACCAAATTACTGGTGCGTTTACATATGTCAATGTGCAACCGACTCGCAACTACAACTCACACGTCTTCGTTTCAAGAATAAAATATATTATCGTATCACAATCACTCGTGATAAAATCCATGAAGTGATTCAGATGAGCGTGGGTTGATACCAATACTCGAATCTTATTCTAGGAGCACTCATGAACAATGTAGCAAACTTGTGCTATGACAAAACACCTCTACAGACCCATTAATGACAGTCTTGCCTCAATACCTACTTCCAAAGTATTTTCGAATGTGGATGGTTTCAATAACCTAGTTATTCTGGAAGTCAAAACATGTAAAGTGAAGCACAAGAATAATACTAATCCTATATGGCCTCGAAACGTTTGAGTCCCATATTGATTACTCATTATACATTGTAGAATGTTTCGATTTATCAACTTAATCATTGAATTAAAACAATAGCTATGCCATGCTCCAAGAATGCACACTATGTTTGTCTATTGTCCCGACTTTGTGAAATACATCAATCGAAATCATTTCAATGACACTCATTTCACAATTCCAAATCTTTATTGCAAGTTTAAGAATTCCAAATTCTTGGCACTGCTAAACCATCATGCAATACAACCTTTGAAATGTCATGGTACCAAAAGTCACAAAGACATGACCAACGATATTACAAAACTTTCCACTGGAGATTGATAACAAAGCAATTCCAATGAAGTGAAGTCTCAAATTCAAACTATATTCCTTTGAACATCCTTCTTGCATTAAGTTTCCTAATCTTACACAGATTTAAGCAATAACTTCCACTTATGGAAACATTTCCATATTCCTATTTTGACTATCACTTATGAACAAGAGTTGCCTCTTTTCAGAGTATGTCAACATGGTTCATCAATTTTATACTTCCAACTATAAGCGACCAATTGTTGGCGAACCTTAGATTGTCCTTAATAGTTGTTAACCAGTTTATTCATATCCGTTTCTATTCCTTTTTCCCTCTTAATGCCTTGGGCATTTGGAAATTAGAATGCGAGAATATTATAGCCTATGCAATGGTCCAATATCGGAAGCATATGCGATGCAATTCATAATTTCTAACATAGAGACATGATACTTGATCAGTCTTTTGCTACAATATTATTTATTTGTCGTGTTCTCATAATTCGAATTATGAAAAGGGATACCGTAATCCTTACGTTGAACCATTCCAACATAACATTCATATATATATATATATATATATATATATATATATATATATATATATATATATATATATATATATGAAATCCTCTCCCTTAATTATAGCAAAACAACTTTTCAAACCCTGTAACTTGCGAATTGAAACTTTTGTTTTCTATAATTAACATTGCTAACTTGCAATATTCATCATAATTTATTATGCTCCCACTAGCATAGTAATCATTACTATTACTAGCGTAGCACTTATGCTCCCACTAGCTTTGACATGTGTTCAGAAATCAGTTGTACTTTTAGAAATCAATACTTCATTGACTTTCTTTACTAATGTTCAGATTTCTGATAATAGATGCTTCGATAAAATATTATCTAGGTTTCTCAAAATCATACACATTTCCTTATATAGCTCATATGTGTGTCTAAAAAATTTAAGAAGTTACAGTAATAAGTCTCAAATGTTTAGACCCTAAGTCTCATAATTGAATTGGAGAATGCAAATGTCACAATTGTATCTCCTAAAAATCTACTTAGTGAAAGCATTTCCTCACAATCATTTTCATGAAGAGGAGAGAAACCTTATGAAACTTAGATTTTATGGCATATGCATTCCTTTTCATGTGAATTTGTCAAACCATAATCACAAGACAAGGTTAGTGTCAAATCCAAACTCATATGGACTGAACTTGTTCAATATTAATATATTGCCACTTGGCATCACAAGGGTCTGCCATTGCTTCCAGGTTGATATGCAAACAACTGAGAACTCATAGAACTCACATGCATAATCAGATAACTGGATTCGGCACAAAAAGAAGAATATGTCAACACGATAGGTTACAAACCTTAAGTCGTGTCCTATTGTTTAAGAATAGGTTTATTCTTGATTAGTTCTTAAAACTTGTCAAGATATTTAAGATTCCCATTGACCTCTTGACATATAAGAGTCTTTTGTCAATAACCATTCCTTGACAAAAAATATTCAAGAGTTAGTGCGGATTCTAATCAAGACTAACACTTCACACCATTGTCCTTAGTTGGTCTTTATCGTTACCAAGACATCACAACTTACCAATTTCATATGTGCAAGAGTAAGAAACATTTTACTCTACATTTGATGAGTGGTATAAACCTTTCTTAAGATTATATCACTCAAGTTACAATTTTGGAGTATGAGTCTAAGACTGTTCTTTGGAATGAAGTATGAATCATCTTCTTGATTTAAACATTTCAACAATTCATGATTCCTCTTCTTAGCCATACAAATGCACTAAGATATCCTTAGAGGATCAATTGTGATATGTTTTTCCATAATCATTAAGATGATCATAGAACACAATACTAAACTAATCTCCTATCTTTTCAGATTGGAGAAACTTTTATTTTTCTACCTAGTTTGATTCTTCTTATTCGTTCTGCCATACATTAAAACTTTTCCAACGATTCAGAATTATACTTAATCTTGTAAGTATAACCATATTTACTCAACTTTAGTAAATCATGATGAATAGTCTTATCGTTCTTTGAGGTGGACCTGACCAGCACACACCCAGTGTACCCAATCCCCTAGTCCTTCACTTGACTCACATATACATGCGGACAAGGAATTAGTCTTAATTTCCCAAAGATAAAGGTTCTCATTCATCACACAATTCAAGTTGCACAATTCCAAGTTTCTATCCAATTGAAACTTGGGTGATGAGAATGTTTCCTTATTTGGTAAATTCTTGACACTACCACAAACGAAAGAATCAAATCCATATTAAACATTGCTAGAATATACATAAACATCAATTTTTACAAAATCCATTGTAAGGAGATATAAAATAAAACAAAATCAAAATTTTATTTATTTATAAAACGTTGAAAACTTTTCCATACAATGCAAATACAAATGAAAACTATGTTTCTAAATATTTCTAAGCAATTTATCATAACTGTTAAGTAGCAGCTGAAGAATCTGATCATCGAACCATGCGATTGAAATCCATTTCTTCGCGATCAGACTCAGCCTACTCTTCTTTTAAGCTTCATTTCTTTTCTTCTATTCTATAAAACATCAAAATGTAATTACATTACATCATGTATTAAGAATCTCCAAATATGAACTTAATGGAGTTAGATAGTGGACTTATGTGAAGCAAAGTCATACACTCTAACTTTACCATCCTTTGGCCATTCAGGTAAATATGGCAGCTTCGCAACCAATGCCCCTTCCTTTGGCAACAGTAACGTATGGACTCTTTGGGAATGACACACAAGACTATCTTAGACTTAGCCTTTCTCTTTAACATTTGGTCAAATGATTTAACCATGGCTGATCCCTTTCCATTGGAAAGAGAAAGCTTTTCTAGACTTCCAATGTTACCATTATCAATGTCCATGGAAGTTTGGAGAGCAGATATTCCAATCATATTGTTTTACCAGTGCGCCAAATCATTATTGATTCAACAACAACAAGCAAATATGTTAAGATCAATAAGGGTCATGTCGTGATCTCCCATATAGTATTCCTTAAAGAACCCGCTATATGACTTAGGAAGTGACTGAAGAACCTAGTCAACAGCCAACTTCCTTGAGATTTCGACACCCAAATCTCCCAGCTTGTCTGTATGTAACTTCATCTCCAGGACGTGAACACATACAGACTTTCCTTCATGCCAATAGGGCTTTGAGTGACCTAGAACTTGTGGGTTAGGGATAATTATTGGAGGAGGTGGAGGAAGTAAACTTCCACTACAACACGAAAAAGGATTAATCTTTCACCTTGATCGCCTTGTCGAAATCATCTTTACAAAGAAATTTTTTTTCAAAAGATTCGGGAAGACCATAGTTGTTTGAACTAGACATCAACAATGGGAGAAATTCAAGGTAGTTGATTTAAGTCCTTAATATAACACCCAAATGAAATATTAAGGCTCGGACCCAACACAATATTTTACAATTTGGAAGAGGGATGCCGTAATCCAAACTGCAAAATATTTGAAGGTGGGTAAATTACGATTTACCAATTTCCACCATGAAAAACGAAATTGATCATTAGGTTTTAAATGGATTGAAATTCCTAGATCCTTTGAGATTCATTAGCCAATTCAATGGAATGATTAAATCTCGATTGTTCCCTTCAAGTTTATGACTGGGATGCCGAGGATCATAAACAAGGTGTGAATAACCATGCAAATTAGCTTGGTACATCCAATGTTACAACCACCTAATCAATGTGCCGGTTAACCACACATGCTCCATTGATCTAGGATAACATCAAGCTACCCTTTTCCACATATTGTCAATCCCAGATTAGTGTGTCGGTTAATCACACACGCTCCACTAACGACTTAACAAGGTGCAAAGTGCAATTTCATGGGTTAGCACAAAATTCACATTTTCCTAAAGTAACTAAGATTGGGAATTTAATAAAAGTTTGGTTACTTTATAATTATCATTATACTTTTAATGAAAATTAATGTCCTGTCAAACCTGTTCGGCTAACGACCCTCCACCAGTCAAGGAAGAGGTGGGTGAGAGTGGACACCCATTAAACTGCCATTTTATAGGCAGTAACCTTATACCCCCTTATAGACCGACTTCGTGAATGAGGCCTACTAACGGTAACACTGACTTTGTTCTTATATATATATTAAACCTATAATATTTTAATAGTATAAAGGTAGAATTTCAAACTTAAAAATTCTAGAGTTTGGAATTAAATGTTTAAAAAGTTAGACTTTTACATTTACAAATTCCAAAACTTGAGGGAAAATTTTGAGCTTTTCAAAATCCCTTGGAATTTATAACATATAAGTTTAATATAGGCTTTAATGAAAAGACTCTTGAAAATCCATAACTTGAGGACAAGTTATGGAGCTCATAAAACCATTTATGGAAAAAAGACTCTTCAAGTTCATAACCTATGATTTGAATGATCTCTTTAAGAGAAAACTTTTCATTTTCCATAACTTGAGGACAAATTATAAAATTTATCTAAACCATTTAGATCAAAAATTCTAATAAGAAAATCAAACAATTTGCCTATGCTTTAAATCAAACTCATAAGGACAAGACAATTCATATCAAACAAATTTCATGTAATTAGCATAACCATATAAACTAATACAAAACATGATACTTTGACAATTATCTTTTAATTGGATGAGGATAATCATTACCATAACAACATAATCAAATTATATGAACAAAAACATTTTGTGGTAATGATCCTAATCCAAATTAAGCCAACAAATCCAAAAATTTGCTAGGCCCGTCACCACCTCGTGGTAAATTTTACCACCTCGTGGTGATTAGGCAGAGTCCAAAAAAAATGATTTTTTAGCTTTGAAAAACAAGTAGCATCAAGTATATTGGAAAACAAACATAGGCTCTGATACCACTGAAGGGTTTTGCGCATTCTAACACTCCTAATGTGTATATGCAACCGTAAATACCTTGGATGTATGTTTTCTCTATTATACATGCAAACTTGAACTTCCCAAGGTATTACCCTAACTAGCATACAAAACTTGATACTTAAGTAATAAAACAAGTTAGATAACTTACCATTTCTTGTAGCTTCTTGGAAACCTTGAACCTTTAGCCTTTAAGAGCTTAGCACCAATAGTATGAATGCCTCAAATGGAATAACGACACATCTAGAACAAAGGATAACTTGAGAAGAGATTCCTTGCACATAAAAATCGGCTAGCCCTCTAGTATTCTACTTAAGTGCCAATTTCATGAGCTAGATGGGTTCTTATATAGTGTGGCAAACTAGGGTTGCACCATGTAAACCCTAATGACTTTCCATATCCCTCATGCTCTATGGGTTAAAATCTCCGTGGAGTATCCATGGGTTACCACATGGGTTTAGCCCAACATGAAGAACTATGGATCATAAGCCCACTTTCTAAGAATGAATGATTTACCAAATCAACCCCTTATATTTAATTAGTCTCTTTTGATCACAAAATTAATTCTAAATTCATTCTTGATTAATACTAATTAAATAATATGATTTCATATTAATATATTTGAACTTATAATATATTAATAAACCATAAATAACTTCTTCTCAAAAGTCCATCGTATTAAACTGACCCGATGATATGCAACACAAATGGACCATGCTACTCTCGGGTAAAGTATATATCAATTATAGTTATGGACTAAGATATTAATCCTACAGTAACATCCTCTTGATAACTACTTCTACTGATTTATGAAATGAATGTACACCCAATTTGTATTGATTCATAGTTTTATAAATGAAAATTCTTAGGTTTACTTTGTGTTAAAAATCTAGATGTTACAACCACACTGTATACTTATCTTTCACCACACGGTTTGTTTACTATGACAAGAAACCATACCCAAGAACATCAGACCCTAGATGCGGTTTATGTGAAAGGTTTTCCCGTACAGGCTAGACTTCCCTCATTCTCTACTTCTCTAATTAGTAAACAACTTTTTTCTTTATTTTTTTTCTTTTTCGGTCTTTATTAAATTTGATATATACTAAAAAGTTATAAAAGTATAAAATTCATTCAAACGACACATAAATATAAAAGGTAAAAAATGTATACCGTTGAAAATGAGTTAATTCTATAACTTTCTATTACAAAATTGTATTTTATTAAGCCACCACACACTTTGTAAATGTAATAAAATTCCAATATTTTACATTTAAACTTCTTTTATTTAGAATTTATATGCGTGAAAATTTACCCACTTAAACCAATAATAAGTGTTATGTATTTAAATAATTATATTATATATTAAAACAAAAGTATTTTATTAATTTTCATATTTAGTTCTTAGACTATAATGTTGTGGTTTCACACTTTGGCTATAAAAATTCTTTTTGTTGATATATTTTACCCTTACACTTTCATATGTTGGTACTTTATTCCCCTACTTTGTAGAATGTCCCTTTCCACCCTTCTATTATGTATCCCCTCAAATTTGAACATCAACATTTTTAGCCTCTTGAACTTTTGCATATTAGCATGTTTGCATGGTTTGTTTTTAGACTTTTGTATGTTGGCAAATTTGGTCTTCTCACAAATTAATAAATCCATCATTTTGTAAAAATAAAACACTACTTCCCCCAAACCATGCACCCGAAAAACATATTACGAAAAATGATGTAAACCATGATCTCATTGTTGTGAGCCCAATAGATGACATCCCACCTGCTAGACCCAAAAGGATCCGGAAGATACCACCTATGCAAAGAGCAGAGGGGTTATGTTTCAAATTTCCCGAAAAATACACAACGGGGTTATGTTTAGAGCAACAATATTGAGTCCGGGAATGAAGAAAATAGCAGAGGGGTTATGTTTCAAATGTTTGGAAAAATACACAACGGGCCACAAATGCAACCCGCCATAATTTCTCATGAACATTAACAATGAAGATCATGATGAGCACACAACGGATGACAACATCATCAACCAACATCAGGAACCACAATTCTTCTCGCTATTAGCAGCCGTTTTTTTTGGTCTAAGATCACCATAGGTACTTTGCATCACTGGGTGTATTCACAACCATCCGGTTACTATGTTAATAGATTTTGGGAGTACACTGTTGGGGTGAAAAGTTATTCATTCATGACTTTGTATATGTTTGACTTTTGTAAAACCCACTTGCATGTGGTGCTTTAGCCTTTAGACCCATTTGTTAGTTAGAGTGAGAGAGAGACATGTAAACACCTCTATGAATAGTGGGTTCATACCACTTGTAGAGGTTTGCTTGAGAGATGTAAAAGTGAGTGTGTAAGTGTGTGTTATTTATGTAGTCTAGATCTAGATCCTTTTTGTAACACCATATACATTCAATATATCTCTTAAACACCCAAATCACCATGTTCAATTGTGCAAGCTTTAATTCCGTATGCCAAACCATGGTCCTTGTCACTACAATTGGTATCAGAGCTTGGTTTTCACGATCAACGTGACTTTTGAAGAACGATTCTCGGTTTGGCAATCTTTGTCACAATTTGATCAATTTTGGTGAGTCTCTCTCTATGATCTCTCGTAATTTTTGATTCGTGCTTTGCGTTCTTGATTTTTGATCGTTTTGATTCATTGGATCTAATTCATTTCAAACCTCATTTTTGATCCAATTAATTTTTGTTTAGATCAAATTCAAACCAAAACAAAATAAAATTTACTGTTCATGATTTGTTGAAGTCCAATCAAAATCAAACTATGTTTCATAAAAATTCGTTCATTGTTCATAGTCTCGATTTGAAGCCCAAAATCAATATTCTTACTGTTCATATCATATCATGAGCCCAAAAGTACATGATCCGATGTCTTAAAATCAAAAGTCCATTATTTGATCCTTGTTTAAACCCAAAAGCTAAGAAATCTCTTTGACTTCAATTTCCAGTTCGTCATTCATTTTACTTCATTGATACACTTTACAGTTTGTATCATCAATTGTTCTTGTCTCCAATATTAATCCTTTTATCTTGAATCATCTTTACGATTTGAATTTACTGATCAATCGGTTTGAAGTAATTCATAAATATATCTAGTGAATCGATATTAGTTTATCGATGATGATCTAGATCTTGAGAAATCATCAATTAATTCGGTGGTTTCGATGATCATTCAAGAATAATGTTCAAACATATGTTGAATCAATTTAAATGGATTGCAAATTGAGTTCGCTTTTGGAAAATGATTTTGAAATCGAACTTTGAATCTTTGATTTGAATTCGATGATGAAATCTTAAAGTGAAATTCAAGAACAGATGAAAATTTCGTTGATGTTGTTCAAATCAAATGGCTAGAAGAATTGTTGAATGTTCTTGGAATCGATGTTGGATTGAAGAAAGTCAAACCTAAAAATCAACATCTATGATTTTTGATGATTGAACATTCGATGCTTCAATCGATTGATGAACAGATGAGTTTTGATTTTTGATTCGCAATTGGGTTGATGATTGAGGGACGATTCGTGAATGAAGAATGCGAAGTCAAGAACGAACTGAAAAATCGATGGTTTCATGTTTATGAAACATAGGAAATCAAAGTTCGCATGTATGGATTGGGTGTTTAATGATTGTTCGAATGGTCTTGACAGATGGGATCGATATTTTGGGAATCGATTTGAGTTTGATTTCGTTTGGTAATTTTGTGTCAAATAGTAATGGTTGATACTTGCCAGATGAGCTGTGAAAGATCGACTTGGAAGGAATTATTTTTGATGTGTCGGTGTCTAAATTGGAGTTCATTGTGGGATTTATGGAGTCGACTTTCGCGTATGAAATCAATTTGGTTCGCAAATGGATGAATTAAAACATGAGTTCGCATCTATGGATTGATTCTGTTGTTCACTGGGATTCACATATAAAATCAATTTGTGTTCGGCATCTGGTTTCAAAACTAATGTTCGCATTTGGTAAAAGAGATAAGGATTCGCATTTGTGTGACCGTAGTTTGCATTTAGTGTTTAATTCACACTTGGAATCAAAATGCGAAGACATATCATGATTCGCATCTAGTATTTGATTAATTGGGTGGAACATGCGAAGGGATGCGAAGGGTGTAAGAATGAATATGCGAAGTATGCAAAGAATTTACAGTAGAATGCGAATTGGGGAAGAAGGCTAACAGTTTCGCATTCGGTCCCTGCTCTTTTCAAGAAATAACACAAGTAGCCCAACTTCGCAAGTTTAAAGAACATACAGAAATTGTAAAAACGAATACCTGTAGTTTCGCATTTTTGACAGTTTATACCCAACTTCGCAAATGGGGTCATAAAATGCTGAAATTGCAGAATTTTCAAATCTGGTCCCTGCAGTTTGTGCGAATTTACACATTTTACCAAGTTTCGCAAATGGGAGTGTGTTTCGCATATATGACTGTTTTTGAAGCACCAGGTCACTGCAGAATTTTGAAATTGACAATTTCTACCCATTTTTGAGAAATTTTGTCAAAGGCGATCCGTGAACGAAGCTAAAAATTCAATATTTTTTGGATTTTCCGAATTGAAGCACAAAGTATATGCCACATGTTAAGGGGGAGTTTTGACACGAAAAATTCCGAATAGAGCACGTTCTTTTTCCATGGAGTTTTATAATCAAATTTCGATTATAAAAAGGTGGAGAAGTTTTATATGGAAATTCGAACTTGAATTTTTCATATTACGCGGATTTGAAGACCGATGTGATCTTGGAGTTTTGAAGTCTACGAGATGATGCAATTGGATGTTCGGAAGTGATGTGTTCGAAATGGGTTTGGAATTATTGAAGATTTTTGGGGTGTGTTTTTATGCGCAACAATTGGGTGATTATTTGGAGTTTGGAATACTCTTAATCATTCGTTGCTGCTCGGATTGTATGATCTCACATCCTAGAGCCCAAATTGAAGAGTCATGGAAGAATTGAAGATTGAAGTTCGTTTCGACATGTGTCACCTTTGAGGCTCGAACCGCGTAGTGCTTGATTTTGGAAGATTTGAAGTGGGTCATTCATTCCTAACTTTGAGGGGGAGAATGTTGGGGTGCAAAGTTATTCATTCATGACTTTGTAAATGTTTGACTTTTGTAAAACCCACTTGCATGTGGTGCTTTAGCCTTTAGACCCATTTGTTAGTTAGAGTGAGAGAGAGACATGTAAACACCTCTATAAATAGTGGGTTCATACCACTTGTAGAGGTGTGCTTGAGAGATGTAAAAGTGAGTGTGTAAGTGTGTGTTATTTATGTAGTCTAGATCTAGATCCTTTTTGTAACACCATATACATTCAATATATCTCTTAAACACCCAAATCACCATGTTCAATTGTGCAAGCTTTAATTCCGCATGCCAAACCATGTTCTTTGTCACTACATACACATAAACTAATCCAACCTCGAGTTTTTTCGTACTTCAAATTTACTCCAAAACCAATACCAGAATTTCCAATGATGGTGGGCAACGACGATAATATCAAGTGTAATGGATTTTGCCCAAACTTCCTTATCCACCTTGAAAATATGCCTTTATAATACCTTTTTTTTTTGTCCTGCCAGTTGAGGGTGCCAACCTTACCCTAGGGATTGCCTGGTTATAAACACTAGGCCTAATATTAGTAGATTTTGTTGTCCCACATATTACATTTAATGTTGGGCCCAAAGCTATTCCCCTAAGCAGAGAAACCCAAACATCCTCTATATCCAACCCACAACTCAAAACCCTAATCCATATGGATAGAATCGCATCTATCCATGCTCTTTACTTTTGTATCAACACCAGCTCACTCAAAAAAATACACGATTCTCACACATCCAAACCCAACCGTCCAATAGCTCCTCCACAATTCTGAAGCAATCATTGAAGTACCTAAACAATTACCTCTTTCACGGTTAGAAGATCATCATGTATCAACCATTCCAAATACTTCCCCAGTCAATGTTAAACCCTACAGGTATCCATACTACCAAAAACATATCATGATAAAGATGATCATAGACATGCTAGCAGACGACATCATCAAACTGAGGCAAAGCCCATTTTCATCACCAGTTCTCCTTATCAAAAAGAAAGATGGTACTTGGGGCTTCTACGTGGACTATAGATCCCTAAATGCCATCACCATCAAAGAAAGATTTCCAATCCCAACAGTTGATGGGTTATTGGATGAACTCCATGGCACATCCATCTTCTAAAAAATCGACTTAAGGGCAGGCTATCACCAGATTTGGGTAGCAACTAGTGATATACAAAAGACAACTTTCCATATAGTGGATGGGCATTATGAATTTCTTGTCATTCCTTTTGGCCTCTTAAACGTACCATCCACCTTTTAGGCAACAATGAATGATTTGTTTCACAACATACTTAGACAATTTGTATTCGTTTTTTATGACATCCTCATCTACAGTACTACCCTCGAAGAACACTACGACCACTTACGAACAGTTCTCCAAACACTAGCTCAAAACGACTTTCATGAAAAGTACAGCAAAATTCAGTTTGGAGTAACCAAAATCAAGTACCTAGGCTATATGATTTCATCCACAGGAGTAACCACAGACCCAAAAAATATCACAGCAGTCCAGACATGGCCAACTCCCACACCGTTCACCACCTTGTGTGGATTCCTTGGCCCCACATGTTACTACCATCGTTTTGTCAAACACTATGCGCAAATTGCTTCCCCACTTATCGACCTATTGAAACTTAAAGAATTCATATGCTCCCAAGCAACAAATCAAGCATTCTTAAACCTCAAAACAGCCATGACAGCTCTAATACACTTCCATACTTTGAGGTTCCATTTGATGTCACCACTGATGCAACGAATACAACCATAGGAGCAGTTCTATCTCGAAATGATCGACCTATCTCCTTCTGCAGTAGAAAAATGCGCCCATGCATGCAAGCATCTTTGGCGTATGTTCAAGAGCTATTCGCTATAACAAAGGCTATAAAAAATAGTGTTAGTACTTACTTGGGAGACTATTTTGAATCTTCACCGACCAAAAGAGCTTAAATAGTTTGCTAACCCAGGTGGTACAAATTCCGGAGCAGTGTAAATGGGCAAAAAAATTGATGGATTTTGATTCTAAAACTTTCTTCAAACCAGGAAAAGAAAATACAGTTGTAGATGCATTAAGCAGAATTGACAATGTACAACTACTCGCCTTATCAGTCAATAAACCTAGATGATGGAACGATGTACAAAACTACTACACATCACCCAAGGTTCGACAACTCATTGGCAACTTCTCAACATAGGAGATTAAAACTTATAGTTACTTAACGGACTTCTCTACATAAACAATCGCTTGTTTATTCCTGATCACACAACCATCCGTCGCACACTACTAGAGGAATATCACTGACAGTTCAAGCGGGTCACTCGGGCATTCTCGCTACCACAAGACGCATCACATGAACCTTTTTTGGCCAAAACTCAAAGAAGATGTTCGCTCCTTCATTCATGAGTGCATGACATGTTAATAAACAAAATACCTCAAACACAAACCGTACGAGTTACTCCAGCCAATTCTAATACCCTCCCAAGTGTGGTGCAACGTATCCATGGATTTTATAACGCACCTCCCCCATCCACAGACAAAACAGTAACATGGATGATCATAGACCACTTTCCAAAATTCGCACACGTTATTGCCTTACCCACTAAATTCATGTCACAACTACCATTTTTTTGCTAGGAAATTATGTTTTCATATAAACATCAACTCTTGTAAAACTTGTAATCTTGGAGGATATCATGTATTATGCTCATTTAAAATCCTCCATTTGAATCAAAACTCATGAGTGTAGTTTAATGCTATTGAAATGCATCTCATATACTTAACTATGGGTTTGAAACCCTAAATATCCCGATTTAAATTTATTATGGACTAGGATCCTCTTATTGGGCCTAATAGGCCAGTAAACCTTCTATTTCATGATTTTGAGCCAATGAAACCCATTTGGGCTCTAGTTGGACCCACATTTGTCAAACCATAGCAATTGGGCCATGTTCGGCCTAAAATAATTCACTTATTTATCATGGGTCATGATGGGTCGTGAACCATTCTTTTGAACCATGACAGACTGTGTACCTATCTTCTTATTATAATTGGGCCGTGAACCCATCTCTTCATTGAAATAGGGCCGTAAACCCCATCGTTCCTCATTCACGGCCCAAAATAAAAAAGCCCATGGATATAACAAGTTTACACCTCACTAATGAACAACAAATAACAAGGTAATTACATCTCAAATATCCATGCAGTACACAACTGTTATTCATGCAAACTTATGTTTCCATGCACTATCTTGTCACTCTCTTTTTCTTCTTCTATTTCTCGGCCAAAGAGCACCACCATCACTCTCATTTCCTCCTTCACTCTTAAAGAAAAACTCCCTTTTTCCTCTCCTCCTCTAAAACCCTGGGTATGTGTATCTGCTCAAAGAAGTCTCTAAACTTGCAAATTTGGAAAGTTACCTTTCATTCAAGATACTTAACTTCATCTTATGCTATGACCCTTCCTTAAAAAATCACACTATTTTGGGATTTTGATCCTAGAATTCGAAAACTCATTTCAAGGATGCATCTAGGACCAAAATCTTCTTCAAACTCTTCATCAAACCAAAATCATCAAACCAAAGTGAGTTCATACCCTAATTTCGGTTTTTACTATGTTTTGGGAGAGAATACAAGTTGTGTTGTGTAGATCTATGTGTGTATGCATGATATTGTGTGTTTTTCATGATATGTCTGATTATGTGTTGTAAACTCCATGAACTTGAAGATCTACTATAATGTGATGATATTTGTAGAACATAAGACTTATTTCAACTTATTATGCAAAGAAAAGGTTTTAAAATACATAAAAGTTACTTAAAATTATGAGATTTACATGAAAGGGGCCAAAAGTGACAAAATAAATAAAATTGGGGTATTTATGTAACTTACAGTTTTTAAGGGATCAAAAGGAATGTATTTTGATTAATATGAATCTTTTTTATAGTTGTTACCTTAAATAGACTTCTTTTGCGCTTTTTCGAGTTTTTGGGCCAAGTATGTAAAAATTTGGACTTTTGTGGGCTTAAATGTCATTTTCAACAAAGTTGTGCCAAAAATGTAAATTTTTGATAAGAGGGACAAAAAAAAAAGTAAATTTATTAAAACTTGGGCCAAAACAGTGAATTTATTTATAAATAGGCCAAAAATGTACATTTTCATAAAAAAAAATCAAGCAAAAAATGATATTTTTGACAAAAGTGGGTTAAAAATGTTATTTCTACTTAAAACTAGCCTTAAAAAGAAAATTTTCCCTTAAAGGACCTAAATTGTCATTTTTACCAAAAAGGTGCCCTAATTTTAAACTTCGGTTTTAGGAGCAAAAATGTCTTTCTTACAAAAAATGGGCTTTTCACGTCAATTTGGTAACCAACGAAGCTTATACAGTCAACGTAACCAACTACGAATAAATTGCATCAATGTTACCCTTATTGGGCTTGAAACCAATTTACATGCTTAGTGGGCGTTATTCATCCAATTACATGTTTATTGGGGCCTGGGATACTCCTTATATTCTTATTAGGCCTGTAAGTAATATATACGTTAAATGGGCCTTAGTTGTCCTTTTACATATATATAATGGGCCCGTGATATATATTCTCATTCCTTTTGAACCTAGAAATAATTTACATAATTAGTGGGCCTTAGTTGTCCACTTACATCTTCATTGGGCTAGGACTATACTTTATATGTTTGTTTTCGTGTAAATTTAATTAACGATCTAGTGAGACGTGTCGGTTGACACCTATTGAGTGTACAATCATAGCCTGTAGTTATAACTCGAGTCTCTTGGAGGGAGAGTGGGGGTTTATGTGTAGATCTATATGGGGGTGACACCCCACACCTGAGATGTTCACTACAGTTAGACTAGGCCAGTCTAGGGTGACAAAAACCTTACCTTATTCCGTCGGCATACAAAAAATGCAAAGACATGTGAAATTATCATTATCTAGTGTGGTTATAACGACTCACTTAGAGGAATTACTGTTATAAAGTTTACAGGGAACCCATTATATTTTCTCTTTGGATTACTCGGTAACATACTCACGCTGGTACTCAAACCTCAGGGGTTGATATACCAACATTCTCTTTTACAGATAACATCGGGTTTTCTAGGGTCATTTTCTTTATGTTCTCCTTATTTTCTCTTTGTCATTCTCTCCATACTTTCTTTGCATTCTAGTAAACATTAACACATATGTATTAATACAAGATCGGACACAAACATACTAAACTGTTTTCAGAAAATATAGGATTTTCTGGTGTTTACAAAGTTATACAAAGCATTTTCTCAAACATGCTTATGAACTCACCAACATTCTTTTGTTGACCTTTCTAAATTAACTTGTATCCTTAGGAAAACATTGAGTAGGTTGGGCAGAAAGAATTCATGGAGATTTTGTTATATTTCATCGTACTTTGACTATTTTGGCATGTAATACTGAAACACAATATTTGATGTAAACAATGAATGTTTTTATATTACATGTGTGATGATGATGATGATGTTATGTTTCAATTATACATTCTGTGATGATACTACAAAAAAATGAAGTCACCCAAACCCCCGGACGTTTCCGCCGTCTGGTTGGGGGTGTGACAGAATTGGTATCAGAGCATTGTTTATAGTGAAACGACATATCTAATCATATAAGATATGCAACTATAAATACAATGGGACTAAAACACTTTGAATAAAATACATACCTTGGTGTGCATTAATAATATAACCCAAAAACTCTCTAGAGGAAATTGAACACCGTGGTCAAACCCGGACAATTATGTAGTCGTATTGGGGACAAATATAACATGATCAACTATATTTATTCAAAATATGACCAACATGTGTTTGTGAGTGATCATGTTGGGAAATGAATCTAGAAACTTACCTTGAATCCAGAATCTCTAAGGAACTCAAACTTAAACAATTAAAATACTATAGGAGTTTTTTTGGAATGATATCTACATACTTCCCTTACACACTTCTCACCCTTCAAGTTTCTCACGCAGTCGTCATGGAAGAGGTCTAAAAAGGTATCCTTTACTACTAGGCCCTAGTGGCCAACGAATTGATTGAATAGGGACATGTTATGGGGCAGGTAGCAGATCTAGGTGTAGGACCTGAGGAATACATGGACACCGAGTATGAGTTCGGGGAACCTAACGAGGATATGGAGGATGATGGGGAAACTAATAAAGTTCCCAGCGAGCCTCTCACTTCAGAGGTGATTCATGACCACCCCACAGCACCGAGGGATCCCATCGATCGGACTCGCTCATTAGAGAAGGAGGTTGACACTTTTCGGCAACAACTATTAGCAGCAGAGGCCAGAGACATGCGAGAAGAACATGAGAAGGATGAGGTGACTAGGGAGATGAGCGAGATGGCTGACCTCGTGGCACGACATTTTGGCATATGATTTATCCACCACACCCTTCTCATCGCGATTAGTATCCGTTCATCGACTACCACTACCTTTATGATTTTCCTTTATGTACTACTCTATGTACTATCGACTACATGATTTAGTGATTACACTACTCATGTGTCACACCCCCAAACCAGACGGCGGAAACGTTCGGAGGTTGAGGACTTCATTTGTAGTATCACAACACATGCATTATAGTAATCAAAGTACAAAACACCATTGTATTAAAAAAAAGTATAAATATTTACATGTGTTCAATCACTGTATATTGACACCAAAATAGCTATAACAAATGACATAAGATATGACTCAAAATAGCTCCATCTTCTCAAAAGCTTGGGGAGTACCAGTTTATTGTTTCCCTGAGAATACAGGTAATTTGAAAAGAGAGTATCAACATAAAGTTGAGTGAGAACATAAATTTCTGTGTTTAAAGTATGTTTTCTGTTCCTTGAATAAGTAAATTGTTCCAGAAAATCCTATATATTTTGTTGTGTATGAAAAGTAGTTTTGATCACTTAAAAGCGTCCTATTTGCAAACCAGTGTTCTGTTTTTGTGTCCTTTTGTATAAACTATAAAAGTGAGTGTGCCTGGCTTCACCAGTTTTTATTGAAACAATGCTTTCAAGGGGTTAATAGTTGTTAATATCTTTTTAACGAGTTAATATTCCATATTAAGACTAGATGGCCTGAAACAACGCTTTCAAGGTGTTAAAAGCTATTGATAACAACTGTCACTCGTTGGCGGGTATGCCTGACTGTAGCTAGTAATTTAAGTGCGGGGTTGTCAATCTCTATATAGATCTATACACACATTGTTTCGATCCCCGACTAGAGATTCTGGTTATAATATCTGGACTTTAACTATGTTGTTTAAATGAACTAAACAACCTGAACCAAATGACTCATAAAAAGTATATATACGTTACATGTATAATAGTTATGAAAACACAATCATCCTGAAATAATGATTGATTGTATATTCCAGAATTAGTATTCTTAACATGTATTTGAAAGCTGTATACCCTCGATTAGTTTTAAATCAAACCCTTATTTCTTGTAAAACGGTGTATTCTAGTATACTTAAATCGTGAATTAATGTTCTATGTATCATAAATTATACCCATTATAATTTATATGCACTTTCTTAATTAGTACTAACTGTTTATGAATTTAACTCCTTGCTCAACATGTTACAAAGGGTAACTAAACTAAATGAAATAACTTTTATATTTATATACATATACAATTATATATAAGTACAAATTTAAATGGCATTCGGACAAATAACCGATACTATAAGTCCACCTCCAAACAAGGAAAAGGACCCTAGGCGAGTTATCAGTCCTAGGCCCTTTTAAATCTTATTTATATATATATATATATATATATATATATATATATATATATATATATATATATACATATATATATATATATATATATATATATATATATATATATATATATATATATAAATTTTGGGAAAAACATTAGTTTATAAAATCATTTAAAGAATTTAATATTTGGAAATATTTTTGATAACTTGATGTCATTTTAACACATTTTGAAACTATTTGTTTATAACACAAAATCCTAGTGTTAAACTTGTATGAACTCACTTGGTAAGAGTGACGATTTGACGAAAAACTGGGCTTTACGCGAGCAACACTTTGACTGGAAAGAGGTTAGCTTCTCTAGAATTTTGGGGCTTTGGGATTTTGGTAGAGCTTGGATATGTCACCGGGGTGTCAGGGTAGTCTTGAGAGGCTTAAAAGTGAGTGAATATAGGAGAGAGGTTGGAAATTAGCACTTAAAACCGGAGGTCTCGGTTCCTATTTATAGGAAGCTGAAGCCTCATCGTACGTGGGGTGTACCATACATGCCTAGCCTAGATGTTACGCATCGGAGCTAGTATGCATGTATGGCTCGCATGCAGCGAGAGGGTGACAGAGTGTCGACGTGGCTGGTTCCTGACCTTGTTTCGGAGTACACTGGGCATACTCACATTTATCCAGCTTCAAAAATTCATAACTATTTCATACGAGTTCCGTTTTTGACGTTCTTTATATCCACGTGTAGGTGAGACTATGATCTACAACTTTCGTTTAGATTCTATTGGCTATTTTTGATTTTATTTTTAAAGTTATATTTTTAACAGGTCGAGACAGGAAAAGTCCGTAAAAAATTCACAGCTTCTTCATCCGACCTTCGTTTTGGTCTGTCTTTTTACCGTTGTACTACTATTGATGAGACCTTCGATTATCGATTAGATTGTGTCGATTAAAAATCACTCGATCTTTATTTCGAGTTTTTAGTTGTATACTGCTATATTGAATCTTAGAAAAATCATAACTTCCTCATACGAAGTCAGATTTTGACATTCTTTTAATGAAAGTTATCGATTTAACTTATTCCATAACTTTTATTTAGATTGTTAAGGCAAAAACGCATTTTATTGAAAACTCACTTTTTACACTGAATAGTGTTTTGCCGGTTTTGTCGTGGATCTTCGGTTGGTCATAACTTCTTCGTTATAACTCGGATTTTAGTGTTCTTAGTGTTTTTTGGAAACCATGTTATAATGTCTACCACTTTGTTCATCCCAATAGAGATTATTTAATACTTCATTTTTGAGGGTTGATTATGTAAATGCACATAGTATACAAAAATTTCTCTTTATTTTTTTTAAAAGAATTATAAATTTATCTATACTATTATGTAGATTTGAAATAATGGTTTTTTACATCATAGAGTCGTTACTCTGTCGGATTTTGTTTCCTTTCATGTATTGTATGCCTTATGTAGGCAAATTTTCATGTACTCCAAAGATTATCATTAATGAAAACGGATTTATATTTCTTCATGATGTTGTTATTTGTTATGTGCTCTATTATCTTTATTACATGTTGATTGTATACACTCACTTACTTACACACAACCGAATCACCAACACTGTTCTATAATTAAGAAATCATGAAACTAGAATGCATAGATACTCAACATCTTTCCGTTCCATGATAGAAGATGCCTCAGAGACCGAGTCGCGGTAACAACATAACACCAACACCACCATAGATAAACTCAGCAGCGTTCCAAGCGGCAGTATCAGCTGCGGTCAACATAACATTGGCACAGATTCACAACGGAAATAACAAAGGAGGTAACGTGCAAGGAGCTTGAAGTTCAAACCAGGGGATGAACGAAGGACCCACAAGAACCTGCACCTACAAAGACTTCATGAATGTCAAGCCTCAAACCTTCAATGGTATGAGAGGCATGATAACTATGAAAAGGTGGATGGAAAAGGTGGAATCAGTATTCGAGATCTGCGGATGTCCTGAAGAGTTCAAGGTGAAGTTTGCAGCTTGGACATTCATCGATCAAGCTCTCTCTTGGTGGAATGGTCACGTGGAGGCCATGACATTCCCAGTGGCGAATGCAATGCCATGGGAGGAGCTTATGGAAATGTTAATGGCCGAGTATTGTCCAAGGGGAAAAATCCAGAAGATGGAGAAGGAACTATGGAATGTCACAGTCTAAAACTCCGACATCGATGCTTACATCTCGAGGTTTAGTGAGTTGTCACTCCTGTATCTAGGCATGATCTCGTCTGAAGGGAAGAAGATTGAAAGATTCATTTGGGGACTGATCTCTCAAATTCAAGGAAATGTTTTCGCAGCAAACCCGAAAACGTATGACAGTGCTAAAAGGCTAGCCAAGAAGTTAGACCATCATGGCAACAAGAAGGGTGCCAAAGCAAGGGAAACTGAAGTCAAAAACGAAGGTGATAATAAGAAAGGCAAGAACAACAAGCGAAAAGGGCGAAAAAACCAAGAGTCATCAAAGAAGCAACAAACAGTAGTAGTTCATGTTGCTACTGCTCAGGTTGCGTTAGCACCACATGATCCAGCCTCATCTTCACCAACTACTACTAGACAATACTCAGGAACCCTACCCAAGTGTAACAAATGCGGTTTTCACCACCATGGAGAGTGCAGGGAGATGCATTGCACAAGTTGCAACTGTAAGGGTCATACCGCACAATACTGTAGATCTCAGCCCCAACAGAACCAACATCCGAATAATAACAACAACAACAATAATGTTGGGGCTAGTCACACTTGTTATGCGTGTGGAGGAACTGGTCATTTCAAATGTGATTTCCCCTAAAGCCAACAACCATGGGGCAGGAGGATCAGGAAGGGTGTTGACGTTGGGCCAAGGTGAAGCAGTTCAAGACCCGACGGTTGTTACTAGTACGTTCCCACTTAACAACACTTACGCATGCATTTTATTCGATAGCGGAGCCAAGCGAAGCTTCATTAGTAACAAATTCAAACATTCACTAAACCAACAACCCCAGAAGCTAAAGGAAGCCTTCACGGTGGAGATGGCTAATGGGAAAACCGAAACAACCAAAGATGTTTACGTAGGGTGCACACTAACACTAAACAATCATTCATTTCAAATAGATTTGATGCCAGTAAATATTAGGTGTTTTGATGTGATAATCATCATAGATTGGTTAATCCCCCACCGTGCTGATATTATGTGTCACGAGAAGGTTGTTCGCCTTCACCTCCTTAATCACGAAACCCTAATAATCTACGGTGATAAACCTGGTGTCAATCTCTGCCTTATCTCGTGCATCAAATCACAGAAGTGCCTACACAATACAAGCTATGCATTCCTCGCTCATGTTATGAATAAAGCCAAAGAAGAAGTAAACATTAAAGATATCCCGGTGGCATGTGACTTCCCGGATGTATTTCCAGAATACCTTCCGAGAATACCCCCAAAAAGGCAGGACAAATTCTGAATCGACCTAATACCAGGAGCTACATCAATTGTCAAATCACCATACACGTTAGCTCCCACCGAAATGTAGGAGTTATCCAACCAACTAAGCGAGTTGTTGAGCACAGGATTCATCTAACCAAACTTCTCACCCTGGGGAGCTCCAGTCTTGTTTGTCAAGAAAAAGGACAGATCGTTCAGAATGTGCATCGATTATAAAGAATTAAATAAGCTCACTGTCAAAAACCAATACCCACTCCCTCGGATTGACAATCTATTTTACTAGCTTCAAGGAGCTAGTTACTTCTCCAAAATAGATCTATGATCCGGTTATCATCAACTTCGAGTCCGAGAAGATGATATTCCAAAAACTGCTTTCGGAACTAGATATGGTCATTACAAATTTTTTGTGATACCTTTCGGTCTAACAAATGCCCCTTCCGCATTTATGGACCACATGAATTGAGTCTTTCATCCATTCCTTGATAATTTTTTAATCGTCTTCATCGATGACATTCTCATATATTCCCGAAGCAAGGAGAGAATGGTCAACATCTCTGACAAATCTTGGAAACTCTAAGGGTTGAGCGATTATATGTAAAAGTCTCCAAATGCGAGTTCTGGATTCGCAGTGTAAACTTTTTAGTTCACGTAGTCAATGAGGAGGGGATTCACGTAGATCCTTCCAAGATCAAGGCCATTGAAGGTTGGGCGATCCCGAAGACACCAAACAAAATTCGACAATTATTGGGTCTCGCGGGCTACTACAGAAGATTTATCCAGAAGTTTTCCAAGATAGCAAAACCCCTCACCACTTTGACACAAAAAGGTGTATCTTTCAACTGGACGAACAAGCAAGAAGCTGCCTCCCAAACCATGAAAAGAGCCCTCTGTAGTGCACCAGTGCTATCACTACCGGAGGAAACCAAAGACTTCGTAGTATACTGTGATGCTTCGAACCAAGGGTTAGGCTGTGTCCTCATGCAGCGTGGAAAGGTGATAGCTTACACATCCAGACAACTAAAGACACATGAAGTAAACTACACCACCCATTATCTCGAGCTAGGAGTTGTGGTCTTCGCCCTTAAGATTTAGAGGCACTACCTCTACGGTACGAAGTGCACCATCTTCACGGATCACAAAAGCTTCCAACAAATTCTAAACCAAAAGGAGCTGAACATGACGCAACAAAGGTGGGTTGAGCTGTTGAATGACTATGAATGTGAGATCAAGTACCACCCAGGAAAGGATAACATGGTAGCTAATGCCCCGAGCAGGAAAGAATACTCAGGTCGCTAGGTGAAGACATTATCAATAACCATCCACTCCCACTTAACCTCATAGATCAAGGGATCCCACTCAGATGCATTGATGCCAGAGAACGCCACAAATGAAACACCGCGTGGGATGGATAAAAACTTTGAAGCCAAGGAGGACAAAACTGATGGGTTTGAGCCATAAGATCATTCCTATGTGCACATGCGAACCCCAATGATTGGATCTAGGTTTCTCTATTGTACATGAATTCATCCACGACTTTCTAACCCTAGATCTAGTAATAATAATTCGAAATTATATTGACTAAAATTAGATCCAGAAGATTACCTCTTGTTGCTTGCCTAAGTCTTCTTGTCTTTGATGCTTAGAGTCACAACTGTAACTCCTCTAATGGCTTACAAACACCAACTAGGAAGAGGATAGTATGCGAGAGAGGGAGGGGACACACAAAATCGGCTCTAGCGTTCTTCGAGAAGCAGTGGCCAATTTTTGTAGCCTAGGGGGTCTTATTTATACTGTGAGCAGCTACGGTTTCAGTCAAAACCCTAATGGACAACTTAAACATTAAGCAGTCCATGGAACCTTCTGGAATAAGGCCATGGACGAAAATATGATGGACTCCCATCATAATTTCGTTCACCCCTTAATCCATTAGGATTCCTAGCCTAAAATACAACTATCACACATTTGACAGTTTAAGTCTCTTTTCTTCAATTAATCTCTTTTAATCACCAAATTAATTCCAAATTAATCTGTGACTAATATTAATTAAATAATATGATTTATCCTTTAATATATTATTCTTATAATGTATTAATAAACCATAATAACCTCTCTCTCTATATATATAAATTACCCTGTCAAGTTGCTATGGTGAAGACAACCCAAAAGGATCATGCACAATCGGGTCAAGTACTCACCAAATATAGTTACGGACTTAGAAAATAATCCAACAGTCTCCCACTTGGATAAGTCTAGTAACTAAAAATGTAAACACAATTTGATTAGCGATCATAGCTCTCAATGGCGCTGTGGAACTCTGATACTGTCAGTAACCTGTCCTTTAGATGAGGGATCGTACAGTCCTCTGTTCTAGATATCGTGCGGACAATTACATGGAACATAGTCATACTTATTGTCCTGCAGTTTGTATCTCGATATCTGATTCGTCTAACGTAGAACTTAATTGAAGACATCAATTCAGTCCTAACCGGGCCCGACACATAAGTCAAACCAAATCATCGAGGGGCCCTGATATCGCTTTTATCCTCTCAGGTTAAAATGAAAAAATAAACTTTGACTTATATGCATTTACTATCCACTAATCAAATCATACACAACAATGCGTTATATAACATCAAGTTACTGATGTGTTTACGCATTATCAATGCACAACTAATTAGCAAACAATAAACCATATATATAGGTTTTAAGACCATTTGATATTATCGTCATGCGATCACTCGAGATAAATTCCATGAAGTGATTCCAGCAAGCGTGGGTTAATCCAATGCTCAAATCAAAGTCATAAGCACTCATGAAAGTTGTAGCAAACCTTTGCTATGCCTAATACATTTTAGACAATCGACACACCAATGCATAACAGTCTTCATTCATACCAACTTCCAACATATGAACGACTGTAGACGGTTCGAATAATTCTTATTATTTAGGAAGTCAAAACATGCAAAATGAAACAATAGGTAAAAAATTAACATAAGATAGTAACATTACTAATAAATAACACTCATTTATTTAATCATCAAATGTTAATTACAGCTTATCTATTACACGTTTCTAAAGTATCTAATCTAAACTAATATCATCCATCAGCCCCATGCTCCAAGCGTGCTGCAAGTGCTTAACCCTGCTCAGTCCCTTCGTAAGTGGATCTGCTGGGTTATCCTCTGACGATACCCTCTTTACTACGAGGAGTCCTTCTTCCACCCGGTGTTGAATAAATTGATTTTTTCTATCGATATGTCGAGATCTACCGTGATCCCTCGGTTCCTTGATCAAGGAAACCGCTCCTTTATTATCACAGAAAATTTCCATGCGCTCCTTTATGGCTGGCACAACTCCAAGGTCTCCAATGAAGTTCTCCAACCATATCTTCTCCTTTGATGCTTTATTCGCTGCAATGTACTATGATTCGCACGTTGAATCAGCCACGGTCTCTTACTTGGAACTTTTCAAAGTCACTGCTCCTCCATTAAAGGTAAAGACCCAGCCCGACTGCGAACGGTAGTTTTCCATGTGGGTCTGAAAACTAGCGTTACTGTACCCTCACACCTTTAATTCATCACTCCCACTGAGGACTAGAAACCATTCGTTGGTCCTCCGAAGGTACTTAAGAATGTTCTAGACTGCGGTGTAATGTGCTTTGCCAGGGTTCCTTTGATATATACTAACCATGCTCAAAGCAAAGGCCAGATCTGGGCGAGTACAACTCATAGCATACATAATCGAGCCAAATGAAGAAGCATATGGTACTCGGCTCATTTCTGCTATCTCGACTTCGGTAATCGAGCATTGAGTCTTATTCAACACGGCATTGCTATGGATCTGTAACTCCCCCTTCTTTGAATTCTCCATACTAAAACGTTTTAGTACCTTGTCCAAGTAAGTATTCTAACTAAGTCCTATTAGTCTCTTACTTTTGTGTGTCACTATCCTTATTCCTAAAATATAGGAAGCCTCTCCGAGGTCCTTCATAGCGAAGCACTTCCCGAGCCAGGACTTAAGCTCTTGCAGTGTCGGGATGTCGTTTCCTATGAGTAGTATGTCATCGACATACAATAGGAGGAAGCTAAATATACTCCCACTGGCTTTGACATATACACATGATTCATCTTCACTTCGCAGAAAACCAAACTCTTTGACTTTCTCATCAAAACAAAGATTCCATCTACGAGATGCTTGCTTAAGTCCATAAATGGACTTCTCAAGCTTGCACACTCTATTGGGATGCTTTGCATTGACAAAACCCTCTGGCTGAGCCATGTAAACATCCTCAGCCAACTTCCCATTAAAGAAATCGGTTTTGACATCCATCTGCTATATTTCATAATCATGAAATGCATCAATGGCCAACATCACCCTAATAGATTTTATCTTAGCAACCGGTGAGAAGGTTTCATCATAATCAACTCTGGGAGTTTGAGTGAAACCCTTCATGACCAATCGTGCCTTGTATGTGTGCACATTCCCATCCATGTCAGTCTTTTTCTTGAAGATCCAGTTGCACTCGACCATCTTACATACGGACACATGGTCAACCAAATTCCAAACTTGGTTGTCGTACATGGACTGAATCTTGTTGTCCATCGCCTCTTTGCACTTTGCAGACTCCGGACCTGCCATGGCTTCCTTATAGTTGTTAGGTTCGTCCAGATTCACTAGTGTACTATCACTAATGAGCGTATCCCCTTTGGTAGTAATATGAAAACCATAAAAATGGGGTTGAACCCTAAGTCCATCGGAAGTCTAAGAGGTAAGTACTTGTCAATCGGTTCAACCGGAGTTTCCTCCTCGGGTTGACTGCCATTGTTAGAGGTTCCTTCATCACTCGACTCTTGAATCTCTTCAAGATCGATTTGCCTCCCATTGTCCCCTTGGATTATGATTTCTCGCTCTCGGAAAACCCCTCTCCTCACAACGAAGACAACATTGTCAATTAGTCTCTAGAAAAGATAACCAAAGGAGTTATGTGGGTAGCCGATGAAAATACACCGCTCACTACGAGGTTCGACCTTTTCGTGAGTCTGTCGTCTTACGAAAGCCTCACAACCCCAAACCTTGATATATGCAAATGAGGAAGCCTTCCCTGTCCACATCTCGTGAGTTGTTTTGGTAACCTTCTTTGTAGGGACTGAGTTAAGGATATGGGCGGAAGTCTCTAAGGCATACCCCCAAAATGAGATAGGTAGTGAAGCACGACTCATCATGGAATAAACCATGTCTAATAAGGTTCGCTTATGCCTCTCAGCCACACCGTTCAACTGCGATGTCCTAGGTGGCGTCAATTGCGCAACGATACCGCATTCCTTAAGATAGTCATGGAGTTCAAGACTTAAGTACTCTCCTCTTCGATCAGATCGAAGCATCTTTATTTTCCTGCCGAACTGATTCTCCACTTCTTGTTTAAACTCTTTGCACTTTTCACAGGTTTCTGACTTATGCTTGATTAGGTAGATATACCTATATATGCTATAACCATCGGTGAAAGTGACATAGAAGCGGCTCGCATCCTTTGTGGTGGATCTAAAGGGCCCACACAAATCGGTGTGTATGATATCTAATAAACCCTCACCCCTTTCATAAGTTCCAATGAAGGGTGACTTGGTCATCTTTCCAAGTAAACAAGACTCGCACACGTCATCGTCCCTAAGGTCGAATGACTCTAACACTCCATCATTTGGAGTTGGGCTATGCATTTCTTGTTGACATGTCCAAGATGACAATGCCACAAGCATGCTTTATCCATTCCATTGGATGAATTAATACACAACACATCATTTCCTAAGTTATCTAAAACCATCACATTTTCATATATTCCATTACAAGACAATGCTTTAAAATAAAATACACCATTAAAATAAGCATTAATAGAACCTTTTTCACTATCAAATGAATATCTAAAACCTTGTCTATATAAACCATGAAATGAAATGATGGTTCTTGCCATATCTGGTGAATAACAACAATTGTTTAAATCTAATCCTAATCGACTACTGAGCATTAAAGAGTAATATCCGATCTTGATAATAGGCGACGATCTTCTGTTCCCCATGATCAAATTAATCTCCCCATGCTCCACATGCCTATCTCTTCTTAGGCTCTGCAAATGATAACAAATGTGAAAACCACATCCTGTATCAAGTACCCAAGAAATGGAATGTGATGACTCATTAGATTTAATTGTGTAAATACGTGCGTAGGATGGCTTGAGTTAGGTTTGAGTTGATGGAATGTGATGAATCATTAGATTTAATTGTGGAAGTGGTAGCAATCTACCTCCTTGGGGTTTGAGTTGGGTTTAGCAGAATCAAATTTGGTTCCACTAAAAGAGGTGCCATCTTGGGACTTTCCCTTGTGGTGGCTCTTTGAGGGAGCCTTCCTCTTCTTACCCTTCCCTTACAACAGACTTATCCTTGAGATTGCTCTCAACATTTCTAATCAAGCCTTGAAGCTTGCTCAAGGTTACCTCTTCCTTATTCATATGGTACGTCATGCGGAACTGGTTTTAGCAGGGAGGAAGGGAGTGAAGGATGATGTCAATCGCTAACTCTTCATCAAACTTAACATTCAACTTTAGCAGACGATCAACATATCTCTGCATCTTTTGCAGATGAGCGGTAAGGGACTCTCCATTACCCATATGGGTAGTGATTATCAAAGTGATGATCTCATACCTCTCTTGCCTCGCACTTTGGTGCTACCGATCCAGTAAGTAGGGTTGTTCACTATTTGGATAAAACCAAGTTGTCCAATTGGACAATTTAGATCGGATTATTTTATTCAAATTTTCGGAATTTTGGATTGGTTTTTAGCAAAACCAAATTATTATTTTGGATTTCAGATTGGTTTTGGTTTATAAACTAAGGACCGAATAGTCCAAAAAAACTGAATAACAACTTATTATCTATTAAATTTACTAAATTATTATTTTTAGTTATTAGATATATTCATCGAATATACTACTTTAAAATTACTTCTTATCAAAAGTTTTTTTTGTCAATGAAATATTAGCTATAATATATTTTCTTAGTATTTGTTCATATATTATAATTGATAAAAAAAATAGTTTCTTTATAGATTTTGATAATATTCAAGTTATATATTTTTCAAAATGCATTGCCTCTTGTAAACCGAATAGTAAAAACCAATCCAACCAAATTTTAATTTGGTTGGATCAGATCGGATTTAAATTTAGTTTGGCTATTCAGATCAGTGTTTTGAAAACAGAAATCTATTCAGATTCACTTGATTGGATCAGATCAAACCGATCCTCCAAACGAACACCCCTACCAGCAAGTCTGGATTCATTTCGTAAGGATACATGTACTCATAGGACTTTTGGAGTTCATAAGTCATGGTCGCTAGCATGATGCAATGGACTTTCGTGGCATCACACTCGTGGACCTCAAAGGCAACGATCTCTTCGGGAGTGGCAGTGTTCATGTCAATCTCCTTTAGCTCCTTATCAAGGACATACTCTTTGTTCTTGGAACGGGTGACCATTCTTATGTTACTGATCCAATCATTGAAATTGTTTCCGTCGAATATCACCCTCCCACATAAGTTCATGAGTGAGAATGAGCGGGACGAACTTGAGCCAGAAGCGTTGTTTTTGTTCATGTTCGACATTTAAAAAGGAAAAGAACAAAGTTTGATTAGAGAAGAATCCCTAATTAAACACCCAAATGACGATTCAACAACATTATTTACATACTAGAAGAGGGATCCAATAACATTATTTACATACTAGAAGAGGGATGTCGTAATCTAACAAGTAAGTAACTTGAAGGTAAGTAAATGACGATTCACTAATTCTCCATCATGAAAAACGAAAACAAGATTAAGTTTTAAATGTATTGAAAACACCTAGATCTTTTTGAGATTCATTGAACTTTTCAATGGCATCTTTAAATCTCGATATGCCCCTCAAGTTTGTGACTGGGATGCCGATGATCACAATGCAGGTGTGAACAACCATGCAAATGTGCATGGTGCCCTCATTGTTACAGTTACCTATTCGATGTGTCGGTTAACCACACACGCTCCATTGAACTATGACAAACAATGAGTCGCCCTTTGACACCTTTTCTTAGAACCCAATTAGTGTGTCGGTTAACCACACTTGCTCCACTAACTTCTTAGCAAGGGTATAAAGTGTAATTCCATGGAATTGTATCAATTCACTTTTCCCTAAAGTAACTAAAATTGGGAATTTTATAAAAAAATATTTAGTTACTTTAATAATTCATTATACTTACTAATGAGAAAGGGTTGTCATATCCTACCCGTTCAGGTAACGACCCTCCACCAATCAAGGAAATGGTGGGTGAGAGTGGACACCCATTAAATGGTCATTTTATAGGCCATAACCTTATACCCCCCCTATAGATCGGTTTCGTGAATGAGCTATACTAACGGTAAGACTAGAATTTTAGATTATACATATATACATATTAATCTTATAATATTATAAAGTATAAGGTTGAATTTTAAACATGTAAAATTCTAGGGTTTGAAATTTAAATAGTTCAAATTAAACATTTTAATCAGAAAATATAAATTCCAAAACTTGAGGACAAGTTTTGAACGTTTCAAAACATAAGGATCAAATAGCAAATAATTTAAATTAAACAATTAATTTTATGATTATCTAAATTTGACATAATCAAGATTAAGATAATTCACCAAATAAATTCATATAATCAAATATTATCAAATAAGGAATTTATCATTTAAATAATTGGTAATTATCTTTTGTTTTGTTAAGGATATTGACAAAAAGGTAATAAAATTCGTATTTTATTAAACCAAAATGATTTAGGTAAGTATCCTTAAGCAAAACAGCAAGAAATCCCGAAAATCTTTTTGTCTGACAGCTAAACTTGTCGAGTCCACATTGGAACTCGCGAGTTCAACAAACTCGTCGAGTTGCTCATGGAACTCGTCAAGTTCATCAGGCAGTTAGCACAAAAAATTATTTGAAAGCTTGAACAAATAAACAAGGGCATCAATACAATAGAAACCAAACAAAGGCTCTGATATCACTAATGGGTTGAGCTATAAGAACATTCCTATGTGCACATGCAAAACCTAATGCTTGGATCTAGGTTTCTCTATTGTACATGCATTTATCCAAGACTATCTAACCTTAGATCTAGTGATAATAATTCGAAATTATAATGACCAAAAACAAATCTAGAAGACACCTCTTGTTGCTTGCTTAAATCTTCTTGTCTTTGATGCTTAGAGTCACAAGTGTAACTCCTCTAATGGCTTACAAACACCAACTAGCAAGAGGGTAGTATGGAAGAGAGGGAGGACGCACATAAAATTGGCTCTAGGATTCTTCGAGAAGCAGTGGCCGATTTTTGTAGCCTTGGGGTCTTATTTATACTGTGGGCAGCTAGGGTTTCAGTCACAACCCTAATAAACAGCTTAAACATTAAGCAACCCATGTAACCTTCTGGAATAAGGCCATGGACGAAAATATGATGGAATCCTATCATAATTTCGTTCACCCCTTAATCCATTAGGTTTCCCAGCCCAAAATACAACTATCACGCATTTGACAGTTTAAGTCCCTTTCTTCAATTAATCTCTTTTAGTCACCAAATTAATTCCTAATCAATTTGTGACTAATATTAATCAAATAATATGATTTATCCTTTAATATATTATTCTTATAATATATTAATAAACCATAATAAACTCTCTCTCTCTCTCTCTCTTTATAAATTACTCTGTCAAGTTGCTATGGTGAAGGCAACCCAAAAGGAACATGCACAACCGGGTTAAATATTTACCAAATATAGTTACGGTCTTAGCCACTATTCCAACATGAACTTACTACTTCATGAATATAATATGGGTCCTAAACTTGTAGGATTCAGGGAGATGGTAATTAACGAGGCTCATAGAACGCGATATTCCGTCCATCTGGGTTTGGATAAGATGTACCTAGACATGAAGCAACATTATTCGTGCCCAAATATGAAGGTAGTGTTGTGTCTTGAGTATTCTAACACTCCTAAGGTGTGCATGCAACCCAAAATACCTTGGATCTATGTTTTCTCTATTATACATGCAAACTTGAACATTCCTAGGTATTACCCTAACTAGCATACAAATCATTGATACTTTGGAAATAAAACAAGTTAGAGAACATACCTTTTGTTGTAGTTGGAAGCCTTGGACCTTTAAGAACTTAGTTCCCAAAGTGTTGCACCCAAAATGGAATCACATAGCACCACCAACAATTAGAATAACTTGAGAGATAATATATTGCAGCAAAATCGGCTAGCCCTAACTTGTGTATCCACTAGTGTCAATTTCATGAACTATGAGGCTTCTTATATAGTGTGCACATTATGGTTATACCATGTAACTCATGGCGTTCCACATTCCTCATGATCCATGGGTTTTAACGTCCATTGAGTATCCATGGGTCACCACATAGTTTTAGCTTAACATGAAGAACTATGGATCCTAAGCCCACTTTATAAGAATGAATGATTTCCCAAATCAATCCCCATTTATTTAATTAGTCTCTTTTTGATCACAAACTTAATTCCAAACTAATTCTTGATCAATACTAATTAAATTATATGTTTCATATTAATATATTAGAACTTATAATATATTAATAAATCATAAATATCCACTTCTCACAAAAATCTATCCAAATTGTTCTGATGACATGAAACCCAAATAGATCATGCTACTCTCGGGTTAAGTACATACCAATAAAGTTATGGGCTTAGACACCTAATTCAATAGTCTCCCACTTAGATAAGTCTAATAACTATTATTGCAAGCATGACTTCAACCCGACTAGCAATCGTGGCTCTTAAAAGCCGCTGTCGAACTCTGACCTAGTCAATGACGTGTCCATTAAATAAGGGATCATATATTCCTCCATTCTAGATATCATATGGACTGAGACATGGATTATAATCATTCTCTCTATCCATCTGTTGTTTCCCAATTTCCGATTTATGACGATCGACTAATTATACAAATGAAATCAGTCCAGGCCTGATGTCATCACTAAATCATCGAGGGGCCCACATATATCACTTTTATCGACATGTGGTAAAAGGAATGAATAAACTTGAACCCAAATTCTTGCTTGTACTTACTCATCAAATCACACACAATATATATATGTTTTATAACATCCAAGTTACTGGTGTGTTTACGTATGTCAATGTGCAAGCAACTCGCAACTACAACTTACACATCTCCGTTGAAGAATATAAGTTATTATCGTCTCATGATCACTCGTGATAAAATCCATGAAGTGATCCAAAACTCGAATCTTATTCCACGAGTACTCATGAAAACTGCATCCACTTTGTCGTAGACAAACTATAGACCCATTCATGACAGTCTTGCCTCAATAGGTACTTCCAAAGTATGATCGATTGTGGATGGTTTGAATAACCTAGTTATTCGGGAAGTGAAAACATGCAAAGTGAAACACAACAATAATACTAATCCCATATGGCCCAAAATCTTTTGAGTCATATTGAGTACTCATTATTCATTGTATAATGTGTTGAATAATGAACTTAATACTTGAATTAAAACAATAGTTATGCAATGCTCTAAGCATGCACACTATGTTTGTCTAAACAATAGTTAGGCCATGCACCAAGCATGCACATTATGTTTGTATATGGTCCTTACTATGTGAAATAGATCAATTGAAAAGCATTTCAATGATGCTCATTTCAAAATTCCAAATCCTTATTGAGTGTGTAAGAATTCCAAATTCTTTGTTACTGCTAGAAAGTGTTAGATTCTAAACTATCATGTAAGGGATATATACAGTAAAGTCCCAATATTTTCATCGATTTGACAAGAAAGTCCAAAACTTTATTTTTTGATAGTAAAGTCCAAATTACCGGCAATTTTTGACCATTTTACCCCTTTTTCCCGGTTAGCCGGTAATTAGGACTTTTTTGTCAACAAAATAAAGTTTAGGACTTTCTTGTCAAATCGTCAATTACGACTTTACTGTCAAAAAAATAAAGTTTAGGACTTTTTTGTGAAATCGTTGAAAATATTGGGACTTTAGTGTATATATAATTTTTTTGGTTAGAAATTTAACGGTATGATAATCTTTAAGCATAAGAGTTATTGAAACCTTCTCTAATCAGCTAGATCCTATTAAAATCATTTACGTTTGCTTCTTGTTAAATCGTCATTTTAATCTCAACAAACCGACATTGAAATAAATTGAGATAATCAAGAAAGAAAGAAAGAACCAAGGTTGTGTTAGCTTTTTGCAGTCTCAAAAATGGAGAAATAAGAAACCGAAAAAGACGAAATTGCTCTTCTTACCCTTCTCCACATTCACACCCTTTTGACTAGGAATGTGTTGTTTGTGTTTGTATAAAGCCAGGGCAATTTCGTTTTTTTAGGTTTCCAATTTCTCCATTTTTGAGACTGCAAAAAGCCAGCACAACTTTGGTTCTTTCTTTCTTTCTTGATTATCTCAATTTTTTTCAATGTCGGTTTGTTGAGATTAAAAAAACCGATTTAACAAGAAGCAAACTTAAAGGATTTCAATAGTATCTAGCTGATTAGAAAAGGTTTCAATATCTCTTATGCTTAAAGATTATCATACCATTAAATTTCTAACCTAAAAAAATTATATATACACTAAAGTCCCAATATTTTCAACGATTTGACAAAAAAGTCCTAAACTTTATTTTTTAGAAAGTAAAGTCCTAATTTACGATTTGACAAGAAAGTCCTAAACTTTATTTTTTTTGACAAAAAAATCCTAATTACCGACTAACCGGGAAAAAAGTGTAAAAGTGTCAAAAACTGCAGGTAGTTTGGACTTTACTGTAAAAAAAAAATAAAGTTTAGGACTTTCTTGTCAAATCGATGAAAATATTAGGACTTTACTGTATATATCCCTATCATGTAATGATTCTTTTGTAATGTCTAGGTGCCAAAAGTCACAGAGACTTGACCAATGATATTACAAAATATTCCTTTAGAAATTGTTACAAGATAATTCCATGGAAATGAAGTCTCAGATTCAAAGTACATTCCTTTGAACATCCTTTTTGCATAAGAGTTTCTTATTCTCTCATCTATTATTCAACTCCCAATATGAAAACATTCCATATTTGCCATTTTGACTATCACTTCTGAACAAGAGTTGCCTCTTTTCAGAATATGTAAATATGGTCCATCCATTTTATACTTACAATTATCCTTAAGTGACCAATCTTTGGTAAAACTTAGATTGTCCTTAGCAATTGTTGAACCACTTTAGTCATATCCGGTTCTATTCCTTTTCCCTCTTAATGCATATGGAAAATTTAGAACACGAGAATAATATAGCATGTGCAATCGATCCTATACCGGAAGCATATTGGATACGATTCATAATGTCTAACATAAAGACATGATACTTGACCAGTCTTTTGCTACAATATTTCTATTTGTCATGTTCTCATAATTTTGATTATGAAAAGGTAGGTCGTAATCAAAAACAAATTTTGAGAATGCAATTAACCTTTCCATATATAGAATTTCCTCATGTTGAACCATTCTAACATAACATTCATATATATTTGACAAAAATTGATTAAAATCTCAATCTAAGCTTTTAGATTTGAAATGAAGTATGAATTCCTCTTCCTTAATTATAGTAAAACAACTTCTGAAACCCCCAACTTTGCGAATTGAAACTTTTGTTTTCAATAATTAACATTGCCAACTTGCAACACTTTCCATAATAATTATGCTCCGACTAGCATTATAATTATTATCTTACTAGCGTAACACTTGCGCTCCCACTACCTTTGACATGTATTTAGAAATCCGTTGGTCTTGTAGAAATCAATACTAATTAACTTCCATACCAAAGTTTAAATCTTTTATATGAGATGCTTAGGTAAGTCTTTATCTAGGCTTCTCAAACTCATACACCTTTCCTTAGATATCTCACATATGTGTCTAAACAGTTTTAAGAACTTACAGCAATAAGTCTCAAATGTTTAGACCTTTTGTCATTCCTCATAATTCAAATTATGAAAATGGATGCTGTAATCATAATTGAATTTGAGAATGCAAATATCACAATTCTATCCTCTTAAAATCCACTTAGTGAAAGCATTTCCTCACCATCATTTTCATGAATCGAAGAGAAACCTTATGACACTTAGACTTTATGGTATATGTGTTCCTATCCATGTGAATTTGTGATAACCATAATCATAAGTCAAGGTTAGTTACAAATCCAAACTCATATGGACTGAACTTGTTCACACTTAATTTCTTGCCATTTGGTAGCACAAGGGCCTACCACTGCTTCCTAGGTTGTTATGAAAACATATGAGAACTCATAGAACTCACATGCATAGTAAACTTAACTGGAATAGGTATAGAAATAAGAATATGTCAACACGATAAGTTACAAACCTCAAGTCGTGTGGTAGCGTTTAATAATAGGTTTATTCTTGATTAGTTCTTGAAACTTGTCAAGATCTTTAAGACTCTCACTGACCTCTTGACATATAAGATTCTCTTATCATGAACCATTCTTTGACAAATCAAATATTCAAGAATTAGTGCGGATTACTATCAAGACAAACACTTCACACAATTGGCCTTAGTTGGTCTTTGTTTTATCCAAAACATCACAACTTACCAATTTCAAATGTACAAGAGTAGAAAACTTTTACTCTAAATTTGATAAGTGTTTTAAACCTTTCTTAATTAAATTTCACTCAATGGCACAATCTTGGAGTATGAATCTAAGATTTGTTTTGGAACGAAGTATGACTCATCTTATTGATTTAACCATTTCAACAGTTGATGATTCCTATTCTTAGCCATATAAATGCACTAAGATATCCTTAGAGGATCAATTGTGATATGGTTTTCCACAATCATTAAGATCATCATAAACACGATACTAAAGTACTCTCTCATCTTTTCAGATTGGAGAAACTTTTATCTTTCTGCCTAATTTGATTTTTCTTATTCGTTCTGCCATACACTGAAACTTTCCTATGTTCAGAATTATACTTAAACTTGTAAGGATAACCATGTTTACTAAACTTTAGTAAATCATTATGAAATAGTCTTATCAATCATTGTGATGGATCTTGACCGATGCAAACCCGGTGTACCCAATCCCCTAGTCCTTTACTTGACTCACATATACATGTGAACAAGGAATGATTCTTAATTTATCAGAGATGAAAATTCTCATTCATCATACAATACAACTTGCATGATTCCAAGTTTCTATCAAATTGAAACTTGGGTGATGAGAATCTTTCGTTACTTGGTAAATTTAGACACAAATGCCATTGTAAGGAGATATAATATAATAAAACAAAATCTTTACTTATTTATAAAATGAGGAAATAGCTTTTCCTTACAATGCAATCACAAATGAAAACTATGTTATTACATATTTCCTAGCAATCTATCATAACTCCTAAGCAACAATTCAAAAATCAGATCTTCGAACCATGCGATTGAAGCTTCCTTCCCTTTGCTTGATCCTACAAAAAATCAAAATGCAACCTTGCCACATTATGTATTAAGAATCAAGAATTAGGAACTTAATAGAGTTAGATAGTAGACTTACCTGGAGCAGTACAATACAATCTGATCAAACTTCTCAGGTAATCAGGGCAGCTTCGATTCCAATGTCTCTTTCCTTGGCAGCAGAAACACATAGGATCACATGGAGCAGTCTCAGAATTGGCCTTTCTCTTATGATCATAACTTTTGACCATGGCCAATTCCTTTCCTTTAAGAGAAGGAATCTTTTTTGGGATGTCCATGTCAGCTTGGGATGTTTATCTTCCAGTCAGATTTGCTTGACCATTGTGCCAAATCATTGCTTATTCAGCAACAATTAGCAAATAGGTGAGATCAATTAGGGTCATGCCGTGATCTATCATACAATAGTTTTTAACGAACTCACTATATGACTCAGGAAGTGACTAAAGAGCCTAGTCAATAGCCAACTTCCTTGGGAAGACAACACCTAACATCCTCAGCCTATCAATATGCTACTTCATGTCCAAGACATGAGTACATACATGTCTTCCATCTTTGTGTTTACTATTCAATAGGGATTGAGTGATCCTGCATTTTCAAGTCTTTGAGCTTGTGGATCAGGGAGAATAATTGGAGGAGTTGTAGGAAGTGAAGTACGATTTTCACTTCCTCGATCCAATCGTGGAACATCATCTTCAGAATGAAAGCTTGATCTAGAAGATTTGGGAAGCCCATAGTTGTCTGAGGCAGACATCTACAAGGGAGAAATTCAAGTTAGTTGATTTAGTCCTTAATATAACACCCAAATAAAATATTAAGGCTAGGACCCAACACAATATTTTACAATTTGGAAGAGGGATGCAGTAATCCAAACTGCAAAATATTTGAAGGTAGGTAAATGACGATTTACCAATTTCCACCACGAAAAACGAAAAAGAATTTTAGGTTTTAAGTGAATTGAAACTCCTAGATCCGTTAAGATTCATTGAACAATTCAATTGCATGTTCAAATCTCGATTGTTTCCTTCAAGTTTGTGACTGGGATGCCGAGGATCACAAACAAGGTGTGAATAACCTTGCAAATTAGCTTGGTACACCCAATGTTGCATCCACCTAATCAATGTGCCGGTTAACCACACATGCTCCATTGATCAATGATTAACATTAGGCTACCCTTTACCACGCACTATCAGTCCCTATTAGTGTTTCGGTTAAACACACACACTCCACTAGCGGCTTAACAAGGTGTAAAGTGCAATTTTTTGGGTTATCACCATATTCACATTTTCCTATGTAATTAAAATTGGGAATTTATAAGTGTTTAGTTACCTAGTATTTATCATTATACTTTTAATTAAAGGAGAATTAGAGTCATATCCTACAAGTTCGGCTAACAACCCTCCACCAGTCAAGGAAGTGATAGGTGAGAGTGGACACCAATTAAACTGCCATTTTATATGCAGCAACCATATACCCCCTTATAGACCGGCTTCATGAATGAGGCCTACTTGTGGTAAGACTGACTTTGCTCTTATACATATATAAATATTAAACCTATAATATTATAATAGTATAAGGGTTGAATTTTAAGCTTTTAAAATTCTAGGGTTTGGAATTAAAGTACTAAAAAGTGAAACTTTACAAATTCGAAACTTGAGGGAAAGTTATGAACTATTCAAAAACTTTTGGAATCCATAACTTATGAGTTTAATATAGGTTTTAAGAAAAGACTTTTGACATTCCATTACTTGAGAACAAGTTATGGAGTTCATAAAGCCATTTATGGGAAAAGACTCTTCAAGTTTCTATAACCTATGAGTTTAATGACTTTTTTAAAGAAAAACTTTTCATTTTCCATAAATTGAGGACAAGTTATGGAATTCATCAAAAAACATTTAGATCAAAGTTGTAACATACGAAAACAATCAATTTGTCCATGATCTAAATTAAACACATAAGAAAAAGAGAATTCATATCAAACAAATCTCATGTAATTAGCCTAACCATATAAACTAACACAACACATGAAACTTTGAAAATTATCTTATAAATTGGATAAGCATGATCATTACCACATCAAAAACATGTTTATAAGTTAAAAAACAACTTAGGGTAATGATTGTAGTCCAATTCTAGCCAAAAACATCGAAAATATGCACTCATGGGCCCCAACTCGTCGAGTGCAAGACCAAACTCGGTGAGTTGGATGAGTTTCTGCATGGACTCAGCAAATCCATCAGTGGACTCGGCGAGTACACTGTCCGAAACAGCAGAAAATCGATTTTTACAGTATTTCCAAGCAAGTAGCATCAAGTATAATTGAAAACAAACCTGACTCTGATAATATTGTTGGGTTTTGAGCATTCTAACACTCCTAAGGTGTGCATGCAACCCTAAATACCTTGGATCTATGTTTTCTCTATTATACATGCAAACTTGAACATTCCAAGGTATTACCCTCACTACCATACAAATCATTTATACTTTGGTAATAAAACAAGTTAGAGAACATACCTTTTGTTGTAGTTGGAAGCCTTGGACCTTTAAGAACTTAGTTCCCAAAGTGTTGCACCTCAAATGGAATCACACAACACCACCAACAACTAGAATAACTTGAGAGAATAATATATTATAGCAAAATCAGCTAGCCCTCACTTGTGTATCCACTAGTGCCAATTTCATGAACTATGAGGCTTCTTATATAGTGTGCCCATTAGGGTTACACCATGTAACTCATGACTTTCCACATTCCTCATGATCCATGGGTTTTAACATCCATGGAGCATCCATGGGTCACCACATGGGATTAGCCCAACATGAAGAACTATGGATCATAAGCCCCCTTTATAAGAAAGAATGATTTACCAAATCAATCCCCATTTATTTAATTAGTCTCGTTTTTATCACAAAATTAATTTCAAACTAATTCTTGATCAATACTAATTAAATTATATGATTTCATATTAATATATTAGAATTATAATATATTAATAAATCATAAATATCCTCTTCACACAAAATTCTATCCAAATTGTTATGATGCCATGCAACCCATATGGACCATGCTACTCTCGGGTCAAGTATATACCAAAAAAAGTTATTGGTTTAGACACCTAATACAACAAGCAGAGATCGCCACTTACGTAGGCAAGTGTCTCACTTGTGCCAAAGTGAAAGTGGAGTATCAGAAGCCCTCGGGGTTATTACAATAGCCAGTAATACCCGAGTGGAAATGGGAAAGGATTACTATGGACTTCATAACCAAATTACCTAAGACTGCAGATGGATTGGATGCTATCTGGGTGATTGTCGATAGGTTAACCAAATCCACCCATTTCCTGCCAATAAAAGAATCGTACAAGATCGAAAGATTAACATGAATCTATATAAAAGAGATCGTGAGACTCCATGGAGTGCCAGTATATATTATCTCAGATCGTGATAGTAGATTTACTTCACGGTTTTAGCAGTCACTCCAGAAGACTATGGGAATGCAACTAGACATGAGCACTACTTACCATCCTCAAATCGATTGTCACAGCGAATGAACCATTCAGACCCTCGAGAACATGCTTCGAGCTTGTGTGATCGATTTCGGAAAATCATGGTATGCCTACTTGCCCTTGACTGAGTTCTCATATAACAACAACTATAACACAAGCATAAAGGTTGCTCCTTTTGAGGCTTTATATGGTAGCAAATGCAGATCACCTCTCTGATGGGCTGAGGTGGGTGACACCCAACTGGGAAAAGGGCAATCACCAAGCAGCACACTTACAGGACCAGAAATCATTCGAGAAATGAAAGAGAAGATAATCCAAATCAAAGCCCAACTTCGAGCATCGCATGACTGACAAAAGAGTTGCGCTGAAAAATGATGAAAACCTCTAGAATTCCAAGTCAGAGATCGGGTACTATTAAAGGTCTCTCCCTGGAAAGGGATGATTTGTTTTGGGAAACGAACGAAACTAAATCCGCGATACATCGGACCGTTTGAGATTCTAGCCCAAGTTGGCCCGGTGACATATAAGTTGTAGCTACCTGCGGAGCTCAGCAACGTACACCCCGTGTTCCACGTCTTGAATTTGAAAATTTTCTTAATAGATAAAACCCTTGTCATTCCTCTAGAAGAGATCGAAATAAACGAGAATCTCCTATTTATCGAAGAACCGATTGAGATAATGGATAGTGAAGTAAAGCGCACGAAACAGAGTCGCATTCCGATTGTGTTCGATGGAACGCTAAGCGTGGACCGGAATTCACATGGGATCGCAAAGACCAAATGAAGCAGAAGTACCCTCACCTATTCTCTCGTTCGTAGTTATACATTTCAAAAGAATTTCGGGATGAAATTCCCACTAACGGGGGGATGATGTCACAACTAGTATTTTTAGCTAGGAAATTTTGTTTTCATATAAACAAATACTCTTATAAAACTTTTAATCTAAGAGGATATCAAGTACTATGCTTATTCAAAATCATCCATTTGAATCAAAACTCCTTAGTGAAATTCAAAACCTAATACTATGCATTTCATATATTTAACTATGGGTTTGAAACCCTAAATATCCTAGTTCAAAATTAGTATGGACTAGGATCCTCTTATTGGGCCTAATGGCCAAGTAAACCTTCTATTTGATGATTTTGGGCGAATGAAACCCATTTGGGATCTAGTTAGACCCACATTCGTCAAACCATAGCAATTGGGCCATGTTAGGCCTAAAATAACTTACTTATTTATCATGGTACATGATGGGCCGTAAACCATTCTATTGAACCATGATGGGCCGTGAACCCATCTTCTCATTACAATTGGGCCGTGAACCCATCTCTTCATCGGAATTAGGCCGTAAACTCCATCCTTCCTCATTCATGGCCCACTATAAAAAAAGCCATGGATATAACAAGTTGACACCTCACTAATGACCAACAAATAACAAGGTAATTACATTTCAAATCTCCATGCAGTACACAACAATTATCCATGTAAACTCATGTTTCCATGCAATATCTTGTCACTCTCTTTTTCTTCTTTTATTTATCAGCCAAAGAGCACCACCATTACTCTCATTTCCTCCCCCACTCTTAAAGAAAAACTCTCTTTTCCTTTTCTCCTCTAAAACTGTGGGTGTGTGTATGTGCTCAAGGAAGTCTCCAAACTTGCAAACTTGGTAATTTACCTTTCATTCAAGATACTTAACTTCAACTTATGCTATGATCCTTCCTCAAAAAATCACACTATTTCGTGATTTTGATCCTAGAATTCGAAAACTCATTTCAAGGAAGCATCTAGGACCGAAATCTTCTTCAAACTCTTCATCAAACCGAAATCATCAAACCAAAGTGAGTTCATACCCCTATTTTCGGTTTTTACTATGTTTTGGGGGAGAATACAATTTGTTTTGTGTAGATCTATGTGTGTATGCATGATATTGTGTGTTTTTCATGATATATGTGTGTTTATGTGTAATAAACTTGATGAACTTGAAGATCTACTAAAATGTGATGATATTTCTAGAACATAACAATTATTTCAACTTATTATGCAAAGAAAAGGTTTTAAAATACATCAAAGTTACTTAAAACTATGAGATTTACATGAAAGGGGACAAAAGTGACAAAATAACCAAGAATGTATTTTGCTAAATATGAATTTTTTTTGATAGTTGTGACCTTAAAAAGGGCTAGAAGTGTAAAAATTCATAAATGGGCTTCTTTTGGGCTTTTTCGAGTTTTTGGGCCAAGTTTGTAAATTTTTGGACTTTCGTGGGCTTAAATGTCATTTTCAATAAAGTTGTGCCAAAACTGTAAATTTTTTATAAGAGGGACAAAAAAATGTGAATTTATTAAAACTTGGGCCAAAAAGGTGTATTTATTTATAAATGAGCCGAAAATGCACATTTTGATAAAAAAAAATCAAGTAAAAAATGATATTTTTGACAAAGGTGAGTTAAAAATGTTATTCCTACTTAAAACTAGCCTTAAAAACAAATTTTGTCTGTCATCTTTACCAAAAAGGTGCCCTAATTGTAAATGTTCGTTTTTCAGATAAAAATGTTTTTCTTACAAAAAAAATTGGGCTTTTCACGTCAATTTGGTAACCAACGAAGATTATACAATCAACGTAACCAACAACGGATAAATTATGTCAATCTTACCCTTATTGGGCCTGAAACTAATTTACATGCTTAGTGGGCGTTAGTCGTCCACTTACATGTTTATTGGGGCCTGTGATACTCCTTATATACTTATTGGGCCTGTAAGTAATATACACGTTAAATGAGCCTTAGTTGTCCTTTCATAGATATATATATATAATGGCCCTGATATATATATATATATATATATATATATATATATATATATATATATATATATATATATATATATATATATTTTCATTCCTTTTTAGCCTAGAAATAATTTACATGCCTAGTAGGCCTTAGTTGTCCACTTACATGTTTATTGGGCCGAGAATAGACTTTACATGTTTCTTTTCGCGTAAATTCGATTAAGGATCTAGTGAGACGTGTCGATTGACACCTATTGAGTGTACAATTGTAGCTTGTAGTTATAACCAGAGTCTCTTGGAGGAAAAGCGGGGGTTTGTGTATAGATCTATACGGGGGTGACACCCCACACCTGAGCTGTTCGCTATAGTTAGACTAGGCCAGTCTAGGGTGACAAAAACCTTAACTTATTTTGTCGGCGTACAAAAACACCAAGACAGGAGAAATTGTCATTATCTAGTATGGTAATAATGACCCACTTAGAGGAATTAATGTTATTAAATTTACGGGGAAACGATTCTCTTTTCTCTTTGGATTACTCGGTAACATACTCGCGCTGGTACTCAACCTCGGGGTTTGATATACCAACATTTTCTTTTACAGACAACATCGGGTTGTCTGGGGTCATTCTCTTTATATTCTCTTTATTTTTTCTTTGTCATTCTCTCCATACTTTCTTTGCATTCTAGTAGACATTAACACACATGCATTAATACAAGATTGGACACAAACATACTAAAATGTTTTAAGAAACTATAGGATTTTCTGGTGTTTACAATGTTATACAAATCATTTTCTCAAACATGCTTATGAACTCACCAACATTCTTTTGTTGACCTTTTTAAACTAAATTGTATTCTCATAAAACCGTTGATCAGGTTGGGCAAAAAGAATTCATGGATATTTTGTTATATTTCATCGTACTTTGACTATTTTGGCATGTAATATTGAAACACAATACTTGATGTAAACAATGAATCTTGTTATATTACATGTGTGATGATGATGATGATGTTATGTTTCAATTATATATACTCTGTGATGATACTACAAAAAAATGAAGTCAGCTAAGCCCCCCAGACAGTTCTGCCGTCTGGTTCGGGGGTGTGACAATTCAATGCCCATTCCCTTGCTACAATCTTCATACAATCCATTTACAAACTGCACAGTCTGCCTAAAAGTATCATATCTGATAGGGACCAATCTTCTTAAGTGAGTTTTGGCTAGAAATTTTCAAACAATTGGGAAGTCGACTCTATAACTCCATAACGTACCATCCGTAATCCGACAGGAAAACCAAAGTTGTGAATCGATACCTCCAAAACTACCTTAGAGCATTCGAAAATGAAGAACCACATGCGTGGCAGCGCTTCCTGTACCTAGCTAAATACTGGTATAATACATCCCATCATTCCGCCATCAACATGACCCCGTTCCACGCTCTGTATTGGCGATAGATTCCCTATCTTAATCACTATATACCAGAAAACTTAAGCAACCCCTTGGAGGATATCACATTGAGTAAACACAAAAGGCTTCGAATCCTTCTAAAAGAGAACCTACAAAAGGCACAACAAAGAATGGCTTCTCTTGCAAACACTCACAGAATCAACAAACAGTTCACAGTTGGAGACAAGGTCTACTTGCGTCTCAAATATTATGGACAATTCAAAACTCTTGATAAAATTGGACCGGCTGCATACCACCTAGAACCACCACCTGATGCTCGCATACAGGGTCGGCTCAACCAGTTTGGGGGGCTCTAAGCAAACCAAAAATTGGGGGCCCTTTGTCATTACTATACTTAATGTTATAAATTAAGCCTTCCTCCTTTCCAAAATCCAACTTGATACAATGAATATTAAAAAAAAAAAAAAAGGTAAGCCATATTAACCCTAATAGATAGTCTGATCGAAAAAAAAATCAATTAAGACTATTCTACAATCTACATCAAAGTTTAAAACACAAATTTCTTCCTTCTTTTGTGTAGAAAATACTACATCAAACAAATTTATATTTTCTACATCAAAACAACAATATTTATTGATTATCGTAGATAATAGATTATCATATTATAACAAATTCATAATCATAGATAATCAGCAATCAAGGAGTTATCACTTATGGTGAAATAGAGAATTATAGGAAAAACAGATGAAGAAAAATATAACATACATTTTCAGAATTCATCCGTTCAAGTTTCAGGATTCAAGACAAGAATCACCAAATCACTTGACTTAATCTTGACACTTGACATTCTTTTCAAAAAGAAGAATCAATCAACTTATCTAAAATTGTCAGGAAGAAGATTAGAAGAAGCATAGAGAATCAGAGAAGTAATGGTTTATGCAGTTCTAAGTAGAATCAAGAATTGAAACACTAATTAGTTACAGAAAGAAGAAGAAGTGAAGAACAATTGTTGAGTCGCAGTTTCTTCATAATTGTTTCTGTTGATGTGCGTGAATGAAGAATCCTAATAAACAATCCCCTAATTTAATTTTGGGTTAAGGGGCTTCCTTTGAATTGGGGGCCCTAAGCAAGGACTTATTTTTTTTATTACAGTAAGGTCAACCCTGCTCGTATACACCCGATTTTTCACGTATCCCAACTCCAACAAGCATATGGGGACCATTGCCCTACTCTATTGCCTGATTTCTTCTACAAAGCCAACCGCGAATTAGAGCTCGAGGAGCTCAGTCTCAAAACGGCGGGCAACTAATGCAAACCATGAGCCCATTGCTGTGAGTCGAATATAAGGCAACCCACCTGCTAGACCCAAAAAGATCTGGAAGATACCAGCTAGGCTACAAGACTGAGTTTGGGAATGATTCACCACTCTCCATTAATTCAAGAGGAGACTTATTCTCTCTCTCCCTCTCTCTCTCTCTCTCTCTTTCTCTCTCTCTGACCAAATAAAGAACCTAGTGCTTCTCTTAGGCCTTGTTTGGTAGCCTCTTAATTGGAGAATTAAGAGGCAATCTCTTAATTTTTAAGATCCAGACCATTTGGTAATATCTGAATTTATAGATTTTAATTTTGGAGTTTCCTCTTAATTTTTCAGATATTGGGGCGCGTCTGAATTATATAAAACGACACGCATTCCTCTTTTGCCCTACTACTCCGTTTCTTTCCTCATCTCCTTCTTTCACAAATTTCGAACCATCCTTCCCACTCCCACTGCATCTCCGATTGTACGACTACAACCCTCTGCTTTCCCCTCAACGTCATCCGCCCACCGCCACTGCTTGCGTGGCATATCTAACGACAATCAACCCCTTTTACCTATCACCTATCGGTTCTTTCTCTCTCGCCTCTCAAGCTCTACACATAATCGCATAATCGACTCTCCGCTTCTCTACATCATCTCTCTCTGGTCGCTACCGCCATTCCCTGAACCAGCTTTGTTCTTCTCCGCAAACCCCTCCGGTTGCAGGTGAGAGTTTCTTCCTTTTTACCCTAAAACTTGATAATAAAAGTTGAATATGTTTTTTCTGTAATGTTTTGCTTCTACCAGATTTGGCTTAGGTTTTAAGTGTTGGTGTATGTATAAACTGTTATTAGGAGCATCGATTTTAATTTCTTTGCGTATAAGCTGATTACTAACTTGTTCACATGTTGCTAATCGACAATTCTTGCTGAAATTGATGATGTTTTGATGGAACTGTGTGCTGATTTCATCTAATGATCATATGTTCTCTTTATGAAAATTTTGATGGTCTAATTTATCCACGTCTGGTGGTATGATTTCTCTTGATATGTGCTAAAAAATTTGTTGCTGAAATCATTAGTTCATGTGATTTTTTTACTGTTATGTTTTGGTTAATTTTTTTGCATATAAAAGAGTGATAAAATGTTTGGTTGTTTCTTAAGTGTGCAGGAAGTAGGTCTCTGGTTCAAAAATTCCAAGACATTTGGGTTCAAGACATATAGGATTGCTGGTGGTGTTTATTAGTGGTAGTGTTTTTTTTTTTTTTTTTTTTTTTGTTATTGTATGATGTTTTTGTTTCCATGGATTGAAATAAGTGAATTTGGAAGAATTTATGTAAAATTTGGTTATATTGTATGATGTTTATGTTTCAATTGATTGAAAGAAGTGAATTTGAAAGAATTTATGTTTAATTTGGTTAATGTATGATCACTTGTAATTTTTATCAACTATGTATTTATCATTAGCACAACACATGACTACAGAAGGGTAAAATTGTCATCTTTATCATCAGACTAAAATTAAGAGGTTTCATCTAAACAACATGTTAAAAGTTCTGATCCTAAAAATTCAGACCCTTTTAGAAATTCAAACCTCTTAAAAATTCAGATCCTACCAAACAGCCCTTTAGTCCACATTTATTTTTGTTATGCATGCATGTCCCTTTATTTTAGAACTTAGTTAGTTTTCATGTTTCTATAAATTGCAATGAAGTGGTGAAAGAAAATATATTAGAAAATTGTTCCAAACATTCGTGTGTTCTCTAATTCTTTTCTTGGGGGATTTGCCATCCATAATTGGCACATATCACTAAACCTTGTATGCATTCCTACAGAATGGGGAGTGGACAATTTCTAGTTATTATAATTGAATCCATAATTGGCATGTATCACTAAACCTTGTATGCATCCCTACCGAATGGAGAGTGAACAATTTCTAGTTATTATAATTGAATCCATAATTGGCACGTATCACTAAACCTTGTATGCATCCCTACAGAATGGAGAGTGAACAATTTCTAGTTATTATAATTGAATCCATAATTGGCACGTATCACTAAACCTTGTATGCATTCCTACCGAATGGAGAGTGAACAATTTCTAGTTATTATGATTGAATGTGCTGTTAAAAAACAATACCCTATTAAAAAATAAAAAATAAATGTTATACTAAAGTATCCACAAAAGTACATATAAGGTTTCTCTCATGATTGCATTTAATTATAATTCACTAATCAAAGTTTTAGAATAGTCTGAAAGTAGTTTGTATTATGATTTTGTTGGAAACAGAGCGTTTTCAGAAACCTGTATCTTGTTTCTATTAATCGTCATGCATTAATTATAAATATTAGATGGACTACTTATATATAAACGTATATAGTGTTTTAATCTTAGAAAAGTAGTAATTAATCTTGTAAAATTTGTATAAGAATGATGTATTTTTAAAAGATAAGTTCATAAAGAAACAACATAGAGAACAAAGAAGAATCAGTTTTGGGGAAAGTCACACTTTTTCCACAAAAGTATATGGTGATTGCAGATGGTACAATCAAGTTCTGGAAAATTACAGTCCTACAATTTTCGTCACATTGACCAGAAAGGGCCCACTTAACATCGACGAAGCACTTTTTTCCTCTACCATAGATATGTACATTTAGACTTCATAAAAGGAAATACGTTTTATTCTAAAAAAAAACCCTTATATTTGTAATCTATTTTGTTTTTGTTCAATACTTCAACTTTTTGTTTTTCTAAAATAAATCTAAATTTTATCTATTTTTTTGTATTTTTTTAGAGTTTACCGATGTAATCCTATTAGGTTTCTTCCACAAAAGACCTATATTTTGTTAATTTGTTTTTTTTTTTCAATGATAGACTCTACTTTTACTTGCCCTTTATTATTTCATTGATGGATATAACCTTATATCCCTAATTAACATGCTCCCTAAGCATCACCTAAAATAATAAATTGATTCTAAAATCATATGGACAAATGATACTTTCATTGTTATGAAAAACGAGGGTAGTAGTGAAGCGCTTCAACAAGGCTGCGATATAGAGTTGGGATGGAGTAAAATTGTCCATCATTGATACTCACTTTTTATTTGTATCTATGGTAGAATGAGTAACTCTTTTATGGAATAAACTCAATTTACCTATTGGCAACCATTTCCAAAAATGAAATGATAAGCAATAAGCAAACTTTGGGTTTATATTGTATAAATAATATTTTAGGTCTAGATAAAACAAAATGTAAGGGTTGTTTTAAATAACCCATAGAAATACGATTAAATATAGTTTTTTAAAGTGGGATTTACTTTATTTTGGTCTTGGAAATAGTTGCATCAAGGGAACCTGTTACATACAAGTGATGAGATTTTTTTTTGGCATACTTGTTAGGCTAGAGGATGTATTGTGAGGGTAGTCTATGATGAGTAGATATAAACCACGACAAGATACGACGAATCCCCATCACCCTAGTTTCCACACTTTGAAAGCCTTCATCGTGAGACCCCATCACATAAATCCGCTTCATTCTTAAATATATAGTAGTTAACATTATTATTATTATTATTATTATTATTATTATTATTATTATGGACGGTTCATCGAATTTAGGAGCTCTAAACAAATAACAAATTAAAACCTTTCATATAAGCAAACAACTTTGAAGTTGAAACCTTTACTTTGATAACTAATGTTTTTACCATATATATATATATATATATATATATATATATATATATATATATATATATATATATATATATATATATATATATATATATATATATATATATATACACACACAACATAATAAGTTTTAAAACTGAACGTCATTTCGAATTAGGGGTCCTAAGCCCTTGTTAGTTTTACAAGGGGTAGAATCAGCCTTGTTATAATATATATATATATATATATATATATATATATATATATATATATATATATATATATATATATATATATTATATTTATATATTTATTTGAAACCATGTTAATTTTATGAGTATGTGAAATGCAATCAAAAAATAATTTTAAAATGCAAAATAAAAGAAAAAATCTAAAAAAAATAATTATTATTTTCATTATTTTATTTAGCTAAAAAATAAAATAAAATAAAATTACCGTTTTTTTTTTAAATACGTGAAATATTCTAATAAAATATTGCACTGTAAATATTCTAATATGATTTTTAGAATGTTAAAATACTTTCAATAAAATTTACACTTTTCAAAAACAACCCATTTTAATAATGTTATTACAAAAAGGTTTTTAATATATTTATTATCAGAGTATTCCCAGAACCATATCATAAAATGCAAACTCGAGGAGCGATACGATCACACCTTTGCCTTGCTACGGTCTCCTCAAGAACCTGAAAAACATTAAACCATAACTGTAAGCCCGAAAGCTTAGTGAGATACCCCTAAAATACCAACCACATATACCATACACATAACATGCGATATCATATCGAATTACAGAACAACCATGCATATCGGGTCTACTGTGTGACTGGTCCGCCGTGTCGGGCCTTCAGTCCACCTGGTCCTCCCTCCGAGTCCAGTCATGTCCCTCGAGTCTGCAGTGTGGTTGGTCCGCCCGCACCGGGCCTTCAACCCGCCTGGTCCACTCTCTGAGTCTACAGTATGATTGGTCCGCCCGCATCGGGCCTTCAGTCGGCCTGGTCCACTCTCCGAGCCTCGGCATGTCTGGTCCGCCCTCGTGGGGCCTACAGCCTATCCGGACCGCTCGCTGGGCCTTCGGAATAATCGGTCCGCCTTGGGTATGTTAGCCTACACCACAAAGCAGGTTCCGCCTCAACCCAACCCTAGTCAAACAACCATGTACACATAAACATACAATCATATAGCAATTCACATTAAATCAAACCGATCTAGCAGATCACGTAACACAACATACTCTAAGCAGGATACCGACCTAACCCGTCACTAGCATAGCATCTCCCTATATACCAGGATACCGACCTTAACCAGGTCTCTAACGAATACCATCCTAACTACCAAGATGCAAACATAGTAAAACAACAACATAACAACAATAACCGGATTACAATCCGATAAAGGGTCGGCCTTGGTGCCTTAGACCCTGTTGATATAGTGAGGATAACTCACCTTTCAACTGCTGACTGGAAAGATAAGACCGAGATGCTCCGACCACTGACACGATCTCCACCACTTGCTAACACCAACACTGGACTCAAAACAAAAGCCAACAATTACCAAAATGCCCCTGGAAGTCAACTGGTCAACCCTTGGTCAAAGTCAAAGTCAAACTCATCCTCCGGACTGACTCTACTCGCCGTGTCAACCTAATGACTCGTCGAATCCCCATGCTCAGAACTTCCCCAATCCGCGACTCAACTCGCCGAGTCACCCCAAGACTCGCCGAGTCTCACAACTCTAAGTCCCCTCGCACTCACTCACCGAGTCCTCCCTTGACTCAATGATTCATGGCTTCACCAGAAGAAGTTTGGACATCTTGACCAGACTCGCCGAGTCCAAGAACAGACTCGCCGAGTCCAAGGCCATCTTCAATCTACTCGCCGAGTTGTTCTTCCAACTCGTCGAGTTCTAGTCCATCTTCAAGTAACTCGCCGAGTACACCTTTGTGACTCGTCGAGTGGCTCTAGATCTTAACCCATGCAGAAGCTTTCTAGGCCATGCAGATGATCCAAAACATAGATCTACCCTTATACAACCCATCCATCACGTAAAGTGGCAAACTTTACGTGAATCCATAGAGATCTAGGCATTTTACACTCTAGGGCTAGTGTTTGGGACAAGATAGATTCACCAATCACTTAACAACAGGGACTTTATGCAATTTTGGATCATCACTACTCCATATCTGAGGTAGCATCCTCAGATCCATCTTTCAATCCCGAAATGACTCATGAAATCCTCCAAAAACCCCAAAACAACCACCATGGATGACAATAAGGGAAATAGGGGGTTCAAGACAGAGGATTCTTACCCCAAAGATGAGCCTAAACTGATGAAGACTTCAGATCCACAATCCCTCTTGATGCTATCCGCGAATTCCTCCAACTTCTCTTCACAAATCCCTTCTTCCAAGCTTCAATCCTCTAAATAATGGAATTTCTCACGATAAGGGTTTTCTCTGGAACTCTCAGGGTACATAGAGGTTGAAGAGAAGGCATAACATCCTATAAATAGGGGGCAAACCCCGAAGATTAGGGTTTTCTTCACCCAGCACCAACTTGCCGAGTCCAGCCGCCGACTTGCCGAGTTGGTCACTTAACACGCGACCGGAGTCGCGACTCTACTTTCCGAGTCCAGCCATGGACTCGCCGAGTTTCCCTTATGCATTTTCACTTTTAGCCCTTCAACTCTACTCTTGATATTCCGGGATGTTGCAATTCTCCCCCACTTAAATTAGGCTTCGTCCTCGAAGCCTGTGGAAACTCAACTCCTGAAATTCTTTCGCATTACAACTCCTGGAATTAACCCAACCAGGTTCCTCAAAGAACAACCATAGAAACCAGAAACTCACTTTCTCCTTTCTTTCGGTGTCCTGACCACCGTCACAAGCCGGCCACCGACTTTACCCTCTGATAACCACACCTAACAACTGAGTACCACTCCCTGATACTTCGCTCGATCCAAGTCACAACACTCACTTGACTCATACGAGCTAGAGATAATCCCTGAACCAACAGAATCTCGTTCTGAATTCAACTTTACCCACTCTATGCTGACAGGATGATACATCCCTTAATCTCATAGCAACTCTCATGAGTCCCTCTCCGTAATCTCATACCCATGTTGAACTGACTCTAGCATCCTCGGGTTGGAAAACCCAATACACTAACAACATCTCCAAACATCCCCCAGGATGAATTACCACTGCATACACAATTTCTTAAACAAAAATCGAGCTGGGAATCCAAGACTCCATCTCTGCATCCCTTATGAGCCTCTTGACTTTACACCCTCGGAATTTCGTTTCGCGACCTCGGCAGACATCCCAACCGGATGTGATTCCATATCACCGCCGCACACACTGCGCAATAACCATAATTGAAGCACTCCAATCATAACTCCGCACAATTGTTTTTAATTTCGTGAACTTACACTCCCACTCGGAGCTACATTCCTTTCCTTATTCCTTACCAAGGAGATCCACTTGGTTTCCTTGACACTATCACAAGTGCCACGGTGCTCACCCAATACTACACCATTTCCTTATGGCATAACCGCCATCACATGCACCATACATACTCTGAATCCACTCGCAAAGATTCTCAAGTCCATGCACTACCTCCAGTAATCGTGATCAATATCTGAGGCCAGACCTTTTAACGCTAACATATCGCGACATACTCATCCATTTCCTCGCACCGATCTAACAACACATGCAGAGTCTTCAGCATAACTGGACCACCTTACCCGGCCTTCAGCCAACTGAACCACTCTCATAACCTTCAGCAGACCTGGACTGCCCTCCAAGGCCTTCAGTCTAGCTGGATCGTTCTCCGAGCCTTCGGCCTGACTGGTACGCCTACTGGCCTTCAGTCTATCCGGACCGCTCAACTAGCAATCAACATTCCGAGTTACTCCTTCGGGAAACTCCTCCCATGCATACTGTTCTAGCCCTCTAGGGTTCCGAACTCTATCTCCATCCCATATACTCAGTCCCGGCCCAATCCTAGGCCTTCCACAATCAATTGTTAATGGTTTGTATCCCGCCCCGCACGCCTGCCATTTACTCATACCAGCCTATGCCCTTGGCTGACCGAGACACTATTAAATCCCATGCAGCTAAACAACCTTTCATACTCGTTGATCCTCCGTAGAATTCTCTAATTCTCCCCCACTTAGAGCACTGACTATCAACCACCGGTCGCCATCACCGACCTCCCTCAACAACCCTTCACGACACATACTCTTTCACGCGAACCGTTTCCCACTAACACGAACAACCTTCACCAATCGCATAACAATACTGATGATCTCAGCACGAAAGAACTCGATCCTCAGCTAACCACTCCTCAAACTGCAAATGTTGCTCAATATCCAGACCAACACCCGATTCCCACGAACAACCCTCATGAATGATAATCAACAAAATTTCTAACACTAAGCCCATAACCATGCCATAACCCTCAAAATCAAAGAATACAACACCGAAAATCACACAACGAGTCTAGCAGATAAACAATACTCCACAATAATCATAAAATAACAAGACATCAAGAAAGAAACATACCCGTCGCTGCATCCGGAACTGCCCTGACCTCCTCTGCGATAAGCTGTAAAGCACGACCCTGAGCCCTTGGGAGCTCCGCTCCACCCTGACCTCCACCCGTGATCCTCAATGGGGTCGGTGCTGGAGCCTGTACCGGTCCTGCAGCAAGATGTGGACAATTGACTCTCAAGTTCCCAACCTGATGACAATGATAACATATCCTCAAATCCCGACTCGGGCCTACCTGCCGACAATCCCTAGCATGGTGCCCCTCCTTTCCGCACTTGCGGCACGCACCAGCGGACTCCGTTGTGACCCTTCCCACACTTCCCACAAGTGTGGCTGCTCTGATCTCCCAATCTAGAATCGACGGTCTTAGACCGTTTCGGCGCCGTCTGTGACTGCACCGGTGCCTGCCTCTGCTCTCGTAACTGCAACTCAATCTCCAACTCACGCCGCCTGGCGGCCTCCTACAACTCTAACAAGGTCTCGCACCTCTGTGTAGACACAAACTGTCTGATATCCCTCTTGAGAATACTCATATATCGGGACATCTGAGCCTGCTCCGAAGCAAACTCGGGGAAAAACATCGCCCTCTCAGTGAACATCCTAGTGATCTCCGTCACCGACTCCGAATCCTGCTTCATCTCAAGGAACTCCTGAGCCAACCTCTCCCTCTCAACCTGCGGAACATAACGAGTGCTAAACATCTCTCGGAACTGAACCCATGAAACAACAGCCCTCTGAGCATCCGAATATGACCCCGTGGTCAATCTCCACCAATCCTTCGACCCAAGCCTTAACAGGTTCAGAGAACACCTCATCCTCTGATCAGCAAGGCATGAACATGTGAAGAAACACCCCTCCACGTCTGACAACCATCTCATAGCAACAATCGGGTCCTGAACTCCATCAAAGGTAGGGGGCTTCGTATTATCGAAGTCCCGATACTAGAAACCTCTACTAGCTCCTCCCCCTGCCGCTGCTACAGCCGTTGTAGCCGCGACGGCAGCCGTCTCTGCGAGAGCTGCATAATGCTCATCAAAATACTCCGCCATGGCGGTCTTGATCGACCGAAAAAGTTCCGGTAGCTCGGCCCGGAACAACGCAGCAACCTCATCGTGCAGGATCTCACGTATCCTAGCATCCAACTCACCTGTGCTCAACTGACCAACAACCTCGGGCGGTATAGACCCGCCCTGACCTCCCTCTCCTGCTTCCGATCTCGACCCAGATCCGCTCCCAGCATGCCTCGTGACCACCATACTGAAAAACACCACAATATCTCAGATACTTCCCACTAACCCGGGAACCAACTCTCAACCGAACCCTAGAGGTCATGGTTTCCCTGATACGCGTATGGGTACTGTGCTTTTAGTAGTACGGGCCCATACTACCTTCCACACCTACCCATATTTGTATGAAGTACTACCACAACATCCTAGTGACAAACACACTCATCGTTTACGGCATGGACTACCAGGGTATCTAATCCTGTTCGCTCCCCATGCTTTCGCACCCCAGCGTCGGTAGGGACCCAGAGAGCTGCCTTCGCTTTTGGCGTTCCTTCGTATATTTACGGATTTCACCCCTACACACGAAATTCCACTCTCCTTTGTCTCACTCAAGTGAATTGGTTTCGAGAGCATTCCGCCACTTTTTGGCGACTTTCACTTTCAACCCGATTCACCGCCTACGTGCCCTTTACGCCCAGTCATTCCGAAGAATACATAGCAAGCGCTCAATCCTCACTCCTAGAGGAACACTGGAAATCTCATACAGAAGGAAACCCTAGGCTAGCAGGCAGCATAAAATAGGCAACATTATCATGAAATCCTGAAGATCTGTAGCCTAGTACTAGCATGTTGTTCTATCAAAGCTCGAAAACAATTATCATGCATGGTATTTTGGGGTTACTTACTGGCTCTGGCTGATCGTACCTCCGCGTCCTCCTTTTACTTAATTTGAAAACCATTTTAAATTCTCTTTTAAAAACTCCCCCTGATTTGAGACTGGATGCATACGAATCTTCCTCCAATTCACTCAAACCAAGGCTCTGATACCAACTTGTAACGATCAAAAATTTCAATAAAATTTACACTTTTCAAAAACAACCCATTTTAATAATGTTATTACAAAAAGGTTTTCAATATATTTATTATCAGAGTATTCCCAGAAACATATCATAAAACGCAAACTCGAGGAGCGGTACGATCACACCTTTGCCTTGCCACGGTCTCCTCAAGAACCTGAAAAACATTAAACCACAATTGTAAGCCCGAAATCTTAGTGAGATACCCCTAAAATACCAACCACATATACCATACACATAACATGTGATATCATATCGAATTACAGAAAAACCATGCATATCGGGTCTACTGTGTGACTGGTCCGCCGTGTCGGGCCTTCAGTCCACCTGGTCCACCCTCCGAGTCTAGTCATGTCCCTCGAGTCTGCAGTGTGGTTGGTCCGCTCGCACCGGGCCTTCAACCCACCTGGTCCACTCTCTGAGTCTACAGTATGACTGGTCCGCCCGCATCGGGCCTTCAGTCGGCCTGGTCCACTCTCCGAGCCTCGGCACGTCTGGTCCACCCTCGTGGGTCCTATAGCCTATCCGAACCACTCGCTGGGCCTTCGGAATAACCGATCTGCCCTGGGTATGTTGGCCTATAGCACAAAGCAGGTCCCGCCTCAACCCAACCCCAGTCAAACAACCATGTGCACATAAACATACAATCATATAACAATTCACATTAAATCAAACCGATCTAGCAGATCACATAACACAACATACTCTAAGCAGGATACCGACCTAACCCATCACTAGCATAGCATCTCCCTATATACCAGGATACCGACCTTAACCAGGTCTCTAACGAATACCATCCTAACTACCAAGATGCAAACATAGTAAAACAACAACATAACAACAATAACCGGATTACAATCCGATAAAGGGTCGGCCTTGGTGCCTTAGACCCTGTTGACATAGTGAGGATAACTCACCTTTCAACTGCTGACTGGAAAGATAAGACCGAGATGCTCCGACCACTGACACGATCTCCACCACTTGCTAACACCAACACTGGACTCAAAACAAAAGCCAACAATTACCAAAATGCCCCTGGAAGTCAACTGGTCAACCCTTGGTCATAGTCAAAGTCAAACTCATCCTCCGGACTGAATCTACTCGCCGAGTCAACCTAATGACTCGTCGAGTCCCCATGCTCAGAACTTCCCCAATCCGCGACTCAACTCACCGAGTCACCCCGAGACTCGCTGAGTCTCACAACTCTGAGTCCCCTCGCACTCACTCACCGAGTCCTCCGTTGACTCACTGATTCATGGCTTCACCAGAAGAAGTTTGGACCTCTTGACCAGACTCGCCGAGTCCAAGAACAGACACGCCGAGTCCAAGGCCATCTTCAATCTACTCGCCGAGTTGTTCTTCCAACTCGTCGAGTTCCAGTCCATCTTCAAGCAACCCGCCGAGTACACCTTTGTGACTCGCCGAGTGGCTCTAGATCTTAACCCATGCAGAAGCTTTCTAGGCCATGCAGATGATCCAAAACATAGATCTACCCTTATACAACCCATCTATCACGTAAAGTGGCAAACTTTACGTGAATCCAAAGAGATCTAGGCATTTTACACTCTAGGGCTAGGGTTTGGGACAAGATAGCTTCACCAATCACTTAACAACAGGGACTTTATGCAATTTTGGATCATCACTACTCCAGATCTGAGGTAGCATCCTCAGATCCATCTTCCAATCCCGAAATGACTCATGAAATCCTCCAAAAACCCCAAAACAACCACCATGGATGACAATAAGGGAAAAAGGGGGTTCAAGATAGAGGATTCTTACCCCAAAGATGAGCCTAAACTGATGAAGACTTCAGATCCACAAGCCCTCTTGATGCTATCCTCGAATTCCTCCAACTTCTCTTCACAAATCCCTTCTTCCAAGCTTCAATCCTCTCAATAATGGAATTTCTCACGATAAGGGTTTTCTCTGGAACTCTCAGGGTACATAGAGGCTGAAGAGAAGGCATAACATCCTATAAATAGGGGAAAAACCCCGAAGATTAGGGTTTTCTTCACCCATCACTAACTCGCCGAGTCCAGCCGCCGACTCGCCGAGTTGGTCACTTAACACTCGACCGGAGTCGCGACTCTACTCGCTGAGTCCACCCATGGACTCGCCGAGTTTCCCTTATACATTTTCACTTTTAGCCCTTCAACGCTACTCTTGATATTCCGGGATGTTACAGAAAATGTAAAGCTTTAGTTGAAAAAATGAAGGAATATGTGATTACAAACAAATAAATTAAAGTACATTATTATTAATTGCACTTAGACTATTGTGTTTTTATCATTAGAACCTTCCTGTTCATTATTTTCGTTACAACTAGTAAACCCATAAGCTGAAAATTTATTAGTTAGCAACCTTCCCATTTGCTTTAATAGCAATAAATAAACAGTCATATAAACTTCGTTAAATTTCTTTTGCCATGTAAAAATGGGGAACAAATCAAATTGTGAATAGTTTCTCATAAAACCCTTAGCTAGCTTGGCTGGGTTAACTGTGATTTGTCATTATTCTATAAAACAACAAAATGATCATATTCAAATCCATCTTGAAATATGTACATAAAGTAACATGAAAACTCTATACTAAAAGATTTTATCATTGGAGGTTCTTTTTTTGCTGCATATATTTTCTGAGAATATGCATTCATTCATGTCATATAAAAAATAAGCATAAATATTCTATTTTTCACATTTATATATTGTTCTAGGAAAGATTGAGCACTGCAAAGAACTTTTAAATTGTCTTCAATAAAGTTTTATTCTCGTACTATAGGGGAGCAACTTCTTCGGATTAGATTCTTATCTTATTACATAAATCAAATGAAATGCTTTTTTGACCTGTACACTGTGAGAGCCTTCATCGTGAGACCCCATCACATAAATCAGCTTCTTTATTCAATATATATCGTTAACATTATCTATATATATATATATATATATATATATATATACTCTACTGATAAGCTAACTTGTGTCAGATGTGTACAATCAACATCCATATGAACTATTAATAAGCAATCAACAGTTCATATGGCTGTTGATTGTGCTCATCAGCAATTATAGAAAAAAAAATAAAAAAAAATGTCAAATCTTATTTTTCGAGCCTACATATGAGTTAGACGCATCATTTGGAAAAGATTGGTATTCTTGGAGTTGAAAAATGATGAGTTTGTTATGAGTTCACAAGATTTCACAAATCTTTTCATTTCTTAAAAGAACCCGACTATATATATAGTTTTATGCAGAAAAAAAATCATGATTTTGGGAAATTTTTAGATAAAGTTCTAAAACCTTTTTTTAATAGAAATATCCCGACTATTTCATTTTACATGATAATCTATCATTTCCTGATAAAATAAAAATAATGACTTTTTCATCAATTAGGGAAAAATATTAAATAATCGAGAGTTTTCGGTGTAGGACTTTATCAAAAAAATTCCCAAAATAATGCTTGTTTTCTGCATAACATCATATATATATATATATATATATATATATATATATATATATATATATATATATATATATATATATATATATATATATATATATATAGGGAAAAAATCAAATGAGAACACCTAAAAGGTTGAGAACGCGAGAACAAATATATTCATTTTTGATTCCATGTATTCATTTGTGGAGAAATGATAAATTTTTACGCATAATCAACATGAATATGCTTTTTCTCTTCAATTGAAATTAAATGTGTAAAAATTTATCATTTATCCACAAATGAATACATGGAATCGCAAATGAATATACTTTGTTCTCGCGTTATGAACCTTTTTTCTGTTCTCATTTGATCATACTCCTATATATATATATATATATATATATATATATATATATATATATATATATATATATATATATATATATATATATATATCAAGTAAATCTAACACTTTTTTTTTGATCACACATCATATCGTTCTACAATAGTTAATTTATTACTTTCAACCTTATTTCCTCCTTTCAGTTACTTCTAAAGATTCAACAAAAAAACACCACATCGAAAGCAATTGCAAGTAACTAGTTCAAACACATTTACTAGAAACATTTTCTTTGTTTTGAGTTGCAACATCCCAAAATTATAGGGAAAATTTTCATTTTTCAAACCATTTCAAAAATTCATAAGTTATATAAAACATAGTCTCTCAAAACCAAAAACATGAATAAGAGTATTCTAAAATCAAAAGCCATATAAAAATCTAGCATAATGTGTATAATCAAGCATTCGTCTTCCCCTGTCCTTTAAAGCACTTGAAAACACAACATCAAATTATAAGTCAAAGCTTATTAAGTTCCCCTAAAATATCACACACACAACCAATTGGATAATCGCATGCATATATCAACCTTCAGCTTGACTGGACTGCCTCACAGGGCCTACATCCTATCAAGAGTGCTCTCCGTGCCTAGAGTCTATCCGGACCGCCTCAAGTAGCTTGGCCTTCAGCACAAAGTAGGACTGCCTCAACCCAAGCAAACAATAACATGTCGACATGTATAGTAATATTCAAAAGCTAACAAGTACATGTAATCATATAGATCTGTCAATATAACAATTCATTACTCCATAGCAACATCCTATTTACCAGGATATGTAACACAACCTAGTGAGCCGACATTCGTGCATTTGACCCACGCGTATAATGAGGAAAACTCATCTTAATGTCAGAAAGACAGCTGAACTGAATGTTGCTCCAAATAATGACTCTAAAGGTCACCTGTATAACACATAGGGACCAAGCCTCAATCGACTACTCAAAATATCCCAAACAAACTTTAGTCGAACTTGGTCAAAGTCAACGGTTAACGGTCAAAAGTAAAAAGTCAACCCCAAATGGTCGCTATGTTGTGGCCGTCCATGGCCATGTTGTGGCCTTGAAATGACGAGGTAGAGGACTTTCTACTCCGTCGCCACGCCATGGCAACCTAAGGCCATGCCGTGGGGACTGGTCTTGACAACTTCATCTATTAACCCATTTCCTTAAATATTCTAGAGCTCAAAAACCTAGATTTGTTCTGTCACACCTCCAAACCAAGGATGACGGAAACGTCTTGAGGTGGAGGACTTCATGTTTAGTATCATGACAACGAGTATAATAGTGATCAAAGTAAATACAACTATCATAAATATAATTGAAAATGTTACATGGTTTCATAAGTTGCATGTTTCAAAATCGATTACAATATAATGATAAAATGGTTTGTTTAACGTCGTAGCGTTCCATCCTCAAAAGTTGGTAGTTATCTGTTTTCATGGATTACCTGAGAATACAAGTAATTTTGAAATAGTGTCAACAGTTAACTTGGTGAGTGCATAAACTTTTGTATATAGATTTGAAAAACCTTTCTTCGTGAATGTAGTGTATGTTCAATAAAAATCCAATATTTTCCTTATAAATGAGTTGTAGTCTTAAAACCCAAAGATCGAAATGTACAAGTATTTTTCCGTACTTATGATAGTGTAGGCAGTTTTAAATAATTAAAACCCTTTCGAATGTAAGAATTCATGTAAACTTTATGTATTGTTGTTTCCCTATGTGAGTTATTATAACTGTGCAATTGACATAGCAAGTTTGTTACGACATACTTCGGTGTCGAAATGTTTTGACATTTATCACCCCAGACCTGCCGGTCTAGCTGTTGCATGCAGCTTAGGTGTGGGATTGTCAGTCTCAACATAGATCTATATTGTGATAACCCGATATTTCGACATTATGTAATGACCTAAAAAGTCAAGTATTGTAACCACTTTTGAAACAATGAAATTAACTTCGAAAATAAAATGTACAAAAGTATCTATTGGGTTACGTACTATGCTAGATATCATTAAACCGCGAGCATACATAAAAAGAACGTCCAAATCTGACTTCGTATGAGGAAGTTATGATTTTTCCAAGATCCAGATATAGCAGTAGAAAGCTAAAAACTCGAAATAGAGATCGAGAGACTTTTGGTCGGAACAACCTAAATGAAAATTGAAGGTCTCGACAATGGTATTTCAATGGTAAAAAGTCTGGCGAAAACAGACATCAGATGAAGAAGTTATTGATTTTTAACGGACTTTCCCTGCCCCGACCTTTTAAAAATAAATAATAAAAATAATTTCACAATTTGCCGACGGAGTCTAAACGAAAGTTGTAGAGCGTAGTCTCACCTATATGTGGATATAAAGAACGTCGAAAACGGAGTTCGTATGAAAAAGATATGAATTTTTGAAGTTTATTAAATAATTAAAATATAAAATTTAATTCAAACACGGTATTATCCGAAGGAGGAGTCACCGGACCGATCCGAGTTACGCCCGGCGTACCATCGTACGCCCAGCATTGTAACACCATAAATATCAAAAACAATTTTTCGCATTTATAAAAACATAATTCAATTGTAAATCATAAAAACATCATTCTTTGAAACTCAATCTATAACATATAACGATCCCAAGATATCATAACATAAAAATCCTGTGTGTGTACTGATCAAGCCAGCGCCTTCCCGCGATCCTCACTGGTACCTGAAACACATAACACAAAACATTGTAAGCACAAAGCTTAGTGAGTTCCCCAAAATACCACATATAACACATATTAGCCACTCGAGGCTATAACTCTGTGGGTCTGTGCACCCAAATTCTGTGAACCCTCAGGTTCTAACTCTGCAAGCATGCACAACATAAATCACATAGAAGAATGCAGTACAACAACAAGATATATAAAACATTTTATCACATAACTCTATTTACCTACTCAAGGTAAAGTATAGTGACAAGACTTACCTCGCGTATCTCGGTAAATATCTATCTCGGAATAAATGTGGTCTAGCCTCCACCTAATCACACAAAGTAATACACTCATAAATACATTTGAACTCAACCCTAAAGGTCAACAAGGTCAACGGTCAACTTTAACCGGACTCGGCGAGTGCACTAGGGCGACTCGGCGAGTCTATACGTGTCCACTGATTCCCTTGGATCCTCTTTTGACGCGCCGAGTGCTTCTCTGACTCGATGAGTTTCACTTGGCATAAATCGCGGGGCCACCACGACTCAACTCGCCGAGTCTCAAGAACAACTCGGCGAGTTCTGGCTTAACTCAGTTCCCCCTGACTCTCTCTGACTCACTGAGTCGACCCCTTAACTCGACAAGACCACTCACTGAGTGGTTACAGGAAAACTTCATGCTACTCGCCAAGTCTATTCTTCAGACTCGGCGAGTCCATGCCATGCATAAACTCAAACTCACTTTTGAGGTCAGATCTGTTCCATACAATCATAGATCTGGCCTCCCCAAGCATGATAATCACGTAAAGTCCAAACCTTGGTGCTCAAACAACAACTATTTGCTCCTAAATGATGTTATAGCCCCATATCTCATATCTCTAGGTCAAAACTCCCATGAATCCTCATAAAGCTTAAGGGATAAAGCTTCTTTGGACCTCTATGGATCCCATCTCAAGCTTCATCAAAAATTGGGATGAAATGGACATCAAATCTAACCAACAAAGGGGTCAAGAAACCCTAAACCCCCATGTTCATCATAACAACAGAAAAGGAAACCAAAATATACCTCCAAAATGATGCTCTGAGCTCCAAAACCGAAGGATGTCCACCTCCCTTGTCTCCTCTTAGCTAGAATCTCCTTTTCCTTTCCAAACCAAGCTTCAAAAGTGAACAATGGCCTCTTCTCTCTCCCAAAACGCTCAAAAGCTCTTTAGGGTTTCTCTCTGGGGTTGGTGGCCGCAAATAACGGCCATAAGCCCCTTTAAATAGGTCTCAAACCCTAGAAATTAGGGTTTCATTAAACATCGTGGACTCACCGAGTCCACTCTTGGACTCGCCGAGTCCAGATGTGAACCCGTACACAAAACCACGATCCTACTCGGCGAGTTTAGACTCCAACTCGCCGAGTCCCTCACAATCACCCAAAAATAAAAGAATAAAAATAATACCTGGGAATCCGGGGTGTTACAATTCTCTCCCACTAGAATTAGACTTCGCCCTCGATGTCTCACTCCGCAAATAACTCCGGATGCTGCTCACGCATCTCATGCTCTGGCTCCCCAAGTTAACTCTGACCCTTTCCGATGTTGCCACTGGACTTGCACCAGTGGCACCTCTTTATTCCTCAGGACCTTAATCTTTTGATCTCTGATCGCCACTGGTCTCTCAGCATAATTCAGGCTTGCATCCACCTGAATATCCTCTAGTGGCACTATTGCTGACTTGTCGGCTATGCACTTCCGCAATTGCGACATGTGGAAAGTGTCGTGAATCTGACCCAACTCTGCTGGCAACTCCAAACGATAGGGTACCCTGCCTACCCTCGTGACCACCCTGAAGGGACCAATATATCGGGGCCCCAACTTGCCCTTCTTCCTGAATCAAATCACTCCTTTCCAAGGAGAGACCTTAAGGAGCACAAAGTCGTCGACCTGAAACTCAAGCTCTGACCGGCGTCTGTCCGCATAAATCTTTGGACGACTCTGAGCGATCAACAACCTCTATCTGACCTGCTGGATCTGCTCTGTTGTCTGAAGCACAATCTCGGTACTACCCATCACGCGCTGCTCTACTTCTCCCTAGTAGATAGGGGTCCGACACCTCCTCCCATACAACAACTCAAAGGGCGGCATGTCAATGCTCGAATGATGGTTGTTGTTGTAAGAAAACTCTGCCAAGGGAAAATACGTGTCCCAACTCCCACCGAAATCCAATACACATGCTCGGAGCATATCCTCGAGCGTCTGAATCATCCGCTCGCTCTGACCGTCAGTCTGGGGGTGGTATGAGGTACTAAAATGTAGCCTAGTACCCAATTCCTCATGAAATTTCTTCCAGAATCTGGAAGTGAAACGCACATCTTGGTCTGAGACAATCGAGATCGGCACCGCATGCTGTGATACCACCTCCCTCACGTACACCTCGACCAACTTCTCTGCGGAAGAGTTCTCGCTGATAGCAAGGAAGTGGGCGCTCTTTGTCAACCTGTCTACAATCACCCAAATTGCATCGACTCCCCTAGCAGCCCTTGGCAATTTGGTGATAAAATCCATGGTAATCTGTTCCCACTTCCATTTGGGAACCTCCAACGGCTGCAACTTACCATGCGGTCTCTGGTGCTCGGCCTTAACCCTACGATAGGTCAAGTACCTCTCAACAAACCATGCGACATCTCTCTTCATACAGGGCCACCAATACTCTCTCTTCAGATCCAAATACATCTTAGTGGCTCCGGGATGGATCAAGAATCTCGATTTATGTGCCTCCTCCATCAAGATGGTACGCGTTCCTCCAACAAACGGTACCTAAATCCGACCCTGGAAGGTCATAGGCCCTCTGCTATCGGTCACGAACTCCGTCACCTGCCCGATAACTCGTTCTCTCTTGCGGTTCTCCGGTCTCAGTGCCTCAGCCTGAGCCCCTCTGATGGTGTCCAATATCGGAGTCATCACTATCAATCTCATACAAATATCCCGAATTGGGGCACTCTCTGCTATACGACTCAGGGCGTCGGCCACCACATTAGCCTTGCCCGGGTGGTATAGCGTCTTGCAATCATAATCCTTTACCACGTCCAACCATCTCCTCTGACGCATGTTCAGATTCTGCTGATCCGTCAAATACTTCAAAGTCTTGTGATCCGTGTATATCGTACACCGAACCCCATACAGGTAATGGTGCCAAATTTTGAGGGCGCGCACCACAGCCCCCAACTCTAGATCGTGGGTGGGATATCTTGCCTCATGGGGCTTCAGCTGCCTCGATGCGTATGCGATCACATGCCCCCACTGCATCAACACTGCGCCCAATCTAGATATCGATGCATCATAATACACCACGAAGTCCTCCAACCACTCTGGAAGAGTCAACACCAGGGCTTCGCATAATCTCTGGCGAAGAGTCTCAAATGAGGCCTGCTGCTCTGGGCCCCAGCTGAACACCACACCCTTCCGGGTCAATCTGGTGAGAGGAACAACAATCTTGGAGAAATCCCTGATGAACCTCCGATAATAGCCGGCCAACCCTAGAAATCTCCTGATCTCAGAAGAAGATTTCGGCACCTCCCAACTCATTACCGCCTCGATCTTGGACAGATCGACCAAAATGCCTTCTTGGTTAACGAGGTGACCAAGGAACTGTACCTCCCGTAACCAAAAATTACACTTGGAGAATTTGGCGTAAAGCCTCTCCGATCTCAGCACGCTGAGGATCTCCCGCAAATGCTCCTCATGCTGCTCCCTGGACTTTGAATACACCAAAATGTCGTCAATGAACACAATCACTGATCGGTCCAACATCGGTCTACATACCCTTTTCATGAGATCCATGAATGTTGCAGGCGCATTGGTGAGCCCGAATGGCATCACCACGACTTTGTAATGCCCATAACGAGTCCTAAACGCAGTCTTTTGGATATCCTCCTCGCGCACCCTCATCTGATGATATCCAGATCTCAGATCAATCTTGGAAAACCAAGATGCTCCCTGCAGTTGGTCGAACAAATCATCGATCCTCGACAAAGGATAACGGTTCTTGACCGTTAACTTATTTAGCTCAATAATCTATGCACATTCGGTGCGAACCATCCTTTTTCTTCACAAACAGAATCGGTGCTCCCCACGACGAGCTGCTCAGCCGTATAAACCCGTTCCCCAGCATCTCCTGAAGCTGCAAGGATAACTTCTGCATCTCTGGAAGTGCAAGGCGATAGGGCACCTTGGCGATAGGTGCTGCCCCCGGAATCAAATCAATGCGAAACTCCACCTGTCTCTCGGGAGGCACACCGGGTAACTCCTCAGTGAAAACATCCGGTAATTCACACACTATCGGGACGTCCTCAACCGCACTCGGTCTCCCTGCACCAACCCTCGTATCCATCACATATGCTATAAAACCACTACATCCCTGCTGTAGACTTTGCCTCGCTCTAGCAGCCGAACAAAATGCTGAATCGGGATGGGTACCCTCACCGTACACAGTAAGAACTCCCCCACTTGGGTCTCGTATAGTCACCAGATATCGCTCGCAGTCGATAACTGCTCCAAATCTGCTCAACCAATCCATGCCTACGATGACACAGACGTCCCCCATTGCAATCGGGACCAAATAAATAGGAAACTCTACACCGAAAATCTCAAGTACACATCCTCGAATCACCTCCATGGCATATACTGCTCTCTCGTCGGCGATGGAAACTCTCAGAGGTCGACTCAATGCCTCTCGACTAATGCTGATGTGCCGACTAAAAGCCAACGATATAAAAGATCGACTCGCACCCGAGTCAAATAACACCAAAGCAGGTACAGAATTCACGAGAAAAGTACCTATGCATATCATAATATAAGCATAAAATCTTAAACATTAAATAATTACATGAAAGAATACATACTAGCCACAACATCGGGCGCTGCGCGGACCTCCTCCACGGTCCACTGGAAGGCTCTCCTTCGCGCCTTCGGTACCTCGGCCTTCACTGGCCGGCTCTCAGTAGCTCTGATAGTAGCAGGGGCAGATCCCTGTGGTTCTCCCTGGGTAGTCCCTCGCAACATCGGACACTCTGCCTTCTGGTGTCCGATTTGGTTGCAGTGAAAACACACTGCAAACCCCTTTGGGCAGTCCTTGGCCATATGCCCCTCCTTGCCACACTTATAGCAAGATCCCGCTCTACAGACTCCATCATGACCCTTGCTGCACTTCCCACAAGTGCGGCTCTTCTGGCTCCCTGCTCTGGGATCAGCGGGCTTGGCTTGCTTGGCTGCCGGATGAGACTGTGCTGGTCACCGATCCCTCCCCTGAGACTCCGCCTCCTCCCTTGCCTGAGTCTCTAGCTCGATCTCCATCTTCCGAGCATTTGCCTAAAGCTCAGTAAATGTTCGGTACGAGGAGTTCGCCACGAACTCCTGAATGTCTCTCCTCAAAAGAGTCAAATAACGGCTCATTCGTGCCTGCTTAGTAGAAACGTGTTCAGGGCAGAACATTGCTCTCTCATGAAACATCCTGGTAATAGCCGTAACAGACTCCGTACTCTGCTTGAGGGTCAAAAACTCCTATGCCAACTGATCTCGTTCCACCGAGGGAACGTACTCATCACGAAACATGGTGGTGAACCTCTCCCAGGTCACCACAACAAACTCTGCTGGAGAATAGTGTGTTGTCGCGAACTTCCACCAGTCCTTCGCCCCTAGGTGAAGCTGGTTCAGCGCAAACCGAACCATCAAGTGCTCCGGACACGAGCAAGTATAGAAACATCCCTCAATGTTAGATACCCATCTCATCGCTGCAATCGAATCCTGCGTCCCATCAAACTCTGGTGGCTTCGTGTTGCTGAACTCCCTGAACAACAACGAGTCACCCCCTTGTGGCCTAGCAGCAGCGACGACTGCAGTGGCTGCTGCGATAACAACCTCAGAAAGAGCGGCATAACGCTCATCAAAAGTCTCAATCAGCGTAGTCTTAATAGACCCAAACATCTCTGGTATCTCTGCCCTGATGGCCGCAGCTACCTCCTCATGGATGATCTGGCGGATCTCCTCATCACTAGTCTCGCTGCTCCCTGGCATAAGTAGTGTCCTCACCATGATCTACCTCTGAAATACAACATACAATATATTAGAAATTCATTCGAGCATACTCGCACTCGATAACGCATCCCTCCTTGATCTCTGGCATCCCGAAGATTCTTACTTGAATTGTACACCGCCCCGGTGTTTTCAGTAGTACGGGCCCAATACTACTGTCCGCACTGTATCAATGTACACCCCAAGTCCTCCTCTTAGTATCCCAAGTCCCAAGTACTCTATTATGCATAATCCACTCTCTATAGATCTCTCATAACTCCTCACTGCTACCTACTCACTCTCAAGCATCTTATAGCAGCTCACCTTCCCCTAGGCTAAGGCGTCACAAATCAGGCCACCGTAGTCCTAATAGGAATACCTGGCCCACTCTAGCAAGGGAATACATCATATCAATCTTATAAACATATAACATAAGGGTATTTTGGGAAATCACCGTTCGGGCGCTGACTGATCGTACACACGTCTCTGCTCTGTGTTTCTCTAAAAATCTTTTACTTCTTTTAGAAAACTTGTTTCTCTTTTGAAAATATTTTCCAAATCCTCAGTTTGAGTTCAAATACTCCCGAAGGTGTACCCGAATCCCTCAAACCAAGGCTCTAATACCAACTTGTAACACCGTAAATTTCCAAAAAAAAATTTCGCATTTATAAAAACATAATTCAATTGTAAATCATAAAAACATCATTGTTTGAAACTCAATCTATAACATATAACAATCCCAAGATCTCATAGATTAAAATTACCGTGTGTGTACTGATCAAGCCGGCGCCTTCCCGTGATCCTCACTGGTACCTGAAACACATAACACAAAACACTGTAAGCACAAAGCTAAGTGAGTTCCCCAAAATACCACATATAACACATATTAGCCACTCGAGGCTATAACTATGTGGGTCCGTGCACCCAAACTCTGTGAACCCTCAGGTTCTAACTCTGCAAGCATGCACAACATAAATCACATAGAAGAATGCAGTACAACAACAATATATATAAAACACTGTATCACATAACTCTATTTACCTACTCAAGGTAAAGTATAGTGAGAAGACTCACCTCGCGTATCTCGGTAAATATCTTTCTCGGAATAAATATGGTCTAGCGTCCGCCTAATCACACAAAGTAATACACTCATAAATACATCTGAACTCAACCCTAAAGGTCAACAAGGTCAACGATCAACTTTAACCGGACTCGGCGAGTGCACTAGGGCGACTCGACGAGTCTATATGTGTCCACGGACTCCCTTGGATCCTCTTTTGACACGCCGAGTGCTTCTCTGACTCGATGAGTTTCACTTGGCATAAATCGCGGGGCCACCACGACTCAACTCGCCGAGTCTCAAGAACAACTCGGCGAGTTCTGGCTTAACTCAGTTCCCCCTGACTCTCTCTGACTCACTGAGTCGACCCCTTAACTCGACAAGACCACTCACTGAGTGGTTACAGGAAAACTTCATGCTACTCGCCAAGTCTATTCTTCAGACTCGGCGAGTCCATGCCATGCATAAACTCAAACTCACTTTTGAGGTCAGATCTGTTCCATACAATCATAGATCTGGCCTCCCCAAGCATGATAATCACGTAAAGTCCAAACCTTGGTGCTCAAACAACAACTATTTGCTCCTAAATGATGTTATAGCCCCATATCTCATATCTCTAGGTCAAAACTCCCATGAATCCTCATAAAGCTTAAGGGATAAAGCTTCTTTGGACCTCTATGGATCCCATCTCAAGCTTCATCAAAAATTGGGATGAAATGGACATCAAATCTAACCAACAAAGGGGTCAAGAAACCCTAAACCCCCATGTTCATCATAACAACAGAAAAGGAAACCAAAATATACCTCCAAAATGATGCTCTAAGCTCCAAAACCGAAGGATGTCCACCTCCCTTGCCTCCTCTTAGCTAGAATCTGCTTTGCCTTGCCAAACCAAGCTTCAAAAGTCAACAATGGCCTCTTATCTCTCCCAAAATGCTCAAAAGCTCTTTAGGGTTTCTCTCTGGGGTTGGTGGCCGCAAATGACGACCATAAGCCCCTTTAAATAGGTCTCAAACCCTGGAAATTAGGGTTTCATTAAACAGCTTGGACTCGCCGAGTCCACTCTTGGACTTGCCGAGTCCAGACGCGAACCCGTGCACACAACTGCGATCCTACTCGGTGAGTTTAAACTCCAACTCGCCGAGTCCCTCACAATCACCCAAAAATAAAAGAATAAAAATAATATTTGGGAATCCGGGGTGTTACAAGCGTACTCAGGTGCTAGGCCTCGGAACGTCCACTTCGCCCCTCTACGCCTCTACGTCCCGTCCCATCCGAAGTCTGGCAGACGAGGATGCGGTTAGCCATGCCGTATGCGTATGCCCCGCGTAACCTCGTACGCCCAGCGTACCGAGGGTCTTCAGCCCCCTGTAAAAGGAATGCAAGGGTTCCGGGTAAAATTGCTCAATTCCTCTCTTTCTCTTGCGTTTTTACTCCGTTTTGTGTGCAAGAAATATCCCGAAGCCCCGCCTTTCATACCCGAGGCCCGAAGGAAGTTTACGCTCCCGATATTCCTGAGAATCCCGACAAAATCCACTTTCTCGAGTCAAAGTTCTACTCGGTTTTCATCTCACCTTTTTCAATCTATCAAGTGAGTTCATACCCCTATAAACTACAATTTCAAATGTTTTATCAATGATTTTTATACACTTTTAAGGGGGGGATACAAGTAAACACACAGTTATTATCGTGTGTAACATAAAGTTTCACTATATACTCTTTTTTATCAAGTAAATCATATGTGATTCATAACTATTACATGAGAACTTTCGTATGTGATATATAATCTCGATAACATCTTGTCTTTTGGAAATAAAACATGTTCATATATATACACTAATCAAACACTTTATTTATACTTTAAGTATATGTGATCATTTATGTCACTATAAATATTATACTTTACATAACAAGTGAGCGTTACACTAGGGTTTACTATACGAACGAAACACACATTTTGAAAAACTATAATAGGTATAGTTTAAAATAAAATCATGAACATTTACATACTAGAAACATTTTATCAAAGAGATATTTTCATACACAGGAACAAATGGACATTTTCGTACGTAAATCTGTTTTATACTAAGTTTCATGAGACATTTCACATACTTTCGAGTATGCATTTTATGTCTTGTATTATATACAAAAATCCCTTGTAGGTGGAGCGTGATACTTGTGTATAGATCTATACGAGATTGACAATCCCACACCTAAGTTGTTAGCTACAGCTAGGTCGGCAGGCCTGGGTGACAAACGTCATAACTTTCTAACGATTGAAGAACGTTGTTATAGGCATCGTGGTCAAATAGCATGGTTATAAGACTCACATGGAGTATTAAAAACACATTGAGTTATGGGATTTTTCAAATGCCTTAGTGATTTATACATTAACCTACTACTTTAGGCGTGAAAAACACTATTGCATTACAAGTTTTGGAACAATTAAACTACCGTCTACTATAGTAGAAAATATGGGATGTTCAAGGAACATTCAAACATGTACAAACCATTTCATTCTATTTCATACAAACATTGTTACTAAATACTTATGAACTCACCAGCTTAAATGCTGATCTATTCTTTCAAAAGTACTTGTCTTTCTCAGGAATTCAGTAAAACAGGTAAACAAACAGCTTTTAAAGAAGGGATGATGTGGCGTCAGTTTAGTTACATTTTGACATATTGTAATTTGTTTTGAAACAAGTACCTTTCAACAATGTAAACTTTTAGATTATATATATGATGGTTGTATTACTTTCTTTACTATGTTTTCAATTGTTACGATACTACATGAAGTCATCCGCCCTCGAATGATTTCGCCGTTCTAGTTTGGGGGTGTGATAGATTGGTATTAAAGCATTGTTTATAGTGAACTAAGTATATCGAACCAAATAAGATATACAAACTATAAATGCGTAGGGACTCAAAGTCTCTGACAAAATGTTTTTACACCTGAACCGCGTTTCATTTTAACTTAAAATATTGAGTCGTAAAAGCACAAATACATGCATACAACGATTTATTTCATACTTAGAGCAATATAGAAGTATTATAAATAAATTGTGCAGTGCAGGTGTGCCGTGGGATATTTATTCGGAACTCGGATGAATATAGCCTGATCAACTATATTTGTTTGAGAGCCGACTAACGTATGCCAGGGAGTGTCTGCAGTGGACAACAAATTTTAAACTTACCAAGAGCATATCATTAAGAATACTATGGAAGTATTTGGGTATCTTCAACCGTCAAACTTAGGAGTAGATTTTACATGCTTTAGCTTATAGTCAATTATTAACCTTATTCACGTATAGAATGGCTGGATTTCATCACCCCGACGACCCCTACTACCCTAACCAAGGTAATGAAGGATGGATTGTAGACGACCTCGAGAATGAACCCATGGAAGATGAGGAAGAGGAAGATTCAAATAGCTCAGCTTCAGAGCCCGAGGTAATCAATCCGCCAACCGTCCGACCTCCATCGGTTCGACCTCCTTTCAGGAGGGGATTTCAAGGACCATCTCCCGTCTGGGGAAGCCACATCCATCATTGGAGCCAGCAGCAAGGACTGTGTCCTCCTTAAGGTATGTGTTGGGACTTCTACGATGTTAGCAGAGGAAGTTCAGCTGATCGAGCACTCCCAGATATGGTAGGCAAACTTGCCAATCAGGCTTATCAATCCGGAGTCCAAGCAAACCGGATTCACGAGGTTTACATAAGGATGGAAGAGAACGCAGTTGATATCTGTCACCTAGACATGCTACAAGGGAATACTCAACTCCACACTAACACCCTCCAGGAACAAATGACTACAACTCTCTCCGAAATGAGAGATTTGAGGGAGCAACAAGCTGCCTTTGATAAGCATCTCCTGGGAGCTAGGCAATCAGATGCGGAGTCAAGCTCCAAGCGTAATCCGCGCAGCAAGTAGTGCTCGCCTAACTCCCAAATTTTGATATAGAATAAGACCATCGGCTAAAAGTCTTACGTTCTTTACCTTTTTTGTAATCCGAGACCTTTAGAAAGGTCAAAATCTTTTAACTTCGGATGTAACGCAATCATATGTTTAATATATATAGGGCATACCTCTTTCGTGTGTTAATTCTGTGCATTTCATTCGAGTTCATGAGTTTCTTTATTGTTATTCAAACTCTATTGGTGAATCAAACTCAAAGCAATGTGTTGGTCAAACAAAATTCTTGAACTATTAAATATAGTTAACTCATTATCATTCAACTCTGAACCACCAAAACTTATAATCTTTTATTTTTATTTCTTGGTAGTTCGATGCCTCCTCGTCCAAACCTAAGACCCAGGCAGGGCACGATACCTCCACCACTACCACCTCCATCGACGGAAAATGCCGCATTGATAGCTGCTGTAACAGCTACAGTAAAAGCAGCAATGGCACAAATGAGTAATAATGGGTCGGGAGGAGGAGTGAATAGCTCTATGAATGGCCAACGTCCAGGTCATTCAGGGGATTGTACCTTCGAGGACTTCACCAATAGCAAGCCCATGACTTTTAACGGATTCGGAGGGATAATGTCTCTATCACAATGGATAGAGAAAATGGAAGCGGTTTTTGAGATCTGTTCATGTCTGTAAGTGAGCAAGGTAAAATTTTCCGCCTGTATATTCTCCGAGAGAGCCCTGACGTGGTGGAATTGCCACTTCAAGTCACTAACCCAGGTAGTGGAAAATTCTATGGGCTGGGAGAATCTAAAACAACTGTTAATGCAAGAGTACTGTCCAAGGGACGAAGTACAAAAGCTAGAGCAGGAACTTTGGGGCCTTACTATAGTAGGCTCGGACATCACGACCTATACCAATAGCTTTAGTGACTTGGCAATCCTTTGCCCGGGGATGGTTGCTCTAGGGAGCAAGAAGATCGAAAGATACATCTGGGGACTGTCACCCTAGATTCGAGGAAGTGTACTAGCTTCCAAACCAGTCACTTTCGATAGCGCCAAAGAGTTGGCACAAGCTCTCATTGACCATGGAATCTGTCAAGGGTTCGCAACTGCTATCCTAGAGCAAACCATAGGAAACAACAACAACAACATCAGTACCAAAAACAACAGCAAGAAGAAGTTATGGAACAAGAGGAAGGGTCAGTATTCACAGGAACCTTCGAAGATGCAACGAATAGTGGTGGTCCATGCTGGTACTCCCCCACTGCTGCTCCAGTTACCTCTGCACCAGCAAAGCAATACGCTGGGAACCTACCGAAATGCAGAAAATGCAATTTCCATCACAACAGGAATTATCGGGAGATGCACTGCAATAAGTGCAACAAGAAGGGGCACACTGCCCGTTTCTATAAGGCATCGGCACGACCAATCACTAAAGTCCCTGGAGTCGGTGTAGGCCAGGCGTGTTATAGGTGTGGGGAGGCTGGACACTACAAGAGGGACTGCCCTAAGGAAAGGAATGGTGGCGGCATAGGAAGAGTGATGGAAATAAGGAAGAACGAAGCAATAGTTAATCCCACGGTGGTTAAGAGTACGTTTCTCCACAATAATGCTATGCATACTCTTTGATTGTGGTGCGGAGAGGAGTTTCGTGAGTCATAAATTCAAGCACATACTAAAACAGAACCCTCAATCAATCAATAAGATATTCACAGTAGAAATGGCAAACGGTAGAACAGAAAGCACAAATGATATGTACATAGGCTACACACTAACTCTAAACGAACATTCATTTCAAATCGATCTAATGCCAATCACGATAAAAAGCTTTGATGTCATCATCGGTATGCATTGGTTAAGCCTGCAGCATGTCGATTTACTTTGTCACGAAAGGGTCGTCCGCTTAAATATGCCAAAAGGCGAACCTCTTGTAACTTATAATGACAAAACCGGTACGAATTTACAAATCATCTCTTGCGTGAAAGCCCAAAAATACATGCGTAAGGAGTACTATGCCTTCTTAGCCCACATAGGAGATAAGGAAAAAGAAGGGAAATACCTCAAATACATTCCAAAAGTATGTGATTTTCCTGATGTCTTCCCTGAAGATCTTCCTGGTGTCCCACCAGAACAACAAGTCGAGTTTAGGATCGATTTAATTCTCGGAACTACCGCGGTAGCTAAATCGCCTACCGTCTAGCGCCAGCGGAGATGCAAGAGTTATCCAACCAGTTAAACGAACTACTAGACCGAGCTTCTCACCTTGGGGAGCGCCAGTCCTATTCGTAAAGAAGAAGGATGGATCTTTCCGCATGTGCATTGACTACCGAGAAATCAACAAGCTCACTATCAAGAACCGATATCCCTTACCACTCATCGACGATTTGTTCGACCAACTCCAAGGAGTGAGTTATTTCTCGAAGTTCGATTTAAGATCCGGGTATCATCAGCAACAAGTCTTGGAAGGAGATGTCCCTAAAACAGCCTTTCGAACTCGTTATGGTCACTATGAGTTTGTAGTGATGCCCTTTGGATTAACAAATGGACCGGCGGTGTTCATGGACTTAATGAACCGAGTGTGTCGTTCATTATTGGAAAAATTTTTGATCGTGTTCATAGACAGTATACTCATTTATTCAAAGAATAAAGAAGAACATGGTCAACACCTTCGACAAATCTTTGAAACTCTAAGAAAAGAGAAGCTATATGCAAAATTCTCAAAGTGGGAATTTTGGATTCAAAAAGTAGATTTCCTGGGTCACATGGTTAGCGAAGACGGGATATACGTGGACCCTTCCAAAATTAAGGCAATCGAGAACTTGTAAGCTCCCAAAACCCCAACAGAAATCCGACAATTCTTGGGCCTTGCTGGCTACTATCGAAGGTTTATACAGAACTTCTTGAAGATTGTGAAACCACTTACCACCCTGACCCAAAAGGGTGTTAGCTTCAATTGGGGAGAAAGACAAGACGCTACATTCCAAACACTGAAGCAAGCTCTATGTAGCGCACCTATATTGCCCTTACCAGAAGGAACAGAAGACTTCGTGGTCTACTGTGATGCATCTAATCAAGGTCTTGGATGTGTTCTAATGCAACGAGGAAAGGGCATCGCCTACGCCTCAATACAACTCAAGACGCACGAGGTCAACTACACCACACATGATCTTGAACTAGGAGCAGTCGTTTTTGTGCTAAAGATCTGGAGACACTATCTCTATGTCACGAAATGCACAATTTTCACCGATCACAAGAGCCTTCAGCATATTCTCAATCAAAAAGAACTCAACATGAGGCAAAGACGATGGGTTGAACTGCTGAATGACTACGAATGCGAGATTCGTTATCACCCAGGAAAAGCATATGTAGTAGCTGATGCTCTTAGTCGAAAGGAATACTCAGGCCGCCGAGTGAAATCATTAACCATGACGATCGATTCACACTTGTCCACACAAATCAAGGAAGCTCAGAGGGAAGCCTTGAGATCAGAGAACGTGGCAGGTGAAGCCTTAAGGGGAATGGATACGAAGCTTGAAGTCAAGGCTGACGGAGTTCGTTACTTCGTGGATCGGATTAGGACACCGAAGTTTGGGGGATTCAGAGACGTGGTCATGAATGTGGTTCATAAGACTCGATACTCCGTGCACCCAGGTTCGGACAAGATGTATCTGGACCTCAAGAAACTATATTGGTGGCCGAACATGAAAGCAGAGATCGCTACCAATGTGGGCAAGTGTATGACTAGCGCCAAAGTCAAGGTAGAGTACTAAAAGCCATCGGGATTGCTACAACAACCCGAAATACCCGAGTGGAAGTGGGAACGGATAACCATAGACTTCATAACCAAATTACCCAAGATAGCAGGTAGGCTACACACCATTTGGGTAATCGTAGATAGACTAACAAAATCCGCACACTTCCTACCCATAAAGGAAACCGACAAGATGGAGAAGCTAGCTTGAACATACATCCGAGAGATTGTATGACTACATGGTGTGTCAATATCCATTATCTCTGACAGAGATAGTAGAGTCACCTCGCGGTTCTGGCAGTCACTACAAAAATCTCTTGGAACGAAACTAGACATGAGTATTGCTTACTATCCACAAACCGACGGTCAAAGTGAGAGGACCATACAGACCTCGGAAGATATGCTAAGAGATTGTGTAATCGATTTTGGTAAAGTGTAGGATACCCATTTACCATTACTCGAATTTTCATACAACAATAACTATCACTCCAGCATTACAGTTGCTCCATTCGAAGCCGTCTATGGCCGGAAGTGCAGATCACCACTGTGCTGGGCTGAAGTGGGTGACATGCAACTAGCCAAGGGACAAGTACCCGACAACACTCTCACTGGCCCGGAGATCATAAGAGAGACAACCAAGAAGATTTTACAAATTCGGGAATGACTAAAGGCTTCAAGAGACAGACAAAGGAGTTATGCAGACAAAAGACGGAAACCCTTGGAATTTCAGGTTGGGGACTAAGTGCTATTGAAGGTCTCGCCCTGGAAAGGACTAATACGTTTTGGAAAATGTGGGAAACTAAACTGAAGGTATATCGGACCATTCGAGATCCTTGCAAGGATCGGTCTGGTAGCATACAAAATTCGACTACCGTAGGAACTCAATAACGCACATCCTACCTTTCATGTGTCAGACTTGAAGAAATGTTTGTCTGATGAGACCCTTGTCATCCCTTTAGAAGAAATCGAAATCATTGAGAGACTCCACTTTATTGAAGAACCAATTGAAATCAAAGATAGGGAAATTAAAAGAACAAAACAAAGTCCATACCATCGTGAAGGTCCGCTGGAATGTAAAGAGAGGACCTGAATACACCTGGGAATGCGAAGATCAAGTCAAACACTAGTACCCACATCTTTTTCCCTAATCCACAAGTGTTTTTCTTACATTAAATTTCGGGACGAAATTCCCTCTAACAGGGGGATGATGTGACAACCCGATATTTTGACTCTATGTAATAACCTAAAAAGTCAAATATTGTAACCACTTTTGAAACAATGAAATTAACTTCGAAAATAAAATGTACAAAAGTCTCTATTGGGTTCCCTACTATGCTAGATATCATTAAACTGCGAGCATACATAAAAAGAACGTCCAAATCTGACTTAGTATGAGGAAGTTATGATTTTTCTAAGATCTGGAAATAGCAGTAAACAACTAAAAACTCAAAATAGAGATCGTGAGACTTTTGGTTGGAACGACCTAAATGAAAATCGAATGTCTCGACAATGGTATTTCAACGGTAAAAAGTTTGGCGAAAATAGACATCGGATGAAGAAGTTATGGATTTTTTACGGCCATTCCCTGCCCCGACCTTTTAAAAATAAATAATTAAAATAATTTCAAAATTTGCCAACGGAGTCTAAACAAAAGTTGTAGAATGTAGTCTCACCTACGCGTGGATATAAAGAACATCGAAAACGAAGTTTGTGACAACCCGAAAATTTCTAGCTTGCATTCTTCATTTCTTATCAATAATAGACTCGTTATGCTATTTTGTAGTACCATTTAGGGTCTATTGGAGCGTTCTAAACGTGTTATAATCAAGGTTGGAGTGTGGAAATGGGTTAACTCAAAGTGTAGGAATCAAAAAGAGGCCAAACACTCCAACACATGGAGTGTGCGGCCACACACTTGAGTGTGCGGCCACACACATGTGTTTGCGGCCTCACACCCTTCCCAACCGCACACTCCACCTATATATACCACACTTAGTCATTTGTGAACACTTCTTTCACTTCTTCAAGCATAGAACTCGAAAATCCTCTCAAGTATCATCCATTCTCCTTGAACATCTTCATACAAGGTACCAAGAACACCAAGAACACCAAGAAACACCATATGGCCGCACACATGCCAACACACACCATCTGGCAGCACACATGGCCGCACACAAAGCTGCACACTTGTACTGGCAGCACACATGGCCGCACACAGGGCCGCACACATGTGCTGGCAGCACACTAGGCCGCACACACACGTATAGTGTGTATTTTGGCCATACACCCTCTTGTATAGCCTTAAAAACCCTCATACAATCATATATGACTGTAACACTTCATTATAAGTGTTTACTAGTCCCCAAGGTGGTCCCAAAATCATTATTCAGTCGTTCATAACACTAATTATATTCATATATATATGCCAATATATGCTAAATAGGATTCGCGTGTGTACTCATGCCACCAATTGATACTTAGCAACTGATCCAACGTTTTCATTAGAACCATTCACTACAGGTGAGTTCATACCCCCTTAATCAATGTTTTAAACTGTCTTTAAATGTTTTATGGGGGGGGGGGATACAAGTAGAATAATGCTAATTATTATATCAATCACATGTGATTAATATGCAGCATTCAAATGATTGGCTACTCATTAGCCGTTTTACTAAACAGTTTCTTCAAATGCCTTTCATAAACACTATATGTGTTTAAAATTCCTTATTTCTCTGTACATTTTACTCCGTATATTACTTTTCAAACTTATTTAAAATTGTGTTTCAAACAAATGTTTCTTTATACTAAACCGTTTTATAGATTGACATCAAGTCGATCTGTTCTTAGAAAATATTTATGTTCAAAGGTTTTACAAATCTTATTTTATGCTTTTAAATTATAAATTGCATGCCTCTATATGTATAGTTGTATAAGAAATGTCTAAAAAACTTAGGAAGGCTATCCACCCTATTTCCTTTTCGCGCTTGAGATGTGGTCTGGTGGGATATCGGGTATTCGTCTGAAGGTCGTTTAAACATTAGTTATATATCACATGTACATATATAGTCATAAAGGTCCTTCCAGTTCATCCCATGCCCTTGGGTAGAAAGGGTATACATCCATGTCCATACGTACCAGTTAGATTACTAGTAAACTACCATGTGGGTAGTTTAGGAAGATACTAGAGCTATTACTAGAATGCAATACCATACAATGAGTCAGTTCATTCATGAGTCAATACTTTCTAGAACATTATAGTACATTACTATACTTACTAAATAGAGAGCATGTACACTACAGCTAGAACATTACAGTACATTACTATACTTACTAAATAGAGAGCACGTACACTACACCATAGTACTTACACGATTACCTTAGACTTAAGGAAATTGGTACGGTGGTAGTTCGACACTACACCATAGTACTATTTCGCTTTCCCACTTACATTCACTTCGTGAACATTCACACGACGCATAAAAATGTAGAAACTATATTTTTGGTTAATGATAGTCATACCTGGGAAAATACATACTCTTACAAGAGACACACGCACAGACACTAGATGCCTTGGTAGAAGGCTACATTTAGAGAAGTTAGGTCTTGGTAGAAAACTACATTGAGAACAGTTAAGTCTTCGTAGAAGACTCCTTTTGTTACTAATAGGAATCATAGGTATTTCTAGGGCTTTTCAAACGTTTATAGTTGTTTTACAAACATTTTCATGTATACAGTTCATTTACATTTTTAATATTTACAATTCGTATACATACAAATATGTACATTTCAAATACATACAAGTATTTTCATACAAATTAAGACACTAAAATACTAATGATCTCACCAGCTTCAAAGCTGATACTCGCTTTCAAAATTACTTGTATCCTCAGGTCATCATAGACAGGTACAGATGCAAGGATTTAGGAAGATGGAGCTCGTTGAAGACCCATCTTTCATTTTGATTTATGATTTAGTGTTTATAAAAATATGACAAAACACATTTGTATAATAATTATATTATTAATGCAATGGATGATGTTGTTGCTTGTTTACTACTTTACATTGTAGTGATACTGTACATGACGTCCTCCACCCCAGAACGTTTCCGCCATTTTTGGTTTTGGGGTGTGACAGAGTTCGTATGAAAAAGATATGATATTTTGAAGTTTATTAAATAATTAAAATATAAAATTTAATTCAAAATCCGGTATTATCCAAAGGAGGAGTCAGCAGACCGATCCGAGTTACGCTTGGTGTACCCTCATACGCCCAGCGTACTCAGGTGCTAGGCCTCGGAATGTCCACGTCGCCCCTCTACGCCTCTACGTCCTGTCCCATCCGAAGTTTGGTAGACGAGGATGCGGTAAGCCATGACGTACGTGTATGCTCCGCGTTACCTCGTACGCCCAACGTACCGAGGGTCTTCAGCCCCCTATAAAAGGGATGCGAGGGTTCCGGGTAAAATTGCTCAATTCCTCTCTTTCTCTTGCGTTTTTACTCCATTTTGCATGCAAGAAACATCCCGAAGCCCTGGCTTTCATACCCGAGCCCCGAAGAAAGTTTACACTCCTAAGATTCCCGAGAAAATCCTCTTTCTCGAGTCAAAGTTCTGATTGGTTTTCGTCTCACCTTCTTCAATCTATCAAGTGAGTTCATACCCCTATAAACTACAATTTCAAATGTTTTATCAATGCTTTTTATACACTTTTAACCGGGGGGGGGGGGGGGGGGATACAAGTAAACACACGATTATTATCATGTGTAACATAAAGTTTCACTATATACTCTTTTTATCAAGTAAATCATATGTGATTCATAACTACTACATGAGAACTTTCGTATGTGATATATAATCTGGATAACATGTTGTCTTTTAGAAATAAAACATGTTTATATGTATACACGAATCAAAAACTTTATTTATACTTTAAGTATATGTGATCATTTATGTCACTATAAATATTATACTTTACATATCAAGTGAGCGTTACACTAGGGTTTACTATACGAACGAAACACACATTTTGAAAAACTATAATGGGTATAGTTTACGAGAAAATAATGAACATTTACATACTAGAAACATTTTATCAAAGAGATATTTTCATACATAAGAACAAATAGACATTTGCGTACGTAAATTTGTTTTATACTAACTTTTGTGAGACATTTCATGTATTTTCGAATATGCATTTTACGTCCTTTGTTATATACCAAAATCCCTTGTAGGGGGAGTGTGATACTTGTGTATAGATCTATACAGGATTGACAATCCCACACCTAAGATGTTAGCTACAGCTAGGACGGTAGGCCTGGGGTGACAAACATCATAACTTTTCAACACTTGAAGAAAGTTGTTATAGGCATCCTGGTCAAATAGCATGGTTATAAGACTCACATGGAGTATTTGAAACACATTGATTTACGGGATTTTTCAAATGCCTTAGCGATTTATACATAAACCTACTAATTTAGGCATGAAAAGCACTATTACATTACAAGTTTTGGAACAATTAGAATACCATCTACTATAGTAGAAAATATGGGATTTTCTAGGAACATTCAAACATGTACAAACCATTTCATTCTATTTCATACAAACATTGTTACTAAATACTTATGAACTCACCAGCTTAAATGTTGATCTACTCTTTCAAAACTACTTTTATTTCTCAGGAATTCAGTAAAACAGGTAAAAAACAACTTTTGAAGAAGGGACGTTGTGGTGTCAGTTTAGTTTCCTTTGGACATCATATTGCAATTTGTTTTGAAACAAGTACCTTTAAATAATGTAAACTTTTAAATTATATATATGATGGTTGTTTTACTTTCTTTACTATGTATTCAATTGTTACGATACTACATGAAGTCATCCTCCCTCGAACGATTCCGTCGTTCTGGTTTGGGGGTGTGACATATATATAAGTATCACACTCTCCCTACAGGAGACTATGTGTATAATGCACGACTTTAAATAGTACCTTAAAGAGTACAATGAAGTTACGTCTCACAAATTGATTCAACGAGTTTAGTGTAGTGTGATTGAAAATCCTTTTTGTAGTGTAAATGGAACCTTCCTTAGTATGTTTGTAGTGTTAATGTACCATAAACTATACCTATTATAGTTTATCCCATATGTTTGTAGTAAATGAAAAGCTCTTTCGTAGTGTATTGCAAACCTTTCACAGTGTATTTGTATTGTAACAAATCATAAATTATACCTATTATAGCTTATCATATATGCTTGTAATGAATCAAAAATCCTTTTGATGAATGTCTAATTTTGTTTCGTAAAGATAAAATAACATGAAATACGATTAATATGTAGCTAAACATGGTTATACACTTTGCTTAACATGTTACATAGTGTTAATGAATTTATAAACTATTATACTAGTTTTAACTTTTCTGTCACTATTTCTAGAAAAATCTTAGAAAATCATTGTAAGTCAAAAACAAGCTCCATAAACTCCAAGAGTTTAGAAAATATGTCTAGTTTGTTCCTAATTTTTATTATGATTTTTAGAGGTCTATATCCTATGTGAAAATGTCCATATTCAAAGACAGGTCTGAAATCGTTTCAGAAATGACAGGCAGTTTTGTAAAAATTGCCATAAATTGTAGCAAAATCGTATGAACGTGTGAAACTAGTCATTAGAAATGTATAAACCTGAACTAAATGCATATTGAACAGTTTTGAAAAATATTGAGCTTAAGATGGTCAAAACAGTTCGTGAATAGACCAAAACTTTTCTGATGAAAGCTATTAGTATAGATTAGAATATGTTTTGGGTGTTATAACTTTTATTCCCCACCCCTCTCAATAAAAAACATGATAATGTAGGGGTATGAACTCACCTTCTGTGATTTCTTAAAGAATGGAAGGTTGAAGATGAAGAGTTTCAAGTCAAGAACACTTTAAGGATGCTTGAGGATTTGAAGATCCTAAGAACAACTATGTCGATATTTGTGTAAATAACGCATGATTTGTATGAAGAAATGAAGACCATTTAGGAATAAATGAAGAACTTACCAAGAATGAAGGAAAGCTAGAGACCTCCTGGGTATTTCGAGTTCCAGAGAGAGAGCGAGAGTGAGAGAGAGGGAGAGAGAGAGAGAGAGAGAAAGAGAGAAAAGTTTGTTTTTGGAGGAAGTAAATGAGGTTTTATAGGTGAGAGGGATAGCTGCGAAGGTTGGGTAGGAGGCGAAGGTCTTTGGTTCGCAAGTAAATGTCGACATGCCCGTATAGAAGGGAAATTGTGTGGTTTTGCTTGTGAGAAGGTTAGGTGCGAAATTCGCTGTTAGAAATGAACTTCTAACCCAAAAACAAACTTGGCAAGTGGAGGGACGTGAAGGCATGCGAGGGTTCGTAGGTGAACAATACCTTGCGAACCTTCAACCCTGTTTTTGACTTCTTTCTTCCGTTTTAAGCGTTTTTCGACCAAGGGAAGGCTCAAGATGGTACGGATGTGCATAAAAACATAAAAAAAACATCATTTTTATCGCTAAGAGGTTCGAGGGAGATTTGGGAGAGATATATAGAGTGGGAGATATTTGGAGAGATTTTGTTTGTAGCTTTTGTTAGTGTTTGGCCCCATAGTGCAAGGTTCGCAAACCCCATTATGTTTTGTTATGAGTGTCTTAAGCCCCTGAAGGGTACATAATAGTACTTTATAGAGTTGTTACATCGCTCACCCTGGTTAGGGTTTAGAATTTTCTTAACATATGAAATTTCCGAGTGATACTTTGTATTAAGGTAGAGAGTTGTAAATTAGTAAACATAGAGTAAAACCTATCATACAAACACTAGATGAGCTTATTAGTTTGACTCATTGACTTTGTTTGACTTTGACTTGACTAGAAATTGATGATTGTCACATCATCCCCCCATTAGAAGGAATTTCGTCCTGAAATTAGTGTTTCGAATGGGACTTTAAGGGTTGGGGAGAGATGGGGTACTTTTATTTCATTTGATCTTCGCGATCCATGGTGAACTCAGGTCATCGTTTAGCGTTCCATCGGACCTTCACAATGGGAATGCGTCTTTGTTTTGTTCTTTTGATCTCCCGGTCCATGATTTCTACCATTTGTTCTACGAAGTGGAGAGTCTCGTTGATTTCAATATCGTCAAGAGTGATGGTAAGAGTCTCATCGAACAAGCACTTCGTTAAGTTGGATACATGGAAGGTAGGATATACATTTTTGAGTTCTTACGATAATCAAAGCTTGTATGCTACCGGGCCAATCCTGGAGAGGATCTCGAACGGCCTGATATACCATGGCTTTATTCTCCTACGTTTTCCAAAACGTATCAAACCTTTCCACAGTGAGACCTTTAGCAGCACCTGATCTCCGACCTAGAATTCCAAGGGCTTCCATCTATTATCCACATAACTATTCTGTCTGTCTCTAGATGCCTTTAATCGTTCTCGGATTTGGACAATATTCTCTGTCTTTTCACTTATGATTTCCAGGCCAGTGAGAGTGTTGTTAGGGACTTATCGCTTAGCTAGTTGCGTGTCATCTACTTCAGCCCAGTATATCGTTGATCTGCACTTGTGGTCATAGAGGGCTTCGAATGGAGTAACCTTGATGCTAGTGTGATAGATGTTATTGTATGAGAATTCGATAAGTGGTAAATGGTGTCCCACGCTTTACAAAAATCTATCACGCATGCTCTCAGGATGTCTTCTAGCATTTGTATAGTCCTCTCACTCTGCTCGTCGGTTTGTGGGTGGTAGGTTGTATTCATGTCCAACCTAGTTCCTAGAGATTTTTTGAGTGACTACCAGAACCGTGAGGTAAATCGACTATCCCTATCAGAGATAATGGATATTTGTACACCATGCAATCACACGATTTCCTTAATGTATGTTCTGGTCAATTTTTCCATCTTGTCGGTTTCCTTTATTGGTAGGAAGCGTGCGGATTTGGTCAACCTGTCAATGATCACCCAAATAGTATCGAGACCACCAGTTGTCTTGGGTAACTTGGTTATGAAATCCATTGTGATCCGCTCCCACTTCCACTCGGGTATTTCTGGTTGTTGCAACAGGCCTGAGGGATTTTGGTATTCTACTTTGACCTTCGCGCAAGTTAGGAATTTGCTCACAAAGGTAGCAATTTCTGATTTCATATTCGGCCACCAATAAAGCTTCTTAAGATCCAGATACATATTGTCTGAACTAGGATGTACGGAGTATCAAGTTTTGTATGCTTCGTTCATGATGATGTCCATGAATTTACCGAACTTTGGTGTCCAGATCCGATTCATGAGATAACAAACTCCATGGTCCCTGACATCTAGGTTCTTATCCATTCCTCTTAAAGCCTCTCCTATAACATTCTCTGGTTTCAAAGCTTCCAGTTGGGCCTCTTTGATTTGTGTGGATATCAGCGAATGGATTGTCATGGTTAATGAGTTTACTCGGCGATCCGAGTATTCCTTTCGGCTGACGGCGTCCGCTACCATATTGTCCTTGCCTGGGTGATAACGAATCTCGCATTCGTAATCATTCAGTAACTCTACCCATCGTCTTTGTCTCATGTTAAGCTCTTTTTAATTGAGGATGTGTTGAAGGCTTTTGTGATCAGTGAAGATAGTACATTTTTTTTTTGTAGAGGTAGTGCCTATAGATCCTTACGGGGAACTACTGCTCCAATTCGAGGTCATGTGTGGCATAGTTGACCTCATGCATTTTTAAGACCCTAGTTCGATGTGTCGTAGTAGACCATGAAGTCTTCAGTTCCTTACGGTAGGGAGAAAATCGGAGCACTGCACATGGCTTGGTTTAATGTTTGGAATGCGGTTTCTTGCTTCTCTTCTCAGTTGAAGATTACACCCTTTTGAGTCAGGGTGGTAAGTGGTTTTGCAATCTTGGAGAAATTGTGGATGAACCTTCGGTAATAGCCAGTGAGGCCTAAGAATTGATGGATTTTTGTAGGCATCCTTGGTGCTGACCAGTTCTTGATCACCTTGATTTTGGAAGGATGCACATGTATCCCTTCCTTGCTAACCACATGTCCAAGGAAGCCCACTTCTCGGATCCAAAATTCGCACTTTAAGAATTTTGCATATAATTTCTCCGCTCTTAATGTCTCTAATACTTGTTGTAGGTGCTGGTTGTGCTCTTACTTACTCCTTGAATTGACCAGTATGTCGTCTATGAAGACAATCAAAAACTTATCTAAGTAAGGCCGACACACCCAATTCATTAGGTCCATGAATACCGCATGTGCATTTGTTCTTCCGAAGGGCATCACTATAAACTTGTAGTGACCGTACCGGGTCCTGAACATCGTTTTACGAACATCCTCCTCCTGGACCCGTAGTTGATGGTATCCCGAACTCAGGTCGATTTTTGAGAGGTGAGTTGCTCCTTGGAGCTGGTCGAAAAGGTCGTCGCTTCGGGGTAGAAGGTATCAGTTTTTGATGGTAAGCTTATTAAGCTCACGGTAGTCGATGCACATGCAGAACGATCCATGCTTCTTTTTCACGAACAGTACTGGCGCTACCCATGGTGAGAAGCTTGGCCTGATGAACCCTTTACTTAGTAGTTTTTTCAATTGGCTGGATAATTCTTGCATCTCGGCTGGCACTAGGTGGTATGGCGCTTTGGCTACGTGGTAGCTCCGGGAATTAGGTCGATTCGGGATTCGACCTGTCGTGTGGGTGGAACTTCGGGAAGGTCTTCTGGAAATACATCCAGGAAATTACAGACCTCTGGAGTGTCCTTGATGTCTTTCACCTCTAACTTCTTATCCACTACATGGGCTAAGAAGGCGTGGTATTCCTTGCAGAGATAATTTTGGGCTTTGACACAAGAGACGATTTGTAGGTTTATGCTAGGTTTGTTTCCATAAATGATGAGAGTTTTACCACTTAGAAGATTAAGGAGAACGACCCTTTCATAACACATAATGTCAGCATGTTTAGAACTTATCCAGTCCATGCCAATGATGGCATCGAAGATTTTTATTGAAACTTGCATTAGATCGATTTTGAATGAGTGGTTGTCTAGAGTGAGGGTACATCATGTGTATATTTCGTTAGTTCTCTCTGCCTTTCCATTTTCCATTTTCTACAACGTTTGTATCTTTTAGTGATTGAGGATTTTGTTTTAGTAATTCTTTGAATTGATGGCTAACTAAACTCCTCTCTGCTCCACTATCGAATAATATGCATGTATAGGAGTTATTGAGTAGAAACATACTGGTAACCACCATGGGATCTTCCATGGCTTCCCCTTTCCCTTAGGCCAAGACCCTTCCGATACCGCCGACATTTGCATTTCTAGCCATTGTTCGATCTCTATTGTAGTGCCCGGTCTCCCCACAGCTGTAGCAGGCTTGTCTTGCCTCGATTTTGGCGGTCGGGTGGCTTTTGGGCTGGCGCCTTGTAGAATTGCACGGTATGCCCTTTCTTGTTATAGTTGTTGTATTGAATCTTTCGACAAGGGCCGGTGTGGTAGGAGCTACACTTGTTACATTTTGGGAGGGTTCTAGCATACTGCATCACGGGTGCTGGAACGGAGGGAGTAGTGGCAGCGCGAACCGCCACTATTTGTTGTTTCTTGGCGGAATCCTGTGTTGGCTCTTCTTGTGGCTCCATAACTTTCTTTTGTTGTTTCCCCCTTTCTCTAACTCAGAGGTGGCTGCCACAGTTCCATGGTTGGCCCTATGGTTGATGATTGTTGTGCCAACTGCTTGGCACTGTCAAATGTAGTCTGTTTTGAGGCCAACACATTCCCTTAAATATGGGGGGTTAGTCCCAAAATGTATTTCTCCACCTTTTTACTCATGGTGGAAGCCCATATGATTGAACTTATGAATTCAATAGTAATGTCATATTGAAATCTCGTCACTTGATCCATACCAGGTCTTTCTACAATTGCTTGGCGTATGCTAGTTGCGTAAAACTAAGTTTGAATAGATCGTTGAATCTAATAGGTTTGCCGTAAGCCCACAACTAAACAAGGAACAAGACTTAAAGCGGAACCACCATTTCTAAATCGATGGAATCTTAATTACACACAACGTCCCTGCATACAATAAGTAATCGTAGATTCACCATATGTAATGATATACACTGTTATGAATTTTTGTAGTAGTACTCCCAATGAAATATAATATGCATGGCAATTTCATTGATATGATTTAGTACATAGAGCTTGGAAAATTTAACGTTGAAGTAGGTCTACATCACATCAATATAAGGAAAAATTTTGACAACAAAACAATCCTTTGACTAGTATAATCACTTAATCGCAGGATTGAACCTACACATAGAGAATAGTAGCACGAACGCATACTCATAAATCTAATCTATAAACATTTGTGAGTACTGTGAACCCTACTCACGATGGCCAATCCCTTGCGGTCCTTGAGACGAAGTTGAGGCACCCTGTAGTTCTACTAACCGACGCTCGGCTACGATCACTCTCTCCTCGAGAGTCGTGTGCATTTCCTGATACTCCCTTACCCCCGCTCGAGCGGCAGTAAGGTCCTCAATGATTTGGTCCATGGTATAGTAGTCTCTTTCCAAGTCTCGAGTACGTGTGTCGGTGGCTTCCCCAACAGCGCTGAGCTACCGAATTCGATTTTCCGTTTCCCTATTTTGATCCCCAAAGGTTCGTTATTTGTTGGATTACGACTGGGAGGGCTTTGTCTGTCGGTCCTCCATGGTTGAGGTCATAGTAACCTTGTTGATCGCCAAATGGTGATCGTTGTCGCTGATGACGACTCCACCTATTGATTTCCGATGCCCAATGGGGCACAGGTCCGTTGTAGCCAAAACGGTTCGCGGGAACCCTAGCTACATAAGGGCGGTTGATGACCTCCAACTCCTCTTCGTCTTCTTCTTCCTCTAGTTCCTCTTCAAGTTCACCTTCTTCAAGTTCTTTCTCTTCAACTTCTTTGGGGTCCTCATTGGGATCTTCTTTTGGTTCCTCCTCTATCCATCCTCGTTTCCCTAGTTCGGGAACTAGGGGTCTCCCGGTAAGTGGAATCCTGCCATGACGTCTGTGCAAAAATAGGGGGTGTAACAGGCATATAATGAATATAAAAATATTGCGCTAAATCAACATATAATACTCCTATGGTATTTTAAATATTATGTTCGGTTCTTATTGCGTTTTTTGTAGGGTGATAGTAGGTTGTTAGACTTATTGTCCACTGCGACTATCCCCTAGCATATGCGAGTCACTTCTCGGAAAAATATAGCCGATCAGGCTATATTCATCCTAGAATTGACTACATATCCGAAGGCATACTCGTAGGGTACAACTCATCCTCTTTTACTTTGTATTCTTCCTAGTTACGACACTATAGTAGTATGTATGCATGTACTCGTACTTAAAAAAAACAATTTATTTCTTAAAGTATAGTTTTATGAAAAATGTTTAATCAGAGAGTTTTAGTCCCTATGTTTTTATAGTTGGTATATATTATGTGGTTCGATATACTTAATTCACTATAAACAATGATCTGATACCAATCTGTCACACCCCCAAACCAAGGAGGCGGAAACATCTGGGGGTGGAGGTCTTCATGTATAGTATCATGACAATGAGTATAATAGTGATCAAAGTAAATACAACCATCATAAATATAATCGAAAAAATTACATGGTTTCATAAGTTACATGTTTTAAAATCGATTAAAATATAATGATAAAACGGATTGTCTAACGTCGTAACGTTCCATCCTCAAAAGCTAGTAGTTATCTGCTTTCATGGATTACCCGAGGATACAAGTAATTTTGAAATAGTATCAACAATTAAGTTGGTGACAGCATAAGCTTTTGTATGTACATTTAAAAAACCTTTCTTTGGAAATGTAGTGTATGTTCAATAAAAATCCAATATTTTCCTTATAAATGAGTTGTAGTCTTAAAACCCAAAGATCGAAATGTACAAGTATTTTTCCATACTTATGATAGTGTAGACATTTTTAAATAATTAAAACCCTTTTGAATGTAAGAATTCCCGTAAACTTTATGTGCCGTTGTTTCCCTATGTGAGTTATTATAACCGTGAAATTGACATAGTAAGCCTGTTACGACGTACTTTAGGGTCAGAATGTTTTAACATTTGTCACCCCATATCTACCGGTCTAACTGTTGCATACAGTTTAGGTGCGGGATTTTCAGTCCAAATATAGATCTATATACAAGTATCGTGCTCTCGCTACAGGAAACTATGGCTATAATACAGGACTTTAAGCAGTACCCTAAAGAGTACAATGAAGTGACGACTGACAAATTTGATTCGACGAGTTTATGTGTAGTGTGATTGAAAATCCTTTTTGTAGTGTAAATGGAACCTTCCTTAGTATGTTTGTAGTGTTAATGTACCATAAACTATACCTATTATGGTTTATCCTATATATTTGTAGTAAATGAAAACCCCTTTTGTAGTGTATTGGAAACCTTTCATAGTGTATTTGTAATGTAACAAACCGTAAACTATACCTATTATATCTTATCGTATATGTTTGTAATGAATGAAAAATCCTTATGATGAATATCTAATTTTGTTTCATGAAGATAAACTAACATGAAATACAATTAAGATGTACCTAAACAAGGTTATACACTTTGCTCAACATGTTACAAAGTGTTAATGAATTTATAAAGTATTTTACTAGTTTTAACTTTTCTGTCACTGTTTTTAGAAATATCGTTATAAGTCAAAAACTAGATTCGTAAACTCTGAGAGTTTCGAAAATATGTGTAGTTTGTTCATAACTTTTATTATGATTTTTGGAGGTCTCTAACCAGTGTGAAAGTGTCTTAAATGTGTGCAAGTAGTCATTAGAAGGGGATATACCTGAACTAAATGCTTATTGAAATTTTTTGAAGAATATTGAGTTTAATATGGTCAAAATAGTTCGTGAATAGACCATAACTTTTATAATGAAAGCTGTTAGTATAGATTAGCATATGTTTTGGGTGTTGTAACTTGTATTCCCCCCTAAAAGTAGCAGCAAAAACATGAAAATGTAGGGGTATGAACTCACCTTCTATGATTTCTTGAAGAATGGAAGGTTGAAGATGAAGAGTTTCAAGTCAAGAACACTTGAAGGATGCTTGAGGATTTGAAGATCCTAAGAACAAATATGTCGATCTTTGTGTAAATGACCCATGATTTATATGAAGAAATGAAGAATATTTAGGAATAGAAATGAAGAACTTACCAAGAATAAAGGAAAGCTAGAGACCTCTTGGGGATTTGGAATATGTATATATATATATATATATATATATATATATATATATATATATATATATGTATGTATGTATAGAGAGAGAGAGAGAGAAAGAAAGAAAGAAAGAGAAAAGAACTTACCAAGAATGAAGGAAAGCTAGAGACCTCTTGTGGTTTTATATGTGAGAGGCTTGGCTCCAAAGTTTGGGTAGGAGGAGAAGGTCTTCCAATCGCATGCGAATGTCAAGAGGTGCGAATCTTGTTGAGTAGGAACGAACTTGGGTGAGTAGAAGCGAACTTGGCCGAAAAGAAGCGAAATTGTCCGTTTTTGCTTGTGAGAAGCTTAGGTGCGAAATTTCCCGGTTAGAGACAAACTTTTAACCCAAAAACAAACTTGGAAAGGGGAGGGACGCGAAGGCATGCGAGGGTTCGCAGGTGAACAGTACCCTGCGAACATGTAGCCCTCTTTTTGACTTCCTTCTTCCGTTTTAAGCTGTTTCTACCAAGGGGAGGCTCGGGATGGTACGGATGTTCATAAAAACATCTGAAAACGTGATTTTTTTTGTCAATAAGAGGTTTAAGAGAGATTGGGAGAGATTTGGGACAAATAGAGATAAAGTGGGAAAGATTTGGAGAGATTTTGTTGTAGCCTTTGTTAGTGTTTGGTCTTATAATGCAAGGTTCGCAAACCCCATTATGATTTCTAATGAGTGTCTTAAGCCCCCGAAGGGTACATAATAGTACTTTTAGAGGCGTAAACACTATCATACAAGCACTAGATGGGCTTATCGGTTTGACTCATTGACTTTGTTTGACTTTGAAATGACCAAAAATTGACAGTTGTTACATGGTCCTTCCCATGGTCATTATAGATAAAATTTCAAACTTTATCCATTAATACACCTCAAAAAATCAAGATCCCAATCCTTAATTCCTTAAGGATGACCAAATGTATAAAGACGCCCATTAACCACCAAATCTCCAAGGTTTCTCACCCAAAGTGTCAAGAATGATTTATTACTCCTAACAAGCCTGATAAATCGTGTCTTCATAGACATGCATGCCCTTCCATTTTAGGTCAAAAACATGGCAATAAAGACTTAGACTTGAGCATGGAACCAAAAACTACATAGATCTTCAAATTTGGAACATATGACACTAGAATGACCACATGGATAAATAAATTTGCTAACTTTATGACATCCTACCTTGCAATTTCTCTCATCATGAAAACATAGGGATAAAATAGCTAGATCTAGACATATATAACATAAAGATTAGATCTTGAGGACTTAAAAAAGTCCAGAAACATGCTCGAGGTAGACGAGAAGATTTGCTCACTGAAACCAAGCTAAAAGATGTTTTCTTATTCTTCAAAATACCACCAAAAGACATAAGAGCTTAAATATTACCAACGGAGGCTAGGGTTTCTTCTTGGAGGCTAAGGGAGAGTGAATGAGGCTGATGGTAGGCAACCATAGCCATCACATTCCATTAAATAGGGCTTAAACCATGGATTAGGGTTTGTCATTAAACAGCGGAAACATCGTGCCGATATATTCCACGTCATGACACCAAATTAAAGGCCACAAAAACATTGGGCTTCACCATGCCGTGGAATTTCATCACCAGTCTGTAGCCACCAGAGATCCAATTTCAATTTTTTAAAATTACTAAAAAGGAATATACCCGATAATTGGAGCTACATGAGTTTTCACTACCAGTAAACTATCGATAATAGAACCTTATTTTTCATCTACTTGATTTCATTATGTCGGGATGCAACCATTTTCTCCTATGTAAGGAGCACAAAACCTATTTCGTATTTCCCAACCTAATTTCACGCCGGTTTTAGAATTGATGTTATCTAGGGATGCATCCATTTACTTTCATGATAACATAAGCTAAAGATTTTTAATTATTAGTTAAGAACACTAACCATCAATTGGAAATGACCTTAAAAATTACTTTAGCGTTGTGATAAAAATAATATATATATATATATATATATATATATATATATATATATATATATATAGAGAGAGAGAGAGAGAGAGAGAGGGGTAAGTTCAATTGAGAAAATAAAAAAAGTTGAGAATGGGAGAATCATTCTCAGTCAATCATTTAATTAGCATATTAGCATAAAATACACGGTGACAAATTTATAAATATGATATATTAACCTTCAATCAAACATACCATTTCTTCTAGATCGTTTATCTGTTCTTTATCAACACCATCTGTTATTCATTCATCTCGATTGTTCCTGTGTGTTCTTCATCAACATCATATGTTCTACAACTTGTTTGCTATCAAAATCACATGTTCTTCATAAAAATAGACATCGACACTTCATAAAAAACATCAATTCTTCATCAAAAATCATCATTTATTCATCAAAATGTTGTAATTCGTCATTAAAAACATTTATTTGTATTATTAATATGTGTAACTCGTGATTCAATCTTGTCCAGTTTTGTTGATATCAAGCAAAATCAGTAAAATAATCCATATTTATCGATGTCACATCATTTAGTGATCACTAATCATAGGAACTTCATCAAAGAAACATTCGCCAATATCAAACAACAGGTAGCAATCGAAAGTTCATCAACATAACCATATATTTGAAGATTTTTTTAAAAATCGTTTTTCAAGTTTGAAAAACTTCATTTTTCATACATTTTTTTTCACACTTTTTGATATAAACCTATTGATTATTAAAATTGTGAATTTTTTACCATAGTTATATAAGTTAATTTATTTGCACGCCAACTATTCGATGAAATGCATAAACTAAATATATCACGTAATATTCACAAGAGAATATGCCTTTATACGAGAACCAATGTATATGTTTCAAAAACACAGAGCAAGTATGTAATTGATATGTGAATAATATATAAAAAATATATTCACATGCGAATACATGTAATATTCACAAATGAATACATGTAATATTCATAACTGAATACAGGTAATACGTCATTTTAAGGTACTGAGCAAGTTTGTAATTCAAATGTGAATAACATATAAGAATTATATCCGCATGTAAACATATGTAATATTCACAAATGAATATATATGTAATAATTAAATTTGAATATATATATATATATATATATATATATATATATATATATATATATATATATATATATATATATATATATATATATATATAGAGAGAGAGAGAGAGAGAGAGAGAGACAGAGACAGAGAGAGTAAATTACACGAATGGTCCCTATGGTTTAGGGTAATTTGCGCGTTTCATCCCTAACTTATTTTTTTAACTCCGAAAGTCCATACTGTTTGTTTTTTTTACGCGTTTGGTCACTGTCTTATATAAAAAGTCTATTTTTCCCTTTATTTTTTAATTTATTTAAATAAACACACCCTAATCTCACATTTCTCACCTTACTTTACGTACCCCATCATTTTTCTTATTTAAATAGTAGTCTTTTTAGGTATGACAAGGACCAAACGCGTAACAAAAACAAACAATAGGGACCAAACACGTAAATTATCCAAAACCATAGGGACCATTCGTGTAATTCACTCATATATATATATATATATATATATATATATATATATATATATATATATATATATATATATATTATTCACAAATGAATAAAACTGTTAATAAAACCGAGAACTATAAAATATATAAAATTAAAGATAAAAAAAATATTTGATAAGAATATATATTAATTCACATACAACTAATCTTTTTAGGTTAATAAAATAACTATATAAGCATATATATTTTTATTAATGTTATATTCATTTGTGAATAAATGATAACTTTTTTTTTCCAAAAAATTATAAAAATAGAAAAACATCACTTTGAGACCCTAAACAGTCCCGAATGACCAAAAACACCGTACATCACGGAGAAGCTGTGAGTTTTGTAAATCACACCATTTTACATTAAATATGCGAATTTCGTCCAATTCCGAGACTAAACTTCATTGCGACAAATTGTTTTGATGATGTCACTAAATTTTCATTCCTACTAGTGATGACATCATAATTATTCATATATGAATAAAGTTTAGAAATCATGACGACATATTTACTGATGATGTTACTAACTTCAATCTCACTAGTAAAAACATTGTTATTATAATCTATTATTTTTATTTATGTGAATAAACTATACATGTTGATTTATTTATTTTGTGAATAGAACATTTATATATAAAAATAAATAATACACTATAAGAATTGGTTTGTGCATAGTTTTTTTTTTTTTTTTTTTTTTTTTTTTTTTGTATAATGTAACAATATTATTTTACATTTAAAATCAACATTATACTAAGACAAACATCATTGTATTGGATAATGAATATCATTTGCATTTGAATTTAATACGATCAAAATGAAGAATATATTAAATTGTATAACATTTACACGTGAATATAAAAATATATTGTCTTCGTCAATGATATCTTCTCAATTACATCAACTAATCGTCAACCACCGAGATATAAACCAACCATTGATTGAAATGTTATTCTTTTATTGAGTTATAACGATGCCTGAAAAACATGTGAATAGACATAAAAATTGTTAATAATATACTTTTAGTTCACAATAATAGTGATTTATCACATTCTAATTATCACATGCTATATTCACATATGAATGTATAATCATATGTGAATATTATAAGATATATGTTGTTTACATTGTATATTTACATGTGATATTACATGGTATATTCACAAATAAATATTACATAGTATATTCACGTATGAATATTATATGATATATTTACTTGTGAATATTACACATTGTAGTCACATCTAAATATTGCATGGTATATATTCATTCATGAATATTACACCGTATATTCATATATGAAAAATATATAATATTCATATTTAAATATTAAACGATACATTCACTTGTGAATAATACATAATATTTTCACTTGTAAGTATTAGATGATATATTAATTTATGAATATTAGATGATATATTCATATGTGAATATTACATAGTTTATTCACATATGAATATTACACAGGATATTAGCATATGCATATTACAAGATACATTAAAATATATATATATCTAATTTTTATATGTTATTCACATATGAATAACATATAAAATTGTATATTTGTTTTCTGTTTTAATAATCATATACTGATTAAGGTTATACATTTCATCAAATAGTTGGAGTGCATACAAGTAAGCTTTCTTAAAAATGCTAAAAACATGATACTTTGACTATTTAAAACTTACAAAATAGTACATTGATAGAGAATTATATGAAATTTTTCAAAAAAAAATTGTTTTTCTAACCTTAATTTCGAAGTTTTGTTTGATGATCGATGTTGAATGAATGATATGATGTGAAACTACCGTTGATTATCGATGATATTGATCTAATGACACTAGGAGTAAAATTAATCGTAGATGTTGAAGATATTCTCGTATTCAAGCATAGTTGAAGGTTGGATAGAAATAACCAAAAACGAATTTTTTGTGGTCTACTATTGAATGATGTTGATGAACGTGTTTTTGACGAAGATGGATGATTAATTAACACTACATTATGTTGATTGATGATTTAATTGAAGAAATCTTGATGATCGTTGAAAGTTGGAGAAGAAATTTGGATGATGAACGATCGAGTAGTAATGAATTTGAATTGTTATCAAATTATCCACAATTACATATCTGTGATTGAAGGATATCATATCATATTTACAAGTTTACCACCGTGTATTTTAAGTTAAGATGCTAATTAAATGATTGGCTGAGAGTGATTCCCCCATTCTCAACCTTTTTTTCTCAATTGAACCCTCCTCTCTCTCTCTCTCTCTTTATATATATATATATATATATATATATATATATGTGTGTGTGTGTGTGTGTGTGTGTGTGTATAAGAGTTTGTTGTAATTTTCTTTTTATACAATTAAATTTATTATATATGCATTAATAAATAAAATGAAAAGGTGGAGGGAATTGAAATGCAGATGAACTGTGGATTGAAATTGATGCGAACATATAATAAAAATGAGAGGTTTGTGTTTGACAACCGAAGGGTTTTCCGTTACTGATCATCATGAGGGAAGAGTAGTGAATATATATGTAATAGCTTAGTATTGTAATATTGGATTTTTTGAAATAATAAAAATCAAATGTATCATTACATTTATTTGTTAAAACGGACATTAGGCTAAAACATTAGCGTTAGAAATTTGTTACCGTTTTGTAAAATGGTTAACATACTTGGATAGTACTTATTAACGTAATCTAAAGGATACAAGATTTGTAAAAATGGGACTTCAAAGGAAAGGGTTATGAATTTTATAAAATTAAAATCAACCGCGTAATTAAAATTAAGTACGTCAAAACGGTACTGAGAGATTGGTTGAGTTTTGACTAAAAGTGCAAAAAGGAGTTTCGTAGTACTCCATAAGATATTAACATTATCACAAAGAATGTCGAAAATGGGATCCGTATGAGAGATATGAGTTTTGAAAAATCATTTATTTTTATCCCCATTAGGCACAAAAATGAAAGTTAAAACTAACTAAAACAACCTAAAGGAGAGTTGTAGTTCTTATTGAGATCATCATATAGATATAGACAGGCCTTATATTAGAGATCGCATGAACGATTTATGATTTTTTCAAAATCATTTCGTGCACGCAAATGTGCGATTATGCCCAACACACACTAATCATCAGATTCGAGTAGATTGCGAGTGACGTGCCAATTTGGGAAGTGACACATGGTCTTCTCTTGATGGAGCCATGATGATCATGCGCGACAAGTGAAGATATTTGCGCCGCGTGCACGCGAAATCCATGACTAAAAGTAGAGTGTTGTGAAGCCCTCATTTCCCATACCTTAGTACTTACTCTATCAAAAATCTAGAATCTGCTGCCCTTTGAAGTGGTCCCCAGAGTCTCGAGCCCGATTCAACCATACATCAAAGATTCCACGTGACTAGGGTGAGTTCACGACCCTAATTTCACTATTTTAAATGTTTTACGCATGGGGGTACATGCTTATCAAATTGTTTTATCAAAATATATTTATATCTGTAAATATCAATCATTTCCTAAAGATTAAAACCTTAGGTTAATGTAGCTATAGATACTATGCCTAGTTATAAGCTATGATATTACGCCTAAGAGTTATGATGCCCAATAGTCTAGGAATAGATAATACCTAGTTGTTATATTGACCAAATCCCTAATATAACATAGTAACTAGAAGTTATGTTGGTCAAATATAAGGATATGCAATGTACCTAATCGTCACTCTACCCAAATATCAAGTTCTCAAATTAACTATAATTAGGGTATATATGTATGATATATATATATATATATACATAGACACACACATACACACACACACACACACACACATATATATATATATATATATATATATATATATAATTATGAGATCAAAAGATATAATTATCAAATATAAAATTGAATGTGCTTATATTAGGATAATTATAAGAAAGATAAAATATAAAAGATAAAAGATAAAGTACCTAAGGTTAATGCGTTAGTGAGCTGTTAATATTCATCCAATCACATTGATTAAATTCGGCTTGCCCAGTACCTATAATTGTTAATCTTGCGAGAGCTAGGAAGATATGTATATATCTATACGAGGATTAACACGCCCACCTGCGGTTGCTAGCTACAATCATGGAAAAATAACTTTCTTATTAGTCACTATATAACGTTCGCTAAAGCGTCATGGTGGGAAATTATTAGTTAAACAACGTTGATCATGTGGGCTCATGGTAATACATTACAAACACCTTAGAGATCACTACGATTAGGGATGCCATAGAGTGTAGATAAAATACATTAGGGTCGTTAAATATCCTACAAAGATAGAAAATAGGATTTATAAAATATCCTAAAATATAATAAGATAGGAGCATTAGATATACTAAAATGATATTAAGCGAAGTTGATAAAATACTTTAGGAAATGTTTTTCTAAAAAAAAGGATTCTTAAATTAATACAACCAAATAAAGTCGAAAACTATAAGAACCTGTGCACTCACCAACATGATGTTGATGTTTTCAGAATGATATGTATTCTCAGGGAGATAAGTGTGGATGATATTTGTGTCGAGAATGAAGAGGTCTTCGAGGAAGCTTGTTGGAGTTTAGTTCCATCCGTTTATCATTTCTAGTGATGTTTAGGTTATGTGCTTAACATTTAAACAATATAAGGCCAAAATAATTTATAATAAATAAAAGTATCGTTTGTAATATATTTTTGGGTTATATTCTATATATATTTCTATGCCTTCATCCAATTTCCCCACGTTTGCTGTCGGTCGTGGGTGTGACAGACTGCTATCTGAGCTACATGTTATAGCAAACTAATAATTCCTTAGGAACTATGACTATAACTTAGGAGATAAAGCTCTGAATTAGTTAAACCTACTAAAAGTAATTTTATTAATTACTGTACGAATAGACTACTTACGTGTAAGGTGCCAAGGCTGGAAAAATTGTTGTTTGGGTTGCTGGATTTTAGAACGGCTATATGCTAAAATGGTCTTACCTTCCGACTTTTCCTACCTGGCCGATCCTTTCTTAGTGGTCTTGAAGTGTACAAACATAGAATTAATAAAATACCCTAATCAAACACTAATCAATGAGAGAGTTATATAAACTCTTATGAATACAAACTTATATTATAAAAAATTATCCATTCAAATCACAACTTAAGATTTTAGGTCAAAAATAAGTCCTAGGGTTAGTTTAGTATTGTGGTTATACCACAATTAGACCTAGAACGTGCAACTAAGTTTTATTATGGTCCGACCGTGCACTACGTATCCTTATATGACTAGAGGATCCTCGATACAATAGAATAGATCGACTTCCTAAAGAGTAGATCCTTAGATCAAGACCTAGTGTAAGAGGATCGTACAACTCGAGGATATCTGAAATAGAGACACACATACGACATACCTCCCATATAGAAATTTACCTAAGATATGGTACCATCTACTTTATATATATATATATATATATATATATATATATATATATAAATATATATATATATATATATAGAGAGAGAGAGAGACACACAATAATAGGAAATTATATGGGACTGGGTGTCACATCTTTATCAAGAAGAAGATCAAGTGGTGCCACACACACCCAACATAGAGAGCAATTACATTACGATGATGCCCCTACCGCCTACCCCAGTATAAGCTGACGTGAGCCATTTGAAGATGTGGAAGAACTCAGTAAGGATAAGGAGCAACCTAGCATTGAGATTTTTAGAATACCTGCAGGCACTTCACCCTACCCAAAGGCATCATCCCACCAGGATTGTGAAGAGACTTAGGAGGAGGACCCTACTGAGTCAAGGTCATCCCCACAGATTGTTTCCACACTTCCCCATCCTTTCTTAGTATTCAGACTCTAGGATAAATAATTATCACTACCCCAAGAAAATCCATTCCCGTCCCATACCGGAATAGGTCAACCTTACCACCATCATCCCGAATCCATCAAAGAAACCTTGAACCACCCACACATAGACTCCATAGGTAGACGAGTGGATCATGGAGAATACTATTGGGTTTTATGAGATCGGAGAGTCATCCTAGGAACTGAGGCATGATTCCATCCCAGAGGATCCTAACAAGAGAGCAACCCCAGTGTTAGTCCCCCATGTATCACGCACAAAGACCGTATGCATACCGTGGAGGAGGATCATGACTCACTGAGGAGGACGATAAGTCATTAGCCAATAGAGGCTAAGACTAAGAGCAGGGGAAAGATATAAACGAAATGATGATCCTCCACACAGATGATTTTATGGAGGGTACCCATTCTATAGTACAATATCATCAGATTGTGATCGAGAATTGAGACATCCCCATTTTCACGGCCAGAAAAGACCGTTTTTTTGTTTATGCTTTATAAAAATCAGAGTACTTCTTTTAATAAAAATGTTGCGGAATTTGTTCCCAAAAAAACATGATAAATACGTTTTTAAAACATTTTCGAAGAAACGTATTTTGTTCATTTTAAAACATTTGGGATGTCATCGTTAATACAGAAACATAAGCATAAACAGAACTTACATTTATTTACACTAGTGATCTACATCTCTTTAAATCTCTCAGTGTAATGTGACTTCATATCAACACCTGTGATATAAATAAACTGAGTGGGTCAGGTTGGGAAACCTGGTGAGTACATAGGGTTTTCAACCCACAATAATATAATTATTATTTTCAAACAATCAAACAATCAACCCAATTACCCATCCCTATTATCTGCTTTATTCTTAAGGATCTACCCTAAGAATCAATTATTCCTCGTTCATACATTCCTAAGGATCATCCTAAGGAATCGGCACGAAGTCCATCGTCACCGGGGTTTAGGCACTAAGTCTGCATAGTCGCCAAAATTTATACAATAGGCACTAAGTTTGCATAGTCGCCAAGGTTTTGGCACCAAGTCTGCATGATCGCCAGGGTCTAGGTATCAAGTCTGCATGATAACCAAGGTTTAGAGTACACCGGGTGAACACATCGTTCACAACACCAACAGGTTGCGAGCCTGATAGTGTTCCACTGGACTATCTAGGATAGTCCGTGGTTGTCATCCATACTCTGCTGAATGATGGGGACATCGTTTGGGAAAAAGGCTTCTCACATCGTACACTTCTCACCCACACCTTATAGTCTATATCACCTCTCAACTCATCATCCAACTCATATTTCATCTATTATATCTACCCATGTTTTACCCCAACATTTTTGTAGATATAAAATACATATATAGTTTAAATCATTTAAAACATGTATAAAATCTTTCACTCAGCATAGACAGCAAGTATTCAGACAATATGCACACATAGCACATAATTTATATTAAAATACTTCATATCTATGTGTAAGATGAAAGGGACTATGCACTCACCTGAGAAGGTGGTGACTCGGTACTCGGACAGCGCTTCGTTTACTTTAAAATAATTTCCTTTGACGAAACTTTCAAGGGGATTTTAGCTAGGAGTCGGGCTCTGCAGGGGCAGAACTTCGTCGTTGAATCTTTCTAAGAAAGATTCGTGCAACGCTTCAGCGCTCACCTTACTATACTAAAACTACAGAAAGAGAAGTCGAATCACGAGGGACCGAAATGCTCGGGGGATAAGGAGAGAAAGACTCTTGAATCAAGAGAATGGTGCAAGAAATATGAGAGCCCAAGGCTCTTATTTATACTAATTGAATTTTCAAAAACTACCCTCCATAATTACTTAAGGACCTTTTAGTTATATAAACAACTAAACACCCCTCTATAATACTATTTTAAATGGATTTAATGATATTTGTACTAAACTAATGTCGAAAGAACTCAACATTAGTCTTATAATGACCGCATCGTCGATACCTTTCTAATAATATATACATATGTATATATATGTGTACGTATACATGATTTATACTTTATTTTAATACGTAAATATGATATTATAATTTGTAACTCGTTCATACGAACTCCGTTTTTGACGTTCTTTATATCCACGCGTAGGTGGAGACGTACTCTACAACTTTCGTTTAGACTCCATCGGCTAATTTTGACTTTATTTTTAACAGGCCGGGACAGGATTGGTCCGTTAAAATCTCATAACTTCTTTATCCGATGTCCATTTTCGTCTGTATTTTTATCGTTACGCTACTAATAACGAGATATTCGATTCTTTTTTAGGTTGTGTCGGCTAAAAATCAATCGATCTAAAATTCGAATTTCGGGTTGTACACCGCTAATCCGAAACTTCGAAAAATCATAACTTCTTCATACGAAGTCCGATTTGGGCGTTCTTTTTATCGATGTTCTTAGTTTAACATATTCTATGACTTTCGTTTAGAGCGCTAAGGGTAAATCTCTCTCTATCATAAATTTACTATTTACGCTTCCCGGCGCCGTGTAGGTTCCGACGCGAAACTTCGATGGGTCATAACTTCTTCGTTATAACTCGGATTTCAGCATTCTTTAGATGTACGGAAACCTTGTGACATATTCTACAACTTGGTTAAGATTATTGATTCTAAATAATCTTTTTTTCGAAAAGTCGTTTTCGACCCTCTATTGCCTCTAAATTGACTAGCCCGGATCTGCGGGCGTTACAATTATCTCCCCCTTAGGATGATTACGTCCCGGAATCATCAAAGAAACATGGCTCGTATAATGACTCCATACATCATCTCTTCATCCTAGTTAATAATTATAACTTCTATATTTCTTCAAGTCTATCTCTTAGACTCATTGACTGTAAGCAGTACTCGATCGTGCACCTGCTCTCTACCTCAGGCTAGACTTCAAATTATGACCTATCATCATGTGATGCACATTTAGACTTAGGTCTGTTAGAGTTAAATTCTAAAATAGACTATGCCTTCCTTCATGTTCTAATGTGATATAATCACACTTTAACATGTAGCGTTTCTGGCTACCAACTTATTTAACAACGGACGCGATACTTCTATTAATGGTTTTGATTTCAATTGTTTGGTTTAAGTCGGACGCTACATCGAACTTGGTTCCCTGAACCACGCAACATACTCATCGTAGTCAGACTCAATTCGGTATGACCACTACGGTCGGAAATCAACAATCTTTTTAGTCATTATCGAAACGATGGTAATGACATACTTGAAAAAAAACAGAATCAGTTACTAGCTTCTTAGTAACCTTGTGACTTTCCCTGATCCAAGTGTGAGTCCTGTGCTTCCGGTAGTATAGGCCTCTACTACCATTCACACCTACTCATACTCGTCCCAAGTATTGTCCCGCAGTTTCCCAAGTCACCATACAAGAAAATCACATAACATTTTAACACATCAGATAACAGAACGAAGGTTTTATTATTTCTTGAAACTATTACATAGGTGTCCAAGTTCACCCTAGACTATGCCTCTAATAGGCTACATCATATGACACTATGGCTACTGCATAACTTGATCTTCAGATATGAAGTCCTCATCATTGATTCCTTGCACGGTTTTCTGCTTCGTCGAGGATCATGTGGAATGCCCTTGGCCTCGGTGGCGTTTCTGGTCTTGCTGCCTTATTTTTCCCCGGGCAGTCCCTGGAAATATGCCCTTCCTTGTTACATCCATAACACACCTTCTTGTTGGCTGCACACTTGCTGGCGTAATGCCCTGTCTTTCCACATTTGTAGCAAGTCACCTCCTCGCTACATTTCCCAAAGTGCTTCTTTTTACACTTCTCGCACCACTTGGTTTCACCTCCTCCTCCTTCTTCAATCTTTGAGAATTTCTTTTCCTTGTTGGATTTTGATGATCCTTCATGTTTCCTTTTCTCGCCAACTTCAGCTCTCTCCAGACCTTTTTCCCTAATCTGGGTCTCAACATTCCTGGCTGCCCGGATGGCTCCTTTCAAAGTGGTTGCTTGCTTGACCATTGGTCCAAATTCTGCTGGTAATCCATGGGCAAACTTATTGACCTTGGAGAGCTCAGTTGGAACTAGAGTACACCGGGTGAACACATCGCCAGGGTCTAGGTATCAAGTCTGCATGATCACCAAGGTTTAGAGTACACCGGGTGAACACATCGTTCACAACACCTACAGGTTGCGAGCCTGATAGTGTTCCACTAGACTATCTAGGATAGTCCGTGGTTGTCATCAATACTCTGCTGAATGACGGGGACATCGTTTGGGAAAAAGGCTTCTTACATCGTACACCTCTCAGCCACACCTTATAGTCTATATCACCTCTCAACTCATCATCCAACTCATATTTCATCTATTATATCTACCCATGTTTTACCCCAACATTTTCGTAGATATAACATACATATATAGTTTAAATCATTTAAAACATGTATAAAATCTTTCACTCAGCATAGACAGCGAGTATTCAGACAATATGCACACATAGCACGTAATTTATATTAAAATACTTCATATCTATGTGTAAGATGAAAGGGACTATGCACTCACCTGAGAAGGTGGTGACTCGGTACTCGGACAGCGCTTCGTTTACTTTAAAATAATTTCCTTTGACGAAACTTTCAAGGGGATTTTAGCTAGGAGTCACGCTCTGCAGGGGCAGAATTTCGTCGTTGAATCTTTCTAAGAAAGATTCGTGCAGCGCTTCAGCGCTCACCTTACTATACTAAAACTACAAAAAGAGAAGTCGAATCACGAGGGACCGAAATGCTCGGGGGATAAGGAGAGAAAGACTCTTGAATCAAGAGAATGGTGCAAGAAATATGAGAGCCCAAGGCTCTTATTTATACTAATTGAATTTTCAAAAACTACCCTCCATAATTACTTAATGACCTTTTAGTTATATAAACAATTAAACACCCCTCTATAAAACTATTTTAAATGGATTTAATGATATTTGTACTAAACTAATGTCGAAAGAACTCAACATTAGTCTTATAATGACCGCATCGACGATACCTTTCTAATGATATATACATATGTATATATATGTGTACGTATACATGATTTATACTTTATTTTAATACGTAAATATGATATTATAATTTGTAAGTCGTTCATACGAACCCCGTTTTTGACGTTCTTTATATCCACGCGTAGGTGGAGACGTACTCTACAACTTTCGTTTAGACTCCGTCGGCTAATTTTGACTTTATTTTTAAAGTTATATTTTTAACAGGCCGGGACAGGATTGGTCCGTTAAACTCTCATAACTTCTTTATCCGATGTCCATCTTCGTTTGTATTTTTATCGTTACGCTACTAATAACGAGATCTTCGATTCTTGTTTAGGTTGTGTCGGCTAAAAATCAATCGATCTAAAATTCGAATTTCGAGTTGTACACCACTAATCCGAAACTTCGAAAAATCATAACTTCTTCATACGAAGTCAGATTTGGGCGTTCCTTTGATCGATGTTCTTAGTTTAACATATTCTACGACTTTCGTTTAGAGCGCTAAGGCTAAATCTCTCTCTATCATAAATTTACTATTTACGCTTCCCGGCGCCGTGCCGGTTCCGACGCGAAACTTCGACGGGTCATAACTTCTTCGTTGTAACTCGGATTTCAGCGTTCTTTATATGTACGGAAACCTTGTGACATATTCTACAACTTGGTTAAGATTATTTATTCTAAATAATCTTTTTGTCGAAAAGTCATTTTTGACCCATATTGCCTCTAAATTGACTAGCCCGGATCTGCGGGCGTTACAAGAATCTAGAGCAACTGGTGAGGGAGAAGGAATTGAGATTCACTACTAGAAAAATATGTTGGGTTTTATACAAACAATCCTATGTGTGCATGCAACCCTAGAATTGTATATATGTTTTCACTATTAGATACACAACATTATGAACTCATAAAGAAACCCAAATGTGGCCTACAATTTTTTAAATTCATGTAGAAGGTTAGAACATATACCTCTTATTGTTATACTGTAATAACAACTTAAATCTTCAATCCCTAAGTCTTGAAAGCAAGCACCACAAGTGTAGTGCCTCTAATGGCTCACAAACACTAAGAGCAATTGGAAAGATAATAAAGAGAGAGAAGAGGTATAGAATTTTGTCCCTAGGAACCCTTGGGAAGTCATGGACGAATCATGAGCCTTAGGGGTCTTTATATAGGTGTATAGATTAGGGTTTCAGTCCTTATCCTTATCTAGTTGCTTGCCCACCAAGTAACAATAAGATAAGCCTTGAAAGCCCATATCTTTGGACGATTTCAGGGATACATATCTTTTAGATTTCGTCCACCCATATTCTAGGATAATCCTTACCCTATTTTGAAACTATCATATAATTACAATTCAGCCCCTCTAGTTTAATTAATTACACTTGATCACAAAATTAATTCCTAATTAATTATTGACCAATATTAATTAAAAAAAAATATGATTTCTCCTTTAATATATTATTTTTATAACATATTAATAAATCATAATAACCTCTTTCTCTATTATTTCTCCAGTCAAGTTGCTTTGGTGAAGGCAACCCAAAATGACCATGCACAATCGGGTCAAGTATTTACCAAATACGGTTACTGGCTTAGACACTAATCCAACAGTCTCCCACTTGGATAAGTCTAGTAACTACAAATGTAAGTACACCTCGATTTGGAATCGTAGCTCTCAAAGACGTTGTCAAACTCTGATCTTATCAGTAACCTGTCCTTCAGATAAGGGATCATATATTCCTCCATTCTAGATATCGTTTAGACACGAGACATGGATTGAAATTATTCTCTCAGTCTATGTGTTGTTTCTCGATTTTCGATTTACGACGAACGACTAATTGAACAAATCAAATTAGCCCTATCCCATCCGAGCATTTATGTTTGTCATCACTAAATCATCGAGGGGCCCACAGATATCGCTTTTATCCCACTTTGGGTAAAAGGAATGGATAAACTTTGACTCAATGTTTGCTTGCACTCACTCACCAAATCACACACGACAATAAGTTTTATAACACCGAGTTACCGGTGCGTTTACATATTATCAATGTGCAATCGATTCGCAAGATACAACTCACACATCTCGGTTTCAAGAATACAAGATATTATCGTCTCACCAATCGCTAGTGATAAAATCCATGAAGCGATCCAAGTGAACATGGGTTTAATCCAATGCTCAAAATAATATTCATAAGCACTCATAAACATTGTAGCAAACCTTTGCTATGTATAATACTCTTTTAGACAATCCACACACCAATTCACGATAGTCTTCATTCATATCTACTTCCAACATATGAACGACTGTGGCCCGTTCGAATAATTTGACTGTTCTAAACCAATTAAATTATTCAGGAAGTCAAAACATGCAAAGTGAAACACAAGAATAATACTAATCCAATATAGCCTCAAACCTTTGAGCATAAATAAAACACCTTTTATTTATCACCATATTGATTACTCATTATTTTTCATTTCGGGTAATCCACTTCTTACTTGAATTATTACACTTGTCCCATGCTCCTAGCATGCACACAATGTTTACCTATGGTTCTTTCTTTGTGAAATAGATCAACTTGAACACATTTCCAATCATTCTCATTTCACAACTCCAAATCCTTTTCCATAAGTGAAAGAATATCAAATTCTTGCTACTTATAGAATATGCTAGATTCTAACATTTTATGCAACGATCTTTTCGTAATGTCACTGCACCAAAGTCACAAAGACTATTGCCAATGATATTACAAAGTCCTCTATCGGAGATTGTTAGAAGATAATTCCTTAGATATGATGTCTCTCACTCAAATTACATTTCTTTGAACATCCTTTTGCATAAATGTTTCTAATCTAGACATAGACTTTCAATATTCAATTCCCAATATGAACATGTTTACATATTTTCCATATGACAACTTATTCTTAATAGAATCTTATCTATTCATAATAATGTCGATATGGTCCATCCGATATGGAAACATTTCCATATTTTCCATATGACAGCTCATTCTTAATATAATCTTTTCTATTCATAATAATGTCGATATGGTCCATCCAATACCATGCTTCCAACTACTCACAAGTAACCAATCCTCGTCGAACTTTGGATTATCATTTGATAGTTGTTTAATTATTTTAGTCAAAACCGATTCTAGTCCCTTTTCCCTCTAAATGCGCTAGACATTTGGAAAATTTTAGAATGGTCAATTATTGAAGCATTTGCAATCGACACTATACCCGAAGCGTATGGGACACGATGCATAATGTTTTATTTGCTATGTTCTCAAAATTCGAATTGTGAAGAGGAATGCCGTAATCATAATCGAAATTTTAAGAACACACTATGTACCGTTGACTAAATTTATTAACATTTCTCAACCTAAGCCTTTAGATTTGAAATGAAGCAAATATTCTCTCCCTTAATTATAGCAAAACAATTTTACAACCCTTACGACTTTGCAAGGTATAACTCTTGTTTTCTATAATTAATATTGCCAACTTGCAATGCGTGCCTTAATAATCATACAATCATAACATTTATGCTCCCACTATCATGATGATTATTATAAAACATAACACTTATGCTCCCACTAGCTTCGACATGTGTTCATAAACATCTTAACTTTTAGAAAAAAACAGTACCTATTGAATTTCTTAAGTCCATGTTTCTAATACTTAATGCTTTGATAATCTTTTATCAAGGCCTCTTAAACTTATACACCTTTTCCTTAGATAGCTCATATGTGTGTCTAAACAATTAAGAATAGTTGTCAAACCTCACAATTCAAATTATGGAAAGGGATACCGTAACCATAATCGAATTCGAGAATGCAATTTTACAATCACTATCTTCTTAAAATCTTTCTTAGTGAAAGCATTTCCTCACAATCATTTTCATGAAGGAGGAAATCTTATGACACTTAGATTTAAACGGTGTATGTGTTCCTATCCATGTGAATTTGTTAAAACCAAAGTTTACGACAAATTCAAACTCATATGGACCGAACTTTCTTAATCTTGATTGCTTGCCTTATGGTAGCACAGCTGCCCACCACGTCTTCCAAGTAGTTAAGCAGCTCACCTTTTCCTATCAATGTACCTTTCATTGATCAAGGTCCCTTGCCTTTTATGCATTCAAAATGAGAACTCATAGAACTCACATGCATAATTAACTCAATTGGAAAACAGTATAGAAACAAAATAATGTCAACACGATAGGTTGTAAACCTGAACTCATGTGCTAGTGATGATCGATAAGGTTTATTTGATTTGTTCTTGAAACCTTTCAAGACCATTAAGACTCCCACCGACTCCTTGACATATAAGATTCTCTTGTCAATAAACATTTCTTGACAAACAAATATTCAAGAGTTAGTGTAGTTTTTATAAAAACACTTCATAAATTGGTCCTAGTTGGTCTTTGTCTTATCCAAGACATCACAAATTTCCACATTTGATGAACGTGATAAACCTTTTAATACTTGTCACTCATTGTCACAATCTTAACTCTAAGACTTGTTTTGGAACGAAGTATGATTGACTTCTTGATTTAACCATTTCTTCAATTCTTGATTCCTCTTCTTAAACATACAATTGTACTAAGACTCACTTATGGGATCATTTGAGACATGGTTCTTAATCATTAAGACCTATCATAAAACATAAAAGGTACTCTCCCTTCTTCTTAGAATGGAGATCCTTTTATCTTTCTGCCTACTTGATTCTTCTTATTTGTCCTGCCATTGATTTAAACCTTTTTAATCAATTCCGAATTAGACTTAATCTTATCATATTATCATGACAAATATCTTTGTTACTCTTATGGTGGACAACACTCAACTTTGTGTGCTCGATCTCCTAGTCCTTCACTTGACACTTTGTCAACGAATTAGTCTAATTTCCAAATATGAAATTTTTCATTCATCATGCAACCAAGTTGCATGATTCCAAATTTCTGTCTAACTGAAATTTGGGCGATGAGAAACTCTCCCTATTTGGTAAATTCTCGACATTTCCATAAATAAGAATCATATCCATTCGTTGTAGAAATATGTAAACATCAATTTTCATAACGATTTCATTGCAAGGAAATAAACAAATAAATAAATAAGTTAAACAAAATTTATTTTATTTATAAAAGCAGCGGAAAACATTTGTCCTTACAATGCAAAATCCATTGAAAACTATGTAGTCAAATATTCCTAGCAATTCTATCATAAATATATAAGCTCAAAATCTAATATTCAAGTCCATGCGATTGAGATCCATTTCTTTGTGATTAGACTCATCTTGCTCTTTCATCAAGCTTCCTTTCTTTTCACCGATCTTGCAAAACATTCAAATGCAATCTTATCACATCATGTATTAAGAATCAACAAATATGAACTTAATGGAGTTAGATAGTGGATTTTTACCTGAAGCACAACTATACTCTTTGACTCTCCCATCTTATGAATCTTCAGGCTCTTGGGGCAGACTTCTATGCAACACCCTTTCTCTTGGTAGCAAACGCAGGTCGCTTCTCTTAGAACGTCCTCGGAAGCATGGTCGGTTGAATTTCCCAACAAATACGCTCCATTGCTTCGCCAAATCATTTTTTATTTAACAGCAATGAGCATGTAAGTTAGGTCAATGAGGTTTTTGTCATGATCCATCATATAATACTTTCTTTTGAACTCATTATATGATTCAGGGAGTGACTGCAGAACCCAGTTCACAGCCAACTCATTGGGAAATGACACACCCAACATAATCAACCTGTCGATGTGTGATTTCATTCCTAGAATGTGGGCACATACGGATTTGCCATCTTCGTGTTTCATTTCCAATAGGGCCTTAGTGATATTGAACCTTTCAAATCTTCGATCTTGTGCATTAGGGAGAAAAATTAAAGGAGGTGGAGGAAGTGAATAATGATTTCTTGTTCCTCGATCGAATCGTGGAATACCATCTTCATGTGGAATGCTTGTTCCACGGGATTTGGGAAGACCATAGTTGTCGAACTTTGACATCTACAAAACGGGAGAAACAAATTCAAGTTAGTAGATTGATTGAGTCCTTAGTAAATCACCCAAATGAAATACTAAGGCTAGGACCCAACACAATACGCCACAACCTAGAAAAAGGATGCCGTAATCTAGTTGCAGAATATTTGAAGGTAAGTGAATGACGATTCACTAATTTTCCACCATGAAAAACGAAAAAGAAACTTAAGTTTTAAATTTATGAAAACTCCTAGATTCCTTTGAGATTCATTGAACTTTCAATGGCATGTTTAAATCTCGATATGCCCCTCTTGTTTGTGACTGGGATGTCGAGGATCACAAAGAGGGTGTGAATAACCATGCAAACTTACATGGTGCCCTCACATGTTACAATCATCTATTCGATGTGCCGGTAAACCACACACGCTCCACCGAACTATGACAAACATTGAATCACCCTTTGTTACCTTCGCTTAGAACCATTTAGTGTGCCTGTAAACCACACACGCTCCACTAACGTCTTCCTAAGGGTACAAAGTGTAATTCCATGGAATTGCATCAATTCACTATTGCCTAAGTAACTAAGATTGGGAATTTGTAAAACATTTAGTTACTTTTGTATTTCATTATACTTATAATGGAAGGTTTTTGTCCTATCCTACCCGTTCGTCTAACGACCCTCCACTAGTCAAGAGTGCGGTAGGTAAGAGTGGATACCCATTCAATCGCCATTTTATAGGCAATTTCCTTAAACAACCCTTATAGACCAGCTTCGTGAATGAGGCCTACTAACAGTAAGACTGACTTTACTTATACATATATATATATATATATATATATATATATATATATGTATAATGTTAGACTTTTAATGTTATATATAGTATAGGGTGTGTTTTACACTTCAAAAGTACTAGGTGGTCAAATATAACAATTATACTTTTAATTGTAAACCAAAACTTTTATGGATTTATTAAACTTCTTTCAATTATACACCTTAATTAATTAATAAACCATAAGGGTGTGATTTGAACTTTTTCAAAACAATACTAGGGTTTTAGAATTTAACATTCCTAAATTAAACTTTTAAACATCTTTTAAATTCCAAAACTTGAGGGCAAGTTTTGAAACATTTCAAAACATTAGGGTTTAGAATTTAAATATTCATCAAAATTAAACTTTTAATCAAAATTTAAATTCTAAAGCTTGAGGGAAAGTTTTGAAACTTTTCAAAACAATTTAGTTTTAATTTCTCTTAAAACAATTTCGAATTTATGACATGTAAATTAAAATTTTAAATATTAAAACTCTTGATTTTATAATTATCTTGAATTAGACTATTAATTTAATTATTAAATCATAAGGGATTATCTAAATCATTAGGATAATTACCATTTATACATTTAAGATATCCTAATCCCATAAGTATCTCTCTAGATTTCGAAATTATGGTTAGGATAATGCAAAATCTATAATTACCATATATAACAATTATAAGATAATTACAAGATATGAGATAATCCAAATCCCTAAAACTTAGGATCTTATCTTGGGGAGGAGGCTAATTTCGAAAATCAAGGGATTAAGACAAACCCTAGATTTCTAAATTTAAGGGTTTAAGGAAAGGATTTGAAGATCTTATTCAAACTCTTGCAAATTAGGGTTTGCAAACCCTAATCACGAAAAAACTTAGCCTCCTAGTGTTTATTGGCAATAAACCCTAATATGTCAAGTTCATACAATTGAATAAACTAATTGAAAACAAGTTAACCAAAGGCTCTGATACCACTAATGGGTTTTATACAAACAATCCTATGTGTGCATGCAACCCTAGAACTGGATCTATGTTTTCACTATTAGATACACAATATTATGAACTCATAAAGAAACCCTAATGTTTTCGAAATTCATGTAGAAGTTTAGAACATATACCTCTTGTTGTTATATTGTAATAACAACTTAAATTTTCAAACCCTAAGTCTTGAAATCAAGCACCACAAGTGTAGTGCCTCTAATGGATCACAAACACCAAGAGCAAATGGAGAGGTAATAGAGAGAGAGAGAGAGAGAGAGAGAGAGAGAAGAGGTATAAAATTTCGTCCCTAGAAAGCCTTTGGAAGGCATGGACGAATTCATGAGCCTTAGGGGTCTTTATATAGGTGTATAGATTAGGGTTTCAGTCTTTATCCTTATCTAGTTGCTTGCCCACCAAGTAACAATAAGATAAGCCTTGAAAGCCCATATCTTTGGACGATTTTAAGGATATATATCCTTTAGATTTTTTCCACCCATATTCTAGGATAATCCTTACCCTATTTTGCAACTATCATATATTTACAATTCAGCCCCTCTAGTTTAATTAATTACACTTGATCACAAAATTAATTCCTAATTAATTATTGACCAATATTAATTAAACAAATATGATTTCTCCTTTAATATATTATTCTTATAACATATTAATAAATCATAATAACCTCTTTCTCTATTATTTCTCCAGTCAAGTTGCTTTGGTGAAGGCAACCCAAAAGGACCATGCACAATCGGGTCAAGTATTTACCAAATATGGTTACTGGCTTAGACACTAATCCAAAAAAATACACTTTAATGACACACATTTTGTGTCATAAAAGGTTACACATGACACGAAAATGCGTGTCAAGGAAAGCCCTGTCATAAAGGAAGACGATACGCATTTGCATGTTGTAGCCTTACGACGCATATTTACGATGTGCATTTATGACACTCAATGCATGAGAAGGAAGGCGCACATTTACGACTTGCATTTTGTTTCATTTGATGTGACTTATGAGTATTGGTTTGGCTTGCGGAAGTAAAGAACACACAATGAACATGGTGATTTCGGTGTTTAAGAGATGCATTAGATTATGTATGGTGTTACAAAAAGGGATCTAGATCTAAATCTAAATAAATAACATACACTTACACACTCAATTTTACATCTCTCAAGCACAACTCTACATGTGGAATAAACCCACCTTATATAGAGGTATCTGTCTCTCACTCTCAATCTTATAAGTCACAAGGCTATGCACCACTTGCAAGTGGGTCTACAAAAGTCAACCTATTTACAAGGTTATACATGGATAAATTTGTACCCCAACATTCTCTCCATCAAAGTTAGGAATGGATGACCCACTTCAAATATTCCAAAATCAAGCAACTACCCCAAAAATCTTCAATAAGTCCAAACCCATCATGAACTGAAATCACTTCTGAATCTCCGATCGAATCATTTCATAAACTTCAAATACTCGAGGTTATTTCAATCTTCAAGTCCTAGTAATATGAAAAATTCAACTTTTGAATTTCCATTTAAATTCTCCCCCTTTTTATTATTGAAATTTGATTATAAAACTATCAAGGAAAGAGAACCTGCTCTATTCAAAAAATTTCATGTAAAAACTCCCCTTTAACATGTGGCATAAACATTGTGCTTCAATCCGGAAAATCCAAAAAAATCTTCAATTTTTAGCTTTGTTCATGGACCACCTTTGACAAAAAATTTCAAATTTGGGTAGAAATTGTCAATTTCGAAATTCTACAGTGACCTGGTGCGCCCAAAACAGCCAAAAATGCAAAATTCTCCCGCATTTGCAAAACTGGGTAAAAAATGTCAATTCGCATTAACTGCAGGGGTCTGAAATGCATATTCTTCAATTTCTCAGCAAAATCAGTCCATTTTCGAAATTGACTATGAACAGCCAAAATTTGAAACTTCAGGGACTGCTTTCAAAATTTCTGCCTTTTGTCCTCCAAACTTTTGAAAATCACCCCAAATGTCGAATTTGGGTAAAAACTGCCAAAGATTCAAAAGTGTATCTACAACTTTTGAAATTAAAGAACACACAATGGACATTGTGATTTCCGTGTTTAAGAGATGCATTTGATTATGTATGGTGTTACAAAAAGTGATCTAGATCTACATCTACATAAATAACACACACACAAACACACTCAATTTTACATCTCTCAAGTGCACCTCTAAATGTGGAATAAACCCACCTTATATAGAGGTGTATACACGTCTCTCTCTCTCTCTCTCTCTCTCTCTCTCTCGCTCTCTCTCTCTCACACTATCTATCTCATAAGTCACAAGGTTAATGCACCACTTGCAAGTGAGTCTTCAAAAGTCAACCGATTTACAAAGTCATACATGGATAACTTTGTACCCCAACATCATTAAAGCTCATGTAATAAAGAAAGATGACACACATTTTTACGTGTCATAAAGTTTGAATGTTTTATATATATATATATATATATATATATATATATATATATATATATATATATATATATATATATATGTATATATTTGTAAATTTACTAATTTTCACATTACATCACACATTTAATGACTCATAATATAAAATAAAATTTCACACAAAAAAATAAAATAAGTTGCACAAATTATAATATGTCATAGAAATAATCATTCAAATGTTAAACAAAAATAATACAGTGTTACTACGCGTTATACATTCCTATAAAACTAACAACTCTTGGTGACCTTGATCTGGATCGAAGTTGACTTGGATCGATGGCGGCGATTGGATTTTAGATACACATGACATGATTGCTAACCTAAGACCTTGTGCAAGAAGTGCATCCCATGCCCTATTTCTAGCAACCACCACAAGTTTTAGTGTCTCAAGGGCTAGTCTACTTCCTCCTTGCCATCCAATAACTTTCATTAACAATGGAACCACATGTAATTTATTAAAGAAACAAGGTCAAAACTGAAAACTAAGTATGCCCATGCTCCTTTTTTCCCTTTAATATAGGTAAATAATGATGTCCATCTAGATAAAGCTTGTCCCTTTTCTAGACTGTAAGAGGATTTTGCTTGAGTCATTAAGTCCATTAATCCATAATGAAACAGATACTAACAGTTTTAATGAAGTACATGACCAAAATCAAAATAACCATAAAATATAAATAAATAAATAAGAGAGAGAACTGAGATGTCCATTAAGCAAATGAATATTACCTTTTGTTAGAAAGATGAGTAGTACCGACCTATTGTTATTCCTAAACAGCCACCATCATGATTTGAATGTTCGAACCACCATCACTAAATTCTATAGTGTGGACAATATATAGTCTTTTGCGACACCCTTTAACTAACCACTAATTGATGATAGAAAACATTTAAGTTTAAATTAGGGTTTCAAAACATGATGAAAATAGGAAAAAAAGAACTTACTTTCTCGAATTTGAAAGTTGGGGATAGGAAGTAACTAGAATCATCAATTTCTCCAACATGTATGTCAACTAGACCCCTTGAATATGAGCCATACTTTCATGGAATATTTTTATATCAAATCAATAGAAGCTTTTTTATACCGAATCAATAAAAGACACGTGGGATTAAATTAAAAAGGATAAGAAAATGTGATGTAATTAAATGCACAAAATAAACGTAATTTAGGTTGTGTGTTACTTAATAGTAACTCAAGTTGTTATGGTGGTGATTTACATTAGCCAACATTGAAAGAACGCTTTCATTGGTTAAAATCACTCCTTTTGGCTCACCCGTAGTTGCACTAGTATACATGATTGTACAGATGTCACTTCTAGTCTTCAATGGCAGTTCAACTATGTATTCAACTTCCTTTGACTATTAATAAACCAACCGCATTAGTCATATGTATATATATATATATATATATGTATATATATATATATATATATATATTATAATAAAAACAAACAAACAAATTTAAACTATATAATCAGTTAAGAATATCAAATCTGCATACCAGATGTAAAGAAGTCTTCCCAAGAATAAATTTCCAAACCACATTTTTCAGCAAGTAACTTATGCTCATTCGTGATTGTGCTAAGGCTAAAAAGAGCTATAAAAAAGATACAACATATTAACTCACGAGAGGGGTATATATTTATTATGAGAAAAAAGGATAAAAAAAACTTACTTTTGAAGTACTTCTCAGTATCAGGAAACCATGGAAATATAAATCGTCCCCACCATGCTGCCTATGAGCACCAATGTGAAAGGAAATCTCTTAAACAATTTTTTTTAATTAAAAAAATAGGAAATGTTTTTACAAAGGTTGTGTTTGTGGTTTAGTGGCTTAGCAGTTTAGCAGTTTAGTAGTTTAGTAATTGGACCAACAAGATAGGATGTTCTAGATTCCCATATTAAACTTCAAGAAATATGTAAAACATAATGATGAGGGTGAGAAGGGAAATTAAGTCTTTTTCACAATCAGCTTCATTTATGTTTAACCTAAAAGAGAATACCTTTTCTTTTACTAATCCTTGTTCAACCATATTGTACCTGCAAATTGTAATTACAAGAAGACTATAAGTCACAACAAAAAGAGAGAAAAAGAGTTTATCCAAATTCAGATGAGTTATTACCTGACTGTGGTTAACCAGAATGTGAAAACAAACTTTTTTAAATTATGTAGTGGCCAAAAGAGTAACTGTCACACCCCCAAACAGAAACGGAAGAAACGTTTGAGGGCGGAGGACGTCATGTTTAGTATCACAACACATGCATCATAGTAATCAAAGTAACAAACCACCATTGTATTAATACTTAAAGTGTTTACAAAGTAGTGATTCATAAAAGATTGAATCCAAAAGTAAATAACAAAACAAGACATGAAGCTACTATGCTCCATCTTCTAAATCCCAGTGCAAGTACCTGTCTACTAGTTTCCTGAGAATACAAATTATTTTGAAAGAGTAGATCAACATTTAAGCTGGTGAGTTCATAAGTATTTTAGTGATGTAAAGTATGTTGTAAGTTCTTTTAATAAAAGTTTGTCTGTTCCTCCAGAAAATCCTATATTTCTGATATGATAAAAGATACGTAAAATTACTCTACAATCCTTTCTATGAGTACTAAATGGATACAAGTTATATACAACTTAGAGTAAATAGAGAATCAATTGTGTGAATCTTCCCTAAGCCCACAACCAACCAAGGAGCATGGATTGAGGCGGAAGTCACACATCCCATTGTTTGTTAGATCTTTACTGTACATAACCCTGATGGGTTCATTTGCTACTCACAGAGTTAACTGTAATAGTTCATTTATTTGATGAACACATTCTTTAAGAAAAACCCTTATTTCCTTTAGTAAAAATAGTAACCACAATAGTTCCTTCTATAATCACTTAGTTTATACTAACTATATATAATCTAATATCGAACGGATAGTTAATTGTGTGAATCTGTCCTAAGCCCACAACCAAACAAGGAACATGAAGTAAGGCGGAAAGAAAACATCCAACTGCCTATCGAATTTTAATTATATATAACCTTGATGTATAAACTAAGGTATTATAGAATTAACCACTAAAGGTTATTTAAGTTATACTTGGATTAATGAAATGAATTAAACCCTTTTACTGATAAGTTTCTGTTGGATTAATGTCTATGTCCATAACTATAATTGGTGAGACTTGACCCGACCCGACATGGTCCATTTGGGTTGCATGGCATCATGCATTTGGATAGAATATAATGAGAGAAATACCACTTAAGGTTTGCTAATATATTATAAGATTATTTAATTAGTATTGATAAAGAATTAATCTAGGATTAAATAAGTGATCAAAAGAAGACTAATTAAATATATGGGTTGATTGTGTAAATCATCCATACTTATATAGTGGGCTAATGCTCCATGGATTGTTAAGTTTTGCTAAAACCCATAAGATGCTCCACGGATGATCCATGGTGTATTTGTACCCATGGATCATGGAAATGAAAGTCCATGACAATTAGGGTTTACATGGTGTAAACCTAACTATGTAATGATCTTATTCTTGGAGAAACTCGGGCACTATGAGTGATAGGAAGGGCTGGACGATTTTCATGAAGTGTGAATTTGTCTCAAGTCATTCCATGTGTATTTGGTGTTGTGTGAACCATTTGAGGTGTCACACTTGGGGTACTAGGCACTCAAGCTTCATGAAGACAATCTACATCAGAGAGGTATGTAATTCTAACTTGATATATTTATTTGAATCAATGCTATTATTCTAGTTAGGATGAATACCTTGGAAAGATCATATATGCATGTATAATAGAGAAAACATAGATCCAAGCTATTTAGGGTTGCATGTACACTTAGGAGTGTTAGAATGCTCAAAACCCAACAGTGGTTTCAGAGCCTAGGCATGTTTTCAATTATACTTGATGCAAATTGCTGAAAAATGCTGAAAAAATCAATTTTTTGGCTTTCTGGGCACTGGATTTGCCGAGTCTACTGATGAACTCGCCGAGTCCACGAATAAAATCATCCTAGTCGTCGAGTAGGTTGATACACTCGAAGAGTAGGAGCCCCAGATAACATTTTTTCGAGTTTTTGAGCTAGAAATCAACTAGGAACATTACCTTAAGATGTTTTTGAACTTATAAACTTGTTTTTGATGTGGTAATGTTCATACTAATCCAATTTCAAAGATAATTGTCAATATATTCATGTTTTGTATTAGTTTAGTGATTAGGCTAATTACATGAAAAAGTTTGATTTGAATTATCTTGTTCTTATGAGTTGCTTAGATTAATAGAAAAGCTAATTGATTATGTGTTTTCAATCCATTTTAATCTAAGAGTTGGTTCTAAAATGTTTTTTTGTAACTTGTCCTCAAGTTATATGAAAAGTCACATTTAAGTTTCATAAAACTCATAAAAGTTGGCAATGGTTACAAAAAATGAAGAGTCTTGTCCTCAAGTTATGGAGGTTCAAGAGTCACTTCATTTAGTAATAAAATGTGTAACCTTAATTAATTCCATAACTTACAAAATAAAGGAAAAGTTACATTCTTTTATTAGTTTAAAGTCTTCCATAACTTGTCCTCAAGTTATGGAACTTGAAGAGTCTTTTAATTAAAACTACTTCAAAACATATAAGTTATGGAATTAATTAGTTTTGAATAGTTTCAAAACTTGCCCTCAAGTTTTGGAATTTGAAAAGTTTTTACTTATGAATACTTTAATTCCAAGTTAGCCTTTAGAATTTTAAAATTTAAAATTCAACCCTTATACTTTATAATATTATAAGTTAATAATATTTATATTTATGTATAAGAGTAAAGTCAGTCTTACCGTTAGTAGGCTTCATTCATGAAGCCGATCTATAAGGGGGGGGGGGGGGTATAAGGTTAGTACCTATAAAATGACAGTTTAATGGGTGTCCACTCTCAGCCACCGCTTCTTTGACTGGTGGAGGGTCGTTAGCCGAATGGGTAGGACAAGGACTATAATTCTCCCTTCACTAAAAGTATTAATGATAAATACTAAGTAACTAAACCTTTGATAAATACCCAATCTTAGTTACTTAAGAAAAAGTGAATAAGGTACTAATCCATCAAATTACACTTTGCACTTTCTTTAAGTTGGTTAGTGGAACGTGTGTGGTTAACCGGCACACTAACTCATATTTAACAAGGTAGGCAAAGGGTAACTTAATGTTTATCATAGTATCGATGGAGCGTGTGTGGTTAACCGGCACATCGATTGAGGGGTAAACACTTAAGGGTACCAAGTAATTTGTGTGGTTACTTCACACCTTGTTTTGTGATCCTCAGCATCCCAGTCACAAAACCGGAAGGGCACACTCGAGATTGAAACATGCCATTGAAAAGTTCAATGTATCTCAAAAGATCTAGGAGTTTCAAATCCAATTAAAACATAATAATACATTTCGTTTATCTTGGTGGAAATTAGTGAATCATCATTCACCTACCTTCAAATATTTTTTAGCTTGGATTAAGACATCGCTCTTCCAAGTTATAAAAGTATTGTGTTGGCTCCTAGCCTTAATATTTCATATTGGGTGTTATATCAAGGACTTTAAATCAACTATCTTGAATATCTCCCAAAAAGATGTCTGGTTTAGACATTTATGATCTTCCCAAATCTCTTGAAACAAGTTTTCCTAAATGAAGATGATGTCCCATGGAAATCATACTTCTTTCACCTCCTCCAATTATTCTCCCTAACCCACAAGTTCTTGAAAAGTTTAAGGTCACTCAAGCCCTATTGGCAAGTAAAGGTATATGTGTGGTCACATCTTGGAGATGTAGTCACATATTAACAAGCCGGGAGAGCTGGGTATCAAAGTCTTGAGAAAGTTGGTGGCTCAACTACTTTGTAAGACGCATAGTGAGTTCCTTTGGGACTCCTATGAAACAGACTATGGCAAGATCCTTAATGATCTTATCTATTTGCTAAGATCAACTTCCTAAAACTTGTGGACATTGACAATAATGACATTGGATATCAAGTAAAACTCTCTCTTCCCAATGGAAAGGGATCGGCTATAGTCAAGTCGGTTGACCAAATGGTAAAGAGAAAGGCTAAGTATGTGATAGTCCCATTTTCCATTACTAAAGCGTCGATATGTTAAATTGCCAAAGGAAGGGGCATTGGTTGCGAAGCTGCCAATTTACCTAAGGCTGTTAAAGTCAATAAGTCTGACTCTACTTCAGGTAAAGTCAACTATCTAACTCTACTAAGTTTCTACTCTAAGATTCTTGATACATGATGTGACTGGCTCACATGGTGATGTTTTTAGAATCAAAGAAAAGTGAAGAAACTTAAAGAAAGAATATGTTGAATCTGATCACGTATACGGATTTTTATCGCATAGTTTCAAGATCGGATTCTTGAGCTACTTCTTAGGAGTTATGAGATATTGCTTAGGAATATATAACAACAAGTTTTCATATGGATTGTAAGGATAAGTTTTTCCGGAATGTTTTTAAAAAAATAAAAGGAAATTTTTGATTTTATTTGTTTTATGTATCCTTACAATGGCGTTTGTGAAAAAAAAATGTTGTTATATGATTCCATTAATAGCAAGAGTGGAGATATAAAAGTGATTCTTTCATTTGTGGTACTGTCTAAATTTACCAAATAAGGAAAGATCCTCATCACCCAAGTTTCAATTGGACCGGAACTTGGAATCATGCAAGTTGTATAGCATAATGAATGAGAACTTTTATCTTTGGAAAATTAAGACTGGTTCCTTGTTCACATGTATATGTGAGTCAAGTGAAGGACTAAGGGATTGATTACACATTCTTGTGAACTGGTCAAGTACACCACAGAAGATCGATAAGATTATTCGTCATAATTTACTAAAGCTCGGTAAATATGGTTATACTTACAAGCTTAAGTGTAATTCTGAGATATTCGAAAAGGTTCCAATGTATGGCAGAGTGCATAATAAGAATCAAATTAGGCAGAAAGATAAAAGTTTCTCAAATCTGGAAAGATGGGAGAGTACTTTAGTATCATGTTTATGATCATCGTAATGATTAAGATACCATATCACAATTGATCCTCTAAGGTCATCTTAGTGCATTCTTATGACTAAGAAGAGGAATCTTGAATTGTTGGAATGGTTAAATCAAGAAGATGAGTCATACTTCGTTCCAATACAAGTCTTAGAGTCATACTCCAAGATTGTAACTTGAGTGGGATGTCCTAGAGAAGGTTTAAAACACTTGTCAAATGTAAGAGTAAAAGTTTTCTACTCTTGTACATTTGAAATTGGTAAGTTGTGATGTTTTGGATAAAAAAAAAAGACCAACTAAGGCGAATTGTGTGAAGTGTTTGTCTTAATTAGAATCCACACTATCTCTTGAATATTTGACAATAGAGTCTTATATGTCAAGAGGACAATGGGAGTCTTTAAGGTCTTGAAAGTCTCAAGAACTAATCAAGAATAAAACCTGAAGTTCTTCATTAGCACACGACTTAAGGTTTATAACCCATCATGTTGACATATTATGTGCCCATTCCAATTAAAGTTGGCTTTGCATATTAGTTCTTAGAGTTCTCAATTGGTTGCACAACAAGTTGGAAGCAATGGCAGGCCCTTGAGTTACCAGATGGCAAGAAATTAAGATTGAGTTCAGTCCATATGAGTTTGGATTTGTCATTATCCTTGTATTGTGACTATTGTTTTGACAATTCACATGAATAAGGACACATACGCCATTAAATCTAAGTGTCATAAGGTTTCTCTCTGATTCATGAAATTGATGGTGAGGAAACATTTTCACACAGTAGATTTTAGCTACATAGAAATTCTGATATTTCAATTCTCAAAGTCGTTAGTGGAGTGTGTGTGGTTAACCGACACACTAACATGGAGTTGTGAGAAGTGGAAAAATGTCTAAACAATCGAGACTATGATTACGGGATCCCTTTTCATAGTTCTTAAAATTGTTTAGACACACCTGTGAGCTATCTAAGATAAGGTGTATGATATTGATAAAGTTTTATCAAAGCAATCTACTATCAGAAATCTGAACTTTGGTAAGAAAGTCAACAAAAGTATTGATTTCTAGAAGTCCAGCTGATTTCTGAGTACATGTCAAAGCTAGTGGGTGCATAAGTGTTATGCTAATAATCATCATGTTAGTGGGAGCATGATAATTATGATAAAGGTTGGAAGTTAGCAGTGTTAATTATAGAAAACAAAAGGTTTCAATTGGGAAAGAGTTGTTTTGCTATAATTAAGGGAGATGAAATTATACTTCATCTCAAATCTATAAGCTTAAATCGTGAGATTTTAATCAAATTTAGTCAAGTATATATATGAATGATATGTTGGAATGGCTCAACATAAGGAAATTCTGTATATGGGTCCATTATTTGCGTTCTAAAATTCGATTATGATTACGACATCCCTTTTCATGATCTGAATTATAAGAACTTGGCAAATTGAAATGGAAATATTATAGCAAAAGACTGGTTTAGTCTTTATGTGAGACATCATGAATCGTGTCTCATATGCTTCGGATATAGGATCGATTACATGTGCTATATTCATCCTCTCTAAAATTTTCCAAATGCCTAGGGCATTAAGAAGGGAAAAGGCCTAGAACTGGATATGATTAAAAGGATTAAACAATTGACGAGGACAATCTATTGTTTACCGAAGATTGGTTGCTCAAGGACAGCTGGAATTATAGTGATAATTCTGGAAGGATCATATTGACAGAATCTGTAAGGAGGCAACTCTTGCTCAGAAGTGTTAGTCAAAATGGAATCCGGAAATGTTTCAAAGTTAGAAATTATTCAATCTGTCTAAGATTAGGAAACTTAATGCAAGAAGGATGTTTCCAAGGAGCTGATCTCCTTTGGAATGCTTTGTAATGGTTGTTGTCAAGTCTTTCTGACTTTGTGCATAATCATTACAAGAGGATCCATGCATATATATTTAGAATCTAACAGATTTCAGTAAATGGCATGAATTTAGAATTCTTGCATTTGTAGTAAGGATTTGGGACTGTGAATAGAGGATCATTGGAGTTATGTTCAATTGATCAATTTCACAAAGTAAAGATCATAGACAAACATAGTATGCATACTTGGTGTATGGCATGACTAGTGTTTAGAAAACATAATGTACATTCTTGGAGCATCAGACAACTATTGTTTTAAATTCAAGAATAAAGTTGATAGCTGAAACAGTATACAATGAATAATGTGTAATCATATGGTGATAAATAAAAGGTGTTTTATTTATGTTCATAGGTTTTGATACCATATTGGATTCAATTATTATTGTGTTTCACTTTGCATGTTTTTAACTTCCATAATAACTAGGTCATTGTTCTCGATGACTAAGTTATTCAAACCATCCACAGTCAGTCATATGTTGGAATTAGATATGAGTTAAGATTGTCATGGGTTGGCTTATAGAGGTCTAAGATGTTGGATAAAGGGCTACAACACTCATGAGTGCTCATAAGTTCTAAGTATTGGATTCAACCCACGCTCACTGGAATCACTTCATGGATTTTATCATGAGTGATCATGAGATGATAATATCTTATATTCTTCAAACCTAGAGATATGAGTTGTTACTATGAGTTGGTTGTACATTGATTGCACGAAAACGCATTCGGTAACTCGATGTTATAAAACGTGCCTTTGTGTATGATTCAACAAGTAGTAGAACAAGCCATATGAGTCGAAGTTTATCCATTCCTTTTACCCTCGGGATTAAAGCGATATATGTGGGCCCCTTGATGATTTGGTGATGACAAATGTAAGTGCTCGGCCGGGCCAGGAATGATTCGATTTGTTCAATTAGTCAGTCGTCATAAATCGGAAATCAGGAAACAACAAATGGACAGAGAGACTGATTATAATCCATGTCTCAGTCCATATGATATCTACAATGGAGGAATATATGATCCCTGATCTAATGGACAAGTCATTGACAAAGGTCAGAGATCATCAGCAAGGTCAGAGTTTGACAGAAGCTTTTGAGAGCTACGATTTCCAGTCTGTTCTTGAAGTCATACGCAATAATAGTTTTAGACTTATCCAAGTGAGAGACTGTTGGATTAATGTCTAAGTCCATAACTATAATTGGTGAGACTCGACTCGACCTGGCATGGTCCATTGGGGTTGCATGGCATCATGCATTTGGATAGAATATAACGAGAGAAATAACACTTAAGGTTTTGGTAATATAATATAAGATTATTTAATTAGTATTGATCAAGAATTAAACTAGGATTAATTCAGTGATCAATAGAAGACTAATTAAATATATGAGTTGATTGTGTAAATCATCCATACTTATATAGTGGGCTAGTGCTCCATGGATTGTTAAGTTGGGCTAAAACCCATAAGATGCTCCATGGATGCTCCATGGTGTATTTGTACCCATGGATCATGGAAATGAAAGGCCATGACAATTAGGGTTTACATGGTGTAACCCTAACTATATAATGATCTTATTCTTGGAGAAACTCGGCCACTATGAGTGATAGGAAGGGCTAGCCGATTTTCCTGAAGCGTGAATTTCTCTCAAGTCATTCCATGTGTATTTGGTGTTGCCATTTGAGGTGTCACACTTGGGGCACTACGAACTCAAGCTTCATGAAGACAATGTACATCAAAGAGGTATGTAATTCTAACTTGATATATTCATTTGAATCAATGTTATTATGCTAGTTAGATTGAATACCTTGGAAAGATCATATTTGCATGTATAATAAAGAAAACATAGATCCAAGGTATTTAGGGTTGCATGTACACTTAGGAGTGTTATAATTGAAACAATCCAAAAATTCAAGCCAATTTAAACTTTTCAAAAACATCCCAGTTTCGTTAAGTCATTACAAAAAGGTTTTCAATACAATTATTATCAGAGTCTTCCTAGAACCATATCGTAAAACATAAACATGAGGAGCGGTACGATCACGCCTTCTCCTTGCCACGTTCTCCTGATGTACCTGAAAAACATTAAACATCAACTGTAAGCCCGAAAGCTTAGTGAGATACCCCCAAAATACCAACCACATATACCATATACATAACAAGCCATAGCATAACAGAACACAGAACAGCCATGCACTTCGGGTCTACTGTGTGACTGGTCTCCCGCACCGGGCCTTCAGTCTACCTGGTCCACCCTCCGAGTCTACAGTATGACTGGTCTGCCCGCATCGGGCGTTCACTCGGCCTGGTCCACTCTCCGAGCATCGACACGTCTGGTATGCCCTCGTGGGACCTACAGCCTATTCGGACCGCTCGCTGGGCCTTCGGGTTAACTGGTCCGCCCTGGGTATGTTGGCCTACAGCGCAAAGCAGGACCCGCCTCAAACTAACCCCAGTACAACAACCATGTGCACATAAACATTCAAGCATATAACAATTTGCATCCAATGAAACCGATCTAGCAAATCACATAACATAACGTCACCCTAACCAGGATACCGACCTAACCGGTCACTATCATAGCATCATCCTATATACCATGACGCCGACCTTAACCAGGTCTCTAACATATACCATCCTAACTACCAGGATGCAAACATAGCAAAGCAATAACATAACAACGATACCCGGATTACAATCCGATAGAGGGCCGACCTTGGTGCCTTAGACCCTGTTGATATAGTGAAGATAACGCACCTCGTAACTGCTGACTGAAAAGATAAGATCATGCTGCTCCAACCTCTGACACGAACTCCACCACTGACAATACCACAAGACCGAACTCAATAAATACCAATAATTACCAAATTACACCTGGAAGTCAACTGGTCAACTCTTGGTCAAATTCAAAGTTCTCAGCCAAAGTCAAACTTCCTGACTGACCATACTCGCCGAGTCAGCCTGCTGACTCGTCGAGTCCCTAAACTCTGAAAACTCCCATATCGCGACCCAACTCGCCGAGTCGCCCCAAGACTCGCCGAGTCCCACGAAATCTGAGTCACTTCCTGTTCAATTAACCGAGTCGTCCCTTGACTCACCGATTCACAACTCAACCAGGAAAGGTTAGGACCTCACGACCACACTCGCCGAGTCCAAGGCTATCTTCAATAGACTCGCTGAGTTGTTCTTCCAACTCGTCGAGTTGCTGCCTATCTTCAAGCAACTCGCTGAGTACACCCATGTGACTCGCCGAGTACCACTAGCTCTTAACCCATACAGAGGCTTTCCAAGCCATGCATGGTCTCAATTCCATAGATCTATTCTTCTACAAGCCATCCATCATGTAAAGTAGAAAACTTTACGTGAATCCACGGAGATCTAATCATAATATACTCTAGGGCTAGGGTTTGGTACTAAAAGGCTTGATCAACAACTCTTCAACAGGGACTTTATGCTCCTTTGGATCATCACTACTCTAAATCTAAGGTAGCAACCTCAGATCCAACCTCCAAACTCAAGATAGCACTAGGTATACTCCCAAAAATCCCACAAATGAGAGATCAAGATGGATAACAGCTCAAGCAATGAATTATTACCTCAAGAGAAGACTCCAACAGAATAATAAGCCAAAACCTTATAAATCCCCTTGCTCCAAGCCCCTTAATCTTCAAAGATCTCTTCAACAAACACTCCTTCAAGATCCAAATGCTCTCTAACTCTCTTACAAATGAATATTAGGGTTTCTGGACTTTAAGGGAGAGTAAAGAGGTTGGGGAGAGGGTATTATGTTCTTTATATAGGGCTCAACCCCTGGGATTAGGGTTTTCTCCACACAGCACAAACTCCCCGAGTCCACCCATACGACTCGTCGAGTTGGTCACTTATCACGCAACCTGAAACGCGACTCGACTCGCCGAGTCTATCCATAGACTCGCCGAGTCAACCTTCTTATTTACACTTTTAGCCCTTCAACTTTACTTCTGAATTTACTGGATGTTACAATTCTCCCCTGCTTAAATTAAGCTTCGTCCTCGAAGCCTGCAGCAACACAACTCCAAAAATTATTCTCGCAATGCACCACCTGGCATTAACCAAACCAGGTTCCTCAAACACTACTATCGAAACCTGAAACCCAACTCCTCCCATGCGGTGTCCTGATCACTGCCTCAAGCTGGCCACCGGCTTCATCCACTGATAACCACACTTATCAACCGAGTACCACTCCATGGTACCTCCATGCTACTGATTTCGCTTCCATGAACTTACACTCCCTCTCGGAGCTACATACCTTTACCTTCCTTATCCAAGGAAATCTACTTGGCCGCCTTGTCACTACAACAAATGTCACGGTGCTCGCCCAATGCTACACCATTCCATTTTAGCATAACTGCTATTCCATGCACCACACACGCTCTAAATCTGCTTGCAAGGACTCTCGAGTCCATGCACGACCTTCCACAAATCATGATCAATGCTCGGGGCCAGACCTTCTGATGCTATCACGTCGCTACATACTCATTCCATCTCCTTATACATATCTATCAACAAATGCAGAGTCTTCAGCAAGACTGGACCGCCTTATCAGGCCTTCAGCCAATCTGGACCACTCTCAGAACCTTCAACATGTTTGGACCGCCGTCCAGGGCCTTCAGCCTGTTTGGACCATCCTTGAGCCTCAGCTGACTGGTACTCCCATCGGCATCCAGTATGTCAGGACTGCTCGATAGCAATTATAATCCCAAATTATCCCTTTGGAAAACTCTCCTATGCATACTATTGTAGCCCTCTAGGGGTTCCGAACTCTAAGTCCATCCTAGATATTTAATCCTGGCTTGATCCTAGTCCTTCCAAAATCAGTCGCAGTTTTTACAAAATCCTTGGTCTGTATCCCGCCCCGCTTGCCTGTCGCTTGCTCATACCAGCCTACGCTCTTGGCTGACAATACCGCTGCTAAATCCCAGAAAACTAATCAATCTCTCATGCTTGTCAATCTTCTGGAGAATTTTCCAATTTTTCCCACTTAGAGCTCTGACTATCAACCACCAGTCGCCATAACTGACCTCCCTTAACAACCCTACACAACACATTCCTTTACACGTGAACTGACTCCTACTAGAACGAACAACCTTCAAAAAATCACATATCAACACTACTCATCTCGGACTTGAAAGAAGCCCTACCTTCAGCTAACCACTCTTCAGACTAAAGATGCTACCCAAAATTCCGACCAAAAGCCTGATTTCCAACTAATAAACCCCATGGATGATAACCAACGAAACTCCCAATACCAAAACCCTTAACCATACCATAACCCTCAAGAAACAACAAATACAATACCAAAAATCAGACAACGAGACTAGCAGGTATACAATACTCGATAATAATCACAAGATAACAAAATATCAAAAAGGAAACATACCCGTAGCTGCATCCGGCCTGCACCGACCTCCCAACCAGCTGTGGACAGTTGGCCCTCATGTGACCAACCTGATGACATTGATAGCAAATCCTCATATCCTGGGCTGCGGCTGACTGACGACAATCCCTCGCGTAGTGCCTCTCTCTCCCACACATGCGGCACACACCATCGGACCTACAAGCTCCGACATGACCCTTCCCGTACTTCTCACAAGTGAAGCTGCTCTGATTGCTCAAACCGAAATCAACGGTCTTAGACCGTTTCGGTGTCGGATGCGACTGTACCGGAGCCTACCTCTGTTCTGTTAACTGTAACTTGATCTCTAACTCCTGCCGCCTAGCGGCTTCCTTCAACTCCAACAATGTCTCGCACCTCTACGTAGATACAAACTGCCTGGTATCCCTCTTCAACTTACTCAGATATCGGGACATCTGGGCCTGCTAAGAAGCAAACTCAGGGCAAAACATCGCCCTCTCAGTGAACATCCTGGTGATCTCAGTCACCGACTCGGAATCCTGCTTCAGCTCCAGGAACTCCTGGGCTAATCTCTCCTTCTCAACTCGCGGAACATAGCGAGTACTGAACATCTTCCTGAACTGATCCCAAGAAACCGTAGCTCGCTGCGCATCAAAATACGATCTCATGGTCAACCTCCACCAATCCTTAGCCCCGAGCCTCAAAAGGTTCAGAGCATACGTCACCCTCTGATCAGCAGGGCATGAGCACGAGAAGAAACACCCCTCTACGTTTGACAACCATCTTACAAATGATAGATCTAGATGGATAACAGCTCAAGCAACGAATTAGTACCTCAAGAGAAGACTCCAACAGAAGAATAAGCCAAAACCTTGTAAAGCCCCTTGCTCCAAGCCCCTTAATCTTCAAAGATCTCTTCAACAAACACTCCTTCAAGATCCGAATGCTCTCTAACTCTCTTACAAACGAATATTAGGGTTTCTGGACTTTAAGGGAGAGTAAAGAGGTTGGGGAGAGGATATTATGTTCTTTAAATAGGGCTCAACACCTGGGATTAGGGTTTTCTCCACACAGCACCAACTCCCCGAGTCCACCCATACGACTCGTCGAGTTGGTCACTTATCACGCAACCTGAAACACGACTCGACTCGCCGAGTCTATCCATAGACTCGCCGAGTCAACCTTCTTATTTACACTTTTAGCCCTTCAACTTTACTTCTGAATTTCCGGGATGTTACAATTCTTCCCTGCTTAAATTAAGCTTCATCCTCGAAGCCTACAACAACACAACTCCAAAAATTATTCTCGCAATGCACGACCTGGAATTAACCAAACCAGGTTCATCAAACACTACTATCGAAACCTGAAACCCAACTCTTCCCCTGTGGTGTCCTGACCACCACCTCAAGCTGGCCACCGGCTTCATCCTCTGATAACCACACTTATCAACCGAGTACCACTCCATGGTACTTCACTCGTTCCAGATCACAACAATCACTTGACTCTTATGAGCTAGATATAACCTTGAACCACTGGGATCTCGACCCGGTACCGCACTGCTATCATTTTCCTCTTCAGACATATCCTTCACCGAATTCACTGTTGAGACTTAACCTGCTCCCTTTCTGAGTCCAACTCTATCCCTTCCATGCTGATAGGATGACACATCCTTCAGCTTTAGAGCGACTCCCATGAGTTCCCCTCTGCAATCGCGTACACATGCTGAACTAGCTCTAGCATGTTCGGGTTGGGAAAACTCGACGCACTGACAACACCTCCAAACATCCACCAGGACGAATTACCGCTACATGCATAATTTCTTGTTCACACCAAACTGGGAATCCAAGGCTCCATCCTTGCATCCTTTCCGAGCCTCTTTAACTCTACACCCTCAGAATTCCTTCCGTGTCCTCCGCAGACATCCAACCCGGATGTGATTCCATACCACCGGCGTAAACACATTGCTCAATAAACATGCTTGGAACACCTCAATCATACCACCACGCTACTGATTTCGCTTCCGTGAACTTACACTCCCTCTCGGAGCTATATACCTTTACCTTCCTTATCCAAGGAAATCTACTTGGCCGCCGTGTCACTACAACAAATGTCACGGTGCTCGCCCAACGCTACACCATTCCATTTTAGCATAACTGCTATTCCATGCACTACACACGCTCTAAATCTGCTTGAAAGGACTCTCGAGTCCATGCACTACCTTCCACTAATCATGATCAATGCTCGGGGCCAGACCTTCTGATGCTATCACGTCGCTACATACTCATTCCATCTCCTTATACATATCTATCAACACGTGCAGAATCTTCAACAAGACTGGACCGCCTTATCAGGCCTTCAACCAATCTGGACCACTCTCAGAACCTTCAACATGTTTGGACCGCCGTCCAGGGCCTTCAGTCTGTCTGTACCATCCTCGAGCCTTAGCTGACTGGTACTCCCATCGGCATCCAGTATGTCAGGACTGCTCGACTAGCATTTATAATCCCAAATTATCCCTTTGGAAAACTCTCCTATGCATACTGTTGTAGCCCTCTAGGGGTTCCGAACTCTAAGTCCATCCTAGATATTTAATCCTAGCTTGATCCTAGTCCTTCCAAAATCAGTCACCCTTTTTACAAAATCCTTGGTCTGTATCCCGCCTCGCTTGCCTGTCGCTTGCTCATACCAGCCTACGCTCTTGGCTGACAATACCGTTGCTAAATCCCAGAAAACTAATCAATCTCTGATGCTTGTCGATCTTCCGGAGAATTTTTCCAATTTTTCCCACTTAGAGCTCTGACTATCAACCACCAGTCGCCATAACTGACCTCCCTTAACATCCCTACACAACACATTCCTTTACACGTGAACTGATTCCTACTAGAACGAACAACCTTCACAAAATCACATATCAACACTAATCATCTCGGACTTGAAAGAAGCCCTACCTTCAGCTAACCACTCTTCACACTGAAGATGCTACCTGAAATTCCGAGCAAAAGCCTGATTTCCAACTAATAAACCCCATGGATGATAACCAACGAAACTCCCAATACCAAAACCCTTAACCATACCATAACCCTCAAGAAACAACAAATACAATACCAAAAATAAGACAACGAGACTAGCAGATATACAATACTCGATAACAATCACAAGATAACAAAATATCAAAAACAAAACATACCCGTAGCTGCATCCGGCACTTCCCTGACCTCCTATGATGTAAGCTGAAAAGCACGACCCTGAGCCCTCGGGGGCTTTGCTCCACCCTGACCTCCACCCGTAATCCTCAATGTGGCCGGTGCTGGGGCCTGCACCGACCTCCCAACCAGCTGTGGACAGTTGGCCCTCATGTGACCAACCTGATGACACTAATAGCAAATCCTCATATCCTGGGCTGCGGTTGACTGACGACAATCCCTCGCGTAGTGCCTCTCTCTCCCGCACATGCGGCACACACCATCGGACCTACAAGCTCCGACATGACCCTTCCCGTACTTCTCACAAGTGAAGCTGCTCTGATTGCTCAAACCGAAATCAACGGTCTTAGACCGTTTCGGTGTCGGATGCGACTGTACCGGAGCCTACCTCTGTTCTGTTAACTGTAACTTGATCTCTAACTCCTGCCGCCTAGCGGCTTCCTTCAACTCCAACAATGTCCCGCACCTCTACGTAGATACAAACTGCCTGGTATCCCTCTTCAACTTACTCAGATATCGGGACATCTGGGCCTGCTAGGAAGCAAACTCAGGGCAAAACATCGCCCTCTCAGTGAACATCCTGGTGATCTCAGTCACCGACTCGGAATCCTGCTTCAGCTCCAGGAACTCCTGTGCTAATCTCTCCTTCTCAACTCGCGGAACATAGCGAGTACTGAACATCTTCCTGAACTGATCCCAAGAAACTGTAGCTCGCTACGCATCAAAATACGATCTCATGGTCAACCTCCACCAATCCTTCGCCCCGAGCCTCAAAAGGTTCAGAGCATACGTCACCCTCTGATCAGCAGGGCATGAGCACGAGAAGAAACACCCCTCTACGTCTGACAACCATCTTACAAATGATAGATCTAGATGGATAACAGCTCAAGCAACGAATTAGTACCTCAAGAGAAGACTCCAACAGAAGAATAAGCCAAAACCTTGTAAAGCCCCTTCCTGCAAGCCCCTTAATCTTCAAAGATCTCTTCAACAAACACTCCTTCAAGATCCGAATGCTCTCTAACTCTCTTACAAACGAATATTAGGGTTTCTGGACTTTAAGGGAGAGTAAAGAGGTTGGGGAGAGGGTATTATGTTCTTTATATAGGGCTCAACCCCTGGGATTAGGGTTTTCTCCACACAGCACCAACTCGCCAAGTCCACCCATGCGACTCACCGAGTTGGTCACTTATCACGCGACCTGAAACGCGACTCGACTCGCCAAGTCTATCCATAGACTCGCCGAGTCGAACTTCTTATTTACACTTTTAGCCCTTCAACTTTACTTCTGAATTTTCTGGAGGTTACAAGAATGCTCAGAACTTAACAGTTTCTAGTTTAGTCTACTACATGTTCTATTTGAAAGTATGTTTTTGTACTAGAAAATGGTATACTGAATTTGTATGTTATGACCTGAACTATACCTGGTACCACTTATGATTATGTGGTGTATACGGAATATATGTAGCTAAAATTGAATAGATAGTAGATTGGGTGTGTCTGCTCTAAGCACACAACCAAACAAGGAACAAGAAATAGAGTGGAAAGCACACATCCTACTATCTGTCAGACCCGATTAATATATATCCCTGATGTATCTACTGAGGAATCATAAAGTTAGCATTATATGTCCCCTCATAACTGATTGTGCTAACTACCTTAAAACCAGTTTGATAATTAAGGTTAAAATGTGAGATGGTTGTAACCAGGCTTGATTCACTAGCATAAGTCACGACGTTCCAAAGACATCGAAATGGTATGACATTTGTCACCTGTAGACTTGCACGTCCCACTGTAGCTAGCAGCAAGGTGTAGGATGGTCAATCCATTATAGATCTATACACAAACTCACGCTCTCCCTCCAGGAGACACTGGTTACAAAACACGACCTAACAAGTATATTGCTCAGTCGTGAAGTAGTGGCTTCACATTATTCTTATCTTGTTCTTGTTATCGTATGTTCCTTTTGTTCTTTTTATTGTATGATCTGAACCCCAAAACTATACCCTTTATAGTTTACTAGTATGTTTGTTTGAACTGTTATTGACTTGAATAAAAGACTCATTTATATACTTAGTTATGATTGTACTTTAAAAACAGTGCTTTATAAACAATTAAAGTAACATAACTTTAAAAAGAGTTTTTGAAATGGTTTTGATCACTTATAAAGTATAAGAAATCCTTTGAATATTATGGTTATCACAAATAACATTTACACAATTATCATTGTGTTCAACTTGTATCCCCCCCCCCCCCCGTTAAAAGCATTTAAAAACATTTGAAATATTGATTATAGGGTATGAACTCACCTTATGTTGGTGATTGAATTCCAAATTCGTGTAAGGATGAGAAGTTCCAAGAATGAATTCTCGAGACACAAACGAGTCCTAAATGACACACACACACACACACACACACATATATATATATAGGCACGTAATTAGTGTTTTAAACAACTAATATGCAAGGAAACACCCTTAGGGACTTGGAAACACTAGAAATGAAGTTTTTAAATCACATGTGATTGATCAAAGGGGAGTGTACGGCCAAGGGAAGTGTGTTCACGGCCACAATTGAGTTTACGACCACACAAGTGTGTACAGTCGTATACTCTCCAAAATGGATGCATTTTTGGTTCTTGATTCTTAGGGATTCAAGGGTTCAAGAGTTCTAATGGATAACAAGTACCAATCAAGTTTTTAAGGCCTTAGGTTATGAACTGAACAAGGGTATACGGCCGTACACTCTTGATGTTCATGAGTTTGACGATGTTTCAGGGTTATGATCTAGTGGCCTTTCAAGCATAACAAGGTATAGGATGATATACTTATGATTTTGGGATCCCTTGGGAGTTCACGACCACTAAGAACAAGTGTGTTCTTGGTGTTCTTGGTGAAAGATGATGATTTTGAAGATCTATGCAAAAATGGTGAATACATGGATGAAATCATCAGGTTGTACTAGATCAATAAGGATATCAAGAAATAGAAGGAAGAATCACTTATGATTTGGAAGAGAAATGGAGTAATTCTTGGTTGATTAAACTGACTTTATCCAACAAAAATTTTCGGGTTGTTACAGTAACTATATCAAATCATAAAACGAAATATATAAAGTAATCTTTCTAAAAAAAAAAGAATAATTATGCATCACTAGAAACTGTTTCCCAAACATACATTTAAAGTCACCTCTAAATCATCCACATGATAGTAACAAAATCCTAATTCATTACATAATAATAATAAAATCCAACTCTGTTTCTTATTGGAATATGTGTGTAATCGTCTCCTTCATCAGCCTCCATGTCTAAGGTCGGATCCACCTTCCTAATCGTATGTATAACAAAGACATATAAATGTATTGTGAATTTGTGATTTGATCTGAAATAAGAATCGTGAATGTTGGTTATACCTTTTACTTAATTTTAGTAGCCAAAATAGCATTTTGCCTTAAGAAACATTTGGGGATGAACATGTAATCCTAAAGCAGTTAAGAAAAGCACAAATATCAAACAAGAATTAACTTTGGATGTGAAGGGTAGGTGGTTAGTAGTCGTAGATTCGTGTTGGTGGTGGGCGGCATTGGATGGTGCCATGGTGGGTACATGCGGTTGTGTAAACAAAATACGCCATTAATGAATCAAATTTGAGGCTTTAATATTTAAATCACACAAGTAGTGAAGTAGAAAAAACTAGCAACCTAAGCTAATCAAGTAATGAAGTAATGAAGTTGAGTTAATGTAGCACAGTAGCAAAGAACCAGGCCCAGAAGTCAAAATATTTACTAATACTGCCAAAGTCGATGATAATTACACAAGAAGAGAACCAGTAGCACTCGCCAGAGGTCAATAACCAGGTCGGAGGTCCGTAGGTCGCTTAATTTGTTGGTGTAAATTTTTTGATGAACAATAATAAGAATATGAGGGATGTAGCCTTCAGATTAATGAGAATTTGGTAATAAGAAATGAAGGAAAAGGAACGTACAACATACAGCTGATTAGTTATCTTCACAGTAGCCTTTAGATTATTCGAAGTCTCTTGGTGATAGTCATAGTCTCCTCGTGAAACTAGACATCGGAGCTGTCACTCTCTGTCGGAGAGGAGGGACTCCACTGGCTGGGTGTCACTGGAAAGCACCAGAAAAGAGGGGCTCCACCGGCTAGGTGTCAGTCGAAAGCATTGGATGGCGGGGCAGGGCTGGACGGAGGTTAGAGGTGGGAAGCACCAGCGCCAATAGAAACGTTGGAGGTGGGAGAAGTTGTCGACGTCGAGAACTGAGAAGAAGAGAAAGGGTTTGTCGAAGTGAGAAGGACAGAAAGCGAAATTGAACACAAAACATGTAGTAGAGGAAGGCGGTCGGGGCAAGTTCTTGACAAAAAAAACCCTAGCTATTACAAAGAGGGAAACTAAAGTGGAGGAGTAAAAAAGGAAGGCGGGGTTTTAAGTTTTTGGGATTTCATATTTCCCTCCAGATGGAATGCACGTGTTCTATTAAAATTTATAAAACGACAGCCTTTGACGACACGCATTTTATTATAGGTGCCCTCCATGTTTTTATTTTTTTGTTTAGACACTAATTTTAGGGCATGCAAAAATGTGTGTCCTAAATCCTTTAAATTTTGGGAGAGATGACTTTAATTTTTGGACACACACATTTTCGTATCGTAAATCATTGTGTATCATGGTTCGCGTGTCATTAAAGGCCTATATTCTAGTAGTGATTGTTGGTGTCTGATATAGGTGCAACCACTATGGAGGTCATGATCGGTTCCCTCCAGCACCAGTTAGCATAAATAGTTGCTTGGTTGTTATCATAAGTTGGTAATCCTTATCCCCGAGGACACACACCCTACTTTCATTTATATGTATCCTTTGTGTGATTAGGTAGGTTCATATTTACCATTATTTGATATTTATTATTTTGTTGGATCCAAGAATCAATACATTGGGGAGGATGCATGAACACACATCAACTAATTTATTAATACCATTTATTCCTTGTTAGGAGCCTACTTTCTTAATTCACCAAAAGATAAGGCGTTATCTATTGATCTACTATTCAATATGAATATTAAGGGGTGTAATATGTTATCACTAGGGCATTTTGGCTTCATAATCATTTTCGAGACTTCACTTCCCATCTTCCAAAGCGACAATCATAAATTGTAACAATGTTGGTGGTTTCTATCTTTCCAGTAACTAGATTCTACATCATCTGACCAAACATATCGAGATTAACATACACTTTTTCCTTGGAAAATTAGCATTGGTATATGTTTGCGTTCTCAAGGTATGGTTGAATTCTCATTATTTAAATATCTTCACCATGGGCTTCCTTCATGTCTCTTTGATGTGTTTCAATCTTAATTTAAACGTTCAGACACTAACTTCACGTACGTTCGAGTACACATTTCAAGTCCTGTATTATATACCAAAATCCCTTGGAGGGGGAGCATGGTGTTTGTGTATAGATCTATACGGGCTTGACAACCCGCGCCCTGACTGTTAGCTACAGTCCACCGTTTGGGGTGACAAACATCATAACATTCCAACGCCTGAAGAACGTTGTGTATAGGCATTCCGAGTCAATAGTATGGTTATAAAACTCACATGGGGTATCAAAAATGCATTGATTTACAAGGTTTTCAAACACATTGGTTATTTTACACTTACATACATTTTAGAAACAAACATTGGTCTTAAGTGAAGGCTACTTTTATACTAGTAGAAAATATAGGATTTTCTAAACACAAACAAACGAAGATAAAACATTTCATTTCATACAAACATTGTCATTTAAATACTTATGAAACTCACCAGCTTAAATACTGATCTACTCTTTCAAAAATTACTTGTATGTCCCAGGGATTCAGTAACTACAGGTATCATATTGCTTTTGATGAAGAGATGCTGCGGTGCCAGTTTAAATCTCATATTTTGACATCATATTTGTAATTGATTTTGAACATGTAATGTTTGACAAATGTAAAACTTTCAATTATATATATATGATGGTTGTATTGCTTTCTTTACTATGTATTCACTTGTTTCGCTACCACATGAAGTCATCCGCCCCCAAACGTTTCCGCCGTTCAGGTTTGGGGGTGTGACAGATTGGTATCAGAGCAATGTTTATAGTGAACTAAGTATATCGAATCACATAAGATATACAAACTATGAATGCTTAAGGGACTAATATTCACTGACAAAACGATTTTATTTACGCCTGAGCCGCGTTTCGTATAACTTAAAAATGTTAGTTCATTCAAGTACAATACATGCATACAACACATTATTTTGGTAATTATTAACTATACAACAAGTATTTAGACAAGTTGGACACTACGATTAAGACTCGATATATATAATCAGATTTGGGACCAATATAGCGTGATCAACTATATTTTTCCGAGATCGGACCAATGTATATCGAGGAACGCTCGTAGTGGGCAACGAGTCAAAACTTACCAAAAACATCACAAAGATCAAACACAAGAATTTAAATACTATAGGAGTATTTGGTGCATACGCTAGATTAATTAGTACTACATGTCTCAAGTTTTATTCAAATCTTATAACCCTATTCTCGTATAGTCAAATGGCTGGATTTCACCAGCATGGGGACCCCTACTACCCACAACAAGGCAACGAAGGATGGATTGAAGAGGATCCGAAGGAGGACGAGGAGCCCATTGAGTTGGACGGTGGGGATGACTCCGGGACAGACTCAGAACCGGAAATAGTCAACCCTCCACCCATTAGGAGGAACTTTCAAGGACCGACTCCCATCTGGGGAAGTCACCTCGTCCACTGGAGCCAACAAAAAAGTATAGGGCACTCCCGGTTATGGTGGGCAAACTCGCCAATCAGTCCTACCAATCGGGGGTTCAAGCAAACCGAATCCGAGAGGTAAACGTGGAAGTACAAATCCACACGGCCGATATCAACCGCCTAGAGATGTTGCAGAACGACATCCACATCCGCGCCGAGGCATTCCAAGCACAAGCGAATGCAGCCTTCGCAGAATTGAGGGAACAACAAGCCGCCCTTGATAGGCGTCTTATGGAGTCGAAGCAATCAGATGCATAATCGAGCTCCAAGCGCAACACCCGTCGCAAGTATTACTTGTGAAAATCCTCAAATTTTGTTATAACTTAGGACCTCGGCTAAAAGTCTTTAAATTTCTCGAACTTTGTAATCGGAGACCCTTATAAGGGTCAAATTTTTATGATCGTTGTATCAACTTTTATATAAATATAAGTGACACTATTATAACTACGTTGAGTATTTCGTTCAAACTTTGAAAAGTCATCGAGAAACCAAATACTTGTTTCATACTTTCAGTCTTACAAATAACTTTCATTTTTATACTATCATCTGTTGTTAAACCATGGCGATTTGGTTCATGAGGCACGTTCATTTGCCACTTATTCTTATCCATATCATCATCTTTTAAACGTATAGTTAAAGATGCCGCCACGCAGGAATACAAGGCGTAACCCTATCAATGAAACACCGATACCACCACCTTCACCTTCACCTCCTCAATTTGATGCTGTCATGTTCCAAGCAGCAGTCACCGCAGTGGTAGCAGCTGCTATGTCACAAATAAATAACTCGAGTATCCATGACTCGAGAACTGGCACACACCTTTCCAACCATGGCGAGAGTCATGGGCAACCCCGAGAATGCACTTATAAGGACTTTACTAATGCCAAACCCCGTATGTTTTATGGAACTGGTGGTGTGATGGCTCTAAGACAATGGAATGAAAGGACAGAAGCAGTCTTTGAAATTTGCTCCTGCCCCGAGCACAGCAAGGTCAAATTTGCAACCTTCACACTCATTGATAGAGCTTTGACTTGGTGGAACGGCCACGTTAAAGTACTTACTCTAATTGTGGCAAACTCCATTAGCTGGGAGAACCTCAAAGCCATGATGATGAGAGAATATTGCCCAAGGGGAGAGATTCAAAGGCTCGAACAGGAACTCTGGACCCTCGGAATGGTTGGTACCGACATCGCAACATATACCAACAGATTCTGCGAGCTGGAAATCCTTTGCCCAGATATGATTGATCCTGATAGCAAGAAAATAGAGAGGTACATATGGGGACTGACGACCCAATTACGGTCAAGCGTGTTAGCCTCCAAACCTGACACCTTTGAAAGTGCTAAGGAATTGGCACAATCTTTGATTGACTACGGAGGCCATCGGAACTCAACTGTTTCTGCACCAGAACCACAGAGAGGAAACAACAACAACAACAGGAAGAGAGTATGGAATAAAGGGAGGGGTGGGTCTTCCCAAGAACCCGCAAAGAAACAATTGGTTTCGGTAAATGTTGCCATGGTACCTACTACAACTCCTACAATAACCTACCCAACAAAGCCTTATGAAGGTAACCGTCCAACGTGCACCAAATGCACTTACCACCACCATGGACCTTGTCGGGAAATGCAGTGCGCCAACTGCAACAGAAAGGGACACAAAGCTCGTTTCTGCAAGGACCCCGCAAAACCGATCACTCGAGTTCCCAGTGCAAGTGTAGGGCAGACTTGCTACGGCTGTGGCGAGGTGGGCCACTACAGGAGGAACTGCCCTAAGGCAGCAGGCACCGGCGGTGTGGGACGAGTTTTGGCTATAGGCCATGACGAAGCAGTAGCTGACCCAACTATAGTTGCTGGTATGTTACTTCTCGATAATTCATATGCATGCATATTATTCGATAGTGGAGCGGAGAGAAGCTTCGTGAGTCAAAACTTTATTCACTTACTTAAACCTAAACCAAGCAAGCTAGAAAAATCATTCACTGTAGAGATGGCCAACGGAAAAACCTAAAACACTAACTACCTATACAAGGACTGTACGTTAACTTTAGACGGTCACTCTTTCCCAATCGACCTCATGCCAGTCTCAATAAAAAGTTTCGACGTTATCATTGGCATGGATTGGTTAAGCCTTCATCGCGCCGACATCATGTGCTACGAGAAAGCAGTCCATCTAAACCTTCCGTCTAACGAAACTCTTTTAGTCTACGGCGACAAACCCGGTGCAAGTCTTCGCATTATATCAAGTATTCAAGCACAGAAGTATCTGCATAAGGAATACCATGCATTCCTTGCTCACGTCGTCGACACGAGCCTCGAAACGAAAGAACTAAAGAACATTCGAGTAGTGAGCGACTTCCCCGACATTTTCCCAGAAGAACTACCTGGATTACCTCCGCAACGATAGGTCGAGTTCAGAATCGACTTAGTCCCAGGAGCTACCCCAGTCGCCAAGTCGCCCTACCGCTTAGCACCGACAGAGATGCAGGAATTGTCTGGTCAACTTAACGAACTGCTCAGCAAGGGCTTCATAAGACCAAGCTTCTCACCTTGGGGAGCACCGGTCTTGTTCGTTAAGAAGAAAGACGGATCATTCCGTATGTGTATCGACTACAGAGAACTCAACAAACTGACGCTCAAAAATCGTTACCCTCTGCCTCGCATAGACGATCTATTTGACCAACTACAAGGGGCGAACTATTTTTCCAAAATTGATCTAAGGTCCGGATATCACCAGTTACGGGTACTAGAGGAGGATGTTCCAAAGACAGCCTTCCGAACTCGTTACGGACACTACGAGTTCGTGGTGATGCCATTCGGATTGACGAATGCGCCAGCAGTTTTCATGGACCTGATGAATAGAGTATGCCGACCTTACTTGGATCAGTTCGTCATTGTTTTCATTGACGACATCCTAATCTACTCCCGAAGTAAGGAAGAGCATGGCGATCAGTTGCGACACGTTCTAGGAACTCTACGAAAGGAGAAACTGTATGCGAAGTTCTCGAAATGTGAATTTTGGATCCGAAGAGTCGAATTCTTAGGACACGTGGTAAGCGAAGAGGGAATCCACGTGGACCCATCCAAAATTAAAGCCATTGAGAACTGGTCAGCACCCAAGACGCCGACAGAAATTCGTCAATTTCTAGGTCTTGCTGGCTACTACCGCAGATTCATTCAGAACTACTCCCGAATAGCAAAACCTCTTACAACCCTGACCCCAAAAGGCGTGGCCTTTGACTGGGAAGAGAAACAAGAAAGAGCATTCCAAACGCTCAAGCGAGCCTTGTGCACCGCGCCAATACTATCTCTTCCCGAAGGGATAGAAGACTTCATAGTCTATTGCGATGCATCGAACCAAGGGCTCGGGTGTGTTCTGATGCAGTGAGGTAAGGTCATCGCCTACGCCTCCAGACAGTTGAAGACACACGAAGTTAACTACACGACCCACAATCTTGAACTGGGAGCAGTGGTGTTTGCTCTGAAGATCTGGAGACATTACTTATATGGAACAAAAAGCACTATCTTTACCGACCACAAGAGTTTACAACACATATTCGATCAGAAGGAGCTCAACATGAGACAACGATGGTGGGTCGAGCTACTCAGTGATTACGAATGCGATATTCGTTATCATCCGGGTAAAGCCAATGTAGTAGCAGACGCCCTAAGTCGGAAGGAATATTCTGGTCGCAGGGTCAGGTCATTGTCAATAACCATCCATTCACACTTGTCTAATCAAATTCAGGCAGCCCAACTTGAAGCCATGAAACCTGAAAATGTGACGAGTGAATCCCTCAGAGGAATGGACAAGATCTTAGAAGCCAAGGGTGACAGAGCCTTATATTTCATGGACCGGATCTAGACACCGAAACACGGTGGTTTCCGAGACTTGGTCATGACCGAGGTGCACAACACTCGGTATTCCGTCCACCCAGGTTCAGATAAGATGTATCTGGATCTTAAAAAGCTATATTGGTGGCCTAATATGAAAGCAAAGATTGCTACTTTCGTGAGTAAATGCCTTACTTGCGCAAAGGTTAAGGTTGAGTACCAGAAGCTCTCTGGTTTATTGCAATAACCATAGATCCCGGAATGGAAGTGGGAGCGGATCACTATGGACTTCATAACCAAGTTGCCCGAGACAACGGGTGGACTTGACACCATATGGGTCATCGTTGATAGATTGACCAAGTCTGCACACTTCCTGCCTATCAAAGAAACCGACAAGATGGAGAAACTTACGAGAACATACATTAGGGAAATCGTACGGCTACATGGTGTACCTATGTCCATTATCTCCGATAGAGATAGTAGGTTCACCTCAAGATTCTGGCAATCACTGCAACATTCCCTAGGAACAAGGCTAGACATGAGCATAGCCTACCATCCTCAGACCGACCGACAGAGTGAGAGGACCATCCAAACACTGGAAGATATGTTGCGGGCCTGTGTGATTGATTTCAGGAAAGCATGGGATACTCATTTACCCCTTGTCGAGTTTTCCTATAATAACAGTTATCACACGAGCATCAAGGTTGCTCCATTTGAAGCTCTCTACGGCCGAAAGTGCAGATCCCCTCTGTGTTGGGTTGAGGTGGGTGATACCCAATTAGCTAGGGGGCAAGCTTCCGACAGTACTCTCACTGGTCCGGAAATCATTCGGGAAGCGACAGAGAAGATCGTTCAGATCCGTGAACGATTGAAAGCCTCTAGAGACTGACAGAAGAGCTACGCTGATAAACGAAGAAAACCTTTGGAATTTCAGGTGGGAGACCGAGTCCTTCTCAAAGTCTCACCCTGGAAGGGCTTGATACGCCTCGGCAAGCGTGGGAAGCTTAATCCGAGGTACATAGGGCCTTTCGAGATTCTTGCAAGAGTCGGCCCCGTAGCTTACAAACTCGACCTACCCGACACACTTCGTAACGTACATTCTACATTCCACGTATCTAACTTGAAATAGTGTCTATCCGACGAGACTCTTGTAATCCCACTCGACGAGATCGAGATCAACGAGAGCCTCAACTTCGTGGAGGAACCAATAGAAATCATGGACCGAGACGTCAAGCAAACCAAGCAAAGTCACATCCCTATCATGAAGGTCCGCTGGAATGCAAAGCCAGGACCTGAATTCACCTGGGAATGCAAAGATCAGATGCAACGCAAGTACCCACATCTGTTTCCCTAATCCACAAGTGTTTTCTTACTTTAAAATTTCGGGACGAAATTCCCTCTATCGGGGGGATGATGTGACAACCCGATATTTCAACTCTTTGTAGTGACCTAAAAAGTCAAGTATTGTAACCACTTCTGAGTTAATAAAATTAACATTGATAATAAAATGTCCAAAAAGTTTTTATTTAAATTCTTCTATGTTTAAATGTCATCAAACCATGATCGTACGTAAAAAAAGAACGCCCAAATCCGACTTCATATATTGAAGTTATGATTTTTCCAAGTTCAGCTTAGCAACAGACAGCTAAAAACTCGAATCGGAGATCGAGCGACTTTTGGGCGCAATGACCTAAACGAGAATCGAAGGTCTCGTCAAGGGTATTTCAGCGGTAAAAAGTCTGGCAAAAACCGACGTCAGATAAAGAAGTTATGAATTTTTAAATAAATTCCTTAATCATGTCATTTTAATAAATAAATAATAAAAATAATTACGAAATTTGCCAATGGAATCTAAACGAAAGTTGTAGATCGTAGTCTCACCTTCGCGGGGATATAAAGAACGTCGAAAACGGAGTTCGTATGAAGGAGATATGAATTTCTGAAGTTTGATAATTAATTTATATATAATTTTTATTAAAAAGTTGGTATTATCCGAAGCAGAGGCAGCCTAGGGCCGAGGTACGCGCCGCGTACCCTCGTACGCCCCGCGTACACGAGGGCACGGGCCCGGATCGTCCACGTCGCCCTATGCGAAGCTACCTACCCGTCCCATCCGACCCGCCCCGTCCCATCCGTCCCGTCCGAAGCACTACAGCCGAGGATGCGGTCAGCAGTGACGTCCCGTACGCGCCGTGTACGGGAGTACGCCCTGCGTACGCATGCCTCTCAGCCCCCTATAAAAGGAATGCGAGCCTTTCCGAAAACCTTGCTCATTTCTTCTCATTTCCCTTGCGTTTTGCCTCATTTTCCGTGCCCGCTCTACCCCGAAGCTCTGGTCTTTTTGCTCAAGTCCTAAGGGTCGATTTTACTCGCGAGATTCCCGAGAATCCCGAGGAAAATCCATTTCCCAAGACGAAACTCTGCCCGGTTTTCCATCTCGCTATCTTCAAACTTTCAAGTGAGTTTCATACCCCTTAATCAACCTTTTTAAATATTCTAAATGCTTTTATATGCTCTCAAAGGGGAGAATACAAGTAAACACACGAGTATTATCGTGGGTTACATAAATAATTATTTTATATGCTTTTATATATATCGAAACCGCATGTGATTTATAAACTATATAGGGAACTTTCATATATATAAAACATGTTATATTCTATCTTTGGAAATATAAATTGTTGTATTGCATGTATAAACTAAACTTTTCTTAGATTTTATGTATACTTGTCTATTTTAGTCTTTACAAAATCTACGCTTTCATAACAAATGATTCCTTTTCTAGGTATTTCTAAACAAACGAAACACACTTTTAGAAAACTATAATAGATATAGTTTTACGAACAAATTTCTAACTCCTTCGTACTAGAAACATGAATTTCAAGAAGTCACTTTTGTATACAAGAACAAACGAAATATTTTAACAAGTAGATCTGTTTTTATACCACGGTTTTGTGAGACACTAACTTCACGTACGTTCGAGTACACATTTCAAGTCCTGTATTATATACCAAAATCCCTTGGAGGGGGAGCATGGTGTTTGTGTATAGATCTATACGGGCTTGACAACCCGCGCCCTGACTGTTAGCTACAGTCCACCGTTTGGGGTGACAAACGTCATAACATTCCAACGCCTGAAGAACGTTGTGTATAGGCATTCCGAGTCAATAGTATGGTTATAAAACTCACATGGGGTATCAAAAATGCATTGATTTACAAGGTTTTCAAACACATTGGTTATTTTACACTTACATACATTTTAGAAACAAACATTGGTCTTAAGTGAAGGCTACTTTTATACTAGTAGAAAATATAGGATTTTCTAAACACAAACAAACGAAGATAAAACATTTCATTTCATACAAACATTGTCATTTAAATACTTATGAAACTCACCAGCTTAAATGCTGATCTACTCTTTCAAAAATTACTTGTATGTCCCAGGGATTCAGTAACTACAGGTATCATATTGCTTTTGATGAAGAGATGCTGCGGCGCCAGTTTAAATCTCATATTTTGACATCATATTTGTAATTGATTTTGAACATGTAACGTTTGACAAATGTAAAACTTTCAATTATATATATATATGATGGTTGTATTGCTTTCTTTACTATGTATTCACTTGTTTCGCTACCACATGAAGTCATCCGCCCCCGAATGTTTCCGCCGTTCAGGTTTGGGGGTGTCACAATATTCATCCTTATGTAACCGTGATAAAACTTAGTGGAGATGTAGAGTGTGTAAATGTACTATGTATACAACCCATATTGTATTAAGCCATGCCTGGCCTTATTTGTCTAAACCTAAAGTACCATGTAATTGTCTATATTTTTGTGTTAACGAGATATATATATATATATATATATATATATATATATATATATATATATATATAGAGAGAGAGAGAGAGAGAGAGAGAGACAGATAGAGAGAGAGAGAGAGAGAGAGATTACATACGGAAGTATTAATTTTGGCATCTAAATGATTCCCAAGTGCAAGAATCTTCACATCATAGAGTTTCCTTTTCGGGGAAGATTAAATCATGAAAATAGAGCTAGCTATAACGAGTATAAATATAATATCCTTTAATGAGTTCAAATAGAAGAGCCCCAAAGGATCTCGTCATCATGAGAACTCTTAAATTCTAAAATGGTTCATTATCATATAAGTATAGAAATGACCCCATGATCTCCTCATCATGAGAGACCTTAAAGGTCGATAATTTGACTTATTAAGGTAACTAGGTTTTTGGTATGTCCACATATGGGTAATATTGTTTTTTTGTACTCATTTACCCAACTAACTTTTTTCAGCCGTTCACAAATAACCAACATTACCAACTATTACTTGTTTTAGATGGTTACATCGATTTATCTTAGTTAAACGCATTACATGGAATCTTACGTGGCCATTACACCTTTTTTAATTTAATTAGGATTCGTCATTGTCAGCTTAGGACAAGCTCCAAAAACACACCTTGATTACCTTCTTTTGTGAGAAATCAATCGATACAACAAATCAAGGATTAGGGTTCAAAATTGAAGGTATGAGTTGAAGTCGACTTTTAACATCGCATCCTCATCTACATGTATGTATGTAGCTGTAAACTTTCATACAAGGGAATATTTTCACCAAAACCCATTGTTGTACTTAGATCACGTAAAAGAAATTGTACGTGATGTGGATTTTGGGAGATTTACATATAAAGAGTTTCTTTTATTGCTTACAAAATTAACCAAAGGAGCATGTGATAATGTCTACTACTATATTAGAAAAGAAAGCTTGGATGAGGGTATTAGAAGAATCAACAGTCAGGCTGATTATTTGGAGTTTGTGGAATCTGTTTATAGTCTTTAGAGTGGGTTATATATGAACATTGACCACCAAAATGAACCGATTCTTGATTTTGCTTATAAACAAGTAGTTAGCAGATGGTAAAGGTTATGAGTCGGATCATTTGGATGAAGAGGATGAAAAGTATTCTGAACTTTAAGAGACAATGGAATATGAACATGGATGTGATGAAGAGGTCCATACTTTTGATAAAACTTTTAGAGACCCATTCTTGGACAAACTTTCGGGACATATAAGTGATGATGATGAAGAGGAAGAAAATAATGGAAAAGATATGTATGTTGTGTTCCCTGTCCATAATGAGAATCAAGAATGGGAGTAAATGCTGTCAGTTTTGGGTATGAAGTTTTCTAACCCATTGGAATTGAAGTTGTGTGTCACCAACTATGTAGTTAAAAATGGATATGATTTATGTTATGAAAAAAGTGATCATTAAAGGTGATTGGTAAAATGTTGTAAAGGTAAGACAAATAAGCAGAATATAGGTTGTCGCTTTAGGTTGTGGGCAACCTAGATGACTAGTGAAAAATCATTCCAGATTAAATTTATAAATGATAGGCATAATTGTCCAAGAGTCTTCAAACTTTGGTCGATTATTACCTATAAATGGATAGAAAATCATTTCATGAATAAGATAAACCCAAATATGAGTATAAGGAAGTTGAAAGCTAAAGTAAGCACGGAATTTAATTTGATTGCAAGTGTTCGACAATGTAGAAATGCAAGGAAGTATGCATTTCAGGAGATAGAGGGTTCTTTAACAAAACATTATGCGAAAACATGGAGCTATGGAGAAGAGATAAAAAGGACTAACCCTAGATCTTCAAAGGTAAGTGATTTAATATGTTTTATCCTTGTATATGTGTGTCCTTTAACATGTTTCTCCTTATATATGTTTGTCCTTAATTACGTGTATGTAGATAAGTTTTGGAAAGTTATACCATCTAGTTATCAGCAGTATGAAGTCAGATTTGGATATTGCACGTGTTGTGGACCTTGGTAATAGGACATATACCTACAGAACTTGGTAGTTAACAGGTTACCGTTGTGTTCTGGGTATGCTTGCATTTCAAGCCTCAACAGGGATGTGGAGGAGTATGCGTCACCATGGTTTGCCACAACAATGTTCTTAAATTGTTATAAGTATACCATTAACCCACTCAATGGTAGTGACATGTGGCCTTATGTAGACTACATCAAACCATTGCCCCCCCCCCCCCCCCAAAAAAAAAAAATGAGAAGGCTACCAGAAAGAGTATCAACAAAAAGGATCAGATTGAGAGGGAAAACCAAGGGAAAAAGCATTCAGTCACAAAAAGAGGTAGTGTAATGAAATGGAACATATGTTGGGAAAGTATGCATAATAGAACCACATGTCCTCAAAAACCAATTGAGGAATCATCAAATCCAAGTTCAAAGAAAAAGCAACCCAAGAAAGCTGGTATGTTTGATATATATATATATATATATATATATATATATATATATATATATATATATATATATATATATATATATTGTATAACTTAACATATTTGGCATAACTTAACTTTTCAAGTATTGCAAAATAGGTAACGTGAAGGTTGCATTCGAACATGAAGTTGATATAGAAAGTGACAGTGAAGTTGAAATGGATCTTGATAGTGAAGTGGAGTCTTTTGATGATGAATTTGAAGATGGTGTGATTCAGGAACACGCTCGAGCTCAACCTGAAGATGATGTTGAATTTGAAGATCAAGCAGATGATGTTATTTAGGAACAAGCTCAAGCTCAACCTGAAGATGATATTGAAGTTCAAGATGAAGCGCAAGTTCAAATTGAAGATGATAACCACATTGTAGTTCAAGATCAAAAGGAAGAGATCATGCAGGAAGTACCAGGCTTTCAATTTGTAGTAGGACCAGAGGGAAAGGAAACCTTCAGAAAGAAATATACAGATTAAGATAAGAAAGAGGTGGGAGGGGAAACAGGGAAGCAGTGGTGTCAATTCGTATGAGTTGGAATAACTTTTGGCTTCTTGGAATCTTGTTAATGTTTTGGCATCTTTTCCATGCATCTTTTAACTTTGGAATCTTTTGGCAGTAATGCATGTTTAAGTGTGTAATGTTTTACTTTTTGCACATCTTTTGGCCATAATGAATGTTTAATTGTGTTATGTATAACTCTTGACACATCTTTTGAAATCAACGTTCTTTGGAATCTTTTAACATCTATATTCTAATACCATTTGTAATGTTTATAATTTCTTACCATCTTTTATAATGCCAAGTGTAATCACAATTCCATTACAATGTTTGTATAATTCCATTCCAATGATTCAATACATTCAAATCATATAATGTAACCTTTTTCATTCAAAACATCAGAAAGGATACATAATTTAGTTATACTAAATCATAAACTACAAATTTAAAATAACAAATTTTACATACAAGAGAAACAACACAATCAATGCAAGTCTATAAGTAAACAATTTCTAATTGACTTTGTCCAGTTCTTATTTATTAATGTTCTTCTCTTGTTCTATCTTCATCCTGCATATGCTGATTTCATTCTCTAATGTACACATTTTCAAGGTAAGAATGCAACTTTTGTCTGGTTTCATCTTGTAATGCCTTCTTCCATCTTTCCTCCCTTCATCATCATCCAACCATTGCCAAAATTTACATCTTGAACTTTTTCCATATTTCAAGAAATTTATAAAGACAGGTTAAATTGAAGGATGATGAAGAAGTAAAAAAAATTAAAAATCATTTACCTGTGAGTTTTGACAACCTTTGAATTTCCTTCCAGGATTATCGGGGGTTCTTGATGTCTTCACACGAGATGGCAAGTCGTAATCACATGGATGATCCGGTTGCAATTCGTCTTCTCGTTTGTAAGAAAAAGAAGAGGAAGAAGATGCCATCAATTGATCTAAGGTTTTATTTAATGAACAGTCGTATCTCACCCTTCTTAAAATGTAAACCATGACAAATACATACAATGCCATGTAGGTGATAAGTATTACAATGTAGAAGTCACACAGATGTCATATCAACCAAAACCTATGTTAGTCGGTAATGTTGGTTATTTGTGAACGGCTGAAATAAGTTAGTTGGGTAATTGAGTAAAAAAAAAACAATATTACCCCTATGTGAACATACCAAAATCTTAGCTACCTTAATAAGTAAAATTCCCTTAAAGGTCTATTAAGTTCATACCACAACACTGCATCCGCATGGATTCCTTTTTACAAAAGATTTTATGTTCTTTGTTAAAACTTTGAGATTTCATTAGTAACTTGATGCTATGGTAAATCCTGCCATGAGATTGCATTCCTTGTGACTGAAGTCTCATTGCACCTTTATTGGCGTGATTTGCCAATTCAAATAGATACGAAATCAATATTTACGCAATCGTGACATTTCGTTTTCACCTATTACGTGGGACCAAGATGTTGTCAAACTTTTGACAATGTGTAACAAATAAAATAGATTTTTTTTCATTTTTCTAAATTTATTGCCAACTCTTTTTAGTATAGAATACAAGATTTATTTATTTAATTACAACAAAATCACCGTCCTCAAAGTTAATAATGACATCAATTCACATGTACATCCCACGAACCAACACAATTATGTACATTCAACACAATTTTAAAATCTAACATTTCGATCCACCGCATCTAGCATTAAGTAAGAATACACAATCTGAATATGCATAAATAAAATTAAATATTACGAAAACTTGTTTCTATATGATCATTTCTACAAGAAAAGCTATTGCAATAAAATACAGAGATTGAAATAATTCTGTTGGCATGATGTATGCCCACATGAGATTACTAAATAATTGATCACTAGAGTCAACTGATCCATGTGCAATACAATTTTCCATTCTTTCCGTTGCAAAATTTTAAACCAAGATTTCAAGTTTAGCATGATCCTCCCACATGTTTCAATCAACATGAATGTACCTTGATGTACATATACATATATTCAATAATTATAAATATCGTACAAGAATTAAAATAAACTACGTTCTGATGCTTAAGATATTAGCTGTAGCTTGAGATATATATGGAGGCGACGAGGAACAAAAAAACATGAGGTTGAAAATTCAATATTTGGGACTTTGGGTTCTCAGCTGTGAATATTTAATTCCAAATTTTCATTATTATTTGGTGTCATAATTTATTTGATTTCCCATGTAAATTGCATGAAATCATGGATTTTGATCTATATTATAGGTTATTATTTTGGATTCTAAACTAGATTATGACCCGTGTATAAATTAAATACATATCACATTAATATGTGATTTTGTCTTAGCTTGAATTTTAATAAAAAATGGTTAGTTAGATTCATTTTAAGAGTTTTTGAACCAAACTTATTTGATAAAAATATTTAATATTTATATTAGAGCAATTTGTTTTTATAATACAATAATTTTTAACGTAAATGATCTATGTGATCCTTGTTTTATCACAATATAATGCGACTTCTTGATTAAAATATGTTGTGTATTAGCTTATTAATTGACTTTGTTCGGTGTACTAACACCCATGTAGGCTCATATGGTTCTTTTCATATTAGTCATGTAAAACCAAAAGCAACAATAAATTGTTACAAGCACCAACAACATTAAATTCTTTAAAGAAATTTGATAAACATTACAAATAAAGTGAATTGTCATAACCATAAACATCAAAATTCAGACATTGTAATTTGGTCGATTTAAAACTATTTTTTCCTTATAAAAACTAAAATATGATTTTAGGCTACACCCAATCACATATACATATCTTCCGATTAAATAAGTTATTACAAAAAAAAAAAGAAAAAAAAAAAGAAAAAAAAAACATGTTATGAATAAAAATATAATATTAGTTTCATAATTTGCTAAACGTTAACACTAATAAATAATAATGAACTTTCACAAATCTTGCACATTTTGATCACTGCATCCAACTAACAAATGAAATTCGGTTTAGAGGATTCATTCAAAAAGTGCATTCATGACTTATTATAGCTGAATTTTGGAAAATGTTAAAACCAACTGAGATATAAGGGAATGGTCTGTGAGGTTACGGTTGGTTTCTATAGGGTAATACAAATTCAAAACCGTTAGCACATCTCTTTCCTACCTGCTTCAATTATCAAATTTAGATCAAACTTGTCAAAATCAAATTATAAAAAAATAATAAAAAAAATAACCAGATATGTAACCTAACAATCAAACAACATATATTTCATTGAATTAAATATCATAAATCTACAATTTTACACTTTATATATTATTCTTAAATTATATATTACATTTTCATCTTTAATGGCTAGTAATACCTCTTTCTATTTTATAAGAGAAATAAGTATAGAGAAGAATTTTGACAGAGTGATACTTCATTGAAAACGCAGCAAAATTATTCATAAAGCCGCTAGGATTCTTCTATAGACCGCTAGAAGGTCTATATAGTGACAACCGATATGGTATCTATGAGAACGCACCACTTAAAATAACAGTTTTGATTAATGTAAGTGAAAAAATCATTTAGAATGCTTACCAGTTGTAATTGTTTCCACTGGACATTCAGATAACAAATTTCCAATAAATTTCAAAATTTTAAGGTTTAGCTGAACAATTTTTTCAGTTTATCAGAATTTTATTTTATTACAACCTTATATGAGTAATCAAGAATCTAAATCAAGTGAAAGAAGTAATTGTTCATTTAAATCCAGCAAAAAAATTATAATATTGTGAAATTGCATATAATTTACATGTTTGCTTATTGTCTTTGAGCTACCCAACCACTTGGATATGTACTATTATTTGATTAATTTGTTCATAAATTACATTTATAATATAAAATTTAACGATTGTTTAAATTCATTTACACTTGATTTAACAATAGAAAATGAATAAATTTATAATCATAAAACTATGCTTAATTCAACAAATTTGTTATCAAAATTAATAGAAAATTGAATTTTGTGAAGAAACAAATCAAATACACAAAAACAAATACAAAACAAAGAACATTTGAAGATCATGTCAGAAAGGTATCAATAAGATCTTTTTGACACTTTTCAATATAGATAAGTTTAATCTTTTCTCATATTCAGGATGATAAGTACAAGTGAGTAGAGAAAACAAATTTATAAACATATAAATATGCTTAATTCAAAAAATTTGTTATCAAAGTTAATGGAAAGTATTTTTGTCGAAATAATCAATTATTAAGTGTGTAGGATATTACCACTAAGGGATTTTAAGTTTTGCATCATCTTCAAGCTTCAATACAACATCAACTAATGATCATCACTTTCAAGTAAAAATCTCTACAATTTAAACATAATTATAGTAAACCTAATCAATAATGTTATAGAAAAATGTAAGGTTAAGAATAATCACATATAGCTATTGGGTTAGGTAGTTGGAAATCGAGCAATTGTAATTTAACACGTATGAGACCGATTATTATCTTCAAAATTGAAAGTATTTACTATATTAATAACAATTAAATACAAGGTCACTGTTTTGCCTTGATGAATTTTAGTATCATCGATGTACATTGAGAAAGAAATAGAATAATTAAGAAGATATATCATGTTGATTTGCAAACATATAGGATGGTCAGTGCATAGGATATGACTTTAAATTTGGGGAAGATTTGAAATTTACTTTGGGGATAACAGAAATTGATGAAGGTTTGAGCGTAAACATTGATGGACAACGTGTTTGACCAAACATTGGTCAAGATGACGTAAACAATTTGATCTAAGGGTGGAAAAGATATAAGTGAAACACAATAAAAAAAAATATTTATTGCTTTAGATGATGAAATAATTCTATTTTGTAAGTGTAAATGTCTTACACTTGGGTTGTGGTGACTTTGTAAGATATGTGGAAGATATGGTGGATAACCTATTAACTCATGTTCAAATCCTAACACTACTCAACCTCTATGGCCATGAAGGTTCGTCTGCAGTGATTCCAGGGCATGAGGCATAGCCTCATGTTCGTAGCGAGGGATTAATCGGTGCGTGGAAGCTGGCCCGAAACCCTCATTAGGGAAGTTCCATTTCAAAAAAAATGTAAATGTCTTAGTCTTCACCTCTCTCTAACATCATTGTAATGGTTTTTATTATTTAACTCTGTAAAATAGTGGATATCATTAATATCTAAAAAATATTAATATTTCAATGGTAAATATTTTCTAATAAATTTATCAATAAATTCACAAGGAACTATAAATAATTGTTTTAGAACAGTTAAAAGATTTATAAAAGTTTATAATTTCATAAAAAGTTGTAGTTGGCTAATATTTATATTGAAGTTGTAATGAATAACATTGTAACAATGTGGGCAAATTCACAATCAAACGGAATAATAGAGTAAAAAAGGATTAAAATTCTAAATTCAGATGAGTTTAAACCCAAAAGGCAAATAGATGAATAATTCAACATTTCGTAAAACCCAAAATGTATTTAAAGGATCAAAATTCTAATCCCAAAAACGAATAGTATGAAACAAAGTAATCAAAAACCAAACCCAAGAACCAAATAGTATGTAAACATAACATGAAATCAACCGTACTTAAATCACCCGACTACTCATATAAAATCATGAAAATCATATATTATTATTCTTTCTTCAGAATTAACAGTTTTGACTTGCCTTCTCCAGAAGTACGATCTGTCATTGATGTTAATGATCGTTTAGTTGAGGACATTGTTTCCAGATTATCAACATAGTAAACATCTTCCAAGTTGTGTTTTAATTATTCATGTCTAGACACTTTTTTAAAGGATGTCCACTTAGTTAGTGGACTTGTTGCAATACATTTATCAAGATTCGAAGTGGGTGTGACGTTTTCACCAGTAAACGAAACTGCATCCTAAATATAGAAAGTAAATTCATATATCAATCTAAAAGTTAATAATATTTTAAAGTATTTAAAATATTAGATTTATTTATATTGTATTTAAAACCTTTAAATTTAATGTGTCTTGACATCCGAATTTCACCGATAAAATGTTAAACGAATCAAATTACAGTGCCTATATTTGTAGTACATAAACATATGTTAGGTGATCAACTAAGATATAAAAAACAAATCTAATAAGTGTAGTGTTTGTAGTATGTTTCGTAAAAGAATGTTACTTGTTCGATGTTAATTTTTTTTTTTCCAATTCAACAATGATTTTATCATCAACATTGAAGTTTGAGATTCGTAATCATCAACATTGTTGTTCAAATTATAATGAGAAATTTGAATTTTGAATGCCAACTTTTTATCCAAAAGTAATTTCAAAGCAGACGGATAAATCTTCATATTACCCTCTTAAAAATGAAAAAAAAAATAACGGTTATAAAAGTAGACAAACAAAATGTAAAAATTAGTTTTATGTAAATGAAGTTAATATCGATAACCTCATTAAACCTTTGAAGCAACTCTTATGTGCTTTTTTTCAAAAGATTCTTTGCGTCACGATCAAATAACGTAAGTGACACTACACCGGTAAAGTCTTGTACTATCATGGTTATTTTGAAACTAAAACCATTGATATAAACAACTTCAATAATATGAAAATAGAAAATTTAATCGAAGATTATAATAATATGTATAAAAGAATTATTGAAAACCTTGGAACAACAGATACGTCTTTGTTCATGCAAGTTGAAGTGTAACAATACAAAACTTCTTTAACTTTTGGTCTGTACCACTAGCTTTGTCATCACGCATTAAAACGACTTTTATGGCTTTTTCTTGACAAATATAGGTCAACAAATTAAAAAATCAATATAAAGGGTATAATTTTGTTTATGTAACTAAATGAATGAAACTAATATGCTTAAAGTAGATTGATTAATTTTTTTTTCATGACCTCTCAACAAGAACACAGTAATAACAAATAATAAGAACATAGTAAATACAAGAAATTAAAGAAGAATAAGGAGAATAGAGTAAAGTAAGAGCTTGAAAAAAATAATTGAAGAAGAAGATTGCTCAAGAAGAACATTGTAAATCATAGGACTCAATCCAAAATCGTAAGAATAACCACTACAGTGTAATCGTATATATAGGGTGTTTTTGAATAAGGAAATCATTATCTTCTAAAAAATTTGGAATCCTAAGATATCATCTTGGAGATTTTTGGCTATTCATCTAGAAAAAAAGAAAGGTATCAGCTATATTAATTCGAAATTTCAAATTAATTGAATTTCTTATTTAACCAGTTTTAAAATTCAAACAATTATCTCAAATTGATTCATTTTATGTAATATACACTGGAGATAAATTACGAATAATATTGACTTTAATTTTGACTCTGGAATATTTTGCTGATTTAGTGGGATTATATTAGATTTTATAAGTTAATAACTTAATTATTGATATCATTGTTTAATTAGTTTTTTAAAAAATAAATAAATAAAATGTAAACGAGTTTGAATTTGGAAATCAAAAGCTATAAATAAGGGAGTTAAATTAGGAAAAATATTAATTAGAAAAACTGATATAAGTTATAGAAATAGAATGATAATACTTACTGAATTTAACGATTCTATAATTATTATAGATTTTATATTTAAATATAATTGTATTTGAATTTTATTTGTGGAAAATAATATCGGCAATTTGATTTAAGAATTGAAAAATATGATTAAAACACAATTAAGGGCTCTGATTGTTTTATTGATAAATTAAATGTTATCTTTTAATAATATTTAGAGATTACAGATATTATGGTTGATCCTGCCAAAAAATAATATGATCATCTTGGTGACCTTAAACATTTTTGTGCAATAACATATGTCTCTCTCTCTAAAATCGTTGTTTAAAAAATGTCGATGCTTTCGCCTTAGATTAAATTCATACAACAATTGTGATGGGTCACAAGGTCAACCATTTAATTTTGTTTTTTTTTAACAACCGATTTTTAAAATTAAAGGAAAAAGGTTGCCAACAAAAAACTAGCATCGGATGATGTCGAAAAACAGCACAAATTCAGCAAAATGAAATCATCAATAATAGATTCACTTTTCTGACTAGGACGCAACTAAATGTGGATGAGATACCCCTCCCCTTTGATTTTTAAATTTTTTTAACACGTAGACTATCATTAAAAACAACAAAAACATAGCAAGATGCTAGAATACAAATTACAATAAGCAATTTAACAAAGGGGAACAACACCACGTATGCTAAACACACCATCAAATTTTCCTCTAATCTTGATCCAATTGAACGAAATACTTTCAACATATGGGGATATTTTCACCTTCTTAAATGTGAACTAATTCATTGCCCACCATAAAATCCATGAAGAATTTTAACCCAACGAATACTTTACAAGAACATCCTTAATTCTTTAACCGAGAAGCTCCAGTTAATGATTCTGTCAGAGACATAAAGATTTTTATTTTGCTCAATCACATAGATGTTCGCAAAATGGTTCTTCAAGGCGAGTCACCACACCAACAACCTTTCCAAAACATGGTATCTTTACCACAACCCATAACTCTCTCAAAAAGACTGTCAATGAGAAACTCCAAGATTTTGGAATTCCTTGTTTATTTTAGATATGCTAAACCAAACTCTAGGAATGCTTTTTTTAGCAATTGGCTTTCTATTAACTATAAGAAGATTGTGAATAGCATTAACACATCTACACTAATTAAATATCATTGGTACTATTTTTTAACCTCCAGCACAAATTTACAAGAAGGGATAAATTAAGAGAGTTCAATCAATCCACTCCAAGACCACCTTTATTTTTAGGACGAATAATAAAACCCCATGATACCCACAAAATCTTATTTGTTTGTCATTAATTCTACCCCAAAGAAAACTCCTAATATTATCAAGGAAGAGAATAACATTTAAGGTAGTCTAAAGAACGAAGAGTAATATATAGGAAGGTTATTTAAAGACTGAATTAACAAGCATAAGTCTTCCTTCAAAAGATTGGATGGTAACCTCCCACTTACTCCGTTTCATTTTAAACTTGTCAACAATAACATTCCAATTCTTGTTAAGCTTTATGTTAGCCCCAATTGGAATACCAACATATAAAATAGGAATGATGTGGGCTCACATTTAGAAATGCGAGCAAGACGAGTAACCTCTAAATCTTCCATACAAACACTATAAACTTTACTTTTCTAAAGATTCACCTTAAATCCAAAAGCAAGAAATAAGCACCTAATTAGGAAGTGAGTATCACGTTATCGGCATAAATTAAGTGAGATAAAGTTGGACCATTATTAGGAAGTGAGACACCAACAATTTGAAAATTCTCACAAGTTGTCTCCATGAAAATGTGAAGTCCTTCCATCGTGATAATGTATAAGAAAGATGAAAGTGGATCTCCTTGACTCTATCCAATTTTAAAGTCAAATTCATTGGTTGGAGAGTAATTGACCAAGATAAATGCCCTACTAGATGAAAAACAACCCCTTATCTATTTTCTCCATTTGGTTCCAAAATCAATTTGCAACATAACATAAGTAAAGAATGTTCTAATTTAACGAATCAAATGCTTTATCGAAAACTACCATGTAAATTAAAACTTTTTCTTTGGCTTTTTAAACCCACGACAAGCTCATTAACAACTAGAGGGCCATCGAGTATACTTCTCCCCTAACATAAGCTAACTGCTCTAAGTGACTAACCGAATAATGTTATCAATTACCTATATAAGCGGTACAGATAAGATCCTAGAGATCACCTCCCATATTCTGACAAAATGTACGCTTTCCCATTGTGATCCAGACCCTCTAACTACTTCTCTTTCCTATCCAAGTTTCACAACTTGAGAGACGCAAGTGTTACTTTGCTAGCATTTTTTCTTGTGTCTATATATATATATATATATATATATATATATATATATATATATATATATATATATATATATATATATATATATATATATATATATATATATATATATATATATATATAGCTGGCATTTGTTTTGAATCTCATGCATTTGAAACCCCAACACCCTTTCACATTCAAAGTAATTAATCACACATAATCCCATTCCAATAAAATCACACACTCTATAAGTTCAACATGTCATGCATTTTAAACCCCACACCCTTTCACCTTCATTATATATGTAGTTATTATATTAGTACATTTTTCTTACAAAAAGTAGTTATTTGGTTGAAGATATTATGATTCAAAATTTTTCATATAGTTAAAGCATTCACGATCAAAATATGATGATTTGAAGTAATGACTTATGTCGCATCGATGATAATTGTAATATGATTTTTTTTCTTTCAACCAAAACAAATGAAGCTTTTCTATTCTTTCTTTACATTCAATTTCTCATTTGACCTTTATATGTGATTTGTATGTATTACTCAATTCTGAATGTGACTCTCCAAACATCAATGTTTTGCTTGGAATATCTTTCTCATTCTTCTTTTTCAATAAAAACATTTTGATTGCAGGTTAGTGAAGAATTATCATCAAGTTTCTATGGTTGAATGATGTTCAATAAACAAAGAAGATTCAGAAAACCCATATAGGTTTTTTTTGTTTGAGCAAAGTAGACGAATGTTATTTTTTTCTATAGTGACAAAGAACATGGTTTGACTTGCGGAATTAAAGCTTGCACAATTGAACATGGTGATTTGGGTGTTTAAGAGATATATTGAATGTATATGGTGTTACACAAAAAGGATCTAGATCTAGACTACATAATTAACACACACTTACACACTCACTTTTACATCTCTCAAGCACACCTCTACAAGTGGTATGAACCCACTATTTTTAGAGGTGTTTACATGTCTCTCTCTCTTACTCTAACTAACAAATGGGTCTAAAGGCTAAAGCACCACATGCAAGTGGGTTTTACAAAAGTCAAACATTTATAAAGTCATGAATGAATAACTTTGCACCCCAACGTTCTCACCTCAAAGTTAGGAATGAATAACCGACTTCAAATCTTCCAAAATCAAGCACTACGCGGTTCGAGCCTCAAAGGTGACACATGTCGAAACGAACTTCAATCTTCAATTCTTCCATGACTCTTCAATTTGGGCTTTAGGATGTGAGACCATACAATCTGAGCAGCAACGAATGATCAAGAGTATTCCAAACTCCAAATAATCACCCAAAGTTGCGCATAAAAACACACCCCAAAAATCTTCAATAATTCCAAACCCATTTCAAACACATCACTTCCGAACATCCAATTGCATCATCTCGTAGCTTCAAAACTCCAAGATCACTTCGGTCTTCAAATCCGCGTAATATGAAAAATTCAAGTTCGAATTTCCATATAAAACTTCTCCCCCTTTTTATAATCGAAATTTGATTATAAAACACCAAAGGAAAAAGAACGTGCTCTATTCGAAATTTTTCATATTAAAACTCCCCCTTAACATGTGGCATAAACTTTGTGCTTCAATCCGGAAAATCCAAACATATTCAATTTTTATTGTTGTTCACGAATTGCCTTTGACATAATTTCTCAAAAATGGGTAGAATTGTGAATTTCAAAATTCTGCAGTGACCCGTTGTGCCAAAAACAGCCAAATATGCGAAACACACTCCCATTTGCGAAACTGGGTAAAATGTGTAAATTCGCACAAACTGCAGGGACTAGATTTGAAAATATTCCAATTTCTCAAAAATTTTACCCCAAATGCGAAACTGGGTAAAATTTTCCATTTTGCGAAGACTACAAGGTTGCGAAATGAAAATTCTGCACTTTTGACTTTTTATTACCCCATTTTGCGAAGTTGGACCACTTATATTATTTATTAAAAAGAGCAGGGACCAAATGCGAAACTCTTAGCTTTCTTCCCCAATTCGCATTCTACTGGAAAATACTTCGCATCTACGCACGTGAAACATGAATGCGAACCATGGACTTCGCATTTTGACTCCAAAATTGAACAATATACGAACTCATGTTTTTGATTTCTATACCCAAATGCGAAGTGATGTTGCAGATGCGAAGTGATGTTGCAGATGTGAAGTGAACAAACATTGTAGAGGCGAATAAGATTATTTCAAACTTAATTGTTTATCCATTGATGCGAACAAACAATTTTAACCTCATATGCGAACTGCAGATGCCAAATACGAATTATTGAGTTCTTCGCGTTTTCTTCACAGTTATCCCGAAAAACCAATACACTGGTTGGCTTTCAAAATCCATGGCTTCGCATCATCAATATCACTCTTCCCTGTAGTTGTGAACGAACCCACATACAACATACAAGCACAAAATTGCCTCCAATTCAACAATTGACATACAAGATCTGTTCGTTCCCAAACCAACAGTCATTGACCAAAATCATCAAATCCATTCGTGATTCAATCGACAAAACATAACAACCTCCACAAGTCGACTATCAAAATCAAAACCCATGGATTCGCTTTTTGATGCGCATTCAAAACATCACTGTAGCTATTGCTTCAAACATGTTCGCTAACAGAAGACTAAAATCCAATCAAAATTCAATTTTGTTGTTAATTTCCCAATTCCTTGTATCGACATCAACACTTCAATTAATCAAGTACCGACTCTTCCAAATCTGAATATCCAAATACATCTAATTCCAGAGAAATTTGAGACCATTCAAATGGTATTCGTCTCTATTAATTGATTTCGACCCTCAACCCATTTGAAATCAACCCAATCTTGATATCAGAAGTGAAAGTACAAAATCACTCAAACTAATTTTGACTCCAAGAAGTCAATAACAAAGAGATTTCGTCAAAACGTTTGAGTCATCAACCAATTGATTCGATTTCAATATCATCTGAACTCAAACCGAAAACGAGAACATATTGATGAACAAAAATAAATGAATCAAACACAAGATCGATGAACAAGATGAGAGTATACAACTCGGTTATGCGTAAGATGAAGAACACTGAATAATCGAATCATATATATGATTTGGATGAATCTTTTGGTTCGATTAACAGATATTGGATTAAAATGCATATTAATGGGCCGATTGTGAACAATATCTATCTTATTGAAGATTGAAAGTGCAAACATATTTGCGAATCGGTCCGAGAAAGAACAAGAACAATTAGATACAATTTGGGCTCAACTTTAATCAAATGAACAGTAAACTGGAATTGATTGTTTTTGGGTCAACTTTTGATTCAAATGAACATTTGCTAATTTAGAATCGAATCAACCAAATGAATATGAGATTGGATTAGGCTTGATCAATGAAAATTTATTGGATCATAACAAACGGATTTTTCAACAAAATTTAGATCCAACGAGTCAAATGATCACAATTCAAAAACGCAACGCACGAATTCAAATATTAAGAGAGATCATAGAGAGAGACTCACCAAAATTGCTCAAATTGCGACAAAAATTGCCAAACCGAGAATCGTTCTTCAAAAGTCACGTTGATCGTGAAAACCAAGCTCTGATACCAATTGTAGTGACAAAGAACATGGTTTGACATGCGGAATTAAAGCTTGCACAATTGAACATGGTGATTTGGGTGTTTAAGAGATATATTGAATGTATATGGTGTTACACAAAAAGGATCTAGATCAAGACTACATAATTAACACACACTTACACACTCACTTTTAATTTTGCGAACATTCTTTTTCAGACTAAGCTCAATCTTTTTGATAAAATCAATCATCGTCTGAGCAACTTCAGATTTTAACCTGAGAAAAAACACCCATGTGAATCAAGAAAAATCATCTACAACAACTAAAATGTACCGCTTTTTATTGATTGTAGCAACAGTCGATGGTCCACACAAGTCAATGTGAAGAAGTTCCAATGGTTCTATGATTTTTAAATCTATCACAATCGGATGACCTTTTCTATGTTGTTTTCCTTGTTCGCAAGCTGCACACAGAGAATCATTATCAAATTTTAGTACAGGTAACCCTCGAACTAAATCTTCAGTGATAAGTTTGTTAATATTTCGAAAGTTCAAGTGTGATAATCTTCTATGCCAAAGCCAGCTGACATCATTGGATGCTTTTGATAGTAAACACACAACATGTTTTCCCACAATTGGTTTGATGTCCAGTGTAAACATATCACCATATCTTTTGGATTTGAGAAGTATTTCATTTGACTTCGCATTTGAAATGATACTTCCTTCTTCATTAAATACAACTTGATTTCCTGTACCAACAACAAGTTGTGACACACTTATCAAATTATGTTGAAGTCCTTTAACATAAGCAACTTTGTTCACAGTGAATTGTCCATTTGTGACTTTCCCATAGCCTTTCACTTGACACTTGTGATTATTCCCAAATTTGACTACTCCTGCATTTTCCAAGCTTCTATAATCTCGCAAGTTTTCCTTTCTTCCAGTCATATGACGAGAGCAACCACTATCAATATACCATTTCGTATCATATTGTTTGTCACACATCACCTGCATTTATTGGAAAAATTTAGGAACCCAAGACTTGTTGGGTCTATCATTAGTAGAATAAAACAAGTTCTTTGAATTTAAAAACCATGTTTTCACTTTGTTTGTGATAGAATCCATTATATCAACATCATCAGATCTAGATATTGAAATATAGTCATTCAATAGTTTTGGATTTCCATTGATTGTAATCTTATCCTTCACAACATTCACATTTTTGATAACGGGTTTCCATTTTTGAACTGGAACTTGCGAATCATGAGATGATGAACTAGCAGTGGAAGAATTATTTGCGAACATGTCAAATGCATTCTTGATTTGTTGTTCTGTAAATTTCCCACTTTGATATTTTCTTCCTTTCCCTTCAAACCAACGATTGATTGTACTTACATCAGATTTTCCTTTTGTATATGAAACTTTGATCTGTTTTGAAGTTAGAGGATTTGGAAAATTTGGTTGTTTTGGTGAAAATTTTACTTTTGCTTGAGTTGAATCTGTCAAACTTGATGAAGTATTCGTGAATTTTTGCCAACATTTTGAAACTTTTGATTATTTGCAAATTTTTGCGAATTCTCAAATTTTCGATTGTTGTCATATTTGCGAACATATGGAATTTTATCAACAAAATTTATTTGTTTATTAAAACTTGAATCTGTTTGTTTATTTTTGCTTTGAAATTTTGATGATTTTGTTTTTGAAATGTGTGCTTTTTCATCTCTTGGTTTGTCATTTGACACAACTTGACAGAAAATTGCTTTTCTTGCTTTTCTTTTTGAAACATTATTTTCTGTTGAATAATTTCCAACCATCAATTTGAATTCATGAGAATTTAATTTCACTTCAGCCTTTGGTTTTTCACCTTTAACCAACAATTTTTGTAATGATTTTTGTTTTTGAAACACATAAGAATTTTGAGTTAAATTGTTTTCTTCTGTGTTTTGATTTGCGAAAAAACCTTCTGTGGTTGATTTTAGATTATCTTTTTCAATCATTTTGTTGAATTCAGGATGAACTTTCTCAGCATTTCCAGTAGTGACAAAAACTAGATTTGGAAAAATGGTTTATCAGTACATACAAAATTTGGATATACCACAGTGTTGGTTTCCAAATAATGTGCGCCTTTTTCATTTAAAATTTTGTCAAACACTGGATCAACCACAACTCGTTGAGGTATTTCAAGTGAATCTTTCATTTCTTCTAGGTTTTCTTCATTCTCATCAGATTTCCAGCTTTCAACTTCCACATTATCAAACTTACAATGTTGTGAAGTTAAAGGTTTATCAATTTCATCCTCTACTATCGAATCAAAAAAATTTGTTTACCTTTAATCTTAGATGTGATATTAATGATTGACAATTGTGAACAATCAACCTCTTCTTCCTCTTCTATCTTACTGATTTCACTCACATTATCTGAATTTTCATCAATATCAGCATAATTGAATTGAGATGCAAGAGTTGAAGTTTCTGTTTTCTTTAATATTTTCACTTTTTCATTCTTTGTCAAACTTTCATTGACAATGTTAACCAACTCATCAACATTCAGAAATTCATCAATTTTGACAATACCATATTTATATCTATCATCAGGTATTTTGTAAAATTGAGCAATTGTACTTTCGCAATCATAAGAAACAACATCAACTTTTTCACATTCAAATTCAAGAAAAGGTAAAATTTTCATATGTTGTTCTTTGCTAATGTCAGAAGAATGATGTAAAGAAGTTAATTTTGCATATAACCGTTTGGCAGAATTACAATATATGTTCTTTTGTGCTAGCATCAAGCTAACATCATTTGTAAGATTATTCCAATCACAGTCTACATTTTTGATCTGCACTTCAAGTTTTTCTACTCTGCTCCTCTTTATTTCTAATTCTCTTCGTGTCTCACCTAGTTGCATATTTAATTTTTGAGCTTCAGTACTAGCAGACACAATAACAGAATGAAAATAAGCCACAGTTTCATCAAATGAAACAATTTCAGCCTCATAAGCAGATAAAGGAATATTAAAAGATTCAAGTATTGCATGTACCTTGGTGGTCATGGGTGATTTGTCTGTGGATTTGGATACGAAGCACCTTCCTGAAATTTTCTCTACGCAATCTTCAAAACTTGCGAACATTGCTCCATGTGTAGGATGCCTCATTTCCTCGTCATCAGATCCTGAAGACCAGATCTGATACGTACCACTTTCTTCATTATCAGTTTCACCTTGCGCAACCAAAGACACTCCTTTGGTCTTAGCACATATCTCTTCGAGCTTTTCAGAGTAGTATGCTTCATCTTTGACTTTTACCTTCTTCTCTTCTTTCTTTCGCAACATGCAATCGGCTGCAAAATGATTCGCACCATTGCAGTAGTGACAGTAAATTCCTGAGTGACCTTTCAGCTTCTTCACTTCTTTCACATCTTTTTGTTTCTCATCAGCTTTCTCCAATTTCTTCCTCTCCTCTCCTCCAGTTTTTGTGAGTGCACTCTTCGCATCACTATCCTTTCCTTTTGGATTAAAAGGCTTTTTGAAAAACTACTTAATTCTGTTGTTTGAATAGAATGCCACAGCCTCATCATCATAGTTCATCAAAAATCCTTCATCATCTAAACCATCTTTTTCATTAACATCAGCTTCTGATACCTTCGAAACAAGAGCCAAAGGACCTCCAATACTTTGTTTTGATCCTTCAAAAATTTCTGAAACTTCACATTCATGTGTTTTCAGTTGATTGTAGAGATCATTCAAACGAGTTAATCAAAACTCTGTTGATTTTTAATCATCATGCTCACACTTCGCCATTCTTTGCGAAGACCCATAATGAATGTTAAATTGAACTCCATGAGAGACCTAGTGATTCCATACATATTGCAGCGAAATATGAGCTCATTCAGACGATCATAGTAATTTTCAAGAGTTTCATCATCCTTTTGTCTGAATCCTTTCAGTTCAACTAGACATTGCTTCACAGAATTGATGTTCGTCTTTTTGCTACCTTGATACTTCTCTTTTAGAGTGTTCCAGATGTCCTTTGCTGTTTTACAACTACGAATGTAATTATAAACCACAGGAAGAAGAGCACCTCTTAGTTCCCTCATGCACCTCTTTTCATTATTCTTCAACCGTTTTTGTTGATCAGCAACTTCAGTAGATGCTGCAGATGGACCAATTGGTTGAACATTAACAGGAACTTGCACTGTTCCATCGATACAATTCCATTTAAGTAATCTTCCATTCTATCAGCCCATTGATCATACTATTCTGGAATTAACATCGGAATTTTGGTTGAAGAACCAAGCAAGTGAGACAAGGAAGTCATTGTATTCATGTTGAAGTTCGCCATTGATGAACACAGAAATTTTCAGAAAGCTTGAAAAACTTGATGAAATTGAGAATTTGATCAAATAAATTGATCACAAATCACTGATCAATTTCTCGACTAAACAATTCAAAGACATAATCAATTCAAATCTGAAGATCAAATGTGATTTTCAAAACCAAAATGCGCGGAAAATTTTGAGTAAAGTTGCAACTCAAAAAGCAAATGATTCTAACACAAAAATCATATCGATGCAGTTTGAATCCTGCTCTGATACCAATTGAAGAGAATTGTTATCGAGATTTAAGAAAATAAAGTATGATTTTAGTAATCTAAGAGTTAGAACACGAAGAGTAAATATTAATCAGATCTCATATTGATGAAAACTGATTACAGAATAAGCAGAAAGGATATTTGTGTTAACAAAAGATCTGCTCTACTTTAAACTCAGTCCCTATTTATAGGGAACATGAGTGTACAAAAAATATACTAAGTCTAAACATTACACTTCACACAAATATGACTTAGTAAAATAACATAAAATGTGAAACAATACAAAACACAATATTCGACTTTTACAATTTTGCTTCTACATTTTCTTTTGATTTAAACGTATATTTATGTAACATTTCTATTTATATATTCAACCACCCAATGTTCTTATTTATTTGATTGTAGTTTTTCTATTTTGATTATATTTATTTTCTATTATTTTTTGTTGTGTTATCCTACACAACATATTTACAAGACAATATTTAAAAGATAACATAATTTTTAACATTTGATATGTAATTATGATGACTTGTCATGATATGTTCTTCTATCACACCCCAAAACCGGAACGGAGGAAACGTTTTGGGGTGGATGACGTCATGTCAAGTATCACAACATATGTAGTATAGTAAATCAAAGTACAACAATAATTGCATTAACAGTAATAGTTTTACATGGTTTTCATTACAATACATCAAAGTAATACAAGTAATGATATACATGCAGCTTGGTACTAAATTGTCTTCATCAAAAGCTCCGGGGATGTACCTGTCTAATGCTGACCTGAGAATACAAGTTATTTGAAAAGCGAATATCAGCATTTTTACAAATGCTGGTGAGTTCATAAGTATTTAGTGTCATTTTATTCAAATAACTTTAATAAAAGTGGTAGTTTTAGAGTATCCATTACATTAGTGTCTTTCCAGAAAATCCTATATTTTCTTTAATAAAAGCAGCCTTCTACCAAGACTGGACGGAGTTATGTGGTAAGAAGTAGTTTTCCCTTAATTGCTATCATTATCAAAATACTGAATTTGATTATTAAAGAAAGCAACAGAAATCAGGGAAATAACATATGCCTCAGCAGTGAGGACTGTTGACTAAGGCAAAAAGGAATGATAGACTCCAGGAGAGTATCGAACGAACGACATGCCTGGCTCAGTCTAACAAAAGGAGATACAGACCCCAGACGGTACCAAATGAAAGTACAACTAGTAAGCTCTAAACAAAGAATACAGACCGCAGACAGTATCAAATGAAAGATACAGCTAGCAAGGTCTAAAACAGAGAATACAGACCGCAGACAATATCAAATGAAAGATACAACTAGCAAGGTCTAAAAACAGTATGACTCTGAAAATGGGTTCCCAACATAAAGTGTAAATTGTTGGTATAATACCGTTACCTTAACGCCATGAATTATAAGTCAACCTGGGATACTCGTAACCATACTAACCGACACTAGAGTACCTGACGCCCTACAAGCGTCTATAAATTATGAAATTTGTCACCCCTTGGCTTGGTGGGCCGTGGACTGTAGCTAGCAGTCAGGGTGCGGGGGTGTCAATCCCGTATAGATCTATACACACAATGTCCACTCTCTCTATAGGAGACTCTGGTTAACAACTAGAAGACGGAGAAGACCGTGTCCCGAAGATGCATCCCAAATAGTGGGTAGTGGGTTTCATATGTAAGTGTTGAACTAGAGGTAGAGACTCATAACTGAACTGACTAGAGTAAACCTATATGTCTATGCTCGTATACATAACATACAACTAATGAATCAAACGACCTTTGGACGGCCATCCGATCCCACCAGACCACATCTCAACGAAGAAAAGGAAATAGGGCGGACAAGCCTTCCTAAGTCCTTCAATCATTATTTATATACACCTATACAAGTACAGACATACATCTAACTACGACTGAGTGTGTAACAAGTGGATACGCATCGTGATGTATAACTAAGTCGTGGTGTGTAACAAATAGTGTGGAACAACTGGATCATCAAGTGTGAACGAATAGTGTGGAACAACTGAATCATAAAGTGTGAACGAATAGTGTGGAATAACTGGATCATAAAGTGTGAACGAATAGTGTGGAACAACTGAATCATAAAGTGTGAACAAATAGTGTGGGATAATCGAATCGTGAAGTATAAGTGTTACCAAATATAAGTGTATCACAAAGTGGAGACGTTATCAAGTAGGAGTTTAAACTAAGTAAAAGCGAAGCAGTGGCATCTAACAAGAAAGAGTATACGACATGAAAGAGAACTTTGATGAAAACCTTGGAAAAACCTTTATACTTAAGAAAGTCACAACTTGGTATTCTTTGGTATATTAAGTTTGAAAACCTTACATAAACCAGTTTAAAAAGAACTTTGATAAAACAGTATAAGTAAGAGTTATGAACAAATGAAAACATTTTAGAAAAGCATTTATAGTATCCTACTCGGTAAAACAATTTACAGTGTGAAAAATTCTTGTGCATGTGGGTTATCAATCACATGTGATTGATATGATAACTATCATGTTTAACTTGTATTCCCCCCCCCCCCCCCCTTAAAAAACATGTAAAAACATTTAAAAGGTTCATTCAGGGGTATGAACTCACCTGGTGTAAGTGGATTCGACGAAGGTGCCGGTTGAGTGTTCGGTGTCAGGTAAGGACTTGGACACACTTAGAGACCTATTTAACATATGATAACATATGTTCACATACAATTAATATATTTAATACTAATTAAACAAGTATACGCACTCTAAGGACCGGAAAAACACTTTGGTTAAGTGTTTGAGGTGTCCCGGGTAACATTTAAGGGTTCAAATGGCTTAGGAATGGAGTTTACTCTCCAAGAGTAAACTCACCTTATTGTAGTTACAGCCCTGGGACTACTCCCATGAGTTTACGGCCGTAAACTCATGGTGAGGGTGTTCTAGGATGCTTAAAGGCCTCATATCAATTGTGGAATTTTGCTAGACTCAAATATCAAATGTGTGAATGGGTTTAAAGCACCAAATGGACCCTTTGAGGAGTTTACGGCCTAAGAAAGAGAGCTTATGGCCGTAAGCTCCTATACACTCATTCTTTTGGTGTTTTAAGGGCTTAAGTGGTAGAGGGTAAATTCCTAAGCATTTTTCCATGTCAAATGGGGAGTTTAGGGCACCAATTAACCCCTTTATAGGAGTTTACGGCCCAGGTACCCTTCCATGAGGGGTTTAAGGCCGTGAACTCCTTATGCAGTTGTTTTAATTGCATTTAAGGTCCCTAGCTTCTTGTTGGTCGTTTCTAGAATTTAATCCAAGGCCATTGGTGTGTTTAAGGGCATTTTTAACACACTAATATGAGTTTACTCCCCATAATGAGGAGTTTACGGCCCAAGAGTGTTCTTGGGCAGTAAAATCATGTTTACTCCCCAAAATGCTAGTTCAAGGTGCTCTAAGTCCGATTCCATAAGCCTACAAGTCATATCTAAGCCTTAGGGACAATTTGGAGGGGTTTTGGGGCTTAAAAACCCTATTAAATGGTGTTCACGGCCCAAGAGTGTTCTTGGGCCGTAAACTCATGATTTTGTCCCTATTTTATGTTTTAAACTCGAATTTGTACGCTAGATAAGTTATACAACGAGTTAGGATAGGTGGCTTACTCGTTTGGGGCTCGAAACAAACGATTTTTGGCTCGAAATTAAGTTGTATAGAGAGAGAGAGAGAGAGTGGGGAGAGTGTAAAAAGTCTCCAATGGACTCCACTCACCCTTATATAGGGGTTGGAGTCGGGCTCAGTGAAATTCTACCCGATATTGTCGTTATACGGGGCTTTTGGTCGCACCCGATTTAGTGGTCGTAATAATAAAAACTGACTTTTTTCCAATTAAATGGAAATGCAACTTAAGTGTTTTTATTTACTTCATTACGACTATAACGACATAATATATATAAATAAATAAGACATTTATTTATTTGACGACCTTAAATTAACGGAACTTTTATAAAATGAGATATTCCGTTAACGGTAACGGGGAAATGTAACGGAACAAACTTGGGTTGTCACATCTTCATATGAAAATAATTTATCTATATTACTATGACAAGAATTACATATGACATTTACGAAAATATATTATATGTGATTTGTTTAACATATATATGCACCTATGTATGTTATAAATTTATAATTAAATATCTTTATGTTTAATAATTAAAGGGATTAAAATGATGAATCAAAACCAATTATTTAGACGAATATAATAATAATAATAATAATAATAATAATAATAATAATAATAATAATATAATAATAATAATAATAATAATAATAAATACATATTTCCAAGTACTGTATTCATTTGAAAACTTACACTACAACTCAAGAGTTTTCTAATTTATATATATTTATTAGTTACAACTCAGTAGTTTTTAACTCATGATTATTAATTAGTAATCATTAATAACTTTTTATTTTCCTTTTTTATAAGGTTGTAAAGTTTTGTTCATTAAAAACATTAATGTATTTGAAGATATTTGTGATTTATATATGAAAAGTTAATATAAATGTTATAATAAATATTTTAGTGTTTTTATGTTATTAAAACTTGTATTGTTTATTTTTCATATTTTTTTATCATTTCGTTGTATATATATCTTTTTTAATATAAATGTTATAATATATGTTTTTGTATTTTTATGTTGCTAAAAGATGTAGCTCATATTTTTGTTCATACATTTTGTTACCCGTTATATATAGATTATCATGCGTTTGATATATAATTTACACAATTTTAAACGGTTTATAAAATTATCAAATAATTGTATATATCACAATGATTTAAAAATTAAAACTATAATCATCATATCATACTATATTATAAAGGAAATATTTTTTTTTCTTTCACCACATTCATTTGAAACTCCCAAGTTTTCATATTTCCATAAAATTTACTTAATTTATTAACTTAAATATGCTTTTAATTGTAAACATTATCATAAATGGAAGAATTTGTGACTTATCAATATTATATAGTTAATTTGTTAACTCCAATATATAGTTAAATAAATAACCAACATTAATATATAAAATAAGCTTAAAAACTTAGTGTTAAATTTAAAACCTAAAGTAAAATATCAAATAATGTTTAAAAAAAATTCAATATATATTTTTTAACATAGTTAAAAGGAAAACAATAAATATAATAATAACAAAAGAACTTAAATTTATGAATCGAATAAACTAAATGTTGTCTGAAAACTATATTCTAATAATATATTTTTAACCAGCACCGTTCAACGCGTGGGATTCGTCTAATATATATATATATATATATATATATATATATATATATATATATATATATATATATATATATATATATATATATATATATATATATATATATATATATATCCGGTAAGAAATTTTTTTTGGTAGGAAGGTAAGAAGTTTTTTTCTACATATTTTTTTAACGAACAAAATAAATGAATCACTAGATGATTCATTTGTAAGATGATTCATAAGAAAAAATTCTCAAAAAAACATCTTTATGATTCATTTTTAAGTAAATTAAGAAAAAAATTCATTTTTATGATAATTTTAGTGAATAACAACAAAATCATTGTATAAATGAATCATCGAGATGTTTTTTTTGAGAATTTTTTCTTGTGAATCATCTTAGAAATGAATCATCTAATAATTAATTTTGTTTGTTCGCGAAAAAAATATGTAGAAAAAAAACTTCTTACCTTCCTACCAAAAATTTCCTTCTTATTTGATCTTGACTATATATATATATATATATATATATATATATATATATATATATATATATATATATATATATATATATATATATATATATATATATATATATATATATATATATATATATATATATATATATATATATATATATATATATATATACACACGAAAACACAAATAATTTGGGAAAATGAAAACTACCATTAAACACATCTAATTTTGCAATAAAAATAGTTGTTATATTAAATCATATTAAAAATCTACACGGAAGGTTATTTTAGTAACAATGTTTTCGATCTAAAAATGTTGAAGTTACTCAGTTAATGAACTGATTCGATTGTCTTTTTAGAAATCCTAGAACTCCGACTAACTCAGCCTTCATCTCTACCCACCACCATCCCCAACCATAACCGTCATCGTCAACCACTTTCACCACCGTCCACTAGCACCCTCATGATATCTTCCATTAACCCTTTGTACAGTTTAGCGATTTAGGGCTACAAAGGGTAGAGGGTTGAAGAAATTTGGGACGGAGATAAATAAATTATCCACTAGGTCTGATGAATAAATCTGCATTGTTTTTCAGTGCTTCCCGCTATCCTTGTTTCTTAATATTCAGTTCCATCCTTCAAGAGATTAACAGGAAGAGGTATATTTTTTTGGTTAATCCGTTAACTAGTAATTGATTTTCAGATGTTGTAGGGTTTAAAAACATAATATTGAATGGTAATACTCTTTTTTTTCAAAAAAAAAAAAAATTGAATTGTCAATTTTTGTTTAAGCAAATTTTCTTAAACTTCCCTAGTCAATCTTGGAAGCCATTGTTTGGACGTCTCTCACTTATTATGTTATTGGATAAACTATTTCATCATATATTAACTAATATTACATGTGTTAGAGAAGTATTAGATTAAGGAATTTTTCTTAGAAACTATGTTACTAGGATGTAAATTTTACTATTTCATGTGTTTTAATAGGTTCTTCCACCTGATGATGCTTTTATTTGGGATGCAGTTCATGTCAATATCCATGTTCCAATCTTTTGCATCATTCTTATATATATATTTTTGTTATCATTACGTGGCTTTATTTTACCACACAGTAAGTTCCATGTATCTTTTTTTTCCCTATTTGACTACCTTCAAGAGATTAACTATAAGAATGGAATTAGTTACAGCTGCAATGCCATCTTAGTTAAAGTTTTTGCATCATTGAAGCAACTGTCTTCGATGACGCTACAGCAATGAAGCGACCACTGAAAGAGGTCCAAGGGGAGGGTTGAAGACAGCCAAACAGCAACGGTTGAGGATTTTTTATTGTTTTTTGCTTTAGTCTTGAGATCTTGGTGACTATTTATCTTTTATGTTAGTAAGATATGTGACTTTATTTTTTGGTATTTTTATAGCGAACAAGTTATTGGTAAGAGGATAATTTTTTTTTTGATTATTGGGTCAGGCAGATTTTTTTCTATATATCTTATGCATTATAATGTTATAATATGCTTGATGTATGTTTAAAAGTTGGAAAATAGTATGGTGGATAACCTATTGATCCATGTTCAAATCCTGGCACCACTCAGTCCTTGTGGCCATGGAGGTTCGCCTGCAGTGACTCCAGGGCATGAAGCAAAGCTTTATGTTTGCAGCGGGGATTAGTCGGTGCGAAAACTGGCCCGGAAACCCTGGTTAGGGAACTTCCCTTTCCAAAAAAAAGTTGGAAAATACTTGTTCAACAAAAAATAGATTGACGTGCAGATGAAATTGTAATTATTTTCGAACGATTCTCATTGGTTTGTGATGGTGGTGCATTTATACCATTTTGATAGGCAAACAAATTTACTTGGTCAATTATTGAATGTTGACTTTCAAAAGGAATAATCATGTCTAAGAGTAGATGATGGTCCACGTGAAGTTAACTAACCGGACGTTCTATAGTGGAGAAAACCGATTTTAAGTTAAAAAGTAATTTTTCTTTTCGTTATTTAAATGTAGTTAGTTTACTAAGTTAAATATATGTCCTTAAAGCCTAAATTTTAATTTTAATCAAAATACAAGGTTAAGATGGTACAATTTCATAAGTGCTTTTTGTTTTTGCATTATTGCAAATATATTTACATTTTTCTATGAACCTTCCCTTTTGTATATATATATATATATATATATATATATATATATATATATATATATATATATATATATATATATATATATATATATATATATATATATATATATATATATATAAAGTCTAATATTCCCATTATTGTATATGCAAATACATGTAAGGCGTGAATTTACATGCAAGACATGAACTTTTGACATAACAAAAAATCTCCAACAAAAATACAAAATTGCCCATTCCAAAATAAAACATAACACAAAAAATTAGTAACACGATAAAGAAGCTACCCTCTTTACATTTGACTAGATACTATGACATTTGTTTTCCAAAATTAATGGTGTTTGGATGTTATTGTTGTGAGATTTAACTCCTGAATCGACAAATGTGATGCTATACAATATCTTCCAAAATTAGTGGTGTTTGGATGTTATTGATAAAATACTCTTAAGTATGGGAAAGTTATTGTTGTGAGATGCTTTACAGGGGTTTGGATGTCGGATGATGGATCTATCCTGGAAGCTTTCCTGAGAACATAACACAGAAGAATTGTGAAGGGATATCCGGGTGTTCTCCCGGGACGTCTCTCGGATGATGAAGTTAGTTTTCTATGAGAGAGAACTTTAGGGTAATATTCATGAGAGATAAGATGGCTCCCTTCTTTGAGGTGGAATAGATCCTTTTATACCTGTTTCTAATGGATCGTGGGGACCTCGTCCAATGAGTGTGAGACGTGGCCTCCTCTAGCTGAGAGAATCATGCCCACGTTAACTAACTGCCTAGTGACGTCAGTTCTAGGCGTCATTTAAGCTTCTTGTCACGTCCTGATTGGTCGTGAGTGAACGATCACGGTGAATATACTTTCCTCGTTAAGGAATGTGAACTATCACCCCGGTGCTGGCTCACTCAGGCCGAGACCGGGTCTTGGCCAAGGTTTTGGTGCAATAACGTCTCTGTTATGTTTACCGTAACATTTAACGTGGCCGTTTATGATAACGTTAACACGTCCCTTAGACCAGTTGGCTTCTGTATACATGGCGTAGCATAGTTGTTCTAATCTACTCACATACACGTGGCAGGTTGTTATTGATATCCTTTGTGGTTGACACGGTGAAATCTCTGTTCTTCGGCGGTTTCATCATGATAATGGTTCGCTGCCCCTTTTGTGGCATTCAAACCTCTGTTCCTCTTGGCCTTTCCTCCTTACCTTCTACTTTTCTCTCTTCGGCTTCTTGTTTCAAAGAAACCCTTTCAACCCTTTCTCCATGTTTTTCCATGGCCGCCGCTCGTTCTTTTGGAAAGAATCTTACCACCAAAGAATGGGAATCTTTAGAGCTTCGGTTCGGGTTTGTTCCCAAACACAGCGTGCAAATCCCCCTACCTGATGCATCGCTTTACAGTCCTCCCAAGGGAAAATTCGGCATCCCAATTACCTTGTTCGTGGCGGGTCTGTGCTTGCCTACCATATATTTCTTCCACTTGATTATCCGGGAATACAGGTTTTCCATGAGAGAGCTGACCCCTATTACTATAAACAAGATAACAGGTTGTTAACTCCTCTGCCATGCCCTAGGTCGCCTGCCGACTGTTCCGGCTTTCAAGCACTTCTTCAATGCCTCTGCTCAGTCGAGGACTCAAACCCTTTCTCGTCAGCAGGGAGTCCCTACTCTTATCGATGATAAGAAGTCTAAGAAGAACTGGTAGGAGAAGTTCTTATGGGTTAACAACAATCTTGTGGTGCTCAGTTACCCGAGGGATAAGGTGTACGTCGACTGTGCTCTAACACTTTTTGGTGCTGACAAGGAACTGGATGATGTCCTAGATAAGATCAGCATCAACGGTGAAGATTGGCTTGACTACTTCTTGGCCACCAGCACAATGAGCGCCGCTTAGAGGGCTCGCGGGAAAATGCCCGAGTTTTTCGTCGAGAAAGAGGTTATTTCTTTTGCTCCTCTTCACCCCCCCCCCTTTTTTTTTGAAAAAAATAGGCAAAGCATGTTTAAATTGGCATTTTGGTTAACCGTCGTTGTTTTTGTTTTGTTTTTAGGTGTGGAAGAGGTTGTTTCTTTAGAGAAAGATCTTCAGGGTCTATTCGACGGTAAGGTTCAGTGTCGTGACATTGATCATTTAGAGGCTCTACGACCCCCTATTTCTGGCCGAGGAATTGATGCTACTGTCGGTTCTAACAATGATGCCAGCGCTGGCGAGGATCCAGATCTGCAGGACATTGTTGTTACTGGTGTTTCTCATAATGATCCTACACTTTCTAGGTCCCCAAGGAGTCTTCGTCGTGTCAAGAGGCATTTTGCTTTCTTGGAAGCCTATTCCAGTGGTCGAATCTCCAGCTCAATCATTCTCCTCCTAGCATTGGTCTAAACTCAGTCAAAGTCCGATATGATGAGTTCGCCACGAACTCCTAAATATCTCTCCTCGAAATGTTGAAGTACCAGCTCATACGTGCCTGCTCCGTAGACATGTGCTCAGGGTAGAACAACGCCGTCTAATGAAACATCCTCGTCATCTCTATCACTGTATATGTCTTCTGCTTAAGAGACAGAAACTCATGTGCCAATTGTTCCCTCTCCACCTAGAGAACTTACTCGTCTCTGAATAACTAGGTAAACCTCTCCCAAGTCACTGCAACATGATCTGGAGGGGTAAAATCAGTGGACACAAACTTCCACCAGTCCTTCGCTCCCAAGTGAAGCTGGATCAGTTCAAACTGAACTCTCAAGTGCTCCATGCATGAACACCTATAGAAACATCCCTCGATGTCAGAGATCCATCTCATAGAAGAAATCGAGTCTTGGGTCCCGTAAAACTTCGGTGGCTTCATGATGCTGAACTCTCGAAAGAACAATGAGTCACCCCCTGTGGCCTGGCAGCTGCCAGGGTTGCGGTAGCTGTGTCAACAACAGCCTCAGTAACAAAAACATATCACTCATCAAAAGTCTCGATCAGTGTGGTCCTAATAGACCTGAACATCTCTAGAATGGCCTCCAGGATAGCTACAACCACCTCCTCAGTATTGATCCTGCAGATCTCCTCATCACTAGTACCACCACCCCGGGTTGTTACGGCTAATCACCATAGTCTCTCTGAATCACAAAAACAAAATCATCAGGGACTGGCTCAAGCGCACACTCAATTACCCACCCCTACATGCTCCTTAGCATCCTAAGGTTCATACTTGGGTCGCATACAGATCCGGTGCTTTCAGTAGTACAGGCCCAATACTACCTTCCACACCAACCCATAGTCGCGCAAAGTCCTCCTCCTAGAATCCTAATTCACAAGTACTCTATCCCTCACAGATATCAAACTACTCTCTCAGTAGATTCCTCAAATGCTCATCTAGGTGTGTCTCCTAGATTACTCATCGACTCAAAACTCTCTCTAAAAGATTCCTGCTACGTACCCCTAGTCACCACACACACAAAGCAAATAACATATAATATCAATCAATAGGATCCCCCAAGGCTAAGTCATCATGAATTAGGCAACTCTAGCTCTAAATTCCTAAAATACCTGACCTATCATCTATAATGCAACTCTAATATCTCATAAATATATCATCTCATAATATAAACAAACTAGGGTATTTTGTTAAAATCACCATTCGGGCTCTGGCTAATGCTACACACTGCTTCATCTCGTTTCCTATTAAAAACTTTTACTCGTTTAGAAAACCATTTCTTTTAATAAAAATTCCTCAGATCCTCATTTTGTGTCCAGACATACCTGAGGGTACATTTGAATCCCTCAAACCAAGGCTCTGATACCAATTTGTAACACTCTAGATTTTCAAATAAAATTTTAATTTTTAAAACCACACAAAACACAGCTTCACATTTCTCAAACCCAAGTTTATAAGTTGTTCAAAAAACAACATAATAAAATGCTCGTCAATATCCTATAATCCTCAAAACATAATTTGTAGTTGGTGTGTACAATCATGGAGGTGCCTTCCTATGATCCTGTGATTTACCTGAAACACATTTCACACAAAACTGTAAGCATAAAGCCTAGTGTGTTCCCCAAAATACCACACACAAATAATTAGCCTCTCATGGCTATACTCAATAACGACCCTTCGGTCCGGTCATGAGTCTCAGTGAAGACCATCCGATCTCACTACTCGGGTTGGACCCTCCAGTCCGGTATCTTAGTGAAGACCATGCGATCTCATAACTCGGTTTAGACCCTCCATTCCTAACCTACTAAAGGACAGAATAATATATATAGCATAAATCACAAAGACAAAATACGTAATATCACATAACTCGGTATAAGCAGATAAGACCCTCTAGTCAATAACTCAGATAAGAGCCTCCGGTCACAAAGTATTACCACTTAGGTAAGTATAGTGAGAAGACTCACCTTGTAAGTAAAGCAAGTAGGTCTCATACTCAACGGTGGGTCTAGACTCTACCTATATATCATAATTATCTCTAATTAACAATTTATAACGACAACTCCAAAGATGCTAATCTAACTCCTTTACTAATTCTCGAAAAGGGTGAACGACCATTTTATCCCTCCATGGCTTCCAAAGTCCACAACATGACCAAACCCTAATAGTTAACGGAAGTCAACGCTCAAGTCAACAGTCCATCTTGACCCAAATCATTAAGTGCATCTATGCGACTCGTTGAGTTCCTTTGGTTCTCAGAAAAATTAGGAAATACAATTCAACTCGCCGAGTTGTCTCACCAACTCGTCGAGTTTGTATAGTATCTAGGATATCAGAGAAAAAACCTAATCAACTCGTCGAGTTGGCTAACCAACTCATCGAGTTCCTTCAACCCAAACACTCATTCAGACGCTTTTAAGCGAGACTAAGGCCCCAAACTCTAGATATAGGATTCCAAAAATGGACTCATACACATGCAACAGTTGGATTAGGTGTCTAAGAAAATAACTGAATTAGTATATACTTGAATAGAAAAGTCCTTTTGGGATACCCCCAAACGTAGTAATTGAATAGGATGAGTTTTAGAGAGAGAAAATAATTTATTGTTTTATTATATGATTGATAACTATCAATAAATGAATTTATTAATATGTTACGAAAAATAATATATTCATTATAAATTGTATTGTTTAATTAATAATTAATCATAAATTAATTAGAATTAATTTTGGGATTAATTAGATTAATTAAAACTACAAACTATTTGGTTATTTATTAAAAGTTAACACACGAAGACTCTAAAACCCCATGGGTGGGGGTGCACGAAAATTGGCTAGTGATAGCCTAGAATTTTTATTCAAGGGGCTTGGGATAAGGAGATAAGTCAGCTTGATTATTATATTAACTAATCTAGGGCTTATCCAAAAACTCTATCTTTGGCCCCAAGTTTCCTTCATCTATAAAAACTCCTCCCTGTCCTGATTATTTCGGCTACTACTCCTTTACAAGAGATAGCTAAAATTTTTTCTCCCCCCTCTCCATTATTCAAGTTTCCTAGTTGCTCGGGTTGGGTGTGATTCATCAGAGGCACGAGATTGCTGGTGTTACTTTCCAAGCTACTACAAGAAGGATTGTTTGATTGTTTGTATTCTTCTATTATTTTTGAAATTACCTTGGTTATATGGTTCTTGTTGTTCAATTCAATGTTAGTTCAATAGAGTTATGACTAGATCTAATAGGTTACATGCACCCTTAAGAGTATAAAGATTTATCCGCATTATTACATATAAAACGCATTAGTTAAATCAAAGCATATGGTTATCTAACAATTGAATTTACATTGCTTAAACTTGCACAAACCCTGAATGGAGGAAACAAAATCGACATTTAGTTGCGGCACCATGCCATGTCGTTCTTCTGCCACGATGTGGTGATCTTCGAATCCTCCTCTTTTTCTCATTCCGCCATGATCTAGCTATTGTCAGCCACGACATGGTGGACACTATGATCAATGAATTTTTTTTCTTCATTCATAAATTAATTACGGTAATTACTTTAGATAATGTGTTTTAATTTTATATAAAATTGAATAATTATCTTAATAATCAGATATCCTTATCTTGAATTTGTGAATTATCCAATTATGTTGATATTATCTTGAATAATTAAAAGATCAACATAATTGGTTTATTTTAAATTAAATTAATTTCGAAAAATTAATTTAAATATAGAATTTTGAAAAGTTTTTAAAATACACCTTATATATATATATACATACATATATCTATATCTATATATATATATATATATATATATATATATATATATATACATATATATATATATACATATATATATATACATATATATATATATGTGTGTGTGTGTGTGTGTGTGTATTAAAAGTTAATTACTATATGTATAAGATTGAATCAGTCGGATCACTAGTATGCCTCATTTGTCACACCCCAAAACCGAGAATGGCAGAATACGTTCTGGGTTGGAGGACGTCATGTATAGTATCATAACAATGCATAATAGTAAAAACAAGCAACAACATCCATTGCATTAATATAGTAATTGTAATACAAGCGTGTTCTGTACAGTTTGTTAGACACCAAAAAGTATAATAAAAATAAAGAGGAGTCTTGTATGTGCTCCGTCTTCTCAAAAGCTGCCTCTGTACCTGTCTACTGATAACCTGAGAATACAAGTTATTTTGAAAACGAGTATAAGCATAAAGCTGGTGAGTTCTTAAGTATTTAGTATATTTGCTTGTATAAAATTCTTTACAATCATGTAATATAAAAGTTGTTATCAAAGTTTAAAAATAGCGTGAAACCCTAGAAAATCCTTCATTTTGCAGTAAAAGTAGTCTTCTACAAAGACTTGGTTATTCGTATGTTTGATCCTTTGAGTGTGTAAAGTTTTCCCAATGAGACTATCAGTTATAGAAATATAGTTTTAGACTTCATTCATGTAAGGTAAATGGGTAAATAATGTTTTATCCCAGAAGTTTTACTGCCGACTGAATGAAATAGAAATTCAGACTATAAGTAGTGATAAGTTTACAATACACCTCGGGGAGTCTGTTTTACCTTTAATTCTATAATTATTAATTAGAGGTCCGAATGTGAACTCGTATGTAACCAACCTGATAGACGATCGAGTGGTCACACGTAGTGTGGTGAGATTTTGTCATCACTGGGCCTAGTCGGCTCGGACTGTAGCTAGCAGTCAGGATGTGGGAGTGTCTGTCCCATATAGATCTATACACATAATGCCCGCTCTCCCTCTAGGAGACTCTGGTTACACAGTAAAGGTACAGTAGAGTGCCGCCTAGACGAATAGTACGTCACATTTTGTTTTAGTGTATTCTCTTGTATTATAGTATAATGTACTTTTTAGTATAGTGTATTGAGTGTTCTATTGTATAGTCTATAGTATTCCCCTTATATAGTATTTAGCATGTAGAGACTTATAACAGTACTAGCTATAGTAAGTGTCATAGTAATGGCAGAAATAAGCGGTAGACCTTAACTATTCCTATTATAGTTAAATAGAATGTTCGTTACATGCCTTTGATACACAAAGGTATTGAAATGAGTGAAGATTTTCATATCTAACACAAACATATACAACATATAACTAAGAAATCAATGACAGTCGGGCAGATAACAATATACCCTAAGTCCACAATCAAACAAGAACAGGAAATAAGGCGAGCTATCAGTCCTAAGTCCTTCAAGTATTACTTATATAAATATACTGGTGTAGATATAGTCTGGGAACAAAAGAAGATTAAAAAGAGTTTGGCAATAGCTTTTTTAACAATTTAACATGAAAAATAAGTTTGATAAACATTTAAAGTAGTTTTGATGGCAAAGCGGTTAAAAGTATAGAAATCCTTTTTGATTGCAAGTTACAAATCACATGTGATTGATACTATAATTTATTAGATTCAACTTGTATTCCCCCCCCCCCTCCATAAAAGCATTTAGAAACATTTAAAAGGTTAATTAAGGGGTATGAACTCACCTGCAGTGAGTGGAGTGAATGCGATTGCCGGGTAGGATGATAGGTGTCAAGTGAGGACTTGAACACACACACGGATCCTATAAAACATGTAGTGACACATAAATGTACCTAATTAGTTATTTAACCACTAATTAGTTAAGTAAAGACACTCTAATTCACTAAAATACTTTGTTTCAATTACTAGCAGTCCTAAGGGTTGTTTTTAAGGAGTGTATGGCCTCATTATGGAGTTTACCCTTCAAATGGTCACCCTAAAATGAGTTTACGGTTGAGAGACCACTTCCCCCATGATTTTATGGCTGTAAACTCATGGGAATGGTGAGTTTGTGTGTTTAAAGGTCTCTTGCATCACTAGGAAGGGTTCTAAGATCAAATCAAAGGCTTGAGAAGTGATTAGGCTTCAAAAGGGTACTCCCTTGGAGTTTGCAGTCCTTGGACCACTCCTTGGGAGTTTACGGTCGTAAACACTAGGGTTTATGGCTGTAAACCCTTGGGCACATCATTTATTTCGTGTTTTGTGGTCCTAAGCTCATTCATACAAGTTTCGAGTCCATTAAACATGCTAAGGAAGGAGTTAGGGACACCAAAACACCCTTTAAGGTGTTTACGGTTTTGGGTGTGTACGGTTTTGGGAGATTCCCAAACTGTAAACGTATGTTCTTGAGGGTTTTGAGGTTCATTCCATGGATTTAACAAGCACACTAGCTAAACAATTAGTTAGGAAGAGTATACCTACTTCTAGGAGGCTTATAGAGGTGTTTTAGGACCCAAAAACACAAATGTGTTCTTGGTGATTTGAAGATCCTTTGAAGATCTATGTAAAAATCAAAATTCCATTAATGAAAAGAAGTATAAACACTAGATTAAGTGTTGTAGGAAAGAATCTAGGAAGAAAAACTTACATTTTTGGTGGATTTGCAAGAAGATGGTGATGATACTTGAGAGAAAAAGCTAGTGTTCTTGAGTGGGAAGTGGGTAAATGAGGACAAAGGAGTAAACTCATTCTATATGCATGAGTTCTTAGGGAGAAGGGTGGTTACAACCCAAACTCCCTTGTTTGGCTGTAAACACCTAGCTAAGGTGTCGGGTTGTTCGGTTTGTTACATGTCGCTAATTACGTCACTTCCTTTTATTTATATCGTTTGACGAAAAATAAAATAAAACTCCAAACAGCTTTAAATTCGGAAAAAAAGGTATTGGAATGTTTTTGAATATTATTTGAAGTGTTTAACTGTGGAAATTATACAATGAAAATTTTGGGTTATCAGATCATCCCCCCGTTAGAGGGAATTTCGTCCTGAAATTTAGAATTCAAGCAACTAAGTTATTACAACACAACTAAGCAAAGAGATGAGGATATTTAAGTTTCATTTGATCCTCGCACTCCCAAGTGAACTCCGGTCCTCGCTTGGCGTTCCAGCGAACCTTCACAATTGGGATGCGGCTTTGTCTCGTTCGTTTGACCTCTCGGTCAATAATCTCCACAGGTTCTTCCACGAAGTTAAGGCTCTCGTTGATCTCGATCTTGCTGACTGGAATAACGAGAGTCTCATCAGATAGGCACTTTTTAAAGTTCGAGACGTAGAAGGTAGGATGTATGTTTCTGAGTTCGTGGGGTAGGTTTAGTTTGTAAGGTACGGGGCCGATTCTAGCGAGAATCTCGAATGGCCCTATGTATCTTGGATTCAGCTTTCCATGCTTTCCAAAGTGTATCATGCCCTTCCAGGGTGTGACTTTCAAAAGGACACGGTCTCCCACCTAGAACTCCAAGGGTTTTCTCTGTTTGTCTGTGTAGCTTTTCTGTCGGTCCCTAGCGGCTTTCAATCGTTCACGAATCTGCACGATCTTCTCGGTCGTTTCTTGAATGATCTACGGACCTATGAGAGAACTGTCAGGAACTCATCCTTTTGCCAACTGAGTATCACCCACCTCAGCCCAGCACAGAGGGGATCTGCACTTTCAGTCGTAGAGGGCTTCGAATGGAGTTGCCTTGATGCGCGTGTGATAATTGTTGTTATAGGAAAACTCAAAAAGGGGTAAGTGGGTATCTCATGACTTACCAAAGTCGATCACACAGGCTCACAACATATTTTCCACGGTTTAGATAGTCCTCTGACTTTGTCCATTGGTCTGTGGATTGTAGGTTGTACTCATGTCCAGACTCATCCCTAAGGCGTTTTGTAGTGATTGCCAAAATCTTGAAGTAAACCTACTATCTCTATCGGAGATAATAGATTTAGGGACGCCATGCAGTCGTACGATCTCCCTAATGTATGTTCTTGTGAATTTCTCCATCTTGTCTATTTCTTTGATGGGCAGGAAGTGCGCAGACTTGGTCAATCTGTCGACGATGACCCATATGGTATCAAGCCCACCTATTGTCTTGGGTAGTTTGGTTATGAAATCCATAGTGATCTGCTCCCACTTCCATTCAGGTATCTCCGATTGCTGCAGTAGACCTGATGGTTTCTGGTATTCAACCTTGACCTTGGTGCAAGTAAGGTATTTACTCACAAAGGTAGCAATTTCTGCTTTCATGTTAGGACACCAGTATGACTTTTTAAGATCCATATACATCTTATCCGAACCTGGGTGAACGGAATATCGAGTGTTGTAGGGTTCCTTCATGACCAAGTCTCTGAAACAACCGTGTCGCGATGTCTAGATTCGGTCCATGAGATATAAGGCTCCGTCACCCTTGACCTCCAGGTTCATATCCATTCCTCGCAGGGATTCTCTGGCCACATTTTCAGGTTTCAAGGCTTCAAGCTGAGCATCTTTAATCTGTGCGGGTAGATTTGAATGGATAGTCATTGTTAATGACTTGACTCTTCGGCTAGAATATTCTTTCCGGCTTAGGGCGTCTGCTACTACATTGGCTTTACCCGTATGACAATGAATTTCACATTCATAGTCATTGAGTAGCTCAACCCACTGTCGTTGTCTCATGTTGAGCTCCTTCTGGTTGAGTATGTACTGGAGGCTTTTGTGGCCAGTGTATATTGTGCTCTTCGTATCGTACAGGTAGTGTCTCCAGATCTTTAGGGTGAACAGCATAGCCCCTAACTTGAGGTCGTGTGTGGTGTAGTTGACCTCGTGTGTCTTCAGCTTACCTCGTTGCATCAGAACACAACCAAGCCCCTAATTGGACGCATCACAGTATACCACAAAATCTTATGTCCCTTCGAGGAGGGATAGTATCGGTGAGGTGCATAAGGCTCGTTTCAGGGTTTGAAATGCCTTCTCTTGTTTCTCTCCCCAGTCAAAGGCCATGCCTTTCTGGGTCAATGTTGTAAGGGGTTTCGCGATTCGAGAGAATTTCTATATGAACCTGCGGTAATAGCCAACGAGGCCTAGAAATTGATGAATTTATGTAGGCATCTTTGGTGCTGACCAATTCTCAATAGCTTTAATCTTGGATGGGTCCACGCGGATCCCTTCTTTGCTAACCACGTGCCCAAAGAATTCGACTCTTCGGATCTAAAATTCCCACTTAGAGAACTTCGCGTATAGCCTCTCAGATCGTAGGGTTTCTAGGACTCGTCGTAGATGATCGCTATGCTCCTCCTTACTTCGAGAGTAGACAGGTATGTCATCAATGAAGACGATGACAAACTGGTCCAAGTAAGGACGGCACACCCATTTCATTAAATCCATGAATACCGCGGGCATGTTGGTCAGTCCGCAAGGCATCACTATGAACCCGTAGTGTCCGTAACGAGTTCAGAAGGTTGTTTTTGGGACATCCTCCTCAAGCACTCGTAACCAGTGATACCCGGACCTAAGATCAATCTTGGAAAATTAACTCGCCCCTTGAAGTTGGTCGAATAGGTCGTCTATATGAGGAAGAGGGTAGCGATTTTTGATAGTCAGCTTGTTGAGTTCTCTGTAATTGATGCACATACGGAATGATCTGTCCTTCTTTACGAACAAGACCGATGCTCCCTAGGGTGAGAAACTTGGTCTATGAAGCCCTTGCTGAGCGGCTCGTTAAGTTGACCGGGTAGTTCTTGCATCTCAGCAAGCGCTAGACGATAGGGCAATTTGGCTACGGGGGTAGCTCCTCGAATTAAGTTGATCCTGAACTCGACCTGACGTTGTGGAGGTAAACCTGGTAGCTCCTCTGGAAAGACGTCGGGGAAGTCGCATATTACAGGGAAATTGTTTAGATCTTTCTTTTTCTGGCTCGTGTCGACAACGTGTGCAAGGAATGCACGATACTCTTTACACAAGTACTTTTGGTCTTGAATACTCGAGATGATGCGAAGACTCGTACTGGGTTTGTCTCCGTAGATTAATAGGGTTTCGTTATTTGGTAGATTAAGGCGGATTGCTTTTTCGAAGAACACGATATCAGTACGATGGAGACTCAACCAGTCCATGCCCACAATGACATCGAAACACTTGATCGACACTAGTATGAGGTCGATTGGGAATGAATGATCTTCTAGCATGATGGTACAGCCTATGTAGATCTCGTTAGAACTCTCTGTCTTTCCGTTAGCCATTTCTACGATGAATGTTTCTCTTAGTGGTTGTCGTAATTGCTTAAGTAAGTGTTTAAAGTTTTGGTTTATGAAGTTTCTTTCTGTTCCACTATCGAATATGATACAAGCATAAGAGTTATCGAGAAGGAACGTACCCGTGACTACTGTGGGGTCTGCTACTGCTTCATTGTGGCCAATAGCAAGTAGTCTCCCTGTTCCTCCTGCATTCCCAGCTTTCAGGCAGTTTTTCTTGAAATGCCCTACCTCGCCACAGCCATAACAGTCCTGGCTTACTCCCGAGCCGGGGACCTGAGAAATGGGTTTAGGTTGAGCTCTGTAAAACCGGGCGGTATGGTCCTTCCAGTTGTAGTTCGTGCAGTGCAATTCACGGTAGGGGCCGTTATGATGGAAAGGGCACTTGGTGCACTTGGGTAGGTTCCCTGTGTATGTTTTAGCTGGGGCAGAGGCAGCAGGAGTAGTGGCAGCACAGACAGCGATGATCTGTTGATTTTTGGAAGAGGATTGAGTTGACTTGCCCTTTTTTCGGTCCCAACGCTTCCTCTTGTTGTCAGTTGATTTGGGCGGTTCAGTGGCAATCGTCGTGGTTGTTGATGGACTGGAGGGAGTTTCATGAACAATCATCCTTTTGGCCAATTCCTTGGCGCTATCAAAGGTCGTAGGGCGCGATGCTAAAACATTCCCTTGATACGGGGGCACTAAACCCCAGATGTATCGTTCAATATTTTTGCCCTCAGTAGGGATCATGCTAGGGCACATAGTTACCAGGTCGCAGAACCTGTCCGTATAAGCCACTATGTCGGTCCCCTTCATTTTAAGGTTCCAGAGTTCCTCCTCGAGTTTCTGAACTTCGCACCTAGGGCACTACTCTCTTGTCAATAGGTCCTTCAGTGTGTCCCAACCCATGGCGTTGGCTGTTACCAAGGAGAGTGATTTGACATGGCCATTCCACCATGTCAAGGCCCTTTCGGTGAAGGTGCAGGCAACGAACTTATCTTGATTTCCTCGGGGCACGAGCACATCTTGAAGATGGATTCGGTTCTTTCGATCCATTGGGACAGTGAAATGATCCCTCCGGTTCCATTGAAGAATGTTGGTTTGCAACTCATGAAGTCCTTATAGGTGCACCCCTGCGTACGTGCATGGATTTCACCATGTCTAGAGTTGGTACCCATTCCGGATCCACTTGCATCGCCAGAATTCATTTGGGCCATATCTGCAGTCACATCTGCGGTTACGGCCGTTTGAAACATCACCAGATCGAACTGCGGAGGAGGAGGTGGTGGAGGTGGAGTTTGAGTCGCAGGTCTGCCTCTGTTCGGGTGCTTACGGGGAGGCATCTTTTGCTGAAAATTTATAAAGATGATGATCATGGTGAGAAACAATTGTAATCATGATGCAAATGTTTCATGAATTAAATTGCCCTAGGCCAACTATCTGATAGAGTTATAGCAACAGAGTAGGGAAACATATGATTATAGACTTTCCAATAGACTAGCTAACTGCCAATACTACTGATACTACTAATGTAAATAAGTTCGGGAAAAATGGTCTAACAGTAGACATTACATCAAACCATATGAGGGAAAATGATTGACTTCTTAGAAATCTAGTTAGAGTACTTTCAAGTTTAGGAATGTTTACAGACTAGTGCCCTACGAGCATAGAAAAAGAAAGGCTAGTCCTTAAACAAAAGGGAAAGATGAGTTGACATCTTCTATTGGCGACGGGTACCCATTGGGCGAACCCTAAGATCACCCAGTTGGCTTACAACTTCCTGAAGATGTTGTTCCTGAGCCCTCTGACACACTCGGAGCTCCCTAACTTCGGCTTGGGATGCAGCTAGTTGTTGGTGCAGAGCCTCATTGGTCCTCCTAGTCCTATCCATGGCTTCTTCTAGTTGGCGGATACGGACAATGTTAAGGTTGGAGTTGGCATCAATTTCCACAACTCTGCGAATGGCTTCTTGACCTTGTTCGACGTTCCTAGCAATCCTACGGACCATGATGGGTAAGACTCTGTCAGCTGAACCTCCCTCGCTTATGTTTTAGAACCTTTGGTCTCCGTTGAAAGGTAAAGGCTGAACCTACTCATCGCTCCATTGGTTCAAGGTTATGGCCCACATGGGAGTGAGACCTTGAAATGTTGGACGGGGGGTTAGGGTTTGGGGCTATTGGGGGCAGGTTGTTGACTTCAGATTCGAAGTTGGAGCTATCTGAAAAACCCTCTGCACAGTGATCATCCAAAGGGATCGGGTGATCTTCTTCTGGCTCTTCATCGAGCCATCCCCCATTGCCTTGGTTTGGATAGTATAGATCGCCGGGAAGGTGGAAACCAGCCATGCTATCTATGCGAGAATGGGGAAAGAATAGTTAATAGGCGTTCAAATCTAAGATACTTATAGGATGATCGTTATGAGTTAGACCAATACTTGCATAGTGCATACCAATTACATGCGACCGAGGCAAAATAGACCTTCGAATAGGCGACCCTAACTCTAAATCCACAACCAAACAAGGAACATGAAGTAAAGCAAAGATCACAAATTCTAAGTCTATAGCATCTTAATCGCATGTAACCATAGGGTATCCACTTAGCAACTATTGGCCTAATAATAATAACCCTTTTAGTTCTCACATATGTAAATCACAGAATTGCAGAATACTCCTATAGTATTCTCGTTCTTATGTTCTTGTGGTAGTGTTGGTAAGTTTTTAGACTTGTTGCAACATCACAATCACTCTTAGGTACATGCTAGTCACTCCTAGGAAAAATGTAGTTGATCAGGCTACATCCACCTAGATGTGACTATATGTCTGTAAGCTCAATTGAGCTGTCCAACAATCTTAATACTTTTGTTATGTTCTAGTATGATACTAACCCTTTGTATTTATGGATGTATATATATATATATATATATATATATATATATATATATATATATATATATATATATATATATATATATACACTTAGTTAAATATTTTAGTATTTAAAAGTATATATTCTTGGTCAGAATGTTTTAATCCCGGTGTGTTTATAGTTCGTATATTTTTTATGGGTTGATATACTTGATTCACTATAAACAATGCTCTGATACTAATCTGTCACACCCCAAAACCGAGAACGGCGGAATACGTTCTAGGTTGGAGGATGCCATGTACAGTATCATAATAATGCATAATAGTAAAACAAGTAACAACATCCATTGCATTAATATAGTAATTGTAATACAAGCGTGTTCTGTACAGTTTGTTAGACACCAAAAAGTATAATCAAAATAAAGAGGAGTCTTGTATGTGCTCCTTCTTCTCAAAAGTTGCATCTGTACCTGTCTACTGATGACCTGAGAATATAAGTTACTTTGAAAATGAGTATCACCATAAAGCTGGTGAGTTCATAAGTATTTAGTGTCTTTGCATGTAAAAAAGTGTTTACAATCATGTAATATAAAAGTTGTTATCAAAGTTTGAAAATAGCGTGAAACCCTAGAAAATCATATATTTTCTAGTAAAAGTAGTCTTCTACCAAGACTTGGTTATTTGTAAGTTTGATCTTTTGAGTGTGTAAAAGTTTTCCCAATGAGACTATCAGTTATAGAAATATAGTTTTAGACTTCATTCATGTAAAGTAAATGGGTAAATAATGTTTTAACCCAGCAGTTTTACTGCCGACTGAATGAAATAGAAATGCAGAATCTAAGTAGTGATGAGTGTACAACACACGTTGGGGAGTCTGTTTTACTTTTAATTCTATATTTATTAATTAGAGGTCCGAATGTGAACTCGTATGTAACCATGCTGATAGACGATCGAGTGCCTGATGACCCTCCAGGTCACACGTAGTGTGGTGACATTTTGTCATCCGTGGGCCAAGTTTGCTTGGACGGTAGCTAGCAGTCGGGATGTAGGAGTGTCTGTCCCATATAGATCTATACACATAATGCCCACTCTCCCTCCAGGAGACTCTAGTTACACAGTAAAGGTACAGTAGAGTGCCGCATAGAGGAATAGTGTGTCACATTCTGTTTTAGTGTATTCTCTTGTATTATAGTATAATGTACTTTTTAGGATAGTGTATTGAGTGTTCTCTTGTATAGTCTATAGTATTCCCCTTATATAGTATTTATCATGTAGAGACTTATAACAGTACTAGCTATAGTAAGTGTCATAGTAATGGTAGAAATGAGTGGTAGACCTTAACTATACCTATTATAGTTAAATAGAATGTTCGTTACATGCCTTTGATACACAAAGGTATTGAACTGAGTGAAGATTTTCATATCTAACACAAACACATACAATATATAACTAAGAAATAAATGTCAGTCGGACAGATAACAATATACCCTAAGTCCACAATCAAACAAGAATAGGAAATAAGGCGAGTTATCAGTCGTAAGTCCTTTAAGTCTTACTTATATAAATGTATCGGTGTAGATATAGTCCGGGAACAAAAGAAGTTTAAAAAGAGTTTGGAAATAGTTTTTATAACAATTTAACATGAAAAATAAGTTTGATAAACATTTAAAGCAGTTTTGATGGCAAAGCGGTTAAAAGTATAGAAATCCTTTTTGATTGGAAGTTACAAATCACAGGTGATTAATACTATAATTTGTTAGATTCAACTTATATTCCCCCCTCCCCCCCCCCCCCAATAAAAGCATTTAAAAACATTTAAAATGTTAATTAAGGGGTATGAACTCACCTGCAGTGAGTGGAGTGGATGGGATTGCCGGGTAGGATGCTAGGTGTGAAGTAAGGACTTGAACACACACACGGATCCTATGAAACATGTAGTGACACATAAATGTATCTAATTAGTTATTTAACCACTAATTAGGTAAGTAAAGACACTCTAATGGATGAAAACACTTTGTTTCAATTGCTAGGAATGCTAAGGGTTGTTTCTTAGGAGTGTGTGGCCTCACTATGGAGTTTACACTTCAAATGGTCACCCAAAAATGAGTTTACGGTTGAGAGACAATTTCCCCCAAGAGTTTACAGCCGTAAACTCATGGGAATGGTGAGTTTGTGTGTTTAAAGGTCTCTGGCATCACTAGGAAGGGTTCTAATATTAAATCAAAGGCTTGAGAAGTGATTAGGGTTCAAAAGGGTACTCCCTTGGAGTTTGTGGTCCTTGGACCACTCCTTGGAAGTTTACGGTTGTAAACACTAGGGTTTACAGCCGTAAACCCTTGGGCACACCATTTCTTTCGTTTTTTGTGGTCCTAAGGTCATTCATACAAGTTTCTAGTCCATTAAACATGCTAAGGAAGGAGTTAGGGATACCAAAACACCCTTTAAGGTGTTTACGGTTTTGGAAGATTCCCAAACTGTAGACATATGTTCTTGAGGTTTTTTAGGTTCATTCACGGGATTTAACAAGCACACTAACTTAACAACTAGTTAGGAAGAGTATACTTACTTCTAGGAGGCTTGTAGAGGTGTTTTAGGACCCAAAAACACAAATGTGTTCTTGGTGATTTGAAGATCCTTTGAAGATCTATGTAAAAATCGAAATTCCATGGATGAAAAGAAGTATAAACACTAGATTAAGTGTTGTAGGAAAGAATCTAGGAAGAAAAACTTACATTTTTGGTGGATTTAGAAGAAGATGGTGATGATACTTGAGAGAAAATATAGTGTTCTTGAGTGGGAAGTGGGTAAATGAGGACAAAGGAGTAAACTCATGCTATATGCATGAGTTCTTGGGGAGAAGGGTGTTTACGAACCAAACTCCCTTGTGTGGCCGTAAACACCTAGCTAACGTGTCAGGTTTTTCGGTTTGTTATATCTCGCTAATTATGTCACTTCCTTTTATTTAAATCATTTGACGAAAAATAAAATAAAACACCAAACGGTTTTAAATCCGGCCAAAAATGTATTGAAATGTTTTTGAATATTATTTGAAGTGTTTAACTGTGGAAATTATAGAATGAAAATTTCGGGTTGTCACATCATTCATGAAGCTAAACTATAAGTGTGTATAAGGAAACTGCCTATAAAATGGAGGTTGAATGGGTGTCCACTCTCACCCATAATTTCCTTGTTTGGTGGATGGTTGTTAGCAGAACAAATCGGATTAGACAATAACTTCAGTAATAAGTATGATCATAAAAAGTAACTAAACTCTTTTATAAATACCCACTCTTAGTTACTTTACGAAAAATGTAAAAATATGCTAATCCATAAAATTGCACATTATACTTTATAGTTGTTAGTGGAGTGTGTGTGGTTAACCAGAACACTAATAGTGACTATAAAGAGTAACGATGGGCATCTCGAAAATTACTATTGATTAATGGAGAGTTTGTGGCTAACCGACACATTAATATGAGATGATAAATGACATCGAGAGTGCGAACCATATTTGTATGTTTATTCACATCTTATTTGTGATCCTCGGTATCTCAGTCACAAATAGTACAGCATAATTTGACATTAAACATGTCATTGATATTTTCAATGAATCTCGAAAGGTCTAGTAATTTCATAGTTTGAAATTGGTGAATTCCTTTTATCTACCTTTTTAATGTCGTGATAAGATTACGACATCCCTTTTCTTTGATGTGAATTGTTATCATGGATCCTAGAATTTATTATTTATTATCGGTTAAAATATTATGGATTATTGTCATATAACTAACATTATTTCGTTTTCTCTATATATGTCTACTTATATTGCTTATTTTCCTTCATCGTCTACCCACCATTCTGGTTTCTCTGTAATCTTTATCATGTCCAAGGTGACCTTTGATGGCACCAACTACAATGATTGGATGCACAACATCAAGATGGATCTTCGATTCGAGTGCAAAACATATGCTCTTGAAAAAATTGTTGAAATCAATTAAGCCAAAACTACTCGAGAACAACTATCCTCTTACAAGAAACACTACAATGATACAATAAATTATGCTTGCATCATGGTTGCTGCAATAGATCCTTAGTGGTAGAGGTTCTATGAGGACTATTATCCATATGAGATGAACAATGTCCTTACGGAAAAGTACCACAAGAGAGCTCATCAAGAGAAATATGAAGTGGTTAAGACCATCATGGCTTGCAAGGTAAAAGAAGCAGATTTTTTGTGCAACCATGTGCAGATAATGCAAAGATACATTGAACGCCATGTTAGGCACAATGTGCACTTTGATGAGGAGTTGGCCATTGACATGGCCATGAATTCCTTTACAAGTTTTTATGACCATTTATATTAGCTTATCATTTTCACAACACAAAAACCACATTAGCCAAACTCTACAACTTGCTACAGACTGTTGAGTCAAGAATGAATGGAAATAATCCATCCCCTTCCACCAATTCTCCTGTTCTCGCCATTGGTATAGGCAAAGGGAAGAACAGGAAGGATGCTCCCAAAGCTAACTGGAAGAACAAGGCATAAGTTGGGTCATCTAGTAATGGCCAAAGGCAAGGCCAAAATCAAACATTCCAGTTATTAGTGACCCCAAAGAAGCCACTTGTTACTATTGAAATGATAACAGCCTGAAAGGCCCAATAGGCTCAAGAATCATATTAAAGTGATATTGCTAAATAACATAGGATACTAATGGGTCACACTAACTACAAATTGATAATATTGATTATTTATTAGAAATTGATTTTAATAAATATTCAGTAAAACTCTTATTATTAAATTGGATTTTATATATTTCATGAAAATAATAAATTCCATTATCAAGTAAATTAATATACATCATATAGTGTGATTTATAAGTCATGTACAAACTTTTGGACTAGTTGAATCCTTTTGTCAGTTTTCTAAAAGACAAGGTTTATATTTTATAAAACAGTTTATAAAAGTTTGAGTTTCTTTCTTCTTCTTTTTGAAAATTTCAAGATATACATAAAAAGAAGAAGTCAATGACTTGTCTAATTATGCTTAAAAGGCATGGGAGACATGCTTATGGCAATGGGGACACGTCTTCTTAAAGTGCCAAGGACTAATGGTTAATAACTCCACTTTATGCATATAAATAAGAGGGCTTGCATTTGGCAAGACTGCTTATTCCTACCTTGAGGCATATGGTTGAAAGTTCCTCTTCTTCTCTCATTCTCTCTAGTTTTTCTTTGAAGACTTGGAGATTACTTGCATTTATACTCTCTTAAAGTTCATAATTTAGTTATGAACTTCAAGCTTAAGAGTTTAAAATTTTTGGACTAGCATCTACATCAAGTTGAGTCATTGTTGGTGTCTCAAAGGTTCCACATTCTTCATCAACTTCCAAGCCTCACAAGAGGACCCAAAGAATTACAAAGGTTGTTATTTCTTCATCTCTTCTTTGGTTGGTGTTTTAATCTTTCTAAAACTTGCAAGAAGATCCTTGGTGGGTATAAAATGTTTATGTTATTTCAAAAAAATTAAAGTCTTCTGTTGCTATATTTTCTAGTTTATGAAACTATTTTTGAACTAAAACCCAACAATTGGTATCAGAACCACCTTGCAAGTTTGGTTAGAGTTTTTTGATTTTTGGAAATCTTAGTTTTTGTAGAATATGGGTAACTTGTTTTTGTATAAAAATAAGTTTATACATATTTTCTATGACAACTTTTTTGTTATTTTATGTGATAAAAGTTACATGCATCTTTTGTCATTTAAAGTTGTCCTAGAAAAACAAAGGTTGTTTGATGTGTATATTGATGTATATGATGTGCACAAACTAGCCAATGACCAATGTGTTGTTATGTTGTTGTGTTGGTTATTTTTATTATAAATTGGTTGTAATAATTTATTTACTTATAAGGTATGTAATAAATTAAATAGATTAGCTTTTCTTGGTTAATTTTATAAAGTAACAAAGTATTTTTTAGAAATAATTGATTTATACAATATATATATATATATATATATATATATATATATATATATATATATATATATATATATATATATATATATATATAACAAGAAATCAAGTTGGAATCATTATTGAAGACAAAATAGCAATTTTTAGTCTAAAAGGTGTGCAGGATTTTTAGTGACATTTTTTTTTGAAAAGTGTCAATAATGCTTTTAACAAATAGTTGTTAGACTTTTAGCGACAGTTGCTGAATTTTAGGATTCAAGAAGTTTTTCTAATCTTTTGCAAGCAATGAGTGCTTACTTAAGTGGGAGCTTTTTCAACAACATTACAAGAAGTTTTTGGTCCCTTAAATGTCCCTTTAGGAATGGAATTGGTATTTTTGTGTTGGCTCACAAAATATCATTAGTTGGTTATGTTTATGCACATATATTTTTATGCATGTTTTGTGTTGTATATTTTATGCCTTATTTTATGTGGTGGATAAATTAGTTACATGCTAAAAATAAGTTTAGACAAAATAAACATCACATGGAGTTTGATTTTTCAAAATTCGACATAAGATTTAACAAGTTATTATTTTAAAATAAAACCCGATTTTATAAATCGTTAATTATGGCAAATTTTGAAACACTCCACTATAAGTTTTTAAATGGTGATTTTTATAACTTATACAAACTCTAAATATATAAGTGATAAAATGAAGTTTTGTTAATGATATAAAAGGTTCAAATGCATTCAAACTTAATACCGATTATTAAAATTGAATTGGGTCTAATTATATAAAAACTAGCTTTTATATAGAACCTTTAAAAGTGATTTTCTTTTGAAAATTGATACCATGGTTTATTATATGCATGTAATAATCATGATATCATATGTTTTTAAACTAGAATTATAAAACATATAAAGACCCTTTTTACAAACCTTAAATCTATGCAATCCTTTCGAAGAACACTCACACGTCTCTTGTATGCACTAGTGGGATAGAGGATACCTAACCACTTATTGTTATCTATTGATGGTCGGGGTGTATTCTCGAGTTCTATAACCAAGTTATAGGCCAATTACACAAGTTTTTAAAATTGGACGATTTGATCGGAAATCTTTTGTGATAAATGATACCTAAGCAAGAGAGTTACGAGGCATACATGAGATCAAAAATGTCTAATAAATTTGTTATTAGCGATCCCATAAACCTAGGAATTATATAAAAAGATATAATTGATAATCGATATCTACCGTCTTGAATTGAAATGGATGAGATAAAGAATACTTAACCTTTTTTTTGTTTTGCAACTTGGATTCGAAACTTTGATAATTAAGGTTTTTGGAAACTAAAAGGGTATTAATTATTAAAGATTAAGTATTGAAAATACTAAATGAATTTTGTGAAAAAAGTTTATAGTGAAGTAATCCATTCTCACTATCATGTACTGTCATTTTATTTAATGACTTAATGAAACAATAACATTCAATAGATACAACTTCAATGAATAAGCTCACGTCTTAAGAGACAATCTCGTGAAATATATGAAATCGTATACACTTAAAGGTCCAATTCCTAAACTATTTGCTTTGAGTAATGAACCTGAGCATGATACCTAGTAAAGGAATCAACGTGCTCCTTAAGATGTTTCTAACATCAAGCTAGGAATAGTTATTCATGACATCTAGGAAGTCTTGGATAATTTAAACATATATCTGATGATATAATAGGTCAATAAATATTCCAATAAATACAGTGATATTTTATTCAAAGCTTGTTTAAACATTGCAATAATGGAAGGCTAGAAGAATCACCTTGTGTGATCCAGAAGGCACATGTTTTATGGATTGAACACCTTTAAGCCCAAGAAATATACTTGTAATGACTGGTTCCTCGTATATATTTTAAATTAAGACTCTCATTTTTGCAAAGGGACTCAACGATTTGGAGGCCCAAAACTCGTCGAGTAGGGACGAAGGATTGGACACGGAATTGAAGCCTACTCGAGGAGTCAAGAGGCCTGGACTCGACGAGTGGGGATGCTCGAGTGAAACCCTCATTTTCAATTTTTTTCACCCTATTTAAACTCCTTAACTAGCCTCAATGATAGCCTTCATCACCTCCAAGCCTTATTCATGAAACCCTGTTCCATTTTGAGTGTTCTTGACCCTTTATTGTGTGTTCTTGGTGATTTGAAGTTTGAGAAGGAAAAAGAAAGCTTGGGGATTCAAGAGGAGGAAAATAGATCCAGAGTTTGTGCTACATTCCCAGTTCATATGAGGTATAAAGTCTATAACTTGTGTATTCATCTATTAGATCCCTTCATGATGTAGTTTAGGGCTTTTAGGAATCATTTTTGGAACCATTCATGGATGCAAACATGTTTGGTGCTATGACTTAAGATCCAGAGCCTTTGAGGGACTCCATGTCATAAAGGTGCCAAAATTATGGCCATGGGAGTCCCATGCATCATCAGAACCACTTTTTTGGGCTATTTGAGCAAAATAACCCATGCAGGAACGTAAAGTTTGTAACTTTACGTGTTATATCGACCCTTGCAGGCCAGATCTATGTTCTGGATGCACTAAACCCGACTAAAATCAGCAGTATAGAATTAGACTTTGGGTGACTCAATGAGTCGTTCTTCAGACTCATCGAGTTTGGTCGTGGTTCCCTAACCTTTTCTGCAACTGAACAAACTTGTTAAGTCTAGAAGATGACTCAACAACTTGGATGTGTTTCTAGACTTCAATATCAAAGAACTCGACGGCTCCAAGGATGAAGTCGACGTGTTGATAGAAAAATGGTCGATTTGTTTGAAGAGGAACTCGTCGAATTCAAGGATGAACTCAGCGAGTTGATGAGAAAAATGTCCCAACATACATGAAGGAGGAACTCGACGAGTTCAAGGATGAACTCGGCAAGTTGTGGGTGGAATACCCCAACTCTGTATGAAGGAGAACTCGAAGAGTCCAAGGAAGGGCTTGACGAGTTCAAACGGAAAGTCTTGGTTCTATCATGAGGAGAAACTCGGCGAGTTAGAGGCTCACTCAGTAAGTTAGATCGTGAGTTCGAGATTCCCTGAGTCATGGAACTCGACGAGTTGACTGACCAACTCAGAGAGTTGAGTCAACCAGAATGTTGGCTTGGACCAGAAGGTTGAATTTGACCAGAGTGTTGACCTTTGACTTGACCATTGATGAGAGTTGAACCTTAAAGGGGTTATAAGTTTGAAAGGGTAACTAAAAGAGATGTTATGTGAAGGAGTTTGAGGAGAGTTAATCCCAACACCAAGGACAGTTCAGCTATTTCACGACATTGAGGTGAGTTACCTTCCAATAGATGTGGTTTTAAGGCACCAAGGTCGGTCCATTAGTAAGGGTTATAGTATAGATGATTGATTTTTGTGATAATTATCTGGTATGTCATTATCTGTTATGTTTATGTGCCAGTATGATATGATGTTATGTCATATGTGATAGGTGGGATAGGATAGATCCTAATACTGATCGATAGGGCCGAAGGCATATGCCAGCACCCAGATAAGCAAGGCGGTATATGATTTTATGTTTATGCACTAGGATGTTATGTGGTAGAGTTGGGGGTGAAATAGTCTCTAGTACTGGTCGAAACGACCGAAGGTGTAGGCCAACATCCTGATATGCTAAGCAAGGTATCGGTCGAAAGGACCAAAGGTGTATGCCAACATCCATATTTTCTAGGCTAGGTAGTGGTCGATAGGACTAAAGTGATAGGCCAGACCCCCTGATATTCTTGCCAATTACCAGTGGAAAGAGGCCGAAGGGGTAGTCCAATATCCGGATATGTTAGACAGTATGTATATTTTATAGTATGTGGTATGATGGGGGAACTCACAAAACTTTGTGGTTACGGTTTTTAATTTTTGTTTTAGGTCCTTCTGTTTCGAATGGAAACGGAAGCATTTCATCACACACATGGTTTCTGCATGCGTGATTCTTGGGATTTGTACTCTAACATTATTACTATTTCATCATATGTTTTTGAGACATGTGATCTATGGTTTTAATGAAATGAATTAACTTGATGATGTTTTCTTATAAATTGTTTTATGAATTGTTATATCAAAAATGAAATTTTTGGTGTTGAATTTTTGGATGTTACACTACTAAAGCCCACATAGATGGATCTTGTTTCTTTTGTGAAGAAAGTAGACATTGGAAGAGGATTTACTGGTCTTATTTGGAAAGAAAGTCTGGAAGAGACTAGTACTTCTTGTATCTACTACATGGAACTCATACATTTCATATAAAAATTAGGTACTTGGTGCTTAAATGTAATCTAATATTTGTAAATGGGTTGCAAATATTTATTGAAGAGTAACCAAGCTGAGAACAATCAAGTTGGAACTACGCTCTAGGAGTTTAGTTATTTATTTACGCTTGGAACATAAATTACTTGTAATGTAAAACAATATTAATTTTAGAACAAAGTATGTTTTAATTTAGCATGTCTAAATTTATGTCTCGGTTATTTTATTCAAATGTTTGATCATTAACTTAATCGTTATTCATCACGATAATATTCATATTCTGAAATGATTAACTTGTATTTATGAGACTAGATCCCATAGTAAAATTGTGAAGTAAATATCAGCATTTTTATAAATAAAATTAAAGTTCTATATACAAGCACTTTTGATTTAAACTTGTTTTTAATCAAACTTATCTTGTACATTGTTATCTTTATTATATAAATGGCATTCCCATATTCCAACTTCATGAAAGAGATCTTTGAAGGCAAATAATGTAGTTTATTTGACATATGTGAACCTTATGAATAGGATTCCTAATGATATTTTCACTAAGGTGTAGAGAAAATGTTTAAGCAACTATACACTTTGGTGTATGACTTCCTTTGTAATGAATGTCTGAGATTAAGCTCAAGATACCAAATCAAATTTATTAACAACTATAGTAGTTTTAATTATATTTCACATGGTAAAGCATAATTGTGAAATATTTGTTGAGTGTTTCAAAAGTTAAGATGCAAACTGGTAAGAACCATCTAAAGCTTTAATGATAATAAAGGATGAATTAAATCTTAGTTGATATGATTTACTTTCTAATAGTTATAAATATCCTCCTTGAATCTTTTTTGGGATAATACTTCAATCACTATTAATTGTATCTTGAATACAAATACCAACAAATAAGTAAATTAAACACTTTATAAGATTTAGTATGGAAATGCTCCATCCTCATCTTACTAAATGTTTTATGGATTCGAGGCTGATGTTGGACTAAAGCTTCTAAACCCAAAATCTACTAAATACATATTTTTATAACACTCTAAATGTGGCTTAGATTATTATATGCAAACCCCCAAATAATATGTCCTCTTATTCTTGTGAAATCTAAGTTAGTAAAAAGCAAGCTTCTAATAACAAAGCAAGTGGGAGGTACATGGAACTTGAAGCAGCTCAAGAACCATAACCTTATGTAGTAATAGTTGACACTAGTTTTAACAAGGATTGTTAAAATTGAATAATAGCTATTCACAAACACAAATTATTAGCATTAATGGTAGAATTCATCTATGACTTGAGAAATGTGCAATCTCGAATTGATGAGCTTTTATTGATGGTTTTTAGAAAATCTATCAAATACCAAGATGCTATGTCAGATCTCGAATCTGATAAATGTCTTAGAGTCATGAAGATGAGATGTAATCCATGTACACTACTAGAAAATAGACCTTTAATGACGTGCTTTTTACGACACACACTGATTATTGATACGCAAAAAGACGTGCCCTTAAAATAGTCTCATCTCTTCAAAAAATTTAAGGATTTACGTCACTCATTATTGTGTGCCCTTAATTTAGTGTCTCAAGTAAAAAAATTTAAAAACACGGAGGGGGCTTTATCTTAAACGTGTGTCGTCTGTACCTGTCGCTTTGTAATTTTAATGAAACGCGCTTTTAGTAGAGAAGGGGGAAACGGAATCCCCAAAATTTTGAAAACCCGCCTTGTTTTTTCTATCTTCTATCTATTTTTAATCCTTGCAATCCACTCTACCCTCTCTGATACTCTTTCCTCTAGATCTCCCTTCATTCTCTACCTCCCATCTCTCTGTAAACCTCGAAGGTGAATCGTAATTGATCTGCGAGGTCTCCTTCTTTTTCATTGTTTTCTCAGGTACGACATCATCACAATCCATTAACCCCTTTCATTTTTCATTAAAAAAACCCTAATTGACTTGGCAAGTCCATGAACCAGATGTAGCACATTCCAAACTGGGGATTTAACCAAACCCGATAGTGCCATTGACGAAATCTTTGGATTCGGTCAACAAGGACTCTCTGTAATTGCGTAGCTTTCTTCACAAGGGATCGCTCCAGGTCTTCAATCTATCAATCTATAATGGCCACTATCAAGTTACATTGAATCAAGCTCTAGGGTTTCAAATGCTTCAAGTTCTTCCCAAATAACTTCCCCTCTCAAGACGATTTTCCTCGATCGTATCTTTATGGCGAGGATTCTCTCTTGATCGGATCGAAGACTGCTCACTCTCTCCTTAGATCTCCATGCGAGTCTGATCCCCCCTCTCTTTAGCACCCTCGCTTCCTTCCAGAAATCGAAGACCATTCTCTCTCAATCGTATCTTTATGGTGAAATTTAGACACAATAATCTCAACATAAAATTAGTAACTGAACTCCTCTTCACCTCTACCCTAGTCCATCTACAAAGACTCCTCACATTTACAAACCCTAATCCAGTTGCGCTTCTAGCCTTGGTCCTTTTTCTTCACCCGTTTAACAAATAAGGGGAACACGACCTTGATCAGATGGATTGGATAGAGAAGATAACATGATTTATTGCCTCGTTGCTAAGCTCTCAAGTTCCCTAGAGGGTGAGTAATCTAGTTTGACAGACATATGAAATTTTGAGTATTAAATTTCTTGTGTTTATGTTTATGTTTATGTTTTCACTGTTTATCTGGTAATCCTATGGGCAGTAGCCATCATCGATCTGCCAGTGATAGCCTATCCAAAACCCGGCCGCCTATAAGTTGTTCGATGAAATGCCTAAGGCGGTTAAGGTATTCATTCCAACTTATCTTTTCCGGATTCATGAGCTTATTATATGTGTTGTCATCTATTTTCTTCAGGCATGCTTAACAAGATCACCATTTGAACTTGTGAGATGCAAGCTAGCTTTGTATTACAGTTATTGCCAAATGAATGAGGTATCCATTGACCATTGTTTTCAGCCATTAAAACTCCCAACAAAATTTACTTTTCTACCCCTCTCTTTCCCCGATACTGAACTATAGGTTTCAATGTGACTTCCTTAATAAAGTTTATATCTTGGAATGTTTTGAACCATGTTTCTTTATCCAAAAACTGCAGATTTTAGAGGCTTTGCTTCCAAAGGGTATAATAGTCCCTTCATCCTTTGAGATTGTGGGCCATATCATCCACCTAAACTTGAGGGAAGAACATCTTCCATAAAAGAATCTCACAGCTAAGGTTGTTTTGGACAAAAACAAGCCAAAAATACAAACAGTTGTCAACAAGATTGATTATATCAATAATGACTTTAGAACCATGTCAATTGAAGTTTTGGCTAGAAATGTTTCTTTTTTCAGTTTTGATCCTTATTACAAGGTTTCATAAAGGTTTTAGTGTATGGATCGTTAATCTAACTACTCAGCTATTAGTTTTTTTGAAATGACAATTTTTCCCTTGTACCAAAACAAAACAAAAAAAACTGGATACCATAGGTATCTAATTTCCAAATTTCTCCTATTTTTTAATCAAGGGTTATAACAGTTAGAGTAAATTACAAAAATGATCCCTGTGCTTTCTGATTTTAACAAATGTTTAGTACAAATTTTAAAAAAATACACTTTTGGTCCTTATGTCAATGAATGTGTCAATTTTGGTCCTTGTGTCTTTCTGATTGTGGTCCTTGTTTCAAGGTTTGAGGAACCAAAATCTGTATGGAACCCTGAAATAAGGACCAAATATGACAAAAAAAAATCATCATTATCATCAGCAGCTACAACAATCAGGCCTGAAACCTGAGAAACCCATAGATGTGCTGCATAGGGTATGTGCAATAAGGTCTGAAACCTGAGAAACCCATAGACGGAACTGGTTCCCACTGGGTAAACACCCTGCCATGCCCCCTACTTCATTTCTTCTTTATGATTTATGCATTTAGGTCTGAACCAAAATATGTTCCATGTTTGTAGGTATAGTGCTGCTGAAGAAGAACATGATTAAAATCCAAGTTTACTTAGAAGAACAACAATTGGATAGGTAAGTAAGGGTAAAATGGTATATAAGTTAATGTTTAGTATATTTGCAGACTATGCAATTTTTAAAGGCAAAGCAACACTTTCTATAGCCCATGTTCTTCCTAGTTTTACTAAAACGGATGTATGATTCTCTATGATCCATCTGCCTTTTACTGTTTAAAAATATTACTAAACATTAGCAATTAGAAAAATTGCATCAACATCGCCTTCCTCTTCTCTTTCCCATTTACATGGTTTTTCCTTTTTGGTTTTGTTCCCACATACTCTTGATAATTTATCTGTATATTTTTTCTCTCTAAAGGCAGATGAATCGATAATTCTCATTATTTGAATATAATTTAATCTAAATTAAAATCGTTGTGTAATATGCATTTGATAGAGGTTTCTATATAATGGTTGTGGAGGCACCATATTAATCATCTTTGTGGTAGCTGTTGCTGCTCTTTTGGCACTATGTATAATAACAAAGGTTAGTGAACATCTTTAAGTCTAATATTTATATGTTTTGTAATTTAATTCGTTTCTTTTATGGAAAGATGACATCTTTATGTTATCTACTCCATGGGATCAAATGATGGTATGATGGGGGAAGCATAACTTTGGGTGTTATAATTGTCATGGTTGTTAAAGATACTTTATTTCTATTTTCTGACTTGTAAACCAATCATGAATAAGATAAACAAAAAGATTATCTCACATAGTTTGCTCTCTTTTAACATGCCATTGTTATTTCGTGTTCTCTAGCCATGCATGAGTATAAAATTTCACTTAAATTTCAAAACTTGAATGAGGAGAAGCAGAACATACAGTGTCAGGTGGGTTTTTAATCAATGTATTGATCTTTTCATACAATCATATTTTTCTGTGTTGATAAATAAAGATATGATACTACAAGGTTGTAAGAGGTGGAAGGAGGATGATGATTTCAATATTTGATTTTGTTGTGGGTGATGTCATACATCTTATGATAGGCGACCAGGTAGTATGTTTCTCATTTCTTGTGACATCCGTTTTTTCCCTTGTTTACATTTCATTCATAAACCAGGTTCCAGCTGATGGGATTTTCATTTCTGGTTACTCTCTTTCTATTGATAAATCAAGTATGACTAGCAAGAGTCACACTGTAAGTTTTCATAAATTTCTGTTGATTACATTGTGTTTTATTTTGATTCTCTAGTTTTAAGGGTAGATAATGTAACTTTAAAAAAATGATGGAACAAGTTGATTTAATGGCTAGGTGCTAGTTGGCTGATGGCTATAGTACTATGATGGTAAGACTTAATCATTCTAATCCCATGCAAAAATACATAAAAAAAAGTCTTATGACCTCTTTTTCCAAAAGACAAAAAAATAGCTTCTGATTTTGGAAGATGTTTTCTACGTTATAACCCTGTGTGATATTTCTTTTTCCATCACCACTGCCACCACTGCCACCACCACCACCCCACCACCCCCACCTCCCCTACCTCCACCACCACCACCACCATTGCTGCCACCACCAACACCAACACCACATGGTATTTTTATGGTGGTTATGTCACAAATCACAACACATACATTTTGACACCCAATGCTAGTTCATAACCAGTGACTTTTTCATCAGGGCTTTATCAGATTTACCATCTTCTAAAGGAGTAGATCCTTGCAGTTCTTGTCAAGAAATAAGGGACAATCTGTTCGATCTTGTGATGTTCATAAACTCCTTAACTTTATCCTCTTCCCACCTCTTGGTCAACTTATAGAATAAAGATTTGCATCAATGACCCTTTTATGTGGACCTAAATTGTTATCATTCTCCTTCATCCCATTGCTGACAATTTTTCACTTATGTAACCACATTTAGGACACTAGTGTTGGAACGAATACAGAATGGGGATTGCTTATGGATAGCATCTCAAATAATGATAATGATGAGGAAACTCCATTACAGGCTAGTTCTCTAAACATGCTCTAACCTTATAAAATTCAAAAAATCACACAACAAGTCTTAAAACTGTCATCAAGTTATTTATAATATCTTATATAAAAACTTTAGGATTTAATTCATAGATGTATTGACTATGTGTTTTGGTAGGTGCGTTTGAGTGGAGTGGCAATGTTTATTTGTAAGATTGGGCTTTTGGTAGCCGTATCTGTTCTTGTCATCCTTCTCATCAGGTAATTCAAAGTTGCATGGGTATAATTGCCTTTTTGCTTGCTAGGTTTTTCACTGGATACACAGAGGATGATGAGGGAAAAGTAGAGTTTATTACTAGTAAAATAGTGTCAAGGATGCTATGGATGGATTAATCAAAATTTTCATTGTTGTAGTATGTATCTTCTGCATATATATTTTAATTTAGTTTCATTTTCAACTTTTTAATTCTTGAGTTGTCTATAGGTAGTTATTGTTTATGTTGCAGTGCCAAAAGGGCTTCCATTAGTTGTCACTTCAACATAAGTTGTCCATTTTCTATAAACCATTTCTTTAATCTGAGTTTTGGATTACTAAAATGTTAATTATATATAATTACAGGCTTCCATACTCAATGAGAAAAATGATGTCTAACAAAGCATTGGTATATTGATATTTTGTTCTCATTGACATGTATAGTTATATGTATTTTGTTTTATGTTTTTGGTAATTTTGTATGTGCAGATTAGGCTATGTGCCTGTGAAATGATGGGTTCTACAACTACAATTTGCTGTGATAAAACTGGAACCCTGACTTTGAATTTGGTGGGATATTTTTCTTTTCTTGGTAGTTCACAATACAACTGGAAGTGTATTTTCCCCTGAGGTGGGTATTTTGAATATGTACCTTACAAGAGCACCAATCCTCTTTTATACATTTTTTTTCTTGGTGTTAGTGATGTTTAATCAATTACGAAAAAAGAAAATTCATTGTCAATGTTGGTTTGGTGCTTAATTAATATGGAGGCAGATATGTTTAGGTTTCTGGATCTCCAACAGAGAAGGCCATACTTCAATGGGGGTCAAGGTTAGTTAGTTCTTGGTTCATATGTTGGGGATAGAATGGTTTTTTGTATCCTTGATTTTATTTTTAGATGATGCTCATCATTTCTATAATTATTGCAGCTTGGAATGAATTTTGATGTCGTGAGGTCAGAGTGTTCAGTTATTTATGCATCCCCATTCAACTCGGAGAAAAAACGAGGTGGTGCTGCAGTCAAACGGATAATTGTATGGAAGCAGTCTCTGTACCTTCTCCTTTCCGAAAATAGTTTGTGTTTTATGTATGTTGTTATTTTGATTAGGAAGATTTGTTTTTCTTGTTTGACTCATGTTAATAAAATAACAATTAAATGTGATTTATTTTAAATATTAGTACAATTATTCCATAAAATGGATTGTTTTGATATATAAGTATTTTATTCTGCATTATGAGACTTTTAAATGTGTTAATTAATTTGAAAATCAGTAAATCTATAAATAATATATTTTTTTAAATATTTAAAATTATGATACGCAAAAATGTGTGTCATCTTCATTTATGACATGGCCTTTCTTGACAGGGGCTTTCTTGATACGCGTCGTAAGGTTACGACACGCAAATCTTCTTTTATGACAGGGCCTTCCTTGATACGCATTGCGTGTCGTGAACGCGCGTCATAATTGTGCGTCGTAAATGCGTGTCGTCTCTCTTTATGACAGGGCCTTTCTTGACGTGCATTTGTGCGTCGTCTGAGCCTTTTACGACGTGCAATGAGTGTCGTAAAAGGCTGCTTTTCTAGTAGTGGTATGAGAATCAAGTATGGGCTTGATTAAAATTTATCTATATAGCAAGGCTAGAAAGAGAAATGACTCTTCTAGGAAGAATAAATTACATTGATAACAATACACATTTAAAGTAAGACTTTTTATAAAAGGATTTTCTCATACTCATGTCATTGATTATGGTCCTCATCATACTCATGACATTGACTGTGATCAAACCTTTTTCACAAGTAGCTATGATCAGATCAACAAGGATATTAGTTACTATAAATTCATATTCTTATTATGAGATGTACTAAATAGATTTCAAGAAAGAACGCTTTTCTCAAACTGACATTAAGTGGAAAATATCTATACAAATTAGCCTAGAGGTTTTCTTAATCTATGTTATCCTAACAAAATGTGTAGATCTTGAAATTCACTTGTGGATATAAAGCAAACATGTCAATGTTATAATCATCATTTCATATCAAACCACAAGGTATGTTTTTATATCAAAATGAATAGGACATATGCGTTTACTAAGAACTAGTGTGAGCATAGTAAAATTCATAATCTTGTAAGAATAAGTCATCCTTAATCATTTGAAATCACATTCTGACTAAGCAAGGTCGTTTTCACCTTGGCTGAGAAAGTGTTTCTAAAATGAAAGGCATGGGAGAGATGCTTATGAAAATAGGGACATGTCTGCTTAAAGTGCTAAGGACTAATGGTTAATAACTCCACTTTTTGCATATGAATAAGAGGGATTGCATTTGGCAAGACTGCTTATTCCTACCTTGAGGCATATGGCTGAAAGTTCCTCTTCTTCTCTCACTCTCTCTAGTTTTGCTTTGAAGACTTGGATATTACTTGCATTTATACTCTCTTAAAGTTCATACTTTGGTTATCAACTTCAAGATTTAGAGTTTAAGATTATTGGACTAGTATGTACATCAAGTTGAGTCATTTTTGGTGTCTCAAAGGTTCTAGATTCTTCATCAACTTCCAAGCATCCCAAGAGGACCCAAAGAACTACAAACACTGTTATTTCTTCACCTCTTCTTTGGTTGGTGTTTTAATCTTTCTAAAACTTGCAAGAAAATCCTTGATAGGAATAAAATGTTTATGTTATTTAAAAAAAATTAAAGTCTTCTGTTGCCATACTTTTCAAGTTTATGAAACTATGTTTGAACTAAAACCCAACAATTGGTATCAGAACCACCTTGCAAGTTTGGTTAGAGTTTTTGATTTTTGGAAATCTTAGTTTTTAGAGAATATGGATAACTTGTTTTTGTATAAAAACAAGTTCATACATATTTTCTATGACAACTTTTTTCTTATTTTATGTGACGAAAGTTTCATGCATATTTCGTCATTTAAAGTTGTCTTAGAAAGGACCTGAGTCGGAACCAAAACCTAAACCCCATTCGTAAGTGCTCATCACCAAACAAAAAACAACATGCAAAAGATTCGAATATACGAGAGAACTTTCATCCCAAAGGCTTCCTAGATTCTCCAAGACTCTCCACAATTCGAGTAGGGATCTTGTGCTTTCAGGAGTACGGGCCCAGTACTACTTTCCACACCTATCCATACCTTCCTCAAGAATCCTTCTAAATTCTCTAAGTCACCTTCTCAAATCATTACACCAAACTCTCGCAACCCAACACAAAAAAACCCACTAAAGCAATCCCTAGGCTTTCCTAGGTACCCAACCTCACCCTTTCATCAGCTGCTAAAGAATTCACTATAATGCTAGTTACGCGCCTCATTAATACAATCAAATACAACAAAGCTTAGATAATCCTTTGAGGAACATATGCATCCCTACTACAGTTGGATTCATACAAGAGTCGCACAATAGAGTCAAATCCATCACTCTGAGATTATTCAACCTTTGTCACATATGACTTGACATATTCACTCAGTAGCTAACTCCCATCACCTAAGACTTCCACAAAGCTCAAGGTAAGCAACATTCGTGTAGTATCACTCCAATCCATAGAATAATCACGAGCATCCAATCTTACATACCGCAACTCATACTAGGAGCTCCCACTCCCTATACTGATTGCCCTACACATACAAACTATACTCAATCTAGCATTCCATGCTTCCTGGGCTACAAGGCATCACATAGCAAGCCTACCTATCATTGGCTAATCAGAACTAACATGAAACTCTACAAGCTCATGTAATATGCATACAAGGCATCTCTCCTAGCATTCTACAATGGAAAACTAAGTAGATCCTTAGCCCTAACTAGCATGCGGTTCACAATTCCATAAATCAAATCATATCGGATAACATGTATGGATATTTTGTGAGAAACTTACTTGAGTTAGGCTGATTGCATGAACCACGCCCTTTCTTATCTTAGAAATCTCTTGTCTTAAAAAAAGCTTTTGTTTTTGAAAACTTTACCAGTTCCTCAGTTTCAGTTCAGACACACCCAAGAGTATGTATGAATCCCTGAAAAACCTAAGCACAAAGCTTAGTGAGTTCCCCCATATACCACTTACCATATAAACATATATCATATATTGGGACCCAACCCTCCATCAGGCCTCACCCAGTCTTGAGTCCCACTCAGCCTCAGGCCCTTCCGGCACCGAGCCATGCTCGTCTTTGGTCCCCGCCTGATATTGAGCCATGCTCGAATTACGAATCTATCAATCACCAGGCCTCGCCTGACATTGGACCCGCCTGATACACACATAATCATATAACCATATAATCATATAAACATTTAACCTTAAAAGCACATGCAATAATCACAAAGAAAATAGCATACCTTATAGACATCAAGCCTCGCGCGACATTGGGCCTTTATTGGTAAGCATAAAAACAGATACTAATGACTAGCATACAATCTATTCAATAGGCCCCGCATGCCATCGGGCCTTGACCGCTAAGCATACCATCACACAAAACATACAAGAGTCACGTAGGCATCTAGTATCCTAACATATAAACCATTGGCCGGCATTGGTGCCTTCGATACACTAAACCCAGTGAGGATACTCACTTCGCACTGTCAAATCTCTTGGAAAGAATCCTTGGCCAATGGCTTGCAAAAATCCCCGCGCTATCAATCACAAGTTAAACATCCGTCAATAATCAGATCTGACCCACACTATGTGTGCAAAGTAGGGTAAAAGACCTTTTTACCCTCTTGATAACTTGGCCCAAAGCCAAGGCCCAAGCATGGCCCAAAACATCCCAAGGTCAACCCTGGTTAAACTTCTAGTCAAAGTCAAAGTCAACAGTCCATGTTGACCAAACACGACCTATTGACTTGCAAACATGTCGCGTTTCGCCATCATCCAAATAATTAGGAAAACCCCAGCCAACACGATTTTCAAACATGACGTGTTTGCCCGATTTTCAAACCGCTAAATTCATTAAGTTGTTTTCTCTGATACCAATTGCTCCAAAGATCAAACCTAGTCCATAACGTGGTCTAAAAGGATAAAGTTTCCAACTTTATCCATTGGGACCACCCAAAAAGGTTCAAGACTCAGTACCAAAATCTTAATAATGCAAGGGCTTAACCAATAAGCACTTAATCCATAATGACATAACCCCAAAACATAGATCTAACTTCCTTGACCTGGAAAGCCACGTAAAGCCACGTAAATTAGCACAATATACCAAAATATAGAAAAACATTTTTCTATATTTGGTTATTTGATTTTTCTTCCAATACGTTTTTCAAAGCACGTAAAGGAAGATGTTTTTGATACGCTTATTTAAAAGAGATTAACAATTCTTATTTTGATTCTAGAATTGTTTAATTTAAGTCAGGCATTTCATCGAATGGCTAGAATGCATAAAATTTCTTTATGAATAGATGGGAATCATAGCATGGAAAACGAAATTAAATCAAATCGATGATAGGATTCTATAAAGTAATGTAACTGATCTATTCTTACCTTGGAGTCGATATCTATCCAGAGAAAGGTTAGAAGGCTAGTGAAAAATGTTAAAGAATCTCAACAGATAAGAACCAACATGTTCCTAGGAGGTAAGATGTCGAACCATAAAATGCTAAAGAACTTGTTTAATGCTAGAATGGTCACGAATGGTTGAAGAAATATGATGTAGGATGTAAGATGTCGAGATATGTATTAAGCTTGTAGAACCCTAGAAGGAGTCACCGACTCTTAGAAACTCTTCTGGAAGTGAAAGCTATGGCAGCCACACCTCACACACAATGTGTGTGTGTGTGTTTTTCCTCCTCTTTTACGTTCTACGTGTCTTTGTTCCCAACTCGAAAAGAAATGGAGAGAAATCACCAACTCTTCTGCAAGTGAAATTTATGTCTTATTTTTTTTCCTTCGATTGTGAGATGGAAATGGAGAGAAATAAGCTAGCTAGGGTTGCAGGATGATCGTGAGAGAAAAATGGAGAGAAATTAAGGCGGATTTTCAAAATTTTGGGGATTTCATTTTCCCACGCATCTACTAAACATGCCTTTCATTAAAATTACAAAGTGAAACTTATAGAGGACGTACATTTAAGATACAACGCCCTTCGTGTTTTTAATTTTTTTTTGTTATGACACTAATTTAATGGCACGCAATAATACGTGACCTAAATCCTTAAATTTTTTGAAGAGATGACACTTTTTTAATCTCACTCTCTTTTGTGTAACATAAATCAATGAGTGTCGTAGTTTGCACGTTGTAAAAGGGTCTTTTTCTTGTAGTGGATGAACAAATACTTAATCCCTTGTAGGAAACCATTTGTACCTTACCTGAAACATGAATTCTGAAGTCTCAAATTGGTCTGACTTCCTGACAGATAGCCTATACTAGATCACTCCCATGTCGAAGCCTTATTGATTTCCAGACCAACACCATGCATCCAACCCTTGATTATCTTGATGCTTGCACTGGGAACAAAATCACTGGCCATTTATTGTTGTAGAACACTTATACAAGACAGAAGGCTCAGATAATCCTTCGAGCAGAAGACTCATCCATACAATGGTTAGAATCAGACGAGAGTTATGCAATAGGGTAAAATCATTTACTCTAAGATAATTTAATCCAAACTGCAAGTGACCTAAGGTATCCTCCGAATGACAAATGACTCCACACACGAGTTCCAAATCAATAATATTGCCTTGACTTATCTTCATGCCCTTCTCAAATTAAGCCAATCTAAGACATGGTTACAAGATCTTGATCTACCATCAAAACTGAATGCATTCCTTACCCCTGAACCCTTCGATTGATGCCCCCGACATATAAATAACCCAATTCTTATCCATTAAAAAGAAAATCCTACACATAAACACTCGCGATTCCTAACTCGAGATCTCCCCCTAAAACTAACCCAATACTCAATTCATAACCCGAGATCCACGAATCTAAAATTTCATTCCACACAAAACCTTCGGATTCATGATAACCCATTTCTAGACTAGGATATAAAGGTTCCCATCCATCGCTGGGACTACTAGTCCCGCAACTTCTTCAACCACTAGGTTCCCAAGAGTCCAGATAACAAGGCTACCCAACTTATAAACCCCTCTGCATCACACACTAACCACCGACTTAACCCTGTAACCCAAGATCCAATACCTTGACCCCAACAATTGCTACCGGGTCCCTCCTGTATTGCAATAATCACATGGGCCTCACCTATGGGTCCAATCCAATTAAACCACGAAGCGGCCTCGCCCATAGGTCCCACCCATCCAGAGCAACACAAGCCTGACTACGCCTCAAAACCCAATAGTCCTTAACCAAAAACATAGCAATACTCCTTGAAAATCCAGATCGGCGTGCTCAAGGCACGAACTAATTCCTCTTTTTGCACTCATGACCACTTCCAACGATAGTCTCCTTCAAATGGGTAAATGTCACGATCCCATCGTAGTCATACAACACTTCTAACCAACCATGGTTAGCACCCATGGCCTTACCACACCCTAACAATCACAACCCTACGCATCCTCAACTACAACCTGCATCCGACTGCATCCTATAAAGTCTTCGGGTCATACTTTGAATTCCAAAGCCCTCAATATGTACTCAAACAAAAGCCTGATATACATGATAAAGGAGAAGCCGACTAACGGTTGGAAGTTTCATGAACTCCCACTTACACAACTTTAATCTAAACTGCCACTTTGGTCGTCTCTCCTCCTGGCCAGGATGTGAAACTTTCACAATTCCACACCCATCCTAACTCCCAGAACTCTTGATCGGTTCTCTCCCATATAAATTCGACGAAGCTCTCTTGTCTCTTATATCTGATGGATTCCCAACCCATCAACTACATATAGCATGAATCGCCTATGATATATGTTAATCAATACTAGCGTTCCATTACTATCCAAACTAAGTAACCGCCCAACTCCTGAAGTACTGAAGAATACTCCTGAAATCTTAACCTGTCTGATAATCCAAATCACCTCCCATGATACCAAACCAATTCCTTGAGTTCTTATGCTACCAACTAAAAACCATTACCCTTGCCCTAACTGACGAATCTTCACCACAACTTCCATTCTCAAGGAACTACTAAATTCTAACAGTCTATAACCTATGCAAAAATAAAACTCCCCTAACATTTATAATGACCAAACAACTCATGCAACTATCACCACCATTTTCCTACTATCGCTTCTCTCCTAGTAGCGGTAGTGTTTGAACCCAAAAGTTATTCCATAGGCAACCGTTGATCATACCATAACAGATGATAAAACCACCAAACCCTAACTTTACTAGAGACCTACCTCACTAACCATAACAACTGAACACACTGAAACCTATTCAACAAAATACGACCCTCTAAAGATTCATTAAAGACTCTCAGCATGAAAAATGGCATATCACAATCCTTGATATTATAAACCAGACAAAAGCAAAAATTCAACAAGAGATATTGTTTACCCAAACACCAGCAAAATTTCTACACAATACCAATTCCCGATAACAGCCTTGAAGAAAACATGAGATAACATACCCGTAAAAGCATTTAAAGGATTCCTGACCTCCTCCTCCTAAGCTACACCGACCATCCTGAGGACATGGTGTAAAATTCCCCTTGGATCCCATGACAAGGAATAACAGTAGGATCCTCTTTCCTGAAGGACTTTTAGGATCCGCAAGCTTTGGGCTCGTGATGAGCCCCCCAACTTCCCTACTACAATCTCGGCCCGAAAGGCCCCAATATGACCATCCAAGAGTTCCAAAATCCCTTCCTTCCTTGACTGAATCCAAGATCACTGAGGTACATTCCAAAATACCGCAAGAAATCTCCGACGAAATGAACTCCCACATCCGCACATCAATCGGACCAGTCCTTGCACCTGAGCCAGAACCAGAACCCCCATTCCTAAGTGCTCATCACCAAACCAAAAATAACATGAAAAATATCCGATATACACATGAATTCTCGTCCCACATGATTCCTAGATTCTCCAAGACTCTCCTCGATTCGAGTATGGATCCTATGCTTTCAGTAGTATGGGTCCAATACTACCTTGCACACCTATCCATACCTTCCTCAAGAATCCTCCCAAATCCTCTAATTCACCATCTCAAATCCATACACCAAACTCTCGCTACCCAACACAACAAAACCTACTAAAGCAATCCCTAGTCTTTCCTAGGTACCCGACCTCACCCTGCCATCAGCTACTGAAGAAGTTGCCAGAATTCCAATCAACCACCTCACGAATACAATCACATCCAACAAAGTTTAGATAATCCTTCGAGTAACGGACTCATCCCTACAATGATTGGACTCAGACAAGAGCTGCACAATAGGGTCAAATCTATCACTTTGAGATTATTCAATCTTTGTTACATATGATTTGACATATTCCCTCAGTAGCTAACTCGAATCACCTAAGAGTTCCACAAACCAAAAAGCAAGAAGTAGTCATGCAGTAGCTCTCCAATCCATAGAATAATCACGAGCATCCAATCCCACATACAACAACTCATACTAAGAGCTCCCACTCCTGCTACTGATTTCCTTACACATACAAACTATACTCAATCTAGAATCCCATGCTTCCTAGGCTACAAGGCATCACATATCAGGCCCACCTATCACTAGCTAGTCAAAACTAGCATGCAAGTCCACAAGCTCATGTAATAGGCATACAAAGCATCTCTCCTAGCATTATACCATGCAAAACTAACTAGATCCTTAGTTGTAACTAGCATGCGATTTTGATGATAGGAGAAGATCAACGATTTCTTGGGGAACTCGACGAGTTGGATCGCAATTTCATGGTTTTTGATTTAGGGAACTCAACGAGTTGATGAGCTAACTCGGTGAGTTGAGTCAACCCATAATGTTGGATTTAACCAGAATGTTGACTTTGACCATGGTAAAATGGTTATTTTACCCTAAGAAGGATTATTGAATTTTTACTAAGTGTTATTGTGATAATGATAGTCGAGGAGTCGTTAGAGCAGCCGTTAGAGATTCCTTACTGCGATATTTTATAGTCAGCTTTGCGAGGTGAGTTTCCTCCTGGTTTAAATAGGTCGAAGGCACCAAGGTCGGCCCGTATATGTTATGTGTATCAAATAGTAGCCTAGTGTGGGTGGGGACTGTAGCTCATAGATAGCGTAGTGTGGATGAGGCCCGTATCTCATAGCATTATTTAAGTATGGATATAGAGCTGACTGTGTATTTGATTATACTTGTTGTATGTGTGATACTTGTATGTGTGCTTAGTAGTTGAGTATGGACGGGGCTCGTATCTCATAGTTAGCCGAGTGTGGGTGGGGCCCATATCTCGTAGTTAGCCGAGTATAGTTGGGGCCCGTATCTCGTAGTCAACAGAGTGTGGGTAGGGAGTGTATCTCCTAGTTAGCGGAGTGTGGGTAGGGCTCGTATCTCCTAGTAAGATGACTATGGGTATGGTATGTGGTAGTTTGAGGAGACTCACTAAGCTTCATGCTTACAGTTTTCAGTTTTGGTTTAGGGTATTTCTTGTAGCAAGGGGAATATCTCGGGATGATTGTAGTTCACACACCATTTTTTTTATCCTGGGATGTTTCACTTTGATATATTTGACAGATGATTTTGATATTTTTGAGATACAATGGTTTATGATTTTACGTGATGATCTGATAACAATAGTTTGATTAACAATTGAAAAATGAAAATTTTGCCCAGTCTTGAGTCCCACTCGGCCTCTGTAACGCCCGCATTTCCAGGCTAGACATTATTTTTGATGTAATAGTCTAGGTTAACCCTTATAACTCTTTTTGAAGTATTAATGATGAAATATTTGAGTATTATGTGAATTATATGTTTATTTTCTTAATTATTATAATTTAATGAATTAAGAATAAAATAAGCGTCAAAATTAAAGTGTGATATAAGCCCGATATCTTTGCATAAAGATGTAGCGGTTGAATCAAGGATTCCGAAGATATAAAGAATGCCGAAATCCGAGTAATAACGAAGAAGTTATGACTTGTCGAAGTTTCGCAACAGAACCGTCAACGTTGAATGATGTAAAAAGTGAAATTTACGTTAGAGCGATATTTAGCCTTAGTGATCTAAACAAAAGTCGTAGAGTTCGTTAAACCCAGAGCGTGCATAAAAATAACGCCCAAATCTGACTTCCTATGAGGAAGTTATAATTTTCCGAAGTTTCGACTTAGCAGTATGCAGCCCGAATACTCGATTTGAGACCGAGCGGTTTTTGGCCGCTAAACAAGAAACGAAGATCTCGTTAATAGTAGTAGAACGATAAAAAGACAGACGAAAACGGACGTCGGATGAAGAAGTTATGAATTTATAACGGAGTTTTCCTGTCCCGGCATGCTAAAAATAAATAATAAAAATAAAATCAAAATTAGCCGACGGAGTCTAAATAAAAGTTTTAGAGCGTAGTCTCACCTACACGTGGATATAAAGAACGTCGAAAATGGAGTTCGGATGAGGAAGATATGAGTTTCATAATTTTTATAAATAATTAAAATATATATTTAATAAAGAATTTCGGATAATATCCGAAGGAGTCACTGATCTTATCCGAACTACGGCCAGCGTAGTTGAGTATGCCCAGCATAGCTCGGTGTATGAACTGCCTCGGACTCAAGTGCTCTGATACGTAAGCAATGACATTTTTGGTCGTGTACGCTCCACGTAGATGAGCATTACGCCCAACGTACGTGCGAGGCTCAGCCTCTATAAAAGGCATGTGAGGGTTGCCGGCCTTTTTGCTCCTTTTCTCGTCTCTCTCTCTCCCTTTTTACCTAGTTTTTCATACATGAATTATCCCAAACCTAATATCATTCCCGAGACCCGAATCAAGTCTCGAAGCCCCAAAGATCCTAAGAAGTAAAATTCCCAAGCCGAAGCTCTGCCCGCGAGGATCCCGGTTTTTCTGAAGATCTTCCAGATCTGCCGAAGAATACTACTTCTACAAGCCATAGTGTTGTCCGATTATCTTCTGATCAAGTGTGTGTAGTCACTTTCTTTTAACGCATAATTATGAAGTATTTTATACGAAATATATGTTATGTGTATATTTTATTTGTTATATGTGTGAATATATATTCACTTTATTCTATCTCATAGATATGATTTATTCTCTATAAAATACGTGTTCTATGTATGTGTCTCATCTGTTGTTTGGAATATATAATGAATGGGAATGCTATACAGGTTTTAAACTATGTATAAAAACATATATTTTTATCTACTAAATATGTTGGGTAGAGCATGGGTAGATAGTTGATGTGTGATAAACAGATGATAGGCCTCGATGTTGTTTTTGATTCAGTCATCTAGCGGAGTTTAGATGACGACCACAGACTTTTCTAGACAGTCCTGTGGAACGCTAGCAGGTTCGCCATCTGTAGGTGTTAATGAACTTGGGTGTTAATTTGTTGTACTCCATCCCCCTCATGGTTGCCTTATTTGACATATATTGCTAGGAAACCCCCGAATGTATGTGTTGTCGCCCCGATGAAATATTCTAAGACTAGGTCCCTTGTGTTAGTTGTTTTAGGGACGTAAAGTGAGAATAACGGGAATGGGTAATTGGGTTATTGTTGGTTGATGAAAATAAATTTAATTACTTATTGTGGGTTGAAAATCCTATATGCTCATCAGGCTCCCAAGCCTAACCCACTCAGTTTCTTTGTATTACAGGTAGTGGCGCCAGAGCATAAGTTGGATGATTTGTCAGAATATTTTGGATTATAGACCTGTTGTTGTAAATAACTATTATAAGGTCTGTATTGAAATGTTTATGCTTTTGGTCTGTTTATTGGAACATGACATCCCAAGTATTGTAGTATAATGAAAAATACATTTCTTTAAGAAATGCTTTGGTAAATCTTATTTTTATCATATTTCGTTTTGGGAACAAATTCCGCAACTGTTTTAACCAAAAGATTACTCTGAAATTATTTTAAAAGCATAAATCAAACCGGTCTTTTTTGGCCGTGATTTTGGGGATGTCACAGTTGGTATTAGAGCATTAGTTGAAGCGAACTAGGAAATTGTAGGATTTCTAGACTTAAACTTAGAATGCTAAGTGAAATTGTGAGATGTGTGTCTTTTATATTTTAGACACGAGCACTACTTTATTTTAGGAAAATTGCCTAAAATGCTTTTATGTGCTAAACGTTATATGTTTTCCATATATGATATTATTTGTCCGGATCCATGGTCTGTTGACGACCAGATCCAGAAACCTTATGTGTGTAGGATTCTAAGCGTACGTCTACGATATTAGAACTAGCATGTAAACGTTTCAGAGTGATAAGGATGATTTGAATATCTATCGTGAATGAGGATCTAATTTCACCTTATTTGGTGTGTATATAAAAAATGGTGAGAACGAGGAGTGGAGTTGGAAATGCTGATGAAAACAGGAATTAACCACCACTGATTGAGCAAATAGTTGTCGTAGCAGTAGCACCAGGGCCGATAATAATGGCTGGTGTGTAAATGATGATTCAAAATGTGTTGGATCGCCAAATGGAAGAAACAAGGCGTCTGCTTCGACAGAATCGTGAAGAACTATCAATTCATGTGGAAGAGCCCAATGTTAATGGAGGGTAGTCTGAAGGATAGAACTTCAGTGGAACCATTGGTAAAGCCAACCCACCGATAGTTAGGTAAAACAATTAGGATGTAAGGAATGATGGAATGGAATGGAAGTACAAGAAATTTCTGACTTCCAAACCATCGACCTTCACTGGAAAGGAGGATCCGATCGGAGTCATGGATTGGATCTCGGATATGGAATTGGCCTTTATGACTTGTGGTTGCAGAGGCAAGTTGCAGACCACGTTCGCAGTGCGTCAATTCAGGGGTGGAACTATTCATTGGTGGAACATTCTAGGGAAGCCCTAAGCCCAAATGAACCACTTCAATTGAAATAGGCAGAATTCTTGGTGCAATTAAAGCGCAAGTTCTGCTCGGTTCAAAATCTGTTGGAGTTGGAGAACAAGTTTATGACATTGACAAAGGACAGCATGTCAGTTGATGAATACACAAATGCTTTCACCGAAAAAATGGATTTTGCCTTGCGTGTCGTTCCAGATGAGCTGACAAAGGTTGACCGATACGCAAAAGGACTCCCATGGGAGTATGTGGTGTCAGTGCGTCAGGCACCTACTCTGGAGGTAGCTATTTGGGCTACCAAGTCTGTTGAGAATAAGATCAAGGGGAGGACCGCCGAGAAGGTTAAAGTTGGTGAAAAGATAAAGTTTGACGGAACTTCAATTTCCAATAAGAAAAGTAAATTTTCGAAGTCTACTTCGAAGAAGTTTGGAGGAAAAGGAGGCGAAGCGAAATGGTGTGATAAGTGCAAGAAAAAGCACTTTGGGAAATGTAGTGAGGATGTATCCTGCTACAAGTGTGGAAAAATTGAGCATTTAGCCAATGAGTGTTCATCCAATAAAAGGATGTGTTTTGGTTGTAATGAAGAGGGGCATATTTTGAAAGACTGTCCGAAGAAAAAGGAGGCAGCTAAGCCCAACATTACACCAAAGCCGAAGGCGAGAACCTTTCAGATGATACTTGAGGCTCTGAAGGATGAAGTTGATGTCGCTTTAGGTACCTTTCTCATAAACGAATTACCTGCTCAAATTTTGTTTAATTCTGGAGCCAATGACTCCTTTATTTCGCATTACTTTGGTAGAAAACTAGCTTTGCCTGTTGATAGACCAGATAATGCTTTATTAGTCGAAGTTGCTAGTGGCAAGTTTGTACCTGTTAGCCATCGTATGAAAAACATCTTAATTGACTTGAATGGGAATAAGTTTCATGAGGAATTATTGCCTATCGAACTTAATGGTTTCGACATCGTTCTGGGAATGGATTGGCTTAGCGCCAATGACGCCGAGATATTATGCAAGAAGAAGATACTCAAAGTAAACCTGCCTAAGAAACAGTCGTTTATGGTGTATGGGGACAAACGCAGAGTAAATTCTAGAATCATTTCTCTAATGAAAGCTAGAAAGTGTTTGACCAACGGATGTACATCATATTTAGCATTCGTGATCGATACTAAGAAGGAAAAGAAGGTGATGCAGAATATTACAGTGGTGTGTGATTATTCGGAAGTATTTCCCGAAGATCTTCCTGGATTACCACCTGATAGACAAGTGGAGTTCAGAATAGACTTGTTACCAGGAACCATGCCAATAGCAAAAGCATTGTATCGGTTAGCACCAACTGAGATGAAAGAGCTGATGATGCAACTTCAGGAGTTATTGGACAAAGGTGTCATTAGACCTATTTCATCACCCTGGGGAGCTCCGATGTTATTCGTGAAGAAGAAAGATGGAATTATGAGAATGTGCATCGATTACATAGAGCTGAACAAGACAACACTAAAGAATAGGTATACGTTGCCAAGGATTGATGACATATTTGATCAATTGCAAGGTTCGAGCTATTTATCGAAGATTGATCTAAGGTCAGGATATCATCAGCTCAAAGTGAGAGAGCAGGATATCGAGAAGACTGCATTCAGAGCAAGGTATGGACAGTATGAATTCTTGGTTATGTCGTTTGGACTAACCAATGCTCCAGCAACGTTCATGGATTTAATGAACAGGGTCTGTAATCCATTCCTTGATAAATATGTGATAGCATTCATAGATGACATTCTGATTTACTCGAAAAGCTAATAAGAGCATGCCAGACACTTGCGAGAAGTGTTAGAAGTTTTGAAGAAGGAGGATTTGTATGAAAAGTTCTCCAAATGTGATTTTTGGATTCGAGAAGTCCAATTCTTGGGTCACGTGGTCAACCAGGAAGGGATAATGGTTAATCCAGTAAAGATTGAAGCTATGATGAAGTGGGAACAACCGAAAAGTCCCACGGACATCCAAAGCTTTTTAGGATTAGCCGAATATTACCGAAGGTTTATACAAGGCTTTTCTTTGATCGCTACTCCATTAACAACTTTGACTCACAAAGGAGCTACTTATGCTTGGAGCGAGAAGCATAAGAAAGCATTCGAGAAGCTAAAGAAGAAGCTATGTGAGGCACTGATTCTTTCTCTATCCGATGAAGTTGAAGACTTAGGTGTTTATAGCGATAATTTAGGTGTTGGGTTGGGTTGTGTTTTGACCCAAAGAGAAAAGGTGATAACATATGCGTCTCGACGGTTGAAGGAGCATGACAAGAACTACCCTACTCAAAATCTAGAGTTGGCAGCGGTAGTTTTTGCTCTGAAAATATGGAGGCATTACCTCTATGGCACGAAGTGCAAACTTTTCACTGATCATAAGCGTCTCCAATATCTCTTTAATCAGAAGGAATTGAATATGAGGCAGCGACGTTGGCTGGAATTACTCAAGGACTACGACTGTAAGATACTTTACCACCCCGGTAAAGCTAATGTTGTTGCTGATGCTCTCAGTCCAAAAGTAAATATTGAAAGAAAAAGGCCAAGAACGTTGAGAATAGAAGTTGTATCGATAATTGTGGAGAGTATAAAGAAAGCTCAAGAAGAAGCTTCTGAGAAAAATGACCGAAAGAAGGAATGTTTGGGCAAAACGTTGGTGTTTGGTACAAACAGTTATGGACTGAAGGTATTCCAAGATTGTATTTGGGTACCTAAGTCAGGAGGAATAAGAGATCTTCTGATGAAAGAAGCTCACAAAACCATGTACTCGATTCATCCTGGCAACACTTAAATGTATAGGGACCTGAAACCCTACTACTAGTGGCCGACGATGAAGCTTGATGTTGCAAAGTGTGTGGTCGAGTATGTGACTTGTGCGAGGGTTAAGGCACAACATCAGAAACCATATGGGAGTTTAGAACCTTTTCCTGTAACCCATGGGTAAATGGGAAGACATCGCAATGGATTTTGTCACTAAACATCCCAGAACAAAGAACGGTCACGACATGATTTGGTTGGTCGTTGATCGCTTCACTAAGAGTACGCACTTCATAGGAGCCAATGAGAAATGGTCTATGGATAAGCTTGCGAATTCTTAGGTGAAGGAAATTGTGAGTCTTCACGGTGTTCCGTTAACGATTGTGTCGGATCGTGACAGTCGTTTCACCTCAAGGTTTTGGAAAAGTCTACAAGAGGAAATGGGTACCAAGTTGTGATTAAGTACAACTTACCATCCATAGGCTGATGGTTAGAGTGAAAGAACGATACAAACACTTGAAGATATGCTACAAGCATGTACCCTAGAATTCCTAGGTACTTGGGATGAGCATTTACCTTTGATAGAATTTTCCTACAATAATAGTTGCCACTCGAGCATAAAGATGGCACCTTATCAAGCTTTGTACGGACATAAGTGTCGTACGCTGTCTTGTTGGCTTGAGGCTGGGTAAAAGTAGTTTCTAGGGCCTGAGATGGTCCATCAAACCGCTAAAAAGTTGAAAATAATCAGAGAAAGAATGTTAGCAGCTCAGGATCATCAAAAGAGCTATGCTAACAAGAAGCGAAGGTCGATGACTTTTGAAGTTGGAGATTCAGTTTTGCTTAAAGTATCGCCATGGAAGGGACTTATAAGATTTGGTAAAAGGGGAAAGTTGAGTCCAAGATTTATTGGACCGTTTAAAGTTCTTCAGAGGATTGGGAACCAAGCTTACAATCTAGAACTACCAGAAGAACTGAATGGTATTCATAACACTTTTGATGTGTGTTATTTGAGGAAGTTCACGAGAGAAGTTCCCGATATAATTCCAATTTCTGAATTGAGAATTGATGAAAAGAAGAGGTTAATTGAAGAACCAGAGGCAATTATTGACCGAAATATTTAGAAGCTTCGACGCAAGATGGTCGAATTAGTGCTTGTCCATTGGAAAAATATGAATGGGTCAACTCTCACCTGGGAAACGGAGAGTGACATGTTGAGTCGCTATTTGCATTTGTTTGTTGATGTGTGATTCCGGTAACAGAATCATCCTAAGGGGGAGAGAATTGTAACGCCCGCATTTCCAGGCTAGACATTATTGTTGATGTAATAGTCTAGGCTAACCCTTTGTAACTCTTTTTGAAGTATTAATAATGAAATATTTGAGTATTATGTGTTTGTTTTCTTAATTATTATAATTTAATGAATTAAGAATAAAATAGCATCAAAATTAAAGTGCAAGATAAGCCTGATATATTTACATAAAGATGTAGTGGTTGAATCAAAGATTCCGAAGATATAAAGAATGCCGAAATCCGAGTTATAATGAAGAAGTTATGATTTGTCGAAGTTTCGCGACAGAACCGGCAACGCTGAATGACGTAAAAAGTGAAATTTACGTAGATCGATATTTAGCCTTAGTGGTCTAAACAAAAGTCATAGAGTTCGTTAAACCAAGAGTGTGCATAAAAAGAACGTCCAAATCTGACTTCTTACGAGGAAGTTATGATTTTCCAAAGTTTCGACTTAGCAGTATGCAGCCCGCATACTCGATTTGAGACCGAGCGGTTTTTAACCGAAACAATCTAAACGAGAAATGAAGATCCTGTTAATAGTAGTGAAACGATAAAAAGACAGACGAAAACGGACGTCAGATGAAGGAGTTATTAATTTATAACGGAGTTTTCCTATCCCGGCCTGCTAAAAATAAATAGTAAAAATAAATTCAAAATTAGCTGGCGGAGTATAAACGAAAGTTGTAGAGCATAGTCTCACCTACGTGTGGATATAAAGAACGTTGCAAATGGAGTTAGTATGATGAAGATATGAATTTTGGAAGTTTTATAAATAATAAAATATATATTTAATTAAGAATTTCGGATAATATCCGCAGGAGTCACTGATCTTATCCGAACTACGCTCAGCGTAGCTCGGTGCATGAACCGCCTTGGACTTAAGTGATTCGATACGTAAGCAATGATGTTTTTGGTTGCGTATGCCCCACGTAGCTGAGCATTACTCCCGGCGTACGTGCGAGGCTCAGCCTCTATAAAAGGCATGCGAGGTTAGTCGGCCTTTTTGCTCCTTTTCTCTTCTCTCTCTCCCGTTTTACCTCATTTTTCATGAAAGAATTATCCCGAAGCCCCGATATCATTCCCGAGACCCGAAGCAAGTCTCGAAGCTCCAAAGATCCTGAGAAGTAAAATTCCCGAGCCGAAGCTCTGCCCGCGAGGAGCTCGGTTTTTGTGAAGATCTTCCAGATCTGCCGAAGAATACTACTTCTACAAGCCGTAGTGCTGTCTGATCATCTTATGATCAAGTGAGTGTGTAGTCACTTTCTTCTAACGCATAATTATGAAATATTTTATACGAAATACGTGCTATGTGTATATTTTATTTGTTATATGTGTGTATGTATATTCACTTTCTTGTATCTCATAGATATGATTTATTCTCTATAAAATACGTGTTATAAGTATGTGTCTCATCTGTTGTTTGAATATGTATTGAATGAGAATGCTATACAGGTTTTAAACTATGTATACAAATATATATTTTTATCTACTAAATATGTTGGGTAGAACATGGGTAGATAGTTGATGTGTGATAAATAGATGAGAGGCATCGATGTTGTTTTTTATTCAATCACCTAGCGGAGTTTAGATGACGATCATAGACTTTTCTAGACAGTCCTGTGGAACGCTAGCAGGTTCGCCACCTGTAGGTGTTAATAAACTTTGGTGTTCATTCGTTGTACTCCATCCCCCTCGTGGTTGCCTTATTTGACATATATTGCTAGGAAACCCCCGAATGCATGTGTTGTCGCCCCGATGAAATATTCTAATACTAGGTCCCTTGTGTTAGTTGTTTTAGGGACGTAAAGTGAGAATAACGGTATTGGGTAATTGGGTTATTGTTGGTTGATGAAAATAATTTTAATTACTTATTGTGGGTTGAAAACCCTATATGCTCACCAGGCTCCCAAGCCTGACCCACTCAGTTTCATTGTATTAAGGTAGTGGCGCCAGAGCATAAGTTGGATGATTTGTCAGGATATTTTGGATTATAGACCTGTTGTTGTAAATAACTATTGTAAGGTCTGTATTGAAATGTTTATGTTTTTGGTCTGTTTATCGGAACATGACATCCCAAGTATTGTAATATAATGAAAAATACATTTCTTTAAGAAATGCTTTGGTAAATCTTATTTTTAACATATTTCGTTTTGGGAACAAATTCCGCAACTGTTTTAATCAAAGGATTACTCTGAAATTATTTTAAAAGCATAAATTAAACCGGTCTTTTCTAGTCGTGATTTTGGGGATGTCACAGCCGCATGCCTCGCCTGACATCGAGCCTTGCCGGTAAGCATACCATCACACATACAGTTGTCAAATCGGGCAGTCGTGTCGTGTTTTTGTCTGACATGACACGACACGACAATATTTTGTATAACACGAACACAACATGACACGAGGTTGTGTTTTTTTTTTCATTAACCCAAAAACAAACCAGTTAAAACACCACAACACGACACGACACGACAAATATAATATTACATAACTATTAGTTTATTTCATTCACACTTAAAGATATATAACATGACAACCACATGTTTAATTGTGTCAATTTTGTGTCGATTTATGAACACGAACGCGACACAACACGACATCGTATTTTTTAATTTTGACATGAACACGACACGGAAACGAATTCGAAATCTGATTTCGTCCCTATTTCATTTCATTTCGTGTCTTTTTGTCATGTTGTACCATAAGTTGACACCCCTAATCACACAACACATATAAGAGTCACGCAGGCATCTAGGATCCCAACGTATAAACCGTAGGCCGACATTGGTGCCTTTGACCCGCTACACCCATTGAAGAAACTCACCTCGCACTGCCAAATCTCACGTAATGAATTCATGAATGTTGGCTCGCAAAAATCCCCGCGCTATCAATCTCAAGTTACGCATCCATCAATAATCGGATATGTCCCTCACTAAGTGTCCAAACCAGGGTAAAAGACCTTTTTACCCTCTTTGTAACTTGGCCCCAAAGCCAACGCCTAATTCAATAATCCAAAAGGACCAAACATTGCCCAACACATTCTAACGTCAACCCTAATTAAACTTCTGGTCAAAGTCAAAGTCAACAGTCCATGTTGACTTGCAAACACATTGTTTTTCGCCATGATCCAAATAATCGGGAAAACCCCAGCCAATACGTTGTGTTGGCTTTCAAACACGTCGTGTTTGCCCAAGTTTTTATAGCTTAATACATTAAGTTGTTTTCTCTTGATACCATGAGCTCCAAAGCTCAGATCTAGTCCATAATGTGGTCCAGAAGGATAAAGTTTCCAACTTTATCCATTGAGACCACCCAAAAAGGTTCAAAACTTAATCCATAAAGCTTAATACTGCAAGGGCCTAACCAAAAAGCACTTAATCCATAAAGATATAGCCCCAAAACATAGATCTGACTTCCTTGAGCTGGGAAACCACATAAAGTTGTCAATTTTGCATTCATGCATGTCTAAATGAAGCTCTTAAGCTTAAAAAGGACTTAATAAGTGACTTAATGAATGCATGTAACAAATTATCTCATTAAGTTTGCACCTTTATACTCAAGGAGTCCCATACAAATTCAGATCTAGAATGACAAACCCTTAAACGACTTAACTCTCTCATCGACCAAAAAAGGGACCAAAACCTCAACAAAGCACAATATGAATAGATCTAAAAATCTATAAGTCAAAGTTCTCTCTCTCTCTCTCTCTCTCTCTCTCTCTCTATATATATATATATATATATATATATATATATATATATATATATATATATATATATATATATAGTTAAGATATTCTATTAGTTAGCAACTAAAACACATTCTTCATAGTATTTTGTAATGGTTTCTTTTCACTAAGTTTGTTTTAAAACTTGGTTTTGGTTTTTATATATTAGGTTATTGTTATAACCACTACTAGTTATTATAGTGGTGAGTAACCAATCATCATTATACTCTCTACCGCTAACCATTAGATATTTAACACTAAACATATAACTCTATCTCATTTTTTAAATTCAAAAATACAATAAAAACATATTTTTTAAACTAGTTTTTTATTCAATTAAAAAATATTACATAATTTATAAAAAATAACTTCAAATAAAATATAAAAAAATAAACATGCAAGCACAAATAACTTAAACTAGTTTTTAAACCCTATTTTTTAATTATTCCATTATGACGAATCATTAAATCTTAATCAAACTTTGAGGTGTGTAAACAATATGTGATTTAAGTCTTCATATTGATACATGAACAGAACAACTGGATCGATATCGTCTTCGTATACGTTGTTTATAACAAAATTATAAGCTTTGTCGAACTTTCGACGTTTTACCTTCATATCATCAAATTCGATCATATTGTATCAAGATTACGACTTCGCCAACCCATTACATCATTAAAAACGTTTCCATCTGTTACCCAAAAACGACTAGACGTTCAACATTTTGGGTCTTCGAAAACCAACAACCATACTAGTTCCAAGTTCTCTTCTGACAAATCCATTTTTGGAGTCATTATTTTTGAAAGATCAAGTAATATAAGTGTTTTGTGATTTTGAATAAAAGGAGAGAATAATCATGTAAAATCTTAGAAATTGCGTTGTGTTATTTATAAAATGGTTTGTAGGGAAAAATTAAAATATATATATATATATATATATATATATATATATATATATATATATATATATATATATATATATATATATATATATATAATAATATTGATAAAATTCACAATGTAGTCGTTAGACATGGATCAATTTTTGATTTGTTGTTTTAATCGGTGGTGGTGAACACGATAGGCCACGAGCACGATAAACTACGAAGGTTCCGGCTAATTTGTACGAGCGACGGACGTGGCCACCTCGGCGGCCTTATGCGGTTCAGTTCTAAAAAACTTAAAGTCTATTGACACCTCGGTCCGAGTAAAATTATCCCCAAAGTCATTGTCACCTTCCCGAAAGATAATTAATGGCTATCGAAAGAGCCAACCCAACTTCACGAGTTTTATGAAATCATAAATTTTGTGAATATTAGGCCCTTTTGTTTTATAAATATACATTATTCACCAAGTGTAGCAAAAAGCCAAAAATCAAAAGGCAAATAGTAGTCGCATGAGGACAAGTATAAAGGCATGTATCGTCATATTCTATCCGTCTATAAAATCATTGTATTTGGCACATTCTAATCAATGTGTATCAACCCATTCGTTGAGTTTTCTCTTTGAGAGAATCACGTCTTACGAGGTTACTTCTGGTATTTGGCACGTTCTAATCAATTTGTATCAACCCATTCGCTGAGTTTTCTCTTTGAGAGAATCACGTCTTACGAGGTTACTTCTCCTACCTTCATGTAAAAAGATATTTAAACGATTTTAAGGGATATTTGACATCAAAACATTTCACTTTTTCAAAAAAAAAAAAAAAAAAAAAAAAAAAAAAAAAAAAAACCATTTCTCTAATTTAGTTTTTAGTTTGTTAAAATTAAATATTTGCAAATTATTTTCTAATTTTGGCTTTGTTACTTGGTATCATATATTTTCAAGTTAACATTAAACCTTTAAC